>NC_081826.1:233237079-235637079 GCF_030867095.1 Alligator mississippiensis
GGTGTATTCAGTTACAGCTATAGAGCACTTTCTGTGCACTTATCACATGATAACTGTTATCTGTAGCTAGCCTTAGCATCTAGGAAGTTCTGATTCAGAGGCTAACCCTAACTCCTATGCTTAATAGATACTGAAGCAACTTTCCTTCAAGAATTTGTCCAATCCCTTTTTGAATCTGGCTACATTTTCAGCTTCCATGAGTGGCTAACTATCTCTCTCTACTCATGAAATACTTCAGTCTTCTCTACATCATCCATAACTGAATTGCCTTTTGCATTCCATAAAGGACCTATGGTTTCTTTGGTCTTGCCAAGACTCTTGAATCCATGTTTACTGCCTTTTATGTCCCTTGCTAGTTGCATCTCGAATTGTGGTTTATTCATCTTAAATTTATCTTTGTACTCTTGTGCAATACTTTTATACTCTTTCCTAGTAATATGACCAAGTTTCCACTTTCTGTAGGATTTACTTTTGAGTTTCAACTCATTGAAGAGATTGCTATCTATCCAGGAAGGTTTCCTGTAGCACTTTCAATTCATCTGCATTGGGATATCTTGCTCCTGCACTCTTAAAAGACACCCCTTGAAGTACAGCCAGATTTCCTGGACTCCTTTCCCCCTCATACTTGCCTTCCAGGGAATCCTGCCTATCAGTTTACTGAGTTTGTGAAAGTCTTCTTTTCTGAAGTCCGCTGTCTTTATTCTTCTGTTTTCCTTCCTTCTTTTCCTTAGGATCTTGAATTTTGTCTTGTTATGGTCACTATTCTTCAAGTTACCTCCCACCTTCACATTTTCTATCAATTGCTGTTTGTGATCAACAAGTCAAAAAGATCTTCCCCACCACCCTAGTTAGCCTGTCTACCAGCTGTATCAAAATGTTATCCCCAATACATTCCCAGAATGTGCTCGCTTACTTGTGTACTATTGTATTTCCCTCCCAGCAGATGTCCCAATAAATAAAGTTGAGAGAGAACCAGGTCCTGAGATTTGGAAGCTTCCATAACTTGTTTGATGATCTCATCTACTTCTTGGGTGGTCTGTAGCAGATGCTCACCCTGATATACCTCCTGCTGTCCTCCCTCTGACCTTTACCTAGAGTCTTCCACTTTGTACTGCACTTCAGAACACATGAGCACATGTACACCATTTGTACACACAGCCACCAGTCACCTTTTAGGTCCAATATCTCCTCAGCATTTCAGGCTACAGAGAGTTCTTCCTCTCTCCAGTCTCATCTTCTTACATCTGGCCATGGACAACCACCCCAGAGAGACACCTTTCTTTTTAAAAATAGTCCCTGCCCTTTTTTCAAGTGCTTTATTATGCTTGTCCCTTCCTCTGTCTTTTTTCTCTGTTGTTCCAAGGGAATGGATTGGTGAATGAAAAACAATTTGAATCAGTAACCCAAAATGCCTTCTAAGAAATCCCAATTCAGCGATGTGTCAGGAATCTTTCTTGGGTAGGACAGAGTATTATTATTGGAATACACCACCATAATCTTGTCTTTGGCAAGGTTCGGCAAGAATTCACCACATATGTGCATTACTTACCCATTTTCTTCCAAACTCTATAAAATGCATGGTGCTTGGTTTTAAGAAAATTCCCAATTATACATTATATGGAAGGGAAAAACATATTCAACTAACCTCTGTAATGCTTTTGAATTGATCTTTATTTTTTAACTTGTGTGCTCAATTTACCACCTTAGACTGGATCACATGCTGGAGACTGTGAAGTGTGTTCCATAGAAAGAAATTTCTCATTTGTGTTATGAAGAAAGATGTGCTATAAATCCATGTTTAGTTCCTGCACATTTTTCTGATTCCTTTATTCATGATGTTACAGCAATTTCAAAGGAGTTAGTACAGATTTTGTAAAAATGAACTGGTAATTTTACCAAGACAATGGAAAGGTTTATTTTAAAATGACAAAGAGGGGGAGGGGGGGAGGATAAAAGGAGATTCATTCTGAGTATAGAGATCATAATCCTTAGCAAATTTCATTCTGGCTTTGTCTTCAGTCAAAAATAAAAAAAAAAGAGCTGAGAGTGCTAAATTATGTATGGCAGATTTAAAGATAAAGAGTATCATCTTTCTGAAGAGAATGAGCTGAGACTACAAAACTCATGTGTGGGAAAGTGTAACAGAGGTGAAAAGCCAAGTGCTAGATTCACTAACTCATCCTACCCTTTATAAAATGTGACATTGGGTGGTCCACTGGAAACAGAGAGAGATTACTCTATATCCTTTACAAAACAGAATTCCTAAAACCACCTTTAATATAGAAGTGCCTAGAGGGGATGTTGGATTTTCTCTTTTTTGCACTTCATTTGTTGTGTTCTGTTGATGTTGGGGGGGAAAGTGATAATGAGTAAAAAATATCACACTTTAGCTGCATTCCCCACAGACAATGACAAAAAATAATTCTACACTTTACCACCAGATTTTGTCAGTGGTACGCAGAGGGCTGTTTTGACAGTGCTGAGCAGTTTTACTTTGCACCTTCTTTGTTTCATAATCAGCATTCTCACAGTTACAGATTCCCTGGAACAGGTTCTTCAATCTAAATTCTCAGTTATCTTGCTTACAGAATAAGCATTCAAATCCCTGCATTTTTCACTTCTTTCAAAGGAGGTTAAGAAAATTTCCATATGATATTCAAGTGCCTACAGCAGTTTAAAAGGTTTAACATGTTGGGGGTTTTTTTCTTTCCCCTGCCTTTCTGAAGGAGATAGCAATCATTTATCTCAGCAAGGCATGTCTCTTGAAAAACAGTAAGCAGATAGAGATGGCACCAGTGGCTGTTTAAGCTGATCCAACCTATTTGTCAATAGTGAGATGGGGCAGGAGGTGATACAGACTCCATTTAATTTTATTGCAGCACAGGAGTTTTTACCCTCCTAATATATTGATGGTATTTTTTCACATTTGTACTGTAAAAATCCCTTGTCAATTGACTTTCTTAGGGGCAGATAAGATACTATGTCATTCTCCCTCAACTATAGGTAAAGATAAATCTGTGTGTGGGAGAATAGGTAACAAGCAAAGAAAGCCTGGTGCTTTATTTACGTACCACATGGCAAAGACAGAAACTGAAACATTCTTTAATGTTTTCTTAATCATGGAAGATCATAGATCTGACAACCATACCTAGCTGAACTATTTAAAAAAAATCTTCTATGTCTCAGAATCTATCTGGTTGAGATCATTGGGAACCTCTGAAGATGAGGTACTAGCATATATTCCCAACTATCTGTCTCAGTTTTGGGGCCCAGTGCTTACATCCTTCCAGACTGTATTAGCCTCTCTAGCACATACTTACATAGATGATAAATAAGGAGAGCTTCTGTTTGCATCCTTGTTTTCCCACGGTGCCTGGATCTATATTGTGTGAGATGTTTTGTACCAGCAGCAGCTGAAATTGGCTTTTAGCAAAGATGTCATGTACTGCTCCATTAAGATTCAAAGGAAGTTTGGGAGTTCAAAGTGTTAGCACTCACAGTGGTGGTGCTGAAATAAAGCTTCTGTGTACTTATTCGCCATATCTTTGTTCATTCATAAAGTAATTGCAGCATCTATTGAAGTTAAAGATGTACAAGTACTGAAAGCGGTAAAAGCTATAGTATGAATCGGCAGGTGATTTGTGACTATCACTCAACTGTCAACAGGGGAAAAGAACAAACAAAAATGTGTCAACCAATTCCAGGGAAATAACTCATGCCAAGTCATGGTGAATTATACACATCTGGCATTGCTCTAACTTCCGTGGAACCGGAGAAGTCAATGGATGCAAGCCATCTGGCCTGCAATCACATGCAAGGCCCACAGTGAATCAAAGCTTTAGTATATTCCCTGTGTCCTAGTTCCCTGTGTAGATATCTTTTGATCAAACAATTTAGGGCCATACCACAGCTAATCAGTGCAAGTTATCAGTGGGGATTCCTTCAAAGATGTTTCATTCTAGAGTGATACAGTGGACAAAATCCATGGTTATCAGCATACACTCTGTGTAGACCTCAGCAGCTGAAAAAGATATTTACATTTCTCCAGTTTGTCAATGGAAACTTGCTGGGGAAAAAAAAACCCTACTTTGCTCCCAGGTTTAATGGCCCATTCTGGCTGTAAGGGAACATCCAGATATCAGGAACCCCAGCCATGATGCTTTCTCTTGAGAAGTCCATCTATACTAGAGTTATCAGGAGTAGAGAACAGAAGTTAGAACGCCTCAAGAATTTCTCCTAGATCTTTAGGGACTGTCACCTTTGTGTCATCCCAAGCCAAAGTATCGCACATATTCCCCTTTGCTATGGCACAACTGTTCCAGGAAGCTCCTGCCTCTCAATATACAGATTCAGAGGATTCTTTTATCTTACACCCATACATAGTGATACTATGCCAAGTACCTGCATTTGTGTTTGAAAAAAGAACGGCATCTGACCCACAATGAATAAGACATAAAACAGCACAAGGAGCTTTACTTTTGTTTCAGTCTCATAGCTAAATTACAGTAAAGAGCCTAAAATAACTAATGCCTCACAGATACTCAAGCAATGCCCAGCATTTGGGTCTCATATTTCCATATTTCCCTTTTCTACTTAATTATTTGTTTTAAAACTGAACAATAAAATAAACTCAGAAAAATGTTTGTTCATTGAAAACAGATTAATGGACCCTTAAATATATGTTAAACTACTGGAATAAACCCTATACTCTGACATCGAATTTGAAGAAGCATTTCTGTACTGTAGAGATAGCATTTGCATCATGTAATGGAAGGAATGCAATGACAATTACTTTTCCTTACTGAATAGGTAAATAAATTGAGCTTGAAATCCCCATAAATAGAGTGTATGGAAGTTAGACCTTCCCACAGGAGGCTTAACCCAAACCTCAGTCTTTTTCCTTAAAAAAAAAAAAAAAAATCAATCATTCATATTTTAATAAGTGTGGTCTGCACATTTAACTTGAAACTAAGAAGCCTTTTTCCCTCCAGACTTCAGTCTTTTTTAACTAACTGGCCTCAGAATTAAATTCTAAAATTATGAAGTCGTCATTTACACATATGAAAGATGAACAGTGAAAGCATGACCTTTACATAGTTCCTGCAGCTTTGACATGCTTGAAAAATAAAATCTCTTCAAATAGTACATGAATAGTGTTTGACCTCAACTGTTCTGTTTCCTTCCTGAGTCCAGAGTAGAAAATACTTATCAAAAATGAGGCGAGTGAGTGCCTCTTCTGAGCGTTAAAGGGCATCATTGAGAACTAACTCTATAGTTATCTTCATTTTAAGGATGATTTGATGAGGGGTAGGTCATGCATTATGATAAATCTATCATTTTTACTTTACTGTGTTAAGTAACAAGAGAACAATAATCTGGTATTCCACAGTATGTCTGCCTGCATTACTTTGATAATTGATCTTCAATTAGGCAAATTTTCTAAAAATGTTTGGCCCCATCAGACATTATAGTTAAGATGTGACTAACCAGTTAATCATGTCTTAAGTAGTAATTCTGCCATATATTATGGCAATTAATGGTGCGATAAAACATGAAATATGTAACAAAGTTATTACACATATATTGTGTATTACACAAAATACTCATAATAACTTTGTGGCTGGCTCCCATCATGCCTTAAATTGCACATGTGGCCAGCTGATCAGTTGATCGGGGCTTCCAGCCTGAGGGGCAACAATCAGCTGACTGCTACTCTCAGCCACAGGGGCACATCCGAGTCAAAGGCTCTGATGTGCCTCCAAGGTTGGGAGCCTCTGGGGTGTAGCAGAGCCTTTGACTGCTGCTCCATGGAAACTGGGAGCATTGATCAGTCCTTGACTCCAAAGGACCCCAAAGGCTGGGATCAGCAACGTATCAGGGCTCACAGCCTCTCTGCACCCCGGAGGCTGGGGGTGGCAGACGATCAGGACTCCAACTTTGAGGGTGTATCCAAGTGAAGGGCTCCCTGTATCCCCAAAGGTAGGAGCACAGAGCAGCTGACTGCTGCTCCCAGCCTCGGGGGCATATCAGAACCAAGGGTTCCAGTGTACCCCCAAGTCTTGGAGTGGCAGTCAGCTGAACAGTGCTCCCAGACTTAGGGACATCTCAGAGTCCTTGGTTCCAATGTGCTCCTGAGGCTAGGAGCAATGATCAGCTGACTGGTTTCCTACTTGCCAGTGCAGGGGAAGCCTGGGATCATGATCCTGGGGTCCTGCTGCACTGGCACTATGACAAGATTGGAATCTGTTCCTCATCAAATCATCAGATCGTGATCCTGGGCTCCCCCTGAATTGGCAATATGCATGAGTAGCATAACAGGAAGCACAATTGTTGGGATCATGCATCAGACCTCACGGGGCCTTTAGATGAAGCCTACCTGGGCCCCTAGAGGCAAAATGTTTTGTGGGTGATGTATTTTATTGGATCAGTTGTGCAGTTGGAGGGATATAGACAAGCTTTCGAGTATGAAGTACTCTGACCTGATACCTGAGGGACTGAGACCTGAGGAAGGTTACTTTATACCCAAAAACTTGTCTGTATTCCCCTCAACTCTACAGCTGGTGCAAGAAAAGATATCACCCACAAAAATCCCTGCTTCTTGCATTTTTCTTGGACCGTTATGGCTATTTCATCATCACATCTCTACCACTAAAGGCTGTCTAACTTTTCTACTAAACAATATAAGAGTTTATATGTATATTGCATAGGAACCTCAAAGTCATTCTTTTGATCTGTTTTAAAGATGTGTCCAAAACCTTAAAATGATTTGGGGCACTCTCTAAATATGGGAGAAATGCATAATCTAAAACTGTAATGCAATATTTTAAACATTCTTACTAAAAATATGGTGTTCAACAGATTGTGATGTGAACAGATGTGAACTAAGGCCCACATTTTTCAATGTAAATGTTCCCATGAAAGAAGGAAAGAAGAAAAGATTGAGCTTACAGTGAACGTAATAGACTGGTCCTCAGAAAACTCCAGGTCAATTCTTATCTTTGCCCCAGATTTTCTGTGGGACTTCAGATTAATCATTTCATTCTGCTGTGTCTCAGTTGGCCGCCTGTAAAGTGAAAGTAAAAAAATGATTTTTTTTCCTAACAATAACTTCATTTAAGGTTTGTGATGCTTCTAAAAACTATAGTGCTTAGAAAGGCAAATATATTATTTGTATATATACCTCTAGAGTTTGCCTGTGCAGCTGGGTTAAATGGGATGGGATATCTAAAAGGCTCTTAGCAGTATTTGAGTGAGTAAATGTAGACCTATAGAAGTGCATTCAGAACTGGTCTTTTTCTTTCTTACACATTTCACTCCCATTGATTTTAAAAGGAAGATACACAGGATATTACAGATTATCTTCCAGGTCTATATGGAACTGAAGTTGCCACCAAGATCTCTTAACAATAATGGGATTTATTTCCCCAACTCTCCAATGTATCGGGACAAAAAAATTAAAGTGCCAGTTTAAAACAGAAAAAAAATTTGGCTTGTTAAATTGTTATGAATGAGATAGCACAGAAATAAATGCTTAGTCTGCTTTCTTTTTTTTATTTTGTTTTTAAATTACTCACTCAAGTGGCTTATATGACGACATTAGAAGTAAGATTTCTAAATCTGCAGATACCACTGAAATGGGAATAATAATGAACCATGAGAAACAGCGGAGGCATATACAGAATTATTTGTTTATGAACATTTCTCTAAGGAAAATAAAAGCTATCATAGTAAATACAGCTTAAATCAAATCTTCTAGTAGAATAAACTTTTCTCTTTGCCTTGAGAGTTCTCCATCCTTACCATACTCACAAGCCTGAAAAGGAAATTTGCTGATACATTCAGATGTGATTTATATGTGCATTTAAGTCTGAATCCAAAAATAGAGGTTACAACCTTCTGACTGCATATGAGTGATAAACAAGCAGTATTACTCATTGCTGCCTCTGCAATCTGTAGGTTCTGAAGGCTGAAATGCAAGGATTTTACTTGAGAGAGAAAGGGTGAAAAACAGTGAGCAAACACTCAAGCCACCCACTGAAAGAAATTCTGCATGTTGCAGCTCACAAAGCTGGATCCCCTGTATAGAAGATATTCCTGTGGAGTGGCTAGGGCCTTGGGCTTTATTAAGAAATGGTAACAGAATATGAGGCACTCATAATACTGTTGGATAAACTATTAATGTCACCTTTAACACTATATTCACGTTTAGTATCTCCTGAAAATGGACAGAAACTGAAATGTTCTTTACTTTTTTTTAATCATGGAAGGTCATGGATATGACAATCACACCTAGCTGAGTTAGACAAATAATATTTTTAAATTTTTACGCTAAAATAATAATAGCACACAATCATGCATACCAGTGGTTGAAAATATAGAATTAGATTTTCTGTGCAACCTAAATTCACATCCCCCCATGCACATATGCTTTATGAATGATACAGTCTTTAATTCTGTCATCACATGCTCACTTTCCTGTGTAAAATTTTAAAAAGGAAAAACTGAATCAGCTCCCCAAAAATCTGTATTCCTTATAGCCTAAAAAAATAAATAATGGGCAAGGGACCTGTAGTACTACAGCAGATTGTGAATTAAGGGGGAAAAAAACTCTATAAATTAGACTACAACATGATTAACTACACTGAGTTTTAGTTAAGTTAAGGTACTTTTGCTGTTAATGATGAATACAAATGGGTGTTGATGTATATGGAATAATTAACCCAGAAGCAAATAATAAAAAATAATGGTAGTCCATATAACTCTTGCTAGCAAAAATAATAATAAAGATATATTGGGTGTGTTGTAAAGAAAATCTGTACAGTTTTCAACTAACTATATCTGCAGTACAGAGTGAAAACAAAACATTGGGATACATTGCTAACAGAGTGTAGTATCCATCAAGAGATGTAGGGTTATCTATATATTAAGTCCTGAGCAGACTGCACCCAAGCTACTCTATCCAGTATTGGTGACCATGCCTTAGAAAGGCTATAATTGCTCTCAAAGGGAAGCAGCACAGAGAAAACAAAACAAAACAAAACAAAACAAAACAAAACACTCTTCAAAGACTTAAATTATGAAGGAAATGAAAGTTGGCCTTATTCTCACTGGAGAGGAGAAGATTGCATTATGACCTAATTCAAGTATTTAAAAATTTCAGAGCATGGTAAAATTGATCTGAATAAACCTTAACACCTACAAAGAACACACAAACTGAAGGACAATAAATGAAAATTGGGAAATTAAAGGCAAATAAAGTATTTTCTCTGAGCCCAATAGTGCAATTCAAACAAATGAGCTCTTACATCAGGAAACCTATTTAAGTCAATAAGATTAATCATGTGAATAACTAAGTATTTAACAGTCTGCATAAAGATTGCACAGGTTGTTCAGAAATGAACCAGTGGTGACTATTCAGATAGCTGTGCTCAGACACTCAGGAGCATTCGGCCAATATTGCAGTTTCTAAATCGTGGGTTGCTTCAGGGGCGTTTCTAAGTTATAGCAACTTCTGCTTCTCTCCCTTATGAGCCACAGCACTGCAGTGAAGTTCCATAGTCACCCTGCCCCAGGCCATGCATCCTGGAACAACTTCTTTACACCAAAGTCGAACAACCTTTTGTCACTGCAGGCCATTGTGTAGGCCACACATCTCTATCCTCTAGAGAACCCAAGCCTCCTTCATTTACCCTCACTGCCAATCTCCATTTGTAGTGACAATGGAGAGGGGCACATTCTGTGGCAAGAGTAAGCACAGGTGTGAAAGAGCAGCAAGGAGGACTGCGGGGGGGAGGGGGGCAGTGGCATAGCGTAGCTGACCCCCATGCTGCCCTAAGCAGGATTCAACCTCTTGAGGACCCATATATTTCTGACCCCTGTGCTACGACTAAGTTTGTATGTGAGTCTTCAGAAGGGAGCTTTCCTTCAGAAGAAGACTGTCTTTCTCAGTTTGTGCACCGGGGGAATTCTCCTCCAATTTAATCAAGGGCTTTTTAGATTCCCCTTTTATTACTCCCTGCCTTCCATGCATTGCTCTGGGGCTAGCCTAGAGCTAGAATCTCATGTAATGAGCTGTTCAATGGAGATTCCAGTACTGGCAATCGAGGTGAACTTGTGTGGTCATACTCAGGGGTTAAAGACTGCCAACAAAATTTAAGGATTATATTTTCATTGATAATTTTTAATGTGGATGTGCTTACTAGAACTGCACTCCCTTTTTGTTCCTCTAACCAAAGGGCCTTGTTATGCTGTAATTTTGGGCAGCTCCTACAACTCTTAACCCCTGGATTGTCTGCCCATTAACACCTGAAACTGATTTTAAGCATTCATTATGCAAGTCAAAGTTATGCCACTCCGGAGCAGGATTATCTCTTACCCGTGCCACCTAGCTCATGTTAGACTAAGATGTAGCCCAGAGTAGCTTCTCCAGGGGACACTTAGTGTAAATACTCATCTTCCCCCCTTCTCCTACTGGCCTGGATCAGACTCACTGACACCCCCGCCCCCACCCACGCATACTTATTGTGGCTGCCCATGCTATCTATCCCAGAGGAGCAGACAGGGATTAACCTGCCTGCCAGCCACTACTGCCACTCTCTGGGTAGGTTCAGCCCCCAGAAGAGCAGCAGCCTGGCAAGCAGGCTAACCCTTCCTTGTCTGCACCCTTAGAACAGATACCCTGGCAGCTACAAGTAGGTGGGGGTGAGGAGAGCTGTGGCGGGGGGGGGAGGGAGTGGACCTGGAATAGGAGAGGTGGGGATTTATATCTTTCTGTCCTCTAGGCCCCTGCTGGACCGAATATGTGAATGCTCCAAACTCTAGGTAGCACTAACCTTTATCAACATTTGTCTAGCTTACAGTGTAAGGTGTAACAAAGACCTAATGGTGTGAAAGAAAATTTACTAGTTATTTAAACACAGAAAAATATAAATGAAAATCACATTCCTTGGATATAGATTCCCCATCTGACCCCATCTCAAATTATAAACTCTTCTTTAGTCTTTCCAGTGGTATATTTGCTGAATCCAGACTACACCATATCTCACTGGAAATTGCAGCTTTATCACACATTTTTTGACTGAGACTGGGAGATGAGGGGGAGAGGTTAGGCAGTAGACTCTTCTGCTTACAATGCCTCCCTTTTCAAGGTTGAGAGATTCTTTTTGTCCTCAAGGATAGACTGGTAAAACTCCCACACACTATATCTCATAAAAATGTATTCAAGAATAAGATTTATTAAAAGAGAGAATATAAAGTAAGATCAAAAGAGTTTGCTGAACATACCTAGGTGTATATTTTCAGAAACTAAACAATTTCTAATCTATAAAAAAGAAGAACAAATGCCTAAATGTTCAGAAAAGGTCTGTATCCATTACTTCAGAGTTTCAACCCCAATGCTTTTCCTACCCTTTGGCTGTGTCTACACATGCAATTAATTGTGGTTAAAGTTACTGCCTTTTGCACAGCAACTGATTTTTGTTCAGGTGTCTACATATGCAGGCAACTGGCATTAAACTTAATGCCTGTTCCCTCCAGGCCTGCCATGTCCCCCTGTAGCTACCAGGGGAAGCTCCAGCCTCCTGTCACATATCTGCCAGCACTTGGCAGCCATGTTGAAGCCAGAGCCAGCTGCCAGTACTTGGTGGCCATCTTTAAAACAGAACCCTGCACTGTGACCTCTAGGCAGACACTTCCTGTGATGAGAGAAGCAGTGTGGCAGAAACACAGGAAACACGTGTCAGTTCTGTTCCTGCTCCTGCTCCAGCTGTGCTTCTTAGCCATAGCTGCCCCAGACCCTGACCCTAGCACTCAAGAACAGGGTCCCTAGATCCTCATGGACATCATGGTCATCCTGCTGGCCTGCCACTGTAACCAGCATCTGGCTCATTGCCAGCTTGCTCCACCTGGATCCCCCACCCACAATGACCGCCTGGACGATGACCACCCCAAGCCCTTTCAGGGGCCCCCACCATTGTGCAGCTCCTGCCACCAGCCAAGATGACCAGGAACTCCAGGACGCCACTGCTGGTATCGCTGTTGACCTCCTGACACTCCAGCCCCACCTTCTCTGGGCCCACTGTGCCAGCCAGGACTGGTAGCAATGCATTATACAATGCAACTGGGATGATGAGCAGTAGGTCGACATATTCAGAATGACCGTGGGCACCTTTGATGACCTGTTACACCAGCTCTGGCCTCAATAGAGCTGGTGCCAGGACACTGAGATGTTCCAGGCCGTCCCCACTAACACCTGCCTGGCCCTGATGCTGGTCATGTTGGCCACTCCCTCCAGCCTGAGGTATGCAGGACACCTGTTTGGGGTAGGCAAGGCCACCGCTGGAGAGGCCATCCTGGAGGTATCTAGTGCCCTCCAGGACATGCTGGTGGACACAGTCCTCCACATCCACAACCCCCAGGTGGTGGTCACAAGGTTCTAGGCACTGGGGTTCCCCTAGTGCATCCAGGCCCTAGACAGGATGCACATACCTGTCACCTGCCAACCCCACTCAGGCCAGCCCTACTATAGCCACAGGGGATTCCATTCAGTGGTCTTCCATGTGGTCATTGACCACCAGCGCACTTTTACACATGTCAGCACCGGCTGAGCAGGCAACACATGAGGTGCGTGTTTTCTGGAACTCGTGACTAGGTGTACTCATGGAGAGTGTGCACTTCAGCTGGGAGTAGAGGACATGCAGACGGGTGCTCTTGTGATCCCATTCCTCTCATCAGGGACCCAGACTACCTGGTAATCCCATGGCTCATGAAGCCATATACCGGGCACTTGGACCCCCACCAGGCTCATTTCAACCAGTGCTTTGGGTGAACCCATACCCTCACTGAGTACATCTTCAGCAAGATCAAAGGTCGGCCTCAAGGTGGCCAAGAGAAACCTCCCCCAAGTCACTATTGTAGTGTGCATGCTACACAATATTTGTGGGGATCAGGGAGAAGTGTCCCAGGAGGCCTGGGCAGAAAAGGCATGCCAAGTGGCCTGGCAGCAGGAGCACAAGCTGCAGTGCCAGTGCCAGCCATGGGTCCCCTCCAGTGAGGCCCCAGGTGAGGTGTGCACCCATCCTCTTGCCCCTCCCTCCCCAACACACAGAGCCCTTTCTCCACTCCATCCCCAGAAAACAGAGCCCCTCCACCACCCTTCTTATCCTCCAACAATAAAAAACCTGCTTCCCAATGTGCAAGCTATATACAAGAGTCTCACAGTCTTTTATTGCCCGGGAGTGGGGGGTCATGGGATGAGGGGACCTAGGGGGCAGATTCTGAAGGGCAGGCTGGCAGCACCCTAGCCTCAGGCCATTCCCCCATGGATCCAAGGTCTGCAGCAACCATGGCATGTGGCAGGTTCATCCATGGGCAATGGTGCCCAGTGCTGCTCCAGGCGGGGGTGGCTCCCCCTCTGGCTGCCAGCGTGGCAAGGCCAGCACCCCCTGGCAGTGCCATACGTGGAACCTCTGTGTCCTTGGGGGCATGGCCTCAGGGCTACCAGTGGAGCTGGGCCCAGGTGGGTGGTAGGGGACCCGGGGCAGGGGCCAGCTGCCGGGAGGCCTGCAGAGCCAGGAACAGGTGCCAGGTAGTACAGAGTATGCATGTGACCGCCAGGCACAGGATTGTGTCCAGGACCTGCCGGTCATCATTCATAGCCTCTGCTGCCTGGCACCCAATGGCAATCTACTCCTGCAAAAGCTGCAGGTGCTCCTGCTCCATGGCCAGGAACAATGCCTTCTCCTGGGCAATGTCCTCCACCTGCCAGACCAGCACCCACACTTCCTGCCCCTTGGCCAGTTCCACCAGGGACTAGAGTAGGCAGGTCCAATTGTACGCCTGCTACTGCTGCAGCTGGTGCATGCAGCAGGCTCCAGCCCTGGGTGAAGGCAACCTGGAGCCAGTATCCCCACTGGGGCTGGTGAGCCCTCCCCTGCGCCCAGATGTTGGCCCTGCAAAGGCAAGAAACAGAAGCCTTTTGTGAGAGTTTGCAACATTTCAGATATAAGATGGTCTACACCAGGGGCCGTGCACTGCCTGGCCTCAGATCAGGGGTCAGCCATCCATGGGTGCCCAGGGACCTTGGTAAGTCTGGCTGGGAAGGCCCAGGGGACCACTGGCTAAGATCCCCAATTCCTGCATGCTCCCATAGATCCAGTGGGCCACTAGGTCCTGGCTGCAGGCAGCTTGCCTCCACTGCCCTCTTCCCAAGGCAGAACAGACCAGGCTGCTGGCAGCACCTGCTGCTGTGGCTCCAGACCCCACTGCCCCCCCTCTCTCCCTGCAGGCCAACCACTCCACTGTGCTGCTGCCCAGACCACACCATCCGGGCTTGGGGCGCACAGGGCTTCCAGACACCTGGGGTGAGCGGCTAGTTGCCTTCCTGGTTCAGAAGCCTGAGTTACAATGGTGTGCAGGCAAGCCCAGGCTGTCCTGCAACCTCCACCACCACCTGGAGGGCTACCTGTAACAGTGCTACATGTCCCTGCTCCCCCACCAAGGAGGATATCACTGCTGGCATCAACACCTTTCTCATGGTGTCAGAGGGTTGTGCCCATCAGCTGCAGGGACACGGGCTCCTCAGTAAACTTTTGAATGGTGTCCTGCTTCTCTGCATGCTGTGGGCAGGAAGGAAGCCAGGGCCAGGGGAGTGCATCTGGGCCAAGCAGGGCTAGGGCTGGGGCTGGGGCCAGAGGCAGTGGCAGGGGTGACCCCTCTCCCAGTTCAGGACTTACCATATGGCCAGGCCTGATGAGGCTGGTGACTCAGCATGGGCCTCACCATCTGCAACAGAGACCAGCTGCACCCAGTGTCCTTGGCCCACAGTGCATGGCAGGCTGGCGCCTGCCCCCTCCCTCCCCCGAGGAGGAGCTAGCTCTGCTGGCAGCTGGCAGTGGCATAGCCAGCCACTCCTCATGGCAAGGTCTGGGCCTGCAGAGCTGGGGTGAGCAGGAGCAGAGAGCAGATGCTGGCCCTGATGCCAGAGACAGCCAGGCAGCAGCCCTGGGGAGACCTCAGGTCAGGGCAGGGGTTACAGCAGGCTGCAGCACTTTGCAACACTCACCTGTGGCCAATCAGCAGCTCTGGCTAGGAGACGGGACTGGCAGAGACTGCCTGGGTCCTGTCCAAGGGGCGCACACGGCCTGCAGTGTTCCTGGTCAGACAACAGGCTCTCTCAGGCTGCCTGTGGTGTATGCCCTAGGGCACAAGATGACTGCAAGCTTTTATAGCCTGCAGCTAAGGGTTGCCAGAGAGCCAGCCCAGCACCAGGGCAACAGAAGCTCACAGCAAGGAGCCCTGGGGCTGGGCTCAGGCCAGCCCGCTAGTGGCGGGATAAACCCGGCAATAAAGTTAGTGCCAGGCTGCATCTATATGTGCATTAATGCACAGTAACAAATCACGATAAGCCTAGTTTAGTGCTCAGTAAGGGTGTGCATGTGTAGACGTGCACCCATACTGTGCATTAAACTAGACTAATGCACGTTAACATGTCTCATGTAGATGTGCCCTTTGAGTCAGTCTTTCCAGTCCAAACACTGCTTCCTATAATATGTTTAGCTATCCCCATTCTTCAAGCCAGTTTTCCCCAGTTACATGCACTGTATGATTTTGAACGCGCTCTATTTTCAAAGGCTTTGTGTGGTCAAACTAAAACGATGGCCCATTGGAGCTGTAATGTAACCTTTAAAAGCCATTGCTCCAAAGGTTAATGACATGTCTCAAAGGCTGCATTTCAGAGGCTGATACGTGCATCACTTAAGTAGTTTCTGATGAGTCACAGATACTGTTCACTGAAGAAAGTATTTTTTTGCCTGGCTTGGTGGAGTTTTACTAAATCAGAAACTCACTTCCTTCAAATCCCTTAGGTAAAAAAAAATATGTAATGGATTCCCAGATAGGATGTAATATATTGTCAGTCTGTCATGATGGATATCACTATTATTCAAAGCCTAAATTATGTGGAGTAGCCTCTCTGTCTATCCATACCATTATCCATATGCAGCACTGGCGAAGGACTACTACTTTTTATGAGGCTGTTATAGCCTCATCTCACTGTCTACATGGGCTGGAGGGAATTGTGGAACTGAGCTAATGCTCTGTCAAGCTGAATGCACCAGCAGGCACAGGTGCACTAATGCATAGTAGGAGATAAGAACTGTAAGGATGGCTATACGCTATAAACCTTGGGAATACTACATATGTAGAGCTTGTGGCAAAACCACAATTGGCCTAAAACACCAGACTGTAACTGCTTTCTCTTTTTTGGTAAACTGCCTTTAATAATTACTCAGAAGAGAATCCTCACTGGTTTCAAGAAGATTTAGAAATTTAAGATAGACTCCTTCACTGCTAGATTTGGAAAAAAACTTTGGCATAGTCACTTGAATTTCTTATTCACCATTTTATTTTTTATTTTGCATTTTTCCTGAAGCCACTTTGTTATAAGTAGAGTAATACTTTTATCTGAAAGTGTCAGTTCCATATTTGGTAGTGCTAATCTTCATATGGGTGAAGAATGACCTACTGAATTTCTTTATAGTTTTTATTAAACCTCAGGTCAGCATATTTTGTCTCAGGAAAATTAAAGCAATCACTTAATCAGTCACTCTCCAGTTTCTATTATAAGCAACTTTATTATGTGTGCTTTCATTCAGTGATTACCTAAGGTCAAATGTAGGCCTGTGCATTTACCAATACCATATGTGAGCTCTTGGAGTTCAAAAGTATTACTTATTTTTTATCATGCTACAGTTAATGTAAGTGAATCCATTGATTGTAGCATTACTAGAACTAGGCAATATTTTTTAATGAAATGAGTAATTGGCTGATTTGAAGCTATAAATTACCAGAGATTTTAAACATCGGCAAATTTAACAGTGGGGCTTCTAAAAATTTCCTGTGGAATGCCATTAACTTTCTCCCTCTTCGTGCTTCCTCAGATTTAATCTAATTTTGGTCATGTGATCATTTTTAATACATCACTTAAAAGATCCGAGATATTAAAAGACATTGCATTCAACATCTGTTTCTAACATTAGCAGAATGTCCTTCCAAATAAATTCATTTCCAATGGACAAGGTGCTGCTAATACAACCAACTGATGAGTGTAAGTTACAGGTTCTGCCCCTTTGCTGCTCTTCAGAGACTATGAGATATTGCAGTTTTAACAATGGACCCTTTGATCCAACTCTAGGAGTGGTTTATTTAGCACATGTAAGCTAGTGTGTGGTTTGTAACACACGGTACAATCCTAGCGGGAAAAATGCAGTTGTAGTTTTAACTTGTGACTACCTTGCTACACACTAGAATGTTATTACCTATTAGATATTAAGTGGTGGAAAACTTGTGGTTTTTCTTTCCTGCTGTAGATATATCCAAGGTATTCTTAATGAAAACCATTAAATGAAAGCTTAAATTCTGCACAAAAAGCTGGGAATGACAAAAAATGCTAGTCCACAGCACTTATTCTTTTGGCTTGAAAAATCGCACATAATAGAAAATCATAATCATCGTCTGATGTCATCTCTGGCATTCAGTAAGAGTTAATGCAAATCAAAGTGGCAGCCAACTGATACATACTCTCCTGCAAAGAAAATGGAGTGGTTTTCTGTGGTAAAACCTCAGGAGTAACAAAGATCTCAGCATGTAACATTTTTTGAGTTGAAATCCTTGTGTTTACATCCACATCCCCTTCAATGCAAATAGTTTTCTTCACAGAAATGCTTGCATACATAGGGATTCACTGGGTTTAAAATATCCGCAGGTAAAAATAACCAATATTCCTTAAGGGCTGTATTTTTTAAAATGCCCTCCAGCAATAAAAAAATCCTTCAATTTTGTGTGTATTGTTTCCTTTCAGCTTCATGTAATATGTGACAGTCTCAGGATCTTTTTTTTTTTTTTTCTTTTGGCAATATTTGATACTATTGTACTTTCAATATATGTATCACATACCATGATGGATATAACAGATTATGAGTGTTTTTTACTTTCCAGATATACAGAAGTAGAATTATAAATGTCCAAATGAAGGGGAGACTTACAATGTAATAGAACAAGTATATTGCATAAGAAACTAGAGATTAAGAGCAAAAATCTGGATATAATAGTAGAAAGGGAAGTAAAAGAAAAGATGCAAAGGTAGGAAAATATTCCATTGATGAATAACACTCATCAAATTAGTAGACCACATTCTGGTTCCTGTTGCACTCAAGCAATTGAATTGACTTCAGTGGGACTTTTGCCTGACTAAAAATTAAAAGAGTGGATTCTCAGACAAAGTAAAGATTATGGGGCAGATTTTCAAGTAGTATAAGATTGGAGTTGCTCCATTAAATTCAGTGTTGCTATGCCAATTTATATGTGCTAAGTATCTAGCCCGGTAGTGGGAGCAGAAGTATGAGAACTGGCAAGAAACCAGCTATAGTGTTAAAAGAAATATATTTTAAAATCTTCCTTCCTTTTATGTTCGCTTATAAATGTGTCATATATTTTAGTTAGGTTAGTAATCACATACTTTGCTGCCATTCTGCTCTGGGACTGTAACAGAGATCAGCTGTCAGGTCAACATGAGAAGGGGAAAAGATTACTTATACAAGGGTCTTGTTTAGTGCTGTTCCTATTAACAAGTCTTTTGTGGGGAACATCTTTCTGTTTTACATAATTTCATTTCTTGTTGAACAGTTTCTTGTAACAAGAACAGAAAAGTCAGCTACATTTCCTTTGCCCATAAATGCTGTTGAAACTTGATTTAGTTCCCTTAAATAAACTTCACAAATGATGTAATTTTCAAAAGAGGAAAGCAAGCACCAGTGTATTGGATGCATCATTGAGCTCAATTTATTAAATTTACATCTTCAAAAACAAAACAAAAGACACTGGAGGACTTCATTAGAAAAAAAAAAGATTTTGCAAATAACTATAAATAAGAATAGAAAGTAAAATTATTCCTCTAGTGTAAAGAGTAGAAAGACATACAGAAACAACAAAGAGATGATTCTGAAAGATGTTGAACTCTTCTCAGTTCTTCAAAATCAGTAAGAAGTGTGCATGCTCAAGTTATTAAAATCAGATGACTTAACATGATGACATTAAGTCCATTAGTTACATTTGGATGTCAAGATCCAACTCTGAAAACGTTTTCCTTAATGACTTAAATTTAGCCAGTTGCTGTTGATAGAGCATGAATTAGAAGAATCTATCCCCCAAACTCCTTCTGTAGTCAGTTGATATTGCAGTTCAGTTTATTGGACCACACTACTTGCACAACTTTCTGGGCTTGTAAGCATATTTGACTTCAGCTATATTCTGAAATAAAGTTCAAACAAGTTCTTTTTTGCATCACATTGGTCTTTCTCATTTAGCCCCTATGTCCATAAGAGTTACAAATTGTAAAATCAAGGTTTGTTAGTGTTTCAAAAAAATTGAATGTATTTCTACTGACATAGTGAAAAAAGATGATTTAAATAAAACAGCCTCAAAATTTCCCATACAATTGTTCTGCTGGTTTTTGTGTACTTTATATCCTTCTGCTACCAAATAAATCAGATAAAAAGTCTAGTTATAATAGGATCAGTGTGAGTATGTATGCATGAAGGAGAGAAAAAGGGAGAATCAAAACTATTTCAGTGTCTGTGGCCATGCAACTACACTATTTTATGTAGCTGTATTCATTTCAGTGCTTTATTATGACATATCATACATCAATATTACAAGCTGGCAAGCAGAGATAAATAGTGGCAAAGCTCTTTTTATGGTATTTTGTGCTGCTGAATACTTTGGAATCTCATTTTTGACAGCTTAAGGCTCAAGCATCATATTTTCCCAATAACTTTATTTAAATTCATAGATGAATGGTACAGAGTGCACTCTTAAAAACCAAAGAGCATCATTATGATGCATAAACACACACACCAAAAAAAAAAAAGCTAGACCAAAATGAATAACTCTACCAGATACCTCTTCACTAATGTCTTTTAACAGAAAGAGTAATGGTTGCTTCTCCTCAACAGTAAATGTCAAGTAGAGTGGGGAAAAAAGAAACTGACTACAGCTTGATTTAATAGACTATTAGTCTCTAAGGCAGTGGTAGCCACAAGTTAAGCCCTACCCCCTGTCTGAGAGCTGTTTTGATCCATGCATCCTAGATAAAATTTGTGCTGTGAGCCACCAGAATGCCATCAGGCAGAGAGGATAGTAGGCAGGGACCTACTGAAAAAGGAGGCGTCATCACCAAGATATAGGTTAACCTTTCCCCGGCTGTGCAAACAAGACAGTTTTATATGGCAAGCAAAAATCTAAAGCCCTAAATTTAGTGGTGGCTGCATGGCCAGGGCCTGTCAGGTCAGGCCTCTCTTGGTCTGCTATCTGATACCATGTAAATCAGTACAGCCTGTTCCTTGGTCAGGTTGTCAGCGACTAAACCAGAGCCCCCACCTGTGCTAGCCTGGGTGAGGACAGTGTATGGACACCCAACAGAACTAAAAACAAGACCTACCAAAGGGCAGACGAGTTCCCTGTGAGCCATCCATATCTGTAGACGAGATGGGTGCCACTAGGTCACTTTGCCTGAAGAATCATCAATGATGCACAGCATCTAAGGTGCCCCAAAGGTGCCAGGAGCCTCAGGACTGACTTGACTTGACTTGCATGGGCAGGGAAGGCTTAACCTGGCTCGTGGCCCTGATACCTCCATTATAGCAGTGTCCTGCACCTGCTTTTCTCCATGGAGAAAAACAGGTGCAGGACACTCCCTGCCTCCCTTTTACTGAGCACCCAGGGCTAGTATATCACACACAACAGGGGCCCATGTCACTGGTTGGCTACCCCTGCCCTAAGGTGAGATCTGAAAAAGGATTTATGTGCCCAAAATGAGACAAAGTTGCGGCCACCTGATTTAGGTGATACCTTAAGTCACTATACACTTCCCTGTTTAGCTAGAAATTCCTAGACACCTGTAGTTCTGCTCCTGCACATGTCTAGAGCTGCTCTTATTTGAGCAGCTATATTCCTAGCTCCAGCCAAATCTTGGTAGCCAGAAACTAAGCAATATAGAGTCTGGTTTCTATACAGCATAACTAGCTCCAACTGCATGAAGCCAGGATCACTGAAAAGTAGGCTCCACATCTGTTTTTCCCACCTGAATTTAACAATAATGGCAATTACTGTGGATGTTGCAACTCTTGAGATCTTCTCAGACAATACAGCTGACTCAGCACCCCTTGCATCTGAGCTCTGCAGAATTTGGATAAGATTATCTACTCGTCTCTCTCTATCTTTTGTTCATAAGGGAGTATATATTCATAAAACCTACTGTGACATCACTGAACGGACCCTGATTGTCAGCCAACCCTACATCATTGAGCTATATTATCTTCTCTCCTTGAACATCTGGGCAATCAGTTTTCCATAAATGTCTGTGCTATATGTCTATAATTTGGACCATACCTTTTTTAAAGGACTGAGCCAATGCTTTCTTTGAAGGTATTCACATACAATTTACTTCTGTGCTTACTATCATTGCAGTTTAAGACTGCATCTTAATTCCTACAATTTCTCAAGCTCTTTATTAAGGATATATCCCACATCTATCAGACATCTTTCCACTGTAGCATTTTAATTTGCTTGTTTGAGTTAGTTTGACATACATTTCCTTTTATAGGTTACTCTTCCAAGGAAGGAATCTTCAGTTTTTTCTGGGGCAGATGCATCACTAGTAGCCTCATCTTTATTATAGTCTACATGTGTGCCACGATGTGTACATTTTTCTCTCAGGTATTTCTACTACAAGGAACTTATGTATTTGTTTTCTTAGATCTACCCTAGCAACCTGATTTCCCTCCACTTCCTGGCAGAAGGCAAGGCAGGGTGGCATCTTAGAGGCTAAATGGTTCAGAGAGGCGTGGGCTTTCATAGGCAGCAATCTACATCATCGGGTGCTGATGAAGTAGGTTATTGCCTGTGAAAGTTCACATTTCCTGCCATAGCTTCTGCCAGGTAAATATATTTTGTATTGTGGTTTCCAAGGAGAAACTATAAATATACCAGTGTTCACACAGTGAATACCATCTACCTGCCTTCAGACTAACATGGCTAACCAGCTCCTTGTATTTGCCTATGAAGTATTTTGGCTATTTATTCATGTGCCTTACTATAGATTTTTTAATCAAATTTTGTAGTTTTAAACTTTTTCTTTTAATCTGTGTTTTCTATATCTTGTTTACTTAAATCAAGACTTGGGATAAGATTACTAACATGATTAACAACCCAATCCCAAAATAACTTATTCTCAAGCCATTGATTTATGACTGGAACTACTAAAATGAGTGAGGGCTATGAATACAGATATAAGAACAGATTTGTAGAAATGGGTCTTATCTTACAAAAATGAACAGAAATTTTCCAACCAGCATTGTACAGAATTGTTAATAAATGTTATATTTAAGAGAAATTGTCACACAGTTTAAAATAAGAGCGCTTTAGTACCCATAGCCTTTGATATATTAGGAAATATTGTTCTAAAAATTTAAGTTAGCATATAAACAGGTAAGGAACTAGAATTCTTAGTAACAATGTTAGTATTCAAGCAATCCTTCCTAAATATTCAAGGACAATGCAATAAGTACCTTTATTTATATCTGGTGTTTATGTATGTATATTTTTCAGCGTCTTCAAGATTGTTTTTGTAATTGGTACTATATTCAGTTATTTTGATTAAATCATACAGCAGTGACAGGAACATTATAGAAAGAATCATCTAGTGATATGTTAATGAATAATTTTATCCCGCTAAAGGAAAACAGCAAGTTATCAACAGCATTGATTTCCTCCAACTACAAATAACTTAGTACAAAATATCACATGTTTTACAGGGCCCTTTTTTGGTGGCATACTGAAATAAAGTGCTTAATAACTAGACTTATTAATGGTAATGGTATATCAGTGAGATTAAATATTTCTATAAATCATTTTATTAATAAAACAGAGGGCTCATTAAAGAACTATTGAACTATTAAGCTGCAATATTTCAGTATCAACATTTTATAAACATTTCAATTAGCACAGGTTGACAACACTGAGGAGGCAGAGGCATAAAATACCCAAGCCACAGTACAGGACATAGAATGCAAACTCAGCTTGTTGCAAAATAAAGCATAATGTTTCAGTGGGATTGTAACTGCATAGCAGATTGAACATTTTAAAAAATAAATATGTAGACCATTTCTAATTTGTACTTTTCAAGGACCTTCTGAAGGACTGAGTGCCACTACTGTACACTATATCATTTTACTATTATCCTTAGAAGGATGACTGCCAACCTGAAATGAATTTGAACAGCTGAGGACAAAGAAGTGCATACTTAAACACCAAAAGAATAATGATAGCTTGGAAGAACAAAGTTAAGAATAAAGTGCCCTCAGTAAGAATGTTTAACATATGTAAGTAGTGAGAAATGATAGCTAAAAGCCTGCATTTCAAATGTGCTAAAATAAATGAGAAAGCAGAAAATGACCACAGAATAACTGTTAGGGGGATGTCAGGTTACACATTGTTCTGATTCTTTCGCATGTCAAACCTTTACTTAGCTCTTCTTTCCCTAATTGTCACCTGTGTTTAAAAAATGGCAAGTGTCTAATGCAATGAATAGGGAAAAAATCAGTTGAATGAGTTAATTTCACCTTCAGGCCAGTCTCCATTCTTCATTTCTGAATTCTACTAATTTGAAATAGAAAGGATTCTAGGTTTTGAAAGGTGGGAAAAAATACATTGACAGTATATTTAGAGAAATGTGCTATTTGAAAACCCAGGGAATTTAAACAGACAAATAATTTTTTTCACATTCCAGTATTCTATATTAGGCTTCATGTAGGAAAAATGAACATTTATATTTTAGATTCACTAGGTCAATTATCAGAATTTTGAAACATGCATTATAATGTTATAGGTGCAATTCATTTCCTTCCAACCCATTTCATTGGCCGTCTTTCACTGAGCTTATAGAATCTGAACCCAAGAGGCCAAATTCAGCTTTCATGTAACTAGTCAATTCCATTAAAATTCATGGAATTGAAAGTATTTGCCCAAGGGAATAATTTGGCTGTTTTATTTAAATCTCATGTAAATACATCTTTAGTGTAACTTTTTATATAAAGATATAATGTCTATCTCAATGAGGGTTCTCTGTGGTTGGCAGATTTTTATCCTCAACAATTCTACTCATTTAGTTCCTAATGTTATATGACAGAGGAAATAAATAGAAGTTCTTCAAATATCTAGGAGCAGCACATTTTCTAGAAGTTAATTTTTATAATGTTGAAAATAAGCACCTTTCATTGATATTTTTCAGAATTTTTAAGGGATGGTTTTCCCTAAATCTACTTGAAACTAGATTCACATGTAACAGGTACCTGCACTGGATACCTGCTGTAGGTCATGTGGCTAAATATCTTTAAACCCAAGCTGAGTTCCAAAATAGTTAATGCTTCCTTCCATGATGTCAGACAAAAATAACTGCTCAAAAGTCAAATAGAAGCAAATAATTTATATCTCTAATATAATATTTGTAATAGGCAATCTGATCCTTTTTCTCCCTAGAACATAAAAGATGACTCACTTCAGGCTAGTCTTGTCAAACCATGGAAGGCCTGATGGTTCTCCCTCTTGCTCCCTTTTGCATTATTTTTGACAAATTTATAATAAACCACACACCCTGTGAAATGGTACTAGAACTACCCAGAATCTTTTTTTGTTCTAATGGTTAGTCTAGCCCCATAAACCAGTGATTCTCAACTAGGGTGTGATGGCTCCCTGGGGTGCATTGAATCCTTTCAAGTGTGCCATGAGGTGCTACACGATGTTAGCATTTTTAGGTTTACAAACATGATTCACAGGATAAACCCAGAAATCCATAATTGTGCTCCTTCTGAGTTTTTTGCAACAAAGAATGCTTTATTGTTTTTCTGTAGTGAAAAAAAAAGAAAACAAAGAGCTGGCATTTTCTGTGGGGTGTCTCAAGTCTATCCTGGGGTGCCTTGAAACTAAAAATGTTAAAAATCACTGCCTTAGACAATCCTTAATGTATAGTAATTATTTCACCTTGGTGTATATTAATCATAGCTGCTGCTTGGATGCCAAAGAGTATAAGAGGGGCATAAGCCAGTCCTAAACCATGCTCCTTTCCATGCCAACTACAATCATGTCTTCACAGAGGTCACTTCTGACCCTCTGAGTGAAGAGACCACTGTTTCATGGACCAAGAGCACCACACTGTATCTGCAGAATCACAAATTACTTCACCCACTTCATTCACTTGGATGGATAATTGGTTGCAGTGGCAGCAATCCCTCATGGTCAAGGATGATCAATTCCATGGATCAAGTAAAGTGTTGTAAATGAGTCCATTGATGGCTTAGAAGGCTAATCCTAGAGCCACAGCTTCTCTGTCAAATGCCACAAGTGGTGACTAAAGGGAGGGTCAGACCACGGATTTCTCAGTCTTGTTTCCTTTTCTTCCATTTATGTCATTTTTCTGCTTCCAGAATGAGATGGTTTTCTTTGAAGTAAGATGTACCTTCTCTCAGAAAGTGTTGCCATGTAGCCCTGTAACCAGGCTAGTTTTTCCCAATTTGTAGTGCCAATGCCACATTTCCTAATGTTTGCCTTGAGGGTGTCATTGAAGAGTTTCCTCTGGCCACTGTGTATGCTTTGTCCTTGGCTGAGTTGGGAGTATAGCAGTTGTCTTAGTAAATGTACATCAGGTATGCATACACAGTATCCTGTCCACCACAGCTGATGTTGAATAAACAATGCTTTCATACTGCTGGTGTTAGTGTAGGTTAGGACACTGGCATTTGTGTGACAATCCTCCCACTTTAACCAAGGATCTTCCAGAGGTAGCACTGGTGATGGTGCTCCAGGATTTTCAGGTGGTTCCTGTAAATCACCCAAGCTTCATAGCCATAGAGAAGAGTTGGGATTACCACAGCCTTATATAGTTAAACCTTTGTTCAAGTCCTGATATCATTGAACACATGATAATTCAGTCTTCTGAAGGCAGAGCTGGCACACTGGATTCTATACTGGATCGCCTCATCAATGTTGGTCTTTGTTGAGAGACGACTACCAAGGTATGCAAAATGTTCAAGATTCTCCAACTCCTGTCCCTCAATGAGGATTTTTGCTGAAGGAGTTAATTGTCCCGGAGAAGGCTGGTGAAGCATCTTTGTTTGTCTGATATTAAGAATCAGTCCCAGGCACCGATATGCTTGAATGAAACAGTTAAGGGCCATTTGCTGATCCTCCTCCAGATCTGCTGCAACAGCACAATCATCAGCATACTGAGGTTCCACAATTGAAGCCAAAGTAACTTCAGTTTTGGCACAGAGGTGGGAGAGATTGAAAAGTTTCCTGTCCATCTGGTGCTCAAGGCCAATGCCATGTGGCAGATGGTCATGGATAAGTACCTTGATGACCACAAGAAAGATGGCAAACAAAATTTGTGTGATCACACAGCCCCGTTTGACACCAGTTCAAATGGCAAAGGACTCTGTAGGGGAGCCACTGAATAGTAAGGAGCAGTCATCTGGTCATGAATGAGTCTTAGGATAGTAATAATTTTCCCTGGGCAGCCAAACTTAGATAAGATCTTCTATAAAGCTTCATGGTTAACAGTGTCAAAGGCTTTGGTCGAATCAATAAAGGCCATATGCAGTTCCTGGTATTATTTTCAGTATTTTTCTTGGATCTGCCGGGCTGCAAAAATCATGTCCATGGTGCCTCCCAATGACCACACTGAGACTCAGGAAGGATTTCCTCAGCAAAAGGGAGCAGTCAGTTCAGCAGAAGTTGAGCAACAAGCTTCCCAGCAAGGGAGAGCAATACTTTGATAGTTTTCATAATCAAACTTACCTTTCTTTTTAAAAATTGTGACAATATTGGCATTCCTTAGGTCAGTGTGAATTTTCTCAATGTTCCAGATTTTGAGAAAGTGTGTGGAGCTTGTTGATCCAAGTTTCCCCACCAATTTGGAAGACCTTAGCTGGTATGCCATCAGGGCTGGATGCTTTGCTGTTCTTCACCTGTCTTATCACCTGGTGGACTTCATCAAAGGTGGTAAACTGACAAGTGCTTCCTTTACTGGATGCTGTGGGATGGATTTGATGGTTTCATCAGTCACCATTGATTCTCAGTTCAGGAGCTTTTGGTAGTGCTCCTTCCAGCAGTTTTTGATGGACTCATTGTCTTCAAGGAGTGTACTGTCTCTAGGGGTGATTCCAGAAAAGCATGGTCAATACACAGCCTTGATTGTTCTGAAGCAGTTCCTCATGTCATAATTATCAACAAATTGTTGGATTTCTTTCACCTTCTCTTCCCACCATTTATTTTTTATTTCTCAAATCTTTTTCTGGGCTTCAGCTTTAATCTGTTGAAAATGTTTCTGCTTTTGACTGGACATAGGATGGATTTGCCAGTCACAGGAAACTTTTTCTCTTCTGATCAAGAAGGGCTTTGGTCTCATTGTTATTTTAATCAAGCCAATCCTGATGTCACTGGGTGATAAAGCCAATTGTTTCCATACAAGCCTGATGGCTGGTCTTAATTAGAGCTTGCCAATCTTCCTCAACACAAGTGTTATCATTTTCAATCCTAAAATTGCAAGTTTCGTGTTGAGAAATGTTTGGAGGACTTCTCAGTGTCTAGGAGTCTGAAGGCATTTGATGTTGTACTATCGGCGAACTGATTTGGGTTGCTTTCAATGTTTCAATGAAACCCTAATGGACATGGTCAATGTCACTAAGTGAAGATCAGTCCAGCAGTCATCAGCTTCTCTCATAACAAGCGTGATATAAACATCTTTTAGATGATTAGATACACCATCAAACCCTTGCTATACTTAAGATATATTGATGACATCATCATTTTGACTGAAAACCTGCAATCTCTGATTGAGTTCCATCAGAAATTGAACAATCACCATCCTTCCATCTGACTTTCTCTTGAATACCTCAGTACCAACATCTCATTTTTAAACATGATGATCAGTATCCAGAATGCTAAAATGCAGACCACGTTATACAAGAAACCCACAGACCAACATACATACCTGCACAGAACCAGCAATCCCCCTTAGCAGACCAGAAAAGCTGTGATATACAGCCAAGCCCTCAGATACCACCAAATTTGCACAAAGGAGAGCACCCAGGATTGTCACCTCACCCATCTTAAAAAGGCTTTCACCCAACAAGGACACTCCTCCAGAGAGAGAAATTTGAAAAAGCCACCCACATACCATGTGAAGAATTGCTGCAGTACAGAAGAAAAATCCCCACAAATCACACACTGCTAGTTATGGCATATCACCCCTCCCTCGAACCCACATGGAAAATCCTCAAACAGTTGTAACCCATACTAGAAAGAGACCCTATTCTTAAAGAGATATTCCCAGAGCCATCCATCCTAGCCTTCAAACAAGCACCAAACCTCACTAACCTCATCATTAGAAGCAAACTTCCTCAGACCCAGAACACACTAAATGGATCCAGACCATGCCATGACAAGAAATGCAAAACCTGCCAACACATCTCCATCACCACCCCAATTACTGCACACCACAACAGAGCCATCAGCATTCCCGGATCTTACAGCTGCACTTCCAGAAATATAATATATCTCATCCAATGCACCAAATGCCCTGATGGAAAATACATAGGAGAGACCAAACAACAACTGCGCACCAGAATGAATGCACACCGGAAATCTATCAAAGACAAGAATACCCAATTACCGGTGGGGGCACATTTCTCATAAAAAAAACACTCTCTCTCCAATCTCTCAGTTCTAATCCTCAAAGAAAACTTTAAAAACACTTCCCAGAGATGAGCCTATGAACTCCACTTCATCAACCTTCTGGATACTAAAAAGCATGGACTTAATATAGACATTGGATTTATGACATATTATAACCTGCCTGACATCTGACTCCCCAGGTACTCACGTACTTCTCCACTCGTTCTCCCCCATCTCTCCCCCCCACCCAGGCTGTCTCTTACTGATTGACTCCTCAGTGTACATCTTCACTGACTGCCTATCTTGTATGCATACCAACCCAGCCTCTGGCTTCTTTACTTTTCATTCCATCCAGGAAGAGCACACACCAACTGCTGAAACTTCCTCAGCCTGATGAAGGGTTTTTGAACCCGAAAGCTTGCTTAATTTTTTTTTCCAACTATTTAAATTCATAGATTCATAGATGTTAGGGTCGGAAGGGACCTCAATAGATCATCAAGTCCGACCCCCTGCATAGGCAGCAAAGAGTGCTGGGTCTAGATGACCCCAGCTAGATGCCTATCTAACCTCCTCTTGAAGACCCCCAGGGTAGGGGAGAGCACCACCTCCCTTGCGAGCCCATTCCAGACCTTGGCCACTCTAACTGTGAAGAAGTTCTTCCTAGTGTCCAATCTAAATCTTCTCTCTGCTAGCTTGTGGCCAAATTGGTCTAATAAAAGATATCACATTCACCCAAAGAACCTTGTCTGCCTCTTTTAGATGACACACTCTTAGGATGATTTAGTTGAGGAGGTGCCATTGTTTTGAGCACAAATTTTACCATGTTGTTTTGTACCTGTCACATTGTCTGAAGATAGTGTTAGCAATTGCAAGGTCATACTCTTAACAATTAATGAGTAAGAGGATGCCATTAGAATTGGCCTTGCCCACTCCTTCCTTCCGAATGATGCCCCTCCATACGTTAAAGTCCCAGCTAGCTGTAGCATTGAAATCTCCAATGAGGATGATCTTTTCCTCTTTTGGGATGATAATCAGGACTTCATCAAGATCAACATGAAACTGTTCTTTCTGTTCTTCCTTGGCAGCAAGTGTTGGGGTATATTCACCAATGATAGTAGCAAACAAACTGTGGGTCAGTTGGAAACAGAGAGTCATGAGTCACTCATTGATGCCAACAGGGAATTTGGTCATTTGGCTGACAATTTGGTTCTTAATGGCAAAACCAATGCCATGTATTTTCCTGTCATTTGCAGGTTTTCCTTTCTAGAATAATATCCCCAACCCTCAAATGACCTTTGTGTGCACATCTAGTCTCACTGACAGCAATGATGTCAATGTTGTATCACAAGAGTTCTTGGGTGACAATAGGTGTTCTACATTCAGGTCTGTCACTGTTCAGTTCATCTAGTAGGAGTCATACATTCCAGAATGCGAAGGATATTTTTGAGTTTCGACCACAACTTGAGTGATCCCCCTGGAAGAAGTTATCCAGTCAGGTAAGATAAGGTGGGACAGCATATGTTTGGGGCACCTTTTCTAGCACCCCCCCCATGTGGGTTGAACAGAGAGGATCCTAAAACAGACCACTCAGTCACAATTGCAGCTGGTAAATCAACCTCCTGTCCCATTCCAAGGGTGAAGCGACCAACATGCAACTGACACCTGCATATGGATCTGTACCTAGGGACTCCCAGTGATCAGTTCATCTTTCCCCATCACTACGTGTCCATTGACACAGGACTTTGTAGAGGTTATGGGTATTGGTGGTTGGATCCAGTAGGATAAGCCTGTGACTTGTTTTACAAGAAGAGACCATTGCACATTGGCAACTGCACAGATCTTGGCAGAGGAGAAACCTATGTCCAGTGGCAAGGAGATCCAAGACAACTGTGGTTACATTCCCACTGCATCATGAATCCTCCTTCACAACTGTTGAGAAGTATGCCTTCTTCCTCCACTTGCTCCAGTGTTGAGGTCTTTATGTTATGTTGTGTTGAAGTGCTCTTTGTCTGATACTTCACCTTTGACACTACCACCATGGGTGACCCTACTAGGAGTACAAGACTCCCAGTGGTGTTGCTCTTAGGGTTATCAGTACATGCAAGCCTTGCAACCCCATCAAGATAGTAGTCCATGGAGAGGGGATGGATAGTAAAATTATCCTATCACACTATTTGTGATTCTGACTGGGTACTTTAACCATGTCCGTTATATGTGTGAATGTGAGTTCCCATTTGTCTGTAATTCTTCAGTTTTCAGAGGCTGAGTTGAGATGCAACTTTTGCTCATCTGAGTGAATGGTACTCGAATTCACAAGCACAAGTAGGTCAACCTTAAATAAGTCCATTTCTTTGTGCTCACTAAGTAAATCCTCCCTACCTTTGGTGTTGTCAGGAGTACTATAAATATGTGACTAATAGAAAAGGCAGCCACACACACACAGGGTTATCTGCCCTGTTGATTAAAATGGTAATGCATTTTACCATTGTCCTTTTTAATAGACTTACCCAAGACATACCTGTAGTATGCACCATCAAGATAAGGTTGAGGGAACTTAAGAAACCAAAAGCAACAAAGAAGCTTGATTATTCAGTTCTAATGGGAAAAGATCTAATTAAAGAAAGATACACAGTTGCAGTCAAAATCATTCTCAAGAACTTGAAGATGAAGGAAATATGTCAAATTGGGAGGTTTTCAAAGAAGTGCTAGTTGAAACAGCCAAGAAGGTTATTCCATCAAAAGCAAGGCAAAAGAAACAGAAATGGATGACTGAAGAAATCCTTGAACATATGGAAGAAAGATGAAAACCCATAGTATGGAAGAGTATAAGAAACTAGACAAAAGAATTCAATCAGTGTGCAATGAAGAAAAAAATGGCTTAATGAAAAATGTACAGAGATAGAAAAACAAAAAGTTAAAGATGTTACATCAATGTATAGAAATACCAAAGACACCACAGGTAAAGGAGGATGTACTGCTAGGGAATGTAGAAAAGCCAAGAATGCTGATTTAATTATGGAATGAGAACAAGCATTGAGAAGATGGACAGAGTATATTGAAGAGTTATTCCACGACAGTCTAGAAGAAAAGATATCTATTAAGAAGAACATTAACGGTTTGAAAATTCCTAAGTCAAAAGTATGAACAGTTATCAACTGAATGAAAACCAATAAAGCTACAGGACCATATGAACAAATAAAATGTTTGGAAGAGTTTGGTATAGAAAAGTTAACAACTGTTATCAATGAGATTTATGGAAGTGGAGAAATACCTGAGGACCTCAGTAAATCCATCATTATTGCACTCCCCAAAAGACCTGGAGCCACTGAACGTGAACTCCATCAAACCATAAGTTTAATGAGCTATGTGACAAAGATCCCATTAAAGGTGCTGATGTTGAGAGCTACAAGTAGAATAAGACCAGAGATTGCAAAAGTTCAGTGTGATATTGTTGAACATCGAGGTACAAGAAATGCTATCTTCAATGTACAAATGCTTTCAGAGAAGGCAATAGAAATGAAGAAAGAACTTTCCTTGTGTTTTATTGATTATACCAAAGCTTTTGATAGAGTCAAGCATGAGGAGTTAATGAAAATACTGGACGAACTGGATATTGATGGTAAAGACTTGAGAATTTTAAGAAACCTCTATTGGGACCAAACTGCAGCAGTGAAGATAGAAAATGTACTAAGTGATTTCATCCAAATTAAGAGAGGCATGAGGCAAAGCTGTTTTTTTTCACCTGACTTGTTCAACTCGTACAGTGAGAAAGTACTGAGGGAGATTGAGGATTTACCAGGGCTGATCACTGCCCGACAGAATTTGAACAACTTGTGTTATGCTGAAAACACAGTCTTAATAGCTGATTCAGAAGACAAGCTGCAAGGAATTTTAGATAAAATTGTTACTGGAAACGAGAAGAAAGGTCTATGTATCAACTATAGAAAAACAGAATGCATGGTAATTACAAAGAATAAGATAATTCCTGTATGCAGCATCAAAGTTGAAAAGAAGCATATAAAACAAGTCAATAAATTTAAGTATTTGGGAAGCTGGATAACTTCAGATGGTAAATGTGATCATGCAATAAAACAGAGAATAAGGATTGCAAAAGATGCAATTCTGAAAATGAAAAAGATATTGACAAATAGTAACATTTCTATGCAGACAAAGTTAAGAGTTTTGGATTGCTATGTTATACCAGTCCTCATGCATGCATCAGAATGCTGGACAATATCCTCAAGTATGGAAAAGAGAATTGAAGCAAGTGATATGTGGTTCTTAATGCGCAAATTGAAGATATGTTGGACAAGTCACACTTCAAATGAAGATACTTTGTTAAGAACAAGCTGCAGGAGGAAGCTGCTGATTAACATCAGAAAGAGACAGTTGGAGTTTCTTGGACACCTTATAAAGAAAGAGGAAATTGAAAGTCTGTTCATAACTGGAAAGATTGAAGGAAGGAGAGATCATGGAAGACAGAGATTGACTTGGGTCAAGAATCTACCTAAATGGATAAATGTATCGACGCTGGAATTTCTGTATGCCTCAAAGAGAAGAGGCCTGTGGAAGGCCATGGTCACTAACATCCTGTTTTGATATGGTACCTAGAAAGAGAGAGAGACCCAAGACAACATCAACAAACAGCTGCTGTTGTATGCTAAGGAGTAATTTTAGGGCTAGGTACAGATATTCAAAAAGCCAGAGGCAAAATCTAAGTTACATGGTGTTCTGTAAATGGCGTAGTTTAAATTGCTAGCAAATAGAGCACGCAAACGCCCTTTCATGAGGGGTTAGACTGGATTCTGCCATTTTCGAACCAGCCTGTGTGCTGAACTTCTGTTCTGTTATAGGTATAGACTGGTTTTTCATCATTTATACCAGTAAAGGTGTCATGTCTGTACCTGGCCTAATTTATACGGTATGTTTTTTGTTCAAGTTGCTGCTTAACTTGCAAGTGGTATCTAAGGGTTTTAAGATCTATTATTTTTTCATTATACTTTTAGACATATGGATATAATTCCTTAAAAATGCAAATAGTTTAAAATATAAAATATCATGATTTTAAGAGAGTGTAATGGTTCCATTCCTAGAAGTAATATGCCAAACTATTTAACAATTTTATGGCAGTATACAAAAGGAAATTTTTAAAAGGAACTTTTAAAAAGTAACATGGTATGAAGATGCAATATTTGATATCTAGATAAATTTAGAATAGGATTAAGGTTCACATACAAATTAGGGCTGATGTTTGGGACTGTATGTTAAAGTACTGAGTTGTTGAAGGATTTCCATGTAATATCTTGCCTTTATCCAAACTAAGGCCAGTTTCCTGTTTTGCTTGGTACCTGCAAGCAACAGTCAGAGGGATGGTCTTTGGTTGATTCAGCTTGAGTCTGTCCCAATCACATTCAAAGCAAATCTGATGTGATGAATTTGGCCTCTTTCTATTTAAGTTTTACAGCATATCTCAAATATCTAAATTACTTTAAGTAATTTACATACATATAATATATGCAAGTAAATTTTGATTAATATTTATCTTACAGAGTACTTAAAGCTAATGAGCACTTAGGCTAATCGCTTCTGCATGAGGAATATGGGAATAAATTCCAAAATAACGTATAACAACAAGGTACAAAAGTTTACTGGGGGCAAAAATATTCATTAAAATAGAAATTTATCCTTCTGATAATGAGAGATAAAAATGAAAACCGTGACATGAAAAATGAGTCATTAATTATTATAACAACACTGCCATGTTATAGAAACTTTCAACCAAACATCTGAAAGAATTTTATAGACTCTGTAATCTTCACTACACCTCTCCAGGTATGAAGGGCAAGATAAGATCATTTGTTTCTGGAATGTAAGACAGCATTTTTACCAGTAAACGTCTGTACTGTATAACAAATTTATGACAGTAAGTGAAGAAAAATACTGTATTCAGTTGAAATTACAGGAGGAATGTAGGTAAAGTTGAAATGTGGTCATGACATGAAGGTTAATATGGTCATCAGCTCTTATGAAAAATGCTGCTGTCTCTTTAATAAGTTCAAATGGTCAGGAGCTCAGTTTTATTTTTCATCATCTTCAACATCATAATGTTTCCCACAACATTCTGGGTACTGATTCAAGGGAAGAGAGCCACCTACTGAGTTATCAACATTATTTTCTTCAACATTTAGGTTCTCCATCCACTCATTACTGGAAACTATCATTGCTAGTTGGCCAAAAGAAAAATGACTGTGCTTGCCAAAAGTGACAGTTTTAGTCATTCCTTGAAGAAGTAACAGTTATGGATGATCTGATCTTTAAAGGTGAACGAATTGTGGTTCTGCAATCACTGAGTTCAGAAATGACATGTCATTCATTTAGGACACAGGAAAGTAGAGAAACACAAGTAAAGGGCTAAGAGTATAGTACCTATTAATGAAAACATGCTAAAACATCCAACTTACCTGAAATATCAAATCCAAAACTCCAAGAAACACAAAAACCCTCACTTGTGGCAAAAATGTTAGACATTTTCACCGTGTATAGTAAATACCATGTTTGTAGCAAAAAGGTTTTTTTTCTTTTCCTGGGGTAAGCGGTAAAGAAAAACAGGCCTGGACAGAGACTGGTAGTAAATATAAATGCCTTTTTACCAGATACAGAATACCTGAAGACAAGTGCCAGACAATGTTATCCATTACAGTTCACAGGAGTTCCTAAAATCTACAACATCTAGCTTTTGTTATCACAATCAAATAAGCTAACAGAAAAAAACAGAACAGTGAAAGAAGTAAATAACTTGCTATGCTAGAGAAAAGGAATGTATCAACTACTGATTGCATTAGATCACCTGCTCAGTCAAACCGTAACCACAGATCTTAGTTAACATTTAAGTCAGCAACCTGATAACTCAAGAATAGGCAGAATTTAAATAAGTTTTTCATTCCAACATTTATAATATGAAAATGTCACCAGGAAAAAGAAAGGGGCTGTGTATAGTATTTTGAACTAAAAGCAAAACACTTGTTCAAGTTACAGAAAGCTAATCTTAATCCAATCCATTCTGATTTTGATTTAAGAAATACTAGTTTTAGACTGAAACATCATTTTGCTCACTAGAGTAACTTCAAAGCAATTTTGACCGTATGATTTTATTTTTTTTACCAGAATCCACAGAATATCCAGAGGTCACTTACAGTCATTGTTATGTTAGCCATGTAGGAATAATACTACCTGAGAAAGAGACTATATAAATATATGTTTATTCGGTTAAGTGTGAAGAATATGGTTTGAATTTAAATAGCATTGTTCTGAGATATTTAATTAGAGAAATTAAAATTAATGTTGTTAACAAACCTGATTCATACTGAATTTAAGTCCACTGAAGATCTGGCCTGAAAACCTTTCAGGCTGTATCATTATTAAGACATCACCAGATGTTACTATTCCCGAGTCTCTAATTATTCCTGTTAAAAAAAACAACCTGTAAGTGGCTAGACCAGTGATTTTCAACCACGGTCCTGTGGCACCCTGGGATGCCTTGAGATCCTATCAGAGTTGCTGCAGGATGCCACACAATGGTAGCACTCTCAGGTCTACAAACAGAATTCACAAGATACAGATTTCAAATAGGAATCCAGAGTGTTAAAAACTTTCTGACCTGTTGTGATATGAATTCTTTGCAACCCTAGAATTGCTCTATTCTATTCTGTAGTCCAAAAAAGAGTGAAAAGTAAGAGCTGTCATTTTTCCAGGGATACATTAAATCTAAAAAGTTTAAGAACCACTGGGCTAGACCCTATAAAATGCTAATAGATGGCTATAGTGCAATTTTATTAGCAGGTATGCTAATATCACCAGTAGAGCTTTTTTCCCCCTTTTTTTTTACTGCTTTAGATTCACTGAAATGAATCATTTGTTAGGAGCAGCTGATGCCTATAGAATCTACTCATGCAAGAAATACAATTATTACATGGTGTCAAAACATCACAATAACTTCTCTTAGTGATGGGTACGTAGTACATGTTGGCATTCAGCACACATTCTCTGTGAAAAGTTGTCTTAACCTGTTCCTCCTGCAATTATATTAGCAAAGAAAAGAGAACTAGCATTATTAAGTCAAGGCTAAGCATAGGACCCATGTGGATACATCCAAGTAATCGGGAAGCAGGGAGGTGTTCATGTGAAACAAGACCATAAATTCTTAGGTAGTTAAAGGAGCATCTTAGAAAAGAAAAGAAAAGAAAAGAAAAGAAAAGATTGTTTTCTCATGAACATTATAGATACCTAAACCACAAAGTGAGGCTGATGTGGTTCTGGCACCTAAACTGTGAATGTCACTGAGAAAATGACAGAATTAGCTTGTAAAATACATTGAAAAGCCATTAGTACCAAACTATTAAAAAGTATTATGTTTCTTGCTAAGGACAGGCAGGTCAACTGTAACCTAATATGATTCTGATTTAGGATTGCTGGATCAGCAGCAACCCATTTGCGATCCCAAGGTAAGATTTCTGGGTCATTAGCCATCTTGCTCTGATTCCTATTCAGACTGCTAATCCAGTTTTTATATAGGAGATAAGAGCCTGCTGACTACAGTCTTTCCAGGGCTGTGTCATTTTTTCTTGCTTTCTTGTTAATATTTCTTCCCTTATGGAAGCTCAGTCTCTGTCTTTCTTTCAATAAGCACAAGTGCAGTAAGTATTAAATATAATAATACTGTAATATGCTTTCTTAGGCAACCTTCTGTGCTAAACAGAAGAAAGGGACTGTGGGCAAGTATTGGAATATGGAGATTTAATATTATCAGATGTAGTCATGTTGACCTGAATTGTTCTGTGTCACACTGTGGTGGCCAGATGTTACTATTAGGGTAAAGTTACATGTTACACTTAGATCATACTAAATCTGTGGAATGTTAGGCAGTGTTAAAGTTAAAACATGCTGCGAGTTGCATGTTAAGGGCTAATACAGTTACACCATTTCAGGCAGTGGTTAACTCTGGGCCATGTTACCTAGCTCATGTTAAAAATAACTTCAGTCTCCGCCATGGAAACAGAATGAGCTATTTGCTGTCCTCCAGCATCACAGGATGCACTACTTACAGCATTCTCCCTACCAAGAGTAGAGATAGAGCCCAGGTGTCCTGGCTCCTAACCACAGCCCTGGTTGCCAGTCCTCTAGCGCAAGTCAGAGCTATGCAGGCAAGAAACAGTATTAACCTTAGAATGCAATTGCTCACAGCAGGCACATCCAGACGAGTGTGATTGTGTGGTATGTGGTGTCGCAAACACGTTTGCAGTGGCACGTACCACACAGTCCAGTGTTCGCTACACTGCAAGGGCACACTGCCGGAGCGTGTGATGCTCGGTTGTTTTTTTTTTCCCATGGGTTTTTTTTTTTTTTTGACCCCTGGATAGCCTGGAAAACGTGCAGGGAAAAAAGCTGGAGCAGTGCACGCTCGGCCAGCGCATACTGCTGAAAAGTGAAGCTGGGCCTCCCAGAGCCGTGCTGCAGCTGTTGGCTAGGCTCCTCATGGCAGAATTGCCATGGCTGCAGCTCTGGGAGGCCCCCAGGCCACTAGGTAAAGCTGCTGAGGCCAGCACAGTGCTGGCCCCAGCCTCCCCTAGCACTCCTGGGGTAACTTGCCATGTACTAAAGCATGTGTGGCCAGGGCGTTCCCCAGGGACAAGTAACTGCAGTGACAGGTACACCGCTGCTAGTTGTTCCCAGGGAACCAAATGTCCACACACATCTGGACGCACCCAGCATGCTCTAATTTTAACACATCTTAACAATCCGCTGGTTTAGTATAGTCTAAATGTAACATGTGACTTCACTCTGAGAACCTGCCAGACCTCATGAACCTCGTCTAAGATGGATTGAATTTGGAGAAGTACTGTTTGTTATTCTGGGATGTTCTGAGCCTGGGATATACAGAGCAACCACATCTACCAGCCAGGAGCATGCTGGAATTCAGCATTTCCCAGGACAAAAACCTTGATGTCTTATTTGCCATGGTGGAAATAATTCAAAAACTTTGCTACAGAGATAAAATATTTTTAAAATGCAGTGAATTGGTACCCTGGACTTAACAGCAATTAAAATTTAACAGACATGAACATTTAATTAACATTAACATTTAATTATCAAATTAACATTAACATTTAACAGGAATAATGAAAATTAGCTTCCTTACTTTTCAATCCAGAAAGAGACAAAATAAATTAGCACTCCAGCAACCAAGAATGAATATATATATTGTTTCCCAGTAAATACAAGGCACTATATTTTCACCATTTTTGCTGTGAACATGGGAATACATAATGAATCAGAACCTTGATTGATCAGATCTGCTGTCTTCGACAGTAGACAATACCTGATGTACCAAAATGCACTCAGCCAACTGTGGAATATAGTAGATTTATTAGAAAAAGTAACAAGAAAGAAAAAGAAATTTCTTCTTTGTTTTTCTGAAGATCAGCCTAATGTACAGAATTAGAAATTCCCTGTAAAATCTATTGCATGGTATATCAAGTTTTTATATTATATATGTATAATAGAAAATATTTATATCTTTTTTACTCTTATTATCACTATAGCTTAATGACTTTATATTCATTTTTCATTTAATACCAAGCCCTATATATGGCATGTTAAAGCTTACATCCAGTTCTTTTAAGGAAGGAAGGAAATGCAAAGATAATTCTCTTGTCACATATGGGAATTACTATGCCAGTACAATGACATAATTGTAAGAATGAAAGTGGTTGCAGTAATTCCAACTTAATCTTCTGTCATGTCCAGTGAATTAGATATTTCCAGAAGGCTGAACAGTTAGAAATCCATGTGAGTTAGGTACTTAAGTAAGAGTTAGGCATCTGATTACTTTGGGGATATGGGTCTAAGTGTCTACACAGTTAATAAAAATGTTATGCCTTTTCTTCCAACAACCTGTCTCCCAAGTGACTACAGCAACCTGAGGCCAAATTCTAAATGCAGTTTAAGTCACTGAACATGCAACAAGGTAAGCTGAAGGATTCTCATATGTTAGACATTATTTAATTATTTAAATATCGCCTCTAAAGACTTGCTAGTACATATTTGTATCTAAAATTACCATATGCTTGATGGATTGTTTAAAATTTGTAAAATTGGTCATGAATCAATAATAATAGGTGTTATATTTTAATGCTTTCACCACATACTTCACCTTCTCTGTTGCTTATCTGAATGTTCCCAGAAGGAACAATTTCTAATGCATTGCAAGAGTAATCAGATTTGCAAAGAAACTCAGAAAATCATGTTGACTTTGGACCAGACTCTCATTTATGCAAGTATTTGTCTTTGCTTAATACATTCTATGGTGTTTAGATAAAATATAGGTGACATAATGTGTGGAATATAAATCTTTCAAAATTGTGTAATCAGTTTAGCATGGCTCTAGCAGCAAGGATCAATTTTATAGGCATCTCATCTCTTCTTTCCTATTTTTTCCTCGTCCCCAAAAGAAACATTTATTGAAAATGGAATGAAAGAGTGTTCAAATGCAAATTAGATTTGAGGCCAGATATAGTTTAGTCTTCTAGGCTGCCTATACATGTGCTCAGAGGTGGGAGAGGGGAGGTTAATTAGAGAGGTTCCTGGGCAGCTGCTCTAATTAAAAAGCCTCGACATCATGTGTAGTAAGCCTCTGTGCATTTAAAAAAGGCTACAGGATGCTTTATCTAAACCTCATTTGATGAGGTTTAGTTAAAGCACCTTGCAATGTTTTAAAAACATGCAGGAGCTTAATACACATGATACTGCAGCAACACCGCAGCGTTCTAATAAGAACACGGAACAAACTCAATTAATCTGCTCCAATGCGGTCTAATTAGAAAGCTAACAAGCACTTGTATAGGAATCCTTGTTGTTTTTACTTGAGAGTTATTCAATTTAAAAACTACGTAACTGACCCTAAAGAGGACAGTTCAAATAGAAGACGTTAGGCACCTCAGCTCCCTGTGGAACATAAGAAAATAGAACTGGAATGGGCCATTAATTCCAATCCCCTGCATTTTCAGGCAAACTTGTCCAAGTGGGTCCACAAGACTGTGTACTCCAACCTCTCTCATAAACCTCAGGCACAGACTATTCTGTGAAAATAGATCCACAATATGCAATGCATACAAGGGGGGAGAAAAGCAAGGGTGCCACCAATGCCAATTTTCTGCAAGAAAATCAGATAATTGCATTTCTAACTTCTCATTCTAGTAGTAATAGTAGTAGGAGTATTTTCCTAGCGCTTAGAGGTGCTCAGAATCAGGACCTTGCGCTGAACAAAACATTAGGGGTAGATGAAACCCTGCTCTGAAAAGCCTAAGGTGTCTGGATGCTGAAGGCACAGGAGTAGTCCTGGGGTACAGGTTGTAGCCATGTTGGTCTAAAAAACAGAGTCAGACAAAACTCCAGGACTAGAAGTGATATCTTTTATTAGACCAACTAAACAAAAAAAACCCCAAAATCTTTCTTTGCAAAGTAACAAAAAAAAAATCTTTCTTTGCAAACTTTTGGGTCCAAACACCCTTTGTCAGGCAGAGAAGAATCTGAATTCAATCTTTGAATTCTCCTCTGCCCGATGAAGGGTGTTTGGACCTGAAAGCTTAGAAAGAAAGAAAAATGTTTGCTACTGTTTCGTTGGTCTAACAGGAGTAGTCCTGTGCATTTACGGCTATTTCTTTCAGTTTTGAATGTTTTCAAAGAGCAGCCTTTTTCTTTTTCTTGCTTACTTAGAAAGATAGATGGGAAGCTTTGCAATGCTTGGGCTTGTGTGGAAATTTCCACTGAATTGTGATCTGCAGTAAACAAGCCTGTTGGTGTTTCAGAAAGTAGAAGGTGTGAAATCTCTGCTCTAATGAAAGCTATCGGCAGCTTTTGTCTGACTAATTTCCTTTCAAACGTATCCTGATTGTGTGTGTTTATGTATATGTGGCGTCAGTGTTTTCCCTCTCTCACTGAAGAAAGAACATTGTGAGAAGGTTTCAAATATTCCAGTGTTTTTGTTGGGTTTTGTATTAGGTAATTCTTTGGAACAATAGCATCTAAAAGCAGCTCAGCCACAGACACCCACTGCCAACTTTACACAAGGGAAATAGTAGGAAGTTGGTAGAAAGCCTAATTAAACTATGTGTTAATGTGACACAGCCAGAATGTTATAGAATTTATTATGTGGTGAAATAATTTATTTTCAGTTCATAAATTGTTTGGCACACACCATGTGGGAATATTTTCATTTATAAATAAAAGTTTTCAAAAATGACTTAGACGATGAAGTTGGCGCAATGGGCATCAGAAGAGTATTATATTCCCACAGTCAGTCCCTTTACTAGTGTCAGGGGCTGCCACGTGGTCACTTCTCTTACTACCCCTCAAAACTCTCTCAGGGTGGGGAAAGTACCAAGATATAATGTTTCTTAGCTAAATAGCAGGCATTCTCAGACAACTGGAAAATAAAATTGCCAGGAAACAATGCTGAGAACAGTTATTTGACGTTTACATATTATTTTGGTAGATAAAATATTCCAGAGACATAACTAATTATAGTTAATATTGTGTGTTATAATGGCTACTTATCAAGCCTATACACAAACACCATGCAATTTGAGAAACTACTTAAAGTGTAGACAAGAATTGCAATGCTTTTTTAAAGAGCTTTTCCTGTCTCTATATGGTACCACTTGGCTCCAGTGCTGCATAAAAACTATGATTCTTTCCTTGTCCAGTCCTATTCTCTTATAATTAGGTTATTACTAATATATTGATGCGTTTCTTTATATTTAAGCCCTCTGCAGTTAAAAGTAATTCATAGGCTTCCATGGAAACATGTATAATAGCATTTTATCACTCAAGTAACTTTCAGAATATGACATTGACAATAGTAATGCAATAATGCCATCCAAATCAATCATATCTCCCCTGAAGGGTCATTTTCAAAGTTAACAGCCTACGGCAGAGTCACAAACTGTTAATGCTCTTTAATAAGCTGTTAACTTTCCAGAAATCTAAGGGGTTTAATGCTATTATTTATAGAGGTGCAGTCAGGTGCCCAAACCTGATTCATGGAACTGAAAGTACTGCTGACACAAATTGTTTGTACTCATTCGAGCTTTAAGTCATAAGCCTGAATTCATCTAGATTAGTCACTCTTCTGTTTTGCTATGGGTTCGGGTCATCCTCAGCAAACGTCAATGTGAAATACTGAAGTTGTGTTTGCTATGAAAAACATAAGGCAAACGAGATGGAAAGGATATGGATGTCGGTCTTTTTGTCCCAGAAGTTTTAAAAGTTGAAAATACGCTCCTCCTAAGCACTGATAAGGTGTCTCTAATATGTTTGTCTCGCTACTTTTCTTTGCCTCTGTCAAAATTCAATCTTTTTCTCATATCTAGCGTACAAGTAGTGTGTTCCATTTTTATATTATCGACCTTTCATTTTGACTGTTGTGTCAGCTGATTTCTCCAAATGTAAGCAGTGATTACCTCTTTTAAGACCAATTCAGAGCAAAAGAATCACAAGCAGGCCAGCAGCAATGATTCTGAAAAGGGGTTAGAAGAAAGAAGAATATTGTAGAAAATGTTGAAAATTGCAGGATTCACAGCTCTGTCTTACCTCCCCTGAATTCTTACTCCCTCTCCACATGAAACTCCAGACAAAGCCATCATAACTAATTACCAAGTAGTAAATGAGGCAAATCCTGGGAGCAGTTTACATGGCAAGGGGGTCTTTGTCAGCTTCAGACAGCTGGTGAGGCAAGTGGCTGTGCACAAGGTTAGCCAATCCTGGGGATAAACGCCTAAATAGGACCTGCATGTGCTCTGCTGAGGGGAGCAGTGGAGTTGTTTCTGGAGGTCAATAAAGATCACACATAAATAAGCTTCCCCTGACCCTGAGCTCTGTATGAATTATATCCCCTCTCTCTCTCCATCCGGAGCTTACAGAGTTACTCCAGTACACAGAAGAGTCATAATTGGTTCCTTATTTGTTTGGGTGTTAATTTTTCTTTATCCATGTCAAAACTCAATTGTTTTCTTACTCTATTGAAAGAAAACTGGTGTTCCCTGGATACCCATAATGGTAGTTGGAGGGGAAGATGGGGAAAAAAAGGGTAGGGTGCTCTTTACCCCAGCTCTCCCTGTCTTCTCATTTTTGAAACTATCAACTAGAAGTTCTCTTTCTGACTCTCAAGGTCTCCTTTGGCTACCTGTTACTCAGACAGTGGGTAATCTGGGATATCAGAAAGGATTCTTCTCTGGAATATGAGAGGTAATGAATCCTAGAATCAGAGAAAAGTAGGGAAGGGACCTCTGGAGCAGGATCATCCCTATAAAATCCATTGCCCACATAAATCCAATGCCTAACTTATTAGCAAAACTACACAGCCAGCACTGACACAACCACAAGACATTGCACCCTAACCTGCAACAAGTAAATACGGGAAACCACAGTGGCTAATGTCCTGCTGTGGTAAGGTTGTTAAAACAAGAATTATTTAAAGGAAGTTGATGTTTTGAATATCTGGGAAAAAAAAGATCAGATTCAGAAATTAGGACATCTCTGAAAACATTATGCCGAGCTATAGTCATGGGAGACGGAAGCTATGGGGAAGTCATATAAGCACTATATAGAATTGTTGCCCTGTGGGGTCAGGCCAACTCTCAGGATCTCAGTATTGCACTGTTAGGAGGGTGTGACACAATTGCACATATACAAACACACAAATCAATTAGGCACATACACATCCAAACCAGCCTAGGCACATGCACACCTATCACCAATTCAAGCGCATACACTATACACCCCAAAAGTTAGACACAGATCGCTAATTCATATATCATGCACACAATGACATATATATATATACATACATACACACACTCACCAGTTCATACACATACAACCCACCTGCACATACACACAGGTAAGTTCCTAACTTGGATGGTACAGTGCTTGGGGTACGTGAGGGAAGGTTCAGGTAAGAGAGAGAGAGTTAAAGTGTAAGGAGTGAAAGTTGCCAGATCCAGGATTAGAACCAGTGGACTACAGAGAAACTGGCTGAAGAACTGAGGCTTGGGTTTACTTAAGGTAGACTGGGGCTAGAAACTGAGGCAGACAGCTGAGATACTGCAGGGGAGACGGGGGTAGATAAGTGGTGGCAAGGAAGAGACAGGCAGAAAAAAACTGCGGCAGAAACCTGGTTGCTCAGGGGAAAAGGAAAAGGCAGTGGGGATAAGACAGTGGCAAAGAAATGGGGTTTGGAGGCAGAGAGGAGCTCAGGACAGGTGTTGGAGGTGGCAGTGAGCCAGAAGCAGGAGAGGGAGAAATGAGACAGAAGTTAGAGGGGCGAGGAGCAGTATTGGAGCAGGGCAAAACCATAGTAAAGCAAAACCCAACTTAGGGGTCCAAATAACAGTTTTATTAAACAGACAACACACTACACACCCCCACGGAGTTATTGGTTCACACACACACATACACACACACACACACACACACACAAGCAGTCACAATGGTGGAAGCAGGAGAAAGAGACTCAGTGGAAGGGTTGGAGTCCAGGTAGGGAAGAGAAGCAGAGTCCAAGTCCTTGGCTGAAGAAGGGGTGGGGGGTGATAGGTACCTATCGAGGCTGGAAAAGGGTCCTTGTCCAGTAGGTGTTGTCCAGAGGGGGGGTCACCAGCAGGGCGTCTGGGTGGATAGGTGGTGTGGCATGGTGCTGGTCCAGATGGAGAGGGCATCCCTAGGAGTCAGTCTTCACTACCCCTTTTATGGGGCAGACTACCTCTGATCTCCTATGGAGAGGGCCTGTCCAGGCAAGGTCAGTCCTGTTCCAGAGGGCTCCAGGTGTTCTTACTGAGCATGTGCAGCCTTGGCACAATGATGGGTTGCCTCATCTTTTGTTTCTTGAATGCAGAGGGTGGTTCCAGTGGCTGGGTCATTGGTCCAGATATTGGTGTTGATGGTTCAGTCATTCAGAGGGAGCTATTTTTAGACCTACTGCCATTGTCTCTCAAGCACCCTCATTCATCCCCATTCATTCAGGAACCAAGTTACATAGGAGGGGTAGGTGTGAGTCATGGGTTACACATCCAGGCCTGGGGGGAGGATGGAGACTTGACAAACAAAATGGAAACTCAACATGACTTATGCTAACATACATATGTAGGCCTAAATCATATAGTACCAGTAAAACAGCAATATAGAACAGTAAAAATCAATATAAACATAATAATTATACAATATAAAGAAGGAGAACAAAGGAAGGAAAACAATATAAAGAAGGGAAACAAAACAAATACAACTTGCTGCCAAAATAAAATGCTGAAGCTTATCCTATGTCTTAGCTCATTTATACTTATCTATAGGGAGTAGAGAGGGAGAGAAAAAGTCAGAAATGGTTGGGGAAGGGGACGGAATGCATTTTAAAAAGAAAAAAAGAAAAACTGGGGGGTTTGCTATAGAATTTACTTAGCTATTAGGGCTTTGTGAAGCATGTTTCCGTTTCGACTTCCATTTTGCTGTTTTGACGGGACAGTGTTTTGTTTCAAGTTTCAATTTGTTTCAAAAGCGCCGTTCCATTTCATTTCATCAAACTGTTTCGCTGTTTCGACGTTTCACCCAGAGGCTATAATGGGGAAACACGAAGCTGCCTATAACTTTGTCATTTCTTGCCTGATTTGCAGGGGTGGTAGCTCCTTCTGAGCCCATGAAGCCTGCCAGGTTTCAAGGAGATAGGTGCAGGTGTTTCCGGGAAACTGCACCTCAAGCTGCTGACAAGCAAAACTTGTGATGTGTGACTGTGTGTATGTGTTAAGGCGCAGCTCTTTTTTCCATCCCTCCTGCAGAGCACTGGGATTGGAAGGGACTTCAGGGAAGGATGACAGTCACCAGCCAGCTACAGAGGTCAATATCAGAGCAGTCCTTTCCCCACTCTTCCCCCTCCCTCTCCTTAGTTTCTGTTTCCCTTCAAGCAAGCCCAGCTTCGAAACTTGAAATGTTTGGAAACTTTTTAAATATTTTGAGTGCCCTCATCTCATTTTGAGGCTGTTTGAAAGCCTTTCATTTAATTTCAATTTTGCTGTTTCAAGCTCAAAACAAGTTGAAACAGCATTGAAACGAAACAGCCAGCAAAATTTCTCACAGCCTTATTAGCTATGTCTAGTAGAAGAAGCTTTGTCTTTTGGTAACTACTGTACCACATTGCTATGAGAGCAAAGGTTTTGCCTGTAGTAAAAACAAGTTCTCAATAATGAAGCTATGTTAGGCCTATTAAAAGAACTATAAGCCAAACAGGAAGAGATGGAAAATGGTAGTAATAAAGCGGGGGGGGGGGGGGGGGGAGGATGTGTCACTTACAGTAGAAATAAAAAACTAATAATGAAAGAGGCAGCAAGTTGGTTACAAGGTACAGTTGGCAGCTCTACTGGAGACCAAATGCACAGGATAATGATAAGAAATCCAAAAAGGTAGGCTGTTGCCTATGAAAGCTCAAGCCATTTTGAACCAGTTAGTCTCTAAGCTTATCGAACAAGCTTTAGTTAAAGCACCCCCACCGCCCTTTTGGAGTGTGGATTGCTGAATACATGAGATACTGCAAGCGTTTTAATTACAGCAGCTCCTGAGAGCCACTCTAATTATCCCACCACCACCACCGGAGCACATGTATAGGTGCCCATAAGGTTTTACCCTGCCCAACCTTCTGCCTGAAATTGTTTCCTGTTGTTATCTCTCCCATGCTTGGTGACAACCAGGGAAAAAGGATGGCATTTTCAATATATTTAACAATGTTGAACACCTTCTGTTTATTAGAAATTAGTAGGAAATTAGCATTCAAATCTTCTAAGTGGGTTTGCAAATCCCATCCATAAAATGAGTAAGTACATTGCAGGAGTTTAAAACATTTTTCAACCTTTTTCACACTAAAGAAAAGATGGAGTGAAGCATACTGCAGGCAAGTCCTTTAGGCTGTGAACTGTGAAGTTAGGTAGTCAAGCAGTCATTCCAACACTGAATTGGGTATTTCATTAGGAACAAGTTGGCCCAATATCACTTTAAGAAATCCTTGCATCTTGCATTAGGAACAAGGACATTTCTCTTAGGGACATGATAAAGGAGTCAGTCTTAAGAATGAAAAATCTGGTCATCAGTTGTATACATGCAATATGTTGTTTTCTGAAGAGTTATATAAGACATATTACTGTTCCAGTAGAGTGGCCATAAACAATGGAAAAGTTTGAACTAGTGGTTGTGAAGGACTTCAGATAACAGGCTGCTCAAGTCAGTTTCCCTTTAGATTTGATATTTCATACACAGCCCCATGCACACAGTTTTCAAACTAGAGGTCAACTTGTCCATGTCTGTTCAGAACATATATCCACAAATCTCCTAATACCCTACATGAGACTGCATACGACTACATGAGATCTACATAAGACTGCAAGATACGTTCAAAGAGTGAGTACTAAAAGCACCTATTGGCATTTCTATACACATTTATTTCATGTGGCAATTATTGAAATCTATACCAATACTGTTGAAAAGGAGAGAGATTGTAGTGTATAGTTAAGGCTGTTATTAGTTACCCTGATTTTTGGGCATTTACTTTTTTTAAATTGTAATATTTTAAATCTCTCACTTCAAGATTTTGCTTTTAACCAAAATACCAGATTTCTGGATTTCAACAATTCTTTCTACAAAAACAAAACTGATTCTAATAATGTTGTTATAAATCAATGGTTTATTTGCACCCATAACTGTAATTTAGTATTTCCTTGTGTGTTCATAAATTGTAAACAAATATCTGCATATTGGAGATAAAGATGGGATATAAATATAGCTTTAATGACAGAAGGCCACTAATTTGTGTAACTGTGATGCTATACTTGAAAAACAGAAAAAAAATATTCTCAAATATATGTATATGACACCTGCTCTCCTTTACATTTATGTAAACCATGAGTTTAGTAGACTGATTCCAAGAGTAGCTCCTGTGTCAGAGCCATGTTGTTTGTGACTTGTAAGGAATTCTCATTTTTTCAAATATGCTTATTTTTCAAATCCTGCTTCTGGGATTTCTTTTCCCTGTCTCCTCCGTTCAGTGTTTCTCAATCCTGTTTTCCTTTTTATAAGGCATTTACTCATAAGCAAGGTGGCAATGACTGTTGTTACCAGGCTGAAGTAAAATACTAATTAGTTTCATAAAAGCCAAATCCTGAGAATCCCAGCATTTCATCTCTTTACTAATGTGTCAACCCAACGGTACAGTAATTTGAAATGTGAATGCCACACCTCTTCTTTTTCTTTTAACATGGAAAATCCCTTTGTTTCTATATAAGCATTCCTTTATTTAATCCCTCAAAAGATAATGTGACCCAAGATATGGTTTCTTTCCCTGTACTTAATGTAACTGTTCCAGACATTATTTTACAAAATGTCTCAAATTAACATTCTCTGTCAACTACAGATGATAAAGATCTGCTAAAATAATTAGAGTGCTACTACAATGCCTGCTTTAATTGCTACATTATAATCTCCAGACCTGAAAAACTCTAGAGACCCCAATACATAAAATGCCTTTCAGCTATGCAGGTGTAGAATTCATTGCAAGTTGTTTCCCTTTCTGTCTTTCCTTCCTTGGTTTCTTTAAAAAATATATATTTTTAAGGGAGGTGGGGGGATTAAATGCTTTGGAATTGTGCCAGTGCCTGAGGGTTTTGTATTATGTTAAAATGTTATTTAAAGTTTAAGCATGATGCTGCTTTGGAAGTTATATGGAATAGAGAGAAAAGCAAGGAAGAGTAAAGAGGGTTATTCAAAGAATACCACCACAGTGGTGACATTTATGTAGAGTATTGCTGCCATATTTTGCTTTATAGGGAAACAAACTACTTTTCAAATTCTTGCTGGAATCTCTGCAAAGACCAACAATCAAATATCAGCTAAGTTTCCCCCCACCCCCAAATGGAACAGGAATTGCTTGGAAAATAAAAGCCTTTGAGCACTGTTAGTTTTTCAGCAGCTAAACTTTTTATTAGTGACTGAGGCAATTATTCAATTAATTAACTCATGTAGTTATTTATTTAAGAAATATAAACTGTTTACAGGAATATACACTGCAAAAGCATATATACTATAGTTCAAAGTACAAAAATATATAGGACCACAGTCTTGAAATCTTGAAAGAGTCCAAAGGAGAGCTACCCACATGATCAAAGGCCAAGAAAACAGGCCTCATGAGGAGAGGCTGAGAGGCATGGGGCTCTTCAGTATGGAGAAGAGAAGGCTCAGGGGGGACTTAGTAGCAGCCTATAAGTATAAGGGGGGTGCACCAAGATCTGGGAAAACAGTTATTCACCAGGGCTCCCCAAGGGATGACAAGGTCTAATGACCACAAACTTCTGGAGGACCAGTTTAGGCTGAACATAAGGAAAAACTCCTTCACAGTCCAAGTGTCCAGGGTCTCGAATGGACTGTCCCCAGACGTGGTGCAAGCACCGACTCTGGACTCATTCAGAAAGTGTTTGGATGCATACCTTCCTGGGATTATTTGACCCAGCAGACTTCCTGCCTCAATTATCTCACAAGGTCCCTTCCAGACCCTAATGTCTATGAAATCTATGAAATCTTAGGCTCCCTCTACACATGACACTTAAGGCATGATTAACCATTTAATCGCATCTTAAGTTGTAACCCAGCTACACATTCAACTGCTGAGAAGCGTGAGAAGCCACCAAGTTATTCCACAAAAAATGTGAAATAACTTTGTAGCTTGTTCTAATCCTGCCATTAATTGAAAGCCTGGCCAGGTGCTCCCCTGTGGGTGGAAGCCCATCCAACTGAGGGGCTCCCAGCCACAGGGGTGCACCAGTCACTGCCAGCCTCACACTTGATGAGGCTCACAGTGGTGGCACCACTCTCCCCAGTACCGCTGCTGTGAGCCCCACAGCCAACAATGTTGTCCCGCTGCCTGCGCTGCAGGCAGCAGCAGCCTTCCTGGCACTCCCCCTGCTGCTATCCCCTGCTGTGAGCTCTATCAGCTGTGGGACTCACAACCATAGGAGCTGACACAAGGTGAGCCCAGGGTCACTAATAATAAAGCATAATGGGATCTAATGAGCAAAACCACATGTGTGGCATGGCAGGAGTCATGCTCGTGTGGATCATACTTTAGATCCCATTGTGCTCTTACCTGAACATGTAGAGGGGCCCTCACTCCCATCAACCTCATGCTCAGTACAGTTTAGAAGGGGGCTGTGAAACAAAGAGACCTCTAAGCCACTTTTTTTTCGAATTGCTCTGATTCCGGATTACCAGGGAGCCACAGTAGTTGATTTTAGTCACACCAGCTGTAACAGTCATACAGGGCATGTTATCCTAAAGAGATTTTTTTTCCATGGAGGTTGCTTTGGCTTTCTGCCATCAGAAAGGATTCATGTACATCAAGGGAATCATTGGCAACCCTTTTAAGAACTTTCTGGCTACTTTCTACAGTGCAAGTATCATAAAGGGACCAGAACATGGCTTGCAGTTCTGCTCCACAGTCCTCACTATATTAAGTAGTCTTTCCCAATAATGTTATGATGGAATACAACAGACACATGATGATATTCATCATCAGAAATATGAGCTGTAAACATATTTATAATCAGTATAATCTGTTTAATCTTCTGCATGTGCAGTACAGGTATTTATTTGAGACAATGGAAAAACATACCTTCCAAGTGCTTCTATAGCTTTTCCTCAAAATCCATCCCCACATTATAATGGAGCCATTCAGTATGGAATGGTGAGCAGGGAATCATGCCATTCAAGGGATTAACTGGGCTCCACTGATTTTTCCCCCCTTTTTTTACTGGTTTCTTTAATTAAAAATAATTTTACTGACAAAATCTCTTGCAATGAAACATATAATTTACATGAAAATGTTGAAAGGCAGACAGTTCCTAGGATCTATCAGTTCAAGTAATATTTAGCTGTAGGTGACCAAATAATCCTTGTAATTGAGTTTAATCACATAAAACAAACAGACAAAATAATCATGAGTATGAATATGTTGAAATGAAAACACTTGTCACTCACACTTGCAACATTTTCCCCTGCTCCAAGAGGACAAATAGTTTTTTAAAGTCAGTAGTATAACTAGGGTTAGGAAACTGGGACAACCACCCTGGGCACTGACTTGAGGCATGGTTAGGTTGTAGGGAAAAAAAATGCTGCCACTACCATTGCACAGCCTTGCTGGCAGCAAAGCAGGAGCTGGAAGTCACTGCTGCCCTCACGTCAAAGCTGCCCCGAGTGCCCAACTGCATATTTATGCCTCTAATTGAGCTGGTATTTTAGCTAAGTTTTACTTTTAGTTTCAAGACTTGAGGTTTCTTGATATATGCCCTTCAAAATTCTTATTACTATAGTATATAAATATTCCCAAATCCTGAGTCCTTTCCCTGACAAAACTACGAGATCAGTGGGAATTTTACATGAATAAAGACTACACGACTTTTCTGGCCCTTGATGATGTGACAGATAATAAACTTGATTGTGATATTTTTCACTGTTAACTGTGTTCATTTTGTTGTTATATTATATGACTTAGTTTACCTCATTATCATGTGCACAGAAAATAAAAGATTAAGTGACAGGACTGGCTAGGTGTAAGAAAAGACCAGATAGACCTTTAGTATCAATGACTATGTCGACATATCAACAAAGGTAAGATGTCTGACTCCTAAGAGGTGCCCAGAGGAGGTATATATGACAATGGAAGAACAGGCTGGAAATAAGAAGCCTGGAAACTACTGGCCAGAGGAATCTGAAACAAGCTGAATATTTTTGGGGGTGCTCAGGGGTGCTGCAGGCAGGACTAGGGATGGAGGGCCTGTTTAACCCCTTTGAAGGTAACAGAGCAGCTCTGGCTGGCTGGCCTTTGCCCCAATAAATACCTTTTCTGAAGAGACTGTCTGCTGTGCTGCTTGGGACTATGGGTTTTGCTGGGTCATCTCAAGAAGAGATGAAGCCCACCTCTCAGGAGTAGAACTGGATGCTCACTTCTGGAGTCAGGGCCACAAAGCACCAGGGAATGTGAGAAGGCTAGGATCCAAGAGCGGGAAGGAGCTGTTGAAACCAAGCTTAAGTAGGCTAAAGGGGTAGTCAGAGAGACCACGCAAAGCCTCGACACTCCCGAACAAGCACGCTATAGAGCACTCCATAACAGATCCACAATCAGAAAGAGTAACTCACACAACCTTTTAAGTGAAACTAACACATATATTTTTGTAAAAGTCAAATTCTGTGATTTAACAACATTGTAAAGAAGGAAATGTTACATTTCAAACAAGTCAGAGCTAAAAGTCAAAAAATACATTTCATCTGTTTGAAGGAGCTGAGCTGGATGCCAGTCAAACAGTCCTTATTTTTCAGATCTTGACCCACCACAGAATGCATCACTGAATTTAATTCATGTGAATTTTTTTCTGTTTTTGGATGGGAGTGCGAGGTTTCATATTCCAGCAACATTTTGGGATGCCCCATGATCTGCCACAAATATCATTGCGTTATGGCCTTTATTATTGGAATTTTGGAAGAGGCAGTCTGTCACAGGGTCCTACAACCAATACCAAAATGGCACTATTTTGAAAAGATGGAGAAAGAAAATCCTGAGTGTTATCATGACTACACATCAATTACATACAATTTTCAAGGGAAGATTGCAGTTGCTTGAAGGTCAGATTTTATGAAGATTTTAAAATTACATACAATTTACAGTTGCTGTACAAATGTAAGGGCCTTGTTGCACCTTACATTGTGAGCTACTTAAATGTGGATCAGTCTTAGTGCTAGCTCAAGTTTGGAGCAGCAGCAGCTGGGTAGGCAAGTTAACTGCTCCATAGCTACTTGCTCAGGAGAGACAGCCACAACTAAGGCAGGCAGGGTAGCAGTGACAGGGTATCTGGGGTTCCGGGGGGTGGGGGGACAAGGGCAGTGGTTTTGATTCAGGCTAGCAGGGGAGTGCGGGCAGGTGGGGTGTTTACACTGAGGTGTAGCCTAGAATGGCTACATCCTGGTGCAATACGAGCTAGGTAACATGGATCAGAGATAATCCTGCCCTAGTGTGGCATAACTTTGAGCCGCATAATTAGTGCTTCAAACTATTTTCAGATGTTAATGTGATGACAATACAGGTGTTAAGAGCTCCAGGAGTCACCCAAAATGACCATGTAACATGACCTTAGAATTAGACCATGCACTTAGGTAGAAACCTAAATTTCTTTGTATTCAAGGGCATACACATTTGTGTTGTGGCATCTCAAAGGAGTTTGAGACACTGCAGAAGGCACTCTATGCACAAGAAAATGTTCCCCCCAATGCATATTTGCAGCACAAACTCGAAATTTGATACCTGCAGTGCCAGGAGCCCCATGTGCTGGCATGGAACCAGCTTGTTCTGGTCTGAAGGTATATGTCAGCAGAGTAGACCAGATCCATGCCACCACATGCAGCCTTTGGGGCTCAGCCAGATCTATGAGCTGCTGGGGGCTTTGCCTGCTGCAGGCCATGAGCACCCCAAGGGCCCGCTGGCTGCTGCTGCAGCTGCTGCTGCCACCACTGGTAGTGGGGGCCCCCAACCCTGATAAATTCCACACCCACCCACACACACACCTACATCCACCTGTTAGGCCCCAACTCAAGTCTGGGTTCGTGCCCGGTATGCAAAGGCCAATAAAGATACCAGGGGTGAAAGTATAAAAAAGATTTATTGCTAGCAATAAAAGGTGCAAGCGGAATAATTTCACAAGACAAGCACACACATATTCAATACTGAGCCCCTTATATACAAGAGGTTGAATCTTCATAAGCATCCTTGTTTGCTAATTGGTTATAAAGGAGTGACGCAAGGAGTTCTTTACTGAGCATGTCTCTATACCTGTGTTTTAGCTATGTATCTCATTAACATACATATATGTTTCATTAGCCTATATCTTCCCCGCCTAGGGGTGTGATTTTTAGTATTATAATGAGCTCTTTGTTCCAGTAACTCTGATTCTGTTTTTTGTTTTCAAGCTTCCTCTATCTAAGACCGTCTGCTCCTTATCATTGCAGATGGGCATTCGACACATAACATTCACTTTTGCTTAGGCTTTGCATAGTAGTTTCTAGGTCAAACCTTACACACCCACAAACCCCACACACCAACACCCCCTCACACCCTTTCACAACCCTACACCCACTCACACACCCACTACAAAGTGCACATCCTGCATGCCCAACCACTGGATGTGATGGGACCTACTGGCAGGAGCCACAGCCACACAGGTAACTGCTGCACTACAGCCCTGCTCCATGCCCGAACCAGTGCCAGGACACGTGGCTCAAGTCTAGGGAAACTCCTGGTCCTAGGAACCACTTGGGGCATGTGATGGGCTGGGGGGGCGGGGAGTGGAAGTGGCAGTGGGCGTGGGTGATGGGTGGGGGTTGCGTTGATTTGGGATGGCAACTGAGTCACCTAAGTCTCCCTATATTGGACTGTTTTCTCTTTCCACTGCCATTGAAAAAGAAAGCATAAAATTATGAAGAATGTCTTTGAAGAATACTTTCAATTGGTTGGCAAGGGAGGACCCCAGCAAGGTGACTGTCTAGTCTTCTCTTGAAGGTTTCTAGGGTAGGTGATTGCATCACATCTGGAGGGAGTTTATTCCACAATCTGGACACCCTGACTGTGAAAAAGATTTTTCTAATGTTGAGCCTAAATCAGTTTTTTAGGAGTTTGTGGCCATTACTCCTGGTTTTCCCCAAGGGCGCCTTGGGGAACAGTTGTTCATCAAGTCTTGATGTACTCTCCTAATATAGCAGTAAGCTGCTACCAGGTCCCCTCTCAGCCTTCTTTTCCTCAGGCTGAAGAGTCCCAGATCCCTCAGCCTTTCCTCATATGACTTGCCGTTTAAGACTCTGATCATATGGGTGGCTCTTCTTTGGACTCTCTCAAGCTTATCCATGTCCTTGTAAAAGTGTAGTACCCAGAACTGGATGCAGTACTCCAGCTGCAGGTTCACCAGTGCTGAGTAGAGCAGAAGAATCAGCTCCTTGGTTTTGCTGGAGATGCATTGATTGATGCATGCCAGAGTCTTATTTGCCCTGCTGGCTACAGAATCACACTGCCAGCTTATATTCATAATGTGGTCTATTATTACCCCCAGGTCCCTTTCATTCATGATGCTAGTCAGTTTGGTGCTGCCAAACCTGTAGGTATGTTGGAGGCTGCTCATCCCGAGGTGGACCACTTTACATTTCTCGACATTGAACTTTATCAGGTTCTGATCCGCCCAACTTGCTACCCTGTCTAGGTCCACCTCTATCTGTAGCCTATCTTCAAGCATGACCACACTCCCCCATAACTCAGTGTCACTTGTGAACTTGTCCAGTGAGCTCTTCAGCCCTACATCCAAATCATTAATAAAGATGTTGAAAAGTACTGGATCGAGCACCGACCCCTGTGGGATTCCACTGCCCACTTCTCACCAGGATGACACAGATCTATTCACTATGACTCTCTGGGTCCTATCCTGCAGCCAGTTTCTCACCCACCTGACTGTCTCGGAGTTAAACCCACAATACTCCAATTTTCTCACAAGGCTATTGTGGGATACTAGATCAAAGACCTTTTGGAAGTCTAGGTATACAATGTCAACCTGCTGTCTCATGTCCAGGTGGTGAGTTACCTTGTCATAGAAGGAGATGAGGTTGGCAAGGCAAGATCTGCCCGTGATGAAGCCACGCTCTCTGTCATTCAGAAACTTACCTTCTGCAAGCTTATTGCAGATAGACTCATTGATAAACTTTTCTAGGATTTTCCCTCAGAAGGAAGTTAGGCTGACTGGCCTATAGTTACCTGAGTCCTCCCTCCTGCCCTTCTTGTGGATGGGCACAACATTGGCCCTTTTCTAGTCCTCAAGGACTTCTCCAGAGTACCATGAGTTGTGGAACAGCTTTGCCAGGGGTTCTGCAATGACTTCATCCAGTTCCTTCAGCACTCTCAGATAAAGATCATCCAGTCCCACTGACTTGTATATGTCTAATTTTTTTTAATTATTCATATGCCAATTCTATGGCAATAGTAGGGAGGTAATTATTCCTACTATGCTCATCCTCTACTCTACCTGATGTGGTTTTCCCCTTGGTCTGGTGAAAGACGAAGGTGAAGTAGTCATTCAGGAGTTCAGCTTTCTACTGGGTATTGGTAACCAGCTCTCCTGAGTTGTTGAGCAATGGCCCCACACTCCCATTTGTTTTTTCCTGTTCCCTATGTAACTAAAGAAGGACTTCTTGTTGCCCTTGATTCCTGTTGCTAATCTAAATTTGGTTGCTGCTTTAGCTTGTCTTATCTGTTCCCTGCACATGTGGGCTGCCATAGAATAGTCCTCCTTGGCACCCACCCCAAGCTCCCATTATTTCTAAACCTGTTTCTTCTTTCTTAAAAGGACCATAATTTCCCTGTTTAGCCAAGAGGGCTTCCTAGCCCTTCTGTTACCTTTTCTCTGCATGGAATGGATTTCCTTTGTGCTTCAAGGATGCCTTAAGGAACAACCACTCTTCATGCACATCTTTTGCCTTTGGTCCCTGGTCCCACAGCACTTGGCCTACTAGTGACCTAGGTTTGTTGAAATTTTCATTTTTGAAGTCCAAGACTTCAATCCTGCTATCCAATTTGTCTGCCCCACATTGGACAGTGAACATGATGGTTTCATGGTTACTGTTGCCCAGACTTCCCTCTATATTTAAGTTGGTCACGTGGTCATCTCCTTTGGGCAGGACCAAGTCTAGCAGAGCATCACCTCTGGTTGGCCCATGCACCTCCTGAGTCAGAAAGAGCTCCTTGACACACGTCAGGAAGGATTACGACTGATCCAACTTGGCCGAGTGTTTCTCTCAGAAAATGTCCAGATAATTAAAACAACCATGTCAGGTGCACATGTGGACTCAGCCAATTCTTGGGTGAACTCCAGATCCTCAAGTTCCTTCCCCTGGTTTGGTGGTGTGTAGTATACACCTACAGTTAGGTCTCTCTCAGAGTGTCCCATCCCCACCCCCTATGCAGCTTGACCCCGAGGGTTTCAAGCTGTCCATTTTTGAAGCCAAGGAGGTGTACTGCTCTTTCACATAGAGAGCAACGCCTCCACCTTTCTTCCCCACCCAATCCCTTCTATGCAGGGTGTAGCCCTCTATAGCTATGCTCCAGTCATGTGAGGAGTCTCACCAGGTCTATAATCCCTACTAGATCATAATGCACACTGGAGAGTTGGAGGGCTAGTTCATCCTGCTTGTTCCTCATGCTCCTGGCATTAATATATAGGCACCTGAGTCCTCCTACTGAGCCCCTCATCTTCCTGTCCTGCTGATGGAGAACTATTCCCTCAGCTCCTGCAAAAGTGGCTCTCCCAGTGTCCCTATCTACAGGGCTTACTTGTATGTTGGTCCCAGGACATGTTTGAATTTGTCCCCCAGCAATCTTAGTTTAAAGCCCTGCCCAGAAGATCGGACATTCTGGCTGCAAACAGAGACTTACCTTTCCTCATGAGGTGGATTCCATCCCTTCCCAGGAGTCCTCTCTTCCTGAAGCATGCGCTGTGGTCAAGGAATCCAAAGCCTTCTCAGTAGCACTAGCGTTGGAGTCACCGGTTCACTTCCTCCAGTATTTAAATGTCATAATGACTTTTCAAGACTTTAGTTTTTCATTAATTGAATAACCAAAAATAAAAAGGTAAATTAAAGAATTGTTGAGAAACCAGAAATCTCCACTTCCCATTCACATCCTTATTCTGTGCTCATCATCATGGTATGTGTGGCCCATATTATCAAAGGTGTTTAGGTATCTATATTTCTCTCTGGGTGACTCAGTCTACTATTCTGGCATGATTGACATCCTTATCATTGCTACAGGTGCCTAAATTTCCATTGGTCCAAGGTCACCTAAGCACTGATGATGCCCCCTTCTAATGACCTGATTTGAGCCCTAGTGAAAACCAGACTTGGAGGCTCCAGAATGGGGCACATCCCAGGCACATCTGTATGTTCATTAATGCTCAGTAGTTACTGTGCATTTAGTTTAGTACTCACTTAATGAAGTAGTAAACTAAACGTGCAGTACCTACTTACTGTGCAGTAGCGTTGGCGCACGGTTTTATTGTGACACTTACTGCACAGTAGCCTAACACTACTGTGTAGTAGTGTATTAGCATGGTTTTTGGCACAGCATGCTACTGCACAGTGTTATTAAGCTACTGTGCATTAAATATCTCATGTAGATGCCCCCCTTCACCTAAATCAAGTATACCTAATTTGAAAACACCCTGTTAAAAAGACAAGCAATACGAATTAGTTGAACTCACATCTCAGCTAAGTGTTTCAACTGACAGGATTTTGATTATTTTGAATTGGGTCTTGTTTAGTCTTCTTTTTTGGGTGAGCAGCTTCTGGTAGACAGCTCCTGCCCCAGTGCACAGGACTCCAGCTTAAGCTCCTAGACTCCTACCCAGGAGCTGGAGCCCCACATGCAGGAACCACCTAGCTGAAGCTGCTCACCTGGAGTGGCGCAGTGTGGCATGGCACAGCATTGCATGGCAGGGACAAGATCAGGAGCAAAATGAAGAGCTCTTCATTTTTTATAATTAATTATTAGGGACCTATCAAATTCATGGCAGAAGTACAGTGAGTGGCGGCTCCTTTCATCTTTCATGTTTCCCTGAACAAATCTCACCCCTTGCTCTCCCCCACTCCCCTCACTGCTGATTAGTGGAAGACCCCACCGCTCCTTCCTGATCAGCAGAAAAGCTAAAACCATGGTTTTAAACATGGTTCCATTTTTGCCTCCCTGCCAGTCAGCAGCAAACAGCAGGGCCATCCGTGGAACCTCAGCCAATCAGCAAGGAAGGCACAGAGTGAAGGCACAGAGAAACCTCAGTTTAAACAGTGCTTTTTATTATGTTTTTCCATCCCTCCTGCAGAGCACTGGGATTGGAAGGGACCTCAGGGAAGGATCACAGTCACTGGCCAGGTACACAGTCAATATCAGAGCAGCCCTTCTCCCCGTTCTCTCTCCCTGTCCTTAGTTTCTGTTTAGCTGCAGCAAGCCTGGCTTCAAAATTCAAAATGTTTCAAAACTTTTGAAATGTTTCGAGTGCCTTTGTTTCATTGCAAAGCTGTTTCAAGTCTTTTGTTTCATTTTCATTTCACTATTTTGAGCTCAAAACAGCTTCAAAACAAAACACCCATTGACATTTCATGCATATATTATAAATATATTGGAGCAGAGACTTATGCTCATATTTCCCATATCTCTCAGGACCAGGAGTGAAATGGAGGATTCTCTACATTTTATTTCTGACTAATGTATATGGCTTCTCACTCTGCTGACTTCAAAGAAATTCTTCCTTAGGTGTGCAATTTTGACCAGACATTGTATGGGGAGCGTGGGTGCCTCACTTGGGAGTAGGATTCCACAAAGCAGCAGGGTGTGTAAGTTAGGTGTGAAATGTAAATAACTTTAAGGGTCTAGCTCTGAGATACTTCCAGCTATTCTTTAAACAATGTGAATGCACATCTGTCATACATTGGACATTGTCTCATCCTCTTGCCCAGGGGTAGAAGTCTGGGCAGTAGGGTGTTTTTATTCTGGCAGATGTTTTGTTTGTTTGTCTTAGTATGTAAATGTGCAGAAGTATATTCATGCTATAGAAAGCAAAGTCAAAAATGTGTCTTGCAATTAGAACAGAAGGTGAGGATGACAGCTGATCAGAAATATTGCAATGGAACAAAAATGCCAGTTTGTTAAACCCAAAATGCTTCCTTTGAAACAATTGGCTAAACTTTTTGCCAAACTCAGACCAGAGTTCTGACAGGGTACCAGAGATGCTAGAATAGGGATGAGCAAAATACAGTCTGTGAGCCAAATCTGGCCCATCAGCTGACTGGTTCTGACCCACAGCTACTCCTGTGGTGCTCCACATGGGGCTATTCCTTACTGACAAGCACTGGAGCAGCTTGTGCTGGGTTCCCACTGATGCCCTCAATCCAGCACTGGCCCTGGCCCCAGCTCCAGACCTGACCTTGGCCCCGGCTGGCATGCTCAGCTTCTGGCAGGCTGTTCCTGGTATGGCTAGAGCTGGGCGCTGCTCTGCACCCCTCACCTCCAGCAGCAGCTCCTGCTCCTGATCTTCCCCTGCCACACTGCACCACACTGTACCACACCGTGCCATTCTGGTGCAATTAGGCAGCTTCAGGCAGGTGGTTCCTGCCCCAACACACAGGATTCCAGCTCCAGATCCCAGCTGCCTTCCACTGAGCCCTGTGTGTCTGCTAGGCACACCAGCACAGTGTGGTGGGAGTGGAAGCAGGAGCTGCTGCTGGAGGTGGGGGTGTAGAACAGCACTCAGCCAGCTGCAACTGCACTGGGAACAGCCCGCTGGAAGCTGTTCCTGATCCTGCCCCTGCTGAGCTGTGCCATGCCATGCCATTCTGGGCAGGTGGGCGAGCAGCTTCAGCTGGGTGACTCCTGCCCCAGTACATAGCTTCAGCCTACCCAGTAGCTGGTAGCTGCCTACCCGGGAGCTGAAGCTGGAGCACTGTGCACTGGGGCAGGAGTCTCTTTGCTGCAGCTGGTTGCCTGGAGTGGCATAACTCAGTGTAGCCTGGCATGGTGTAGCAGGGGCAAGATCAGGAGCAGCAGCCACCACTGGAGGCAGGGAAAGGAAAGCAGCACTCGGCTGCAATGCAGGCACTGGCAGGAGTATGATGCAGGCTGCCCCAGCATGAGTGGGTAAGGCTTGGTCCCACGCAGATCACTGGGGGGGCAGGGGCAGCACAGACTGCACCACCTGAGTGAGCTCTGCTGCACATGCCCCCCACTTCTCTTCTCTGCCCTCACCCACAACACACACACACACACACATGCCCCCCACATACCCCAGAGAACAGGGTCATGTGATCCCAGCCTCAATGGCACCTCCCACTCCTGAGCTCTCTCCCCACCTGCCCACAGCCCCATAGGGAGCTTTGATGAGTTGTTGCAATGGGGGATGCTGACCTGGCCCTCAACAGCTCATCAAAACTCCGAGTGTGGCCCAAATAATTGCCCACCCCTGCTCTAGAAGATGGGGCTGTGGTTCTTAGACAGTCTTCTGGAAGATCTGCTCCAGAGCCCCTTGGATTCAGAAGACATTTCAGTACCCAGGGCAGAGGTGGGTAGGGGAGATGGGCATTATGCTGATCACAGGAGAGCAGGAGCAGTGGGGAGGGGCAAAGGTAGGAGAAGCAGAATCTTACCCACCCCTGCTCTCTCTGCTCTGGTGGCAGCTACTGCTGTTGCCCTGGGGGGTCAGGCCAACTCTCAGGATCTCAATATTACGCTGTTAGACAGGAGGGTGTGACACAATTGCACAGGCTCTGTCCTTGGACCTGTTGTTTTCAACATCTTCATTAATGATGTGGACATTGGTGTCAGAAGTGGACTGCCCAAGTTTGCTGATGACACCAAACTCTGGGGTAAAGCATCCACACCCAAGGACAGGATGGTGATCCAGGCCGACCTTGACAGGCTCAGAAAATGGGCAGACGAAAACCTGATGGCCTTCAACACTGAAAAATGCAAGGTACTCCGCCGTGGGAAGAAAAACCCGCAGCATGCTTATAGGTTCGGCAGTGCTACGCTTGCTAGCACCACGGCCGAAAGGGACTTGGGGGTCATGACTGACCACAAGATGAACGTGAGTCACCAATGTGATGTTGTAGCCAGCAAAGCGAGCAAAACTCTGGCTTGCAGCCATAGATGCTTCTCTAGCAAATCCCACAATGTCATCCTCCCTCTGTACTCGGCCTTGGTGAGGCCACAGCTGGAGTATTGCATCCAATTGTGGGCTCCACGATTCAAAAAGGATGTGGAGAAGCTTGAGAGAGTGCAGAGGAGAGCCACGTGCCTCATCAGAGACAACAGACCTTATGATGAAAGGCTGAGCCATGGGACTCTTCAGCCTGGAAAAGCGTAGGCTCAGGGGGGACCTGGTGGCTGCCTATAAGTACATCAGAGGTGTGCATCAGGATCTGGGGGAGTGCCTGTTCCCCAGAGCTCCCCATGGGATGACAAGGTCAAATGGTCACAAACTCCTCCAAGACAGTTTCAGGCTGGACACAAGGAAAAACTTCTTTACTGTCTGAGCCGCCAAGGTCTGGAACAGACTGCCGCCGGAGGTAGGTGCAAGCACCTACTCTGGCTTTTTTAAGAGACATTTGGACGTTTATCTTGCTGGGATCCTGTGACCCCAGCTGACTTCCTGCCCTTGGGGCAGGGAGCTGGACTCGATGATCTCCTGAGGTCCCTTCCAGCCCAAATGTCTATGAAATATACAAAACACACACAAAGCAATTAGGTGCATACACAGACACACACTACCAGCTCAGGCACATACACATCCAAACCAGCCTAGGCACATGCATACTTATCACCAATTCAAGCACATACACTATACACCCCAAAAGTTAGACACAAATCACTAATTCGTATATCGTGCACACAATGCCATATATAATATGTGTGCACGATATACGAATAAGATAAGTATATATACACACACACACACCAGCAACTCAGATTCACACATGTTCAAAATAACCAGTCTAGGTTCATGCACACCTATCACCAGTTTAAGCCCATACACACTACACACACCACATTTAGACAGAATCAGTTACCAGTTACCATCACCTACACATCCAATACACACACGTGGATTACTAATTCATATACCACACACACACACACACACACACAATGATATCTATATATGTGTGTATTTACTAATTCAAAAACATACCACCCACCTACACATACACACACTCACAATGGCAGCAGGGGTTAAACAGGCTTGGTGCAGGGGCTGAAGTCCACAGAAGTCCAGGAGGAGAGACAGAGAGAGAGAGAGTTCAAATTGTAGGAGGAGGTGTGCAGGTAATATCTACCTATCCAGGCTGGAAGGGGTCCTTGTCCAGTAGGTGTTGTCCAGAGGGGGGTTGCTGGCAGGGCCTCTGGGTGGATTGGTGGTGTGGCATGCTGCTGGTACAGATGGAAATGGCATTCCCACTGGGTCTGTCTTCACTGCCTCTTTTTATAGGGGCAGACCTTGTGTGACCCTAGTGACAGGAGGCATGCCCAGGCAAGGGTCAGTCCCTGGTGTTCTAAGCATGTGTGCTCCATGCAGGGATGTGCAGTTTTAGGTGTCTGTAATGGTGAGAGTTGCTGGTTTTGCAGGGTCCTTTGTCTTTCAAATGCTGGTCTTGTCTCTGTTCCTGGGTGAGGTCCATGGTTCCTGGGTGAATCAATGAGAGGTGATGGCCCAGTCATTACAAGCCATTCAGTAGAGGCCTGCTACCATTGTATTTCAATCATTCCCAATCACACTCATTCATTGGGAACCAATTTACATGGGAGGGGTACATGACTCATACAGTTGCAACATGGGATGCCCAGGCACAGGACAGAAGATGGAGGCTTGACATATAAAATGGAAACTTGACATGACTTTGGTTTGCTTACAAACACAGGCCTAAACCATACAATATCCATATGAAACAATAAAAATCAATGCAAAAATGATAATAATACAATATACAACAGTAAGAATCGATACAAACCTAATAATAATAAAATATAAAACTGGATATTCAAAAGCAAAAACTTGCTACCAAAATAAAAATGTTTAAAGCTTATCCTACATCTTAGGTTACTTATACTTATCTATAGGGAAAAGAGAGGGAGAGAAAAGGTCAGAAATGGTTGGGGAAGGGGAGAGAATGCATTTTAAAATAAATACAACAAAAAAAAAAAAGGAAAAACTGGGGGGTTTGCTAAACTGCAGCTCTTGATATAACGGCATGAGATTAGTTGCTGTATCTGAGGGATTGGTTTTCTGCATGCTGGAGGTGGGAATGGGGGTTCACTGCATGCGGTATCCTGACCAGCATGGACTCCCTGGTATTGCTCCTTGTGCCCCTCCATCCCTCAGAAGGATTTTAGGGCACAGGGCTGTGCCTCCCACAGCAAAGCCGTGGGGGTGTGCATTCCACTTGCTCTGCTTACCTCCTTCTTCCACAAACACACTATGGGCTGGGTATGGGGCTGCACCTGCCCAGTTCCTGATAGCCAGGCTTGGCAGGGCTACCCCTGCCATGGAAAAGACTCCTGGGGGAGCAGGAGCCATACTGGTACCCCCTCTAAGTCAGCACCTGGGGCCAGTGCCCCCTTGCCCTGCTCTCTTTACATTACTGCTTGTATCAGCCTGTGAAATGGTACAGAAAATTGCTCAATTGCTATTATTTCAGATTATGCTCTAATATAGACCAAAAGCAAAGTTAAAAAAATGACATTTCCTGGAAACCTTGCTCTTTGGCCAACTTTAATGGTGAGTTCTGAGGTGGTTTTTAGGCCATGGTGATTTGGTCAGGTGTCCAAGGGCTTTACACCAAGGCAGCATAAAGTTCCAGTACTGAGGGACTCAAGCATCTGTCATCCACATCCTTAACACTTTTTCCTAGTGATGCTCTCTAAACCCAGAAGTATGCATCTGTTCCAAACTCATCGCCAGCAGCCATTCTCAGGTATGTGAAAGAACAAGGTCCTGAAATTGGCTACAGAGGGCAGCCTCGCTGCTGTTCTTCCAGATTTTGGAAAATAACTGTGGGCGGATAGAACATGCCTTCTAGTGCTGGGATTTACCACTGATGTGACAGCCCAGAGGAACCTTTAATGGAGACAATTCCCCAGAGCCAGAAAAATGAAATTGTCTCAGCTTGGAGGTTTAGGTAGTCATTTAGTAAATTAATAAAAATATGTCAAAAAAAGCTATTTATTATTGGAGAGTCTTCCCTTTTTTCCCTCCTCATTCATAAATTTGATAGTAGTTCCCACTTTCAATTTCATGTCTCCATATGTGGAAGCTTTTAACTCATTTGAGCATAACAAAATAGGGGCATCACCTCTAGGCATTCTCCTGTTTTACAAGATGTCAAGAAAGCTTTAGCAGTTCCCAGGGACTGCCGGGAGTCAGGCGAAATGAAAACAGACACTGGACAGCATTTGCATTTCTCTTGACTCCTGGGTCAAGCAGAACTCATCCAGGCCCCAGAATCTGGCTTTACCTACTTAGAATCCTAACGAGACATTTTTTTAGATAAAGTGTTATATTTTTAGGGTAGGACAAATATTTGGGGAATACAAAGAAAGGTGATTTTAGAGGATGCATAGCTAAATCACAATGGATCTTTTTTTTTTAGCTCATTTATTAAGATGGAAGTCTAACTGACCAGCAATAATTTGTGAATAGGGGGAATGCTTTATAGATAGCAAAAAAGATAAAAAAGATGCAAGATTAATCATGTTGTCTATAGTACCATGGAGAAAGAGGGAAATATTATTCTGCATTAAATTGTTTTTAGCTCATTGTTTCTTTTTATAAAAATAGCCTGTTTCACATTTTGTGCTCTCAATCTATACAGCTCATGCCTTGTGGTAAGAATCATAGCAATGGGAAGCAGTTTATGTTCTGTATTTATATGGGAATAACAAATCAAACCCAGACACGTTTCAGTTTCAAAAGTCTGGTCCTCTTGTATATCTGCTTAACTTTTGAAATACTGAAGCACTTCTAGCCTGGGGTTTATGCTGGTATTGAGAAAAGTTATCAGGTTCTGATTCTTGGCTGATTCTTACAGGCAGAACACTCCCTCTCCCCCCACCCCCCCCCCACTTTTTTTCCTTTTTCTTTTTTCCTTTATCATGCTAACTGCATTATGTGCACAGTATAACAAATTTACACTAGCGGTATGAACACCAGGAAAGACTATAATTTTTAAAAACATTAAAACTAGATAAATGTCTGGATAATAACAATGCATTAAAGAGGGCTGCTTGGCTTTTTCTTCATTCCTTTTTGTTCAGTTATGGGTTGCATGTATAGAATATGCATTGTATAAGTCTCCACTTAACAGAGGCATTGAAAGTTACGTGTGGAAAATGCAGATCCAAAAAACTGACGAGATTTACATAACATTTTAAAGTGAAATACACAGCTTTTGTTAGAAAAGCATTTGAAACTCCAGATGAATAACACTTTAAAATTGCAACCGCTTGTACATTGTAAAATAAAACGTTTGAAAAATAATTTGTCCTTTCAGTTGTCAAGTCAGGATTCAGATTTTCTGACAACTTCAAACTCCTAACGCAGTTGGAATTGAACCTAGTCCTGAGCCCCAAAATGTCTCCTCTGTCAGCCAATACAGAATAGAAAAGAGTGGGAATCAGGCTTGGGAGTGGATAGGCATAAGACAGAAAAGAATTGGCCAGAGAGAAGTAAGGACAGAAGGACATGTAGTCACTGGAGAACAGCCAGAGTTTACAACCCGACCCTGGCTGCCATCTGAAGCCTCTGCCTCCTCCCCACTGAATGGCCAGCTGGCTGCACTCACCCTTGCTGCAAATATCTGACCCCTCTGAAGCAAGGGAAGTGAAGATGCAAAAGAGTAGTAGCCTGCATATCTTAAGGGAGTACCGCAGAGGGGTTTGGTGATATGGATGGCATCTTATTAAATGGAAATATTTATAACTAGATCTAAACCAATAAAATGGGCACCAAAACACAACTTGGATAAATGTAGTTACTGAAGTCAAAGTAGTACACCAGAGCAACCCTATTCTAGCAGCCACAAAACAATTTAGACACATACATTTATTAGGTGCTTCTTTTTTACTTGAACAGATCTCTAGGCCTCGACTTTGGCATATGGGCGTGCACAGAAGCACTCAACTTGGAGTAGTTTCCACCTGAATCCCATTGCTGTCCAGATCCGAGGGGGAAGCAACTATGCATAAATCCCTGAAGAGTTCCATTCTATTACGCATTGTTAGAGCACTTCAAAGAAACACAAAGAACATTGAGTTCACACCAAAACTGAATACCTGTGGTCACTGTGAAAACGCAACCAGCCATGGCCATCTTTTGCATCGTAGTCTAGTGGTTAGAACATCCGCCCAGCAAGTGGAAGACCTGGATCCTAAGCCCTTCTCAATCCAAGGGGATTCAAATCCTCATTTCTCCCTTTCCAGAAAAGTGTCCAAGCTACCAGACTTTAGCCTGGGTTAGTATGTAGAGAGAACACTCTGCCTCTCCTGTTGCAGCTGAGCCATTGGACAGTAAGGACTACACAAGGAGAACAACTCTGTACCCCAGCAAAGAGGGCAGTCTTCTCTGAAAAAGGCTGAGCCTTGGGTTCTGGTCCCAGCTGCCAGAGTTGATTCTGCTTTTTATCCAAAGAATGTCTAATGTGAAACATATAAAAAGTGTTAGGAGGTCTAAGGAGAGAGGACAGTTCGACACATCCCTGCTTCTTACTAGCTAGCTCTAGACATCTCCCTGTTCAGCGGCTATGTACTGTGGATCACCCTTCCGAGGCACCTACCTCACCCTATTAATTGTATACAGCTCTCAGATATCCTTATTCTGTCTGTTTGGAGCGGTCCCCTTACTTTTAAGTGTGTTGTAACCTAAATGGAGGCGCCTATAAGGCCAATTTGGTTGTGGCTCTTAGTCCCTCTAGACAGTAGATTTAATACAAATATAATAATATATATTATATATTATACATATATTATTATTATATATAATAATAATATATATAATAATTCAAATATCATGGGTTAGGCACCAAAATCATGAGTTTGACTTAAAATTAATTAGATTAAAAATATATATGATAAGGTATTTTCATCTGCAACCAAATTTTAGCTTGTCTCAACAAACCATAAAGACTACTACCCTTTTTATTATTAATACTATGTATTGATTTATATGTTTATTTATTTCGTATGCTCTTGTAAGTACCTTGCTGCAGAGCCTGGGACTTTAAGAACAGCACCAAACGTTGAAAGACTCTTAGAATTAAATCATGATTGGTAACAGCGCTTGAGTTTCTTCAAACTTAATTTTCCCTGCTTTCAGCCTGCTGAAAGATATCATCAAACACGTGGAGAAATGCTTGAATCAAACTTTATTTTTTGCCAAATCAACTTCAGCCATCCCCAGTTTCATAAATGACATTGATGGTAGCGAATTTAAAGTAGGATTTTAAAATAATCTTTGCCAACAATTGGTGTGATCTAGAAATTCTGTTTTTGATTTACCTGGTTCCCAAGTTAGGAGTCACCAATTTGCACCAAGCTTCATAATCAAAATGTGTGTTGCATATATGTGCTGTATACAACCTTCTGGAACTGTAATACAATTTATATGATGAAATGCAATGATACTGACGTACTGGTTTCTCAGGTAGATCTTCAAAAATATTCCGGGCCATATGCCTTCCTCCCTCCAAACTAATGCCACCATATAAGAATGAGCTCATGATTCTGTTCACACTGCCTTAGTCTACTTTCAGTTCAAGCTGTTCATGCTGTTTCAATTCTTCAAAATATGCTGATAAAATAAGTTCTGTCATTGGTGATAGGCTGGAAAGCATCTCTATTTCTCCTCAAACTTTAATGCTTTTCTTGTATGAACTCAAGTCTGCTTCATATAATGAATCTGAGAAGTAGTTCTTTCTGGATAAACAGTTATTTTTACAATAATTCAGCCACTGGGCTTTGGCCATGGAAACAAAGGTGAAAGATGGGGAGTGAAATCCATGTGATAATTTAATACAGGGAAGAAATGTCATGATCACATTTTTTTTTCCTAATGTGGACCATTTCCTGATGTGGCGCCAGCTACATAGCTTGCTCTCATATGCTTGAATTTATAAATCTAATTTAGAAATGGACCCTGTTGGTCTTCCATTTGCTGTGTTTTCATAATGCTGTCATCCATCAGGACTGACTCTTGGTGGCATTTATATTGCTATAAAGTAGGAATCAGCAAGGTCCATTCTTTAAATTAGTTTTGTCATCTAAACTTATAATTCTGATGTGAGCAACTCAGCCAAAGATGTCTAATTTTATCAATTTCATCCTGTGCTCTCATCGGAGTTTTAGCCAGACCAGTAAATTTGGCAGAGATATTAGCCCAACTGTAATTGAAATATATTGCATTTCCTTCATTCAATAGAATTTAAAATGAGAAACATTTGGGTGTTTCAAAGAAGTCAATGAGAAAGCAAAAACTTGAAAGGGAAAGTCTCGTTTTTATTATGACAGGAGATTTAAAGAAAAGAACCTCATGTGAAATGTTTGGGGAAATTAGTCTTAATACTGTACATGCCAAGTTCATTTGCTTTACTTTTTCACTGAAAAAATAAGTTGTATTAAATCATCTGGCTTTTTTAAACAGCATCTGTTAATACTATTGCTCTGAACAGCAGATTACAGTACTCTAATAATTTAGCAGTGCTTCATAAGGAAAAATATGTCTCTTTCACAGCTCATATTTTAATACTCATTATCTTTTTCTGCTTCTAGAGTTAAGTAATTTCACCATGGGTAGGTAGTTAAATTAGCATATTTGTTGTTAATCATAGCATCTTGAGACTTTGACATTATATTTAGTTAACTGGAATTTAAACACGTTTACCTTGGCTTTTTCAATCATCATGATCACAGTCAAGTCAACCCCCTTCTTAGTAAAGATTCATATCTGGTGAAGTCAGACCCCACAAGTACAAATTTAAATAACAAAAATGCTTGACATAATTATTGGTTGATTAATTTGGACACAGAGATACTGGCATATTTCACTAATTTCATTCATGCTAAGATTTTTCATAATTTATGTAAACACTGTTAATTGATGTGTAGTTGTTATTTGAGTTTGGATATTAAGAAGAATAATTAAAAGGAAATAATTTAGATGCACAGGTGGCTTTATAGTTCATTTCTGTGTGTTCTTATGCAAACCATAGTTGAGCCATTTACTTGTAGAATAGCTTGTTTTTAGTTTCTCAGGAATACTTCTACTATGTATCAGCTTGTTATAAATATGACTTGTTTAGTTTTGTAAAGAGTCTAAAATTGTAAAGGATTATTTTCATCAAGTGGTCATTTGTCTTTTTGAAGGAAAACAGGATTCTTTAAAAACATTTGAGGTTCAGATTTTAAAACAATAGATGCTACCCAAATGCTTTGTTTAGATTTTCTTTCCTAAGATTTTTACACATCAGTGCTATGTAGATCCTGTACATTAAATTTCCAATATGCATTATTGCAATTTGTAGACATTTGAGATTTGACACTAAAATAAAGTAAATTTTAATTACATTACATACTTTACTATTAATATATCCATTTCATGTTAGTAATATTGTTAATGATTAAAAATGGATTAATAGAAATTAAATTTGGTCACCCATTACTTTAATTGCACACTTTGTCTCATGAGAAATTTGTATTGAATTTAATAGGCCTGACACCTGTAAAGTCCTGCAGCCATAAGTTTCTTGAGAATTTCTCTAAAACACTAGAATTGGAGGGGGAAAATTATAAGCTAAATCTTTTAAAGTGCAGAGCACTTTGGCCCCATCCCACAAAGCACTTAAGCTACTTCTTGATTTTAAGTGTGTGAGTAAATTCAAACCCTGAGTTTTAAAAGTAAGTAGACAGGGGCCAAAGTATTTGGCATATTGCAGTTATCAAATAATAACCTTCCCTGAATGTTATCTTAACTACACTATGGTATAGTTATCATTTTCTGTTAAATGTTATCAGCATTGGAAAGTAGACTGAAACTATCAAATTGTTTCATATAGGTTGAAAAACAGCTATTCTGACTAAAATGACTTACTGTCACTGTCAACATGAGCTAGATTCGAAAAGTTACCCTTAGGGTTGAAAGGTTCTGTATCACATTACCAGTCCCCTGAGCTGTTCAGTTTTGTTTACCACTCTTTCAGGATGGTAAATATAGCTGTGCTGCAGATTGAATCATGCTGTCAACATTTTTTTTTGAATACCAAATGTAAATCTTTCCTGCTCAGTAAGATCTGAAATGTTTCATCTTTGAGCGGGTCCCTCTGAGTTCAGTTTCTCTACTGCACTTTGGAAAATTGAATGTATCATCAATTTGGCTATTATCAGTCCTGGAAATATGGCACTTGAATGCAATGTTTCCAGGAATTACAGTACAGAGGTGAAAGCAGCCAGACCATAAGGTCACAACTTCTGCTCTGACATTATAAACCAAATTGTCTGCTGGTGTAACTGCAGCAAAGTTAGCAGAGATATGCCAGCAGTGAATTTGGTCTTACATTTCTTTGTCTACTTAGGAACCAAATCCAGAAACAGGTTAATCCCTGAATCCATTACTTACCAAGGGGGTACTTGTAAGAGTGATCTCATGGTTTCAATGGAGTTTACATGTGTTAGAAAGAATTAGTCATATGTGCAAAGATTACAGGGCTTTCAACACAGTGCTCCCTTTGGATTTGTGTCAGAGCTCTTTGTTCTGACAGTATAAAGGGATCTTAAAGTGAATATGAAAGTGATTTCACCCACTTTAAGACTCCGTGCCAATGACAAAGTAATGTAAAATGTCCATAATGGGACTGAGATCAGGCCCAGAGATTCTGCATACAGGGTGCATCTACACAAGATGCTAACAGCAGAGTAGCCTAATAACTTGGCTCAATAGCATGCTGGGTAAAACCCGTGCTAATATGCTACTGCACAGTAGCATTAAGCAACTGCACAGCCACTATCTGAAAAACCCATGTACTGACACTAAGCCGTAGCACAAGTTACTGCACATTGATTTAGTACGTGCTTATCTAAGAACTAAACTTAATGTGCAGTAACTACATCGTATTAATGAATATGTAGATGCACCCACACATGAAGAATTCAAGTGCAGGGAAAGGGAGGAAGGCACTGTAGACAGGAACTTCATTGTTATCTTAAAGTCTCCCAGTTTGATACACAACTGGTCTCACTTTGATCCTGGATAATTGCATACACCGTATATGCCATTTATACCAATATGGGAAAGATATCTGTGCTTTTCACGTGATTTGCAATTCAAATGTAAAAGAAGCATTAATAGAAGAGTTCAAAATGGGAGTTAATGGGACAATTTTGAGAGTAGGCGTATGGCTAATTTTAGGTACATGCAGGATGGAAAATCACATCCCATGTAATGAATTGCAGACCATAATCTCAACAAAGCAAGTTTCTCAGGAGGAAAATTGACTTCAACACAAGCAAATAGAAAGATAAAACACAGGAGATGAAACCTTTCAGCACAAATGATCTGTTGATTTTTTATATCACTTTAAAAAAGAAGCCAGAAGCTCAGATTCATGAGAAATTAACAATAATGGGAGATGTCCACTCAGCTATATCCCAATTTTTAATTAAGCTAAAATTTATGACAAGCACCTACCTTGTGATATGACCCCTGGAAATATCTACAGCTGTTGCTGCAATCAAGAACATGTTCACTATTTGCTGAATCTCCACAGGCAAAATAAAAAGGAGGTAAATCATAGTTATGGCTACAAATCAGGGTATCTTGGATCTAAAAACTGAGAAACTTGTAGACACACACACAAAAGGGTTTCCATTGAACTGCAACAAATATCAGGTTGGTGCTATCTCTACTGCCTTATTTGGGGAGCCATAATTTCCAGATTATTAACCTAATCATTTAAAAAGAACTTTTCACAGCATTAATCCCATTTAAATTTAAGATGGAAACATTCAGTAGTGGAGAAGCTCTATTAGCTGCACAATGTGAAACAAATGGGAACACAGAATGCAGCTGAGCTAAAAATCTGAAAGAAAGTGGAACTTTCCATAGGCATTAGTTAGCCCATAAGTATCAAGCTAAGCAGCAGTTTACTTTGTGGGCTGCCTTGACATAATGCCCAGCATGAACAGAGCTAGAAACTAAAGTTCATACTTAATCAATTCCCACAGAAAGCATATGAGGATGAACAACAACGAAGTCATAGGGTAGCCAGTAGTACTATAGCTATGGCATAAAAGTGAAAATGGGGCTAGATCTTCCAGTGGTGAAAATCTTGAAGAGCGGCTCATTTCTTGAGCACTGTCCATTCAGTAGACAGATGGAAACAGGGGGCTTGTGGAAAATGGTATAAGTTCTTATAATTAAAGACTTTCATCATTCCTGCACAGAAGAGGACTAAAAGATTGAACAGGCAAGCTTAATTCTGGTGCTTGTTACATTTTGAACACATGCTTTGCAACCACAACAATGCTTTTTACATGTAGTTGCATGCATGCATGCTTAGGTGTGGTAGGTGTGCGTTGAGGGGTGAATGTGTAAAAATAAAAGGTAAAATTTGGTTGCATTGAAATTAGTGATAACTGTGCCATTTACTTTACTGAGACCACCTGCAGCAGTCTACCAAGATTACCACTAGAGAAGCATGGGAAATCTTGATATGTAGCAAAGAATTAAGTTGATGCAAAGTAGAATGTGGGCATCTGCAAAAAGTGACACTGCAAGCAAAACAAAGATAAGCAATTCCTTTTACCCTGGCAGTTTTGCCTAATGATCTTTTCCATTTTTTATTTTATGAAATACTGGGTGCATCTACAGGTGTGCTTCACTGTGGAGTAGACTAAGTAGTTCTGCAGGAAAGCATTACCATCTACCCATCACCAGTAAACCAGTAGGGTGAAGTAAACTAATTAATTCCATCATAAGAGTGGGGGCAGTACTATCTTACAGCAGAGTAATTAACTGTGATCAAATGCATGTGTGGACAGTGACCACAGCCACAGATTATGCCTAGTTAACCCAACCAGTCAGTGGCCAAACTCCTGCCTCCTACCAGCCCCTCTTCTACCCAACACCACCACCTGGAGGCCAGGGATAACCCCTGGTGTGCCCTGCCATTCCGGGCCTACTCCACCCTGGCTCAAATTCTTGCCACACATGTAGACACTACACTTTTAGCAGTGTAAGTGACACTTACACTTTTAGCAGTGTAAGTGATCAGAACCCAGTCTATACCTCTTACAGACATTTGGCATACACAGACTGGTTTAAAATGGCAGAACCCAGTCTAAGGTGTCCTCCCTGACCAAAGGGGAAATGTGTGTTCTGTTTACTACTGATCTATACTACGCTGCTTACAGAAAACCATGTAACTTAGACTGTCAGGCTTTTTTAATGTCTATACCTAGCCTTAGTGTCCAAGGAGATCCTCTTCTGACCCTCTGAGTATCTAAATATATTTAAATGATATTTTTGTCTGCAAAAATATGGACAATGGTAAAAATACCACAAAGTGACATACTGTCCTGTAAAGGTTTAATTTGCATGAGTTTGGGATATGGGCTATATTATTTAGACAGTGGTAAACCAGGAATGAGCTGTTCAAATTGCTGCATAGAAACTTAACCTTCTTGATCAACTTTTCAAATGTGCCCCCACCCGTATAAAGGGGATTGTAATTCCATATCTGGTTGTCCACAATAGCATTAAGTGGTATAAAAATAAAGCAATCAGAGATCACTGGGAGACTGGATCATTTAGGTTGTGGTCCTTTTAAGCAAGCCACCAACCATGCTGTCTGATGTAAAAAAGAGTTAAAAAACCTTGTAAGGATATGTGTGCAATGGCTCTGAATTACTCTCCAAAAAAACAAGCCATGACCACCCACTTCTGCCCCAGTCACTCCACGTCACTTCAGTGACATATCTCATTACAGCACAGGTGTAACTGGCTGCCCTGGACGGTAGCCACACACAGAGGAGCATCAGGGCCTGCACTGCTGGTGGCATAAGCAGTAGCCAGGCCAGTAGCAACAGCTGCTACTATTTTTACAGCACACAGAGCTGGTGTCCTAGATGACCCACCGTTTGTTATACTACTGCAATACAGCTTTTGAGGTCTGTCTCCATCATGCTTGAAGGAGGCAGTGAGGAATATCCTGAGAATGCTGCCTCAGCTGTGGGTTTGGAGTGTGTGGAGGTAGGCAGGTGAGGTTTATCTTTTGGACTTCAGAGTGGTATGGAGCCAATGAGACATACGTTAAGTTTCCTAAGAATCCTCCCTATTGCTAGTCAAATCAGATTTAAAGAGGAGCTTTGCTCCAGCAAAGCCTGTCCTAATGAACCAGAGGATCTTGCCCACTATAATTAAGGTTCCAGAACAATATGCAGTAGTATGTAGCATTAATGGAGATAGTGGAGTTGTCTGGTGTGAAACTGCAGGGGTCAGAGCAGTATCCCATTTTTTATAACATCATCTTTATGATTTGGAAGAAGTGGTAAAAAGCATGTTAATGAAACTTGCATGATGAGCTTAACTGACAGGTGTTACCAACACTCCTGGGGAGAAAAATAATATCTAAGGACCAAGCAAGATTAGAAACGTGGGCAGAAAATAATAAAATGACATTTGACTTAGAAAAATGCTAGATAATATATCGAGGGAAAACTAATCTGGAAAAAAACAGTGATAAAAACAAGCATTCATCCAGTGTAACAGGGAAACCTCAAGAGAGCAATAGTACTGGAAAAGATCTAAGGGTGATAGCAGATAGCAATTTAGACATGACTTTATAACAACATATGGCAGTGAAAAGGCCAATGTAATCCTGGGATATTTTGCAGAAGCAGTGGGGTAACAGGTCCTGTTTATACCACTCTGGCATGACGGCATTTAGGATATTGCATTCAGTACTGAGCTACTCAATACCAGAAAGATATTGACAAATTGGTGGGAGTTCAGAGGACAGGAAGAGAAATGAATAGAAGGCTGAAGGGTTGATTTATAAGAAAATTGTAAAATGACTAAATGTACATGACTTGACTAAATAACATCTATGAGAGATATCATAACAGTCCACACATATCTAAAGGTTATAAATTTTATGGAAAGAGAATTACTTAGTTGCAAGGAGGTATAACTAGAATTAATTAGATGAAATTTAGAAGGAAAAAGTTTAGGCTAAATATCAGGCAAAACATCTTGACTGTGAGGCTCTTGAATGGACTCCAAAGGAAAAAAGATATAAACCACATATCATGAGCTGTTTCAAACTAGATGAACAAAGGAGGAAATGTACTTGATGACCTAATGTCTCTAATTTCTATCATTCTCCTATTTAATTTAATTCATGTCTCTTTCTGGAGCGAGTATTACACATTGCCAGACTCTGCATTCAGGAGATATAATGCATCAATATTCTTATTCGATGCTGAGAGTGCCAAAAGGAAAGAAAAAAAAAACAACTTCTCATTTCCCATTTTCTTTTGTCTGTACTTTTGATTTTGCTGCTGCCATCACTGAGCCATCCCCCAGACTTTCCCTTTGTTTTAGTTTCCACGTTCCAAATTGCTCAAAATTCAAACACCCCCAAATCAAGTTCAGCTTGTCTCTTCCTCTAGTCTCCAATGAGAATTAACGGTAAGTACACATTTAGGAATGGATGTAAATTGATGTAGCAAAGCTCCATGGTTAGGAACATTAGTTGAGATTTTAGCTATTCATTTATTTTGATTTAAATGACAACTGAAAGATTACTACAGAAGGAGCTACATGCCCAGCCACAGCATTCAAAACACAATTAAAGCTAAGTAGCATTACTCAGCAGGAATTCAGCCAGCCACCAACAAAAACTCCTCTCCACGCCTTCTCCATTGTATGAAATACACCTGCAGCTCTCTACCTAAATTATGAAACAAATGTCTTCTGCAGTATACCCAGGATTTAATCTAATTCAAGGCATTTTGGATTGGAGACAAAGGAGCTACTTCTGGCCAATCCCCTCTTTATATCAAATTTGATCACTCCTGTTGACCCCAGCTATGGTTCTTCTGCACTTTGGCTGAGGGAGAAAGGTGATTCTCATTTACATTAAGGTCACCTCAGACCACACTAGCATTGGAAAGTGGCACTGAAGTGCATATAAATGGCCTTACTGTATCCAAGAATCAGGCCCTTATAGCAAAACCAGGATCATCAGCACTATCACAAAATGTTTTCAGAAACAAAAGATTGTTCATAATCCCAAATAATTTATTTAACTAAAAGTACCATTAGTTCCTTTTGTCACCTTCCATTCCTGTGAAACTGAATGAAAACTAAAGTACACTAAAGAATAATGATATTTTATTCTCACACCTCAAAAGTTCTTTGATACCAATCATATGGCATTTCTGAAGCAGGAATATCTATATCTACCAAAGTTCATGTCTTGCAATCATGTGCAAATGGCATAAAACACACTGTAGATTAAATATACCTGAGTGAAGGTGGCATTGGAAGTAACAGCTCACTACAGTAAAAGTAACGGTGTGTGATTTGTCACAGTCTCCTGTTGAGTTTCCTAGTCAGTACTAATTAACGGTATGGACAAAATTACATAGAAACCTGGGGTAAGCACTGCCCTGCTTTTTGCCCTGCTGCTAGTACTTAATAGGCTTGGCTTCCAGTGCAAAGACTTGAGAAAAAAGTGTCTTCTCAAGGATTTTCAGTTTATCACTCCATCCTAGGCTATGTTTGTGCTCCAACTTGAAAGGTGTAGTAGGGGCTGTTACTTTTCTGCTTGCTCTGACCCATGCTCCACTTGGTTATATTGCTAATTGGATAGTTGAAAGTATTTCAGTTTATGTAGCAGTAGCACTGACTCTAGGTTTAACCTTGCCCGCTTTCTCTTCAATTCATCTGGAACAATGATGATCGTCTTGTTTAGGGCCACAGCATCAGACAAGATCAAGGCTTGTAAGTATTTGAAACTGGCTCATTTGAATGCTGTAGATGTTTCTTCTTTGCAAGTGAACTGAAGGTAAAGGGGAAAAAAGAAGAATGGAGGAGAAAACTAACAACTCAAAGGTCATATTTGCATGGGCTTATCTGTTTTCTGATCCCTGTCTGTCACAATATGTCCACATTCTCCCCAAATAGGCATGTGTGCAGTTTGACCCTTTACACAGTGCATGCAGTTAGAAACAGCTATGCAGTAGTGTCCTGAAAGACCTGATGAGAAAGAAGACATCTGCTAGTACCCCATAGGGAATGTCACCCCTAGAAAACTGAAAAATTCTGAGCTCACATGGCATATGCCTTCAACATCCCTGGGGTGTAAGAGTGTCTCATTTGTGTTTGCTGTGATGCACTGACTTATTGATCTTCACTGACTCTCTACCTTTACCATTCTGTCTGTCAATATTTTTGTGTTGCACAGAATGTTCTTTTCCAATTCCGCCTTGAAATTTGAAACAAACTTGCCTTTCTTTTCCAGCACAATAAAGAAAAATATATCCAGGTTTAACATCTATTCAAGACAACACATCAGTGAAACAAAGAGACACTGTGAAATGAATGTAGGTAATATTCACTGCTTCATGAATTTTCCTAATATTTCCAAATGCTTTTTTCTGCTTCAGGGTTCCTACCTCAGTTTTGAGAGTTTCTCTCATATAAATCTGGATGCTGTGGATTAGAATGAATCTGTAACACCAAAAATAAAAATCCTCTACTGGTATAAATTGGTCTAGTTCTGATGAGGAGCATGGGCTTGCAACTAATTTTATAAGCTGAGGATTTGGAGATTTAAAAGATTCAGGGAATTTTGCTTCATAATATCACAATTTATTTTGATCAAATTTGTTTTTTATTTGAAAGTACTTGACCTGTTTTGGTTCATTCCATTTACTCTATGCCATAGGCCATATTACATTGTTTTTGTTCTCTGATTGGATTTTTACAGTTTTTAGAATGTGATTTGTGTCATACATCTTTGCTAGGGATAGAAGTTATACATAAACCAGTTTAAGTCATCAGAAACTAGTTTAAACCTGTAACAGAACAGAAGTTCAATGCACATAAACCAATTTCAAGATGACTGAAACTGGTTTAAGACAAACCTGATTGAATGTAGTATGAGAGTTAACTAATTTAGGTCAAAAAGTGGATCCAGCAAACTATAGGCCCATCAGCCTGACTTCTATCCCGGGGAAGATCTTAAAAAAGTTTATTAAAGAGGCCCCTCATGCCCCTCACCCTGCTTCTGGCTTGAGCCACAGCAGGCATGTGGCTGCATTGCCTGAATCAAAAGTGAATGTCTGTTTATTTACATATTGGTTCAGTCTTTTCAGTTTAGACTAAACTGCAAAGACTGAATCAATTCAGCCTTGGGCTTTTTGACTGTCTGTACTTAGCCATAGAAAGGATGTGAATGTAAAATGTTCTTTCCCAAAGAAAGAAACCGAACTCAAGAGCAAGCAGCCTCTGGCTTCTTTACTATTCATTCCATCCAGGAAGAGCACACAGCTTCCTCAGCCTGATGAAGGTTATTTATACCCAAAAGCTTGCAAAGAAGAATTTTTCCAACTAGCTGAGTTGGTCTAATAAAACATATCAGATTTACCCAAAGAACCTTGCTTGTTTATATCCTTAAACCAACATGGCTACAACTTAAACCCTTCCACAAATATTAAATGATACCAACTTAAAATTTTCCTTCTGTCTTACAAAAAGTCACATAAATGTTTATAAATGTGAATGCCAAGTATAAAAATAGGGAAGAAACAATTTTATTGAAAATGTAAAGAAGTACTGTAAGACAACATTTCACTCTTACCATAAGAATGAAAAGACAACATGCTCCAACCATGAAAATCCGAAAGAATCCCATTTTGCCTTCATTCAAGTGTAGTCTGCAAGTTTCATTTTACATATTCAAAAACAAATGTGGTAAAATTCAGTTAAAACTGACTAAAATCCTCGGCATTTTCTTTTTATTTTGTATTTTTCATTACTTTTCTTTAAATGCTGAGTTTTCCCCCTAATTGTAAATCCATCCATTGTAGGGATCCGTTGACAATGCCTCCTTACAAAACTTCTCAGGGAATATTGTTAAATTTTCTGCCCATGTTGAGAGATTATAGATTTGCTTATTGAGATTTTTAAAATGTTTTTTTAGCCTTCTGGGCATACTATTTATTACTTGTTTTTTTCTAGAAGCAACATATACCTGCCAAGAAGATACATAGATTGTTTTCATGACTAACCTGCATTTCCTGCTGAATTGGAATTTGAGGATCATTCCAAAAAAAAAAAAACAACCTGTGTATACTTCTGCTGTATTAATCATCTGTTCAGTGGCTCCCTAACAGCTATGTAACTACTATGCTCCAAAAATGTTTTAGCTCCTGATCTTGCAAAAAAAAATCTGTTTGGCCAGTCTATCAAAGTCAAGAGAACCCCTTGTGGACATCTGGTTCCTGCATGATTCTCTGGAGGATCAGGGCCATAGCAATTGCATATCAGTTCTGGGCACAGACATTTGTATTCTAGAAGTTACAGTGGTGTACAGCACTGACAATACTTGCAGATCTGTTTTATTTTGTGGCTAGTTCCAGCTTGCTGTGCATAACAACAAGAAATTTACCACACCTTGCCCTCTGGCTGTCTTTCTGGGAAGCTCAGACCGTAAAGGCCCATTACCACAGTCGTTAGAGATTTTTTAATAGCATAGGATGATATAGCAATAGTCCAATCTTCTTTTAATCTATAGTTCCTATTGCCTTCCCTGATAGTCTAAAATTATTTCCTATTTCTATTCCTCAGTTCTGTTGAAAATTCATTCACAGTATCTTTATTTTTATTTCTATTATCATTAAAAGACTACTAATGTGTCTTTCCATAGCCTGCTGGTAATGATATGCTATCATACATGTATCTGATCTGTAGAGGATACATTTTATGTATCAGTAGATAGTCTATCACTTCTTTATTTATATTACTTTGGAAATTGGTATACAAATTTCATTCCTGCCCATCAGGTTTACAGCACAATAATTACCATTAACAGAAGACTAAATTGTTACTCATTAACCCAACTGATGTTTTAACTGATACATTTCCAGACATCTTTTTATCAAATAAACAAACAAAACAAAAATCAAATTTCTGCCTCCAACCCATTGTTTATTTGGCAAATACTAGAGCAAAGATCAACCCACAGTGGAACAAGTCAGACTGTATTTATTGCTGAGGTCCTATAAACCGAGTCATAATTAGAACTCTGATCCTGTGGAGACCCTTGTTAGAGTTTAATGGACTGGCAAGGTCAGCACAGCTTTCATGGTGAAAAGGAAAGTGCTGTCCAGGAGTTTAATGAACACAGTGACATTCCTACATGGCCCCCAAAATTGCTAAGAGCATCTGGAGCTGTTTTGGCTGGTTGCTACATTGATTTTTTTTTTTTGGGGGGGGGGGAGAAGGTGGGAAGGAAGTTGTTTTGTTTTGTTTTGTTTTTGTTTGGGGACCTAGTAGGAAGTGTTTTGTTTGACACAGAGTTTAAATGCCAAATGCAATATCTTTCACTGAGAAAACCTCTACCTCATTCTACCTCCTGCTCTTTAAGGGGCATTGGGAAGTTAAAGTGAAATAATTGTGTAAGGTTTGGAGTGAAACTTTGTCTGCATGGTCTTGCAAAGAGAAATGGATTATTACCAGAAACTTGGTTCAAATTGAAGTGACTATACATGTCTTAACTAAGTGTCTGGAAATAGTGCCCAACTCTTTGTTATCCACTAACAAAGGCTCAGGTCACCAGATGTGCTATAAATCCAGACTAAGCTACAAGCAGGAAGAGTTGTGTAAAACAGAGAGAGAGAGACAGAAAGGATTCTCTTGCCATCTATAGTATATTTGCTTCCCTGGACTGGCTGCTGGCTTTATATCTCATTAACCAATCCATTCAGAATCATTAGGGCTACAGGGCTAATGAAGGCTTCTCTCTGTCTCACAATACCTGTTAAAGCTGACAAATCCTTAATGTGGTGTAACTTCCAGTTAATTTTTTTAAGGTCAGCCTGCCACACTACAATCAAGAGTATAATTGTAACATGCAACTGTTTGGAGTACATGGCTTCATGGTATTGATTCTTCAAATATTGTTAGCACCTTTGGGTGAGCAAATCTGTTTCCCAGTCCCATAGTTCCAATACCATCACTTCTGGGCCTCTTGTAGGCTCAGATCCAGTGTTGTAAAGTGGCCAGTTTATGAACATGTGCAGGTGCATGTGTGCACACAAGCACATGCACAGACAAGTACATATGCTTGTGGGAGGAAAACACAAAGCAAAAGAAAGAATAAAAAATACTTACATTTCATTTCCCCTTTCTCCATTTTGTTTGTCTCTGCTTTGTTGACAAAAAGCAAAAGGACCTTGCATTAGTGGAGGTGGCACTGCTGAGCAGAGCTCCACCTTCTCCCTCCTTTCCCCATCTATCCTCTCTGTCAGGGAGAGCATCTAACATTAGAAACTGCTCTGTTTTCTGCCAGTGGGGAGTTCCTCTTCATAAAGGCAAGGGCAAATTTTGCTCTGAGGTCCACAGGGCAGATGTCAACTCTGTTGTTTTGTTTTTGCCACATGTGCATGACTGGCATCCAGTGCATATTAGGGTACAGGAGAATATCTGCTGAGATCTACTATGCAAATCTCAAAACTCTGAGGAGACTTTTGCCCTTAGTACATCAAACAAAGTTATCAAAACAATAAATTATGATATTATACTACTGAACTTGTCCATTACTTTCATTTCAGCACAAAAAACAAAACAAAACCTTGCTGAGGTGCATTTGGGACCAGGAAGGTTCATTATATAACATGTAATAATTTTACATGCAAGGAAAATATGAAACTTTGTAAGAAGGCATGAACTAAGGTAAAGAACCCTTTAAAGCATATTGCAATAATGATAAAAGGAAAATGAAGTTTTCCTTCAAATTGATGTTCTTTCTTGATTTTAAAGGGCCTTAGTTTATCCAGGGGCATTATCCCCTTCCAGATTGATTGCTGTCAAAGATCCACCACCAAATAGTGTTATAGGCTTTTACAGTGATTAATGGCCAAGTAGAAAACTAACACATTACAGAATGGCCTTGCTTGAAAGAGTTCTAGGAATAAGTGTTTTCCTCTTCTGAATGCCAAAAGAAGTTTGTCTTTTTGAAAAGTATAGTTATACTTCGCAATGTATTATTGCATCAGAATGCAGCTGATGTTGTCTTCTAGTGGGTGCCCCAATGAGAGCGCTTACTACAGTCTGAGTGATAACACTTTAAAAGTTTTCTTGATTTCTGAGGGACTACTGATTCATGATTTTCCTACTTTTAGTACTAGTGCGTGCTTGGTGATATTCCGCGTTTAAATATTTAATTTTAAATATTTCAAGAGAGAATAAATGTTAAAATGTAACTATTTCAGCTTCAGAGAGTACAGCTTTGTAGATTTTGGATTGAACAACCTTCTTTCAAGACTGTATGTAAAACTTAACTCACACCCAAAGTGTGAATATGTGTAATATGTGGATTCAATACAAAATGGCGACTGGGGAATGAAGAAGAATTCCTGTGAACTTCTGACACTTAGGGTGAACTTTGTATCAAGGAGGAAAGAGGAAGTATGTAGAGTATCGCATTGACCTTAGTAGAGAAGTTATAGAACTTACTTCTACAGTCAAACAGGGATACGTTCAAGTGTTGGAAGTATTGGTTTGCTTAGCTTGTGTCGCTTAGCTTGTGACGTAAAGGCATATCCAGATGAACAGAGACATTTGTTTCCTTGAGGACAAGTAGCAGTGGCACACCTTGTGCTGCTGCTACTTGACAGCAGAAAACACCTGTGCCACACATGCTATGGTGCATGGCAGGTTACCCGGGCTGGGGTAGGGGAGGCTGCCTCCAGCAGTCTTACCAGGGGTCCTCCTGGGGCTGCAGCCATAACAAAAAGCATGGCCAACAGCCAGAGTGTGGCTGTGGCCAGCCAGGCTCTGCTTTTGGGGAGCACATGATGCCACCATGTATACCAGCTCACTTTTTTTGGCATGGATTTTTTGACTCCAGGATCTACCAAGGCCAGGACCCCCCTCCCCCTCCATCCCCGCATGCTGCAAGGTAGTAGCATAGGAAATGCCTGCATGTGATATGCAGTGTGTGGTGTCACAGATGCGCCTGAGGTGCCACATACTGTACATCTGCACTGATCTGGATGTGGCCTATAAATCTATCTACATATGTGCTGTTTTTGAATATGTAATAGGATATATCAGGATAAAGTTGCATAGTGTGCTACTGAAAGGGTTTTTTTTCCGCTTTAAGAAATGAAGCCATGAAAAGGAGCTGGTGTTTGTTTATTTTATTTGTTTTAGATCTAAATACGGTAAAGCAGAGAAGACAGAATTTGTTGGTATTGTACAATTCTACAGTGAAGATCTGCTGGTGAAGTCTAATTTAAGTGCTTTTTCCATAACAGTAACTGGAGAAGTTAATAAAAATATAATAACTGTGCAGTGGCAGTGCAGTTTGGGGAATAAACTACAAAATATGCATTGCCTTAGTTAATGTATACTCTTCTGGCTATTTCTCTGGCAGTACTTAGTAATTCAAAGTGATTAAATTAAATTGTTTTTATATCTTTGTAATAAAGATAGAGTATGCAACCCTGTTCTCTCAGTATAGGATGGGATTTTATTATTTAGCTTGATTCTTACTTATAATTGGCCCTTTTGGTTCTCAATGAGCTGTGAATAAAATAGATGTTTCAGATTATATTAAGGAGGATACACTTATGAGTGAAGTACATTCAGTTTTATGAGAAAAATGATGAAGACTATGATTTTATGGTATTGAAGAACAAGATAAAAAGCCTTACATAGATAATCAAGATTCCTCTATGTTCCTTGTTAATGAGTATTGGCAGCTCCCAAGTTTATTCTCTTATTTCAATTTGTCAGATTATGAAAAAAAAAAGGTTGCTTTAGGACATTAACTAAGAATCACATGCAAATTGCTGCATACAAAGTGAGCATATGTGGACTTGAGGATATATTTCTTTATGTAGACAAGTGAGTCTGGGCACATCTACATGTATATTAATGCACCATTGCTATTGCACATTACATTTAGTACTGCTATGGAACCTTTGGTTTTTGTCCATATTCTTTTGTATATTTATATGATGCATGGTTATTTAACTGTTTTTTTTAAGAATTCTGGCTAATCTTAGAGGTTTCAGCCATAGGAAGGTGACTATCTGTAGAAGTGTAGAAACACAGAATGAGTTCCTTGAAGAGATTAAAAATGTGAACACCAAGATTTTTACAAGCAAATGAACAACTGGCTGAAATGGAAATGGAGAACCAAGTAACATTAACAAGTGTGCTGTAGCATAGGGTAGATCAATTTGTAACAACTCTCACTTACATGAGTTGACTTCAGTCATGCAAATAGGCCCAGTCACATGAGCAAGAATTATTTAGGTGACTAAGGTTTAGAAAATTGGGTATACAGTCCATGAAGATCATATGATACCTTTGCATTTGCACAGGATTAATAAAATTGCATCTCTCCCCTAGAGAATGCAGTGGGAGCTGGATAACATCATTATATTTAATATCAATGCATGTTGTTTAGTAGTTTCTTCATCCTTACTGAACAGTTGTCCACATTTCAGAAGTTCCAGATAATGTATATACTGGCACAATTCTCTGTGTGTACATGTGGGAGATCCTAATAAGAGCTGATATTACATTGGCAAACTTGTGTGGAAAAGCTTTTGTGAGCACTAAAGTTCACTGAATTTGAAAATGTATATGTTTATATCCCCCAAATTGCCTTTTAAGAAAGAATATTCAGTCAGTGTAAGTCAAAAGTGGACTCATATAACACGGGTAATGAAGTGTACCCTCCTCTCTTTCTCTGACGTAAATTGGAACAGGGTTGGTTTAATGTAGTCTCTTTCTCTCCTTCTGGAAATTTTATTCCAAAAAGAAGCAATCTAGGTCAGTCTCCTACTGGTGTACCAATTAACAGGATATGTCCATTATATTTATTATCCCTCTGCAATGTGTCACACTTCAACTAAAGAGCAAGCAAAAACAGTATGACCTCAATTTACAGAAAATTGTGGAGTGTGAATGTTCCTTATTTTTTCCAGTAACTTGCTTCTCAATTTATTATATAATATATTTAAGCATTTCTGAATTTAAAATGGCCAAGTTTTACCATTGCCTGTACATTTTGATGGCCCTATATTGCATTTTCATTGACTATCACAGCAGTTTTATGTTCCAATAGGAAGTGAAGGTCTTCCTCGTTACGAGGTTTTCATATTGAACACTCCACCAGAAATTTCATTTCTGTTTTTTCCTGAATCTCTCTGACCTAAATTTAAACGCTAAAAATCAGTTTTGACTGATATATCTCTTTATCATATCTGCTGTACAGCAATGTAGCACCTGCTGATCACTGTGATATAGGGAACCATAAAGTGATATGCTTTTAAAAAGTGTTGTTCAGGAAGATTATATGAAAATAAAAGAATCACAGAGGTGCTTGATGTTAATGGAGTTACATGAGTGTTTCAAGAGGAGAATACACTGGTAAAAAAAGAAAGGAAAGAAAAGAATTTCCATCAAATAAAGTAACTTTAAAGTATTTGCAATTGGGTCCCTTTGTCTATGGCTTGACCAGCACCACACAATTCTGTGGCTGTGTGTGAACACTAGGGGGTATTTGGGTAACTTGGTGCTTGGGATTACTTGAGGTCAAGGTGCCTTTGGGGTTACTTTGGGTCAACTGGGTTTAATGTGCCCCGGGGTTAGTTGGGGTCACTGGGGCTTGAGGTTACTTGAGGTTAATGGAGGCCCCAGGGTTACTTGGGGTCACCTGGTGCTGGGGTGGAAGTGAGGGAAAATGCCCAGTGGCAAGGAAGAGACAGCTGGGAAATGGAGGGGCAGAGAGGTGGATGATCAGGGCTGGAAACTGAGAGGCAGAAATCTGTGAGATCAGGGCTGAAAAGAGGGACAGAAAGCTGAGAGATTGGGGCTGGAAACTGAGAGGCAGAAAGCTGGGAGATCAAGAGGCAGATAAGTGATTTGATCCTTGTTGGCCAGTCGGGGTCTCCTCCAGCAAGGTGTTGTCCAGAGTGGGTCGCCATCAGGACATTTGGGTGGATAGGTGATGTGGTGTAGTGCTGGTCCAGATGGTGAGGGTGTTCCAAAAAAGTCATACTCTATCACCCCTTTTATAGGGTGGGCCACCTGTGTCTCCTATGGGAAGGGCATGCCCAGACAAGGCCAGTCCTGCTCAGATGCATACGTGCAGATCCAGGTTTCCTCATTGTCTGGTGGGACACAATGGTGGGGTTGCTGGTTTCTGTAGGGTCTTTGCCTTCCAAATTTTGGGTTCCTATAGCTTCTTTATCTTTCAAATGCTGGTTTTTGTCTCTGTTCCTGGGACTATTTGATGTCCTTTTTACAGCTTTACAGCTTCGTAACTCAGGGCCGCCTTCGGTCTGACGGCTGGCGATGAAAACTGGCGTCCGGTGCTGGTGCTGCTGCTCCAGACAGTTGATGTTTGAGTTTGTTCAGAAAATAGAAAAAATCAGGGGCTGCCGCTCATGCTTGGGCGGCTGGGCACCAAAGGACAATCAACTAATTACGTGGGACAAATAAAAAGAAAACAGGGTGTGCACGTGAGGGTCAAAGGGCCAAAACAAGTGCTCCTCCAGGGGACAGTGAGCAGAGCACCCCGGACAGCGCCCACCGGCTGACAAACTGCGGGAGCTCGCCAGTGGCTATTGCCCAGTGGTACTCTGCTCGAAGACGGCCGCGAAGGACACCGAGGAAAAACGCCCCGAGGTGACCGGGAGCCTTCCTGGCCAGAGCCTCCCAGCTGGATAGCCAGATGACAAGCTGGCTGTCATCTGTTCCTGGGTGAGGTTTGTGGTTCCTGGGTAACTCAATGTAAGGCAATGGTCTGGTCATTGAGTTGATGGTCTGGTCGTTGAGTTGATGGTCTGGTCACTACTGGTCATTCAGTAGAGGCCTGCTACCATTATGCCTCAAGCACCCTCATTCATTCCCATTAATTCAGGAACCAATTTACATGAGACTGGTTAGACATGAGTCACAGTTACAACATACTATACAGTAGGTTATACCTGGGCAGGAGATACAAGATGGAGGCTTTTCATACAAAATGGAAACTTGACATTACTTTACAGACACATGCCTAAATCATATACATTCAATATAAAACAATAAGAATCAATACAAACATAACAGAGCACTATTTACATTATAAAAGGGGCTTGTTACTATAAGGCAATATAAGAATTTAGCTTACCTATGACTACCTATAACTACTTATAAGGGATAGAGGGGGCAGAGAAAGAGTCAGAAATCATTGGGGAAGGGGAGGGAATGTATTTTTAAGTAAAAAAAAAAAAATAAAAACCTGGGGGTTTTGCTACAGTGGACCCCTTGAAAGAAGCACCACCAATGCTGTCGGTGGCGCCTACGGGCAGTCACTGCTCGCCACCCCCCTCCCTCAGTGCCAACACCACCAGCGATATCTGCAGGTGGTCACCAAGCACCGCAGGCCACCACCGATGCTGCTGGTGGTGTCTGTGGCTGGTTGCGAACCACCCGTCAGCACTCACCACCTCTCCCCTCCAGCCTCCCCACCACCATGGCTGCCTGTGAGAGCTCCCCACTTGCTGACACCACTCCCCGCTGCCACCTGTTGGCAGTCCCTGTGCCCACCCAGCCTCCAGGGTCACGCGCTCTTCATGGCCTCCAGGTCATGTTAGGGCTGGCAATGAGAACATAGGCATGATATACTTTGACTGTCCACATATACAGTTCCTTTCCAGACAGGATCGCAAAACAGATCCCACCCCTGTTCTTGTTTGGCAGAAGGACAGGCAACAAGGTACCAGGCCAACAACTCACAGTGCTGTCCACAAATGGAAAAATAGACAGTGATCAGAGGGTCTGTTTAGAAAGCTGCCATCATGGAAGGCTCATCATGTAAAGTGGTCCTTCAGGGCAGCAAATGCATCCATGCAGAGGGTAACTTTCACTTCAGCCAAGAGGCACAAAGCAAAGCAGACAAAGTGGAAGCCCAGCCAGTTAGTCAAAGGAAGAAAGGAGAGAGAAAATTCCCAACAACTTAAGTGACACAGAATTAGGTCTTTAAACCTCTGTTTCTTATCTATAAAAATTCATGGGTTGATGTGATGATAAATACATACGTGCTTCGGAGTTGTTCAGGTGATATAGTGATAGGGTAACAATCATTTAAAAACTATTTTAGGCTTTTCAAGTTCTAAGGCCATTGCTTTTTTGCTAAGGTCATAAGGAAAAAAAGTAAGTTTCAATCAAGAGCTTCACTGAGACAAAATTTTCTCATTTTTAACCATTTTGCTAAATATTTATTTAATCTCAGAGTGACTACAAAATGCAAAACAAGCAAAAGAGCACTTTACTGCACAGTAATATCATTTATGAAGTGATCTTTGATTCTTTAACAGGGAAATAAAAAGGTCTGTGAGCAGAAACTGTTTTACTGTGCAACACACAATTGGGATATGATTTGAATGGGACTGATGGATGGAGCTGCTATTCTTCTATTTTCTGCAATCCAAGCCAGTTTTCATACTGTAAGTGTCATAAGGTAGAGGTCAGTCATCTCTAAACAGTTCCATTCTAGGCCTATTCTTTTTACTTGCTCAAGTTGCTAACTTAAATATACGCTATTTTAGACCTCATTGTGCTGAGCTGTACTCTCTTTCCTTTGGCCCTGGGGCTGACAAAATAGAACTTATTTAATGAACCTGTTATTTGACATTCTGAGAATGTGGCCTAGGCAAGTCAAGCTTCCTGCCTGTACTGTTTTCACAGATGTTGGTGCCTTCTGCAAAAATTCAGAATTCTTTTATTTTTTCTCATCATTTTACTCTGAAACTACTACTAATACTATAATAGCTACTAGTAATAATAACAAATAATTGCTACCTTCTATAAATCTACTGGATACAAAAAATCAGGGACCAAATATAAACATTGGATTTATGACACATTATAACCTGCCTAACATCTGACTCTCCAGGTAAACCCTCCACTTTTTACCAGCTATTCTCATTCCCTTCCCCTCCACCCTCCTGTCTCCTAGCCTTTGACTACAGCTTTCCTCCCCCACATCGGTCTCTCACCTACTGACCACTGAATTTACATTTTAACCTACTGACTTCCTTGCATATGTAGTGGCCTCTGGTTGCTTTACCACTCCATCCAGGAAGAGCACAGACCATATGCAGATGCTTCCTCAGCCTGATGAAGGGTGTTTATACACAAAAACTTGCTAAGAAGAATTTTTCCAGTTATTTGAGTTGGTCTAATAAAACATATCAGATTTGCCCAAAGAAACTTGTCTGCCCATGTCCTCAGACCAACATGGCTACAACCTACATCCCTAACCCTAACTTTGAGTGTTATCTATAGAGCCATATTAATGCTCAGTCCAAAGACATTAAGGGCCCAAACAGTAGCTACAGTGCCATTTAAGTACCATCTTTGAAACTTACTTGTGATCTGTGATCCTATTCAACATGTAGCATGGACACATAAGCATCTAAACAATTATGAGCAAGCACAATATGTTGCACTTTTGCCATTCAGATACTCAGGTTTGTACATGCAGTTCTGCACATGCATACCTGGTCAGGCATAAGTCATAAAATTACACCCAGCAAAAACCCATAAACTAATGTTACACAGAAGAGATCCCTCCCAAATTTTAGCCCAATAGTCTGGCCTTTAGGGCACTCACCCAGAAAACTGGAGACCCAACTTCTAGGCTTCTCTCTCCCAAAGAAGGTTTAAATCTGCATCTTTAGCTAAAAATAGATGACCAGTTTATCTCAAGGCTTTTTTACTCATATCAAAACAGGACAGTTATGTATACATGCAACTTGAATGGCAGTTATCTTACATAAGCCCCAACTGCCCCAGGACAAAGCATTATTTCAGTACTTCACAGGTATTTAAGATGGGAAGATCTGTAGGAACCCAGAATAAAAGGTTTTTTGAGGGTGGGGGGAGTGAGAAATGAATCTGTTTTTAGCCCTTCTGACTACCTGACACAGTGATGGAACCACAATTCATAGTTATCATCTAACCCCCTCTCCAGCCCCTGTTTAAAAGCTGGTCCTCCAGGCAGCCAAGACAGAAGAAAAAAGTTGTGAGGCTGGAAAGAGAACAAGCTATAGGATGCTTGCTTTAATGATGGCCATTAGGGCTGTGCAAAGCTTCAGTAGCCAATTCAATTTGGAGGAGAGTCAGACCGGTGGCCAAATCTCCAAATCCAAATCTAATCGGGAGACCCATTAAAAGGTCCAAATCATTTCAGAAACCTCCGAATTGATTCAAAGAGATTCAGAGATTTGGCCATAGACTATACACACATCACTCCCTGCCACTGGGCTGTGCTCTGCAAGGCAAGTAGAGCCAGGGCTGCACTCCAGGCAGCTAGCCCCAGCTGCAGCCCAGAGCGCAGCCTTGACTGTGCCCACCCCACAGAGCACAGTGGAATGGGACCTATGGAGGGCCTGCTGTAGCCTAAAATTCTCCATAGCCCCTGCCACTGGCCCCGCCACAATTCGGGTGCACATGCCTACCCCCATGCCTTGCCACTGCTCGCCCAGCCAAGGCAGGATGGGGCAAAGTCATGGCTTGTCTGGGAATCATGGGGAGGCTGAAGCAGCTTCCATCACCATGCACCACTTGTCTGAGGCAGCGTAGCAGCACTGTCCCATGCCTCCCCACCCCAGCTGGGTGAGAGGTAGGAGGGCATAGTCCCTGCTCTCAGCACCTTACACTGCCCATCTGGAGTACAGCCCGGCCCAGCCTGCCATGCACAGATCCAGGGGCACACACAAGAGCAAGAGCCACTGGAGGAGCCACCAGAAGAATAGCTCCCGAACCAGTGACACTAAGTGGTAAGAGTGCCCCCCTGAGTCCCGTGCCCTCCTCCCTCAGCCGGACAGCTTGTCCCAGCCCCAGCCACAATCCCTTCCTCACTGGGGGGACATTGATCTGTCCCCTCATGCCCCTTTCCTCCCACTCCACCCACCACAACAGACTTACCAGCTGTAGGCAGCTGTGTCCAGCATCATCGAGGACTGCTGCCTGTATAGTGTATGGCCAAATCTCTGAATTGGTGCCGAATCTCCGGATCCGAATCAGCCAAATCGAATCAGGACAGTGATTTGAATCACTGAATCAAATCACTGTCCCTCTGAATCGGCCGAGTCTGAAGCAAATACTTGCTGCTTCGCACAGGCCTAATGGCCATGTTACACTGAGGATGTGTTAACTGCACTTGAAACATGTGGGTACCTATACATGTGCAGTGAAGCTGCTCTGATGCATTGTAATCACAGTGCATCAGAGTACATTTGATTAATCAAATCTGCTGGAGTGTGGTAATTAGCACACTCCAGCAGCCTCCAGCATCACATGTATCATTGTCCCTGCGCTAAAAAATCATGGGGGTGCTTTAACTAAAGCTCATTCAACGAGCTTTAGTTAAAGCGCTTCCACCACCATTTTTCAGAGTGAGTGCACTGATACACATGACACTCTGAGCGCTTTAATTAGAGAGGCAACCTCTTCCAGTTCTTTACTACCCTCCTAGTGAGAAAGTTTAACCTAAACTTTCCTTGCTGAACCTTGAGACTGTTCCTCCTTGTGCTTTTATCTGCCCCACTGAGAACAGTCTAACTCCATCCTCTTTGAAACCACCCCGCAAGTAGTTGAAGGATGTTATTAAATCCCGCCTCATAGCATTCAGTCCCCTCCTGCACCCAGACAAAATACCTGGTGAATGCAAAGGGGAAGTGAAACTTCTCCCACTTTGCTTCTTCTATCCATGTTTCATGGAACAAATGGTAGTCTTAACTATAAGATAGGCACATTTCCCAGCGGTATCTGTACAGGAATGTGTGGATGGTACCTGCAAATCTACACAGATCCAGATGCAATTTAGCCTCCAAATTTTACACTTCATAAGGATAGGAGTTAATTTCTAATTTGTCCCTTTTCCCCCTTAATCATTTGAAGAGTTTCACTGCAGTTAGTTTGAAAAACAGATTAGTTGTAAGGGCTATTTTCAGCAATGCATGTCATTTAGAATTTCCCAGGCTGATGGGTCTTCACTGCGAGATGTCATGCCTAGTTACTTCTGTCCGATACTATTATGTGACATGGCTGATGATATCGCATCAGCCCAATGAAAGTGAAAAACAAATGGATTACTGAGAACTTCAGTTAACTGTTTCAAACAAACAAATCATTGTTAAACTGGTTACTGGTTGAGAAAAAGTAAAATACTAGCTATGTGAAAAACAAGATATGAATATTATTTTCCCCAATAAGCTAAATGGGCACCAGGAGTTATGTATGTGAGGCATATATTAAATATCAATAGAAAAGCTAGAAGGAAGGTGTTCTGGTAAGCTAGAAATCACTGAACACATTGTTTAATGTAACTGAAAAAGAAAACAAACGAACATATACAGCTAAAAAATGCATTGGCTGTTTTTTCTGTCAATTTGTAAGCTGTAAGGGTATAATTTATGGAAAGAAAATATAGTCTGCAGTTGGATTTCATTTAACTTTTTCTATTGCTTTAATACTATATGTACATCTTAGGGGAATTTTTATCTTTAAATTATTTATCAATGGATTTTGGCTGAAAGTTTTGTTTTTATTTGTGTTCCCCACTGTAACAGGTCAGTGCCCCAGGGGCAGCCATGATGCCCCCTGGTAGCCATATGGTTCCTGCCCAGCTTAGTCTCTAAGGTACCTTTCCTTTGCTTTTTTCCTACCATGCCTTGATATTCTTAAAAATGTAGAAAGGGAGGCAACCCACAGATCTTAGAGCAAGTCTTTCAATGGACTTCACTCTCTCAGACTCCACTGATCCCAAACATCCTTTCCCATTAGCTGGGCCCTCCTGGCCCACATGTGCCCCAGAGCACCTGTTGCCTTAATGGCAGGGGTGGGCAAAATGGCAGATCCAGCTGGTGGCCAGACTCCATTTCCCAGCAGCCCCTACCTGCCAGTTTCTAAGAAAACCCCTGCAGCAGCAGGGCTGTGACAGCACAGGGCCAGGGTTTTCGTGAAGTTGGGCTGCAGCAGCTGGTCATAGCCTCCCCACCCAGGGCACGCGGGAAGTGGATTGCAGTTCTGCCCTGGCTCCAGATCACACAGTCATAGTTCCAAGATCCTGGCCCCAGAGCAGCTCCCCACCCAGCTGCACACCCTGCCAGCGCTGCTCAGGCCAATCTCCATGGAAACCCTGGCCTGCACGGTCCTGGCCCCATCACTGCTAGGGTGTCCATGGAAACTGGCTACAGCAATGTAGGCAGGGGCTGCTGGGAAATGGAGTGCACCTCAGGCCAGACTTTGCCCACCCCAATGTACAGCTATGCCCATGCACTGAAGATGTTCCCAATCATCACTTACGTGGGCACTTTCTCCCCCAAACCACCAGGCCACCTCAGGTCTTCACTCAACCTTCCCAGCCTCCCACCCTCTGCCACTTGGCTAGTCCCTTTTAGCCTAGATGCACTGCTATGATCCTGGCTTCCTGGGCTCTGGCCCTTCTATCACCCTCTTGGGCTCTTAACTTTGGCCCTCTTGGCCTGTGGGCCCCGGCCCTACTCTCAGCCACCTTCTAGCCCTGTTTTTCTAGCCCTCTCTTGCCCTGTATCTGCCCTTCTTCAGCTGTAGGTCCCCAACCCTTGCTGCATCTCTCATATGCACTGGGCCCTTGGTCCTCTCCCTCTCGCTTTAGCTCTTTCTCCTGGTGGGCCCCTCACCCTGAGTCTTACCCTCTTGGGCTACATTGCAGCTTGGCCCCTGATCCAGGCCTCTTATGCCTTCCTGGCTCTCTGGAACCTCCTTGCAGCCCCACTAGTCCCAAACCCAAGCAATTGGTTAAAACTCAAACAAAATCCATAAGCACTCTGATAAAATTCCAAGCCAACTGGCTGTCTAAAAAGATCTGGCCCCTATCCTAGATCCTATCCCCATTACAGCAAGCATTACTGGTATTGTCAGCGCATTCCAGGAGGCAGCAGAGCCTCACACTGCAGCTTTCCAGGGCAGGAGCTGGATCACTCCGTAACTAGCAGAGTCAGACTGCCTGCCTAGACTCAGGTACTGGCTTTAAGAGTCTCCTAAGCCCAGCCCCATCTGGTCATGCAACTCTGCAGGCACTCATAGGAGTTTCTCCTCTGAGCCTGATGATCTTTCTCTTCTTCCTGTTAGGACTTAGATCATCTGTCTGCAGCCGATTGCTCCTGGGCTGCCTCACTGACGGCCTTTGATGCATTTTTCTGCTCTGCCTCCCTTGCCAGGGTGAGTCACCTTTCCGTAGTTTGCCTCTATGGGCATGTCCAGACCAGCGTGGATGTTTGGTTCCCCAGTGACAAGTAGCGGTACGCATCCTGCACTGCAGCTACTTGTCCCCAGGGAATGCCCATGCCATATATGCAAGTTAACCCAAGGGTAGTAGGGGAGGCTGGGGCCAGGGCCTGGCTGGACCTAGCAGCTTCACCAGGGGTCCTGGGGGCCTCCTGGGCCTGCAGCAGCAGCAATTCTGCCACACAGAGCTTGGCCAGCAGCCACATGCTGCCTGTGCATGCGCTACTCTGCTTTTTTTTCCATGGGTTTTTTTGACCCCTGGATATCACTACCTGTTCTCTGTGACTCAGCTTAGCCTGCTATACTTTCCTCTTAAAGTAAGAGGAGCCTTTTGGCTCCCTGTTACATCTATGAGGACAGGGAAGGGATGGAAAAATCCAAAGCCTGACTCTGGAGCTTTGCAGTCACTCAGTAACTCCTACTGCAGTCTGAAATGTAGTGATTTAATTCTTAATTTGGAGGTGCTTCCTAACAAAGGAGACTGAGGAAGTTGGTAAGTGGGACATGGCTCCTCCCTGAGTTAGAGAAAGAGGCTGAAGAGGTCACCTACAGTTCCACAATTGAAGTACATTTAGTTCTTCTTATCCATGTATGCCTGTGTTTATTCAGCCTTATAATTACTACAGGAAGGAGCACTTCCAAAACTCTCCCAAGGGCAGGGAGCTCCAGTAGAACTGTGCTTCACCTCATACAAAGGCTCTTGGCTCTCTGCAGGTTATCATAGTTGGTTATGCTGAATACAGAGTCTTTCCTCCCTCATTCAGGCAGGGGAGACTTTATCTCAATGGGGAATCCATGGCATTTTATCTATTTGAGCCAATGAATACTAAATACAAAGTGCAGATAAGTCACTGTGTCAGGGGTCAGAAATAAGGGCCCCCTATCTTTCAGGACATTGCCTATTCACTAAGCTCTAAGAAAAAAGAAAAAAGCCTGAAAATAAGTTTCAAACCCTTCTGGCTTGTTCTTCTCCTGGACTCACACATCATCTCCGCTTGGTTGTGCAATGGACAGAGGGGAAGATACAGGTTCAAAGTCCTTCTACCTTCCTAACTTAAATAGTTGGGAAAATTTTTATAACAAGCTTTCGGGTTTAAAACCCCTTTCTCAACCTGATGAAGGGTTTTTTAAACCTGAAAGCTGGCTATATATTTTTTTCCAACTATTTAAGTTGGTCTAATAAAAGATATCGTAGTCACCCAAAGAGCCTTGTCTGCCTAAATTAAATCAGTGCACTCCGTAGAAATCCTTTTGGGGGGGAAATGTGTTTTTGACCCACTTTTCACAGGCTGACTTGGAGGTTCTCCTGAAATCAGTAGGATAGGCACTCAGCAAACTGAGAGCCACAGACATAAAAATATGAACAATGTTCATCCCACTTAACAGAAAAATCCAGGCTCCAGAATCTCATAGCCTATGACCTAAGAGGATGAAAAAAAGATGGAAAAAGCCAGAAGCACAGTGAGATATGAAACTTGTTTGACACTTAATGTTAACAAAACAGATATATTGAAACTTACTTGCAGGCTTTTTTCTCTAATCTTTTGACTGACAGTAAACTTGCTTTTTGTATATGAACTTTTGATTAGCACCAAGTGCATCAGATATTTATTTTTTCTTGCCAGTAAGTATATCTGGAAGAAGAAAAGAATATCTGGATAGTGTTCCTGAGTGAATTGCCTTCTTGAGTACACAGAGATTTATAGTAATTGAAAAGTGTGACAGATCTAGTGTAAATAATGTCTAACATACAATGGGTGTGCTTTTGCTCATGGTGTACATCACTGTGAAATCACTGTGAATGCCACTATGAACTACAGTGTTTCAGCATAGTATATATGTGTTCATTTAGAGTTAAGTGCAGTTTGAAGGAGGGTAATGTAAAAGGAAATACTAAGGATGGTTATTTTTTTTTTTAACTAAACTGAATGGAAAAATAAGTTTTTGTTGCTCTGCTAAAGATATTTTTCTTTGTTTTTAGAAAGAAAAATTCTGTTGTTGTAAAAGAAGATCTTTCCCCAGTAGACAAAATATTTTGAACACAGACTAAAACGCTTGGATTCTGAAGTGCTGCTGTTGTCTCTGATGGGAAATGCAGTTTGGGTGCCTTATGCTCCATGCTTTTGCTCCTGATTTACTAAAGATCTATCATGTCCACACACAAGATGGGAGACTGATGAATCACAGCAGAAGCCCATCATCCAACCCTTGCAGAAAATGGGAAAAGAAAGTACTTGAACTACATTCCATGGAATGTGAAGGCTACATTTCCCAGGTACAGATGTTCAGGGAAGTTAGAGAGAGGTTAGGTCATATTAAAAATGGCAACCTGATCTAAATTAGTTCACCCTGGTGCAGACCTTACACTTAGATTGACCTAACTAGGGATCAAAAATGACCAACCCTCCGAGGCAGTCTAACCTAGATCAGGTCCAGTGAAAACAATGTAACTGAACTTCTGTACAGTTCCCAGTATAGCCCTAGGGCTAGGAAAGCCCAGCTGCTGGCCCAAACCCCAGGGCTGTGCTTTTGCTACCCACCCCCATGGCACTGGCCTATTTTTAGTCCCCAGCCCCTCATCGCTCCCCCAGAAAGACAGCCCTCCCCCACCCTGGACCAACCAGCATTGCCCCCACCCCCACAAGCCCACTACCCTCCATCCTGCAAGCCACTCCTGGTGCCAGTTTCTCCAGGGTTCACAGGTGCCAGGAGCTGATTGAAGTAAGTTGGGGTGGGCAGGATGAAGGGAAATAGGTTCAACAGGGGGTGGGGTGAGTTTTTCAGGCTAAAAATACCCCCTTGTCAGGGAGGGGAGAGAGCCCCCACAATCCCCCAAGCTCCCCACAGACCCTGCTTACCCTACGACCCAAATATAGACCCTGCCTGCCCCCCAGCTCCTCTATGGACCGCACTTGTCCCCTTGTCTCTCCAAGCCCTGCAATTACCACCCACAGACCCCATCTTCCTCACAGTACACCCTGCAGACTCTGCTTGCCCCCCAATCTCATAAGCCTAGGTACCCTGCGTTCCCCTCAATCCCACTAGACTTCTGATACATAACCCCTCTCCCACAGAACCTGATCACCCCTGCAGACCTCAGTTGCCCACCCCAATCCCCCTCAATCCCCCCAAAGCCCTGCCTGATCCCCTGATCTGCCCCACAGATGGTACTAGCACCCATTCTCCCCAAGTCCCCCCACAGATCCTGCTTGCCCCCACAATCTCCTTATTCCCTCTCAGACCCTGACTGCTTCCCCAATCCTCCCAGCCCCCGCGCTAGACCTCCCCATCCCAATTGACCTTAGATTGAGTGGCCATTTTTAACTAGCCTCCCTGAATGTTTGTACTTACTTTTTGTGATACAGATATTTTAGCTTTTAGTCAAAAGATTTCAGTCTTGGGTCTTTTGCTGGAAAGTTGAAATTTTCCTTGTGTGCGTGCTTACCCTGGCACAGAAAATGTTATGATGCCAATGGAGCAGGGGTAGGTACTTGTGCAGAGGCAATAGAGATAACAACGCTGAGGCATTTCACTCTCAGAAGATCAGTTACATGACTTCTGTACTTATAAAGTGAATTTCATTCTCAGTCATTTGAAGCTCCTCAATAATCTATTTTTGTGTGACATTAAGGAGGTGATTGTGTCATTTAAAACCTTTATTAGTGATCTAGGGCAGGTGGGTGTAACAGCACACTAATTAAATGAGTAGGTAGCAGTGAATCAAAAGCCTGTAAATGCAAGTAATAGCAGAGAAACAATACAATATAATAAAAAAGACAAAAATAAATAAATAAATGAGCTTTCTTTTGGTAAAATGTGACTTTAATGCCTCTCTTGTGCCAAACCCAGGGCCAATGGGACTAGAAAACTGGAAAGAAACAATGTTTTGAAAGAGCTGTGCTGAAATAGACAAATTATATGTATATTTGTAATGCTTGTAATGCATTATGGAAGCAAAATTATATGATGCAGTTTTGGTTTCATCATAATAGTGACAGGTGAGTAGAGTTCTGTGCAACCCTGTAGTAACGTAAGTCCTGTACGCCTTATGTTTAGTAAACTATTTATATACTGGAAAAGTTAGGAAGAGAGTAATAAAGATTTCTTGTGGAGGTTGAGGGATTATCTTGTAATGAAAACCAAAAAGTAGTTCAGGAGTCAAAATCATTTCTCTTATGACTCCATTAAAGCCCTTTTGAACATCAGTTTCTCCAAAAATATCTTCTCTGGCAAGGATGATTGGTGGGAGATGTAATAGCAGCTCATTTTAAGCAGGTGTTTCTTTGAAATACTCAAGCAAATTTAGGCACTCTTATGGGTAGTTACCAACAATCTGAAGATATCTTAAAGTATCCAACATCAGATGCGTCTCTGTTAATTAGCTCAAACTAGTCATTCAAAATTAAAATTTTCCCCAAAGTCTCTTGTGTTGATTAATGAGGGCAAGTGCACTCAAAGTACGTTGCTTTCTCTTTTGTATTGACACTCAAGCTTTTTGATGCTACATCTGGATGAAACTTGCAATTCCACATAAAACAGCTACAAATGGCCTTTGAAGAGAGCAGAACAACATTTTTAAACATTGACATTTCTAGTTAGGCACCCAAATCTTGTTGGCAACTAAGTGAAAATAGTCAAACTATCAAAGTTTCTGCATTCTCATTCACTTAAGTTTAGACAAGCAAATTTGAAAAATGGAGCTATAATGACTATCAAACTATCCCTCACAAAACAATGATCCATTAAATTCATTTTCACAATAATCACCAGCAACTGAATAAGCTTCATACAAAATGAGATGGGGGAGAGGGTGGGAATCACTCCTTCCTGTCACCATATGAGTCAGAATGGGAGACACAAGAGAAAATAGCAGACCAAAATTATCTCCTGACAGCACTGGAAAATTTACTTTTTAAAAGCTTGACAAGATGTCACTGAGATAAATTTATTAATGCATAACCTTGGTGCTGTATCAAATACCTAAGAGCCCAGTCCTACACATTTCAGTTTACGATCCTAAGAAATAAGGGAGAAACAATAATAAGATAAGAGCTATAGGCAAGGCTGAAGTTATATATTGCTAAAGGTGAGGACAAGATGCTCAAACTGGAAATCTATTATATTCCATTAAATCCATTCACTAAACAACAGAGTGAGCATGATTCTCCTCTCAAATTATGGTAAATCAGAAGAAGCTGAATTAAAAGGCTGAGAGCAAACTTGTGTATAAACCATCAAAGTTAAAACAAAAAACTATTTTTTAAATGAAATACTTTATTGGGAGGGCAGGGTGGAGAGGATTAAATTAGGAAAAGAAGGCACACCTACACAAGAGGTTTACTGCCCAGTTGACAAATTTACTGCATAGTAAACCTCTAAGTGTCTACATGTGCACCCTTATTAGGACACACAAAACTAATAAACTCCGCAGCAGAGTAGTACTTTTAAATGCGAGTACTATCCTGCTGTGGAGTTATTTCATGAGCAGCAACTATCCCTGCACTGAAGCACCCCAGTCAGCCCATCCGTACCACACTGAGCCTTGTGACAGCAGCCCCAGGCCAGCATGCAGACCATCAGGCTTACTCTCCTGCCAGCCAAGGCTGCTGTGACCTGGCTCAGTGCGCTGTGGTCCAGGCAGACATGTAAACTGCGGGCCTGGGAGCAGTAAACTGTGGAGCAATAAGCTCTGCAGTTTATTCCTGCTGCCTAATGACACATGTAGACACACCCAGGAATGAGTTTGTGTCACCTGCCATGTCTAGTTTTAATTATTAAGATTATTTTTATGTATCAAAATTCAAAATTAATTTTTAAGCAAAGAATTGGCCCGAACCAGTATTTCAACACACCATTCATAAGTCCTAACATGAATTAAAAAATCATAAAAAATACTAAAGCAAAAAGCCTTGTGTTTTGTTAGTTGTTTGCTCTTTTCTTAGTAACATTTTTTAAATGCTGTAATTAAAACTGACAAGACTTGCCTCTCAATAGATCCCCATTCTGCTACAGATCTCTTATTTGATCTTCAGCAAATGACTTAGGCCAAGTCAACAAAGTTATTTAGGAACCCGGCTCCTATCTATGAACCTCTCTCCCACTGAAATCTCTTTTCACTTGTTTTCCATCTGTAAAATGAGGATAACAACAGTAATACTGTTTGGTCTTACAGGGGTGTTTTGAGAGCAAGTATAATGAAGATTGTAAATCATAGAAGCATAGAAAATTAGGGTTGGAAGACACTTCAGGAGGTCATCTAGTCCAACCCTCTGCTCAAAGCAGGACCATCCCCAACTAGATCATCCCAGCCAAAGTTTTGTCTATCTGGATCTTAAAAACCTCCAAGGTTAGAGATTCCACCACCTCTCTGGGTAACCTGTTCCAGTGATTTACTACCCTTTTCTAGTGAGAAAATTCTTCCAAATATCTAACCTAAACTTTCCTTGCTGCAACCTGAGACCATTGCTCCTTGCTCTGGCATCTGCCACCACTGAGAACAGTTTAACTATATCCTCTTTTGAACCACCTTTCAGGTAGTTGAAGGCTTCTATTAATCCCTTCTCAGTCTTCTCTTCTCTAGACTAGATAAGCCTAGTTCCCTCAGCTTCTCGTCATAAGTCATGTGCCCAAGCCCCCTCACCATTTTTGTTGCCCTCCGCTGGACTCTCCAATTTCTCCACATCCTATCTGTAGTGAGGGGCCCAAAACCGAACACAGTACTCCAGATGTGGCCTCAATAGTGCTGAATAAAAGAAAATAATCACTTCCCTTGACTTCCTAGCGACACACCTACCAATGTAGCCCAGTATACCGTTAACCTTCTTTGCAACAAGAGCACACTTGGCTCATATTCAGCTTGTTGTCCACTGTAACCCCCAGGTCCTTTTTTGCAGAGATGCTGCCCAGCCAGCCAGCCTCCAGCCTGTACTAGTGCATGGGATTGTTCTGTCCTAAGTGCAGGACTTTACAGTTGTCCTTGTTGAACCGCAGGAGATTTCTTTTGGCCCAATGCTCCAGTTTATCTAAGTCACTCTGAAACCCTACCCTCCAGAGTACTACTACTCCCCACAGCTTGGTGTCATCTGGAAACCATCTTATCTTTCAGGTCATTGATGAAGTCATTGAACAGCCCACTAGACATTGAGCCACTGATTAGTACCCTCTGAACCCAATTCTCCAAACACTTTTCTGTCCATCTTACAGTCTATCCATCCAGCCCATACTTCCTTAACTTACCTGTGAGCATGTTGTCGGAGACCATATCAAAAGCCTTGCTAAAAACAAGGTACACCACATCAACTGGTTTCCCTGCATCCACAGAGCCAGTCATCTCATCATGGAAGGCAGTCAGGTTAGTCAGCCATCACTTGCCCTTGGTGAAGCCATGCTGACTGTTCCTAAGCAGCTTCTTCTCCTCCAAGTGCTTAGAAATGTATTCCTTCAGGACCTACTCCATGATTTTTCCAGGAACTGACATGAGGCTGACCGGTCTGCCAGTCTGTAGCTCTCTGGATCCTCCTTTTTCCCTTTCTTAAAGATGGGCACTATGCTTTCCCCTTTACAATCATTTAGGACTTCTCCTAATCACCATAAGTTTTCAAAGATGATGGCCAGTGGTTCTGCAATTACATCAGCCAACTCCCCTAGCTCCCTCAGGTGCATCCCATTCAGCCTCATATACTTGTACACATCCAGCTTTTTTAAATAGTCCCTATCCTGTTCCTTTGCCACTGTTGGATGCTGACCTCCTCCCCAAACTGTGCTACCGGGTTCAGTAGTCTGGGAGCTAACCTTACCTGTGAAGACTGACGTGAAAAAGCCATTGAGCACTTCAGCCTTTTCTGCATCCCGTGTCACAAGGCTGCCTCCTCCATTCTGTAAGAGACCCACACTTTCCCTGGTCCTCCCCTTGCTCCTGACATACTTGTAGAAACCCTTCTTGTCCACACCATTAATAAAGATATTAAAGAGTACAGGTCCAAGGATTGAGCCTTGGGGGACACCACTGGTCATGGGGTGCCATCATGGCACTCCCTCAGCAAGTTTCAGTTCCCATTGCAGAGGTGGAGAAGGCTGCAACTCTGCTCCCTCTCTCCAGACTAGAATCGGATCCTTTTCCTGCTTTTTGGCTATTTTATGGTGCAAACACAGCCAATTAGAGCCCTCAGTTTGCAATGGGGGCTCTGGTCATAGTGCAAATGATCCAATAAAAATCAGGCATGGTGCATAGCACACTTTCCTGCCTGGAAAAGCCACAGCACCCTGTGCAAGCATTTTGCTGCCCTTTTTGCAAAGGTTCTTAAGCATGGTGCACCCACTTAGCTTGCAGCCAAGCAAGTCGTGGAGCTGTTACATATATATCTCCTAGAAAGAAAGATATAAGAAAAATAGGTTTTTAAATATATGTTGCAATTATGGCTCTCTGGTAATCACCGGAGTCTTGTATGGTAACACTGGGCATGTCTATGCAAGAGGCTTTAATGTGCAGTAGACCAATATACTATGCAGTAAACATTACCATCTACACATGCAGATGCTTATTGTGTAGTAAATTGATCTGCTCCATGGTTAATTTGCCACCTGATAATACAGGTGGCAAATTAGCTGTGGAGTAGTTGCTGAGCAGTAAGGCACATTTAGATATCTGACTGGAAGCAAATTTGGTCCTTGTTAGCTGCGCAGCAGTGAGCGGGAGATTGCTCCCAGCCCCCGGGAGCTGCCTGCTGCTGAGGTGGGCTCCAATGGTGGAGCCTGGGCTGAGACAATGTCCCCCTACCCTGGCAGCAGGGAGCTCCCAGCCCTGGCTCTGCAATTGCAGTGGGGGCTGAGAGATTGCCCCCTGCCCCCAGGAGCTGCCGGCATATTAGGATGGGAGCAACTACCTCTGGCTTCTCCCATTGGGTCCAAATCTGTTCGCAAGAGACTTACTGCACAGTATTTTTACTGTTCAGTAAGTCCACTTCAAATTTATTGCATGCGTAGATGTGCCCACTGGGATGGGAAAGGATAGAGTTATGTTATAGTGATCTGGCTAAAATGTAAAAAAAATAACAAGTGTTAAAAAACTGTCAAAAAAAAATTAGGGGTCGGGTTGAATTTCAATGTTTTTTTTTTTCAGGTTCCCCAACCCTAAAATTAAAAAGCCAAAAATCTTGTTTTCATCAACTCAGAACATTTCATTTCACCCAAAATGTGCTTTGTTGTGCACCTCCAGTTTTGCATTCATTGCTTATCCCTTTATCCACACTTTTTAAAAATTGAAGTCAATGGCAAAATAAATACATAACTTTGAAAAGAAGAAAAGGAAATATGTTTTAAAAGTATCAGAATATATTTTTTTTCTTTTCCAACAAAATACAATTTTCCTTTTTTCTTTTGGCTGAAAGTATTGGCCAAATCCAACCAAATTCATTATTAGTATCAGTCCATCTGAGACTGTTTCTTTTTTAAATTCTTTGTAAATTGCATATATGATGAAAAAAAGTCACCAAACTCAAGCACGTAGGAAAAACTGAAGGTAGAAAAAATGAAATGGTTAGGCAGTTTAGCTGTTTATTTCTTAACCTTTCAGTATATATGTTATTTGGAGCTGAAAACAGAAAGGAAATAATAATGTGCCTTACACAGAATGATGACAAGGGAGGAAATACAGCATTCACAGGCAGTGTTCAGCTTTGTAGAAATATTGACATTAGACTAAATCCAGCAATGGCAAGATGGTGAATCTGCCATCATGTGTGAAAGAGATGGGATTTTTCCTAACAAAGATTGTTATCATTAGCTAGCATTGTGTTTTTGAAGAGGGAATTACAAAGTCAACAATAATATCCAAGTAAATGAAGCCATTAAAATTTAATGTATATTCTTCATTTTAAAGACATAGGTCATTGCCTAAAGAACAATGTCAGATTTTTAATGCCACACTCCAGATTGGTGCAGCTTAAATCAGTTATGGAGGAAAAATGTTTCTCCCCAGAATTCCAAAAGGAAAAATCCCATGATGGTAACAGAGATATAATAGATGTCAAAAACTGGCAATAGGATATATGAGCTTTGAAGGAAGAAATTAAAAAAGCAAGAGACAAACTACCTCATTTCAAAAACCCTCTAATTTTGATTCCCAAATAATTTTTAAATGTATTACTTTCATACTTATTCCAATTGCTTACAAATTTCAGTCCTCTTAAACTGCATTTTGTTTCAGTCTTGTTCTTATGTAAGGTATTTAACAGATATTCTTAATTTTTCCCTCCATTAAACACAAGCTAATTATGTTTTAAGCATGTTTCCACCAGAACGAATCAAATATGTTGTTAATATACCACATTCTCTTCAGTGTTCCCTCTGATTCAGCATACAAAATGTTAATATTTAGCAAAACTTTGAAGCCAAATACTGTAGAAATGCTGGCAAATATGACAGTGTTAGTAAAAGGTTGAGATACTATTAATATGGCAGCGGGGAGGGGGTGGAATCCTGGCCCTATTGATAGCAATGGCAAAACTCCCACTAACTTCAGTTGGAAACAGTTTCATCCAAAGACAGGAACAGCACTTCAAGAGAAGTTAAGTTCTATAACTACTCTTGCTCCTTTATGTTTTTATGTGTTTGGTTTATATGCCACCTCTTCCCTAAAAGTCCAAGGGCTGCTTACAACAAAAGATCACAGACCCCCCCCACCCTCCGCCTTATAAAACACAATAAAATAACAAAGTAAGACAGAATAACAAAATGTAATTCCAGCCTAACTCTATGCTATTCTTATCAATATAAAAAAAATATTTTAAAAATCCTCAATATTGTGGATTTATAAAAAAATCCTCATAGTAGGAATTGATGTTTTAGTAACAAGAGCAAATCTACTGCTGTTTCATAACCATACACTACAACTGAGCCCTAAGATGTTAATTTTCACCATGTTTATGGTTGATGCTCGATATTCCATGTAAAAAAAAATCATCAGCTTCACCAACCCCATAATATAAGGAACAATGTAGCTCTAGAATAAATTTTCATCTTACTAAACACAGGAACAAAGGCATAATATAATGTGCTGTTCAGCTTAACATAAAATGTACCATCTGGTGGTTACCTTTTATTTGGCAATGATATATAAATGCATTATTATAACAGATTTTATCTGTTAATTACTGGGTACATATACACATGAAATTGTGATGCAGTAAACTCTGGCAAATATCGTGCTGGAGTTTATTATTCCTGGGCGCCATGTTTGAAGGTGCGCCTAGGACCTCACCATGTTGAGGTGTGTTGTAGGAGCCCTGGCTGGGAGGGGCCCTGGGGGTCAGCCTGCCAGCTGGAGGGTGCTCCAACCAACTTCAACATGATGCAGAGGCACTGGCTGGGGTACAAGAGTGCTCGAGGGTGGGGCTAGCCAGCAGGCAGCCCCTGCACTGAAACACCCTTGTGCCCCAAACAACTCCATCAGTGTCTACATGTGCATTTCTGTGCACTAACGAATGCCACCATAGGATAGTACTTATGTTTACAAGTACCTACCTATGACACAGTAAATTAGTTTACTGTGACCTAATAGGGCCACATGTGTAGATGCCGAGACTTTACTGTGGAGCTAATTAGGCAACTGCAGTAAACGTCTCATGTAGATGCATCCATTAAAAAGTAAAATAAATCTCATACTCAAACTATGTAATATAAAATAAGACCACTACAATAACTGATGGAGAAATTCTACCAAACACAAAAAGTCTATCTTGTACCAAAAAAAATAAACCTAGTGGCCACATCTACACAAGACATTGACTGTACAGTAGCCTGAGACTACTGCGCAGTAGCGTCGCATGGCATATCCCATGACGCAACATTACTACACAGCAGTCTGGGGGCTACTGCAAAATAGCATCACAAAAAAGCCATTTGACGGCACTACTGCACAGTAACTTGGGTCACTGTGCAGTCATTAAGTACTTGCTTATACAAGCTCCCCAGCCTGTTCCCTGCCCAACTCCACACTCATGAAACTGAGCAGGGAACAGACTTCTCAGTTTCTGCCCCATAATCATGGAGTAGAGACTGGGAACTGTCCTGGACAGAGGCAGGTCCCAGCCCCATGCCCTGATCAGGCAATCAAGGCACACAACTTCAAAAGAGATGCAGGGGTGGAGTAGGTCCCAGCTCCCTGTCCTGAGATGCCAGTGGAGCAGCTAGCAGTGAGCTAGCTGCTAGCTACCTCACCAGTAGATTGGGGCAGGGAACTGGGATCTGCCCCTCCCATGCAGCTCTTTCCAAGACCCCTGCCCCTTATCTAGGATCCAGGACCAGGAGCTCCCTGCTTCTGGGGCAGGGGGACATTGTCCTCACCCCAGCAGCAGCAAGCCCCAGAAGCAGGATGTAATCTCCCAGCCCTGGCCAGGAGACAGCTGTCTCTTGGCCTGGTGCTCCCTACCAGCTCCTTGCCTAGCACCCTCCTGGTGGTGGCAGGGATCCATTGTAGGGCCCCAGAAAGTGGGAGCAGTTTGCTGCCATTAGCAGTAAATCTGCTTCCATTTCCCAGCATATGTAGACATCTGCCTGGGTGTGTTTACTTGTTAGTAGTTTACTTGCGAGTAAACTGATATCAGATCAAATGCATGTGTAGATGCGCCACCTGAGTACATCATTTCCACTGTCTGTACCTCACATTTATCCATCTGAAAAATGGGAACAATAAGAGGAGCCTCTTTGTAAAAGACTTTGAGGTTTTCTGAGGAAAAGAGCTATACAAGAGTAATTTTGTTATTAGTTCATATTTAATAACATTCAGTCTGGCACCTACTTCTTTCAAATAATATTTCTCATATTTTGTGATTATGATTCCAGATCAGATGTTAAGGACCTGACTCTCATTTATACTATTGCCACCTACATAGCTCTTGCAGTCTGAAGCAGTCCTCAAGTGCCCCTTACAGTCTCTGCAGTATAGGACATTCACAAAGTACACTCACAGAGGATATTAGGAGGCTTTGACTTAAATGAGAAATTATAGCTTGAAGTGAAGGATTTTTAAAATTCTTAATATTTAATATTACAAATCAGGCTTAGAGGTTAGTAATAATTTGAAGCATAATAATTTAAGCAATGAACCAAGAGGATATTGGACAAGGTAAGGTTCCCCTTCCTCCTCTCCATGTGGTTGAACAAGAGCAGGATATGCCTAAATGGCATCCATTGGGAATGTCTATACATGCAATTAATGTGACTGAATAAACTACAGTGCAATTTGAGCCAAAGTAAACTAATCCCGACATCACCATCTACACATGTATTTAAGTGCATGAATTTACTCTTCAGGTAGATAGTACCTGTGTCTAATGGGATTATCTGACAGCACTGTAAATTAGTCTACATCTACCCCTTGCTGTGCATGAGTAGACAGTGATGTTTTACTGAACAGCAAATTAGTCTACTGCACTGTAACATGCACTTGTAGATACATCCATTTAGTTGCAAGGACAGCTGGAAAAGCAGCACCTTTTGTGGTTGCTGAAGGGACAACAAGTCAAGTAGTGGGAAGTGTAGTGGCAGCATGGCTTTAGGAGTACAGGTAAGCTTTATCCAGGGGTGGGCAGCCAAACTTCATTTCCCAGCAGCCCCTGTCCATGTCATGCCAAACAGTTTCCATGGAAACCCCAGGAGTGGCAGGGCAAGGCTGGGGTTTCCATGAACACTGACCCAAGCAGTACTGGCAGGGTGCATGGCTACTGAGTGGGGAGATGTTCCAGGGCTCGGGCTGGGATCTTGCAGCAGAGTACTCTGCCCAGGCTCCAGCATGATCTGTCACCAGGACAAGATCCCAGCCCCGAAGCAGCTCCCCACCCAGTCAGTGCTGCTCGGGCCAATATCCATGGAAACCCCAGCCCCACGCTGTCACAGCCCCACCACTCCTGGAGTCTCCATGGAAACCAGCTGGAAAGACATGGGCAGGGCCAGCTGGGAAATGGAGTCCATCACAAGCCCAATTCAGCCCATGGGTTTGACTTTGCCCACTCCTGCTTTAGTCCCTTTTGCTTTCTCTTTGATCTGTGACACAAAAGGGATGTCAGAAGACAAACCAGTTGTACACTGAACCATTAGGCTTCTACCTGAGTATAAGTGGCAGGACATAACAGTGCTACCCTCATTAGGGCCTCCTCTATGAATGCATCCTGCTGCAAAAAGACATGGTCCATTTCCCTCCCCTCACTCCATGTACCTGCTTGTTTACTGGGAACGATAGTCACAAGTAAAATAACTTGTCCCTTTTTTTGTGGGATACAGCTTACTCACAGTTGTGTACCCAACTAGCTACTCTCGGCAAGTTGGAAAGTAAAAAGAAGGAAAGGTAGCCAGCTTGATTTTTGTGAGAGCCAGGGAGCATTTTTTTGTAATACACCACTATGTAAGAACTCCTTCCCCTCTTCAGCAAACTATGAGCAATGCAGACTGTAGTTCTCAAAGGTGAGGCACTTTCAGAGCTTCAGTTTTCACTGCCTTTATTTTTGCTGGAGAGCAGAAGGAGGAGGGGTTCTTACTACATGTGACTGAGGAGGGCTTAGAGATAACCTTGCTTTATGTGACCTTATTAGTGTGTAACTTTTTTCTTCCTCCTCAACTCCCAACAATTGTTTGTTCCCCACCACTACCTCTTGTGTTGCCTCTAAAGTTAGACTATAAAGTATGTGTGGAAATAACTTTGTCTTGTAGCTTTCTGTAGAACATCTAGTATATGTCTGGGTACTGTTAAATAAGGCAACATAAAATAAACTATGAATGAAGTTGTTTTAAAGACTTGTCCTATACATTAATTCAGGTAGAACTCATCAACAGTCCATCCCCATCCTGTGCCCTTACAAGGATCCAACTTTAATTCTATAAGAAAAATAAATATTAGGCAACACTGGAATAGCTCTGCCTTCTTGTTAGAGTAAAACATAAGCAGAGAAATAGTACATTTCTTATCAAGATGAATGGATAAGGCAGTTTTCATGGGAATACAGGTCAAAATTTCCACTATTTTAAACAAAGCAAGTGACACTGATGTCTACTCTATCTGCTGGAACTTGTCACTTGCATTACATGAATAAGTTGAAGGCAAAATAATTGTGCCCTGTTCAACCTTTATGTTTAAAGAACTGTAAAAGAAATCACAAAGGTGTATACAGAAAATGTAAGGTGTTGCCTGTGAGATTACTTGTCTAATCACCATAAATTACCACTAGATCCATATTGTGCAGCAGGAAACTGTAGATACTACCCTGTGTTTTCTATGTCCATTGCTACCTTTATTTGATATGCTTTTTGTTAATTAAAATTTAAATTTTGGGTTATTTTAAGATTAGCAAGCAATTCATATTTTTTTCGTCTTCTTCATCTTAATATATTTGGTGAATACCAAACATTTTATAACTCTTTTCATAATGTAAGGTTTTGGATTTTGAAAAATCAGCGGCCAAAAGTTTATTACATATTACATATTTATTTATTTACTCTTTTATTTGATTTCTATGCTCCCGTTTCCAACAAAGGCTCAGGCCATTTTACAAGAAGAGAAAAGTATAACTTAAACTGGAGACCAGTTATAGCTAAGGAGCTTAGAGCACTGCCACACATTCAAATTAAAACTGGATAGAAACCAGCTCTGGAGTTATTACACATTGTCAATCACTAACTTTATATCTAGTTGGCTCTTTTATATCTAGATAATCCTTTTTATGGTGTGATAATTACTTTGCATGGGTGGCTAGTCTAAATTTATTGTGCGATTCACCCGTTAATTGCATAATATATGTAACGAGCAGCAGGGCCTTACTTACAGTTAGAGATGATACCGTGCTGTCAATCTTATGTCCACATATGGGTATACAAACTCAAGTGTTTCAGATTTGGGGCATCTTTCTGATTGGAATTCTGGTTCATTTATCTTAAATTAACCTAAACTGGGGGGCAGGGGGTGGGACATGACAACAAAATGGCTGATCTGGCCAGACTCCATTTCCCAGCAGCCCCTGCCTGCAAGGCTGGTGCCAGTCTCCATGGAGACCCCAGTCCCAGCTGCACTGTGAAAGCTTAAGGCTGGGATTGCCTTGGAGACCAGCCCCAGCCAGGCTGGCAGGGTGTGCGGCAGCGGAGGGCAGGGGGCTGTTCCAGAGCTGCTGGGATCTTATGATGGGGGCAGCTTGCTCTGGATCCAGTGCAGAGCTGTGATCTATAGCCTGTTATGTTCTGGGCAGGGGCATGTAGGCAGGAGATTGAGGCCCTGCCCTTGCTCCAGATCAGGCTGTCACCACTGCAAGGACCCAGGGCAGAGCTGTGATCCCCTGCCTGAGTGCCTCTGCTCAGAGCATGCAGGCTACAGATCATGGCTGTGCCCTGGATCCAGAGCAAGCTGCCCCCATCACAAGATCCCAGTGGCTCTGGAGCAGCTCCCTGCCCTGTTCTGCCACATGCCCTGGCAGCACAGCAGGGGCTGGTCCCCATGCCTTGAGCAGCCCCAACCATGCACAGGAGCAGCTGGGAAATGGAGTCCTCTGCTGACCGTATCTGGCCTGCAGGCCAGACTTTGCCCATCCTTAGCCTAAACTATAGACTAGTTCTAGGTATGTTTTGATTCATACTTTGTTTTTGGTCTGCATCTAAATCTGGTGTTCTAATGAAATAGCTAATTATCCTCTTAAGAGAATGCATGCCATAGAATATATTTGATTTTCAGTTCCCCTTTTTTATTCTTAAGTCTTTCAAAAGCTGTGAATCAAATGCTGTGGATGACTAAAATGACCTAGTCCCCAGCTAGTCAGGTAGCCACAGTAGCTTCCATAAGTGATCTCATACTGTCATTGGCTGGAGATGGCTGCCAAATCACAAACTCTATCCATCAAGGATGAAAGTTGTATGGAGGAAAAAAGGGATATGCATGAGTTTGACAGGGAACAATAAAGCAGTGGAAGAAAATGAATAGAAGAGTCATCCAAATTATTCATTGTTAATTATTTTTTCACTGAATACAGTCCCTTTATTCTTGTTGTTAGTAAATTAGATGTAGAGAGATTGTGATTATTCATGATTTTTTTTTCATTATTTCAAGTTGTTCACTTAATAGTTTGTGGTATCAAATTACATCCATGGCTTGTTTATGAAGTATTTTTTAATCAGTATTTGCTATTTGTTATCTACCCAAGTCAAACAGGCTCATAGCAGCAGCCACCTTCAGTAGCACTGATAGTGAGAAATAGGGAGCATCAGGGAGACAGTTATCACTTATTGAGCCTGAAGCCCATTTCACACGTATTCCAGTGACATTTACTACTATACAGGTGCTGCTCTAACCTGTGAAATAGTAAGCTTGAAATCATCACTTGTCGGTGAACTGTGACTATAGTGGCCATAAGTTCCATAGGAGGAAGAAGTGAATCCCATTCAAACAATGTGATGAGCAGCCAACACAGTGTACTTAATCAGACACTGTGAAAATACAAGGTCACATCTTCATTAATAACACACATTTTTCCTGTATGTGGTAGATCCTATGGCATTTAGATATTTATTTGCACCCATTAAATCTCAATTATTATTGCTATAGTTTCCCACATCAATGTAAACAATCAAATATATGTGAATTTTGCAGGCAGAGGTTTGTTTGGGTTTTTTTACTCTGATTTTTACAAAGTTACATGGGCCTTAACTATAATGGATCAAACCCACTTGTTCCAATTATTACATAGGGTAATTATATTGATATTGTTAAAGTGGTATTCAGTGAACTTGCAAGAATATTAACATAATATCTGAGGCAAGTCTTTGTATATAATATATTAGTCTGGAATCAAGTTGATGGTCTAGTTATTCCCTCTTAAAATAGGCAGTTAAAACTGAGACGTCTTCTCCATAATCTTCTCTCACATGATGCACACAGTACAGCTATAACAAGCTACAAGAAATATACTGCAGGAAGATCACCCACTCTGATCTTCAGTCATCCTTAGTTTAATTCATCTCTTTCTGGTTTCCTGTCACTATCAGAAGTTTTTATTCATAACATTCTATAAAAAGCACCTCATTATGTTATTGACTTACAGTAGTAAAAGCAAACATAAAACTGTATTTCAGCTATTTTGGTATTCTGAAATACCAGTGTTTCAGAATGGAAACATCAACATAATACAGGAATGTAATATTCTATTTCAGTGCTGCCATCTAATATGGTTGACACCCTGAAGCCCTTACTCAGTTTTTACTCATTATTTATGTAACTAATCAATAAAAAACAAATTGCAGCTAGAAATGGGGAAAGTATACTTCAAAATTCACTTCCAATGAATATTTGAGTATTCAGGCATAAAAAGTGCTCTAGTGAGCACAAGTAAAACTTATTAATTCAAGTACACATGGAACATAAAAAAAAGCTTGTGAATATTATCAAATCAATACAGGTCTTGATTTGGAATGAATGCTTATAGAAATTTTACATTCTTTCACTCTTTCAACTACAGTAATACCTTGCTAGAGCAAATAATTAAAATGAAGGTAAAATGAAGTGGCTAAGGTGACGGTTTCAATTAAATTAGCCTACTAATATTACCATAACATAATAAAACTGTACAGTGATTTTTCAGTTCAGCAATGGTAGCATTAAAAAAAGAAGTTTAAAAACTGCACGGCGTACTCTTCAGCTGTGATGTACTAGGTGATTTTTCAATGTATCATCAGAGGAAGTCACGCTTACTCTTTCAAATCTTCCAGTCGACTTGTCACTGTCAGTTGTTGGAAATTTTCCTTGGAGCAATCTCTCTTTTTTCCCCATTTTTAGACCGGAAATTGTTATTTGCCGTGGATGTCAGTCTTGATTCATCTGGAGAATCTATGCACAGGAATAAGTATTCTTTCTGAAGTTTCAGCTGGACCTGCACAGAATGAGAGTGAGATCTGAATAAAGATGAACATCACCATGGAGGCAGGGTAGAACCTCTCTCTCAAAGAGTGGGGAAAACTTTTAACTATTAGCTTTTACCCTCTAAATCTCTGCAACTACTTTGCTGACACCAGTATAGTTATGTACTTTTAATAGTTTTAAAACCACAGATTGCTAAAATGGTAGAATACTATTACTTGCCTAACTGTTTGCAAGTATACAAGGTATTCTTCAATTTTTATGACATGTCTTACTAAACAAAGTCATTCAGAGATCTTAATTAGAAAGGCATAGGTATGTCAATTTATATAGTACTTAAAACAGCTAACAGAGAATGGTGTCATCTATTTTTCTGTGTCATTCTTATGCCTTTGTTTTCTGGAGTTTTGCATATTTAACAATTATGTTGCTTCCAGAAAAGGAGCCATCTTGTGGCCAGTTCAGCTCAGACTCTCATGGATACTTTTGTATGTCTTGCTTTGTTGTTCTCTTAATAGGAATTTAAGCTTTTTCTGCTGGGAAGTATTTGTGTGGTCTTTCTGTAAGAAGAAATATAGCAAAATGTCCCTTTGTCTTTTATCTAAAGTTAAAAATTTCATAAATCTGTATGAGCATGGGTGTATATGTACACATGACAGAAAAAAAGGAATATAAACAGAATACACACATACATGCACGCACAAACACAGAATCTATTGTCTATTCTGCACACATATATTTTCTCAGTTTTAGAGCCAATGAAAGAAGAGATTTTTTTTTTTTTTTAGAAAATGATAAAACCTAGCTCCAAGGCAGGATAACAAACTCCAGAGCCTTTCACCTCTAGATCACAAATCTGGCTCATTCTGACTGAAAGTTTTTATGTTTGACAGTTATTTCAAAATGTAGACTGTGTTAAATGAGCTGGTGATTGCAGAACTGTTTCTAGTGGACAGGCATCCATATGTTAATGAAGTGCCCTTCCCACCTCCTAGAAGGAAAAATGAGTACTTATATTTTGTCATTTTCTATATCATACACACACTGGGAAAACTCAGGAGTGCAAATAAAAGACAAAAGAGTTAAATAGTTTAGTTCATCTCCAGTTGACCAACCTTTCATAAACTTTTTATAAGCTCAAACAGACCCCTACAAAATCCTACGAATTTTGCTTTATAGCTTGAAAGGCATAGTAGTCTGAACAGACAGAGCTTAGTGAATCTCAATACAAATATCTGGGACAAGTCACGCTTTTATAATAAACTCGCTGTTTGAAAGAAAGTGTGTGAAATGTTAAATGGCAGCAAAAAATGCTGAATAGTGAAATGACTTTTCCAAAGTGTCCCATTGCATTTGTTTTCTCTTATTGTCTCTGCCAGAGGAGCAGTAGCTCTTTGTAACAGTGACAGTTTTTGTGCATGTTCACTAAAATGATGAAAATGAAAGACTTATTGTACATGACTTTCCTAACGAATCTGTTTATAAATCCTGCTTTAATATACTCAAGCTAATCTTCCTTGTACAACCTACTGCATTACTTGACCACCTGGGCCATTTGTGGTCTAGTAATGCATGAACATGTATACACATTATCACTGTGAGAGAAGATTAGTTCTGTAGAGCAGCAATATATATTTGTTCTGGACACCCCAGGAAACAAGACAAGACATCAGGAAGGTGACTTAAATAGGCTACAACTTTATTATCACATCTAGGGAAATATTCAACATTAACTCTTGCAGGACAACCCAACCTGACGTCTGAAATCCATACTGAATAATGGAAAGATACATCTAGCTCTCACCTCATTATCCAAATTTTTAATTTGGTGTCAGAACCGTTGCTGGAATCCCTCCAGCCCTTCCTTTGTAGGATAGTTGAAGGTGTGGACAAAATAGGTGAGCCCTTTGCTGTACAAGATACGAGGACCTCTAGTCCCACATTCTGCATAAGTTGTCTTCCCCTAGTTTGGACTTAATTCTCATTTTCAAGGAAGTCAGATACCTACAAAATGAGCACCAGCATTGGCCACTTACCAAGTTGTGACTACATGAACTTATTATACCTATTCTAACTACCAAGTCTCTGAACTTCTGAGAAAAAAATATATAAAATGCAGGGGATTAAATAAAAGAACAAGAACCTTTCTAGTGTCTAGGAGGGAACTGGAGCCATGCTCATAGCAAACTGCCAAAGCTGATCCTACTGGAATCCCAAGAGACTGATGGGTTACTTATGGATGTAAAATAGTACCCTGAATAGGGAGAAGGGCATATAAGCACCATTCCATTAACCTACTCAGTAATTAGGGAGACCCTTTTTCCTAATGTCTCTTCACCATTGGTTGAGTGCTCACAGGAAACAGCAGGCAAATGAAAGCAATGGTTAAATGGATCTCAAAATTTATTTTTCCTTTCTTCCATCCCTATGCAACTTGCCTGCCAGACTATTCTATCTTGCCAACAGGGCCCCTAAAAATTTAGAAAAAATTTATCTGCTCCTGGCTCCCTGCCCCACCCTCAGCCATTTCCCTGCCTTCCTGCCCCCACATTGCTCCGGCACCACAAGGCTCCCAGCTGCATCCCAGGACCAGGGAGCATGAGATGCACCAGTAGCCAGGTGCATGTATGTGTTTGTAGGGTGAGTCCCACACGCACACTTCACCATACATATGTACCCACACACCCCCTCGCATTGCCATGCACACAGACTCCCACATCCACACCCCCTCATATACTCCAGTCACTTTCACTCCCACAAAGCCCCCCACAAAGCCCCACACACCACATAGCCACACCCAAACCCACCCAAATGCTCCCTCACTCCACACCCACACACATATCTACCCCCCAAAGACATGCCCCACATGCCCCTGCACCCACAAACCTGAGCCCCCCCCCCACAATATACAAGAGTAAGACTTTATTTTAAGCTATTATATACAATTACCTCTATGCACACTACACAGACAAATGTAAACAGGACAAAATATTTTTTGAAATCAAATTAATATTTTAGATGTTTGCTTTTTAGAATATAATTTGGTATTTTTCTCATTCCAAGATGGCAAAACCCCTTGCTGAAATGAGTACTTTTGGGAGCAAGGGGAGGGACTTCTGGTGGCAAAGGTCAGGGGTTAGGGGGTGGGACTTCCAATCACAAGATAGTGAGGAACCTGTCAAGGGGTGGGGCTACACATGTGGCCCTCGACAGCTTGCCAAAACTGGGTAAGCAGCCCTCCAGTTGAAATAATTGCCCACCCCTGCATTAGCAGGTAACAGGCGGTAGTGTAATTTGTTCTTGTTCTTGCTCATAAAATGATACTCCTGTCAAAAACTGAAAAATATGCATGAATTTAAATCCATGAATAATCTTTATTTAATTATTTTACTGTGTTATTTAGAATATAAGCATGGCTACAGTAGTGGACAGAAGGAGTTTATGGACTATAGACCTTGGTTAGGTTACTGTTTAAAAATCTCTGATAGAGCTGTAGGTTTTCAGAAAAGGGTACATCTAGAGTGACATAATAATCCTGAAATCTAAAGCACTGCTTTCATGAAGACAGGTGTCAATGGTAATCCTGGGACCCATAAAATCTATTCCATTATCAGGTATAATCTCTAGCACAGAATTATTTTAGGAGGTCAGCAATATATAGGATAATGGAGAACTGAAGACATGTTTTATTTAGACTTTCGAAAAGCCTTTAACAGAAATCCACAAGAGAGGCTCTTAAAGAAACTAAATAGTCATAAGATAAGAAGTACCATCATTAGTAACTGGCTAGGATATAGGGGGTCTAGCTACATGTGCATATTAATGCACAGAAATAAACTCAGGTGCATATTATATCAGAGTTTATTGCTCCTGGATGCCTCATTTACATGAGTGCCTGGGACCGTAGTACACGGAGCCAGGGCAGTGCAGCCCTGGCTGGCAGGAGGTCCAGGGGGCCAGCTTTGTACCCCAGGGCTGCTCCACCCTGGTTCAACATTCTGTGAAGGGGCTGGCTTGGGGCACAAGGGGCAGGCAGCCCCCACACTAAAGTACCTGTGTACCCCAACCAGCTAGGTGAGTGTTTACACATGCACTTCTGCATCCAAACCCCCCCCCCCCCCAGAACTCTGCAGCAAGATAAAGCTTGTATTTACAATTACTAACCTACTACAGAGTTTATTAGTTTCCTGTGTCCTAACAGGGCTGCACATGTAGATGCCGAGACATTTACTGCAGAGCTAGCTAGGCTACTCCAGAGTAAACGCCTTGTGTAGACATGTCCAGGGGGGGAAAAGTAGCTATGAATAATAAGTTTTCAATAGAAGCAAAAGGTATACAACAGAATACACCAAGGTTCCCACTAGGTAATATTTACAAGGACTAGTACAGTTAAATATATCAGTTACCAGCCTGGAACAGGGAGATGGACAGTTTTGTGACAAAATTTGCAGATGACCCAAAATTATATTCCTTTCATAGTTGTCCTTTCCCTACTTGAAATAGAGACTCTTTTATTTGAAAAGCAGTTGCACCAGCTCAACAGTAATTTTATCCACCTATATGTGATGATTTAATGTGAAGAAAACACACATCTCTATTTTAGTGTTTATTCTATAGAATAAATGGGAAAAAATGAATTTCTTTAACAAATTGACTGTTACTTGAAATACATCGTTTTATTGTTTCGTTTTGTTTTTCTTCATAACTTTGCTAGATAATTTGAATTGTGCTTTGAAAGTTGACTACAGTAAATTATACAACAATACTAACAACTGTATGCTAAGACTAGCTTAAGTACTCACAGCAAATTGCTGATTTTTTCAGATGCTTATATAGCGTGTCTTCACAGTCAAATGAGGTATGTGGAAGAAAATCAGCATACCAATCTCAGTCTCTACAACACTGTAAAATATGCCTCATCTTTTTTTCATTTCACAGCAGGTAAGCAAACACCTACTGTAAGACTGAGCTGATGTCTGTTGCATCACAGCACATTAAAATGAATAGGAAAAACTGTTCATCAGGGGAATAAAAACACAAAATAGAAAAAGAAAATAGAGTTGAGTTTCTAAACTTAAACTACAGATAGCTCATGTATAGTAGCTCTGTCATTTTCTATGTGTTGTTCTAAAATGTAAAGCAAGATGTTTATTTTTTTCAAAGAGATATTATGTTCCTAATTAGTAGCTGTGAGTCTGACCACTGCAATTACACCAACATAAAGATGCAGTAACACAGCAGTGACTCAAGCCCCATGCAGTTTAATACGTTATAGAGGTATACTAGAAGAATAATACCAAAGAATTAAACAAAAAACATGATATTTTCAAAAGTACCTAATGATGTGGATTTCTCAAGTTTTGAAAGCCTGATTTCAAAAGCCAAGTCACGTACAAAGTCCACGATGTGCTAAGCACTGTATAAACACAGAATAAGACAGTTCTTTGCATAAAGAAGTTAAAATGAGGCAAGAGAAAAAAATAGGTATAGACAAGGTGGAGTACAAGGTAACAGTGGCACAGGATTATCATCATGACAGTTGTAACATGTCATTAGTCTACCTGTTGTAACACGTATGCAGCTGTAAAAAGAGAATTTGAATGAGGATTTGAAGAACAATGGAGGCGAGGTGCTTCTCCTAAACATGACCAACAGGATAGAAGAAACATAAAAAAGTTTGTTTAATAAGAGGGCAATGGATGCTCATGTCACAGCAAAGTAGAGGCCACTTAATATGGCCATTTATTTGACCATGTATTATATGGGATGAGAGTTAGGGATGGGATAGGCCTTGAAAATGAAGACAAGCATTGTGTTGATATGGAAGAAGGATCCAATAGAAAAAAATGAGGAATTATATGATCAAGCAGCGGGCTAAGAAAAATACCTTTCCTGTAGCATTCTGGGTACATATGAGCAGGGAAAACTGCATTTGTCAGGGCCAGAGAAAAGGATTTTGCAGTACCCCAGACATGATGTTTGGGCAGGAGTTTTAGCAGGTTAGATGAATAGGAAAGGCTGTATTTTAGCAATATTATGCAGAAAGAATGCAGTAGACTTAGACATGACTTGGATGTGAAGACCTAGAGCAAAGCCTAAGTTTCAGATCATAATCAGGTTATGGCCATGGATTATAGGCAGGATGTGCTGTCCACAGTGATTAAGAAATGAGGTAGTAGGGAGGGGTCTTTTCGGGTTTTGTTTTAGTCATATTGAGCTGGGGTTGAGAGATACACGATCATAAGCTGCTGTTAAAGACACCTGAAGAGATTTTAACCTGGACAGCAAAGGTCTGGAGCAGAAAGGAAGATATGTGAGGCATCTACCTAAAGGAAATATTGCTGTAAAACTCCTGAGGAGCAGCTGTCCTTTTGGGTGTGGAACGTTTCAAACTGAATAATAGTATTTTAAATGTTAAAATAATCCATAATCATAAATGCGTGTCCACCTTGAGATCCTGCAGAGTCCTGTTTTTCATGGTGCTGACAGCCCAGTACTGGATCTTAAGACTGGGACTCCTAATCATTGTGATGACAAGGAGCATAAGTATAATCTTTGAGAGAATATCTACAAGTAACGCTACAGTGACATAGTAATGCCATGGCAACAGCATCGGCGGGCACAAACTGTGATGCTGCAGCTACATTGCCATAGCAATGAGCTCACTCGTTATAGTGCATTGCTATGGTGACATAGCAGCTAAAAATAACCGTGTGCCACTGACACAGCACAGTACAGGCTGTTACTGTGCCCTCATTTAGTACTTCCAAAAGTATAATGATAATAAAGAAAATGATCCCATTTCCCAAATGGTTATAGGGTAGATATAGTGATGATATATTTTGTGTGGGAGATTTGTGACAGACAAGAGGACGGGGACTTTTATGACCAAAGAGTACATACACAACATCTCTGTGGCTGTCACTACAGCCCATTAGCAATAGGTCTATCTTCAGCCCTTCTTTTAATTTTTTATAAAGGTGGTATTGCAACTAAATACAAGATTTAAAAGCATCCAAGAAAGCTAGGCCCCTTGAAGAATCCAAGCCTAAGCTATTTTCTGTACTCTAACAGCAACATACTCAAACTTCTCTCAGCCAAAAGAATATATCTATGCAGGCCAGCTGCAAAAAAGGACCAGCTGAAGCAGTGTAGGTAGAATGCATGGAGCTACACCTGCTCAGCACATCTTCTCAGGGTGAGATCACACATTAGAGTTTGCAAGAGCTAATTCTAAGTAATGTTGCTCTGCATTAATGTTAACTAGTGTCACTGATCAGTCACACTTTTGGGGTTAATGCCCTCTCTGATGTGAACTGCTTGGACCTGTTGTTAGAGGGCTCGTGAACAGGGATGTGGCTATTTGTTCCATGCCTGCCTTGCTTGCCAGCTCTCCAGCCATGGTGTAGGTGAGGAGATGGAAAGCCACTGTGCTACTTGGATCACCTTCTCCACCCCACAAATGACCCTGCTGCACCCCTTCAGCCCCTGGATCCCTCCTGTACCCTGGATTCCTCCTCTACCCCATGATCCCCCCCACCCACCACACACACAACCACACAAATTCCCAGTCAGCCCAAGGACAGCAACACCAGCAGCAGAGCTGTGGGTGGAAGTTCCCCTCACTGCCTATTCCTGGGCTTTCTGCAGTTTGTGCCAGGCTCCACCTAGAACCAGCTCCTGGCCCCTTGCCTCACCTTCAGTTCCAGGGCCTGGTGGAGGCTGTATCTAGGTATGCTGGAGCAATGTAATCTGCAGGTATTCCAGGAGCAGGCAGGGAAGAGGAACGACCCTGCCCCCCCCCCCCCCCGCCCCAGGCCTCCAGCACTCTTGGGCTGATTGGGGTGGCAGGGCAGAGATCCAGGAGTGGAGGGACCAATGGGGGATGGGAGGCAGAGAGGGCAATTGGGGTGGCAGGGGAGTGATCTAGGGTTGGAGGGAGTGATTTGGGGATCAGGGGGACAATTTGGGGGGCAGAAGGGGCAGCAACCCAACAGTTCCCTACCCACACATTACCCCCTTCCTCCTGCCTCTTCTTCCCTCCAATCCTGCCAACATGTACCCCTCCCTCTGGCTGACCTACCAACCTTCACCCATTTTCTGTACCTCCCCATCCACCTACCTATTGCCCGACTGTTCCCAGCTGTCAGTCCAGGGCCATTGAATTCTGGATGATAGCTAGTCCACCTGGGGGCGTTGCTTCCTGGAACACTGGAGGACTGCCAATTGGTGGTTTTATCTCAGGTGAACACCCAGAAGTTAATGTAACTCAAGCTAGGTAGCCCAGCTCAAAGAAAATCCTGGGCCAAAGTAACACAACTTTAAAATACCTAAAGAACACTTAGTACTAGTTAATGAGCATTAATGTATGATCATTCAAGTTCTAAATTCTTTTAACATGATCTAATTGTAATGTGTAATCTCACCCTTATTAGGCCCTTCTGCAGGTTTAAGTGAGGGTGGGACAGCTTGATAAAACTGGAGCATAGTGAGCGAGCTCCTGTCAGCAATTTCCAACTGCCAATATGAACTCTTTGGGCCATAGTTAGCCAATCATAGTGCAATGAACTAGTAAGATGTTGATTATTACGTATGACTGTTTCTCTACTTGGCTTTGTGTAGCTGGCTATTTGACAATATAAAATTAAATCGAGTAGGCTGCAAAGGGTTTGCTAAAACAACCAGACAGAAAAGATAAATCAATGGCCTAGATAAAAAAAAAAGTATCTGCTCAAACGCACTATCCAGATTGTTAGCCATAAAGAAGGACTTCTCAACTACAGTGCTAATGACAAGCCTATTTTGCTAATGTTGAGAAATAGAAAGTCAAAAGACACTGATCTGTTAAAAGATCAGTTCTGTAAAAGAAAGGAGGGTGAGTTGAGTGAGACTGCCCCAAGTGTCATAATAATAAAAGCTGGTAGGCTGGGAAGATTCAGAGGGAAAGGGAACATACTGGAAGCATTTAAAGGTGTACTAATTTAGAAATGGAAAATAAGATGGAGCCACCTGAGCTATGGATAATGAATTAAGCTGAGATAAGTGAATGTGTATGTCAGACTGCACATATATACACCTTAATTCCAAATGCACTGGACCCTTAAACAAAAGGTCAAGTAGACATGTTTGGTACCAAGGCAGGCAACTGAGAACCAGTGGATAAATTGCAGAATTTTTCTCTGTGGTCTAGCAGTGACTGGGCTGCACTCACTGTTATCATTAGAAAGGACAGTAGTGCATCCCACCCTGTAATCATGAAGTGCTATAGGGCAGCCTTTAGCTGGCTTAAAGGCATCTTTCCACTGCACTGTCTGATCATCTGCCAAAAGCTACATCAGAGGATCTGGCCCTCTGTGAAAAGCTCTCTTGAGTAAAACTGTGATACTTTTCATAATAGAGCTATGCTTTAAGTCAAAAGGAAAATGGAAAATATTCCTTTTAGAAAACATCTCTACAATGTATACTTGTTTCTCCTATCTCTTTTTAAGAAATATGCAGAATTTAGCTGATTTTGCCCCTTATTACTGATCTAAGTTCATAATTAGGACTACAGGTTTTGGTTTTTTTTCTCCAGGTGGTCACAGAGATCATGGAGACTGTGACTCTAAAGCAGTGGCTCTTAACCTTTCCAAATTCAAGGCACCCTTTGTTCAGCTTGAGGCACCCCTTGTTAGTCTCAAGACAACCCTCAGAAAATGCCAGCTCTTACTATTCACATATTTTGACTACAGGAAAAACTAATAAAACAGGTCTTCCTTTACAAACTCAAAAAGACCACAATAGGCCAGACTGTTTTTAACATGAATTTTAAATCTCTGGGTTTTAGCTTGTGAATCATGTTTGCATACCTAATAGTGTTAACATTGCATGGCATCCCACAGCAACCTTGAAAGTATCTCAAGGCACTCCAGGATACCACAGCACCCTAACTGAGAATCACTGCGCTACAGGAAATGACTCTCATGATACACTACCACTCAGCGAGAGGAGAGAATGACATCATTTAGTCAGGGTGCTAGCCTATAAGAAGCAATGGGGCCATTGACTCTCCAAGCTTCATCTCCCATGAGGCAATACTACAGAGTAGAAGAGCACACAGCAAGCACACATGATAACTTTTCCATTAGTATAATTTTTCCCCACCATGAAATTCACTAAAACAGAGTGTGATAAAATCATAGCCTTTGTAATAACTCCTTGTTTGTGACATCAGAAATAGTTGATATCAACAAAATTATAAGAAGCTTACTAAGCAAAAGGATAAGGTAACATACTAAACCAAAGTGATCCTTTTATTTTATTTTATTTGAAAATAGCTCTTGCAATAAATAAAATGAGAAAAGAAAACACATGAAATAAAACAAGAGGAAAATAAATAAAACAAGAGGCAGAGGAAAACACATGAAAAATAAGCCTTTTTTTACTAATATATCTTAAAGATTTCACGCAATATAAATAGGTCTTTAAACTTCACCTTTTTAACTTCTTGTGCTATATGCATACACCAATCTATCTTCACTTTGCCTGTCTCACTAAAAGTCATGGTTTTGTCTGTGGAGAAAAATGATTCAAAACAGTAGTGTAAGATTACTATACATTTTTTCTTAAGCTCCTCAATTCCTTTTAACTTTCATATAGGCTGCTTCTAGCCAGAAGTAAAAGTGGTCTAGTAAGTAAGGCACTTAGAGGTACATATATACACAAATGTTATATCCAACTTCCCAAAGTTAAAAATTACATTTACTTTAGAAACATATGTTGACTTTGGAAACAGCCTCACTGGCTCTTTTTTAACTATGTGATCATCTTACAATGTTTCATCTTGGCAGAAGGCTTTTGGGGTAAATAATAATATGAAACTGGAAACAAAACAAAGCAAGATGACGCTAATAAAACAGCATCAGAAGTAAAGCAACGCTTTCATGGGGCAAAGTATGAAGTATTGTAAAGAAGAACAGAGAATGCAGATAAAGCCTTGCCAGGGATAGGTTATTCATAAATGATCCTTTGAATTGTGAACTTGGAGATGCAGTATATTTTCTTTATCTTTGTGCCATTTTGGTTGGCCGGGTATTGCATATTCTTTGAAATAGTCACGGGTAATCTACATAGCCTTAGTGTAGTTTTGACTACAGGCTGCCAAAGAATGGGGAAGAAATGGGATAGAAAAAATGGGAGAAAAAGGAGAGGGTTTTTCTTCTGTATTAAAATAATACATTTTCATAAACATTCCACAGGCCTCTAAGGGAGCAGGGTATGTTTGGATATCATTTAGTTGACCAAATCAAAGAGTTTTTTTAATAAAAACTGACCACAGGCCCACATTGGAAAGGACATGGTGTGCCACATTTCAATACTGTTTTGCTGTTTCTCTGATTTTCTGACTGGCATTAGTCAGTATGGGCCCAGTGGCATAATAAATAGAGTTGTTACTCAGGGAAACCCCTGAAGATAGAGGAAGGGGGAGACACATGGTTCTGAAGGCAGGGGACAGGGCCCCAGAACTGGGGTGGAGGGTGTGCAGTTCTGAGAGCAGGGGCGGCAGGGAGCAGAAGTCTTATTATTTGGGGTAAAACAATGATAAAGAACATGATCCCTTTCCTCAAACGGGAAGTCTTACCCATGCCAGAAACTCCTAAACAGTCCCTAGCTCAGCTGCTGCTGCATGCTCCTCCCACTTTTGTTACCTCTCTCCCCCCCTCCCCAACTCCCCACCCAGCTTTTGTCAGGGTTCGAATTGCACTTTGACTCTTGGGGGGGGTCTACCAAAAAAATTGGCCGGGGTCAGAGTTGTGCAGGGTATGTTTGGATATCATTTAGTTGACCAAATCAAAGAGTATTTTTTTAATAAAAACTGACCGCAGGCCCTGCCAGTACCAAAGGGCTGAGGCCAGCAGCAGTGGCTGTTGCAAGTGGCCACTGCCACCACCACCTGGGCTGCTTAGAAAGGTGCATGATGGGCTGGGGGCTGTGTGTGATGGTTCATGTGCTCCAGGCTGTTGTGGGGGGTGAAAAGGTGTGCCAACCATCCCATGGCACGGTTCTCATCTCTTATGGGAGGGCTCTCATATCTTAGAAGCCCCCCCCCAAGCTCCTGAGTAATTCAAACCCTGGCTGTTACTCTTAAAGTGGCAGCAGTAACTGGGACCTGTTTTGGAGTTTCTGCCTCCTGGGGCATGAACTCTGCAGGGGAAGAAGGGTTCTGGCACCCGTCCTAACTTGGTGCCCAGGGTGGGTTCCCATCTCGCCACCCCTTTGTTATGTTACTATATAGGCCTCTATTATTTTTGTTACTGTGACAGCAGCATCCTTTGTGGGCACTCCAATGTTACTCTTCTTCTATGAAATTGATGAACTTGAGCAGATTGGCTCATCAGACCTTCTAGTATGTGTTGACAATGAGGCACCCTGAGTATGGTACTGCGAACTCGAAAAAATCCACAGAATGACAATTTTTTTTATATACTTCATCTATCAGGGCAGACTTCTTCAATGTGGGGAAAATTATGCATGCACTTTACAGCTGTGCTGGCAAAAATCTTTGCTGCACATGAAGAATACAGTCCTAATATGATCAATAAGGAACTTTCAGACAGTAGCTTTAGAAAGAAATAAACAAACCAGAAAAATCTCAGGGTATGCCAGACCTCTTCTTATGAAGGTTAACAAAACTAATGAACAACTTTTTCTTTACTATTGCTCATTGTTTTGAATTTGTATATCAATTTTGGAGTTCACTGCTTTAGATCACATTTATACTATGTTTACAGCAGTACTCTACAGTAAGGCTCACTATCACATTCCTTAACTTCAACAAATGAGTCCATTTTAATTACCCTTAAAAATATTCATTCTGATTAAGACTGTAAGGCTAATGGAATCCTTTTGGAAAATAATGGAGAAAAGTCAGTAAGAGATGAAGGAATTTGGGTGTACTAGAAGCTATTTGATCAAATATTCAAAAACACATATCCCTTTCTATTTAAAAAACTGTATGAGAATGATTTATCTTATGAGAATGTCTCTGTTTCTTGGTTTTAGATTTCCTTAAGAAAACATTATTCAGGTAAATTAGTGGACTCCTCGCTCAAATCATTAATTGAATAATAGGGCAAGCTGTGAATAATAAAACATAATACATAGCAGAACATAATAGCGAATGCATTATGTGTCAACAGTTTGCTTTGCCTGTGCATCCTCAGGACTAGAGAACATCCCCGTTATTTACACTGGAGAAGTAAAAGCTGACTTATACCTCCTCTACATGTGCAGGTAAAGATATGATGCATGAGTCACACAATTGTGCTTCCTGCCATGCCACACATGCATGGCAGCAGGCACGATTGTGAGATAGTGAATTAGATCACATCATACTATATTGCTGGTACAGAGGGAGCTCAGTTGAGGGGCTCTGAGTTGCAGGGCACCCCATGCATACCTGGGGGTTGGAGAACCCCTGCTGCAGTGATCTCTCTGCCTCCAGGGGTGTGTAAAACCCCCAGGTCCAGAGGATCACTGTAGGGCAATCTGCCAGCCCCATGAGTGTGAAAAACCCCTGGGGCCAGAGAATCACTGCAGGGCAATCCCCTTGCCCCAGAGGTGTGGAAAACCCCTGGGGCCAGAAGATCAGCATTCATGAAATTCCCAGACCCTGGGGATTGCAGCTGCCACAATCCCTAGGGCTCAGGGCATGGTGCACCTCTGTGGCTGGGAGTCCTGTCAGCTGATGGGGCTCCCAGCCACAGGGAAGACCCTGCTACACGTGCAAATTAAGTTTGATAGTAACCAGCTATAAAGTTAGTACACATTTTTGAGGTCTAACTTTATAGCTGGTTGGAGCTTTTTATTGTGTGATAGCTATTTTGCATGTGTAGCTGGTCTCCAGGTAATTGTGCAATTGAGCAGTTAATTGTGCAATACACGTAATGTGCAGAGGGGGCCTTACTGAATAAATCTGCATGGTACATGGCAACACTATGCAGAGGCACCTAAGCTTGCTCAGCATTTGATAACCCCAGGACAAGAAGCAGTATATCTTGGCCTGCATTAGCTTACAGGGTTATACTGCTTTGGGTTCCAAAGATATAGCTTACAGAGCTAGCTTGGCTACCTCTGTATGTTGTTTCCTTGAAGTATATAGATTCCTGTATGAGCTGCATTGTGTGATTTATTTAGATGATCACCTGTAAAAACTGTACAACATCTGTATAGTATTTCTTGCACATAGGCAAAATGAATATGTATCACTTTCTCTTATCCAAAACACTTCAACGTATGTAAGTAATCAGCTACCAATAAACAATTAATTTGACTAAGGAAAACAAAACCTATGTTGGCAGCAGTTTCCCCCTTTTGGAGTAATGTGCTTACCTTGGCTAAATCATCATTAGCACTAACAAATTTCTTTGCTTATATTTGCTCTGGAATCTAAACCAAGTGGCTAATTTATCTACCTACTAAATGGAAGGAATACATATTTAAAGAAAATAGGTTAAATATATTCCAGTTTCACCTGGTACATTTGGAATGTGGAAAATTAACATCTCCTGCTGTAAGACATCCCACTGAGTTTAATATACAAGGGTGTAAGAATCCAGCTTTTAGTGCAAAGCTCATTGAGCATAGGATATACATCGAATAGCACTTCCTCTCCCAAGTCAATCAGACTACTTATCTACATGCTGCTTGTGTGAATAAAATTCTGGCCCTGAATTCTGTCTCTGGAAATTAGGGCCAAGATTTTCAAAGGTGCTCAGTGCCCTCAGTGCCTGTCAGATTTTCAGATGATCTCAGCTCCCATTCAGGTATCTGAGTTGAGAGATTTTTTTTTTCAAAAATATTTGGCATCCACCAACTCCCACTGAGGACAATGCGGGATGAGAATATTTGTGGCCATTTCATTGAAGTGTCTTAAGCTCTTTTGAATACTCACCTATAGGGATCTTCACTGTGGTCCTGTTTATTAACTTCTGTGTCAATACACTAACAGGCTCTAATTTGAGTTTTATATCTAGTGGCCATACAAAAGATGCACAGCTATGCTTAGCTATTATAATACACAGGCTCTAAAAGAAGGAAATTGCATGGTGTGCACTCCCCGAGAGACAGAGAGGGCACAGGGATGAAAGAAAAAAAAAGATTAACAACAAATGTCATTTATCTGAGAACAAAACATTGAGACAGAGTCAAAAGGCTATGGCTTCACTGGCTGTATGAGATAAATACTTTTGTTACAGTAGCTTCAAGATTTCTTCTTCTCTTATACCAATAGCAAGACACAGTCATAATCTCAGAACTGAGATTGTCAGGGTTGTAAGTGATTAAATAGTCATGAAAAAAAGTCTATCCTCCATTGTGTCGGATCCTATCTCAGATAAACTAGTTTCTATGATGGAGGAAAAGTGCAGTGGGGTTAAGTCCTCCTACTGTTTTCAGTGTCATTATGTTATATTGCACCTAAAGCAGCACCAGCAGGAGTCTTAATGAAAGACAAAAGCTGAGTGGCAGCGAGGCTATTAAGGAAGAAAGAAACAAGGGTAGGCTCATATTATTTGCTGTTTAACGGAGTGAGGAAATGTATTTGGGGCCTTATTTTTAAACAACTTCCAATACTGCATGCATTATTTATGCAACTCTCCCATGTAACTTATATGGAGGTTATCTGTATTCATCAGCAGAGAATATTTACAGCTGCACAAGAGATCATTTGCCCTATTCACATTGGTGCACTTCCAGTTGTGAGGTACATTATTTTTTTTGCTGTTGAGTACAATGACACATAATGGGTTTGGATATCAAGTGGTGTCAGCCTGCAGTAACTAGAAATTTCTCTTTTTTGTTGCAGAAGTCAGAACTAATAATAATGCAAAACAACAGACTGCCATAAACTCCCAGTATCACTTATTACATACTGGAGGAATGTGCAGCACCAGTTTAACTGCAGCTCACTGCAGAAATTATGGACTTTTGATTCTGTACAAGCATGTGCATGTTACTTGAATTTTATTTCTTTTCAATAAAAACTATTTTTAATGGAAACTTGTTGAAAATAAATTTCCTCAGTTGCAAACTGGATTGTGACACATAATTATAGAGAGCTCAGCAGTATAACTTTCTCACAGATCAATACTATTAGATTCCCAACACAATTCTGTCTTTGTCTTTGCTGATATAAATGAAGTTCTCATGTCAAATTAACTCAGCTGGGGCAAAATTCCTTATGTCAAAATTTAGACAAAGTGGTTTACCTTATCCAGTGCTCAGAAATTCAAAGAATAAAAGAAAAGGGAAAAAAGAAAGCAATTTAGATTACTATTTTGTCACAGTATGAAATAAGCATGAAACCTTGTTGAGATTTTAAAAATCATAAATATGCAGTAATTTTCTTTAGACTTCACAAACCCATTTATACATGTTTTCAAGTATTTTGTTTATTGCACTATTGGTGCAGCAAAAACTCTTGAAGTTTATGATACACACACACACACACACACACACATATATATATATATATGACATCTTCTGATTCTGAATCCCCCTCCACTTAACAGGCATATCTGGCTATTTTCAGTCTAGCTATAGCAATATTCTCCAGATGTGCACATCTGAACTACAAAGTCAGTCTTCAGCCTACAAATAACCCCATATTTTGATGTATGTACCTGTTGTCTAGGATCAAGTTGTATTTTCTTATTACAAACTCCAAGTGGTCTTCTTAGTTATCCTCCACTCTCTCTATAGTAAATATCACCCTAAGTAAGACTAACTACCTGGGGTAGAAGTCTGTCCTTAATAACTAAACTGGCATAAGATTTCTCTGGTGGAGCACAGGTTCAATGATTGCCTTTAAAAAGTTAACATTTAGTAACTTTTATGGCACAGGTTTTACAACACAATTGCCTTCTGTTCCTAACAGGAGAAAACTTCAGAAAACACTTGACACGTTTATTTTTTAATAGCTTTCATCGTGTGTGTGTGTGTGTGTGTGTGTGTGTGTGTGTGTGTGTGTGTGTGGTTAACAAGTACCATATGACCCTTTAAACCTAATACTATCTCATGGCAATAGACCAAACACATTCCAGCTTTACAGAATGTTGTTATAATGTTTGGGGCCATTTCTACATGTTATTAGTATTTTTTTCCCCAAAATGGTTATTTCTCAAAGAAGAATATAATTTGAGCATAATTAGACTGGAGCAGCATGAATAACTATGGCATGCATGTTATATGTATCAATATGGAAATATATTATATTCTAGTGGCTTCATAGCTGATAAAGTATCTGAATATATATAGTATGTGTGTGTGTATTTATATATACATATATATCATTTGATTATACGTATATAAATATATATATATATACACACACACATACACACCTATATATATATATATATATATATATATATATATATATAGTTTCCCTCTTGAAAGGAATTTCTCAAATACATAATTTCAAAGTGTCATAAGATTCCAGGATAGGAACATTTAGAGATAAAGTATTTTTTGATCAGTCTTTGCTTTTTTTGAGATCCATTTGAACTAAAATGGTAATGGTGATCAAAATTACAAGGGGAAAAGTAAGGGGATCTGGTGAAATAAAAAAATAAATATTGTAACCTGAAAAAAACTTTTTTCTAACATTATTTCCCTAGCAGAACTGAGAAGGTTTTTGGCAATGGCCTTGATTCTGCAAATCCACAAGCAATACAAAAAAATGTTGCATTCCAGTGAAAGCAGAAGTAGATGATGGAATTTGGAGCAAGTGAATTAGGCACGAGATATAGTCTTACTAGTTTTCATAGATTCATAGATTCATAGATGTTAGGGTCGGAAGGGACCTCAATAGATCATCGAGTCCAACCCCCTGCATAAGCAGGAAAGAGTGCTGGGTCTAGATGACCCCAGCTAGATGCTCATCTAACCTCCTCTTGAAGACCCCCAGGGTAGGGGAGAGCACCACCTCCCTTGGGAGCCCGTTCCAGACCTTGGCCACTCGAACTGTGAAGAAGTTCCTCCTAATGTCCAGTCTAAATCTGCTCTCTGTTAGCTTGTGGCCATTATTTCTTGTAACCCCCGGGGGCGCCTTGGTGAATAAATACTCACCAATTCCCTTCTGTGCCCCCGTGATGAACTTATAGGCAGCCACAAGGTCGCCTCTCAACCTTCTCTTGCGGAGGCTGAAAAGGTCCAGTTTCTCTAGTCTCTCCTCGTAGGGCTTGGTCTGCAAGCCCTTAACCATACGAGTGGCCCTTCTTTGGACCCTCTCCAGTTTATCTGCATCCTTCTTGAAGTGTGGCGCCCAGAATTGCACGCAGTACTCCAACTGCGGTCTGACCAGCACCCGATAGAGGGGAAGTATCACCTCCTTGGACCTATTCGTCATGCATCTGCTGATGCACGATAAAGTGCCATTGGCTTTTTTGATGGCTTCGTCACACTGCCGACTCATGTTCATCTTGGAGTCCACGAGGACTCCAAGATCCCTTTCCACCTCTGTGCCACCCAGCAGGTCATTTCCCAGGCTGTAAGTGTGCTAGACATTTTTCCTCCCTAGGTGCAGCACTTTGCATTTCTCCTTGTTGAACTGCATTCTGTTGGTTTCTGCCCACTTGTCCAACCTGTCCAGGTCTGCCTGCAGCTGTTCCCTGCCCTCTGGCGTGTCCACATCTCCCCATAGCTTTGTGTCATCTGCAAACTTGGACAGAGTAAATTTGACACCCTCGTCCAAGTCACTGATGAAGACATTAAAGAGTATCGGTCCAAGGACCGAGCCCTGCGGGACCCCGCTGCCCACACCCTTCCAGGTCGAGACCGACCCATCCACCATGACTTTCTGGGTGTGACCCTCCAGCCAATTCGCCACCCACCGGACTGTGTAGTCATCCAAGTCACAGCCTCTTAACTTGTTTACCAGTATGGGGTGGGATACCGTATCGAAGGCCTTCCTGAAGTCTAAGTATATGACATCCACCCCTCCTCCTGTGTCCAGGCGTTTCGTAACCTGGTCATAAAAAGAGACTAGATTGGTCAGGCACGATCTGCCTGCCACAAACCCGTGCATAGTTGTATGAAACTACTTGCAAACTTGTCCTCTTTTACCCTCAAGAAGGTAAGCTAAGAAAGGGCTGAGATGTGGAACAAGGCTAATGAGGATTTGCTAGACTTTCTTTTTTGATAACTGTCTTCAGAGTAGGTAAAAGTAACTAGAGACCTTTCAGTAGCTCTTTATCATGAATTTGGTTCTTCTGAGCTTCTTGTTCTGTTCATCACTATTTATTGGGCATGTCTACATGTGCCCCTATGGCACCATTGTTACTGAGCCGTCATTTAGTACTTCCTTTGGAAGTACTAAATGACAATACAGTAATAGCCTGTACTGCACTGTGTCTGTGGTGCACGGGTTATCTTTAGCCACTACATCACCGTAGCAACTCGCTATAGCGAGGGAGCATGTTGCTATGGGAGCCTAGCTGTGGTGTCACAGTTTGCGCCTGCCAGTGCTAAGTCGCCATAGTGCGTTGCTATGGTAATACAGTGTCTCAGTAATAATACAGTAATAATACAGGCATTGGGCATGCCTGTCTAATACAGGCATGCCCAATGTGTGCAAATATTTTCAGTAGCCCAAATTTTTGCAACGTTTCCTCTTGCTGTGGGCCTAGAACCAGAATTATGTTTTAAAAGTGGTCCTAGAACCAGAATTATGATTCCAACTGGTCCACAAACCTGAGAGGATGGGCTTTGAATTTACGCACTAAAGTGTAAAGTAAAGAGATGATGCCTATACTCTTTACTGCAAAAGTCACACTGGTGAAATGAAGAAAGCCCTGAGAACTTGACTAGCAATTCCTTTCTAGTATCTCTTTCTCTTTCCCATCCCCTCTGTTCCCACTCTTAGGACAACTATAAATATTTCTTGTCATACCACCAACTAGAACTTGTCAAACCAGTGCTAAAGGACATTTTCTAGACTGGGTTTTCACCTATATCCTTCTCTGTGATTTGTCATTTGATTATCTTCCATGTTATTTGGTGCCTGTGAAAGAGATGCTTGACAGCATGGCAAATTAAAGTCCCACAGTTATCTATAAAACAGGTGCAGATCAGACAGTGGTACTGTAAGCTTCCCCATGCTTGGCTTAGTAAGTCTTTTTTTGGAAGGACTATTATACCTTTAAGAGTCAGAGATTTGTTTAGTTTCTATCATCAACTCAATCCTTTGCCTGTTGAGCCTGCTATTTCTATTGTTTCATGTTTTCTATTGTCTCATTAAAGTCCAAGTGCTAGTCATGTAAGTTGGTAGATTTTGGCCTCTAAAAGCTATGTTTATTCACAAGGAATATCTAATTAGTCTCTCATAGAGATCGGTATAAAGAAGGATGAAAGCAGCAGTTTTCAAATAAACTGAAACATAAGTCAAGCTGATTTTAAAATGTTTTAATTAAACTGAAAATAATTGTTTTCCACAGAGTTCTCCAGCAATATGTTATTTCAGTGACTCATTATTTTAGAATCTAGAGAACACAGCAGAATTCGCTCAAGGGAAAAAGGTCTCATTCCAGGCTATATTATTTTAGTTGGATTAGTGGCTGCTGTTATAATGAATCAGAGCTGGATTCAAGCATGAGTCCATGGAGCTGAGACAATAAACTGTAACTTCTTAGAAAAATCAAGTCAAATCCAAGAGAAATGCCATTTACTAGTACCTTTGCATCTAAACAAGCTGTAGAACAGTAGTTGGCAATGGTAGTGTCCCAGTGCAATTAAGTATATAGAAAGCAAAATGATACATAAGAACAGAAGAAAATCAGATAGTTACTAAAGGGAAAGGGGAATGTTACAGTGGTTAAATCATATAAATGGAAAATAGTAATTCTGGGGTCCATATCCTGTTCTCATACAGAATTCCTGGGAGAAAAAGAATGAAGATGGTCTTGTGGGTCCATGCGGCTAAGCAGGCACAAAAGCCCTGCTGTATTCTTGAATGCACTCAGCCGTGATTTTCAATCTTTTTTAATAAGTGTACCCCAGCAGCTGGACACGGAGCAGGAGATGAGGGGGTGGCACGTGGCTGCTTTTGCATGCAAGCTCCTCCCCCACTGTGTCCGGGGCTGGACAGCCCACAAAGGGGTGCCACTGCCCTTGGCCTCCCTGGGCCTGCTCCTAGGAGGTGGAGGTGGGGGTGGGGGGTGGCAGTGCTCCATCCCCACCCACCCATGCATACCCGCTAGAGTCTTCCCAAGTATAGCGAGGGGTATGTGTACCCCCAGTTGACAACTCCTGTCCTAAAGTATTCTTCTATAGCATGTTCCCTCCACTTTGTTCTACACAAGATGAACATCAGAATCTAACTTAGATCTTAAAAGTATGAGGAAACAAAATCTTGAAATAAGTTGTATGGAATTTTGGAGAAGACTTATTCAGATTTATACAAAGATTTGGATTTGACTAGGCTTGAGGAATAGGTGATACTACTACAGGCTGTTTCATATTTTACCTTAATGAATTCATTCATCTTTAGCTAGTTAAAAGTTTGGCACATTAACATTACCCCACACCATGTTCAAAGTGCTAAGTCTGTCATTGCATTAACATAATAAAATCAATCAGAAAAGGAGTGGAACATATGAGAACTTTAATTTTTCTATAGGGAATTTTGTGCATATGATTTGGAATATGTGAATACATTTATAAAAGCATTTTAAAGAGAACTTACTTTAGTATATTGGCCTAGAAAGAGTTATAATATGTATGTTATAGGGAAGTAAAAAAAATGGCTTACATTGATTTGAAATCTACCAGAAATAGGGTTGGGAAAAATCATGAGAGGTCTGGTTTATTTGTAACTCTCAAACTAAGTTGCAGATACTCAGCACCTATCAAGATTCGGCTTACTATGAGGTAGAGAAAAGATAACGCCTAGACACCATAACATGGTTTGACACAAGCTGAATGGGTTCAGCAACACTTGCAGCATCTTAACCACATTGTATCGTAATTATATTCTGCCTTTAATAAGTTCTAACTTTTCACAGAGCACAATATATTTAATAGAGCTGATTGGAACAGTCTCAGTGAAGTGTATTTCCACCAGATTATGCTGTTTTGTCAGAATGTTTTACAGAGCCATATTAGTCTTGACAGTTTCCATCTGGATGGTTTCTGAGGTTCAGGGCTATCTGGCAAGAGAGATAACAGACAGGAAGACATTTTGACACTGTTAAGTGTCTGTGGAAATCTTTCAAAATATTTTGGTTCTGTTCCAATATGAAATGTCAAGATCTCAAATGATGTTGCAGAACAGTCTTCATCCTTTTGATGCATCCTATATTTAATATATGTGAAATTAATAAATTAAATGAAAGTGCGGCTGGGTCTAGGAAGAAAAGTATTTGTTAGTCAATTGATGCTCATTAAAGTGATAACAATTTGTCTTAAGGATGCCAATTGCACTAGTTAGAAAAGTTGGAATAGTTTTCATCTGGAATGGCACAGCCTTTCATTTGGGATGGCACATGTGGTTCTGGATTTGGATATGATCTCTGCTCCAGTAAGTGAAAATGTTTTTGTTTGGCCTATCTGTGATATTATACCTAAACCTGGTTTTCTAATCAACTGCCTCCCATATAAGATTTTGGTTTGAGGTCTTCTAGACTATATGTGCAACAAAAATCATTGAACATTAATGTAAGACCAATTCTATAAAGTCACATTAGTTGAATGCAAAGCAATTTAGTGTGTTTACACTGGTTAATCTGAAAACAGATTCACCCTTTATATCAAAACTCGAATACACTTTAATTAAATTTGCCTGGTGCTATTCATTTTTTCAATTATTTGTTTGTGATGATCTGTTTCTATAACAAGTTTATCCTGAAGGATTCCAAAGCACTTTATAAGCTTTCCAGGATAAGACATACAAACACATTTCACCCGCAGCTGAATCACAGCCACATATTGGGGCTAGCATGATAGCTAATCAGGCAGTCAATTCAACACACAGCCTACAATTTTGGACAGGCACTGAAGAATATTGTATCTAGTTGAAAATGCAGGTATAATTTAGGAAGTTAGGACGCATTTATTTCTAGGCTATATTCAAGCTGTGATAAGCCTCAAGAAGCAATGACATTTCTTTTTCAATGATACTCTATGCATAGTTTGGACTATTAGCTATAAAAACAATAACAAAATCATTGGAAAATAGGGGCCTCAGGAGGTCATCTAATCCAACTCCCTGCTCAAAGCAGGACCATCACTAAACCATCCCAGCTAACTGTTTGTTGAACTGCATTTAAAAGCTTGTAGTGCTGGAGATTTGCCTAGGTAGTTTGTTCCAGTACTTAACCACCCTCATAGTTAAAAAAGTCCCTTCCTCTATTCAACCTAAATTGCAATTTAAGGACATTGCTCCTTGTCCTATTCCCTGAAGACACTAAGAATTGCCAATTACCATCCTCGTTATAACAGCCTTTTGTATTTGAAGAGTTTACCAAATCCCCCCTTAGCCTTGTCTTCTCATGGCTAAACAGTCCCAATTTTCTAACATTTTCATGTATGTTATGTTTCCTAGACTTCTAATATTTTTTTTGCTCTCCTCTGGAGTTTGTGCACTATGCCCATGTCTTTTTTGAAGTTCAGTTCAGTGCCAAAAAGTAACCATAGTACTCCAAGTGAGGCCTCACTGCTGAATACTGTGGAAAAATCAGTTCCTGTTATTTTCATTCTACACTGTTGTAAATATATCCCAGTGTGCTATTGATTTTTTGTTTGTTTTTTCTTTTTTTTTTACCACTATAGCAAGCTGTTGACTCATATAAAGCTTATACTTTGCTCTAAACCCTTCTCTGCAGTACTTTAACTTAGCCCATTGTTTCCCAATTTGTATATGCGTACTTAGATAGTTCTATTTTAAGTGTATTTTGCACTTATCCTTATTGAATTTCATCTGATTCATTTTAGGCTGCTTCTCCAATTTATCAAGGTCATTTTGAATCTTAATCCTATCCTCCAAAGTGGGTTCATCTACACATGTCCCTATAGCACCTTTGTTACTACACCGTCATTTAGTACTTCCTTTTGTGCAGTAACAGCCCATACTGTGCCATGTGGGTGGTGCATGGTTATTTTTAGCCCCTACGTTGCCATAGCAACATGCTATAAGAAGGGGGCATATCGATATGGCGACATAGCTGCAGCATCATGGCTTGTGCCTGCTGACACTACGTCGTTGTAGCATGTTGCTACGATGACGTAACATCATGTGTAGATGTGCCCAGTATCTCCTACCCAGCCCATCCTGCTGTCATCCACAGATGTGCTAGGTAGCCATCCTCCAAGGCATTAATGAAGATATTAAACAGCACTGGATCCAGGTGACCTTTAGTGAACCCCACTTGCTACCACTTGCTATGAGTCTTTTGACACAATGATCCAACCAATTATACATCCATCTCATAAAAGTTTATTTTAGAATTAATTTCTTTAGCTTCCTTATGATAACATCAAGGGACATGGTAACTGAAATCCTTGCTAAGTCAAGATACATCACATCTATGACTTTCTCCAGCAACAAAGCTCATCACAGAAGGAATATAAGTTGGTGAAGCATGATTTACTCTTGACAAATCTGTGCTGGCTGTTCCTTATCACATTGCTATTCTTAGAAAGATAAACGTGCACCTTAAAAACTACCTGAATCAGAGGTTCATAAGTTTCTACGAGCAATAGATCACTTCATCAGAAATTATGCATTTCTGATTTGTGTAGCCTATAAGGTGTATCTCTATCCTGCCTTCCTCCTTCAGACTCATGTCACTTACTACCTCTTTTTGTTTAGAAGTTAGAGTCAGTGTTTTGCATAGTTGCAAGACTGGATCTGCTAGTTCCAAACTGATATTTAGGGATAATCAGCAAATGAAAATGGAACAACCGGACAACTCGGAACATAAGACGGTATAATGTTAGATTCTGAATGGCTGAGACAAATCTAGCACTACCAAGAATTTGAGCAGTGGCATTTCTTATTGCTTACAAGATATAAGAGATACATTCTGGGTGACTTACATAAAGGAAAAACTCTATTCAAATCTTTGTAGAACCAGATGTTGTATAAGGCAACCAGAGTAGACAGCCATCCAGTCAAACCATTTAATTCTTTGAGAATAAAAGGAGGAAAGAAAGAGATTTTGCTCAGAACACTGTAAGAAACAATCCACATCAGGAGAACTTATTGTAGCAGCCTTTCACACTGGCAGCAAAGTTCACTGCTTCCCCTTCAGATGACTTCAGCTTACCTAGCATATTAGTTCCAATATCTGCATTATTGTGTGAGCGAGTCCTACATATTTCTCATGAATGGATACATTTGTAATGAAAAGGCCTAGTATACCACATCGGCACTCCACAAAGAATTACAGTGTTGTCATTCTTTGTGGAGTGACAAAGAATGACACTGGTGGACTGGAACCTCTTTCCTTCTACTACCACAATAGCCCAACTAGAATCAATAGCCTGTCTTTTTGTGATAGAATTCAGTGCATTAGATAATTGGTGGTTTTAACAATTCCTGTAGGTAACCCTACTCCAAGTATATAGGACATCATTAAGTTCTGTCTAGCTTGCATATGCAGTGGTCTGTTTCCATCATTGTTCATGTGAGTAGAGAATTCTGCTTCCCGACAGTAGAAGGCCATTAAAGTTCAATCAGTTTCCTGTAAGCCACCTTCTCCTGCATGTCTGTGTGTTTAAATTGCTCTATGCAGCACAATGCCGTACTGCTGAATATAGGCTATGTGGCATACTTTAATAACCCAAACCTTTGTCAGTGGTAACTTAAACATTTCACCCTTATTTCTCTGGAAATAGATTTTCCTCCAAAACAAAATTATTATATCTGGGGCTAACCCATTTCTCTTGACTGGTAAGACAAATATCGCAAAGACTCTTCATGCTATATGGATTTCCCCTTAGACCATACTCTATTTCCCTCCTCTTGCCTTTTGTTGACAAGTCCTCCCATTGTGTTTCTACAATACTTTGCTGTTAATCAATAAACTGACTTATGGCATCTGTCACCTAAAATGATGCTATAGAGCATCAAAATGTGGGATTTTCCAGGATTAATGTTCTTGCCTGCATATTGTTATATGATGCTTTTATATTAATTGTTTATTTTACAACAAGCATCTCTTCAGGACAGCTGGCTCCCTCACTACGCCTCTTCACCTGGCACATGCCAACTGAGAATTGAAAATTCTCTGAGTTTTATAAACATGAGTGTACATTGAAATCTCAAGCTGTCAGTCATACCTACAGTATGCAATTGCTTGCACTCCTTCATGCTTCTAAACTTCTGATCAAAAGGCTGGTGACAACAAACACTGCCTTTTGAACTAGAGTAAAATGTAAAAATATGCTTGGTAATAAATTCTAGTGCCTGCTGTTATATTTATTTCTCATGCACCTGCAGTCTTTTACATCAGGTCAGTTGAATCTATTGTTATTTCATTTTTTAAAAATTTAAACAGAACCATCTATATTGGGCTCCTGATGCCTGCTTAACACTATCTAAAGTATTTTAAGATGTTTTCTTTAAATCTGTGTTTATACTTTCAGTAATGATGATAATACTACCTAACTCTTACATAGTGCTTTTCATCAGTAGATCTGAAAGCATTTTACAAAGGATGTCAGCATCACTAACTTTCTCCCATTTCTCATCACTACCTCTGAGGTACCCTTAGCCCCTGCAAACATGACATTAAGATGACTCTGAACATAAACACTCATACAGTTTGTGCAGAAAGCTATTCCACTAGACCAATAGACAGGCTCTATTTGAAAGAAAAAAAGGGATGGCGTTTTAGGTTTGCTTTTTTAAACAAACATCTCAAAAATACAGAATTGATTTGTTCTGTAGTAAATGCTCCATCTTACTCAGATTAAAGTAAACAGAAAAATGTCCAATGGTAGAAGAATCAGATACTAAAAATATAAAGTTTAGACATAGATTTTAGGAATCTATGCCAGAAAATTGCTCTAAAATGTAAGAGGCCATATTCTATGACTGTTACTCCACAAGCAGCCCCTTTGCTGTGTGGGTGTTCAGATAAGCAGATGGAAAAAATGGACTCTGAAAAAGAGACCTCCTGTTCCTGATAAGAGCCAATCAATTCTACTCCCACTGTGTAAGGTGGTTATCAATACTAGTAGTGGGCAGATGACACATCACCAAAGAAAGTGTGGAAATGACAGCAGAAAGCAATGGAAGTGAATAGTGTTAAGCAATCAGTGGCTTGCACAGTAACCAGTGACATCTAACACATATGGCCCTGAGGGTTGTCGATAGATGCAGAAGATGTAGCCCTTCTGCTTTATCTGTCAAGAATTGTATATGTCTTAGACCAGGGGTGGCCAATCTGCAGCACAGGTAACTTCATGTGGCTTGTAGCAGGTGAGGTAGGGGACAGGCAGCACAGCATCAGGGAAGGCAGAAGCAGAAAGCAGAGCAGGGAGAAAGCAGAAATCAGAGCAGCAGACCGAGCAGGGGAATAGGTAGGAGGGGCACTCAGCAGGGTAATTTGTGGCATGCCTGCCATAAAGGCTCTCCCCACCCCATTGACTTAGACATTCCTCTGAAAAGCCTGTGAATTCCCTGCTTTTAACTTTCATGAAGTCTTCAAATATTCAGGGTGCCCATGAGGGAAAGTCTGTGCTTATCCTGTCAGCACTGTCCTTAAGGCCTAGAGCAAGCAACTGGACTCTGAAGCCCATAGGCCAAGAAGGAATATTTGAATAGGTCAGGCAGTGTGCCTGATGAACTGGACTGAGAGAGAGTGTCTGTACCTCGTTCAGACCCAGTATCTTGAGAAGAGGGCTCAGAGACAGGATCAAGTACAGTACTTTGGTAACAATCCACATGGGGGAGGATAGTCAGAGCTATAAACCCCCCAGTCCAGCTGGGGAATGTGACATACAGATTCTGGTGCTTAAGCCATGACTATACTGCAGTTATTTTCCTATCTGGACATCTATCTACACAGGGAGCGTGTCTACATGAGATGCTTAACTGGACAGTAGCCTATTTTCTGCACAGTAAACATATTCGTCTACATGTGCATATGCATACTGTGCAGTAAAAATGGCTAATCACAAGTAAATCTGCTACCTGCTAGCCCCCAGGCTTCAAGCTCTGGGCTGGGAGCCTCTCCTACCTCAGGGCTGGGCTGCCTCTATGCCAGCCCCTGCCTCAGGCCCTTGGAAATCTGCAAGCATTTTGAGCCCTGGGGCAAACCAGCAGGCAGCTTAAAGTCACACCTGGTCCTGTGTCCCCCTGGGAGGGCCACAGGCTAGCCTCACTGGCCTATCTGCACCCTGGCACCACTGCCTGGCACCGTAGTGCCATGTGGCTGCCAGGCCCATGGCATCCAGGCATGCAAGTTACTCCAGGCTGCTGTAGCCTCCTGCTGGGCCTGCCAGCCCCCAGGCCCAGCTGCAGGCAGCTTCTGGCTGGCAGGGCTAGCTCCAGCCGCACACAGCCTGCAGGTGCTACAGTGTATTGCCTCTTCTGCACAGCTGCCAGTCCTGTGCCTTGCTTTTGTGCTGGGCACTGCAGGCAGCTGCCAAGGCCTAGCAGCACAGGGACAGCCACACAGAGGCCCAGAGAGCTGACACAGGATACCCGATGGCATCCTCCTTGCTGAAGCCCATGCCCACACCCATTCCCACCACTTGGGGTGGGGAAGGGGGACTCTGTTTGATGTAAGGGGAATAAAAACTTGTTCTTGTGAAATGTGTCTGCAGTGAGTGTGCTGCTGGGGGTAGGTGGGGGTACATTGGCAGCTGTCTAGGTAGCCTAGAGTGGGGAGTGCTGGAGGATATGGTCTGCCAGTGCCTCCCGCACCCAGTGCTCTGGCTCCCTCTATTGGGTGTTCAGCTGTCCTGGGACCTTGGCAGGAGATTGCTGCCACTACAAGTGGTGTTCCTGCTGCCACGTGTCCTCCACCCAGTGTCCTTCTTTTCCCAGGCCTAGTGGAAGAGCTGCCCCCAGGCCTCACGGATGTTATGCAGCACACGGACTGCAGCAATGACCCAGGGAGGTTGTTCTTGGTGCACTTGAGGCAGGCGGTGAGGGTGTGCCAGCAGCCTTTGAGGCTCCTGGAGGCACACACAGCGTGAAGCATCTACTCTCCACCAGGCCCAGCAGGGTGGAGTTCCTGAAGATGTGGGTGTCATGGATGCTGCCCATCCAGCTGGTGCTCACATGCCTGAAGGTAACGCCATGGTCCACAATGGCCTATATCACCAGGGAGTGAAAGCCCCTCTGACAGTAATAGGGGCAGTCTCCATTGGGCAAGCAGGTGATGGGGATGTGGGTCCTGTCCAGGGCCCTGATGCATGGGGGGAATTCCAGGGAATGGAGCACTGCTACCATCACCAGGGGGTCATGCATGTGGAGCACCCAAAGGGTGCTGCACACCTCTAGGACAGCCTCCCCGGCAGCAGCTTTGCTCACACCAAAAGGTGGTTGACGTACTGCAGGCTGGCAGGCATGGCCAGCTTGGGCAGCGTGATGGCCAGCTGGGTGTCCATGGGAAGGGGAAGCTACATGCCAATGTCCTTCCACTCCAGGCATGGCCAGAGCTACTCCAGGAGATCTCAGAAGGTAGCCTGGGTCATACAGAATGTCTCCAGCCACAGCTTGTCATCTCAGCTGTGTTGGATGACATGCAGCCACCAGTTCTGACTGTCCAGCAGACCCAGGGATGGTGGGGCTGGAGGCCCAGGAGGGCAATGGCGACCCCGGCAGTGGCATCTGGAACCCATCATTGGCATCCCTGCCAGGGTCCAGTCAGGTGAATGGGGTTGAGGCAGCAGGTGCACTGCGATGGCCCTGAGACAGCTCATGGTAGGAGGGCAGGTAGTTGATGCATGTGGGGGAGCTGAGATGGGTGAAACAGCCATAGGCCAGGCAGTGATCTGCATGGCAGGCCAACAGGAGCACAGGGCACTGGTCTTTGCTGCCAGAGGCAAGGGCTGGAGCAGCTATGGTGTGGCAAGGAGAGTGTTGCCACGTGCTGTCCCTGTGCTGCACACACTGCTCCTCACCAGGGAAGTGGCTGGCTGGGGAGCACCTAGCAGGGCTGGCTTTTGAAGAAGGCTGCCAGCTGCTGGCAGCCGCAGCCAGAGCCAGGAGCTCTCCACAGTGGTGACAGAGGCTGATTACAGGGCCCCTGGAAGTGGGACCAGACTGGCAGCAAATATGCTCCCACTTCCCTGCATGTGTAGATGCATGCCCAGGACCCTTTACTCATGGATAATTTAGTTGTGAGTAAACTGGTGCTGCATCAAATGTATGTGTAGACATGCCCAGGGAGTATGAAAGGTCTCCAAACCCCTGTATTGAGTATGGGGATACAGTTGCTGCCCTGAGGTATGTCAACATGCAGTGAAGCAATGTGCAACAGAACCGCCTCAGGAAATGCAGAAGAAAAATTTCTGTTCTTCACTCTACTGAGCCAAGCTACTACTCATAATAGCAGCAAAACCATAAAAATCCTGGAACACGAGTATAACGATTTGGAATATTAAACAGTTTATAAGATTTCATCAGTAGCTGTTGTACTACAGAATCATGAAGAATGGCAATAATAGTTATATTTAAAGAAAACAAAACGAAAGAGTAGCTAATACGTGTGAGACTGAATTTAACCATTTATTTGAGAAATCTCTAGTTTGTAGCCCTATTTCAGGTATTTACATAAATCTCTCTTACCATGGTACATAGAAGATCAAGAACTTCTAACAAATTTATCTTGACCATACCCTGGGCAGTTTGGGAATATTAACTAAAGTGAAGAGATACAGATTTATGCAAGACAACTCATGGAGTCTACAGCAGGCAAGAAACTAAATGGGGACCTGTTGAGCTCCAGGTTAACACCCTAACCATACAATAAACTTCCTCTTTGCCAAACATATGTAAGGAACATAATAAGGTTATATGACAACATAGACCATGGAAAGATGTTCATTTCTAGTAGTAAGAATGTCTCTGAAATTCTTACCACTAGAAAATAGTCCAGGAGCTGGAACATATGTGTATTCCAGCCTCCTGGTTGAGAGCTAAAGAAGGGATCTCTCCAGCCAAGGGGCACTAAAGGGCTAGAAAACCCATTCATTGATAGCCTGCCCCTGCTTGGGAAGAAGGCAGGCTATAAATAGGCAATGGGGAGGGAGGCATGGGGAAGTGGGGGCAAGGAAAACTTTTACATTGCTGCATGTGCCACCTAGTTGGGCAATTCAGATGGCATTGGGAAGCCAGAGGTGCCAGAAACCTCCCAAAGCCCAGGTCTTCTCAACCTCAGCTTCTCATTGCCATCTACACCACCCAGCTGGCAGTCCTCAGTCTGGGGAAGAAGCAGAGCACCTTCTCCAGTGGAGCAGTGCCAAAGTGTTCATTTAAGTTCTTCTGGAAGAAACAAGCCCTCTCTGGGTTAAAGATCTTCCAGGTAATAATCTGGAAGATTTCCCTGCAAGAGTTTCTCTTATTAGAATGAATGACTTGCATTCATCCTAGTTCCCACTACAAAACCAGTGATTCTATACATGGCCATAAACTCTGATTCTGCATCTGCACCTGCTAGCACAAAACCCTCAGAAATCACACCAATTTCAGCAGCACTCAGTAAGTGTTTTTATCCTTCTTCCTGGAGCAATCCCTCACAGTTGAGGATGGTTGTCTTCCATGATTGTCTTATCTGTGTGCCTAAAGATGGCTGATGAGGCCTATCTGGGTTTGACAGACTCTACTGTAGCTTGGACATGTGTTCCTGTGCATGGTGGGTAGTGCTGGATTCTTGATATGGTCCATGACACTGTTTCTGCTGCTCCTGCCTTTCCAACTCCTGTTGTTCTTATGAGGTTTCAGAGTACTGAGATCTCTGCATCAGATTCTTCCTTTATTTGGGTAGCCTTAGATGATAGTCTCCCACAAGTTGACATCAATGTTGCATTGTTTTAAGCTGGTCTTGAGGATGTCCCTGAAGTGCTTTCTTGGACCTCCTATTGAGCTTATGCCTTGGCTGAGCTGGGAGAATAAAACTTGCTTTGGGAGCCTGGAGTCACGCATCCAGATAACATGGCTGGCCCAGTGAAGTTGATGCCAGATGCTCATCACCTCAACAGTGGTGGTGTTTGCTTGAAGCAGGACACTAATTTTGATACATCTATCTTCCCACTGGATTTGGAGGATCTTCTGCAGGCAGTGTTGATGGTGCTTCTCAAACAACTTTAGATGTCTCCTGTACATTATCTGTGTTTCAACTCCATACAGCAAGGTGGGAATCATGACTGCTTGATAAACCATGAGCTTGGTTTCAGATCTGATGTTGTGATCTTTGAACACCCATTTATAAATAGCAGAACCCACGGCAGAAAAACCCATCCTAATAGTGCAGTACATGCTACGCCTTATATTATAATCTTTTAGGCCCTTTGGCTACAATGGTACAAAGGAGCACAGGGTTTTGCTCTGGCCATAAAAGAGAATTTCTAAACAGGATATCAATATATTAAACAAAGTATCATTCTTATTTATTGTATGTGTAAGTAAATACATAACATCTGACAAACTAAATCTAAATGTTTGCCTAAGCTGATATGGCATGAAGTCCCTGTTATTCCTCTATCAGAAAGCTTGCAATCATCACACTAAGGAATTCTAAAATATTTTCAGCTCATCATGTATTTTAAGGGGCTAGAGGAAGGCAAGCTTTTTTCCTAAGACTATTACCTTGTGTCCTGCCACATCCCAGCAGATCTGCATATGCTAAAAAATGTGCAGAGAGAAACCAAGGCCAATCCAAAAATGCACGTTGAATTATTCGATCTACTTACATGCTCATGAAAATGAAAATACATTAGGTGATATATAAAGCCATGATGACAGGCAAGAATAGGGTCAAAATATTCTCATGTGTTTGGTTCATCTTGATTTATGGAAGCAGAACTACTGTAATTCAAAATAGGTGCCTTAAACTTTTCTCTCTATCCATGTTTAGGATAGTCAATTGAGAGAATTTGATTTTTTTTTTTTTGAGCTGATGATAAGAAACTTTTTTTTTTTGGAAAAACAAAGTAATCTGAGCTATGTCTTTGTGTAAATTTCTGTAACATATTCACTCATGGCTTTCTATAAACTACTTATATCTGATTTATGACCTCTAAGAATATGGCTTTATAGCATAATCACTCAAAAGGCAAATGTGAGTTTGTTTAAATACAGCCTTAAGCAACAAACAGCAACAAAGATTCCATTGTCATGAGGGAACGTATATTCATGACTGCAAATAAGAAAGAAAAACAAAAGAAGATCCCATCTCTGATCACCCCAGAAGGTATTGTTAGCTCCTGATAACCAAATGTCTTCTCTCAGAAATTCCATATAACTTGAAAGATTGTCCAAAGGTCTCTCATCATTTGATAAGAGAAGACAAAAAGTGTTCCTGCCTCAATGTCAGTCTACAGATATTACCATAGTAGACCTTATAAACATTACCACATGCCATTGATAAGCAAATTGGATTAGAAGGTTGAGATCATTCTTTCCTTCTATCAACATACTTCAGAGAATAATATTTTGCTGTCTGCCAGAGGGTTGTTTTGGTTCACTTTTGAAAAACATCACCTTCCAAATAAGCCATTAAAGACATGTCTCATTCACTTGAGTCAATGGTTGTTAAGAGTAGAGATGCTGCGGGTTTCATGCAGGTTCTAGAAGGTAGGGAAGAGTGGCACCTCAGGCACTAACTGGTACAGAGAAGCATGAGCTTTCATAAGCAGCAATCTACTTTGTCAGATGCGATGAAAGTAATACTGGTAGTAAACTCCAAAGCTGTACCCCACACTGTGTTCTATTCCAAAAATAACAATACAATGCATTGACAGCGATTAGGAAGATTCATTCCTGCCCACTGGATGTTTTTGAGCTCCTGCAGTCTCACAGTGGTATAGACTCAACCGATTACAAATTTTAGAATAACTGCTAAAACAAATACACTATGTATACCTGGTAACCAAGGAAATGTAGCATGAGTCACTGAATATTTCAAGCCAAAATATATTAGGTAAACTGCAAGAGCTTTTCTTATAGATCCCATGTGCCCGGCACCTCAAAGTAGCAACCTTGTATAAAGTGTACTTAAAAATACCATTATTCTGTGTAATGCTGTATGCTGTTTAGCTCAAATATTTGCCATATAACACTGAATGATGGAAAATGAGGCTTTGTGAATTGTATACGGGAAAAAAAGGCTATAAAACTTTTAGCACTGTCAAGCATCTTCCTTTGTAGTGTGAAGTCATGTTTTTAAGCATTAAAATTAATCTCCAAAAAAGATCTGTAATAGTAATGTTGAAAGACACTACTCTAGGTTCAGGTACTGTAAACATTTTTGCTATGCATGTGCCTGAACAAAAATCCAAAATTAAAACAAGCTGGACACTAGGAGAATTCAGATATAGATCAGATATTTTCAAAATCTGTCTGTATTTATATTTAATGAGGAGACACATGATAAAGCTCAGCTTACGCAGATTCTCTATGGAAAAAATCTAGGAGTGGAGCTACTACTTAAGACAGGTGTTTGTATAGCTGGTGAAATAAATTTTGAAAGCAGAAAGACAGACAGAAAGAGAAAAGAAAAGGTGTGTTAAAGCAACAGGATCAATATGCTGATGGCTCCAAGGTAGAAATGTTAGGTTTAGGTTTGGGATATGTATTTCTTATTAAACCAAACTGAAAACTGATTATTTCTTCATATGCTTCTTTTGATTGAGATCAGTGGATTGCTCTCTCAATTTTTACTTTGAGAATCAGGTTTAAACAAACCCTGTATCAAAAAAAAGTTTTTTTCTATTAAAATTAGCTTTACATGTATTTTGGGGTCCAAGCATGATTTCACATTAAATCATACAATTAGACATGAATACTTGTATTTTGGGCAACCATTAGTCAACTCTTTCAGTGAAGATTAGAAAATATTTCAGCAAATAAGATCTGAGTTTTAAGTTTGTGATGAAACTTAAACCCAGGAAAAATTCTTTGTAAATTGTAACCAGATTAATAGTATACAGTGCCCTTAATTTTTTTTTTTTTTTATCTTGTAAATGGTCAGAGGAGAAAAAAACCTGGAATAAAAGGGGATTTGGTAACTGATTTATTATGTCTGGGCTAAATTTAATTTTTTTGTTGTTGGAAAAAAGGTAAGAATTCAGTTTCCAGGGTTGAAAAGTAAATTGATATTTTTCTATTTTTCAGATTATAAAAAAGAGAAGATATACTGCATTTTATTAAGGTACATCTAGCCCAAGTTCATAGGTATGAGAGCATCAGGCAGGCACAAAATGAAGCAGAAATACATCTCTGTGATTAAATAATATAGAATGTAACCTAGCCACAGATGTTCTCTTCTTGTCTGGAATAGTGACCATTTATTCAACTTTTGCTCTGTGTACAAGTCTCCCACTGATTTCAATTGGAGCTTTGTGCCTAGGCAACAGGAAATAAATTTACTGCTTTAAAAACTATCACTAGGTGCACTGAACAAAATGACATTTAAATGTTCCAATTGTACTCCAGATTCAATAAAATATTTACATGGGTTACAACTGCATTCCCCCAGTACTTGCTGTTTCAAGGACAGTGGCAGATTAAGATTTATTGGGGCCCCGGACAAACAGAAAATTGGAGGCCCCCTATACCCCATATAAACATAAATGTATGGACTCCAGTGGGGGAAGGGGCTGTCGCTGCCAAGGGCAAGGCAGAGCGGGCCTCCATGCCCTGTGGGGGAGGCTGGATGGACCCAGCCAGGCAGGGGGTGGGGTGGCACATGCCTGCCTCTCCTCTCTACTCCCAGCCTCTCCTCCCCTCCATCCATAGCCGGAGCAGAGCTGAGCAGGACAAGGGCAGATGCAGACTACCCACTGTGGGCTCATGGCTCTCCACTCTGCTGCCTTTGTCTCAGGAACTCCACGCCAGTTGCATGTCCCCTACCCACCCCGCAATGAGAGGCACAAGTTGTCCCCACTGTTGCCAGGTGGGCAGGGGGTGCATAGCCAGTGCAGGGCTCCCAAGAAAAGACAGCAGAGTGGAGAGCCTCAAGCCTGCAGCAAGCAGCCTATATCCAACCCACACAAAAATATGGGGAGGCACTTGCCCCCCTCTGCCTCCCCTGAGGGCTGCACACAGCATCAGGGAGCCACCCCCCCCCCACCCTGCACTCCCTGGATGAGCCACCTGTGGCTCTGTGCTGCTCACTGCCCAGCCACAGATCCCATGCACTGCCTTGGCTGGGTAGTGTCCCCAGCTCCAGCCCTTGCCCCAGCCCCACTCCCTCCCTCACCATGGGAGTCTTGATCTGCCCCCTGCCTATGCCCCTTCCCTCCCCCACACCCCTTCCTCACTTACCTACAGGGAGATGCTCTCCATGCTGCCAGGCTTTGCTCCTGGCCATGTGCATGTGTGCAGCCAGACACATGCACATGGCGCCCCCTGCATCTCGCTCCCAGCAGCCCTGAGCAGGACCCCTTGCAGGCTAGAATGCTGCCTGCCTGCAATGGGAAACCCACCATTTCCTGAGGGAATCCAGGCATCTGGCATGGCCCTGATTGGCAGGGGTCCCTGTGTCCATGCATTAATCCACTTATGTCCAAGGAGACCTTGTTGGTAGATGTTTGCACAGTCAAGAGAGATTATCCAGGTTCATAGGAATAACTCTATTTCATAGACATACCTTGCCTTCTATAAGCTCAAAGATCCATGGCTAGAGAAGGGCCAAGAACAAATCATGGCAGTGTGAATTTAATGCATAATCTAGTTCAGTAGCTATGTAAAGGCCCAGGAGCAGATCTAGGATTTTTAAAAGCGGGGTACAGATGGTGTTATGTGTTGTTACATATAATCATACATATTTTTCTCCATGTAAAAAGAAACTAGAAGCTTTATTAATATGCTAGGGATCTATGGTTCTATTATTCAGTTAAAGATCAAAGCAAAAACAAATATAACTTTAATAGAAAAGGTTTAATTTGTTATATCATATATTATGTATAAAAAATCAGAACAAACTAGACAAAAATAATCAAAAGACATTGTTTCTTTAGTCTTGCAGTCTTTAGAATTAAATGTACCTCTCTTTCAGATTTGTAAAACAAAGTAAAGTCTTCTCAAGCATCTTGACATGCATCCATGCTTCAATTAAAGTTATTTTCAAACCTGAGTTAATGTTCACATGAGTTAATATTTCCATACCTGAGCTAATGTTTCTAGCTAGAATTAAAAACAGTTTGCAGGGCTATGAAGTAGGAGCTACATTACCCTGAGCAACTAACAGACAGCAGAGCAGCAGAAAAAAGGGTACCTTAGTTAGTGGAACATGAAGATCATTAAAAAAAGAGAGGGGGTCATTAGCACCCATGAAATTAAGAGTTTAGAAAGAATCAGTTACATTATAATGAGCCATAAAGTTATCTAACTCTCACTGCTACCTGAATAGAAATGCTGCTGCCACTGCCAGGAATCTGGTTTTCAATTTTGGGTGGACCAAGAATTAAAGCGGGTGTGCAACTGCACGGCTGTACCACCCTTGGATCTGCCCCTCAAATGTCTGTCTTACGCAGTATCTCCATTCTGGGACTATAACCCCAATGAAGAAAAAATTAGAATGTATTTCCACAGAAGAAGTTGACTGGGGTGACTAATATAAATGTATCTACAAAATGACAAAATTCCTTTGAAATGATTGACACATTCTCCATTGTACTTATTGTTGACACAGCAGTTGCAACATTAATATACATTCATTAATATGCCTGTGGTAAGGAGTAGTTCCAAAAGGCAACAGCCATAATGTTTCCAGTACTTTTTCATTCAACTAAAAGTAATTTAACATTTCTAAAATTTAAAATAATTGTATTAATAAATAAAAGTTCCCTATTCATTTTATCTATAGCTTTCATGGATAAAGTGAATAGGGATCTTTTATTCATAACAGAGGGACTCTTATTCACTAAATCCCAAAATGCGAGAATTATGAGGCATCCACTGAAATAAGCAGGAGACAGGTATAAAATAAACAAAGGAAGTATATTTTACGTAGTGCATAGTTAACTTGTAGAACTTGTTGCCAAAAGAGCTTAAAGAGGCAGATAGTATAACCAAGTTCAAAAAGGGATTAGACACATTTTTGGAAAATAGGTCCATTAAATAGAATGGTAGGGATGACATCCCAAAAAACAAATATTTGATTCCAGGGAGGGTGTTATAAGGGACGGATTATACTAGACGTGGCCTGTACATATACTCTCCCAATAAAGCATTTATGACTTGCCACTGTTGGAAATAGGACGCTGGGCTTCATGGACTGTTGGTCTGGTCCAGCATGGCACTTCATGACCTGGTACAGACACTCAAAAACCTCAAGGCAGAATCATATAAGTTATGTGGTTTTCTGCGACTAGTGTAGTTAGATCAGTAGTGAACAGAACACACGTTCGCCCTTTGGTGGGAGTGCGCAAATCTTAGACTGGGTTCCACCATTTTTAAACTAGTCTGTGTATGCCAAACTTCTATTCTGTTATGGGTATACCAGTTTCTAAACACATATACCAGTAAAAGTATAATGTCTATTCTTGGCCCATATGTTCTTATGTTCTCTAACATAATGTTCAGCAGCTTATAGAATGGTGTCTACGAGGAGTGCTGCTAGGGCCTCTGCCCAGGGGGACAAGGCTACCCGGGGCTGGTCTGAGGCCTCCACCCAGACCGAGCCCATGGGGGAGCTGATGTCCCCCTACCTCCTGGCCTGTGGGGGATCCCCAGCAGGGCCGGGGGGGGCAGAGATTGGGGGCCCCCACACCTGTCCGGCAGGTGCCCATCTTAGGGCTCTGGAGGCACAGGTGAGGGAGCTCCGGGAGGAGGTTAGCAGGCTGAGGGGGATCAGGGAGGCGGAGGATGAAATTGACAGTTATTTCCTTTCCCTGCAGGCCCAGGCACCGAAGGAAGAAGCAGCCCAGGGAGTGCCCTCCACAGCAGAGTGGCAGACGGTCACAGCCAGGACAAGAGCAGCTCGCAGCGAACCGGTACCAGCTTCTCCAGTCCAACTGGTGAACAGGTACGAGGCCCTGGCGACCATGCAGGAGATGGAAGGGGAGGAGGAAACCCTTGGGCAAGAAGAAACTCCACGTTCTTCACACTCCGAACAGGTCAAGAGATCCACGAGGACCCAGAGGAGGAGGCGACAAGTGCTCGTCATAGGCAACTCCATCCTGAGAGGTACGGAAGGACCCATCTGTCACCAGGACCCCTCAGCACGAAAGGTATGCTGCCTCCCTGGAGCAAAGATTTGGGATGTGACGGAGGTAATCCAGGCCAGGATCAAGCCCACATAGCTCCATGGTCCTAGTCCATGTGGGTACTAATGATGCGGCCAGGAGAACCCCCGATCACCTGATGGTGGACTACAGTGCTCTGGGTGGCGTGCTGAAGGAGTTCGGTGCACAGGTGGTATTCTCTTCCATCCTACCAGTGACCGGACGAGGAAGACGGCAGGAGAACTGCATCCGAGAAACCAACTGGCGGCTTCGGCAGTGGTGTCTCGAGGCAGGCTTTGGCATCCTGGACAATGACCCGCACATCACGACGAGGGACATGCTCAGCTGGGATGGGCTTCACCTGTCCCCCAAAGGTAAGCGTGTGTTTTCTTCTAGGTTGGCGGATCTCCTCCGGCGGGCTTTAAACTAGGCTCGTTGGGGGGAGGGGAGTACGAGGGCAGGGGAAGCTGTGGACCACCAAACCATGTGGCACCCACAAGGACAGCCCAGCCTGAAGAAAGAGAGCATTGGAAACCTGAAAGCCATGGGGACACCAGCACTACAGAACAGGTAAGAATCAAGAAGGTAAGAAACAATGGGCCCCTTGGGACTCGGAGCAGGGGGGCAGCAAAGGCACCAGTCGCAGGGCTCAGGTGCCTATATACTAATGCTAGGAGCATGGGAAACAAGCAGGATGAACTAGCGCTCCTGCTTGCACTAAACATCTATGACTTAGTGGAGCTAACAGAAACCTGGTGGGATTCATCCAACAACTGGGCGGTATATATTGAGGGCTATAGATTGTACAGAAAGGACAGGTCGGGGAAGAAAGGGGGGGGTGCACTTTATGTCAGTGAGCAATATACATCAACCCTCATCAAAACAGAATCCAAGGTTGAGGAAGTAGAAGGATTGTGGGTTAGGCTACATGGGGGGCAAGGAGAAAGGGATTTGGTGGTAGGGGTCTGCTACAGACCCCCACACCAAGGGGAAGAAATAGATGCGGGGCTCCTGAGGAAACTCTCGGAGACCATAAAAGCTAAAGAGGCGGTAGTCATGGGGGACCTAAACTACCCGGACATCTGCTGGGAGACGCAAACAGCAAAGTCCCACCGCTCACGCAGGTTTCTAACCTGTGTACAGGACCTCCACCTGACACAGGAGGTGCATGGTCCCACTAGGGGGAATGCCATACTGGATCTGGTATTGGCAACAGGGGATGACATGATAGGGGACCTCCAGATCGGTAGCCATTTGGGAGACAGTGATCACCTAATAATAGAATTCAACATAAGACGTCGAGTGGGTAAGGTAACTAGTAGGGTGAAAGTGCTAGACTTTAGGAAAGCTGATCTCAATGAACTCAGGCGATTAGTCAAGGATGCACTGCAGAGTAGGAGTTTTGAAGGGATGGGAGCCCAAGAAGGGTGGCTGTGCCTTAAGGAAACGATCCTTCGGGCACAAAGCAAGACGATCCCCGAGTGAGGCAAAAGAGGGAAAGGGGCCAGGAGGCTTCCATGGCTGACCAGAGAAATCCAGGGCAGCCTAAGGGCCAAAAGGGGAGAATATAAAAAGTGGAAACAAGGTAAGATCACTAAAGATGAATATACTTCCTCTGCTCATGCTTGTAGGGAGGCAGTTAGATGGGCCAAAGCTGCCATGGAGCTGAGGATTACAACCCAAGTAAAAGACAACACGAAATAGTTTTTTAGATATATTGGGAGTAAAAGGAAGGCCCAGGGAGGAATAGGACCCCTGCTAAATGGGCAGAAACAATTGGTGACAGACAGGGGGGCCAAGGCTGAACTCCTCAACGAGTTCTTTGCCTCAGTGTTCCTAAGTGAGGGACACGACAAGTCTCTCACTGGGGTTGTAGAGAGGCAGCAGCAAGGCGCCAGACTTCCATACGTAGATCCTTAGGTGGTGCAGAGTCACTTGGAAGAACTGGATGCCTTTAAGTCGGCAGGCCTGGATGAGCTCCATCCGAGGGTGCTGAAGGCACTGGCCGACATCATTGCAGAGCCACTGGCAGGAATATTCGAACGCTCGTGGCGCACGGGCCAAGTCCCGGAGGACTGGAAAAGGGCTAACGTGGTCCCCGTTTCCAAAAAGGGGAGGAAGGAGGACCCGGGCAACTATAGGCCAGTCAGTCTCACCTCCATCCTTGGTAAAGTCTTTGAAAAAATTATCAAGGCTCACATTTGTGAGAGCCCAGCAGGGCAAATTATGCTGAGGGGAAACCAGCACAGGTTTGTGGCGGGCAGATCATGCCTGACCAATCTAGTCTCTTTCTATGACCAGGTTACGAAACACCTGGACACAGGAGGAGGGGTGGATGTCGTATACTTAGACTTCAGGAAGGCCTTCAATACGGTATCCCACCCCATACTGGTGAACAAGTTAAGAGACTGTGATGTGGATGACTACACAGTCCGGTGGGTGGCGAATTGGCTAGAGGGCCACACCCAGAGAGTCGTGGTGGATGGGTCGGTCTCGACCTGGAAGGGTGTGGGCAGCGGGGTCCTGCAGGGCTCGGTCCTTGGACCGATACTCTTTAATGTCTTCATCAGTGACTTGGACGAGGGAGTCAAATGTACTCTATCCAAGTTTGCAGATGACACAAAGCTATGGGGAGAAGTGGACATGCCGGAGGGCAGGGAACAGCTGCAGGCAGACCTGGATAGGTTGGACAAGTGGGCAGAAAACAACAGGATGCAGTTCAACAAGGAGAAATGCAAAGTGCTGCACTTAGGGAGGAAAAATGTCCAGCACACCTACAGCCTAGGGAATGACCTGCTGGGTGGCACAGAGGTAGAAAGGGATCTTGGAGTCCTAGTGGACTCCAAGATGAACATGAGCCGGCAGTGTGACGAAGCCATCAAAAAAGCCAATGGCACTTTATCGTGCATCAGCAGATGCATGACGAATAGGTCCGAGGAGGTGATACTTCCCCTCTATCGGGCGCTGGTCAGACCGCAGTTGGAGTACTGTGTGCAATTCTGGGCGCCACACTTCAAGAAGGATGCGGATAACCTGGAGAGGGTCCAAAGAAGGGCCACTCGTATGGTCAAGGGCCTGCAGACCAAGCCCTACGAGGAGAGACTAGAGAAACTGGACCTTTTCAGCCTCCACAAGAGAAGGTTGAGAGGCGACCTTGTGGCTGCCTATAAGTTCATCACGGGGGCACAGAAGGGAATTGGTGAGTATTTGTTCACCAAGGCGCCCCCGGGGGTTACAAGAAACAATGGCCACAAGCTAGCAGAGAGCAGGTTTAGATTGGACATTAGGAAGAACTTCTTCACAGTTCGAGTGGCCAAGGTCTGGAACGGGCTCCCAAGGGAGGTGGTGCTCTCCCCTACCCTGGGGGTCTTCAAGAGGAGGTTAGATGAGTATCTAGCTGGGGTCATCTAGACCCAGCACTCTTTCCTGCTTATGCAGGGGGTCGGACTCGATGATCTATTGAGGTCCCTTCCGACCCTAACATCTATGAATCTATGAATCTATGAACCACAAAGCTACAAGTTAGTCATTATCAGGGATCCAGGTTTTCCATTTCCTGTGGAAAAACACAGATTTGCCCCTGTAAAGGAGAAAACCTCGGATTTTCCCCTTTGAAGCAGGAAACCATGGGTTTCCCCTTGCATGCTGGCAGAATTCCAGCCTTCAGTGAGCTGCCTGGGGCTAGGGAGGAGGAGGAGGGCAATTGGAGACAGGGCCAGGCTCTCCTCCTCTGGTTTGGGGCTGGGCACTTGAACAGTGCTTTCTGAGTTCCTTCCACTTTTGGGTGCAGGGCTCAGAGCTTGGGGTGATGGCAGCGCAGATGCCCAGAAGCGGAGAGGCTGAGGTGGCGGCACAGGTGGGGGTGTTTAGAATTAACTCGTCAGTCAGCTCCTAGTTAATGATGTTGTTGAGGTATAAACCAGGCTAGAGGCCAGTTCACCTGAGACAAACAAGCACCAAGGCCAAGGCAAACCCAGAGCCATGATGGCTTGCTTTGGTCACTGGAGTGACCAGACAAGCTCTGCCCACACAAAGGTGGTGGCCCCGTCATCAGGGTGATAGACTGTGTGTGCAGGACTGGGCATTGCAAAGGGCAGGTGGTGAGGTGAAGAGTAGGTGCCCCACACACTAGGGAGCATACCCTATGGAGAAGGAAAGCCAGGGGACTGGTAGGGGGCTGGGCTGCAACTAAGCACTGGGGCATGGTGGAGTGCCCCTTAGATATATGCAGGGAGACCCCCCACTTCACCTACCCCAGAGCCCCCTCCCCTCCCCTCCCTCTCCCTCACCTGCCTCCTTATACATCCTGCTCAGGGGCTATTGCCCCACTCAGCAGCCCCTACCTCCTCTGCATACCCTTCTCAGGGTATACCCCACACCACTTCAGAGGCTTCTGTGCCCCCTCACTTGACTCAGAGCCTCCCCCCACATACCCATAAGCAGTCCCTGCCCACCCTACACACACCCCTCAGGGACCCCCCACCCCTCTCAGCCTCCCCTCACACTCTCCTCATGGCCCCCTGCCCTTCCCCTTGACACACAAACCCCCTTCAGGGGTCCCTGCCCCCCATTCCCCTCAAAGCCCCTTACACACCCTCAGGGGCCTCTGCCTCACCCCACATTCCCATCATGACTCTCTGCCCTCCCCCCTCCACATACCTCTCAGGGCTCCCTGCCTCACACACACACACACACAGACCCCAAAACACACACCCAAGGAGTTTGCTCTCTCCTCAAACCCACGCACAGCTCACATCTGATATCCTCTTGAGTCTCACACACCAGAACTTAGCCCTGAGCACCCCTGCCACCACTTTACTAGCATCCTAGCCCACAACAGCTATGTTGACTGGCAGCATGTGTAGTCACAGGGTGCAATCTCTTTGCCCCCAAACTCCAATAGCATAGAAATAAGGCAATAAAGGGAAGAGGTTGTATGTTCCTTTACACATTCATATTGCCTATGCCGCTGGGGATGGGGCACTCTGGTACTCCATGAGGCTTTTTCTCCCAAAGTCTCCAAAAAATGCCAAGAAAGGTACCAAGGCATCAGGACCTGGAAGGCTGTGAGATGCCCTGAGACAGAAATTCATGTACCTACCTGGTTGACTTAAAAAACCTATAGGGTTAAGCAGCAGTTGAGGAGGGGTTTTGAGGTTCACTAAATGTTGGTCTTTGGTGCCTAAGTCTATTACTGAATCTAGCCTTCAATGACTTACCCATAGGCACTCAAGAAGTCTTGTGGCGGAGGGGGAAACTAAAATGAGCTCACCCAAGTGCCAGTGAGTATCTTAACCATTGGCCAGACTTTCTTGATTTTGGAGCCTAAAGAAAAAAAAGAAAAAATTGGCCTTAAATATAGACAGAAAAACTGATAGGAAAGGAAAACTTTCAACTTGTAGACTCAGCCTTTCTGTCTCTCCTGTGAAATTTACACATGCATTGCAGTGAAGTAAATAACTCTGCCATAGGATAGTACTTGTAAGGCAGTACTAACCTATGGCAAAGTTAATTAGTTACTTAAGCCTAATAGCTCTGCACGTGTAGACAGAAATGCTTTACTGTGGACCTAATTAGTCAACTTGGCAGTAAGCATCTCAGGTAGATGCCCCTTAATTACAAGGAAAGGGGATGCCTGCAAAAAAAACTCAGTAGTATTTAGAAACCAGATTCAATGTTAAGGAAACTGTAACTAATAACATTAAAAAATAATCTCGCTAGATGCCACAACTTCGTGGGAACAGGTGGGGGTGGAATCAGCAGCATGTTTTATAAATGGAAAGAGATATTAATAGATCTGTATTAATGTTATTTAAGCAGCTCTTTTTATCTAGAAGCTGTGAGAAATCAGGCCTGACATACAGCCTTTCATTTCATTCCTCCCCAAACTGATTTGTTACCTCATGTGTGCTCTTACAGAATATAGGAAAACAACCCTAAAACATCCTAATATTCTTCTCATCTCTACTTCAGAATAATGGTTATAGCCTTTGTGGGGCAACTATATCACTCTGTCACAGTCAGACACAAAATTTGTCTTAGTAACACCTAAAACTATAAACAAATATTGAATCAATTTAGGTTTTGTGGATTTAAATGAGCATGGGTATAGGTTGTAGCTGTGTTGGTCTAAAGACATAGGCAGGCAAGGTTCTTTGGCTAAGTCCAATATCTTTTATTAAACCAACTAAAATAGTTGGAAAAATTAGACCAATTAATTGCAAAGAAGCTTGCAAGCGTGCAAAGAAGAATTTTTCCAACTATCTTAGTTGGTCTAATAAAACATATCGGATTTACCCAAAGAACCTGGCCTGTAAATTGGCATGGTATTTGTTTTTCTGACATCATCTACATAAGCCAGCATTAGCCACCTCTGTTTCTACTGAGGATGCTTAAATCTAGAAAGGGGCTTTGGCTAATACTTCAAGGCTCGGTCTTGCCGAGTCATACTTCTTGTCTGCAACTAGCTTATGTCCCTATATAATTTGAAGCATGCACATCCAAATGGGAACTGGATGCCTGCCCAGGATGGTCATAACAAGATCTGAAAAATACCAGCTATAAAATGCAGAAAGTACTACTGAATGGGAACTACTATTTCAAAAAGCACAACTTATTTATAGTTTTCAGAATATTAAAGGATCCACTTAACATGGAAAACAACTGCTATGTGGGACTAATCATTAGTTTTTATCTAAGCGTCTGTTCTTATTGAAACAGTAGGCTCATTTGAGGAAAAAATACAAAACAAAAGTTTAATTTCAATGTAATTTCCATTTTAAAATATTTTCAGGAAAATATCAAAATTTTCAGTACTAGGAAAATACTAATCTTCTCTCTCCCGTTTCTATTGAAATATGAGAAAAGGAAAGAAACATATTTAAATGTAAGCAAAAGTAACACTTTCACTTCTAAAAATAATATTGTTGCACACTTTTTAAAAATGTCCTCTCTCTATAACGGTCTGATCCTACTTGATTGAAACAAATTGTAACATTTTAATAAATCAAATAATATTTTGCCTTGCTTACCAGTGGAAAAAATGTTATGGTAGAAAACATTCTTTTCTTATCAGGGAAGTCTGACTCTTTTTTTTTCACCAGTGTCCATTCCTCATTCCTTTTCCTGGTGGATTGTTAAAAGCCGAATGTTAGAAAGGAAAAGAAAAATGATTAAATTAAAATCAAAGCAAACTTGAATAAAATAATGTCATTGTAATTTTTTACTGGAAGAAAAAAGCGTTTACAAGAACTTTTCAATAAGATCTAAAACTTTCGTTCTTTTTGGCTAAAAAGTAAAAAAAAAAATTTGCATTTTAACCAACTCTATTAATCAGATTTTCATTCACCAAAAGATTTTCCAAAAAAATGATGGTCAGGGTTGCAGCAAGGGTTTACATATTAGCATTTAGATCTCATTAAAAAGTAAATCCCAAGAAAACAGAAGGAAAGAAAGCAAGGTCCAGCTGCTCCTTCTTCCTACAAGATAAGTAGCTCCTGTTGGAAATAATGGCAAATCTCTCACAGTCTAGAATTTTAAATGTGCACGATGCCCTCTGGGGCATAAGTAGCAAAGTGCTGCTCACCTGAAAAAGATTGACTGAAGTAGGGCATAGTGAATAGATTTGAGTGTTACATACTCGGTGCCATGAAGTAAGTATACTGAGGGACCAGACAGCTTCCTCAAAGGAGGGCAAGACACAAAGTTTGGAGAGGGGACATGATTAACCTTTCCTGAAAATTAAGTATTTGGGGGCGGGAGGGGGGTGTTCAAGATGGACCAAAGGTGAATTGCGTTATTTTATTGTATTTTGTTTTATTTTATTTTTGCTCACAACAGTTCACTGCCCATTACTAATAGCCATGTAAGTGACAAAAGTGATAAGAAGTGATTTTGCAGGGGTTTAGGTTGTAGCCGTGTTTGTCTAAGGATATAGGCAGACAAGGTTCCTTGGGTGAATTTGATATCTTTTATTAGACCAACCCAAATGGTTGGAGAATAGTTATTAAGCAAGCTTTCGGGTTCAAAAACCCTTCGTCAGGCTAAGGAAGCTGCAGCAGTTGGTGTGTGCTCTTCCTGGATGGAATGAAAAGTAAACAAGCCAGGGGCTGGGCTGGGCGGGGGAGTCAGTTGCCAGGCAGATTGTAATGTATCAAAAATCCAATGTCTATGTTTAGTCCATGATCTCTGGTATCCAGCAGGTTGATGAAATGGAGCTCATAGGCTTGTCTCTGGGATGTGTTGCATACATTTCCCTTGAGGATCAGGACTGAGAGATTGGAGAGAGAGTGGCCCTCCTGTGAGAAATGTGCCCCCACCGGTAATTGGGTGTTTCTGTCTTTGATGGATTTCCAGTGTGCGTTCATTCTGGTGTGCAGTTGTTGTCTGGTCTCTCCTACATATCTTCCATCAGGGTATTTGGTGCATTGGATGAGGTACACTACATTCCTGGAGGTGCAGCTGTAAGATCCTGGGATGCTGATGGCTCTGTTGTGGGGTGTAGTAATAGTGAAGGTAGTGGAGATGTGGGGGCAGGTTTTGCATTTCTTGTCCTAGCACGGTCTGGATCCTTTTGGTGTGTTCTGGGGTTGAGGAAGTTTGCTTCTGGTGATGAGGTTGGCGAGGTTCGGTGCTTGTCTGAAGGCTAGGATGGGTGGCTCTGGGAAGATCTTTTTAAGAATAGGGTCTTTTTCTAATATGGGTTGCAATTTTTTGAGGATTTTCCGTACAGGTTCAAGGGATGGGTGGTAGGTCATTACCAGCGGTGTGCGATTTGTGGGTGTTTTTCTTCTGTACTGCAGCAGTTCTTCACGTGGTATCCAGGTGGCTCTTTCAAACATGCGATCTACCTCTCTGGAGGAGTGTCCTTGCTGGGTGAAAGCCTTTTTAAGATTGGTGAGGAGGCAATCCCGGGTGTTCTCTTCAGTACAGATGCGGTGGTATCTGAGGGCTTGGCTGTATATCACAGCTTTTTTGGTGTATTTCGCATGATTGCTGGTTCTGTGCAGATATGTATGTTGGTCTGTGGGTTTCTTGTATACTGTGGTCTGTATTTTACCCTTCTGGATACTGATCATTGTGTCTAAAAAGGGGATGTTGGTGCTGGAGTATTCTAAAGAAAGTCAGATGGAGGGATGGTGACTGTTGAATTTCTGGTGGAACTCAATTAGAGATTCCAGGTTCTCACTCCAAATGATGAAGATGTCATCGATATATCGTAAGTACAGCAAGGGTTTGATGGTGCAGTTCTTGAGGAAGTCTTCTTCCAGGTGGCTCATAAAAAGGTTGGCATACTGTGGGGCCATTTTAGTGCCCACAGCTGTTCCCATCATCTGGAGGAAGTGTTGATTATTAAAAGTGAAATTGTTGTGTGTGAGGATGAAGTGTATAAGCTCAGTAATATCTTTGGATCTGTATTCTGGGTTGTAATCTTGTTCCTGTAGATATGTAAGGCAGGCATGGATGCCATCCTGGTGTGGGATGTTGGTGTATACACTGGTAACGTCCATGGTGGCTAGGAGTGTGTTGCTGGGAAGGTGGTCTATGTTTTTAAGTTTCCGTAGCAAGTCTGTGGTGTCTTGGACAAAACTTGGTCTGTGGGTGACAAGCGGTTTTAGGATGGATTCAACAAAACCTGATATTTCCTCAGTTAGGGTCCCATGGTTGGATATGATAGGTCTGCCAGGGTTCCCTTGTTTGTGGATTTTAGGGAGCATGTAAAAAGTCCCTGGGTTAGGTAGTGGGGGGATCAAGATCTGTAGTTTTTCTTGTAATCTTGGTGGAAATGATTTGATGGTATTGTTGAATTTTTTGGTGAAAAGGGGAGTAGGATCTTCTTGTAGTTCTTTGTAGTAGGTGGTGTCAGAGAGCTGTCTGTTGGCTTCCTTTATGTAATCCTCACGGTTTAGGATGACTATGGCTTCTCCTTTATCTGCTGGTTTTATTACTATTTGGTGGTTAGATCTTAGAGATTCTATGGCCTTTTTCTCTGGTAGAGAGAGGTTGTTGTGGTGGCGCGTGTTGCTGATTATTTCATTGTTCATTCTTTCCCTGAAGTAGTCAATGTAGCGGTCAAGGTTAGGGTTTTGTCCACTGCGAGGTGTCCAATCTGATGTTTTTTGGGTTTTTTTGGCATTGATCTTTTCTTGAATGTTGTCAGAGGATTTTGTGTTTTCATGGTAGTTTTGTTTCTCTTGCAAGTTACGAAATTTTCCCTTTAGACTGACCAGTATGTAATAAAGCATTTTCATTGATTTATTTGTAGAATCTCTCTAACCCTATAGAAAATCCCATCTTGCGTGTATTGGATCTTGCTGCTTTGCTGTAAAATATGACATTTGTAAACTTGCATAGCCAGTTTAAAGTGATGTTTGAAATTAACTCTGCTGTGCTCTTGCCTGTCAAAAAGAAGATAAAAAATGCTCTGTGGTTACGGTTGTGTGGTCTTTTTGCTCTAATAAAGAATCCAAAAAATATAAACCACATCAAAACACTTCCATAATCTCCTTTTACTAAAGTAAATTATTCCTCTGTCTCCAAGGTATTTGCATCATTTTGGTATTTATAGACTATTGTCATGTATGAAATCAGATGATATTCAAACACCATGTGGATGAATATGAGGGATAGTTTTGGGTCTTGTGATACTTATATTCTTACATACCTGAGCTGATTTTTTATGACTTCACAAATTAGACAATAATTTTCACTTCAATCCTTATTCCCCTATGCAATGGATTTTTCCCCTCAAAGTTAATTTCTGCTCCAGTTGTGTGTTTTCTTTCATTCAGATTTGACACGAAAGCTATTTGATATGGTAGAATTCTTAGACCATGTTTCTTATATTTCAGAGTACTTTAAGAATGGCAGTATCAAGGATCATTTTTTAACCACCAGTGGGAAAACTGTTTGCCAGTCTTGCAAGTGTTGCAATCATTCACTAATCAAGAAGAGTCTGACCAACAGATCACATATAACCATACAGTGATCTGGCTTACAAGTTTCTGTGTTTAAAATGAAAAAAAAAATGGAAAGTACTGGAACTTGAGACAGAAAATTTTTCAGAAGATGCTCTCCACTCTGTTCTATTGATTGGAGCCAACTACAAGAACACTGAAAACCAATTTGGAGAATGCAACTATATCTGTGAAGATTGTTCTTCATAACACAGACTGATAAGGAATATTTCTGTGTGAATTATTGCCTGGTATATGTGCTTACCTTAAGGCTTCAGCAGATGGTAAATTGCATTCTGCAAGTTTGGTGCTAAATTTGAGCTGAGTTGGATGCTAGCAATAGCAGTACCAACACCTCTTCAAAACTCAAAATACAGCAGTAAAACATAGCAGCAGAAATGTCGACTTCTTGTGCTGCCCACACTAGCTCAGGGGCAGAAGCAAAAGTTTCTCTCCATTGTAATATTTTGACAAAAACCCGTTTGTGGTAGAACCGTGCTTGTTTACAAGACTAGAAATTCAAACAGTGTGATTTTGCTTATGTTACAGAACAAGCATAACCGCAACTGGACCTAAACTGAATGGATCCAAGTTAGAGAATCATATATAAATGAATTAATCAAAGACAGGAGAATTTTATAACTAACTGAGAGCGAAAATTTGACCCTAAGTTCTTGCAGAAATTCTAGAGTCTATTTGTTTAGTGGATGGCTCCAGAGGTCATTGAAATTAAGAAAATCATTGAAATTAAGACGAGGTCCTGAGTATATCATTTTAGATATGATCCATAAATGTCTATTTGAAAGCATTTCTCTATATATTCTTAATTTCTTTTCTGCTTCCTGCATCTTTCATTTTCAGCAGTTTGCTGTTTCCAGAGATAGGCTACAGTTTTCTAAGTTCAGTGCAGATTCAAGTTACACAATGTATGCTCTCCCATATATTTTTGTTCTTGTCTTGTTGATCTTAGAGAATAAAATAAATTACAGTTTTTGACTACAAGTCAATGGCTGCTTTTTGGCCAACAGAACAAAAGCACTAGGCAAATCCTTTTGAGATGGAAGTTACACTACACTTACATTTACAAATGCAAGGAGTGCCAAACACATTAGTAGGTCACAATGGGTAAGATCTTAAGAATGACCTGAAGCTTACATGGTGAAGGTTAGAAAAGAAACCCATGAAGCTGTTTGAGATGAGATGATTGCAGGTTTTAATCCAAAATGAGTTAAATGTGTAAAAGCTTCCAAAAGACACACACAAGACCAAAAATCCTGGAGTACAGTTCTGTCTTCGCTTTAATGACCAAAAAAAAAATCCCTCCTAATAATGTTATATTATTTCTTTTCTGGTAAAATCAACCTTCTACAATAAAAACAGAACAAAAATATTGATTTGTGTCTTTATAGAAAAAGAAATCAAGTTGGTGACATTTTAACTAACTTGTTGCTTTGATATTTCCTAAACAAGATTGAGCAGTCAAAATATCACTTTAACCTTTTCCCTATTTCTCTGTGCGTTCTTTATATTTTATGTGTTTCTTCTTATTCTTATCTCGCAGCTTGTCCTTTAACTAGCTGCTTCCTGATCAACATACAGGAATAAAACAACTTCCATTGTGGAGTTCAAAGCTGTCATGACAGTCAGCAAAAGGCCTATTTTCTTCTTTAAGTTGAAAGATGCATTTACTTAGAATCTTTTGATATCTAGAATCTTCCTTGTCTTCTTTTTTTTTCAAAATGAAAGAGCAACATGCATGAATACATTTTCTGTTGCCAAGTATTTTGACACAATTAGAATTAAAATGGTTATTGCTACAAAGGGATTCATTAGATAAATAGTACAGGTATGTTACTAGAGAAACAGTAAGTGGCTCAGTATGAAAGAAGTGTACTGGCTTTCAAAAGCAGATCTAGAATGTTGGAAAAGGGGGTATGGCAGGCAGATTGCACCATGGCAGCAGCTTTTGGGTCCCTGCCAGGGACTTTTCTGAGTCCCAGAATAGGGGGACTCCCCACCTTCCACTCTGGTCTGAGCACTGTCTCCCCTCAGATGTTTGGTAGCATCTCCCCTCCCAGTCTCAGAGTATAAAAGTGCAGTTTTGTAGTCTTTTATTTTATTATATTTTATTTCATATTATTTTATGGGTGAATCTAGAGGTCATTGAAATTAAGGCAAAGTCCTGGGTATGTAGATATGATCCATAAATTTCTATTTCAAAGCATTTCTCTATATATTCTGATTTTCTTTTCTTCTTCCTGTATCTTTCATTTTCAGCACCCAGGGTTTGCCTCTGGGCATAGAAAGAAGGCACCCACCCACTGCCACCACTGTCCCCAGGTGACCCCAAGAGCAAGGGAAGCCCCAGAACCACTCCTGCCCTACTCCAGCTGGGGGCTGAGATGAGTAGCTTCACAGGGTGCCACTCTGCCAGGGATAGTGGTATCAGTGGGATGATTCCCCCCTTTCAAAACCTGCTCCCTGCCCAATCCCCTTGGGTGTCCTCAATTGACCAGAAGAAGGGAGGGGAGTCCTTAATTGGCACTGAAAGGAAGGGACCACTAGCCACCACCATTGTCCCCAGCCCAGCCTGGAATCCTGAATAGCTGCTCCCTACAGTGGGAGTCCCCAGAGTGGTGGGAAAAACCTGGGGATGGGACAAGCAGCAGGGACCCACCTACTGCCACTGCTGCTGAGCCATACACTGCATAAGCCTCTCCTAGCAGCCCCCTAATGGAGTGGAGAAGGAGCAGCCCTGCCACTTCCTCCACCCCTGGTCAGCTGGGGATAGTGGTGGCAGCAAGCAGATCCCCTCTTCTCACCTGCTCCTTGTTTGGTCCATAACCCCACCCAGGTATCTCCCACCAACCTGGGGCTCTGGGCACAACCTTGTGTGTGCAAGGGACCCAAGCATGTGGGGCTGCAGGGAAATGAAGCCACCAGCAGGTGAGCTACACTGATGAGGGCAATATGACTGTGCCACTGCACCCCTCTGGATTCACCCCTGTGGGTCCCCTAATGACAGCTACATCTTAAATTACTCCTTTCTAATAAAATATGTTGTAACACTTCTGATTGCATATAACCATTGGTCTAAAGATCCTGAAGTGCATTCTATGAGAAGCTGATGTACAAAAAGATTATGACTAGGTATGTCAGGGGCAGAACCAACAAAGGCACCTCCATTTTTGAACCTCTGTTGCTTTCTTTCAGTCTTGACAGTGCTTTATACCTTTGCAAGACCCTTCACAATTACATTTCAGTCACTGGATTCATTTAAAATGTTTTTTTTCATGCACTGGATAGACAACATCTACATCTAGGAATAACTAGAGGTAACATTTTCACACAATTTGTAAAGTTATTTATTTACTTTAATATGCAAAATGGTACCTAATGAGATTTGCAGAAGTTTCAATGGCTACCTCCTAGTTGTTATGTCTACCCAGTCAAATTAGGTGATCATGCTAGGTTTGATTTAGCAGGCACAGTTAACATCACCCTACAAATTGGGAAGTGCTGGCTGGTAACAGGAATCAATGGTGCTGTACCATACATCAAGCTGCAGCCCACTTCGAAGAGAACCATCCTGCTCAGGAAGGTGAGAAACAGCAGAAGAGGAAGAAAAGCACACATCCCGGCCAACAGTTTCATAGATTCATAGATGTTAGGGTCGGAAGGGACCTCAATAGATCATCGAGTCCGACCCCCTGCATAAGCAGGAAAGAGTGCTGGGTCTAGATGACCCCAGCTAGATACTCGTCTAACCTCCTCTTGAAGACCCCCAGGGTAGGGGAGAGCACCACCTCCCTTGGGAGCCCGTTCCAGACCTTGGCCACTCGAACTGTGAAGAAGTTCTTCCTAATGTCCAGTCTAAATCTGCTCTCTGCTAGCCTGTGGCCATTATTTCTTGTAACCACCAGGGGCGCCTTGGTGAATAAAACCTCACCAATTCCCTTCTGCGCCCCCGTGATGAACTTATAGGCAGCCACAAGGTCGCCTCTCAACCTTCTCTTGCGGAGGCTGAAAAGGTCCAGTTTCTCTAGTCTCTCCTCGTAGGGCTTGGTCTGCAAGCCCTTAACCATACGAGTGGCCCTTCTCTGGACCCTCTCCAGGTTATCCGCATCCCTCTTGAAGTGCGGTGCCCAGAATTGCACACAGTACTCCAACTGCGGTCTGACAAGCGCCTGATAGAGGGGAAGTATCACCTCCTTGGACCTATTCGTCATGCATCTGCTGATGCACGATAAAGTGCCATTGGCTTTTTTGATGGCTTCATCACACTGCCGACTCATGTTCATCTTGGAGTCCACGAGGACTCCAAGGTCCCTTTCCACTTCCGTGCCTCCCAGCAGGTCATTTCCTAGGCTGTAGGTGTGCTGGACATTTTTCCTCCCTAGGTGCAGCACTTTGCATTTCTCCTTGTTGAACTGCATTCTGTTGTTTTCTGCCCACTTGTCCAACCTGTCCAGGTCTGCTTGCAGCTGTTCCCTGCCCTCCGGCGTGTCCACTTCTCCCCATAGCTTTGTGTCATCTGCAAACTTGGACAGAGTACATTTGACTCCCTCGTCCAAGTCGCTGATGAAGACATTAAAGAGTATCGGTCCAAGGACTGAGCCCTGCGGGACCCCACTGCCCACACCCTTCCAGGTCGAAGCCGACCCATCTACCACAACTCTCTGAGTACGACCCTCCAGCCAATTCGCCACCCACCGGACTGTGTAGTCATCCACATCACAGCCTCTTAACTTGTTCACCAGTATGGGGTGGGATACCATATCGAAGGCCTTCCTGAAGTCTAAGTATACGACATCCACCCCTCCTCCTGTGTCGAGGCGTTTCGTAACCTGGTCATAAAAAGAGACTAGATTGGTCAGGCACGATCTGCCTGCCACGAACCCGTGCTGGTTTCCCCTCAGCATAATTTGTCCTGCCGTGCTCTCACAAATGTGAGCTTTGATAATTTTTTCAAAGACTTTGCCAAGGATGGAGGTGAGACTGACTGGCCTATAGTTGCCCAGGTCCTCCTTCCCCCCCTTCTTGAAAATGGGGACCACATTGGCCCTTTTCCAGTCCTCTGGGACTTGGCCCGTGTGCCACAAGCGTTCAAATATTGCCGCCAGTGGCTCTGCAATGATGTCGGCCAGTGCCTTCAGCACCCTCGGATGGAGCTCATCCGGGCCTGCCGACTTAAAGGCATCCAGTTCTTCCAAGTAACTCTGCACCATCTCAGGGTCTACGCATGGCAGTCTGGCGCCTTGCTGCTGCCTCTCTACAACCCCAGTGAGAGACTTGTCGTGCCCCTCGCTTAGGAACACTGAGGCAAAGAACTCATTGAGGAGTTCAGCCTTGTCCTTTCTGTCCGTCACCAATTGTTTCTGCCCATTTAGCAGGGTTCCTATTCCTCCCCGGGCCTTCCTTTTACTCCCAATATATCTAAAAAACAATTTCTTGTAGTCTTTTACTTGGGATGCCATCCTCAGCTCCATGGTAGCTTTGACCCGTCTAACTGCCTCCCTACAAGCACGAGCAGAGGAGATATATTCGTCTTTGGTGATCTCTCCCTGTTTCCACTTTTTATGTGCTCCCCTTTTGGCCCTTAGGCTGCCCTGGATTTCTCTGGTCAGCCATGGAAGCCTCCTGGCCCCTTTCCCTCTTTTACCTCACACGGGGATCATCTTGCTTTGTGCCCGAAGGATCGTTTCCTTAAGGCACAGCCACCCTTCTTGGGCTCCCATCACTTCAAAACTCCTACTCTGCAGTGCGTCCTTGACTAATCGCCTGAGTTCATTGAGATCAGCTTTCCTAAAGTCTAGCACTTTCACCCTACTAGTTACCTTACCCACTCAACGTCTTATGGTGAATTCTATTATTAGATGATCACTATCCCCCAGATGGCTACCGATCTGTAGGTCCCCTACCATGTCATCCCCCGTTGCCAATACCAGATCCAGTATGGCATTCCCCCTAGTGGGACCGTGTACCTCCTGTGTCAGGTGGAGGTCCTGTACACAGGTTAGAAACCTGCGTGAGCGGTGGGACTTTGCTGTCTGTGACTCCCAGATGTCCGGGTAGTTGTGCCCCCTTCTAATGCACCACTTGTCGAATCTGTGGAAAAACTTGCAGAACAAGGATTGGGCTCCTCAGCCATCTTAAAACTCACCAGTAATCTCCCCCCCCCCCCCAGCAGACATCATCCTCATATTGAGGGATAGCCAATACTAATACTCCACATTTTAGGCACATAGGTGGATTTAGATGCCTAAGTGTAATCCTCTTCGCTTGAGTGCACAAAAGATCCAATCTTAAGGATATGATGGTGGTGTGTTACAGAAGAAGGTGCATTAATAAATTGTCAAAGACTTGAAGAGGGCAGAATAGAATCACACTTAAGAGCCTAAGTCCACTTACATGTCCTATAGTGGAATAGGATCTGGCCCTGTGGTTTCAAGGCCTTCAGGGCAGGTTATCCTGCTAAGAATATACATGGCAGGTTTACATAGCTTGCACTGAAGTATACATCACCAGGTCTTCACTATTATTCTTATCCGTGCAAGTTAAATTAAAACCAATGTGGGTCTGCCTGTTAATACTAGAATCATTGTTTCATTTGCATGTGAATACATACCCGCACAAGCCTTGCCTAAGTGCAATCTACTTTTTCAATCCTTGCACTGCATCTCTAGGAGGGACTGACTGTTAGCTGATGTAAATGAATATAGGTCTTCTGAAGTTGCTAGAGCTGTACTGTTAACCCCAGCTGAAAATCTAGCCCTAGAAGTTTCCACCAGCACAGCTAGATTGCTGTAGCTAAACAGATACAAAAGAAAGGTGAAAATAGGTAATAAAATTCCCTACTGAGGGACATTTCTACCTATCAAAACTTACCCCTCAGACTGACTAATCCTCTTGTTCACTTAATTACTTATCGCTTTCTAAATTCAGGGGTGATCCTAATATAACCTAATGTTGAACCTAATGTTATAACCTACACCTGAATGTGGCCTTCTAAATAGGTATGTTGCACCAATTTAAACTGCCTAGAAAATCAGTTGGTTAATTACAGTCACATTTTGTTCCTGATTATACATCTTGAACCCCTATTTGGCCCTTAGACCTAACACATCCCATAACTGATGTGTAATATATTCCTTTTTCCTCCTACATATCAACTCTGAACCAAGTCTAAGGAGTCTCATTAAGTGTAACAGAGTTTAACTTATATCACATACTACATCCCATCTGAATTGTGCCTCCAGTATAATTTACTTTTATGAGTAAACTAGTGTCAGAGTGCATGGAGCACAACAAATGCGGCTGCCTGAGACAATCAGAATGCAGTGTTTTGATGCAGGTAGCTCTTCCATTGATCCGCCAAGCCACTTTCATTTATTTATTGACTTCATAATATAAATCCTTTGTATAATAGCAACAATGACAGTGGAATTAAACTTTGTGATTGGAAAATGGTCTCCTGCTTTGAAAATAAATGCCTTGGTCTCACCTCTACATTTATTTTCTATAACTTCACTGACAGTGCCACAACATTTAACTTGCTGTGGGAGACCATTATCCAGTCACAGTGTTCAGTTCCGTTTGCCTGAGTACTCAGTTATGCCAAACAAAATTGGCACCAGCCAATCAGATTGCTGGATGCTGAACTTTTTTATTATTATTATATACAACTGTTTGGTTTAAAAAAAAAATCAATAAATCAGCAACTTCTTTATTTACAAAAGTACAGTTGGTGTTTGCTGACTGACTGGAGCATGCAATAAGCTTCTTCCAAAGCCAAAGTAGCTTGGGAAAAAAACAAAACAGGAGACTGGGCAACAGTTACAATTGCATCGATATCCACCAGATAAAGTGACCATGTTTGCGTCATTAATCTTTGTAAACAGCATGAACAAAGTCACTGCAAAGAATATTAGCACACAACAAACAATTTGCCATAGCTTTTCCTATACTATTTCTTACAGTGAGAGGTGCATTTCTTGTGACCATGATTTATTAATTTATATGATTTCTTTTAACCCATTCACTACTTTTTTCTCTATATATAATTTTGTGCAACTAGCAAAACAAAATAATATGAAAATGAACTCGATGCACCAGCTCAGTCATTCCAGCAGGTCAACATCCTATCTCTGACAGTAGCCAGCATCACATCCTTCAGAATATGATGCAAAAAAGTCACCCACCATTGGGCAATTTTGACATTTTATGTAACTAAAAGTCATTAGTGTCTAGCAAATGACCTGATGCATGAGAATATCTAGGTCCTTTCTTGAAACAAATATGAGAAAATGTATGTTCCTTCTTACATCTCATGTAACGTACTTATGGATGTTGAAACTATCCATGTAAATGTCTAATTCTAAAATCTTACTTTGCTGTTGTCAGGTGACAATGAGTGCCCTAGGTTAATTATGTAATGTGCTCAAAGATTTTGAGCTGCGGATCTTGAGTGGACAGAGGCACATCCCTGTATTATGAAAGCATTTAACCACATCTAAAAGTTGGACATTGTATCTCACATCATTCTGGTCCCTACATCTCTATTTGAAGGTTGTCTGAAATAACTGTTAAAGTTATCTCATTCTTGACTTCCTTTACTTCACAAGTTCTCACAGGGATATTTTGCAACTTAAATTGTTAATAGTTATAAAATATTTTGAGACATTTGGATAAAAGCTGTTTTAGAATTACAAAGCATAATTTACAATTACCATTGCTTTTAAATGTTAGAATGGTTTTTATTCAAGTTTTAAAACCTCAGTCCCTGCTATTTTCTCTGTCTTAGTTATGATTACCTATTCTAATAAAAATGTAGATAATTAAGTTCTCTAAAACCAGAGAAAGAAACTGAACACAAAAGTACTTTTAGCTATCAGCTCTATAGGCCTTAAAATATATTTTCTTCTTGTCAAACATGAAGAATTGAGAATTATGGGTAATGACATCTGTTATCCGTGTACTCAGCATACATTATAGATATATTTTATGTATTTGGACATTGTTCTCAGAGTGCCTCTCAATCCTGAGTTATAAGAATTGTGGATTTTAGTTGAATAAGAAGGCAATTTATTTTCCTTTAAATGAATCCTGGGCTTGTATTTTAAATCAAAGACTGACAGCAAAACCAACGGATGGTTTTCCTATACTGAAAGGAATGCTGGACTTGGAACACAGAAGATATAAGGCGCCTATACACGAGCATGGAGGTTGCTCTGGTGCACAGGAGTTCCAGCTCATCGGAGCGGACTTGGTTAAGCGAGTCTGCTAGAGCGTGGCAATTGCTACGCTCCAGCAGCCTCCTGCTTCTAGTGCATCAGCATCCCCAAGCTTAAAAATGGTGGTGGGGTGCTTGAAATGAAGCAGGTGGAATGAGTGTTTGTTAAAGCACCCCTGCCACCATTTATAAGTGCGAGGATGCTGATACAGGAGATGTGGCAGTGCTTCAATTAGAGTTACTCTCAGAGCCATTCTTATTAAAGCACCACACCCGCCACCCTCAGAGCACATGTAAAAATGCCCACAGAGTCATAGCTAATTAGGGTTGGAAGGGACCTCAGGAGGTCATCTAGCCCAACCTCCTGCTCAAAGCAGGACCATCCCCAACTAGATCATCCCTGCCCAGGTATCCCGATATATTTCTTTGGCAGGTGTTTACAGCAATGTTAATCTAATCTAATCAGAATAATTTTCAATCTTAACAATTTCTGAGAGAGTACAAGATTACAAGGGAACCATCATGTGAATAGAAAATAATTCCTTTTTTTAATTTTAGCACACATAGGAGGGTCTATTAGAAGAGATAAGGGCTAAGTGCAGATGTTCAAAAAGCCCCTGGCAGAAGCTCTCTATAGCACTTTATTTAAAGTGCTATAAATTAGAGTACAAGCAAACTGAACAATGTTTTCTTTGGTGACAGGGGCCCAGATCCTGCCCACACTGGCCACTGGGATGCTCCTGGACAACTCCCAGGAGGCTGCTGAAGTGGTCCCTCTCCCCAGTCTCATCTCCTGCCAGCTGACAACTGTCAGCAGTGGCTGGGGGAGAGAGACCTGGACCCCCTCTCCCACAGCCTCCCTAGCCAGGCAGCCCTCCTGGCCAGCCTTGTGGGGCTGTATCAGTGACAGCTGAGGGGGTTGGGGCCAGCCCAGTGCTTGGGCAAAGCAAATGAGCCTGGGATGGCAGCGATCATGCTCTAAGTTAACCCCCAGTCTGGCACAGACATTCGATAAAGTGCTCTAACAGAAAGTGCTTTAGTCTAATACCTCATCCATCAAGGGTTAACTTAGAGCATGATCCACCATATTTTAAACTCTCTAAGAGCTGTGAACCTCTGTTTAGTTATGGCTTTAGAATATTTTCTGTGCACTTAAAATGCAATAGGTATAATGGCTGTACCTATCCAAGAAGTACAAACACCAGTACAATCTTCTCTCTGGTGTGATTTTTTTTTTCTTCTTTGGCTTTTAATCAAATTTTTGAATACAATCAATGCCTTTCCTCAGATTCAAAAGCAGAGAGCTCATATAATTTTAGTATGTAAATCTTCATTGTGGCTGTGGGTCAGATCTTCAGCAGACCTTTAGTAAGCTAGCTTGCATTTCACAGATTAATATAGATTCACAGATGTTTAGGGCTGGAAGGGACCTCATGAGATCATCAGGTCCAGCCCCCCTGCTCTGGGCAGAAAAGACTGTTGGGGTCAAATAACCCCAGCAAGGTGTGCGTCCAGTCTCCTTTTGAAGATCTCCAGGGTAGGTGCCTACACCCTCCCCCCCCACTGGGAGTCTATTCCAGAGTCTGGTCACACAAACCATGAAGAATATCCAGTCTGAAACTGTCTTCTAAGAGTTTGCGATCACAGCTCCTGGTTTTCCCCTGAGGTACTTTGGTAAAGAGTTGTTCCCCTAGCCCCTGATGCTCTCCCCTGATATATTTATAAGCTGCCACCAAATCCCTCCAAAGTCTTCTCATTTCTAGGCTGAACAGTCCCATATCTGTCAGCCTTTCTTTGTATGAGTTGCTCTTCAGGCCTTTAATCATACAAGTGGCTCTTCTCTGGACTCTCTCCAGCTTCTCCACATCCTTCTAGGATATGCTCATTTGAGCACTTTAAAAGCAGTATGCCCCATTGGTGCACAACAAAGGAAAAAACAAGTTAATCCTTCATTCAGAATAATGGAGGGTCTCTTTGTGCTGGCTAGGTCCTCTTTGTGACATTCAATTAAACTGTTTTTAAATAAATACTGCATTTAAAGTGGACCTGCAGACAAAGTAGCTTGTAAGTTTTTTCTTTCACTATGTAAGAAAGGATGCAAGTTAAAGTGTCTGGCCCCTCCCCTTTTTTCTTTCTTTTGCTACTCATTTATTTCCAAAAATATTTTTGAGGGTTTCTTAGATAATTCAAGTATGTCAATTTGCAGTTTTGTCAGATCTTTAACTAGAAGGACTGAAGGAGCTAATCCTTATCAAGGAAAACTTTTCTGCCAAACATCAGTGTTAAGTACATATTTTTAAAAGGCAAACAAATATAAAAGAATTTTCAACATTTTGAATGCAAGTTGCCTTCCTTCTCATTTATTCAGATTTCAATTACTTGATGTATCCAATGTCATAAAACTAGTAGTTTTCTGCTCATATATACATTCTCCCAAAGAATACAAGATCTGACATTCTAATATAAAAAACAAGAAAAAACATAATTTTAAAATGAATTTCATTAATTCTTATTACACCATAAGATCCAAAAAAGGAGCAATCCTATTTTTTCCCTTTGCATATAATCATTAAAATTGACATTCAGAATTGCTACAGGAATCATTCTGAGAAATACTCTGGCCTGTGGCATAGGGTCATGCTGATACAACAAGTCTACTGTACTTGTAAAATACTGGCACAGCACAGGTGTCAAACTGCATTATGTACAAAGCTATTCAGTTTAACAAAAGAAAACCCACGCTTTAATGTTCATTAATTCCTGGGATTACATCTGTGTCCTATGATCAAAGTAAAATGAGTAGAAATAAGTCTCCAGATCAGTAGACACGATAAGTTAAAGTTGTTCAAGGTCAGCTGAAATTTTGAACCAGAATAATTTTAACCACCAGCAGCCCTTTGAAAAAGGAAACTCGGATCAAACGTTCAATAAGAACAGCTACTATTAATAATCTCCTGTGGCATCCCTATGAACCTCCAACTTGAATAGAAAGGGTGAGGTATGCCGTCCTCAAAATAAACACATGATATAGTGGGTTGAGTACTCTGCTGCAAAATGGAAGGGTGGAGTATGGACTCTCCTTGTGTAGAGGGAAGAGTTTAGTCTGGATATACTATGCTGTGGGTAACTGATAATTGCCAAGTTATTTTTAAAAGGGGGTCACTCCCAACACCAGTGTTTCAAGTTGACATTTGGGAGAATGAAATTATCCTCCTGGTTGGTTTATGAAAGAAAGAGTTTAGGCACCTAGTTTCAGAAAAGATTTCAGAGCTAAGGGACAATTATAGACGTGCTCTGGGAGGCAGGGGGGTGGAGGGGAGGAGAGCTGGGGTGTTTTAATTAGTGCAACTCTGAGAGCCATGCTAATTAAAGGGAGGGGGATGCTTTAATGAATGCAACTTCAAGAGCCATACTAATTAAAATGGTGGTGCGGGTGCTATAACTAAAGCTTGTTCAAGCTTTAGTTCAAAACAGCCCACTGCCATTTTTCAGCACAGGGATGCTGATACACATGACGTTGGAGTCTGCTGGAGTGTGGTTATTACCATGCTGCAGTGGATTTGATTAATCAAGTCTGCTACAACATGCTGTAATTACAGCGTGTCAGAGCAGCCTCCCTGCATGTGTATAGGAACCCATGAATTCCAAGTGGAGCAAGGTGCTTCCCTGCCTCCAGATTTAGGTACTTTAAACTCTGCTGATGCAAAAGATTTAAAACATATTAAATGAGACCCTATTTCATCAATCAAGTGCCTAAGTGGGCTTAGGTACTAGTGTATGGTCCTATTCCACCTTTCTTGCGTCCCTGAAAAATCGTTAGCAAGCTTACTTTTGTAATGCCTTGAAAATTAGTCAGAGCAGCAAGCAGGAAGAAGAACCATCTATCTGTTGTTTTGTTTGTTTTTCAGGGACTCAAGGAGGGTGGAATAAAATCACATTTAAGGACCTAATAGGGGAAGTGTTCTCAGCCTTTCTAATTTTCTAGCTTAGCCAGCTCATATTAGAATATTTGTTGTTGTGAATCACATTCTGAGGAGCCATGTGTAACGCTTTGATATAAGGAGTTTGGGCATCCACATCAGGGCTTTGAACTCCACTCTGGAGCTAGGCATCTAAAAATATGAACTGCAGTGCTCAGTAAGCACCTTACACCTTTGCACCAGCACCTGTACTGGCCCCAGAAGCCTTACCAGGAGTCCTGCAGGCCTCCCGAAGCAGCAGCAGCACTGAGCTAGCTGCTTAGAGCCTGACCGGGACAGCCAGGCTCTCTTTCTGGCGACACACACTGCTGCTGCATGAGCCACGCTGCTTTTTTCAGTAGTGGTTTTTTTTACATCAGGATCTCTGGGTGTCAAAAACACCCTGCTGCACTGCAAATTAGCAGTGTGGCAAATGGGTGCACATGCACCATGTGTGGTTTGTGATGCCTTAAACTACTTTGAGGTGCCGCAAGCTACATGTGCGCACTCATCAGGACGTGCCCCCAAAGTGTGCTTAAAACTAGTTTCAGGTGTTAATGTGTGGACAATCCAGGGGCTAAGAGCTCCAGGAGTCACCTAAGAGTAATGTTCAAGGCCCTTAGAGACTGTAAATCTAAGGAGACAAGAACACCACACAGCTAGCAGTCCACCTGAGTGACAAAGGGAAACTGAGGGACAGCCGAAGAAATATTTTTAACATTCTTGTTTGATTTTTCAAAAGTTTGTGTGGATAAGAGTTATTGCACTCTCCAGATAGGAATGAGTATATGTTTCAGGACTAAGGGGATTTTCAGAACAGTTTGTTAAACATACCTGAGTTTCCCCGAGTGCTCTTTAGGCTGAGTACTCTAGGAAGACAGATTTAGGACACGATTATAAGTCTGGCTGTTCAGTCTGGAATTTTAATAAAGCTCACACCATTAGTTAGGTTCTTCTGATTAGTTGTGTGTCAAGGGAACCAATAAGCCTATGGGTACAGATTAAGCTACTCAGAGATTGTATTGGGACATATTAACAGCACTGGATATGATGATTTTAGGGCTAATGGTCATTTTACCCCTACACATAATCATCCAGTGTAGCAAAACTATTTCCCAGGAGATTTCTGTTTTCTATGGGTTCAGCTGACTGATTTTTTTTCCCCACATGTGCCCACCAGAGTAATGTCCCACATTATTCTATGAGACAGATCTCCTCCCTGTACTCTATAGCTATATTCATCAAAGATGGATTCAGGCCTCTTTCAAGAACTCGTAAGAACGTTCTCCATACTAGAGGGGGATGGGACTGGACAGACAGTTCACACTGAGCGAGGGTAGGATTTTGGGGGAAGCAAACCTTTCTTCTGCCACATTCACATAACTGAACTGGAAGTGGTCATGGTGTTCCCTGAGGGAGCATCTATTCACTAAGATCCCCCCAGGGGAGGACAAGAAACAATGGTACAAACAGATAGAAGATTGCTTCAGACTGGACATAAAAAACTTCTTTACAAGTTGAGTGCTGAGGATTTGAAACAGGCTTCCTGCAGAGGTCACCCACCCTGGTGATCTTCAAAAAGTGTCTTGACACCCATTTTGCTGGGGTCATCTGATCTCCAGAAGTCTTTCCTGCCCAAGTGCAGCGGTTCTGGACCCAGTAATCTGTAAGGTCCCTTCCAGCCGCTAACAACTATGAAACTATGAAGGCAGGTGTGGCTTACCAGTTTCACAGAGCCATGTCTGTGGTGGAAACCTGCCTTTATTTTGGGCTTGCAGGAACAGCCACAGACTGTAGGCTGTTCCAGCTGAATATTGCAGACATAGAGCTGGTGTAGAGGGACAGGACACGCAATGGAATAGCAGTAACTTATGACAGAACCCAAGGAATTCCCTGCAATGAGGGTGCTCCTCCTATCCTACCTGCCGGTGGGGCATAACTATGCTTCCGCCTCACATGGAGCCATTGGATGGAAACTTTGCAAAAGAATCGTCATGGTCAATCATTCCATTACAATTCATGGCAAATTTTCCTGCAGTAACAGTGATATGGCTCAGTGCTTTTATATTGCTGAAATATTTGTATATATTATATATTTGTATATATTGCTGAAATCTTTAGAGATTGTAGCATCAGTGTAGCTGCACATTATAAACCTTCAATGTAGATGTGCTGCACCACAGTAAAATAGGCCTTGCACCAATGTGATTTTCAGGGCATCAAACTAATTAATGATTTACCAAGTAGTCTTTGCAGCAAGCAAAGCTGCTCTTGTTCATTGTGCCTTTGCTGGAAGGCTGAATATTATGTATGGAGTTTTGTTGGGTTTTTTTTAGAAGAGCATATCATTTATAAACAACAGTATGCTTAAGTAGATCTGATTCCCCATTTAACTTAATAAAAATATCCTGTGCCAACTGAAATCAATAGAAAAGCTGGACCCAATGTGTTGCTTTGGTTATATGCATTTCTAATACTCTTCTTTTTTTTTTTGTAAACAAGAGACAGTCATCTAGCAACCTTATTGGCCAATGCCAATTTTATCTAACATAATGGATAATAAAACAAGAGGGTTTCCATTACTGCAGCTTGCAGTGGACTGACATTTGGCAGTGAACAACCTTTTTAAAGTTCAAGCACTGCATTAAAAAGAGGATTATAAAGGGCATCATTAGAATTTAGGAAGGAAACTGTTATTCAGCATTTCAATTACTGAGCTACATGAGTGGCAGTAAGAAATAATAGACACAAATTAGTACTATTGAATGTTCCTAACTATCTAGTCAACAGCCTTGAAAAGTGATTTGGACTCAGATACAGTCATAAATTTGGAGATGTTCAAATAAACTCACTTTTCTTACTGTCACTGCTTTCTTAAAGCTCTGCTTTCATAGCTTTATCAGTACAAAATTAAGGACCCCGAACATTCACCTTATTAGCCTGACTTCAGTCCTATTAGCATTTTCTCTACTTTTCCCATTGCTGTAGGCACACATAATTTATTTAAGACTTACTCACAAGTTACAATCCAACAAAATAAACAGGAATGCTCCTTCCATAAAATCTGATACTTTTAATTAGCCCACAGAGACTGTTAGTACAGTATTTCAGCATATATAATGCTGTCTCTTTTGTAGTATATCACATGGCTTACAGTATAAAGAATATAATGATTTCCATGTGGTTGCCAGTACAAAGGATAGCAAGGTCTATAAAGCAGAAGGTGGTGAGTTTCAAAGATGCTGATAAATTTTGTTGTTATCTAGAATATTACAAATCTGTATTGTTTGTTCCCATTTTTTTTCTATAAAGGATGTCTTGGGTAAAATTATAGACTCTTTTTTCCTTATATGCTCTATCTAGATAGTGGCTTTCTTTCCATGGGAGATTATCCTGGAGAAAATAATGTGTTTTTCAATGACAGTGTCACTAGGGGCTAGAAGGTTTTTTTTCAGGTGATGTTCTTCCTGCTCTTTCATATAGTCTATAGCACTTTTAAAAAAAATAGTGCATCTTCAAAGCCAAAGTTGTGTTTATCATACTAACAGAGATATTGTTTTATGGATCTGAATGGTATTCAGCTGTCACATTTACTCACATGAACTGATAAATTTGTAATGGCTGACAGACAGAAATTGATTTATGAGTTTGTGGGAATGGAATGGAACCACTGAAAATGCCCTTATTAAAAATTTGCAGTTTTTCACAAGGACTTGCTTGCCTTAATAAATGTGAGAATAGGTTTGATTTCATTCAGAATTAATGTAGTTTGAAATTGAAATGAGTCTCACTTCCTGCCTCCAGGAGATCTGCTGGCATTTCTAGTGTTACATCTGAGCCTATGAAATAAAACTAAGCTGAAAATGGAAAATAAGATAAATTCTCCATAATTTGCACAATGAACACATTTTATGAGGTCAAAATCAATTAAATTTAGAAAATGTCAGTTTGGTACAGCAAATGAGTTATTTATTTTACAGTACCAATAGCCATTAGCTTCACTATAGCTGAAGAAATCTGAAGAGAGGAAGCACCTGAAGATTGTATTATCTTACAGATAGATTTCACTAGATGTATGTTCATATTGGTAGGTCTCCTTATAACTGAACAATATTGAAAGAAAAAAGACATCTCTTTATTTATATGACCCAGTGATATTACACTAAAGCCAGATTGATTGGTTCATCTTGATTGATAGTGGTCAATTAATAATATTATAGTGTCCCTAATTAACACACGGGAAGGCACCTTGTGCTGCCACTACTTGTCCCTGAGGAATGCCCATGCCATGTGCGCTTTGGCAGGCTGCAAGTTACCCCGGGTAGGGTAGGGGAGGCTGGGGCCAGGACTGGGCAGGCCCCAGCAGCCTTACCTCGGCAGCTGGGAGCCTCCTGGGGCTACAGCAGCGGCAATTCTGTCTCACAGAGCCTGGCTGGGAGCCAGAGCCTGGCTGCGGGTGGCCCAGCTCCACTTTTGAGTGGCATGCATTGCCTATGCGTGTGCTGCTCCATGTTTTTTTCCCGCCCATGGGAAAAAGGAACGGAGCAGCACACACATAGACAACGTGCCCTTGAAGCACAGAGAACATTTAAATATGCGGTATGTAGTGCTGCAGATGTGTTTGCTGTGCTACATACCACACAGCCGCAGTTGTCTGGATATGGCCCATGGGAATGTCCACTTGCAGCAGCTCAAATAGCAGCAGCACAAATTTGTGCCGGAGATTTGTGCCTCAGCACACATGCCTGAACATGCACTTCAGTGTGGGACAAATCGTGCCACTTATGGCAAACTGACCCTGCCCAGCTCCTCCCAGATCTTCAGCCAGGAGGAGCTAGAGGCTGAGGCCAGCACCTGTGCAGGCAGCTCAATGTAGGCAGGACCCGGCCCAGCCTGAAGACACGTATCTTCTGACTGTGGTGCCGGGAACCCAGGTGCCAGTAAGAGCAGCGTGGTTCTGCCTAGGGCTGCACACCAGTGGGCCAGCCTGAGCCAGTTCCATGTGACACAGGCAGTGCCAAGTCCCAGGCAGCTAGGACCTCACTGTACTGTCAAGGGGCTCTGTCAGTATTGGGCCTTAAGCACCCTGGCAGCCACTGCTGCTGCTGCTGAGGGAGGGCTGTGTGCTGTGCAGGCAGGTGGGGGACCCAGCCCTCCCAAGCAGTCCCTTGCATGCCCACAGTCCCTCCCCCGCCCCCACACCCACACACACAATCCTCCCCCACCCCTATCATATCCCCCACCCCCACACAGTCCCTCCACTCACAGTCTCCCCACCCCTACTCTCACCCCCACAGTCCTCCCACCCCCATGTCCCTATTTACCAGGGAAAGAGCCTGGGTTTGATCCACTGCTGCAGTCTACTCACACTCCCTTTCCTGCTTAAGCTGAGGCCCTAGCTGCTACAGAGGATTGCTCTCCATGGGGGGAATCTATCATTTTTTAAAAAGCTGAAGAGTCACCAAAGCTCTACTGCACTGTGGACCAGAAATCAAAGTAAGGTACTTCTATCGTGGTGAGAAAATCAACTTTTCCGCTTAAGACACTCACCCCAGTTTGAGGAGACTGATTTTGGGTATGTTTTATGCATAAGAATACAGTACTGTGTACTGTGGGGATTACTGTGGGGATTACATCAGTACAGGCAATTAAAAGTCTAGCCCTACCAATTTTCTGGGATAGAGAACAAGGCGATACTAATATTTTATTGTATCAATGAAGTCACGCTTTTGTTTGAGGTAACTTTTTAAGACAGAGGAGCAATATACTTGTTTTCATTGTTACAAAAGCAATCTGTAAATCTTTCAAAATTTCCTAAAGCACGAGGTTGACATCATCTACATAGACTTCAGCACAGCAGGGATGTGGGTTGGCAACTGGCTCAGAGGCCCATCCCAGCGATTTGTAATTGATGGGATGGCCTCATCCTGGAGGGCTGTCTCCAGTAGTGTCCCCCAGGGATCAGTGCTTCAGCCCATGCTCCTTAACATAGATTCATAGATGTTAGATTCATAGATGTTAGGGTCAGAAGGGACCTCAATAGATCATCGAGTCCGACCCCCTGCATAAGCAGGAAAGAGTGCTGGGTCTAGATGACCCCAGCTAGATACTCGTCTAACCTCCTCTTGAAGACCCCCAGGGTAGGGGAGAGCACCACCTCCCTTGGGAGCCCGTTCCAGACCTTGGCCACTCGAACTGTGAAGAAGTTCTTCCTAATGTCCAATCTAAATCTGCTCTCTTCTAGCTTGTGGCCATTGTTTCTTGTAACCCACGGGGGCGCCTTGGTGAATAAATACTCACCAATTCCCTTCTGTGCCCCCGTGATGAACTTATAGGCAGCCACAAGGTCGCCTCTCAACCTTCTCTTGCGGAGGCTGAAAAGGTCCAGTTTCTCTAGTCTCTCCTCGTAGGGCTTGGTCTGCAGGCCCTTGACCATACGAGTGGCCCTTCTCTGGACCCTCTCCAGGTTATCTGTATCCTTCTTGAAGTGTGGCGCCCAGAATTGCACGCAGTACTCCAACTGCGGTCTGACCAGCTCCTTAAAGAGGGGAAGTATCACCTCCCTGGACCTATTCATCATGCATCTGCTGATGCACGATAAAGTGCCATTGGCTTTTCTGATGGCCTCATCACACTGCCGGCTCAAGTTCATCTTGGAGTCCACTAGGACTCCAAGATCCCTTTCTACCTCTGTGCCACCCAGCAGGTCATTCCCTAGGCTGTAGGTGTACTAGACATTTTTCCTCCCTAAGTGCAGCACTTTGCATTTCTCCTTGTTGAACAGCATCCTGTTGTTTTCTGCCCACTTGTCCAACCTATCCAGGTCTGCTTGCAGCTGTTCCCTGCCCTCTGGCGTGTCCACTTCTCCCCATAGCTTTGTGTCATCTGCAAACTTGGACAGAGTACATTTGACTCCCTCATCCAAGTCACTGATGAAGACATTAAAGAGTATCGGTCCAAGGACCGAGCCCTGCGGGACCCCACTGCCCACAACCTTCCAGGTCAAAACCGACCCATCCACCATGACTCTTTGGGTGTGACCCTCTAGCCAATTCGCCACCCACCGGACTGTGTAGTCATCCACATCACAGCCTCTTAACTTGTTCACCAGTATGGGGTGGGATACCGTATCGAAGGCCTTCCTGAAGTCTAAGTATACGACATCCACCCCTCCTCCTGTGTCGAGGCGTTTCGTAACCTGGTCATAGAAAGAGACTAGATTGGTCAGGCACGATCTGCCCGCCACAAACCTGTGCTGGTTTCCCCTCAGCATAATTTGCCCTGCTGGGCTCTCACAAATGTGAGCCTTGATAATTTTTTCAAAGACTTTGCCAAGGATGGAGGTGAGACTGACTGGCCTATAGTTGCCCGGGTCCTCCTTCCTCCCCTTTTTGAAAATGGGGACCACGTTAGCCCTTTTCCAGTCCTCCGGGACTTGGCCCATGCGCCACGAGCGTTCGAATATTCCTGCCAGTGGCTCTGCAATGATGTCGGCCAGTGCCTTCAGCACCCTCGGATGGAGCTCATCCGGGCCTGCCGACTTAAAGGCATCCAGTTCTTCCAAGTGACTCTGCACCACCTCAGGATCTACGTATGGAAGTCTGGCACCTTGCTGCTGCCTCTCTACAACCCCAGTGAGAGACTTGTCGTGCCCCTCACTTAGGAACACTGAGGCAAAGAACTCGTTGAGGAGTTCAGCCTTGTCCTTTCTGTCTGTCACCAATTGTTTCTGCCCATTTAGCAGGGGTCCTATTCCTCCCTGGTCTTTCCTTTTACTCCCAATATATCTAAAAAACAATTTCTTGTTGTCTTTTACTTGGGTTGCCATCCTCAGCTCCATGGCAGCTTTGGCCCGCCTAACTGCCTCCCTACAAGCACGAGCAGAGGAGGTATATTCGTCTTTAGTGATCTCTCCCTGTTTCCACTTTTTATGTGCTCCCCTTTTGGCCTTTAGGCTGCCCTGGATTTCTCTGGTCAGCCATGGAAGCCTCCTGGCCCCTTTCCCTTTTTTTCTTCTCTCGGGGATCGTCTTGCTTTGTGCCTGAAGGATCGTTTTCTTAAAGCACAGCCACCCTTCTTGGGCTCCCATCCCTTCAAAACTCCTACTCTGCAGTTCATCCTTGACTAATCGCCTGAGTTCATTGAGATCAGCTTTCCTAAAGTCTAGCACTTTCACCCTGCTAGTTACCTTTCCCACTCGACGTCTTAAGTTGAATTCTATTATTAGGTGATCACTGTCTCCCAAATGGCTACCGATCTGGAGGTCCCCTATCATGTCATCCCCTGTTGCCAATACCAGATCCAGTATGACATTCCCCCTAGTGGGACCATGCACCTCCTGTGTCAGGTGGAGGTCCTGTACACAGGTTAGAAACCTGCGTGAGCGATGGGACCTTGCTGTCTGCGTCTCCCAGCAGATGTCCGGGTAGTTTAGGTCCCCCATGACTACCCCCTCTTTAGCTTTTATGGTCTCCGAGAGTTGCCTCAGGAGCCCCGCATCTATTTCTTCCCCTTGGTGTGGGGGTCTGTAGCAGACCCCTACCACCAAATCCCTTTCTCCTTGCCCCCCATGTAGCCTAACCCACAATCCTTCTACTTCCTCAACCTTGGATTCTGTCTTGATGAGGGTTGATGTATATTGCTCACTGACATAGAGTGCAACCCCCCCCCCTTTCTTCCCTGACCTGTCCTTTCTGTACAATCTGTAGCCCTCAATATGTACCGCCCAGTCGTGGGATGAATCCCACCAGGTCTCTGTTAGCCCCACTAAGTCATAGGTGTTTAGTGCAAGCAGGAGTGCTAGTTCGTCCTGCTTGTTCCCCATGCTCCTAGCATTAGTATATAGACACTTGAGCCCTGCGACTGGTGCCTTTGCTGCTCCCCCACTCTGAGTCCCAAGGGGCCCATTGTTTCTTGCCAACCTAGTAGAAAACACACGCTTACCTTTGGGGGACAGGTGAAGCCCATCCCAGCTGAGCATGTCCCTCGTCGTGATGTGCGGGTCATTGTCCAGGAAGCCGAAGCCTGCCTCGAGACACCACTGCCGAAGCCGCCAGTTGGTTTCTCGGATGCAGTTCTCCTGCCGTCTTCCTCGTCCGGTCACTGGTAGGATGGAAGAGAATACCACCTGTGCACCGAACTCCTTCAGCACGCCACCCAGAGCACTGTAGTCCACCATCAGGTGATCGGGGGTTCTCCTGGCCGCATCATTAGTACCCACATGGACTAGGACCATGGGGTAGTAATCGGTGGCCTTGATCCTGGCCTGGATTACCTCCGTCACATCAACATCTTTATCAATTACTTGAATGAGGGAGTAGAAAGTACAATAATTAAGTTTGCAGATGACACCAAGCTGTGGGGAAATAAGGGCACCTCTGAGGACAGAGTAAGGATCCAGGAGTACCTTGGTGGTCCACTGGCTAGCACCACATCTGAAAGGGACTTGGAGGTGAAAATCAACCAGAGGATAAATATGAACCGTCAATGCAATGAAGTTGCCAGCAGGGCAAATATAACTCCGGTGCACAAATATAACTCTGGTGTGCATCAGCCGATGCCAGGGGTGATGCATAGGGGGTTCACGTGGGTGCACATGCACCCCCTGAGCATAGCGGTGCACCCCCTGCAGGTGATCACTGCTTGGCACCCTCGGTCACTGCTTGCCACCCCCTGTGGTTGGTTGGTGCCTGCGGGTGGTCCACGATCGCCTTTGGCCACTGCCGATGCTGCCGGAGGCACCTGCAGGTGGTTGCCGACCTCTGCTTGGTGCTCACCACTCCCCTCCCCTATCACCAACAGTGTCAGTGGTGTCTGCACAAGCTCCCTGCTTATTGCTGCCAGGGTCCTGCCACCACCAGCACAGCCATGCCCCCCAGACACTGGGGGCACGCACTGTTCATGGCAATGCATTGCCAATAGATCCAGAGAGGTGCTTCTTCCCCTCTATTCAGCATTGGTGAGGCCACAGCTGGAGTACTGTGTCCAGTTCTGGGCATCACACTTCAAGAAGGAAGTGGATAAGCTCAAAAGGGTACAGAGAAGGGCCACCTGTATGATCAGGGGCCTGGAAAATAGGCCCTATGAGGAGGGACTCCAGGAACTGGGTTTGTTCAGTCTGGGTAAGAGAAGACAGACATGACTTGATAGCTGCCTACTAGTATGTCAGGGGCAAACACCAAGATCTAGGGGAGCAACTCTTCAGAAAGGTACCCCTTGGGAGGACAAGGTCCAATGTGCACAAGCTAGTTGAGGAAAAATTTAGGCTGGACATAAGGAAAAACTTCTTTTCAGTAAGGCTATTTAGAATCTGGAACACACTCCCAGCAGAGGTGGTGTAGTCACATTCCCTGGAGGTGTTCAAGAGGAGGATGGACAAGCATCTTGTTGAGCTTGTTTGAGCCCAATTACCTCCTGCCCATGGCAGGGGGCCTGACGATGATCTTACAAGTCCCTTCCAGTCCTACTGTTCTATGATTCTATGATTCTACGCAGGTTTTATAAGAACACCCACTTTCAAGCCTTTTGTAATGGAGCAAAAAAGCCTCCTCTCTCAATACACAACTGACACTTTCATCCATGTTTCTTTGCTGAACTACCAGCAAATCCTTCTATATCCACTGTGTTTTTGAGACAGATTTAATGCTGACATAGTAGTAGCCTGTTGGTTCTGTTTTGTCATGTCAATGATTTTTGTTCATTCTGTTTCACTTCCCTGCCAAGCATTTACCTAAACTGCTGCTCACTAGGGTTAGATGGTGTAGTGATCACTGGGCTCAGTTAAGATAGTCAAGCATGAATGAGAAGAACTAAACTACAAGTTTCATTGTAAGTAAGTAAGCTTCTGTGGTCCTTTAGTTTCTGCAACTGAGGGTCCTGCTTCCAGTTCCCACCTTTTCTAAATAAGTGATTATCTCTGAATTTTAACTTTTATCATTACATCTTCCCTCTTAACAATCATTACAAAAATCAATTAACACAAAAATTCATAATAACTATCTACAGAAGAAGGGTTGCTAGCCTTTACCACTCACTTTCCTATTCCCCCTTTTCTATAGCTCCTTCAGCGAGTTGCTGAGTCTTTCAAGAAGTTTCACTTTCCTTGCATACTGTTTAAGTATCAGACTCAGTTTTCCAATTTGTTTATAATAGGAAACATTTCCTTCAAGACTTGATAGACTTGAGTCCTTATACTGGGATTTGATTGCCACTTTTGGAGCATTATTACGTTTGAGACCAGAAGTGCCAATGTTCCTAGTACTACACAAAACACTGTTTTTTTTATCAGTCACTTGCAGGTTTGGCATGCTTCTGGACGTGATACAAAGTTCACCACCTAGACTGATGAGGCTGACCTCCTCTTTCTGGATGACAGTATTTGCATTTATGTACTTAGGTACATTTCTTCCCATATGGAAATGGTTGCCCCTTGTGTTCTGGAACAACTGTTTTCTTCCTAAAAAGACTGTCCAGACTTGGGCTGCGGTGGTCAAGAGGATCTTCAGGAGGCATGAATATTGTATCTTGTTGTACTGCAAGCACACAATTAACTAGACTCAGTTTTTCATAAGCTGACAGACCCACAATTGGTGTCACTTCTCTAGGATTCAAAATGATTGGGAGTTTATATATATTCTACTTTTATATTAGATGTGAGCAATACATCTTCCTTTCACTAACATTTTTTGTTCCTGAATAGGCAGTTATTTTAATGTTTGGTGCACTCACTTTTTGGTTTCGATTTCAATTTTTATATTTATGCTCTGGTAGAATATTAACCTGAGCTCCAGCATCAAATTTAAATGAAACCATTGTTCCCTGCACTGGCAAAATCCAGTCTCTTTCATTGGTCTTGCTTGATTTTACTATGCCTACAAAAAAAGTCCTCTTCCAGTGCAGGCTCAACTCTGCGTACTTGAGGTTTATGTTTGGGAACTCTTATCAGCTGGAAAAATGGTTTCTTTAGAACTTCCAAATCTTGTACAGCATTTGGGGCCACGTTGCCTTGGATACTTGCTAAATTACTGCCTGTAAGCTCTCTCTTCCCTATAGGTCTTCTTAACAATAGAAAATTCAACCCGGTAAGAGGGTTTTTTTCTGGCTGTTCCTTGATGCGTACTGCTTGGGTGACTGCTTTTCATGGTTCTTCTTCAGCTTTGGCCTTCACAATTTCTGCTGCCTTAAAAATCTGTATAGTTTTTTCTAGGAACAAGTCTCCCTAACTCAATGGCTTTTCATGTAATGCAGTGTCTGCAGTGCCACAGATGATCCTATCTCTAATCAGAGATTCTGTTAAGTTCCTAAAACACAGTTCATGCTCCATCTTTCTAGTTCAGAAGCATATTGATCTAGACTTTCTCCTGTTGTTTGTATGCACATAAAAATCTGTGTCTTTCAAAGGTCTCGGTCTTGATTCAGAGCTGGTCTAACTCTACCCTAGCTGTACAGTTAGTCTGACAACTGAGATACCACCCTAAGATATCACCTGGCCTCTTGCATCTTTCTGGACCATTTCTACAACATTACTTTTACACTGTCATTCTTTTCTGGTATGCAGTAATTTTTAAATTTAGTATTACATTTAACTATATATTTCAACCCTCTGCAAACATAAAGGTGTTATATATAATTAGGTCTTCCTCTCCCACAATATGCAAGACTTGAGAATCTGACTTTGTCTTTTTTCTCTTCTGCTCCAATGAGCTATAGGTCACCTAAACCTTTATCTGAATGTCCTCCAGTTTTCATCTATACTGTGTGATGACAAAAGACAGGTTGGGGTTGTAACATGTCCCTGACTAACTGTCCTTTTACTCAGACTATTGCTGTGCAAAAAGATTGCTTATAAAAGATTTTGTCCTTCCACATGGCTGCCTTGCTCCACTTGCTCTTATTTTTCAACTTCTTTTTTTCCATTTAAATCTCAAATTCTTTCACGTTTCTTCTCATTCAGTACTTCTGACACCAGGCAGTGATCACCAGTCAGGCATGAATGAGAAGAACTAAACAAGTTATATTGTGGAGAAGAAAACAAGTTTTGACCATCCTTCAGCCTCTCTAACTAACAGATACTCCCCAAGTAAGGAACTATCTCTCAATTTCCAACTCTTCCTAATTAGGGAGCATCTCTAAATTATAACATTTATAACTATAGATGTAAAAACCATGCTGGCACAAAATTCACCATATTTAGAGAAAAATGTATATTATGGTGAAATTGATCTGGTTTATGAGACTAACCTTCTATAATTAATTTTTTTTTAATTTAAAAACAGGGGGAAATATGATAATTTTCAAAAGAAATACTAAATTATTCAAATCCTCAGGCTAAGTCTCCCATAAATATGATATAATGTCTCCATTTGCATTCCTAGGAAGGTCTGATGGACCTTTGAGCAAAGCAGTGAAGTAGACGATAGTTTTTTCCAAGCTAATGTTGTATACTAAAAGGAGCCAAAAGCCAGTAAAAAAAAAGTTGGGAAATATATTCCATATTTATTTCTTTTCTTTAGCAGATGCTCTGCCTATATTTCAGCTATTTGACTTTCCTTCTCCAAATAGCATGTGATCCTACCCTGAGGTAAGTCAGATAGCCAAAAAATAGACACAGCACCTTCTAAAGAATTGATATAAACATGGAATAATCACTCAGATATATGAAGCAAAACTCAGGGCACAGAGATAAAATAAAACAACAAAAGAAACAGATAAGCCTAAATTAGACCAAGATAAGCCAGAGGGGTATAATGACAGTTTTCATTGGTGTGGAGGATAAGATATGCTGTGGCCTGGGGAAGTAATGAGAGAACTGTAATGAAGTGATAGGATAGTGTGCAGCTGGACAGGGAGGAGATTGTATCCACTTAAAGATGAACTCAATGAAAGCTTCATTTTGGGGAGAAAAACGAAGCTATTAAGATAAGACCAAAACATGAAATCTAATGATGTTAGAATTTTATCCATTTTGAAGTCTCCATGACTCCAGAAAACGTTAAGGTTCATAAGCAGTGTAGGCTTCACCCTGATTCAAAGGACTAATATGGAGTTCATCCATAATTTTCATCCATAATCAGTCATATAATCCCTTCCCTTCTCAGTCATCCCCTAAGATTATATCACTGTTCAGGCTCTGATCCAAGGCTAATTTTCAGCTGAAATTCTCATTGGCTTCAATATATCTTGGTTTAAGCTTTGGATCCTGTCATTGTAGGTGTTGTATAAAATCCTGAGCCGGATAGCAGTGGAAACTGCTGTGGCTGACTGTTCAACAGAGGCCCATGCTAAAAGTTGACCTGTTTTGGGTAATAGTATTAGCCAAAAAGAGCAGAGCTGAGTTTTCTTTTCATAACCTAGAAAAGCAATCATGGTGAAGGAGGGAGACCTCCACCCACAGAAATTAGTTCTTGCACTGTATTCTAGTCCAACAACCGTTTTCTTTCCAAATCATATATTTAATTGGAATCCTTCAATAGAGTCAGTGCAGCTCTTGGGTTGTATGTACATTTCTTAACTACAGCAAAACTACTCAGTGATCGCTATAAAATGATATTTAGGGGTTTGCTTTTGGGAACTGGGTTGTAGGTAAAGTAGATATTGCATTAGAACAATGGTCCAGAGCAACAACAAGGGTTACTTGGTTTCTAAAAGCTTATTTGTGACAAAATTTCTTTCAAAGCCCACTGTCTCTGACACAGGCAAGCAGACAGTCTGGGAAATTAAAGACGTGCACCACACTGTCCCATAACATGAAATAAAGAACTCTGCCACTCTGGCCAGGTCACAGTGCCCAACTTCAGGGCTCTTAAGATTTCTGGCTTTGGGGAACAGAACAAATTAGGAGAAATCAGTAAAAGCTCAAATTACGATGTGTGCATGTGATGCGTTTGTGAAACAAAAGAATATGCTGACAGGACAGAATCTGGACACTATGATGACCATAGGGAAACCAATCAGTGATGCCCAGAGATGATGAGTCATCAGAAGGGCAGACAGGATAAAAAAGGAGAGATTTCAGAGCAGCAAAGGGTCCCCGAGAGGGGAACCTGAGGCCACCATTGATACTACCAGCCCGTCTCACCCACCCCACTGGGGGGGTAAGAGAGGTGGGCCATGGCTTCTGACCTTCAGGCTGCTAGCATCTGACATTCAAAAGAGAACCTCAGAGTGAAGCTTGCATACTGGCCAGATGTACCTTGACTCTGTGAACCCTGGTATTGGTAGATTTCTTGGACTGGTAGATATAGAATTGTTTGCATTATTCTTGTCTGGTATCTTTGTGTATCAATAAAATTTACCAGTTATCAGAAGGAAAGGTCATGGTCAGGCTGAGGATTTGGGTCCACCCAGAACAAGGTATCTGGGTAACAAATCCAGTGCCAACACTCATGTAGAGGGAGCACTTGCTCAACATAATATGTAAGTAGGTCAGGGTACGGTGCATGATTCCCCCTCACCCTCCCTGCCTCTTTTATTCCTTCCACTCTCCTCAGATGCATTTTCTTTAGGACTTATATACCTCAGAAAGCTGAGTAGCACAAAATGTGGGTAGGACACTGGAAGAGGATGTAGCAGCATTTTTATTCTTATATTTATTTACTAAAAAATACTCTGCTTCTAAAATAGTTCCCATTCTTTTTTTTTCTTCATTCTATTCTCTCTCCCTTTGAGGTTTTTTAACTTCTTTTTTAAAATGCAGCTCTTCAAACCAACATTTTCATTGATAAAAGAGTAGGTAGATTGAAAGATTAAAGTTTATAAATGATGTTGAATTATTAGTGGGAAGTTATTAAGGACTTTGTTACATGGTAATTTTGGGTGGCTCCTGGAGCTCCTAACCCTTGGATTGTCTACACATTAACACCTTAAAGTGGTTTTAAGCACTTATTATTCAGCTCAAAGTTATGCCACTCCAAGGCAGGATTATTGCTGATCTGCACTACTCAGCTCTTGTTCTGCTAAAGTGTGGCCATTCCCCAGAAATGTGCCACCCAAGTTAAAGTCTACCAGTGTCTCAGGATCACTCACACCCCAGCCTGGAAAGCCTTTTCTGGTTCACCAGCCCTTTAGTAACAACTCACAGCTCCAGCTCCAACTCCAGCTCCTAGTCATGCTCCTGCAGTGGTCACCAGGCCCTTAGTGGCAAGTCACAGTTGTGCAGGTCAGAGACAGTCAGAGAAGGTTTCTAGATTAAGGATGTTATTGCTCCAAACTCCAAGCTAGCACTAACACTGATCAATATTTGTGCAGCTCACAACATAAAATGTAACAAGGTCCTAAGGGTTCCTTGATCACCTGTGTGTAAGCAGGTGGATGGACCTACTCATTCCTTTGATGGTGAGAAAAATTCTTCTAATTTCCAGTCCAAATGTCTTCATAGCCATTTCATACCTATTTGTTACTGTGCTAAAATTGTCCTTCAACTTAAGTTGCTTTTTCCCCTCCATAGTGTTTACTCACTGATGTAATTATGGAGGCCAAAAATACATTCTCTCAACCTTAATTTTGCTAAATTAAACAAGTCAAGTTCTTTTAGTCTCCTCTTGAAGTATAGACTCTCTGTTCTCCTAAAATTCTGATTTGAATTCATCTTTCTTGAACATGAGTGACCAGAACTGTACAAAATATTCCAGATAAGGCCAAACCGGTACCTTGTACATGGCATGATCACCTCCCTCTGCTGGAAATACCTTGCCTGATTTTCCCCATTTCTTTTTCATGGCTTTATCATATCAGCAACTCATAGATATACTGTAATTTCTTTCTTCTCCTCTGTCATTTTCAATTGTCATTTTCAAGATCATCAAAAATCTTTGTTATTTGTCCCCAAAACTTTGTGCTTTGTAGCTTTTCCATCCTATTTCATCCTAGTTCCTCACTTCTTGATATTACCTGATTTTCTTGATAATATTCTAAACATTTCTGTATCAAGAATTATTATCATCGTTGTGTCATTGCAAAGGTTCATTAAGACATTCCTGTGGTTTATGTATACAATTCTATTAAAAATATTAAATATGATCATTTCTAAGATCAATCGTATCGGAACTCCTTTAGTCATCTCCTATACTAGCATTTCCCCTTTCAACACAACCAATTGTCATTTCCCCATTAGCCAATCCCTTACCTACCTTGGAGTTTTTCAACTAATTCACATCTACTCCATCTTGACAAATAACTTCCCATATGACATTGTATTAAATGTTGACTGAAATCCACATAGATTACATCTATTGCATTTCCCTTTTCTAGAAAATCAGTTATTGGATCATGCAAAGCTATCAGGTTAGTTTGTCACAATCTATCTTTAGTAAACCCAGATTGTATTTTGTCTTATTTTTTATTTTACTTCTATATCTTAAATTATTAATTCCTTCAAATTTTGTTCTAAAGTCCTGTGTACTGCTGAGGTCAGAATAACAGTCCTGTAGTTGCCAGTAAACAAAGTAAGATGCTTCATCCTACTTTCACTGAAGACAAGGAGGATTTATTTATTTTTATTTATTTATTTACTGCCTTCATAGTGGGAAAAGACTGAGCCTATAGTTCTTTCTCTTGCTCTCTGGAATGGTATTACATTTGGATTTCACTTTCTTTTCTCTGAATCCTACCCAAGGCTATTTTAGTATTCATGTTATAATATGGCACTTTTAACTTTAATGAGAAAGTTTGTGACCAGAATGACAGACGCTGAATCTTCTTAAACCATCTGATTATTGTAAAAGTTTCTGATATAAGAATCTCTTTCATATAAGCACACTATAACTTAGTTTTCAATAACAACTATGTTCTATCAGTAACACAGTAGAAAAAAACAGAAATATTTTTTTAAAACTTTTCCCTTTTTCTTAATTAAAATTCAAAATGTTAATACAGGACCTTAAAATGTCACTGAATATTTGAATTTTAAAATCGTAACTATTCATATAATGTATAAAGATGGTCTGACTGGATACAATTTTGTACGTTAGTATCTTACCTAAAACTATCCAATAGCAAACATCAGTCATGACAAAAAATACCATAATCTTTCTCAGAATTTTGCCTTCCAAACCCCTCAGCCCTTTCCAAAAGATAAAAAACAATTTAGTGCTGTACATCACTGAAGTCAATAGAGCACCAAATTAGAAGATCCTGATGGAGAATCACTTCTATTTGTACTTTAGTTCAGTAGTGCTCAACCTCCATCCTGTAGGCCAAATGTGGCCTGAGAAGCCAGTGTGAATGGCCCATCATAGAATTATAGAAAATTAGGGTTGGAAGGGATCTCAGGAGGTCATCTAGTCCAACCCCCTGCTCAAAGTGGGACTATCTCCAAATAGATCATCCCAGCCAAGGCTTTGTCTAGCTGGATCTTAAAAACCTCCAAGGATGGGGAGTCCAAAACCTCTCTGGGTAACCTGTTCCAGTATTGTTCTACCCTCCTAGTCAGAAAATTATTCCTGGTATCTAATCTAAACTTCCCTTGCTGCAACTTGAGACTGTTGCTCCTTGTTCTGTCATCTGCCACCACTGAGAATAGTCTAGTTCCATCTTCTTTTGAACCCCGCTTCAGGTAGCTGAAGACTACTTTTAAATCCCCTCTCAGTCTTCTCTTCTCCAGACTACATAAACTCAGTTCCCTCAGCTTCTCCTCAGAAGTCATGTGCCCCAGCTACCTCACCATTTATGTTGCCTTCCACTGTACTCTCTCTAAATTGTCCACATCCTTTCTGTAGTGGATGCCCCAAAAGTTAACACAATACTTCAGATGTGGTCTCACCAATGCTGAATAGTGGGGAATAATGACTTCCCTTGATCTGCTGGCAACACTCCTACCAGTGCAGCCCAGTATACTATTAGCCTTCTTGGCAACAAGGACACACTGTTGGCTCATATTCATCTTAGTGTCCACTATAACCCCCAGGCCTTTTTCTGCAGGGCTGCTGCTTAGCCAGTCAGCCTCCAGCCTGTACTGGTGCATGGGATTGTTCTGTCCTAAGTGCAGGACTTTACAGTTGTCCTTATTGAACCTCATGAGATTTCTTTTGGTCCAATCCTCCAGTTTATCTATGTCACTCTGAATCCTAGCCCAATCTCCAGCATATCTACTACTCCCCCCACTTTGGTGTCATCTGAAAACTTGGTAAGGGTGCACCCTGTGCCATTTTCTAGGTCATTGGTGAAGATATTGAACAAAACCAGCCTCAGGACCGACCCCTAGGGCACTCCACTTGATACCAGCTTCCAACTAGACATTGATCCATTGATTACTAAGTCCAATCAGCCAGCCAGTTTTCTATCCACCTTACAGTCCATTCATCCAGCCTATACTTCTTTAGCTTGCCTGCAAGAATGTTGTGGGAGATCGTATCAAAATCCTTACTAAAATCAAGGTACACCACATCCACTCATCTCCCTGAATCCACAGAGCCAGTTATCTCATCATAGAAGGCAATCAGATTGGTCAGGCATGACTTGCCCTTGGTAAATCCATGCTGACTGTTCCTAATCACTCCAAGTCCTTAGAAATGGATTCCTTGAGGATCTGCTCCACGATTTTTCCAGGGACAGAGGTGAGGCTGACCGTTCTGTAGTTCCCTGGATCCTCCCTTTTTTAAATATGGGCACTATAGTTGCCCTTTTCCAATCATCTAGGACCTTTCCCAATTGCCATGAGTTTCCAAAAATGATGGCCAGCAGCTCTGCAATGTCAGTGCAAGTGAATGCTCCTGCTGCTTGTCCCCTCTGTTTCCTTGCCACTTAATTCAGCAACAGTGAAGTGACTGTAAACATATAAAACATATATATATATATATATATATATATATATATATATAACCTATTTATATAAGTTTACAAAACAATAACTCTTGTTGAATGTAAACCCAAGGGGTATGGCAGACAAAGGCAGTATAACATCATAGGCCTGACCCTCTTTGGTCTTCCAGTTAGTGTACAGCCCCTACCCTTAGCAGGCTTCCCAGGTAGCTAGCAAGGGGCAGTTGACAGAAAAACACAAGTTAAACAGTAGTTCAGCAGACAAAACCCAACAGGGATAAATCATTAGCCCAAACATACATAAGTGAAATTACATTAATGGCATTCAATACATAAAGATAAAAAATACCATGAAAGCAAATATTGAGTAAGGGGTGCTCTAGCAGGGGTCCCTAAACAATTGGACCCCTAGCAGGCTAAATGATGCAACTCATAATACAACAATAAGTACACAAGTTTACAGCAAAGGTCCCAACAACATAAGGAACATAGACAACAACAATGGTACCAGAATTGTGCCCGAAAAAGCATGTTACCACGTGGTGTGGATGTAGATGTGGAAGAGGATGTGGATGTTGGTGACATTGCCAACTTGTGGGGCACTTTTTGGGAAATCCTAGTAACTGTCAAAAAATGTCCTGCAGGGCCACAAGCTGTACTGGAGGGGCTCATGTCCACATTTGGCCAGAGGGCCCCATTTTTGGAATCCCTGTATTATATTATTAGGTAAAAGTTGGGCAGTATGGGGACCACTTTCTCCAGCTGTGTTTAAAAAGAAAAAGAAAAAGCTTTAAGAAAAAAGCACAAATGTAGTTAATTCTGTTTCTTGTGAGAAGACCCACCCTCTCAATGTATGTTAGGTACATCAGATATTCTCTGTATCCAGTCTACATGATCATAGATCAAGAGCAACATGTGCAGACATTCACAAGTGCTAGGAGCTGCACTGGGAACCCAGTGTAAGTAATTTGGGGTGTTGTGAGGGGTGGGCAGGATCAGGGGGGCTAGTGGATCTCCTGGAGGGTTTGGCAGGTCCAGAGTGGTTGGCAGGTCCAAGGGAGGATTAGTGAGTCTGCAAGGAAAGGAGTTGTCTGTCCAGCAGTGAGGGTCCAGGGGGACTAAAAATAGCCTAGTCAATGTGGGGAAGATAGGAAGAGCACAGTCCTAGGCCTGGGGTGAGCAGATGGGCTTTCCCAGCCCCAGGGCTACGCTCCAGACATATGCAGACATTCACTAGATTGGGTAAACTTATCTGGCTGGGCCTGCCATTTTTGCCTTATTTAACTTTCCCAGACATCTGCACAGATCAGCATTTAGATTGATCTAGCTCTAGTTAGGTCAATATAAATGTCACATCCGCACATACCTGTTCAGTTCACCTATCAAACCAAGTCCTTATAGGTGCCCTTAGATGCTCTGCGATATAGGTTGTAGCTGTGTTGGTCCAAGGACATAGGCAGACAAGGTTCTTTGGGTAAATCTGATATCTTTTATTAGACCAATTCAAATAGTTTGAAAAAAATTCTTCTTTGCCTGAAAACTTTCAAAGAAGAATTTTTTCCAACTATTTGCATTGATCTGATAAAAGATATCAGATTTACCCAAATAACGTCTTCTGCCTTATGTGCTCTGTGCTTTTCTCTGGATCCCATACATAACTGAGCTATTCAGACTGGGATGTTTTGGGCATTACACAGAAACAGCTTTGCAGGTGCCTAGGAAAGTTTCAAGGCAAGCATAGTGAGTTGAGAGCAGTCCTCTTTTTGGCCCCTAAATCTTGGTGGGTTTTTTTGGATTTGACTTCAAGAGATCTCTTTTTCTCAGCATAAACCTGGAGGATGCATTGATTGAGCTGAGTTGGGTTTCTTCTTTTATTTTCTTTTATTCTGTTTTGACTTCTATAACACTGTGATCTTTCTTGTGTCAGTTCCAGGTCTACCTTAGAAGAGAACTGTCTATTTTTGGTTTGGGTTTTTTTCTGGTTTTAATTTTTCATAGTTGATAAATTGATTTTGTGTAAAGTCCACAAAATGTGTTTTCCTCTTTCTTCAGAACAGAAGTATCATGAGCTTGAAATTAGAATGAGGACCACTCATGATTTCATATTATATTATTGCCAGGCTCAGGGTGTACCCCGATTTTTAGGTTTGTGTGTTTTTATTCTTTGGGGGGAACAGTAGAGAAAGGTTGTTCTGTTTTTCCCTCTGATCCATTCTCGAATTCATATGCTGCCTCACAATAAATGCTGTTCAATCAAGTGATGAACTGTGCTGGGAATCAAAATGAGCAAGATGTCCTAAGTTATGAACATTGTTTCAACATATGTCCCTAGGCAAGACAATTGCCATTTTGCAAAGAGGATTGAGGTGTCTTTTAGAATTACATCAAACCAAACACCTTTTCTGCTTGCCAAACATCTTTTCTGCTTTTCTGCTTGTTATATGTACAGTATAAGGCAAACTTGATTCTTGTGTCTAATCCTTTTTTAATGTTGAAACTGGTGATTTAATAAAATAATCTTCTAAAAAAAACTCAAAATGTGCATAGTTTCAAAAAACAAGATGTCAAACTGTATCTAATTACATTGCATTCATAATCCTATGCAAACTTCACTTGCACTGCAATGTGTGGATTTGGCTCAGATTAAATTAATCCCTATTTACACATAACACGTAATTCTATCTCCTTTTCCCTGAGGGACAGCATGGAGAATTTCAGAAGCATGAGCAAGCATGCTAATTTTGACAGAAATGAAGCAGATCTAGTTAATAAATGTTCTGTGTAACAATAATACTGAGAGAAAGGGTTTCAAGTACCACTCAGAGATCACCTCTTCCTCTCAGTCAGACAAGCAGTTCAGCTGAGTGTCTTTGTTTCAGACACTCTTCTGGGATTTAAATCAATCTACAGAGCCATCTACTTCCATATACATACACATAAGGGAAATAGGAAGCGAGCACTCCATTTTCAATATTTTCTCACTAACTTCAGTGAACTCTCTGCTGCCCCCTTTTTAATCAATGATTTTGTAAACAGACAGCAACACCTGAGAGTGATACCCTGCCTATATCAGGGTAGCATACTATCCCCCATTTGTGATACAAACTGTTTGTTGTACTTTGATAAAAATATAGGCATAAATGCACATTGTATTACTAAGTAGCTTATTGAGTTCAACACCAATTTTAACAGCTCAAATGTATTGCCTGACAAACCAATGTAAACTAGAGTTATTGAGTTCACATCAGTATTGTAAGGGCAAAAAACTATTGTAATTATTCCTAAAAGAAGCTTTGGTAATTATCCCTAGAAGGTGTATTACAAGGGAAAATGTTCAACATAAAAGAAATCCAAACACATTAAGATGTTGACATGCACAGGTAAAAAAAAACATCTTTACAGATAACTGGACAATTGTGATTAATACAAATCAGTGTTTGTATTCCCATATTAAATGAATCTATATTTTAGTGACAAGTTATATTTTCTTTCTTTGTTTTTTTCTTTCTTTCTTTCCTTCTTTCCTTCTTTCTTTGTAATGGAAAAAATAGAGAATTTAGTTTCATAGTTATAGTCATTCTGGTTGTTAAAACAATTTCCTAAATGGAAAGAGACCTCCCATAGCCAGTCAGATAGATAGATAGCTTCCAGAGGTTAGCCAGGAAATGGTTAACATTCAGCACTCAGAAGACAAAAAGACCACAGCTGCATGCCCTCAGCTGGAAAGGAACTTGTTTAAAAGGGACCTATGCTCATCCCAGCTATGGTGAATCAGTTATCTCCTCCACGACCTTCTTCTCCCAAGCAAATTAATAAAGGGAGCACAGAGGGGGCAGCTGTGTTAGTTAAAGGTTAGTTCCTTTTTGTAGCAAGTGTATCTGGGTTGACAAAATATTTTTGAGAGTATCAGAATTTATAGTAGTAGGTTATTCTTTTGGTTCATTTAATTTAGAAGTCAGGGGGAAGGAAACCTTAATTTGAAGCTTTATCAGAGAGACATTCCATGAACTATTTTAAGCAGTCTCAGAAAAAGCTTGTACTAGTCAGTGACTAGTGACTTGAAGACAGTAATTTAAGTTCCTGGTCATCTTAGTGGGTGAAAGAATAATACTAACAACTTAAGTCTGAGTTTCAGAAACTAGGTTGCAGACTTTTAAATGTATGCAATAGAGCCAAACTAACTTTAGAAGTGTATCTTATGCCTTCCTGTTTAATTCTTTTTAACTGTGTTTGATGTAAAGCAGGGCATAATTTGGTCTATATTGTATCAGGGGAATATTTATTTACTTGTTCTTCCACTGAGTTTTAATGTAAATTACATTAATTACAAAAGACTAAATGAAAATGATGTGAAAATAAACAAAAATGTGTTTTTGCACTGCTGCGGAGGAGAGGTTGTGTCCAACCTCTGCTGAAACATAAAAAGTCAATGTGAGGCTCAAAGCCTCTCCAAATAAAACAAATTTCCCACTGCATCCAAGATGGCTACTAACATTTTAGGATTCTCAGCAGTGACTAAAGCTAAAGAACGCTTAGGTCAAAGAGACTTATTTATAGGGCACAATGAAACATATATAGATCAGAGCTATGTTTATCGGGAAACTATTACCTCTAGGGTTGAAAAAGTGACCTCCAGTGGGCAATAATGTCCGTAGATTCAGGCAGTATATTCCTTCTGTCAGTGACTTTCAGTTTGCTTATGAGTAGTCTTTACTACATATAAACAATGCCACATTTGGTGCCTTGTTCCATAGATCACAACAGTGATTATAAAATTGACAAGGGCAAAGGGATAACAAAGGAGTGCAATAAACAAATAATTCAATTTCAATATCACTGGTTTATTAATCCAATAAAGAGATACAACATATCACAGGGAGTTGGATGAAGGTAGTAGAGGCACTGCAGCATTCTGCACCTAAATTCTTCTATGCAGTGTACTGTATCTGAGTTATTTGCCTGCAGTAGATGCAGATCCTGTAAATTCTCTCTCTCTCTGACATGCTTATAGTTTCCTGCCAGTACTAGTTCTCTACTTCATCTTAGTTCTCATACTGTATTGTACAAACTATCTTTGTAAGTGTGATTCCGCTTGCACTTTTTGGGGTGAGAGAAAGGCAGCAGGGGGGAAACAGGAAAAAATATATACCTATATTTGAAGAATCTAGCTCCTTATGTCCAAAACATACATTTGGTACTTCATACCCTAAATCTGTGTGATCTAGAATATATATGTTAATAAATTGCAAAAATATAAATAGAGGCTCTCCATTTTTTATTATGGAATATATGTTGGAATATATATGGAATATATATTCCTTGTGCTAATTCTGCCATTAATTTCAGTAGGATTACTCAATGTGATTCTCCTACCAATTTTACACTAGTATAAGTCTAATAAAGTCAACAGAATCTTACGCAGTTAGCCTTCAAATATTATGTTAAAGCAATGTATGGAGACTAAAAACAGTTGCTATTTTACCTGCTTTGTTTGCAGGAACTTTTTTAATTTGACCTGCTTTTATTTGTTGGAAAGTAATTTCCCTCCCAGTCATTCAAACAGTAGGTAATACGACAAAAATCTCCAGACAAGGGGCTTAACTGTGCTTCATTTCCAGGATGTTCAAATAGCACAGGATCTGCTAGTGTGGAGGGGACAGGAAAGTTGGTAGATTAACAAAGACTGTTGACTGTTTTCATCTCTTACACACCCTCCAGATTTTGTGCTGCCCCCAGGTCCAAGGTGCCTTACAGTCGCTCTTACTTATAGCAGCTTATCCCAGACTGCACGTGAGCTGCTATGCAATGAGAATCCCCATAGCACTGTGCCTAATAGGACTACACTTTCCCATTTTTCTTCACAAGCCTTTGATTTCACAAGCTTACAGAAGAACTGTTCATGTGCTTAAAGACTCTCGCACACACATGTTTACAGGACTGAGGTCTATTGCAATTATTTCCTATTTGAAAAGGGAACATTTGTCAGAATCACAGGACAAAAAAATATGTGTCTGTTCTTTTGTTTTGTCACTAGCCTTTGAACTGACTCTCGCACCTCTATCATGTCTCTCAGTTTCAAAGACTCTGATTCAAAACTTATGCATGTGTGGGAGTCCATTGTCATGACAGCTCTCAGGCACTTGTTTAAGTAGCAGTGAAAAATGTGGAGTTTGGTAATGACAAAAAGAAATCCTTGGTGAAAATGCATACTTTTAGACACATGCCACAGACCATAATTTATTGGAGAGCTAGGGGGGAATTGAATCAGGGTCATTAAAAATCCCATGACACCTATGCAAATAAAAAATCCCATGTTATTCACCCCAGAGAAAGGAATGATCACTAGATGAAATGGCTTGCTACTACCTTAGTGTACTGTATATTTAAATAAAATAGTCATTTGGGAAGCTGGATGTAACTTTGCAGGTGTTTAAATTTACTTTGATGTATTTCTAGCTGAAACCAAAATAGCTTTGCTGCTACTGTCTTATTGACAAAAAGGCTTCTATGTCACTCTGGTGAAACAATTTTTGAGGACCACAGAGGTTCTGGATCAAACCTCATATGAAGCAATATATAGGGCAGAATGTTGACCTAGTAGATAGAAAGCTTCATTAATTAAGTCCAGTCTGAGTGGTAGAATTGCTGGATACAAAATACACAAAACCAAATTAAGAGCACAATTTCTTGTTTAATTTATGGAAAAAAATAGGATTCAGATAGAAAATGCTTTTCTTGATTATTTTATCCTATTCTTGACACAAAATACAGCAATTGTTGATTTGTTTTAGCCATTGTAAATTAAGCCAAAGTGGAGTATTAACTTTTAATTATAAGCCTGATGATGAATAGAATAATCCTACTACTTTTCCTTTTTAATTTAAACTATTAATTGGCACTGGTTGTCCCACAAAGGAAATACGTGATGGCCCAATTTGTGTCTATATAGTAATAACCTCACAAACAAGTATGTGTTAATAACATGAAGGTATCCATTAAAACTAAACATAAAATAGAATATATTATAACATTTAACAGAAAGAAAATGGATTATTTTTAACATAAAAAAGTCTGTATTTCTTCCGAGTTGAGAGGATTTACATTAAGCATAGAAGCCTATCGAAGGCCAGTGCTTCTGTATGTTCCTGAAACAGCTGCCGAGAGTCTCTATAGGTATAGCAAAGCAAGGCGCTTTCAAGTTTTTATATAAAAAGTTTACTTATACACACACATGCATTCATATAATAATATATACATATACATATATTATATTAAATATTACTAAGGTAACATTTTTTAATGTGAAGAAATCAAAACGTAAACTTTCCTTACCTACTCACAAACACAAGTTCATGAATTAACTGAACAGGTTCAGCCTATGTTGTCTGTTACAAGATAGGGATTGGACATATTTTGAACATTCTTGTCTCTAATTTCCTGTTACTATTTGTATGTCACACATAATATTTCAAGAGATTATCTGGGATATTTCCATATATGGGTTAATGTGTGATTTAAGAAGTTTAAGATAGGTTTTCAAAGTACTTTTAGAGATTCAATTAATGTATGTGCAAGTCTATTTCTCATAGATGAGCCTTCCATTCCCTTTTCACTCAAACAAGCTACTCAGTTAATACAATCACACTGATGTGAGCCAAGCAAACACCACTGTTTGGGAAGCTTATTTTATATTCAGGTACATGGAAGGCTCGCCACTGCCTCCCTTCATATTATATCTGAGATTTCTTAATATGATTAACTTTCTTAGTATGATTAACTAAGTGATTAATTAACTTACCAAAGAGACAATTTCTGATAGAAGAGTGTTCTTTAATGTAGGAGAGAAATACATAATACGATCCAATATCTGCAAGTCAAAGCTAGAATAAATTCAATCTGGAAACAGGATCCAGCTTTTAAATGAAAATTAATTAATGGCTGCAAAAAATTACCAAAGAGTGGGCTCTCTGACACAAATCTTTAAATCAAGGTTGCACTGCTTCATAAAAGATGTGTGCTAGTTCAATCAGAAGTTATTTAGTTCAGGACTTACTGGCTGAAGTCCTGTGGCATTAGTTACACTGGAGAGCAGACAAGTTGATCATAGTTGTCTGTTCTGTCATCAAAATCTATGAATATTTGTGCTACTTACCTTTGTTACCTATAGCGGCTTAATCACATATGCAATTGTATCCTCCTCTCAGTTGATTTTAAACCTACTTTGTTAGAGGTACTCTTTAATTGGGGTTTCTGAACTTTGGAAGGTCTTTACCTTATGCTGTTTTTGTTTGCATGCAGACATGGGTCTTCACATGAAATGGCAAGGCAAACAATTAAGCATTGTCTATGTTTCCCCCTTTGTAGCTGAGGCAGAGATGATCCTTCTGTTAAAAATTCAGAATATCATACACTTTCTGTAGCTCCTGTACACCACTCTTAACACAGAAATTGCTGTAATGGATCTAATCAGTGACTTTACTGACTTATAGGTTTACCAGACACGTTCACCAGACATGGTGTCTGAGTTTTATTCAGAGGAAGACAGTGGAAACAGAGGGCCATACTGAGCAGTGGGCAGGCCACAGCAGAACCAAGGGGGACACATTAATTGTCTTTCTTCTGACTTCATGGAGCTTCCATAGATAAGACAAGACAGGACTGGAGCTAAGAGACTGTTTAGGGAGACCCAAGTTAAAATGATGGCACACAGCATCCATATTAGATGGCCTTGGTCTCCCATAGACCTCCCCTAAACCCTGAAAACCAGTCAAGGATTCACTGGATCTGAGAAAAAGGCAGCTGGGCATTTTTGCAGTAGAAGAGGAGCAAAAATCCTACAGACCCAAAGCAAGACAATATAAGCAAGACAATATGGGGGACTTTTATAAGCACAGTCTCACAGATATTTCCTCCACTGAGCCTCCTCGGCCCATGAACACCAGCCATGGAGTAATTTAATTGGACTTTTCTTTATAATAAATTGACTCCATTATTAGAAGCAGACTTATAATCAGCTCTTTCATCCCAGACGCCTGATTTAGGTGCTATTAAATATCTGCTCACTAGGTGGCAGATGCAAAGGGTTTGCCTTGAGTAAGTGGCTACCCTAGGAGACTGGACACTTAACACATTCTACCAGTAAATTTCCAAAACATTAAACTTATTACACATTTTTCAAGGGATACCTTTACCCTGGATTTGAGTGATTACTATGTAGTTAGGTTGTGTTTCATGTCCACTCCACTTTTATTTTGTAGTAATATCAATTTACAGTACTATACTTGATCTGAGCCAGAAGGTTTGAGAAATGCCATGTGTCCACAACCTCTGGGTGCTTTTTCCTCTGAGATGGATGATTTGAACTTCAGGCTTTTAGACATATTTTAATGCACTGATTTCCACACATTACTTAGAATTAGACCTGGGAAAACTAAATCATTCACAATTAACCAAGTTGAGCATTTTCCTGAGACATTTGTTCTTTTCAAAGCAGTCTACATTTTCACTGATTTTTTTTTCATACAAGATTTAGTTTGGATAATCCATCTTCTCACCCTTCCCTAACTTAATTTAACCCAGTCACAGATACTATCTATTCTCTGAAATTTCTTTTTATAATAAGAAGCTAAAGAGTAGATGGCATAGTAACATTCTATGCACTATGGCATTTCCAAGATACTTCTATCCTGGTTGGGTCACCATTCTCAGAGCCCTAGACTACAGCATGCTAAATTTAAAGAAGCTCTACAACATGCTACTACTCAAGGAAGGCTCCTGAATAGTGGTGGGGGAGCAGGAATATCCCACTGTGCTATAGCATAAAATAAAAAATTGGAAATGCTAGAGTTAGAACTCAGTTTCAAGAAAATAGCACAAAAGGATCCCTTACTTTGAAATGTTAAACTTGACTTGGTAAATAAGATTAATATGCATGATCTATCCAAATTATTCCTGTGTCTGTTATAGACCTGGGCTTTCCCATGTAACAGATGCAATATTAGTACTGACAGGTATGCAAACATACTCTCAAACATGCAGGCAGGGGTTCAGTTTAAAATGCAAATCCAAATTACAACTGGTATTAACTGCATGTAGTAAAAGTTTTTGTCTTAGTTCCCTAATGAAGATTAATGATGGTTCACAGAACTGATACAGCAGCATTGCTGCAAGCCATTTGTTGTGCAGATTTCACCATGCAGTTGCAAAGTCTATTTGTAAATCTTGCGTGCACATTACATGCATGTGTTCTTGTATGTGTAAGGATGATGTGAACCATGGAAATTATCGACTTTATGGCATCAAGTTTACAATAGCCTAAAAAGGGACACTGTCTCAGGAAAAACTACACATCAGAACCCTTAAGCTGTCCAGAAAACAGTAATCAACAGATGCATGTGGCTCCATTTAAAAATATCTATTTCTGAGAATGGATGTCTATTAAACTGTTATAAATAATTGTAAAAAAATATCAGTTGGAATGCCCCTGGATATATGTTGATCCTGATTGAGATGATTTACACACACTGCACAGACTGAGCACAGACACACCATCTGGAACCACTAACCATGAAACCCATAAAATCATCGATGTATTACATGACTTACTGTCAGGCCTCCTCAGAATAGATATAATCATATTCTAAAGCTCTACATTTAGGCCACTTCAACTCTCATTTACTACAGAACATTTTTGCTTAAGGGGAAAAAAAAAGATGTCGCTTTTAGTTGTGTTGTGGATGCAATTAAAAAGAATTCCTCTGAGGGTGATGAAAGAAAAAGGAAAGGAATAAAAACAAAGCTGCTATTACATTTTTCCTCCACAGCTGCTTTGTCAGGTTTAGACAACTGGAGAAATTATATGGTAGATTTTGTTCCACACTTAGTAACATGTCATGTTTGAAAATATAGACCATTTGGGGTAAGATGATTACCTGGTTCCCTTAGGGTTATTATTTTTCACAAAAACAATCACATGAACACAAGAGGGCTTTTATGTTCCAAGACATACATGTTCCTTATTCAAACAGAAGTGGAAAATTTAGCACAGTCAGTGCTAAATGGAAATTGAATTGAATTTTCCTAAGAGTTCTATTTATGAACATCATTATTTATACAGCTGTGAATCATATTAAAGCACCATAATGATTATAAAAACAAAATTACTGAATAACCCAACTGAGTTTAGTGTTGTTGAACAGCAAGGCTCACTGTTTTAATGTTCAACTTTGCTTTTGGAATGAATGTCTTTTGAGAAACCCAGTACTGATAATAAATAGCTGTTGTTTTATATTGCTGCTTTTCCAAACTCCTTACTAATTGGCTGATGACCTGTTGAAATTAAATCCTGTAAAAATCTGGGTTTTGTATATTTGTTAATTCCTTCTCTACTTAGGACATAGAGAAAAGTAGGGTTAAGGGCCCCAAATCATGTTGTCATTACCTACCTATGGCCAAAGAAGAATGTCAAAAGTTTACCTACTCCAAGTGGACTCATCAGGCTTGGGTAGTTAAGAGACTCGTTTCTTTTGCTAAAAGCACACAAAGGAGTGATATGGCTAGCATCTTATCTGGCCACTTATAACTCTTCAGGAAAAATGACCATGTGGTCATTCATAGCTTGGTCAACTGAAGATGGCCTTCTTCAAGAATCATGAGAAGGCTTAAACTCAGGCCTCTGGTTCCAGAGTGAGGTGCTGATAAATAAATCGCAGGTCTATTTTTAAAAATTTCAAGAAAACATGGTTTTATATCCTTTATTTTTCATGAGGATGTAACAAGAGGTATTACTTACATCAAAAGCCACTCATGCTTTGTCCACCAACAAAACTGGTGTTCAGAAAATTTTTATCCTTACTTAGATGAGGAATTTGCAGCTGTTATTCAGTCATTACTTCTTTCAAGTTTAAAGCAGTGGAATTTACTCCTGCTGGGATGATGAGCTTGCCTCTCCTGCATTCATCAAGTAGATTGCCACAAGCATATACACTATCCTCAAAATCCTTTCCATTTATACATTTCCAAGTTTGTTGTACAAGAAGTTTTAGGAATGCATATGGCTTCATCAGAAAGCTGTGTCTTTGCAACCTTGAGCATTCTGAATACAAAGTAGATACTTCTATTATATGGAACAAAAAGAATAAGCACATTCCAGAATGTATCTGGTTCCCAACCCAACATTGCCAGTCTTCTCTGCCTGGCTGCCATCCAGAGACACTTTGCCTGGCTCTGGGTTCAGTTCCTCAGCTTCCTTGCAGGGAGGTCTTTCCCCTGGGACTCCTACAGACAGACTGCCTCTCTGGTCTGAAGCCTGAGTTTCTAAATAGTGATGCAGGTCACCTGACTCTTCTGCTTCCACCCTTGGGTCATCAGGAGTTGACCACACCTGGACCTGAAAGCCATCTTGTTTCAAACTCCTTGGCCTGCCAGTGGGCTGCGGTAGCACCTAGAAAACATGAGCAAGCATAACAAAAATAACCCTTGCCCCTCTAGTAACAGGGTAGGGGGCCCATTACAAAGTACTGTAACTAGTCCTTTGGTGGAAGCCTGGACATCTGAATGACCTGGTCATCTGAATCAACTATGTTAATTGAAGTTGTTCTTTTACTCTAAGATTTTCAAAACAGATTTTCCCATCCTTTTTCTTGGCTTTTCTTTTCTTAAACTAGGCCATTATTTTGGTGCATCAAAATATATTTAAGAGCCCAACTTGGAACATGCGGCTCTGAAAATCTTGGACACCTAGTAGAAATGAAAGGCATGGCTGGTTGATTTAATGGAGAAGTGCAGTAATAAAAATCACTGGTTAAAAGGATGGGATTCCTTTGAGAATCCTTGTGAGGGTAAGGCAGTTGTTAAAGTAGCATCAAAAGAGAAGTACCTGGTTAAAAGAAAAATGTGGAAGAAGGTAAACAGATGGTAAAAATGGCTATGTATTGAAGACAGGATACCTCCCCATTAAAAAGCTGAGTACTTTGAAGTCTAAGAACAAAGGCAGCAGCGCTATGTTTATGCCAATAACACTGATGGCATTCAGAAAAAAATGATCCATTTTCCTACCTCTGTTTAGAAAAAAAATGTTTGTTGTCATCAAACACTTATTTTTCCTTCAAGAACCAAGTGATGTGAACTATGCAGACTTGATTGAAATGCCAACAGACTTCCTAGTGAAGAGATCTAAAGTTCACTTAAGAAAACAAAAACAAATAAAAAAAGCAGTTGTGATTTTCTGTTTAGTTTTAAAAAGCCATCAAAAGCCTGTTATTCTGGATAATCTATGTTTATAGTCAGCAGGTCCAAATTCAAGATCTAAAACCAAACCCACATTAGTCAGTGGAGGACTTTTTATTAACTGTAGTGGTCTGTGAACATAGGAATTTCTATGCTCAACCACATATACTGTTTATTAGGGTTGTGCAAAGCTTCAGTAGCTGATTCAATTTGCAGGAGATGCAGCCCGATTCAACAGCCAAATCTCTGAATCCACATTGAATCGGGAGACCCATTAAAAGGTCAGAATCAAATCGCAAGCCTCCAAATCAATTTGGAAAAGATTCAGCCTGATTCGGAGATTGAGCCATAGGCTAGGCAGGCAGCAGTCCTTGAGGACCCTAGACACAGCTGCCTCCCCACACAGCTGGGGTGGGGAGGAATGGGATGCAGGTGCAGAGTGCTGGGAAAGGGGACTGCCCTGCTGCCACTTGCCCAGCTTGGGCTATGGGGGGGGGGGGGCGGGGGGTGAGGGGGCACGATGCAGGCATGGATCGCTCCAGGTGGAAGGGGACAAGCAGCAGCAGGACATAGCCCCCACTCCCAGTGCTGCTGTGCCTGCATCCTGTGTCCTCCACCCCAGCTGGGCAAGCACCCACATCCCATGCTCCCCCACCCGGGATGTGGGAGTGGAAGTGCTGGGAGAGGGAGCTATGCCCTACTGCCGCTTGTCCCCCCTGCCCCAGATAGGCAAGTGGCGGCAGGGCATAGCCCCCTCTCCCAGCACTGCTGTGCCCACATCCAATGCCCTCCCGCTCCCTCCCTGAGTCCCACACCCCCCCCCCACCCTGGCTGGACAGCTTGTCCCAGCCCCAGCCCCAATCCCTCCCTCACTGTGGGGGCACTGATCTGCCTCCCCATGCCCCTTTCCTCCCCCTTCCACCCACTACAACAGACTTACCACCTGGAGGCAGCTGTGTCCAGCATGGTGAGGACTGCTGCCTGTTTAGTCTATGGCCGAAACTCTTAAGCAGCACTGAATCTCTGGATACGATTCAGCCTAATCAAATCGGGACAGTAATTCAAATCTCCAAATCAAATAACTGTCCCTCCGAATCAACCGAATCCAAAGTGAATACTTGCCGTTTCACACAGGCCTACTGTTTATTTAATCCAGTATCTTGTGTCAGGCAGTCTGAAGAAACATAGTTTACAGGAATGTGCAACTGTGGTATAACCTACCCCTCATGGGCCATGTCCACATGAGCACAGACATTTATTTCTGCTGCTGCTTGTCCCCAGGGAACGCCTGTGCCACATGCCCTCTGGCGCGGGGAAGGTTACCCTGGGGTGGGTAGGGAAGGCTGTCACCAGCAACTGTGCTGACCCCAGCAGCCTTACCTGCAGGCCTGGGGACCTTGAGAAGCTGCTGCCACAGCACTCCTGCAGCTGGGAGCTTGGCTGGCAGCCAGAGTGTGACTCCAGCCAGTCAAGTTCCAGTTTTAGGCAGCGAATGTTTCTGCCATGTGCACCACCCTGCTTTTTTTAGGCATGGGTTTTTTTCACCCCAGGATCTCCCAGGGTCAAACAAAACCCCTCACACTGCAAGGTAGCCGCATGGGGAATGCCTGCATGTGCGGTGTGTGGCACCACAGAACCATCTGTGGCACCACATACCACATGTCTGCACTTGTCTGGACACAGCCATGAAGGCTGTTCTAATTCTTTGTATCAGATATTGTCTTATGTACTGCAGCATGAGGTTTTTAGCCAACCCAAGTTCTTGGTTTTGCATCATTATAAATCTGATTATTCCTTTTATCAATGCAAATATACCATTTCTCTCTCAATCTTACAGAGTTCTTTATCTCCACAACATTATGTAACCATTAGATCCACAGTGTAATTGCATGTTCAGTATAATAGTGTTTCACTCATCAGTTTTCAATCCACCAGTTTTCAGTTTTATTGAATGGTCTCTATATTCTTGTATCATGAGACAAGGGGAAAAGAAGCTTCAGTCTACTCTTTATCATAAACTCTTATACACATTTTTACTTTTTTCCCTGCTTAGTTATTTTCTTTCTGAGGTAAATAATCCCATGTTTTAAATCTTTCTTCATATGAGTACTTCTCCATAAACTTAAATCAATTGTTTTTGTTCCTTTCTGAATCCCCTCAAATGCTTTATTGCCCACATTGTTATGTGATAACTATGCTGCACACAATATCACAGAGGAGGATGAACATTTGATTTCTATAAAGTCATTCAAATATTCACCATTTCATCCCTTTTTGCATGTGGCCCAATGGAAAAATTACCGAGATAGGTATTGTTTTGGTGTTGGAGACCTCCAGAAAAAATGAGTGTGTGTGTCTCTCTCTCAATATGTCATCCAAAGGAAGAAATATTCAGTCCTTAGATGTGGTCAAAGTCCATGATCTTCTAGGTTTGGACTGCTTGAGAATATCACATTAATAAGAAAAGTTTTCTGTATTAAAATAAAGTGCAGAAGCAGGTATAAGGGAAGACATGCATATATATGTATCTCTCCTGCACAACAGTACAGAAAGGGATTCAGTGGAAGATATCTATCTCAGTCATGAGTATGAAGCATTGCCAAGTGTGTAATACATGGATATGGAACATTCTGTCACAAAAAGTCTGTTCATAAAGAGATGAGCCATCATTTGTACCATCACTTAGGACTATCAGAAGTACAGAATAACAGGATTTACATAGCCTATGTTGAGTGTTCTCTAGCTATATCTTAGTGTACTCCTATTTTTCCTAGTGATCTTTTTTTTTATATATATATATATATTTTTATGTCTGTACCCTGCATTCTTTCTCTCCTCTTCTCTCTCTCATTGTCTTTCTTGTTTCGTGTTTTTCCCCCTTAATTGCCCCCTTGTGGGTTGATCTGAGAGAGAAAAACTGATTGGGCTTGTAAGCAACTCTTATAGTTAGAATTTTATACCATTTTTCAAATGGGTTTTCTGTAATTCAAAGGGTTTTTTGGAACTTTTACCTTTTTTCTCTATGATTTGTCTTTTATTGAAGGTGATTTTTTTTTCCTTATAAGGATCTGAATGAAAGCTATCCTGCCATTTCTGAATATAAGGACAGTGAAAAAATAGCTTTACTGTTGTAAAAAGAGAATTACCATGACCTTTTTCAATGGTCCTATGTCTGAAGTAGCTGAGGCTTTAAAGATATGAGAGTTTTGATAGTCAAAAGAAATACAAAAATAATCCTAAATATTTCCAATACTCCTTAACTCATTCTTAGAATAGCTTTGTGAATTTACAGAATAAGTTATGGTGTTGGCATTTCTTGCCAATAAATATTGTATGTGCTTTAACTCTCAGGAATTACTCCAAACTCATGAGATAAAATCTTTATAACATGACAATAACATCATAAATGCACTTCATACTTAGAGAGTTATGCTAGATATAGTTGGAGAGTGAGAGAATCAAATGATAGAGAATCAACTAACATTATGGCAACAATACTTGCAGTTAGGTTGTTTAATAGCTTCTTTTAGAAGATCCTTTTTCAGTTATTTACAACTTTGCCAACCTTAAAACTTTTGGGCTGAAATTATTTTTGCTGGTATTGATGGCAGACTGCTTTTTTTAAGCTTCAGCTAAAACAGTTCAACAGCTTTTTCTGAGAATGAGATGGGGAAATCATAATTTATTTAATAATTCTTAAAAACCATTTCATTAAGATCCAGCACTTCCATTCTTTGAAGTAGGTAACTGAATTCTGGCAAGGGAGAAGATATAAGCCTGGTTTAGGACCATTCCTTTTTTTCTGTTCATTGGAAAACAAAACAAAAAAATTGGCCCAGACATTAGCCTATGAAAAATGTCATTGTTCACTAGTGACTTAAAGTAAGGGAGCTAATCTTCTAGAAATTACATTTATACTAAGAAGGTTCCAGCATGTTTTAATTCCAGTGTGATAACTGAATCCAATGGAGTGAGCAAGCATATTCCTGTCAAGCAATGCAGGCACTGAACCAGCTTTCCCCAAAACTGCTGATCCCAGCTACCAGGACTCATCATGGTTAGGCCTACTCAGGTACTAGACCTAAAAACAGTAAAATTATTGGGGGATTTCTATCTTTAACGGGGTTTTGCCTGAGCCAGTTGAAACTATTTGTTGTGTTGAGCTCATTACACAAGACAAAGCAGATAATCAGAAACTGTAAAGCTGATTTCTGTTAAAGACTGGCTCAAAGTAATCACTGGGCAACACATGGTACGTGAACTAAAGCAAACTAAGAACATTTCCTAAGAATGGTCCCATAAAACTAAGAAAAGAGCAAGTAAAAGGACCACTAGCATTGAAACTGTCTGGAAATGCAGAGGACTGCTGTAGAAAGTTGAAACAGCACTTCACTGGTATCTGCAAGCAGTGAGTGCAAATAAAAGCAAGAGTCCTAAAGGTAGCTTTATTTCTGACAATAGCTGGTTCTGAAGCACTTCATGTTCATGTTCATACTACTTTTTCAGTTTCCTCAAACAGAGGAAGCTAACTGTGAAACTGCTTTACAAAAATATGAGAAACATTGCCATCTGCATAAAAATGAAAATATGAGCAATAAGGTTTTAAACAGAGAGTACTAAAAGAAGGCAAGATCATAGCTTACTTTGTGAATGAACTAAGGCTGAAGCTATGTTGCAATTCTTGGGGTCTAAATGAGTCCATTAGGGAACAGTCACAGACAGATTAAGATATTTTGCTACTCTCTTGCCGTTGGCTACAGAAACCAGCATGCATTAACCATGCTTATCCTGTGGACAGCTATTACCAAGCAATTAGGATTATCCAAGAAAAATTCACCAAACCTGAATTGAAGTTTATGGAAGACTGACTATACTTCAAACCTGTGAACATTATAGACAATCCAAATACAACAAGAACAGAAACATGAGAAAGTAAGGCACTGAGCCTTACTCAAAATCAGGGTCCACAAAAAACAGTACATGGAGCTGCAAAAATCATAGTATAAACAGTGTTCATCCCTTAGAAAAAGATGCAAGAACTGCGGTGAGTTATATCCATTTATATTTATTTCTTAATTTATTTTACAAGGTCTACAAGTTTCAGAAATGTGAACCTACTCAACAAAGAGCATGACAATATCACCATTACTGTGAAGGAATTTCGTAGCAGCAATGGACATTGTAGCAGCAGAAGATGAATGGCATATAAGCCTGAAAGCAAATGGAACATTTATTAATTTTAAGTCGGACACAGGTGTACAACCCAATAGGGTGCCAGAAACAGTGATATTAGCACTAAAAAAAAAGCCACAGGCAGCAGAAGATAAATGGATAAAACTCAGGGCTTACAGTAGTGATCTTATCCTCACTGAAGGAGTATGCGAACTTAAATGTTTGAGTAATAACAACCTGGATACAAAATGATTTATAATAGTACTAGAGAAAAATACTCATTATGGAATTAAAAGCATCTCCAATCCTTGCTCTCATCATGAAGGTTCATTCATTCATCAAGAGGGAAAGTAGGGGGCCAAAGCAATTGAGGAAGAGTTCAAAGACTGTCTAAGGAAATGGGGATGCTCTTGACAGAGAACAGAACAGAGCTGAAAATATCCAAGAAAGTGCCTTCAGAAAGTTCCCTAAGGAAAAAGCTAAAAGAAGACCTGAGAAGTTTTTAGATTAGTGGACTAAATGCCTCTTAAATTGGACTAAACATCTATTAAAGGGCTGTCTGTGACATGGTGATAAAGGTGATACCCTCCAGTAATATGTTCATTGCACTAGGAATTGCAGAGTATAAGAAAAAAATCAATGAAGTGGGTACACTTCTTGGTCACTGTAGACCAAGGCAGACCATGCAGCAGCATGGTTAAACCCCCGTCCACTGCTGCTACTGCTTTCCCCAACTGACCTGGGCACAGGAACAGCCCCAGAGTTGTGAGTGCCCTTCTCCAGCTGCAAGCTGCAGCTTCATGGTGTGTCAAGCTTGGCAGGATACAGTGGTTGTGGTGAGTGGGTTTCCTCTTCAACAAGGAGAAATGCAAAGTGCTGCACCTAGGGAGGAAAAATGTCCAGCACACCTACTGCTTAGGAAATGACCTGCTTGGAGGCACGGAAGCAGAAAGAGATCTTGGAGTCCTAGTGGACTCCAAGATGAACATGAGTTGGCAGTGTGACAAAGTCATCAGAAAAGCCAATGGCACTTTATCATGCATCAGCAGATGCATGATGAACAGAACCAAGGAGGTGATACTTCCTCTCTATCAGGCACTGGTCAGACCGCAGTTGGAATACTGCATGCAATTTTGGGCACCACACTTCAAGAGGGATGTGGATAACCTGGAGAGGGTCCAGAGAAGGGCCACTCATATGGTTAAGGGCTTGCAGGCCAAGCCCTATGAGGAGAGACTAGGGCACCTGGACCTCTTCAGCATCTGCAAGAGAAGGTTGAGAGGCGACCTTGTGGCTACCTATAAGTTCATCTTGGGGGCGCAGAAGGAAATTGGTGAGGCTTTACTCACCAAGGCGCCCCTGGAGGTTACAAGAAATAATGGCCATAAGCTAGCAGAGAGCAGATTTAAACTGGACATTAGGAAGAACTTCTTCACAGTTCGAGTGGCCAAGGTCTGGAATGTGCTCCCAAGGGAGGTGGTGCTCTCCCCTACCCTGGGGGTCTTCAAGAGGAAGTTAGATAGGCATCTAGCTGGGGTCATCTAAACCCAGCACTCTTTCCTGCCTATGCAGGGGGTCGGACTCGATGAGCTATTGAGGTCCCTTCCGACCCTAACATCTATGAATCTATTAATCTTCTTGCACCTGTTCTTAGCCACCTCCCCCAGGTGTCCTCCACTGATCAGACTCGAGCACTGGAAGGAGGAAACTTCCCCCACTTCACCCACTACTGTCTCTGGCTGATGTACGCACAGGGGGAGGCCCAGAGCTGCTCCTGCCCTGCTCCAGCCTGCCTTGCAGGAAGCAGCTGCATAGGGTGCCAGGCTCAACCAAAGACAGCTGGCAACAGTGGTGTGCAGATTGATCCTTCCAGCACCTGCTGCCAGCCAGCAGGGCACACATTTAGGAGAAGGTGAACAGGGAGCAGGCACTGAGTGGAGGAACCCGCATACTGCTATCTCCAGCCAGGCCCAGCCCCCCACGCAGCCACTCACAACAGTCGCCAGCTGGCGCAGGACTGGCGTGATTCTGGGGCTCCCCCAACACCTGCATCATTCAGGGACAGCGGCAAGCAATTACCCCCCTTTGTGCATCTACTCTCTGCCCGACTCCCTGGTGTTCCCCATGATCCCAGGTGCTCCAGCCACACCTTGCCCCCTTCCTCCCTTGGTCTGAGGAGCGGTGTGTTATACACCTGCCCCCTTTAGTTAATCCTGGATCTGTCCAGGACTGTCGATAAAAACCCTCACTTTACTTACATAAACCCAAAAGAATTAAGCAAATATAGAAAAAAAAAAAAGGAACGTTCCCCATTATCTACAAGAAGAGAACTTCTGGAAGAGACATCTGATGTCAATTTTTTTTTCAGCGGGGGTCTGAAAATTCTGAATATATTAGAAACAATTATTTATTTGCATTCAACATCCCCTTGAGAGACACTAGACACATCTACACAATATGTTCACTGTGGATTTGCCTAATTAGCTCTACAGTAAACTTCTTGTATCTACACGTGCAGTGCTGTTAGAATGGAGGAAACTAATTAACTCCGCAGCAGGTTAGTCCTTGTAAATACTTGTTAGTACAAGTAAAAATCTCTGCAGCTGGATAGTACTTGTATCTTGATCTTGGTATTTAAAAGTACTATCCTGCTGCAGAGTTTTTTACTCCTCAGCAATGCACATGTAGACCCTGGAGGGGCTGACTGGGGCACTAGGGTGTTTCAGTGTGGGGGCTGCCTACTGGTTAGCCCCACACTGCAGCACCCTTGTGCCCCAGCCAGCCCCTTTGCAGCACATTGAGTCAGGTCAGAGCAGCCCTGGGCTGGCAGACTGTCCCCTCAGGCTCCCTGCCAGCTGGGGCTGCTCTGACCCAGGTCAATGTGCTGCGGTCCTAGACACACATGCAAACAGCATGCTCAGGAGCAATGAACTCCAGTGCAATATGTGCCAGAGTTTATTGCTGCATGTTAACTGCACATGTAGACACACCCCAGTGTTACCTCAGACTGCCATTTGCGTTGTGTTTGAAGTGTTTCCAAAGAAAATACAATAATTTCTGGATGACATAGAGAATACTAAAGGAAGAGAGAGAGAAATTAGTTGAGGGGGAAAAAAAGTAGAAGAAAGTGACATATGGAAAAAAGCTACAGCTGCTCAGAAAAAGCTTAAAATGAGATGCTATTTTACAGATGAAACATGCCTGAGAGAGAACTTAACATGTTAAGCTATATGTAAAGTTGAGGTCATCACCACCATGCCTTCCCAGTAGACAAGGAAGGGGACTGAAAGATTTTGTATGTGTGGTTAACTATGCAAATATCAGTACCCCATCTTGGTGTCTACACCAGAAACCCAAGAGCATTATGGTGCAAATATGCCCAATGGACATGTGATGCAAAACTTAATAAAGAGTTTAAGAACCTGAGAGCATTAAAGAGATTTTGATGCTATAATAGTAAGCACTAAACAAAGTTGTCCGTGGAACTTGCCAATGACCATATTCTTGCAGTCCTCTTACAACAATATAGTCAATATTGGAGACTATTACCCTTGGAGACTTAGGCTTTTTTCAGTGCCTGTCTGTCAATATGCCCAAATAGAAAGTCTATAAAAAAGTCTGGGCTTAGTCCATGAGTGTAAAATAGTTCATGTTTTTATTCCTGGAAGTTCAGTGTTAAGATGAAATTTACCACAAACTATTTTTATCATTTCAAAAAGAGGCAAATACCACCTAAAGGGGAGAAAAAAATATTTCTTTTAGATACAAATTAATGATCTCTTCCTCCTTTTGGATACAAATATGTACACTGTGGCCAAAATATTCTGAAGGAAAGTCTTGAGTTTGATATTGTGCAACCCAGTTTGGTCAAATAACGAATCTGTTTGATCACAAATGAATTGTGGACTGTGATTGCCAGAGCTGCTGTTGAAAATGAGACCAGGCAAAAAGGGTGAATATGGCAGCATATTCCCAGCTCTGATTAAGGTAAAGCTCCTAGTACTAGATAAGCCAGGATGGTGCTTCCATAAATACTAGTGAAAATACATTAAAAATGATACATGAAGGTCATCTGGGAACCAAAAATTCCCAAACAGAGCCAAACAATATTTTATGCTAGCTTCAAATGACCTGTGACATTGATAAAGCTGCTTGTCGTATAAGCCAAGCAAAAGAGCTATTGTTTGTGACAAAGGAGAAACTGCCAACAGCAAAATAACCTTATATTTCTTTGTGCTGTCCAAAAATATCTTTGTACCTTATCCCAGATTCTATTGTCTCTCCCCTGAGAGAGCCTTTTTAAAAGATACTAACACTAAGTAGGTGATTATATGTTTATTAAATGGTATACCTGACATGGTAAGATCTGACAGTGGGCCACAGGTTATTGGGCATCAGTTTATGCCATTTTTAATGAAGTACAGTTCAAGATCTATCTGCATTGTTTCCAATTCAACAGGTTAGTGGAAAATGGTGTTAAAATATCAACATTTCTACTGAACAAAAGATTGTGGAATCAAACTGATCCATGGGCTAGCATAGAGTAGGGAAGAAGAGAAGAACAGAAACGGGATTAAAACATGGACAGAAGAAGGGTCAAGTTCTGAAAAATGGAAGAAAAAGCAGAGCCTAGAGAAATCTGAGAAGAACGGTGTGTAGCTACAGGAGGATGCTACCTTCTAAAACTTGGAATTGAACTTGTTATGCCTCAATATTTGTTGTGTAGCAAAAGGCTATGAACTCTACAAGCAAAGTGGGTTCCCTTTTTTTTCCCCTTAATTATAGGTCTATATAAAAAGTCCTTTGAACTAAAAGCAGGGGTCCTATGGAAAAAATAGTACATTAGTCATGTCGTTGAAGACTTTATCATCATTCATTATGCACAAGAGGGCCAAATTAACGTTACATGTGCAAATTTAGTTCAGCTATTACCTAAATCTTGAATGTTTGATTTTGCAATCTTTACATTCATGGATACTATCCATTTTAAGGTAGTCATAATATCTAGCTAGAACAGGAACAAACACAAAGATTGACTGACTGTTAAAATGCAACCGCTTCTGGGGTGAACTTGAACTTGACCTTTGTATCATGTTTGCCAGCTGCATTCTACGGTTATTCATCATTTTCACACTTCAAGTGCACCTCAATTCCTTTGTTTTAACAGTCTAAAATGTGATACAGAACAGCTGGTCACACTGTTCCCTTTGTTTATCCAGAGGTCTGAGGAAATGTGAACATTTCAAATCCTGTTAATATGCCTAAAAGGTAAGACAATTTCAGCTCTGGTTCAATCTGTAGTCCATTCTTGTGATAAAATACTTTTCATCTTGTCATGAAAGCTTATTTTGCTATTGTGACTAGGGAATCAGATAGGACCAGTAAAGTCTCATATTACTTAAAAAATGAATCTGATTCTTGCTTAGATTTCTGAAGGCAAAAGTTGGTGCTTTGTGCATTTTTTCTATTCATTCCCAGGAAGACTTGATCAACCTCTGTAAATAATATATTGGAATTAATTTCTGTTCTCGTGGCCGGAGGCAAGATTGCATAGTATCTGCTAATGAAAATAATTGGGGAGGAGACAGAGGGCAAAATAAAGAGACATTGAGAAATAATGCCACCCTTAACAAAAGAGAAAAAAAATCCTTTTAAATTACAGATTGCTTTTTCTACTGTTCTCTTTTCATTTGTTATATAAAAAAGCCAACTGATTCATAATTAGAACTGAGTGAATAATTTATAACAAATAATTTATTAATCAAATTGCGTGTATTTTTTCTGTTTGTAAGCAGAAAGAAAAATTCATTAGTGCATTTGGTACTCAAAACTGTTCGTGTGTATCTTCAGGAAGCTTTATCTTTTCTTATGGTGCTCATAAACCCTATTATTTTTAATATCTGATAAATACTTTGAAATTCATGCTTTAATGCTGGGTGGTTTTCCAGTCAGGTCAGTGGATCCAGGCTTTCATTCTCAAAGTTTTTTTCCATTCTCTGACTGGATGACATGTCATTAAAGAACATTGCTTCAATTATGAATGCTGAAAACTGCAATCAAATGCACAATTGTTAAATTTATTTGCAGAGAGAGAGAGGAAATTAGACACTTATATTTTAAAATTCCTGTTTTGAAATAATTTATTTAAATAATCATGGAAAATAAAAATAGCAAGGTTATAGCCAACGTAGAATCACAATTGGTTTTTAGAATTCTTGTGAATATTTTTTTAGTTCTTTTTATTGCTTAGTTTGTCTCATAATTATTTGGAGCATGTAACGGTAAACCTAAGAGCTGGGGTCAGCACCCCCCAGCACACGTGCCAGGCATGGCACGCAAGACCATTTTGCTCGGCACACCACCACCAGACTGGGCTCTAAGCAGCTGCTGCCAGCCATGGAGTCTAGGCTGCTCCCAGCAGTCAGCTGGGAGGCTGCAAGCCCTGCTGCAAGTGGACCAGGCTCTGTGGGCAGGCTGCAGCTGGGACACTGCAAACAGCTGCTTCGGGCTCTGGAATGTCGGGACTCCGGCACCTTCCATGGTAGACATTGTGGGTTTTTCGGTACTCCGGCCAAAAAACTTTGCCTACCCCTACCTTAGAGCATGGTATATTCCCTCATTATCTGGACTTCTTTTCTATATTTTTTCTTGGTCACTTTTAATCTGACCTCCATTCCAACAACATTTCTTTCACAAAGATTAAAGTGTTACTTCTAACTAAATAAGAAGGCACTTCTTTACCGGCTTCTAACTAGAAAAGAAAAAATGGGAAGATACTTTGTATAAATTGTTATCTCATGATTTTCCAGTATTCTCTTCCAAAGCATAGGAGAGTGCCTCAATATCGTGTTGGGTTTTTTTTTTCTTTCCTAAAATTTTTCCCTTCTCTCCTATTGATGTTAGTTCTGTGTTCAGCAACTTATAGTTCCAACAATCCCCAAATCCTTCTCTCCTTTGTTCCATTCTCTGCTTCCCCTTCTGTACCCATCGGCCCTTGAACTTCTGGTCTCGTGCTGCCTTGGTCCGGGCGGCCGGTAGAGGGCATCCTACGGTCTCCTGTAGGTCCGTGGGCTGCCGTCTATCCCCTGAGTGGCTTTCCCCAATCTCTCCTGCCACGACTTTGAATGTTATACCAGTGGGGGGGCCAACCACCCAGGGTTTGGCTGCAGTGAGAAGACCGCCCAGCAGCAGTCCGTGGGGCTCCACCTCCCCTATACCCTAACTTCATGCCAACCTCCAGTGGGTGGTCAGACCTTCTTGGCCATACCCCCGATGATGTTTGTCTTCCCTGGGACCCGATGGCTCACGTGTCCCTATCACGTTCTAGGACCTGCCTCCTGAGGTAATTAACTCAATCAGAAGTAGGGCTACGGAAAATCATACCCTCCTGGCTTGAACAGTCCCTACCCAGGACTCCAAATTTACTCTACGCTCAAATAAAAGATGGAGGATGAAAGAAAAATATGATACAGTGCCATCCTGTCTATATCGCCTCACCCTATCTCTCAGCCCCTTCAAAAGGGGGAAAACTAAAGAAAGGAAAAGCCAATGCAAATCAAGCGTGGGAGGATCTGATCGGTCCTATTCCTCTACCCTTACATTAAGGTGACGGTAAACCCTTCACACTCTCTGATCCTGCTGAGGTTTGGCCCATTGTGGTCAGCATAGACCATGGCCCTTCGCTCCGGATCGTTACAGCTCTCCCTCTGCCCTGTGTGACACAGGCCATTGTTGTCCTTCTCCCCTGTAGGGAGCGCCCCATTTCCACTATCCTGGGGTGTCTCCCCACATATATGGCTACTCCTAGTGTTGTGGGCTGACACCCAGCCTCTGGCCGGGCTGTACCTCAGCTACCCTCACTGCCCCGTTCTGTCTCCACCTGGAGGGAAAGCCTCCTTTGCCTCCTGCGCTCCTCTGATGCTCCCACCTCTGTTAGCGAGGAGAGACTCCTCCAGCTCTGTCGTCCCTCCATTGATCCTGCCTCTGTCAGTGCAGGGAGCCTCTTCTGGCTCCCCTGTCTCTTCAGCACTTTGTTTCTTGTTGCAGTGGAGAGCCCCTGCTGGCTCTCTCTCCCTCAGGGTATTCCGGGCAGCGCCAGGTGTCAGAGACTTCCCCGTCTCTGTTCTGCTCTCCCCACCGTCTTCCCCAGCAGTTTGCTTTATTCCTGCAGGCTGGTGATTGCCAATGACATCACCAGCTGGTTTCAGCTGGATAAAGGCGCGACTTATGACCCGTGCGGATTTCCTTTCTCCCTCCAGCTGTGTCGTGGGTCCTGCTGCTGCCAGTAAGTAATCTTTTTTAGTTATTTTTATCTTTTTTCCCTTTTTTTCATGTGCTCCCCGCCCCAGGGGGTCCCCGTTTATTGTTTGGGGTTCTTTCCCCCATTCTCCCCTGGGACACCTTCTAACAGCACATGTGTATGCATGCACGTGTGCGCACGTGCACACACACACACACAAACACACATACACACACACACTTCTTCAGTTACTTTCATGCCAGTAATCCATCCACCCATCCAAGCCTTTTCCATGGCTTACCCATTCATTTTCTGGTCTCTGAACAACTCTTTTCCTCTGTCCAGATCCCATATCCCTGGCCTCTAAATAAATTCTTTCCATAGAGCCCATAATCAATTCTTCAGTCTTAGTCTTCAGAGCATTCTGTGTCCTAACAGTACACCGTCTCCTCCATTGGATACATGTTTAAAAAAGTATTAACATCACTACTACTTATAAAGACAAATCACCTTTGGCAAACTTCTCCAAACTATTGAATAAAAACCTCTTTATTAGAGCTAGAGAAAATGCAGTGCCACACAACACAGTATTTTAAATTCATGTGGCACCTATCAAGTGAATGGATTACATGTCCTGGGACTAAATAAATAAAGGAAACATTCAATATATTCTCAGATGGTCTGACATGCGGGCATTACATAAACTGCCCTCAGGTATATGCTTGCAGGGACTTGTGCATCCTATAGTCATGGGAGCCATTTGCTGAGCTGTAGGCCAATAAAATAAGAATTATTTGATGCCATGGACAGTGACAAGAAGTCACTTGTTATCAATTTTTGGCTAAAGAATTATCATCCATTTAACAGTGTGTTTATCCTTTTATAATCTTCTGTCAAGAACTGAATAATAGCAGTGGAATATGGCCCTTTTTTAAGAGGATCTCCTCCAAAAGGACTGTGTATGTCAGAGTTAATATTTTCAGCATTGTAAGTGGTTCAATAAAATAACTTGGCATGAAAGATGGGGCACATTTACAGAGATCACCACTAAAATCTACATTTTTATTTCTTACCATTAATAGTATTACTGCAGTGTATGTACAATTCCCTTTGCTTCTATATAGAGACTTTACGGGGTACCAAAGAAACAGTTCTAAAACTGTGATCCAGGAACCACCAGGAGATCAACAGGGAACGTTCAACTTTAAAAGATATAGCAAATGCATTTTAATATGCTTTCTGATAAAACCAATTGGTATTGTTTCCATACAGTGGCCGCATCTACACAAGATGCTCACTGTGCAGTTGTTACTGTGCAGTCATTTAATACTTGTGTATACTAGTACTTGTGCATCACCCAACAGCTAGTAGGTTACACTGATTTTACAGTAGCTCATTATTACTGCGCAGTCAGCATCTCATGTAGACATGGCCAATGACGGCTAATCAAAAGCATAGTGGTCTGTACAACTGTTAATAGAAGAAAAATGGTCTGTGAAACAACTAGTCTAGTAAGGTATGGTTTTAGAGAACCTAAGAACACCTGACCTACAAATCTGGCATATACTAGATCAGTGGTTTTCAAATGGTTCTACAGAACTCTGAGGTTCTGCAATAGATCATCAAAGGTTCTGCAGAAAGACTGGAGTAATAACAGTGCTGTCTAGGAACTGGTTCCCATGAAACCAGGGGTAAATGGTCCTGTGGCAGGAGAAGTGATATGAAAGCATTCGATGAATGTAGGAAGATTGAAAACCATTACTAGGTAATGTTCTCTAGCTGAAAAAATGCAGAAGAAACATTTTTTTAATTCAACAAAAATACCTGGGCCCCATCTCAGGCCCCCTTCTCTGGCCTAGACCCTGCCTCAGGCCTCAGTCCGAGAGCCTGGGCCTTGTGCCTTATCTTTGGGGTGTGCTCCCCCAACCTTTCCCCTGCATGGGGTAACCCACAAGGCAATGGGGGCTGAGATTTTCTGGCGCCACATACTCACCCTTCACTGGGTAGGCACAGGTGTGGTGTTTCCTGGAAGCTGCCAAAGCAGCCCACCACATCATCCAGCCCCAGCAGGGTGTAGTTTTAGTTCATGCTCCAGGATCAGGAACCTCGTCCATCCCCATAGTTCCTACCCTGAACCTCCAAGATGTTATGTGAGCAGCAGCTGGGTGATGTTTTCTCTCAGGCTGCTTTCAGCAAACTGCTGGCTCCATGCTGAAGGCCTGGTCTTACCCCTAACAGCTGTGCCCTCTTCCCAATCAGGTGGCCTCCTGATGGCCGTGTGACTCCTGATTGGGCGTGCACCACCTGCAGGCTTCTCTACTTCTTGCCCCCACTCCTTTTAGTGACAAGCACTACTTGTCCTTTGTCAAAGATGGAAGTAAGCAGTGGGAACTCGGGGTGGGGGGGAACACCCTCAACTCTCCTGCCATGCCTCTAGTCTTACAAAGAAAAAGAGGATTCAAAGATGTTATTGAGGGTCCCCATGGGTGTGCTCACATAATGGTGGGTTGTAGACTTGGGGCTCCACCTCCCCTATACCCTATTCATACACCAACAAAGGATTTTAACAATGGTGGCTCCATCACCTTGCCGATGCCAACTGACAGCTTGCAAGCCCCGGACCAGGGTCAAATCACTTGGATCTTGATCCATGTATCTCTACTGCATTGTTGGATGAGCTCTGGCTACTACTGAAAATTCCACACTCAAAGCAACAAAAAGGAATTAGCATATTCGAGAATAAATAAACAGTGAATCCTCATGAAACTGGAATAAACCTTTCTCAAATGACGCAAGTAACTGGCTTCCTACAATTTAGTTGGTTCCCCTCCCAACCAGAGTAAGCTGATGACATTCCCCTCCTGCAAGGATCATAGCTTTATCGAGACCCACTGGGTCAGATCTCCTTCCCTGAGCCAGGATTGACCCTTGGGCTACTGGCACCAGCCTGGGCACTGGTCAAATAATGGAAAAGAAAACAGGACTGACTGGGCAGCTAAACTTAGAGGGAAAATAAAAGAAAAAAATGGAACCAAAATGTCTTTCACACTTCTGGAGCTGGACTCCAACCTTCGGGTTCTGGATGGTTAGTCTTTCAGAACTCCCTCTCACCAGATAATAGTTCCTTCTCCCATGGGTCCTTCTGACCCAAGAAGTCTGGTGACATAATGAATCCAGGGACCCCTCCAGATCACCATGCTGTGGAAGCAACCCTGCACTCCTCTGGGTCTCATGCTCTGCTGCGCAGCATCTCTCCTCTTTCAGCTGTAAGTTTGGTTTTAAGCTGCTGCAGAATTGCAGCCCTGTGACATCATCACAGTAGTGCCCCCAGAGAGGTAAGGAGCACGTGCTGGTAAACTGGCATGGCGGCACCACGCGTTGCTCCTGCTCCCATTCTTCTTCACCTGTGGATAAGTTGTCTCTGTCTTTACCCCTTACCGGGCTACAGCCGACTGTGCTGCAATCACCTGGCAGGGTGCACCCGTCTCCCCAGGTCCTGCTGGTACATGCAATTCTTAAATTCATGTTTAATATTATGAATTTTGCCAAACATTCTAGGATCTACCTCTGATCTAGAAATGTAAAAAGATTTGGGAGTCACATATAGATCCAGAAGTAAAATTGATAATGTATTAGTTTTAGGAAGGTAGTGATACTAGTGGAGAAGGTATTTGTTTGTAGAAATGTCTATATAATAGGATAACCAGATGTGTATAGCAGTCTCAATTTACTGAAGCATTCTTGAATTAAGCATTAACTCTACACACTGCAGGAATTGTAAACTTTTTTGAACAATTCCATTATTTTTTGTTGTACAATTTTTCTTTTGCCATGGCTTATACAGTATAATATGTGAAATGGATACTTTAAGTAAGGAGGGATGTTTTGTTCTTCAGTGGTTCCAAAGTGAAGGCCAACAGTATGGAGAACATTTTCCCAGCACTGGACAAGGTCAGAAACAAGATGTGCAAACCTTTGGCATTAGTTCTTGTTCATAAATTAACTTTCTTTAGGCTTATGTTTCCAGTAAGTGAATAGTTTAGTAAACATAGGCATATTAACCAGATCAGTAGATTAAGGGCATCTGCACAACTGACAGATGATACTTCACAGTATAAAAAAGGAGATAATATAGTATTTTTATTTAAGACAATGGGACAGATGCCCCACTGGTGTAATTGTCACAACTCCATTTATCAATAGAACTATAACAGTTTACCTCAGCTAAGCCTCTGTCCCCTGCAGTCAGTTATACTATCTGATTTCTGTAATTGAGAGAATATAAACATCTTAGCAACAAAAGCTGTGTACCAAGCATTTTGAGATCTTCAAGTAAGTATGTTACAAAAGCATTATATACAGTTGTTGTCATTGGGGTTATTGGGTGTAGCCATACTGGTCTAAGAACATAGGAAGGCAAGGTTCTTTGGGAAAGTTGTTGTCATTCTTGTTTTATTTTCTGTTCTATGGGATAGAGTTTAGAAGCAGTTCATGAGGAGCTAGCTAACTTAGCAAAGCTGGTTTAAGAAAGGGAGAGTGACCAAGTTATATTGACATCATTTGTGAAATAGTCAAGAAAATTTTTTCTTTGCACATTTAAAAAATATAATTCTCTTCAAAGATATTTGTCCCAGTGAAATACGGCCTCACTGAGTTTTGTTCATCTAAACAAGGCAAAGCCAATCAAAGCAGCTAAATAAAAAAATGTTTGTTTTAAGTATGTTTAAAGCAATTAACCTAAACAAAAAAAACCCAAAACTATACACTAGGCTGCAGTTCAGTGGTTTAGTTTTTTTGGAGATGGTAGCAGTTTTTATGGAACCACTTATACAAGTAATTACAAAATAATGACGAGACCTGGAATGCCAATCATTTTAAGTGTTATTTAGCTCCTGGAGCCCCAGGACAAAATTAAAGATCAATTTTGGCACCTCATTTGGAAGTTTTACATACAGTTTTGGTAATCAAGCCATTAAATTACTATCCATATTAAAGACCAAAAGTTTACTCAATTCATTTCCAGATGTTGGAAATTTAATCCAGTCAAACTTAAGGTTTTTATAAGTATTGTTATACATATTATTTATACGTTTACAAGCCTTCCAAATTTTCACCTGGGTGCGCATTTTTTTTTGTCATCCAGTATTCTATAATACCACTGTATCATAATAAGAGCTCTAAACTATTTGCTGTTTTCCTCTTCCACAACTTTCCAGTGTACACACACCCATATATCTAGCTTTCTACTCTTTATCTTGATATTGGAATCTTCTACGGAACAATTCCGAATAAGAAAAAATCCATCACTAGTATTATGATTTCTTCCACTGCTGTAAGCATCTGAATATAATGCTTATTTGCTTCAGAAGAAAGATTTTTGCTTGATTCTGCTGTAGCTGTAGTGGTATTTACATGTATAGTAGGATCTACTTCTGTTACAAGACCACAATCAAGCACCTCATGTAATTAATGTTCTCTACTATAGTAATATAATACATGTCTGTTGGATTATATTGCCCAGAATCTTTTGCAGGAAGTAGATGACAATTTGCAACACAAATCCAAATCTATGTCTTTCCTTATAAAAAAATATTATCACTTATAGCATCTTCTTCTGCATCCCCGTTTGCTCCTATTCACTTATTCAATATTTGGATAGTATTGGATGGTTTTAGGTGAGCATGTACTCTTGAGGCCTTTCCAGTGATGCTGTCTGCAGCTGTGGTGCTCAAGCTCAGATAGCCAACCACATAATCTATGAATGCGCTTACAGCCCTCCTTCGGGCATCCAAGATCTTATTGACATTGAACATTTTTCCTATTGCTAGTTTTCTGGCTCACATGCTTCCGACACATGAAGGTGGTTACACTCCATCATCATCAACACTTCATCCAACATTCTGTTGTCAAAGTCATCATGTTCTTGCCATGTTGACTGAGTTCCTTTCTCTTTTTAAAGCCAGTCCCTGGTTTCTATTAACATTTTGCATTAAATTTCCAACTCCTTGTCCTCACTTTCAAGGCCTATTACAACCCCTGCTTCTTTACATCTACTTTTCAACCATTGTCTCTTCCTACACTTCTTAAAGCTGACCAATTTCACTCTCCCCCTGCTTCTTTTTCCTCCCCAATATTCCATCTCATACTTCAAAAAGAGTATGGACCAAATGGGCAGAGTTCAGAAAAGAGCAACAAGAATGATAATTCAGATAATCACAGTGCCCAGATTTCCTAGGGAGGGTGTGGAATTTCTATTACTGGAGAGTTTGAAGAGAAGGTTAGACAACTATCTGTCAGTTAGACAATTATACCAATGAGGCATCTGTCCCATTGTCTTAAATAGAAAGACTATATTATCTCCTTTGTTATACTATGAAATTGTGGATACTTGAAGTATAAGGGTAGACTAGATGACCTTTCAGGCTTTCTTCTAGCTCTATTCTATTCTATTCTATTCTATTCTATTCTTCCATTCAGAACCCTATATTTGAAAGCTGGAGCTTCTACCATCTCTTTGGTCATTCAGAAACCTCCAACTTTCTCCAAATTACATTTTCCTTTAAACTCCTTTGGATGTGAAATATGCCCTCAGTATTCTCTTCTCCTCTGTGCACTGATGGTACTGGATAATTAATAATATAGATGTGAATACATTTTGTATATTGTATGTAGGTACACCCTAAAGAGTTTAATCTGAGTATTGAGCTTATTACATTCAATCTAAATGGCTTCACACCTCATATTATAAATCTGGGAAGACCTAAAAATTAGTACTTTGAAAATTCAAACCAACAGTCAGCATAAACTGGTTTACCCATTGAGAATATTGAACTTCATTTCTCCATTGATTAAAGCTTAATTCACATTTTAAAAGCATTTAGGAGACATATTTTGAAACTGTTTTAAGTGTGACCCCATTTGAGTTGATGGTCCTGCTCTGTTAAGCTTACATTAGTAAGAATAGAATTTTTCTGCTAGATTGCAAATAATTATGTAGGCAAAGAAATCATTAAAATGCTCTTTGTTGTGAAAAAAATTGTTTGAGCAAGTACCATTTCCAGGTCCCCCAGTTAAACTCTGGCACTGTTTCTTCATCCTTTTTTAAACCAAAGGGAATCCCCCTTGAAATGAACAGTTATGCCACATAGAATTATAGAATCATACAAAATTGGGCTTCGAAGGGATCTCAGGAGGTCATCTAGTCCAACCCCCTCCTCAAAGCAGAACCATCCTGAACTAGATCATCCCAGTTCCCTCAGCCTCTTCTCATAAGTCATGTCCCCCATCCCCCTTACCATTTTTGTTGATCTCTGCTGGACTCTCTCCAATTTGTCCACATCCTTTCTTGGGAGCAAAACTGAACACAGTACTCCAGATGTGGACTCACCAGTGCCAAATAGAGGGGAAGCATCACTTCTCTCACTCTACTGGCAATGCTCCTACTAATACAGCCCAGTATGCATTAGCCACCTTTGCAACAAGGGCACACTGTTTACTCATATTCAGCTCATTGTCCACTGAAACTCCTAGGTCCTTTTCTGCAGAGCTGCTACTTAGCCAGTCTGTCCTCAATATATACTAGTGCATGGAATTGTTCTGTCCAACGTGTGGAACTTTAAGCCTCATGAGCATACATGGAGGGAGGAAAAATTATCTGGGGGAGCTGTGTATGCCCCCCTACCCAGCAGGTAGGTCTATGGGGGAAGGGGCAGAGGAAGGGGAACAGGCCATGGGGGGCAGATCAAGGCCCCAGCAGTGAGGGAGGGAGTGGGGTAGAAGCAGGGGTGAGTGAAGCCCTGGCCAAGCTCAAGCAGATCATTGGAGCTTAGGCAGCTCATCCAGGGGCACAAGGGGGCTCCTACTGCTGTGCACACCCCGGTGGAGGCCCAGGGGACACATGTCCCCCCGATCTGTGTGGGGTGGAGGCAGCTGATGCTGTATGCTGTGCTTTGCTCCCTACTGAAGTTTCCACAGCCCTCCAGATCCACACAATACCACACGTGTCCTGCCGTTGGGTGGGCAGGAGGCATGGCGCAGCCTGGCGGTGGCAGGCATATGGTGTCACACTACTCCACTCCTGCACTACTCCACACTAGCTAGCTCCACCCCACACACAGACCAGGGGGACACGTGTCCCCTGGGCCTCTGCCGGGGTGTGTGCAGTAGTGGGAGCCCCCCCATACCTGTGGATGATCCACCCAGGCCCTGATTGTTCCACCACCCAGCCCAGCCGGGGCCCATTCACTCCATCTCCTGCCTCTGCCTCTGCCCCACTCCCTCCCTCACCACAAGGGTCTCAATCTGCACACATACACACACAGTCCCTTTTCCTTCACAGAATCCACTGGTACTTGGCTACTGTGCTAGGCAGCCAGTTATGTACACACCGGGCTGGAATCCTGGCTGCATGTGTGCCCCTCCCCTCCACTGCAGCTACCTGGAGCCCATGGCTGGGCTGCCCTGTGGACCTACCCACTGCACCACATTTCGGGGGGGGGGGGGCTGAGCCCCACTAGCCCCAGCCTTGCTGCTCATGAGATTTCTTTTGGTTCAATCCTCCAACTTCTCTAGGTCTCTCTGAATCCTAGCCCTACCCTCCAGCACATCTACTGCTGTCCCCAGCTTGGTGTCTTCTGCAAACTTGCTGATAGTGCACTCCACTCCATCTTCTAGGTCATTGTTAAAGATATTAAACAAAACCGGCCCCAGGACCAACCCTTCAGGCACTCCACTTGATATCAGGTGCCATTGATTACTACCCTCTGAGCCTGGTGACCCAGCCAGTTTTCTATCCAACTTACAGTCCATTCATCTAACTCTCACTTCCTTAGCTTGCTTGCAAGAATATTGTGGGAGACTGAGACCATATCAAAAGCCTTGCTAAGTCAAGGTATATCCCATCCATTGCTCTCCCTGAATCCACAGAACCAATCACCTCAACATAGAAGGTAATCAGGTTGGTCTGGTATGAGTTACTCTTGGTGAATCTATGCTGACTGTTCCCAATCACCTTCTCCTCCAAGTTTTTACAAATGAATTCCTTGAGAACCTGCTCCATTGTTTTTCCAGGGACTGACGTGAGGCTGATGGGTCTGTAGTTCCCTGGATCCTCCTTTTTCTCTTTCTTAAGTATGGGTCCTATATTTGCCCTTTTCCAATTATCTGGGACCTTTCCTGACCACCAAGCATTTTCAAAGATATTAACCAGCAACTCTGCAATCACATCAGCCAACTCCCTCAGCACCCTCAGGTGCATTGCATCCAGCCCTATGGACTTATATACATCCAGCCTTTGTAAGTAGTCACTAACCTGTTTTTTGCCACTGTTGGCTGCTCACCTTCTCCCCAAACTTTGTCTGGTTAAATTCACATGATTAAATATACATGAAAATGAGAAAAGGCAAGAAAGTGTAACATCCAGTATATGGATGAAAACAATAGAACTAAGATGGAAAAAATAATAAGAGGGAATGGTTTTCTTTGGTTTTGACAGACTGAACAAATATTCACTTGTTTTTATTTTTCTAATTAGCCTTCTCATACTTTACCAAGCTGAGCCAATGTTTCTTTATAAAGTTAATGTGGGTATTAATCATATTGTTATTTGTTTTATTTACAGGCATTTGAATGAAGGCTTCTGCATATACTTCTACATTTCCTATAAAACATAAAAAAGATATAAGAGATGCTGAAGGATGGAAATGATTTCCTGAAGTAAAAATGTAAACAAAAATGTCTAATTTATTTATCTCACATAGTCTTTTGGATTATTTTGCAAGAATATAACATCCTGCTCCCATTACTATCCACAAGAATTTTGACTCCATGGGAAGAAAGGAGAAATATAAGACCAAGTGAACTTGGTTGGACTCAACTGTTCACTATGGAATATTTCCCAGGGAAGTTACAGTAAACTATTTTTCTTTTTCTAATCAGACAAGTTAAAATTAAATGTCAGAAAAACTAATTTGTGTGAAACTCAAAGTGAAAAAGAGTTTTGTCTTCTTCAGGAGAATTCTGTTCAGTTCTACTTTTTATTTTCCATTAGTATCATATTTATGAAGTAATAAAATACCATATAAGTACAGTTAGCAATATTTTTCTATGTTCTTGCATATTCAGAAGAATCTACAATGGGTATGGGATACCAAACAGCAGTTTTTAACAGGTTAACTCTCAAATGGAGTTCTGTATTTAATCTTAGAGGAAAGTATATTGTTGGTATGGTGTATGTATATATTACCAAGATATGTAACAAATTATATTTAGTGTTAAAGGGGTAAAGTGGCATATATTACATTGAAATATAACTAACTATATTTAGTACTGCTATGATCATTTGGCAATAATAACAAGTTGCTATTATTTCAGTATTCAGAATAAGGAAATGATCTGATATTCCTGGTAATAACATGTCAGATGTCATCTAGGAAAGTGCAGAGGTATATTCACTGATATTTTTATAACAATAAGTATTCCATACACATTTTGCCCACTTCTTCAACATACAGCCATATTCAGGGATTAAATTGCTCACATGTCACTATTTTTATCATTGCTAATGCTAGCCAAAACCAAGATTTCTAGAGATAACCCCAGGAGAAAAAAATTATCAAAAATGATGGGCCATTGCATATCACTTATCCTGTGAGATTATGCTTTGCAGCTAATCTTGTTTTGTCAATTGATCAATACATTTCTCACATTGGTTGGAATGATCCAAGAGCCTGTTTGAATCTTTTTCACCTTGCCACCCCATTTAAAGTTTGCTAACAATATGGGGAAGTTTGGGGCTGATAATATTCTGGGTTTATTGTGGATGTTTGGATGTCGTATGCATTTATTTTGAGTTGAGGGTCAATTTATGAATTGCCTCTTCAGTTCTTCTGTTCCTATTTATCATATTTTATGGAACATCACTGTGAATGCTAGAATTTGAGAATTTTATCCAGACAATGAATGTGGAAGAGTTAGCAAATAAGCTAGCTGAAGTATGCAGCCTACTGCAAGAATTAGCTGTCCCTTGAAATTCCTCATTATCTCAATTAAGGATGACACGATGATTTACTGCTAGTCCGTTACTTCAGTAGGACAGGCTCAATGAGTTAGGCCACCAGTTAATTGTACAAACACTGGGGGAGCAGCAAGACAAGGTCTCCTTAGTGGTGACATGCATTCAAAGCCACGCATGGATTCAAACAATAGTAGCTGCCATCATCCAGGAAGGAGATAGTGGGAATTCTACTCACATAAATTTGAAAAATTATGTAAGGTGCAGCATCCACTCAAAAACACGAGTTAATAGCATGATGGAAATCAGTCAATTTTACCTTTAGTGAAGAGCAGAATACCATTGTGGCCTATGTTCTAACGCTGTCAATAGAAAAAGTTCAACAGCTATATCCACTTGTGCCCTTAGAAGCATATATCAATGGATCCATGTTATTTCCTGTACTGTCTTGAAAGTTGGTAACCCATATGAATAATCAGTGGAAATCAGTTAATTTGGAAGGATGTGTAACAGAACATGGACTGAGATTTGTATATGAAGATCACACTCTTGACCCTACAGATACTTGTTTAAACATGCATACCGGAACATGTGATTTTATACTGACAAATTTGATTCACCACAATTTTCCCATGGTAGTTTATATAGGCTAAGGAAGCATCTGTTTACATACATTATGTATCTTTGTAGTTATTAATGAGAAGTTTAATTATTTTGTATCTTCCACAAATAAAAGCTTTTGCATGTGCAATATAATGTAGATGTATGGATGTGATTTTAACTTTACTACTCCAGTGTTCACTGTCCATTTATTGCTGTATACATTTATTTTATATGCTAGTATTACCCCAGTCCCTACAGGAATGAATTTGCATTTGCTACAGCAGCTGCTAAAACATTATGATTTGCAAAAATTGTTAATCAAAAATGCTGAACATACATACAATGTGATCGTCTCAGAACAGCAGAATGGCAAAAATGTTATTTCTGTTCTTGAAAAGGTAAAGGCACCAGGGAAGCATCACTGGTGGGATGCATTGCTTGGCTGGTCTCAGAACAGAACAGGCCTGTTAAATCTCATGATACTTCCTATTGTGATTGTCGCAGGGCACCTCGGTGCTCTGCTCCTAGAGAGTGGAAACTGCCAGGGAGAGAGAGCCCTGGCAGAACATAACAAGCACAGCTGTGGGTTGCTGGGGCAACTAATGTGAGTCAGCTGGCCAGAAGGGGGCAGGGCCTGGCCTGGGGCCATAAAGCCCAGGGCTGAGGCCAGGCTGGTAATTCTCTGTCAGCGGCCAGGGAGGGGAGCTCCTGGGGCTAGAATATGAGCATTGCAAGAACCGCTCTAGCTGAGTGAAGGATGGCAGCTCTGAGAGGTTTGAGCACCATGGTTTAGCCAGACGGCTTTGAGTTGAGTTATAGCCAGGAGGCTCGAGTTTATGTTTGCTTCTGATATTACACCGGTGGTTTGGGTGAGGCTATAGGGGTTGGAGGAGGCCTCATAGGGGGCTCATGGTAAAATGAGGACCCCGGCACCAGTGAGGGTACACTAGGCCCTGAGAGTTGCAGGGCAGAGTTGTGGGGTCAGTGAAGCTCAGAGAGGAGCAGCTGAACCCCAAGGAACCCACAGGGGTGTGGGGCCCTAGCACCAGTGAGGGCGCAGCATTCTCAGAGGGAACCCCAGTGGTGTGGGAACCCCGGCACTAGTGAGAGCACAATATCCTTAAAGGGGCCTCATGGTGGAGCGTGAGGACCCCGGCGCCCAAGGAGGGTGCAGCAAGCCCCAGAGAGGGGCTGTATCATTAGGAGCCCAAGAGTGGATGTAGCAAGCCCCAGAGAGGGGGCAGTATTGTTGAGGAGCCCTAGCGTGGGCACCACAAGTCCCAGAGAAGGGGGACTATTGCGAAGCCCAGGATGGGCGTAGCAAGCCTGGGTAGTAGGCTAGTGCTGCAATAGACCTCAGACAGGGGCAGGGTGCTGCGGTGGACCCTGACGAAAGGGGTTAGCAGTACAGAGCCCAGGAGAAGGGCAAAGTGCGGTAGTGGTCCCCGGTAAGAGGGGATAGCAGCACGGTGTGCCCGGAGGAGGGAGGTTAGCAGCGTGATGGGCCTAAGAGACCGTAGGGCTCGATACAAAGTCCCAGAGTGGATAAGGGTCCCTGAAAGGGACGACACTTTAGAGAAGGCCTAAAGTCGGCCTCGAGAACCCCAAGAAAGGGGCAGTATACTAGAGAGAGCCCAGAGTGGGCACAGAGAGGGAGAGCCCAGGAGGGGGCACTTCCATAGAGCGTACAGAGTAGGCCAGAGGGAGCAGTCAAGTTGATTTGCGACAGAACAACGTCCAGAACATCTGCGAGGCTTGGGGCATGGTATTAGGGGTTGGTAGGAGCCACGTGTGGCCCTAAGGCTAGGGTGCCTGGGGAGCACCCGTCGTACAGGGAGACCCCTGGGGGGTCCAGGAGAACATGGGGACCACGGGGACAGAGGTCCAGATTAGCCGTGCCCAAGGAGGTGTAAGGCAGCCTCCCGAACTTACTGAACATCAAAGACGCGGCGGGAGAGAATTTGAGGGTGCCCTTGGGCCGACTTGGCACGGTGAGGGGGCCGTAAGGAGATCACGGCCCGCCTGAAGGACCCCGCCTTGACAGTGATCATTCTCGTGATTCAAATTGTAGTAGTAATCTGAATGATGCTTCTAATCTCAACAATCTGGAGCTGGAGAAATCAAATGAGGGCTATAAAAAAATTAAACCAGGTGACCTCCTGTAAAATGGGCTATGAAAAGCACCACAATAATGCCTCCACCAAGGGGAAAGCAACCCTTGAACATTGAAAAGACAGGGGTCTGCAGTGCATGGTACCATGGCATGATGATCTGAACTGAAAGTTCCACCATCACAGAGATAATTGTAAGGATAAAATCAGCAAAATTTGGCTGACATCAGCCTATATGACACAGTGCAGCTGACGGGAGCATCAGTGCCCAGACTTTGGGACTCAGCATATGTGGCTTATCAGCTAACTGCCCCTAATCAGCTGAGCAGGCCTGAAAAAGTCTTGCAAAACAAGTTGAGTGAACATGAATCAGCATCTCCAGAGATAGCAAAGAACAGCCTAGGGCTGAAATGACAATTTGGCATTTGAATGAAAATTGAGATAACAGTTTCTGACGTGATTCGTTGAGACTGGGGCACAGACAAACCACACGGAGAGAATGTGATCAAGGAAAGGGTGTAAAAATCAAAGGATTGCATTCAGACCTCTACATGATACTTACTGAACCAACTGGAGTACCCCTGCTGATGAAGACCACATACCTGGCCAGCTTCACTTCATGACTGTTAAACGTCCTGTAAGTTTATATCTTGCAACTAATCTTGTTTTGTCAATTGATCAATACATCTCTCACATTGGTTGAAATAACCCAAGAGCCTGTTTGAAATTTTTTCACCTGACCACCCCGTTTAAAGTTTGCTAACAATATGGGGCAGTTTGGGCATGATAATGTGCTGGGTTTATTGTGGATGTTTGGATGTTGTATGCATTTATTTTGAGTTGGGGGTCAATTTATGAATTGTCTCTTCAGTTCTTCTATTCCTATTTATCATACTTTATGGAACATGACTGTGATTGCTAGAATGTAAGAGTTTTATCCAGAGCAAGAGATTGGATTAACCATTGGTGGAGCTGTATGAGGTTTAGGAAGTTCCTAGGGAAGAGCAAGCTGCAATTACCAAAAGAGGGTCATTTGTCATACATGGCAGTTGTTATTTTCTAAAATCGCCAGTGAACTGAGTTGAATTGCCTTAATGTTTTGTATTTCAGAAAGATTTTGGTATATTCTGAAGTATCAATGTGTGATTTAGACTGCATATTCTGTAACTCCTCTTTTAGTGTGGAGTTTTGAAGTACTGGAGTAGTTACTTACATCTCTGAAGCAATATGGAGCTAGCATTGAGATACTCAGCTGGGATAATATCTTACTTGTTGACTTCCATGGACATGAATGGTACTACTCATGGAGTAAGGAACTATTCAAAGTAAGAAATATCTCAGTGTGACCCATAAAAATGTGGTAGTAATTCTGATGTCAAGAGAGAGAACAATAATTCTATGTATCATCCTAATACTAAAACAGCAGGTTTCCAGCTTGATACATTGCACATGAAACAAATCCTTCACCATTCTCACAGAAAGTTTGCTCATGTCTCAGAAATTAAATAGAAGACTTGCTCCTCATTTTTCCAGGTAATGTTGGCATTGAACCAGAAAATATAGTACTTTTATTCATCATACATTTTAGGAACCTGAATAATATACTATAGCTAAGGTAGTTATTAGAGTGTCACAAGTTTCTTGGGATAATAGATCAAATGATAAAATAATGAAATGCCTAATGGAAAGAGAGGGCTTGGATTTTATTGTTATGCTAGTAATTACATGTCTTAGATACAGTTCTCAGTTTTTTTGGTAAAGATTGATAGTGAAATATTAGAAATTAGGCTTCTTTCCTGTTTATGAAGTGGGTCATAAACAAGCTGTTAATATTATTTCATAACATGTAAAATTAATAAATTCTGTAAGGCCTATGTACAAATGTTAATGACATTGAGCAGGATTATTACTATGCTATTCATCATCAGAGTCTTAATACCACAACAATATTTACATCTTTCCTTTGCTTCAAATTCAGGAGACAGCACTGTATATATGGAAAAGCCAAAATATACCAAATATTATTTTAAACAAAAAATAAATTCTATTATGTTGAAATCAAGTTTAAGATTGAGAAAATCCATGGATCCTCTTCAGGAAAATGATATAGCATGTGATGTCCACTTTCACAGATTATTCTAGTAGAAGAAATATAAGCCTTGCTCTACTCCTTAAAAAATGCTTCCCTAAACCCCATGCTCAGTCTTGTCAATGCACGGAGACACCATTATAAAATAACTTCCTTTAGCTTAACATTTGAAGTCAGTCTTCTTGCCTGAGGCTGTCACTTCCATGTATGCTTCAGATGTTCCCTAACGATATCACTGTACATACCTAGCTTACCTCCAATCAGCAGAAACGGACATCCTAATCAGACACACAAGGACACTGAAACTCTGAAATATGAAAGTGCTAGGCCTCTTGGGAATACAATCTCAGGATAACACTCTACCTTATAATTATCAGTGTTACAGTCTGAAAGTCACATTTAGAACATTATTTATTACACCTTGCCATGGAGCTTAGCAGTATATGCAAAAGGTGAACTGAAAGTCTTTTAACCTGCCAAATCCTTTCTTCAAAGTAATTTTCCCCTTCAGTAATAGTAGAGTATTTCTGTAACAGAGGCCCTAAACACACAAAGATTTTTTTAAGAAAGATGAACCATTTGGGGCAATAGCTCACTCCATCCTCAGTTTGAAAAAAAGAATTAGGTTCTATTGTGGACAGGGCAAAACATTTTCATCCCAACACACAACCCGACAAAGAAAGAGTGTTGCATCTTTTGACTTGTCTACTTTAAGAAAATTATCTGGTGGTTGCCAACAAATCCTTCCTGGCACCCTATGAGCTGTTGTCTAAACACTGTAAGAGGAACAATACAATCTTCTCCATAGGCACCAGTCTTCCACATAGGCACCAATCTTCCATTCTGTTATGTTTTCTATTTGGAAATGATGATGGGATAGTGCTTTAAAAATAATTAGGTGTCTAAAGTGGGAACTCATGTGTCTCAGACCAAACTTGTAATCCTAAAAACTTTACCTTCAGCTGTTGCCTAATTCTGGGGCTACCTAAATTCCATAACAACTTAGGTTTTTTTACTTTAAAGGATCCTGCATACCTTCAGGTCTGCTTCTCTGTGCTCTCAGAAGTGTCTTCATCTTGACTAGGCTGAACAGCTCAGTACCTCTCTCCCCCCCTAAGCCTCTTCCTCTGAAGCAACTGTACAGAAAGAATGAATGATTCCTTGGTCCAGAAATAGGAAGCAAGAAAGAAAATAACTGTGTAATCTGGTGGTTGGGACAGAGGTTCCAGAGTCTAAACCAAAAACTTTAATGATTTAATTAAGTTACCATCCTTTAAAAGAAATGGGTGCTTTCTGCTTCATTTTTGAAAGAACCAACGTGGGTACCTCCTGTCGGGAGAATTCCTGAGTATAAACCCATTGTGGATGTTGTACTTACTATAGCCTTTAATAAGAAAACTAATCCCCAGAAAAGTACAGGGCTTGGGCACACCCCTGTCCTCAGTGGGCACATTTATATGTTCATTAACGTGCTGTAATCATGGCACATTAAGATTAGTACCTGTAATGACAGGTACTAAACTTAATGTGCTATAATCAGTGCTACTACGCATTAGCGCAAAGAATGGTCTTTTTTGACATCCATGCACGGTAGTCTAAATCTAAGTCTACTCATTGCCCCATATCCACTAATATACAAATAAATTGCTTTCAACATAAACTGAGATGTGGAGTCTGAGTATGTATTGCTCCCAGTCATTGTGAGGATCTGGTTGTTTTCCTACTGCATGTAATGCTTTAGAAACAGATCCAGGTTTCAGTTAACTCAGTGAATTCTGTGTGTAGCAATGAGAAGAATGGAGCAGAGAAAGGGTAAATCAAATGGGAAGAAATGAGAGTATATTCCCTCCTGTCTGTCCACTGTGAACTTCTGATCTAAATATGAAAGGGCTGTGAGACCATTCAGCTACTAAACTAGGATGAGGCTATATATTGTGGACTATGGTTTGGACATCGGATTTAGCCAGCTATTACAAAACAGATTAATTTTACATATTTGGAGCATAAAGCAAATCATAAAAGTATATGCAGGAAAACAGAAATATAAGCATGTGCATTACTAAAAAGTGTCCTTTTTAAGTAGTTAAAGGTGCTCAGCTTTTAACCTTGTGTCTCTCAAAGCACTGGAGATATGTACCAGTAGCCTTCTCATGCAGATTCTTTCATAATTTACTTTCTATAGACATTTACTTAAAAAAAAACACTTTGTAAAAGACAGTTTGGGAAGGATGTTGCTTACTATATCCTTCCATATAAAATGACATTGCTTCTAAAAGACTTAGGGTATATTCACATGACCTAGGGTTATATCGATCTAAATGCTAGATGTTTGAGGTTAGATTGGGCAAAAACTGACTGGCTCAAACTAAATTAATTCATCTAAGGGGTGAACTAACTTGGATCAGGAACAAGTTAACCCTATATAGTGAATGTCTGTACATGTTTGGAGCGCAGCCCCGGGGCTTGGGAAGCCCAGCCACTCACCCCAGTAAGAAAAGGCCACAAACTGTGGTTGGTTTGCACTTTGGGGAAAGAGGTTATTTAAGTAGTCTTCTTTCACTGTTAGACCCTCCCTCCCTCTTCACTTCTCATCCCCTCAGCCTCCTTTGTTATTTTCTCCAGGCACTGAACATGGTAGAGATGAGGGATTTTTTCTGTGTATTTTGTGACAGGTTCCAGCTAACTAGGAAGTGTTTCATGGTTATGGCATCATCAAAAAGGCCCAGTCAAGACATTTGAATGCAGCTCTCAATAATCAGATTTCCTAGGCATGCATACTTCTTATAATACATTTAAGTAGGAGTTGTGGCTACCCTAGAACCATAACTTTGTATTTCCTGAATGATGTGCACTAAAATTTTCCTGTATTGAGCCACGGCATTAATGCAGATTTTTGTATTGAGTTATAAATATTTTAAATCATTCCAGTTTACCATTATTATTGTACTATATACTTGTCTTTTCAGCCAAGTTAAATGATAAAACTCCCTAGTAATGCAATTTTATTCTTTGACACCTTAACTAATGTCTATAGACCTCTTGCAATGTAAAATATATAAAATATGCTGTAAAAGAAGTCATAGCTTGTTAAGTATAGCCTGCTATGCAAGCTTATATGTTTAATAATAAAAAGTACAATATTGTGCACAGATAATAGGTGTTGCAACAAAAAGAGCACACTTGAACTGCTTAGCTATATCTTTGGAATTAACTGTGTTCCACCTCTCACACATGTGCAAAAATTATTTTAGACCACATTTTCATCTTGAGCCCAACAGTAGACACCCAAAATCGCTTTGTCTCATGGAGGTACAAGAGGTTTATTTTAGCAGGAACTTATCAATAATCATAATTCCAGTAACATGAGTTATAAATCCTGTCCACAGACCAGTAACAAATTTTGATGACCACATCATATATGCTATCTAATATCTGACCTAATTGATTGATTTATATTTAGAATACTTTTGGATTTCTATTATGAAGTTCTGCTGTATATGGACACTTAGTCCAGGTATAGACATTACACTTTTACCAGTATAAGTGATCAGAAATTGGTTTGGTACATAAAATCGGTCTATATTGTAACAGAACAGAAGTTCAGCACATAGACTGGGTTAAAAATGGCAGAACCCAGTCTAAGATTTCTACCTCTCACCAAAGGGTGAACCAATTCTGTTCACTAGCAATCTAAATTATGCTGCTTATAGAAAACCACATAATTTAGATCAAATCCTCCTCTGGCTTTTTGAATGTCTGTACCTAGCCTTAGGGATCTCCAGGTGTGGAGCACCTATAGGATATTGTGGGCCTTCTATAAGTCATTTTCTGATTTGCTTCTCATGTAGTGGAATGCTGTTAAACTGGAAATTGCTTTTTAGTAACACTAATATTTTTTAATGAATTAGCATTAGTGGATTTTGGTTGGTTTATTTGTTCCCAAATTTCACTTGGTGATTGTTTTGTATAACTTCAAAAGCCCATCAAAAATATTGTCAAGGATCAGGCTGGAAATTCAATTCTAAAATGAAATATCATTATTTTGAAATATAACATATTGACACTTGATAAAAATGTACTTCAGCAGATTTCTTTGGTAATGTTGGCCGAAGGCATGAATAAAGGGACAGATAGAGCAGATAGGAATAGGACATCATGTAAGCATTTATAATTTAGCATGTACTCCCATGAATATGTGCACACACGCATAAACGCACTAACATCCCAAAATCCCCTTGCCTACCTGTATACATCAATCAGCTGAAGTTGTGACTAAAGTACCCTGAGATGTTGATTCTGCCTTTGGAAAGGTGTGGACTCTCCAGTCCTACTCATGGTGCCCTATTCCCTCCTCCATTTCCCTTCCTCACCCTCCCTTCTCCCCATACACCTCTGGGCACAGGACTGCACCTCCCACAACAAAGCCTTGGTGGGGCGGGGGGGATGGAGGCATTAGTGCAGCCCAATCACCTTGCTCACCCCTCTGCCCTCCAGATACACTACCAAGTATAGGGTTGTGCCTGCCCAGATCCTTATGGTCGGGCTGTGCAAGGCTGCACTTGCCATGGAAAAGATCCTTGGGTGGAAAGAGGCCCATACTAGCACCCCCTCTAAGTCAGTACCTGGAACTAGTGTCCCCCACACCCCACCCTAGTCACATTACTGCCACCAGATAAGGCAACTATTCCACCTACAATTCTGAATGGTAGTGAGGGGCCTTCTTTCATAAAGCAACAACAAAGAGCAGCAGAAGGATTTGCTGTCACTTTTTCTGAGAACATAAGTCAAAATAGCTAAGTCTCCTATCCCTGTGGAGATAGTTATTTGCTAAACCTAAATCCAGCTCTGTGTGATTAATTTCTGGTCTCATCCAGCTAACACAGCAAGAAATGCAAAAAAATGGCACTGGAAATCAATACAAAAGCATATTCGGCTGCCAAAATAGCAACAAAAAAATCTAGTCACATTTTTTCATAGAACAATTTTGGATTTTTGAAGATTTTCTTATTCTTTGAAAGAATGTTGGTAACCAAGAATGAAGCCATTTACTTAAATAGAAACTTTTCTTAAGAGGATGTTACCCAACTCTCATAAACTTGAAGTATTTTATATCATTATTAGATCGTTTGAAAAATATTATACATACAACACATCTGCCATTTCTAGCAAATATAACTGGGAGTAAATAATTGATGTTTGATTCACATGTTTTCCCCTGAAATTTCAGTGAAGGTGAATAATGTTAATTTCTACCATGTACAGTTTGAATCAACAGATGGCTCAGTATTTGCACATTTCTCAAATTCCTCATTTTGTTTCTAGTTGAGAGAATTTATGGAGGCAAAGTAAAACCCAATTTTAAGTGGAGGTCTTGAAGTGCTCTGCTTAATTATATTCAGATGAATTAAATGTAACCTCAATCTAGCAGATGAGGTGGTTCTCACAAGTGTAGTAGGTCCCAGCTGCTATATATATTTATGGCTTCCTATTCCTATAAATTCATAATCATTGCCTTCCAGATGTCTAAAGGCCAAAATATGAATTTTAGGTAGATAATATATTTAGGAACTCTTAGCTTTGAAGAACTAGTTTTAAGAGCAGAACTTTCTGTCACATGTAAGAGAAAATATTACTTGATCAAAGCAGTATATTTCCAAAAACTATGTATTTTATACTCTTATCAGTGGTCATTGGTGCATGACCAATGTAAAGTAAGATTTCTTTTCTCTGTATTTTACAATTACTTTTGTTACACATTAGTGTTCCTATAGTGTTAATGTCTTCTCATCTGAGTTCTATAATTGGTAGATATTTAAATTCAAATGGAGTATTTTTGTAGAAAACATACAACAAATGTAGAGCTAGTTGAATTAATCATGAATAATGTTTGTTTTAAACTTAGTCCTTTTTTTTTGTTCACACACTAATTCTGACTGTTAATAGACATTCCATTATATGTGTTCATTATACAGGTCATGCAACTAAATTTATTAGTTACCCATAAATAGTTCTCTTCAACTATTTTGTACTTGCTAATAGTTATTTGTGGCAGTATAATTTCTGTTCTCTGATTAGACAGCTGGAACCTTTTAAGAAGCAGAATAGCAAAATAAATAATTGACATAAGGTATGAATTTTGAAAAGAAAAAACATTTTAATCAAATGCATGGAGCTCTTTGGATTCTCAACCATTTTACAAATACTGAGCAGCTATCCAAAATGTCTGAACCAGAAAAAAACCTGACCTGACAAACTAAAATGACTTAAACTTATTGCTTTTCTTCCTAGATTGTTTCTCTGGTGTTCAACCAGCTCAAGGAAAAGTTATGATTAGGTATGCATAGATAAATATACATGTTCTAATACAATATATATTTAAAAAAAACCATTTAGTTAACTTTTTCCTTGGAAGGACCTAAGTTTTTCAGTGTTTGCTATTAGTACTCAATCCCTATCAATTTTTAAAAAATGCTAAAATATGTGTAATGAAAATACATAAGAACAGAGAAGGATAAATCAGAATTAGGTAAATCTTCTATATTACCTAAAATTTTCCATTTTAACTGACAAAACAAGCACTTTGCAGTATGTTCTCACTATAATTTAATTACTTTCAGTAAATAAGTGTCCTTTTAAAGTAAATGTAATCCTACTGGGTTCAGCAAGATCAATGTTCTGTTTAGATTTGCTATTTTTTTAAGATACATTATACTCTATCATATAACTCTTAAAGGGGTTTTGATACTGAGCAGTTCTCTGTCACCTATTATAACCAAGAAGCAATAATGTTTCTTGTGGATTTCTCATCAACAACTTGCTTCAGAATGATTTTATTGTACTGTAGCAAAGCCCCCAGTTTTTCTTTTTTTATTTACTTTAAAATGCATTCCTTCCCCAACCATTTCTGACTTCTTCTCTCGCTCTCTACTCCCTAAATAAGTAAGCTAAGATGTAGGATAAGCTTTAACATTATTATTTTGGTAGCAAGTTTTTGGTTTTGGATATCCTCTGTTTTATATTGTATTGTTATTAGGTTTGTATTGATTCTTACTGTTGTATATTGTATTATTATCATTTTCGTATTGATTTTTATTGTTTCATGTGGATATTATATGATTTAGGTCTGTGTTTGTAAGTGAAGTCATGTCAAGTTTCCATTTTATATGTCAAGCCTCCATCTTGTGTCCTCTGCCTGGGCATCCCATGTTGCAACAATACGAGTCACATACCCCTCCCATGTAAATTGGTTCCTGGATGAATGAGAATCATTGGGAATGATTGAAGTACAATGGCAGCAGGCCTCTACTGAATGGCCTATAATGACTAGGCCATCACCTCGCATTGATTCATCCAGGAACCACAGACCTCACCCAGGAACAGAGACAAGAATCCAGCATTTAAAAGACAAAAGACCCTGTAGAACCAGCAACTCTACCATTGTACCCCACCATTACAGACACCCGAAACTGCAAATCCCTGCATGGAGCACACATGCTCAATACGCCAGGGGCTGACCCTTGCCTGGACATGCCTCTTGTTACTAGGGTCACAGAAGGTCTGCCCCTATAAAAAGAGGGAGTGAAGACAGACCCAGTGGGACGCCCTCTCCATCTGGACCAGCAGCATGCCACACCACCTATCCACCCAGAGGCCCTGCCGGTGACCTCTCCTCTGGACAACACCTACTGGACAAGGACCCCTTTCCAGCCTGGACAGGCAGCTATCACCCCTGCAACCCTTCTTCAAACAAGGACTTGGACTCTGCTTCTCTTCCCTACCTGGACTCCAGCCCTTCCACTGAGTCTCTTTTTCCTGCTGCCAGTGTGTGTGTGTGTGTGTGTGTGTGTGTGTGTGTGTGTGTGTGTGTGAACCAATAACTTCATGGGGCTGTGTAGTGTGTTGTCTGTGTAATAAAAATTATTTGGACCCCTAAGTTGGGTTTTGCTTTACCATGGTTTGGCCCTGCTCCAATCTCTGCTCCTCACCCCTCTAACTTCTGTCTCATTTCTCCCTCTCCTGCTTCTGGCTCACTGCTGCCTTTCAGTCTCTTCTGCCACTTTTCCTATGATTTTCTGCCCTCCCCCTACTGCCTTTTCTCTGTGACTTTCTGCTGCCTTTCTCTGCTTTCCTGCTGCCCTGCCACCTTTCAGTCTCTCCTGCTGCTTTTCCTGTGATTTTCTGCTTTCTGTCTCTCTGTTTTCAGGCTTCCCCTGCACCTTCTGTAGTCACCCCATGCAGCTTCCCAGCTCCTTGTGGCTGTCCTGCAGTTTTCTCCAGCAGCTGGAGCCTTTCTCCAGCTTCCAGCACCTACTGCTGCTTCCTGCAACTTCTCTAGGTGCCCCAGAGCCATCCTCTGGCTCCCCACACCCAGAGCCCCTCTTTAACACCCACACTTTCCCTTAGTCGCATTTTCCCTCTACCTGCCTACCTTTTCAGCTCCCCTGTAGCTCTGGCTCCAGTTCCAGCCTCTGTGCTGGCATCGCTCCCCTGTTGTGTAGGCTTTGGGCATTGTCTTTTAATCAATTAAGATCAATTAACCTAAAGTTACCCCCGAGCCTCAGTTCTTCAGCCCAGGCCCCTCTAGTCTACTGGTTCTAATCCTGGTCCCAGTGACTTTCACTCCCAGCAACTTTCACTTCCTATACTTCTACTTTCTTACCTTAAACTTTCCCCAGGTATCCCAAGTACACCAAGCACATACATACATACATACATATCACAACATCTAACTTAGGAACTCAACTGTGTATATGTGTAGGTGCATGGTATGTGTGTGAATTAGTGAATACACATATATATACACCTACATATATGGATACACATAGAATACACATACATATATAGATATCATTGTGTGTGTGTGTGGTATACGAATTAGTAATCCACGTATGTGTATTGGATGTGCAGGTGTTGGTAACTGATTCTGTCTAAATTTGCTGTGTGGTGTGTATGGGCTTAAACTGGTGATAGGTGTGCATGAACCTAGACTGGTTATTTTGAACGTGTGTGTATCTGAGTTGCTAGTGTGAGTGTGTATGCCTAGTAGGGGTTTATGCACCTAGTGAGTGTATGTGTGCTTAATTGATTTTATGTGTGCATGTGCAATTGTACACCATGCCCTCCTGTCTAACAGTGCAATATTGAGATCCCGAGCGTTGGCCTGACACCTCAGGGCAACAGTACATCACATGATTTGCTAGCATGATACTTTCACTGCTGCAGTCTAGCTGAAATCTAGTTAGCGACTGATCCAATATCATAGATTTAAATATAGTTAAATAGCAGGTATGCTTTTCCTGCACACTCTGAGAATCTTTGGACCTGTTAACACCACACTACTGTTATTCTCCTTTTCATCCCTTCACATCTACATCCTCAACATTGCATGTAATGCTGCTTTCCTTTCTGGAGAAGGTTCCTGGAGAAGGTTCAACCTTGGAATATAAACAGTTCCATTTCCCATATCACTTGCATCATTAACTTTAGACATTTTTCTAGCTTTTGTGCTGTTTTCAGTGCTGTGTACACTGGACCATGATGTCTGCATTCTTGGTTCGTCTCTTTGTCCTTCTTAGTACCTTCAGATGAAGCCTTTGCTCTTCTTTTGAACTCCCTCTTCTGCCTCAAAGATCCAGGTAAAAAGCAGTGAAGTTATAATCTCATTCTGTCTGATATCACAGTAGTTATCAGACACCTTTGTCAACAGTTTCAATGCTTAGCAGATTATTCTGAGTAGTATGATCACAGCTACTTTCCATCCTTTTCTCCCAGTGAGATAGGTAGCAGTATTTTTCCTTCATTTTCCATGCACCATTCAAACAAAATGACTTTAATGCAGGCAAATGCAAAGTTATCCACTTATGAACAAGTAATGCACTCCATAGCTATATAGTGGGGACTGTACCGTAGAAAGCAATGACTCATTGTGGATGGGCAATTCAATATGTGCTCCCAATGAAATGCTATGGTTAATGTAATCCTTCTTTATATAAAGAAGGGAACAATGAATAGAAGAGAGAGGTGACTTTAACTCTGCATATATCCTTGATGAGACCAATACTAAAATATTGCTTCTACTTTTTCTACTTGCATTATCATCATGATCAATACAAGGATAAGATGCAGAAACAAGCCACAAAAATGATTTAAGGGTTAGAGAAAATGTCTTACTCTGTGAGACCTAATGAGCTCATTCTGTTTAGTTTATGAAGAAGAAAACTGAGGTGAGCTGATTATGATGTTTAAATACTGTCACTGAAAAAAAGATACTAAGTACAAAAGGGGTTTCTAATCCAACTGAGAAAGGCAAAACAAAAAACAATAACACATTCAAATAGAAAACAAAGCACATTTTTAAAAATAATTATAGTGATAAACATTTATAAAAAAACTGTTCTGATTAATGATGGACTGTCCATAGCTTGATGTTTTCACTGGCATCAAGACTGGGTGTCTTTCTGGTAGATAAGCTTTAATCTATCCCAAATGTTCCATCACATAATCTAGTGGGTTCAATACAGAGGAAGCAGGATGAAATGTAAAGGCCTGAGCTATAGAGAAGTGCTGACTATATGATTGAAAGTCTCCTGGCCTTGAACTCTATGAATCTGTGAATGTTTGTTTTCATTTTCATCCCCAATGGTCAGCTCTGTATACAAAATCAATTCTTGCTTTCACTGCTCCCAAGGTTTAATAAGGATTTTTTTTCTGAAAATACTAATCCAGTACCATTCATACTTCTTGGGCACATCTACATGAGAGGCAGTACTGCACATTAGCATAGCTTACTGCTCTACATATGTGCGTGCTTACTGCACAGTAAAAACCCTTAATCCCACTTAAATTTGTTACTTGAAAATGCTGAGGGACAAGGCAGAAGTGCTGCACCAGTTTGAACAGGGCAGGTACTCCAATGCCCACATTTATGAGGACCTGTCAGACCAGATGCAGGAGCATGGTTGCCACAGCATGCCACATTAAGATCAAGGCCTTGTGGGTGCAGTGGGGTGCTGTGACTTACCACAATTGTTGGTTCAGCTGTGCCCATAAATCCATACCCTTTATGCAGCAACTGACAGCCATTCTTGCACCCTAGAACCCAGGTCACAGCTGTGCAGTATATACCATTGTGGGTGTCCTACCTGAGCCCCCACCCAATACCAATGAGGACTGGGCTGGGCCACCAGCCTTGCCAGTCCTGACCACATGGTAAGCCACACAATGCGGGGGAAGGCCCTCCCTGCCCCAGACCCCATCCCTGCCCCCAGCTTGCCATATTCTCCTGGCTACTGGTCCCCGTCCCCCCCACAACACTCAGAGAGGAAGAAGACAGTGTTAAACTTTATTGAGCAACTTGTACCCTGGCAGGTAGGTGGCCATGGGCCTCTCATAGATTCATAGATGTTAGGGTCAGAAGGGACCTCAATAGATCCTCGAGTCCGACCTCCTGCATAGGCAGGAAAGAGTGCTGGGTCTAGATGACCCCAGCTAGATGCATATCCAACCTCCTCTTGAAGACCCCCAGGGTAGGGGAGAGCACCACCTCCCTTGGGAGCCCGTTCCAGACCTTGGCCACTCTAACTGTGAAGAAGTTCTTCCTAAAGTCCAGTCTAAATCTGCTCTCTGCTAGCCTGTGGCCATTATTTCTTGTAACCACCAGGGGTGCCTTGGTGAATAAAACCTCACCAATTCCCTTCTGCGCCCCCGTGATGAACTTATAGGCAGCCACAAGGTCGCCTCTCAACCTTCTCTTGCGGAGGCTGAAAAGGTCCAGTTTCTCTAGTCTCTCCTCGTAGGGCTTGGTCTGCAAGCCCTTAACCATCCGAGTGGCCCTTCTCTGGACCCTCTCCAGGTTATCCGCATCCCTCTTGAAGTGCAGTGCCCAGAATTGCACACAGTACTCCAACTGCGGTCTGACCAGCACCCGATAGAGGGGAAGTATCACCTCTTTGGATCTATTCATCATGCATCTGCTAATGCATGATAAAGTGCCATTGGCTTTTCTGATGACTTCGTCACACAACCGACTCATGTTCACCTTGGAGTCCGCTAGGACTCCAAGATCCTTTTCCACTTCCGTGCCACCCAGCAGGTCATTTCCTAGGCAGTAGGTGTGCTGGACATTTTTCCTCCCTAGGTGCAGCACTTTGCATTTCTCCTTGTTGAGCTGCATTCTGTTGTTTTCTGCCCACTTGTCCAACCTGTCCAGGTCTGCTTGCAGCTGTTCCCTGCCCTCCGGCTTGTCCACTTCTCTCACATGCTGAGGAACGCATCAATGCTGGAAGCAATCTTCTCCTTGGCAGCAGGGAGCAGGGACTTGTAGTGCAGTCACAAGGAGCCTTCCAGGCAGTGGTGGAGGTTGTGGGGCAGCTCATATTTATCTCTTACACTTTTGTAGCTCAGAGTCCCATACCAGGAGCACAAGTGTGCCTGGGCACCATTGCAGCAACAGGGCATAGTGGGCCACGTACCCCTCAACTAATGCAAAAATCTCATCATACATCACCCAGGGCTTGGGGCCCAGTAGCAGCATAGCAGGGGGCTGCCCCAGAGCAACTGCCCAAGAGGCCCCCCTGTGAAGAAGGTGGAGGTGCAGGCAGTTCCACATCCCAGTTGTCCAGGAGCCCCATACCCCCTGAGTCCAGGTGTCATGGGCTGAGCAGCAGCACAGCAGAGAGGTGGGCCTTCAGGAGGGGGTGGGGGGGTAGCAGGGTCTGGAGCTGCAGCAGCAGGTGCTGCCAGAAACCTGGTCTGCCCCACCCTGGAAATGGGTTGGGGGAGGAAGTCTGCCTGTGGCCAGCATCCAGTGGCCCTTTGGCCTCAGGAGAGCCTGCAGGGATGGGGGTCTTTGCCAGCAGCTGCATGAGCCTGGGCTTGCCTGCCCAATTTACCAACCCCGCAGTCTGAGGCCAGGCACCGCACAGCCCCTGGTACAGAGCATCTTATCTCTGAAATGTTGCAAATTCTCACAAAAAGCTTCCGTGTCATGGGTCTGAAGTTCCTGGATCTTGACACAGAGGAGAGGCCACACTTAGCAGTGGGGATGCTGGCTCAGGGTCACCACCGCCCACAGCCAGGGCCCTGTGGATGCACCAGCTCCATCAGAGGTGCACAATGGACTTCACCCTTGTCCTCTAGTGGGTGATGGTGGTTGGAGAGGAGCATGCAGAGGACAAATGGGCCTGGTGGGTGGATTGCCCATGAGGACAGTGGGGCCAGGAGGACCAAGAGTTTCAGGCTGAGCTCCTGGTCCTAGAACATGAGCAGCTCCAAGTACTGTGGAAACTGGTCAGGATGCAGGCTCAGTTCTGAGGCTCTTTCTCTTAGGTGTCAGCAGTCTGGAGGTGGGATGCTGAGGCCCACAACCCCCCTCCAGTGGGGTGCCTGAGGTGGGCTGCTGGTATGCCCTCAGTCCATGGTGGCCTCAGGGACCCTTCCCAGGGGATGGGGAGGGGGATGGAAACCCCTCTCAAGGAGGGACAGCAAGGGACCCTTTGTTAATCTCAAGTCTCTGCTTTTGTATTCTCCTTCCCCCCGATGACTCCTGATGACTCTTCACCTGTGGCTATCTCTGACCGGCTGTCTCTCTATTCACACGTCCACGTAGCCTTCCAGGCCTTCTCCAAATTTGGTTTGTTCCCCCAAAACCAGAACTCAGCCCCCTTGCTGCCCTGGGGCCTTGTATCTGGTGTCACTTATCTCATGTTATGGGACAGTATGGTTCCCAGGCTATGTGTCCTTGTTGTGTCAGACAACCTGTCTGCCTCAAAGGCTGTGATCCTTCAATTCTCAGGCAGCATTCATCCATTGGCCTTGTTGTGCTAGACAGCCTGTCTGCTTCCAGGGCTATATGGAACTCTGTGTGTGAAACCCAGGCTCTTACAAATCAGTTAACCCCTGGTGCTCATCTTGAGCCCTTACCTATATCTATACCTATAAAACAATTCCCAAAAAAACAGACCTTTGAATATTGTTTTCAAGGCAACAGTGGGGAGGTGATGAGGATGTGGGTCCTGTCCAGGGCCCCAATACACTGGGTGAATACCAGTGCATGGAACCCTGCCACCATTGCCAGGGCCCTGCACACCTCCAAGACAGCCACCCTGGCAGTGGCCTTGCCCATACTGAACAGGTGTCTAATGTACCAGAGGCTGGAGGCTGTGGCCAGCTTCAGCACAATGAAGGCCAGCCTAGTCTCTGCAGGGAGGGCTAGGCACATGCCTGTGTCCTGCCACTCCAGGAGGGGGTGAAGCTGCTGGAGTAGATCCTAGAAGGTAGCCCAGGTCCTGTAGCTCTCCAGCCACTGCTCATTGTCCCAGGTCTGCTGGACAATGTGCAGCCACCAGTGCTGGCTGGCCTGGAAGGCCCAGCTGCAACACATCTAGAGGCCCAGGAGGGCAATGGCGGCCACAGTGGTGGCATTATGGAGTCCCTCGTCAGTGTCCCTGCCTGCAGCAGGCCACAGCAGTCAGCAGCCAAGCAGGCAGCTGCTGTGCATGAGAGAGATGGGTGGTCAAGACAGCCACACAGTGGTCAACATGGTGGGCCAGCAGGGAGGTGGCAGCAGCCAGCAAGAGTGTGGAGCACTGGTCATCATTATCAGGGGCAGGGGCTAGAGCAGCCATAGCGTGGGGAGTCAGAGTGGCCAAAGAGAAATCTGTCCTTGTGTTGGACATGCTGCTTCTGAACAAGAGAGTAGAGCAAGCCTGTCTTTTAAAGATGGCTGTTGGGTGTTGGCAGCCGTAGCCAGAGCCTAGAGCTTATCCTGTTTCTGCCAGGGGCTCATTGCAGGGCTGCAGGAAACTGGGTGCAAATCTTCTCCCTAATCCTTGTATGTGTAAATGCCTGCCTCAAATCACTTACACCAGAGTAAATTTAGGCCAGAGTAAATGCATGTGTAGATAAGCCCCTTGTTTGATCTTCTAGTCTTTGCTTTGTTTTCTGGTTAATCACCCTCTCTCCCTTTCTGTGTAATGACTGCTGCCTTCAGGTTTTACATCCCCTGGGCTGAGCAATAATATGAAATAACTATGTTTTTAAAACTGGCAGCTTCTTATAGCAATTTACAGAAATGCTGCAACTGCAGCTAGTATTCAAGCCACATGAAACCAGACTGATTTCCTCTTTCTTTCAGGTGTCTTCTCCAAGCTGCTGCCTCCTATAATCTGTGTTCTTCCCTCCAGGTTTCATGCAAGTACAACACTACAGTATAGGATTGATGACTATTTATGTATTGTCCATGTAGGTATACCTATAGGAGTGGCTGTTGGGAACTGCCTCACAATGATTCTGATTGTTTGATACCTGTGTGGTATTAATAGGTTGCTAATACCAGAGAAAAAAGTTTATTAAGAAAAAATATTAATGAAAGTCTTTGGTGGGTGATGGTAATTTAGTTTAGCAGTCACAAGCACTGGAAAGATAATTTGATGCACAGATGGTACAAATCACCATAGTCAATTTATACCAGATGAGGGTAGAGCCTGGTTTCTTTTGCCGCCTTCAAGGTCCTAATTAAATCCTGATTGTCTTACAGGGCAAGCTATCAAACTCCACATCTTAATAATAACAAAATCATTTATAATTCTGAAAGATTTCCTTGAAATATCACTGGCCAGATTTTAATATAGAATAAGTAACATGAATAGCATTGAGACAAAAGTGCTTTAATGTTGTGCCTTGTCATATAAATCACATTATCTCCTGTTATAAAATCAAAATTTAGTTCCCACTTTTGTAAAACTTCAATAGCACTTACAGTTTTAAAATCCAGTACTTCAAAAATAGAGCAATCCCATAAACTGCCCTCCAAGCATTCTCCCCTTCATGTTTTTACAAGTGATACTAAAACAATTAAAATGTTAAATTGCATCAGTTTCCAAAAATGTCATTAAATCCAAAACCATAATAAAGTAAAACTACCACATGTCTTAAATCTATATTGGGTTTGCACTGCCTGTGCCTTTTACTCTGGTAAGAGATATTTTTGCATCTGTTGTTCACTTGAGACAACACCGATATCCTTAAAATTGGATTCAAAGATTGCTTCAAAGCTGTCTTTCTCCTATTCTGTGCATTCAGTGGGACATTAGCCAGTGTAAAATGTCTCTGTCGGGTCAATGCCTCTGACTTGATGATTACACTTTCTGTTCACTTCCACTACTCAATAAATCTGTCTCTGTCTTTTGATGTTTTTCCCTCCATCCATTTAGCCTTTCATGTTCATCTCTTTAACATTTGTGCATTTGTGTTCAAATACCTAGAAAAACTAGATCACAAACCTCTCCCTATCTCTGGCACATGCACACATGTGCATGCACACATGTGTGTGTGCACACACAGTATGAGAGAGAGAGAGACCTTTGACTTCTTAAACCTTTATTATAAAAATATTAAAGCAAATGTGAAAGTGAAAAATGGCCCTCCTAGGGACAAAACACAAGACACTTATCAGCAACAAAAAACCCATGTCATCAGAGATAGAAATCCTCTTGCCCATACTCCTTAAGGGGTTACATATGTAGGACCAACTGTCCATCTTCCACCTTGCAGATTGCCCCTTCACTGGCCCAGCATGACACAAATTGGTCCACATTTTGTTGCAAAGAAGTGTCCAAAGTCAAATATCCATCAGGAAATTAGCCAGGCAAGTCACAATTCCCTTGTCCGCTCAGTATGGAAGAGAAGATGTACTTGAAGAAGTCTGTCCAGTACAACAAAGAAAGTGCTAAGGTCAAGCAAAGAGTGGCTGCAGGTGGGGGCAGTTCAGGAAGGTGTGAAAAAGAGTGTCTTCCACCTCCTCATCACAGAAGAGGTAAGAGGCTGACACCACCATGTCTAAGTGGCCAGAGCCTCATACAGCAGTCACCACTGGAGGTCACTAGTTCTCTTGGCAATCTATACTTTGTACAGAATGTGCTAGGTCAGATTGGCTTCCTCAGGTGTTGTTGCCTCTAGGTCAGGGGTTGGCAACCCCCAGCACGCAACACCATTTTCCTAAGCACACATTGAGGCTGGGGAGGCAGCAGCTATTTGTAGTCTCCTAGGCTCAGTGCCCCCTGTGCAAGGGCAAGTTATGAAGCAGGGGCTCCTGAAGCAGCTCTGGAAATCACAGGCATCTGAGAGGGAGAGAGAGATATGTCATTTGGAATCAATTAGCACATGTACTGGAAGTTTCATTATGTTGTAAGATAGTTGCATGTGGAAAGAATATTAATCTATCCTCTCATTAGGTCAGAGTTGAGGCACCTTGGCAAGGTACTGAAGGGAAGATTTAAGCATATATACCCATGCTATACTTTTCCTGTAGATAAACTATTTCAATTTCCATTGTTGTCAGTCAGGCATCTTACCCCAAAATGCTAAAAAATGTGGTAAAACTATAACCACCAGCAGCTCTCCTCTTCTCCTCAGTGTTTTGGTTTCTCCTTTGGATTAGTCTAATGGCAACAAAATGCACTGAGGTGGGACACCTTTGTTTATGCCCCTTAACTGAGACTCAGTGTCGGTTCCAGAAAAAATTTTCCTCTTTAGTACCTGTCTATGGGGAAACTATATGAATTATCTAGCAAACAGTGAAGCTACCAAAAAAAAGTTAAAGCAGAGTGAAATTCTTCTTTAAAGCAGAAGATGCAGTACGCTTAGAATATAATTATAGTAACAGTATACTTATACTACCTGAAACAGATAAAGTATCTTAGGTTAGTTACAGCAGGAAAAAACAGATTTTGCTTGTCTGGAAAGGAAATCCCTTCTGTGACATCTCCCTGGCAGATGCAGCTCCAAAGAGCGCTGAGTGACACCTTCCCTGACTCGACTCACTTATAAAATTCTGAATGTGTCAGTTTTTACATACACAGAAGCCTTTGATTGACCTAGCATAGCTAACCCCATTTCCCAAACCATTTTTCTCTTGTTACCTACACACAATTGGATTTTGGGGCAAGCTGATGCATACTCTGAAAGAGAGAAGCAGCCAAAGGTCTTTTAACAAAGATTAGCAGCTGCCTTTCAAAATCTTGCAATGATCTTAGATATCTGCACTCACTAACCAATCTGCTGGTCCCTATCCCAGTCAGTTTCTTTAATGTCCTTTCAAATAGCCATTTCCTTCAAAACACTACCCATTTTCCCTTACCCATACTATTTTTTCTTGTTATAAAATATCAGTTATAGACAGGGACTAAAATAATTTGGAGCCATTGCATCTATAATTTTGTCAGTTGGATTATTACAGAAATGGTATCAAGGCTGGTACACTGAGTATTATACAGACCCACAGGTATAATATTTTCCACCACCCCATTCAGTCCCATCCCTGAAATGAAAACCTAGGTTAGTTTACACAAAAAAATGAGCAGTGAGGATTATGTCCCACTGTCCAAAACTTTTCTCTAGCAGTATGACTAGCTACAAAGGCATGTCCTGATTCTCCTTCCACAGGTAGGGCTTAACCTATGATCTTAATTCCTGTTTGGGAATGCACCGACTACAAGACTTGGGATGACCAGCAGATATATCTAACCCTTTTCAACGAGAATAAAGCTTAATAGATTTTTTTGAAGACTATTCTAGTCTTCCAAAAGACTATTCTGTTTTTTTTCTTCTTCTCCCACCATTACCTAGTATTTTATCTTGCTTTTCCATGGCACTGAAATATCTTTCCCATACAATAATTTCACACTTCTCCAACTCTCTAATAGCCTCATGTCTGTTTCTCTGAAATAACTTTGTGTTCAGCCATGGACTTTCTCTTTACGAGTGTTATATTACAGCTAAAGGAACCAAAGTTTCAAGAAAGACTTGAGTACTGTCTCACTCAAAGAGGCCTCCATGAGCTACATATGAGATTAACAGGTGAAACAAAATGTGTCCTGGGAATTTTTTCATGTACCAGATGGGATCTATTCACCAGAGTCTGAATTTATTTTGGTAACTGCTTACTTCAGCTAATGGGATAGCAACGAAACTGTTTGAGTTGAGTTTGAAATTAAGGGCATATAAACTACACATACCAGATATCACCTGGAATACTTTTTTCCTTGGAAAAATCCAATGCAACTGTAATTTTACCCCATTCTTCGTGGTCAGAGCTACATTTTCAGGTCCATTCCAAGAGAACAATAATACCTGTATGGAAAATTGGACAAATGTCAGTAGTTAAAGTCAAATTATAAGATTTTAACTATCACTTTAGAGCTGGCTATGTAGTCTTTGGATTTTATTTCCACTCACCAGGTCAACACCCTGGAGTCATGTTGCCTTTTTTTTTTAAATTCCCAATTACATACCCTGCTGAAGCTTTTTAAAGCAAAAAGCAACCTGTGATTTCAGTTTAAGAGCCAGTTTGCCTTTGGGATAGATTTTTTAAAGAAATATTAGCTATTTGTTTAAGTGCTAATAACCCTAAATTTCCAAAGTACATTTAGGCCAGGTACAGGCTAGCATTTCAGCATGAGCCACATGGCTTTTAAAAGTACATGAGTAAAACAAACAGCTAACAAGAATGTAAAAGCACTGTGTGGTGCTGTAGGCCAGCCTTGTACAGTTTAACCAGCCAAAGCAAAATAACAGTGAAGAAAAGATACATTTTTTTTCCCTGAATAAAGGATGTAAATTTAACTGAAATAGTAAATTTAGCTTCTCTTCTTTTACTTCATGTTAGCATTTCTTTTTTGTCCTTTTCTTGGGGGAGTTTAACAGTTCAACCTAATTCCACATACAGAAGGAACTTTATAGCCTTTCATTTGGTTAAGGTCTAATGGGCCATTCGGGAGTTGCTAACTGAATAGCTGTGCATATTGGAGGAAGATGATCACAGTGGGACTGAAATAGAGTGGTTGGTTTAGAGAAAAGCTGCTGTTACTGAGCTGACTCTCCACCTGCAAAAACACAGCTTAGAGAGACAGTAGTCATGTAACCTCTACAAGGCAAATTTTCACTAAACAATTCACCCCAACATTTTCTACCTTTGCTGTCATTGTTGCAACTTCGTAAGTGACTGCAGTGTTGAGAGTAGCAGCATTGCAAAGATGCCAGATTTCCAGCATCTTTAGTGCTATAGATATATCTACACACCAGCATAGTGTAGACATGCCCAAGTTAGCACAAGTACCAGTGGCTGTCTAGCTGTTGCAGTACAGACCCCAATGTGTGTAAATTTTATCCTGTAATGGCAGTGTTACCCTTTGCCACCCAATGTTATCCTGATCTATTTTGAGCAGGACTAGAGGCATGGGATGAAAGTCTAGTCTCAGTGAAGAAAAAGCCAAGATTTCATCCAAGCTGTTTGAAAGGGCAGCAGTTACCAATACGTTGGTCTCCTCTACCTTGAAAAACCTAGTGCTATTCTGACATAAAACCCCTAGGAGAGATGCAGTTTATCTTGGCAAAATAATTCTATTTTAAATTAGTCCTCTGAATGGAATACTATATACTATAAAAATGGCATTTTTACAGATATATAATATTGTTTCAATTTTAAATCAACCTTTTTTTGGGGAGGAGGCAGTGTGGGGGGTGGGGGAAGAATCATAAAAATTGCACTTAACTTATGCATGGGTCTGACCTATAATCAGGCCCCTGACAATCTTTACTATTCTACTTGTGGTATTTTTGTGCATGCAATAAAAATACTAAACCTGTATTGTTTTTCCTCAGTGCAATTTTGTTTTAATATTTCTAATGCATTTAACCCTATGGATCCTTTCCTTGGTTACTTGATTCTTCTGTGGAATTTTTAAAGGGCAACAGCAGTTTTAGGACTATCTGTAGTTATCAAGTTACAAAAGGATGCTTTGCTTAAAATTGAATCTGAAAATGTTAATTTGACTTACAGTAGTGTTGGGTTGTTGTAGCTGTGATACTTCAAGGAATATGTGAGAAACAAGATTTGTTTGGTAATAACTTTTATTTGACCAACTGGAGCTGGGAGATATGTCAGACAATCTTTCAGGCACAAAATACACATCCTCATATCTCACTTGCTTCTAAATACACACCAACAGTTCCTCTAAACTCCCATTTTAGGAGGGAGCTGTATGTCCAGTATACATATAATTATTTAAGGGCATTGCAAATGCCTAAAACTGAGAGAAGTAAAGAGTTCAATCTTTTTAGTTTATCAGAAGGAAGACTAAGAGGTGACTTAATTGAAATGTTTAATTCTTCCCTTAAGTACCAGGCATTGTCTCCCTATGGTGGTATCTAAGTAGCAAGTACTTTAATCCAGCAAAGAGGAGAGAAGAGGAGAGAAGAGGAGAAGAGAGGAACAATGGCTGGAAGCCAAAGTCAGGCAAATTCAATGTGGATATAAAGCACAATGTGTTTAATAATGAGGATGACTAACTGCTGGGACAAACCACTGAAAACAAGTAATGGATACACTATTTCTTGAGGTCTTCACATGCACACTGGAAGCTTTCCTGGAAGCTTTAGCCTAGCATTCTCAGCCTTTTTTATACTGCAGGCATCCCTGCACAACTTTTGTGAATTGAGCAGCACCCCATTTAAAAAACGGATTTATTTATTATAGTACTTTACCCTTGCTTACAGCGGGTGGTGGGGGGAAGAGGAAGAATAGCTGGGCTGGAAAAAGTATGCACTTACTTCCTCTTACAGGGGCTAGACAGTAGGGATGGGAGGGGATGGAAAGAGGAGGAGCAGCTGGGCAGGGATTAACCTGTGCTACCACCTTGAATGCTGAACCACCCTTCAAAGGATCTCAAGGCACCCCAGGGTGTCATGGTTCCCTGGATGAGAATCACTGCTTTAGCCAGACCTGCATTCCAGTTTAGTGCAGCACAAGTTATGGAGCTCAGTACTGGTCTGTCCAGGTCCACATCCCATCTGGCCTTGAACTCTTTGAATCAATGACAGACACCAGGTTACAGCCTGTTGAATTACCTTCTGGAGATGCAGTTTCCCTCAAGACATTAAGGGGTATCAAAAGCATTCCAGCCAACAATGTTATGTACAAGTCAACCATGGGGGAGGTGTGGTACCAGACTGCTAGCTACATTTGATCCATTGATTATTTTTAATATATTCAAGTGTTAACATGCCTTGGCACTGTACAAGATGGAAATGAACTCTGTTCCAGATGTGCTGAGAATCCCCAAATAGTAGAAATTTAGTGTTTAGGACATCTGCAATAAAAGTAATTTTTAAGGAGAATCTTGCAGGAGAAGAGGTTTGTTGCTAATAGGGTCTCTCCTGTACACAGATTTACAGAGCATCATTGGATGTGCCATCATTGGCAGGGAATGAGACTTTGACTGCAGACAGTGAGCACCTGAGAAGGGCCATCAGTTGTAGCAGCTTCAACAGGATGAAATTCAAGAAGATATTTTATTAGTTTTATCTCAGGAAATAGAAAGCTAGGGTAGGTAACCTCTTCCTAAGGAAAAAAAACAAACATTCTGGACATTATAACCACAGGATTTTTTACTGTTACTAGTAGATGCTCCAAAAGTGCTAAAATCTGACATTGGACCAGCATACCAAAGCTGCCTAGGTGCTATTGATTGGACTAAATGCTCAGTGTCGGGGGAACTGCCATGCTATTTTACATCAGCTGTTCCTATACCAAAGAGTTGCTAAATATATATGTTCCTTATAGTGCTTTTGGAGCTTAGTATTCAACAGAAAGTCATATAAGGTCTCCATAGTGTGAAGAACATATAGACGTACCCAAGCACTCACAGGACAGTATACTATAGCTTGGATGGATAAGTAAATTTCATCACATTATTTTATGTCTATTGAGAAATGTTGCACAAAAGAAAAGCACTCCACTAATGAGCCACCACTGTGTATGTTCACCTGAAGTTGACACATTTCAAATAAAATTGCAAGACCACATCAGGAAATACCCATTTCCAGCAGCGTCTCAGACAACAGAGCTTGTTGAATTATCTCTTGGCCTTATGTATTTATATGGTGATACTATCTGAACTCCCTCCTTTGATCACCACAAAACGCCTGTGAGGTAGGGCAGTACTATTTCCTCCATTTTACAGATGGCAAACTGAGGCAAAGAAGGTTAAATAATATGAACAAGATTAAACGGGGAATCTGGGGTAGATTACAGAATGGAATCATTTTCTTCTAAATCTCTGGGTAGTTCCTTCACAATTAGACACTTTTCTGCAGACATAATTGTCCTTACGATATGATTTGTTCTGTGATCTACACCAGGGAACAAGAGAATAAATATTCAGAAGATATTCTCCAAGAACCAGGGATTGTAGCTGTGGAGAAGTCTATTCAACATTCAATCACCTAAAAAAAAAAAAAATCAGCTGAGTCATGGAGAGGTTTAGACATTTAAATTGATGGCACAAAAGAATATCTTTCTCAGTAACACCAGTAACAGCAAAAATGTACAAAGGCTATCAAGCTTCATGCTCCAGGCATAAGCCAGATACTAACTGCCCCCGGTTAGGAAAAAATTTCCTTCAGTCATATGTTATTACATAATTGTCAATTACGGTAGATTTACACCTTCCTTTCAAGCATCTGGTATTGGTCACTGTCAGAGACAGGGAAGTAGACTAATTGAAGCATTCATCTGATTCTTAATGGCAGTTTTTATGTTTCTATATGCCTGTGTTCCTAGTAATTTAGCACTTGATTCTCAAAGATGCTGAACACACCGCCCTATTGATTTAAATTTAAACATTTAGGCCTTGCCAGCTTGTTTTGATTGAAGAAATGAACCCAGGTCTCTTGGTTTTTAGTTCCTTGCATTAAGATGAGAACCTTTTCTTTTTCACATTACATTTTTTAAATGTAGTTTCTGTTAAATACAGTACATTATAGGCAGCCAAGAATATCCCTTATTTTGAACCTGTTGAGATGAATGGGAAAGCTTAAATTCTAGTTTAAGCCATTTTCCACAAGGTGTACTAATACACAGGGGTTATATTATATCCAGGATCAAGATGAAATTGTAACATTACACAAAATATGCACATTTGGATCTACAACTAGTTAATCTTTCTTTTTACAGCATACTAATTATAAAACTTTGGCCAGAACCAATTCACCTTTGAAAGTATCACAGTCAGTTACCCAGGACATAAAATAAAATAAAATAAAATAAACAATACTGTTTTACTCTGTAATACTTTTTCACTGTCGACTAACTAAAAACCTGTTTTGCTCTTACTTCCTTTATATTTGCTACAGTTCAGATTCTATACAATAACTGTACACATAAGAATAAGATTGAAATAAAGGTTATGGATAATAAAGAGATATAAATAAGCTATATCAAGCATGCACCATGAGATCTAGATTTTTTATCCCTACTCCAGCTGTTTTGTGATGTTCGCTGTTTGCTGCCAAACAAACAAAATCAACCAGAAAAGATCTTCAAGCATCTACAGAGGATTCCCCTGTCTAGGAGCATAGGCTAACTGGTGAAACCCCAGAGAAGTGACTCAGACATTGTTCTTGTTCTAGCCCTGTTGTAATTTATAAGGCTGTTCCTAGCACCTCCTATTTGGGTAAACGCTTTGGAGATTTTATATTAGATCAGTCCTCTGCTGCTGCTCCTTTATTCTAAGGACCTTTTGTCCAGGAGTGAGAAACCCGCTTATATATGTGATAGAAGCTCCTCAAGGACTATGCAGGAATACCCACTTCCTACAGCTCCTAATTCAGTTTTGGTTAACAAACTGTTACTTACAATTAACAACCCATGAATAAACTAATTTATTGTTCATTTAGGGATGCCTTTATCCTCTCAAATATGGATATTTGCATATACTTAGTTCAAACTTCCCTTCTCAGGAGTTGTTGAGTCTTCTGCCTTCCCAACTTTCTGTTATGGGCACCTTCCCAGGTCCCTGGACTTCTACAGCCGCTGACGAACCAGACACTGGTATCTTGAAAGTCTCTTCCTGGTGCCGTCAGTAAGGCCTCAGAAACTCACTTCTAGCTGGCAAGCCTATCAACACTCTCCCACCATTGGCATATGAGCAAATATCCCATGGTATTTCCAAAAAACCAAATAGGCCTTTACAGAGTTCTCAAATGTTAAATTGTCTCATGTACAACCACAAGCCATGACTCCATAGATAAAATAACATTAACTTGCCACTTTTCTACAATCTCTCCTTAATTAAAGGAGGAATAACCAGAAAGCAACTACATCCAACTGCATCCCTATGTTGCTACAATGGTTTCTTTGGGGCATAAGTTGCTAGAAAGCTCTCATTTACACCAAAGTTCATCTACTCACCACCTATCCCCATTTTACATTTGCCTTTTGACACCCCTACCACAGTCCTACATTTGATTGCAGTTTGTTCAAACCAGAGAATGTTTCAATGATTTCAAAATTCTTATATATCATATACAGCTTTGTTTAATTCACTCAGCATATGCTTCCTACTACATGAATGGCCACGATTGTCCCAGCAAATCCCTGCATATATTTATAAAGATAGATAAACTAAAATATAGGGTATAGTTATAAAAGTTTTATCAAAATATATTGAATGGGTTGCATTACAAACAAGTGATTTATGTGGGTCATTCTAAGTGCCAATTAATTGTGCTCCACATCCTGTCATCATATATTGTGTATATGCCAAGAAAGCTACAGAAAATGACTTTACATGTGTTTTAAGGGATTTTAGAAACTGTTGAGGCTGTTTTCCAAACTGGTAGACTCTGAAAGCAAGGCTGCCTTATTTAACCTAGGCAGCCATCCCATTGTTGCTCATGCTAGAAATGCCTACAAGATATATAATTATAAAAAAAAAATTACATACATCATTTTGTTGTTACTGCAGAAAAAAGTCACCTCTTTTTAGGGGGTTAAAGGAGAGAAGTCTCAACTTCAGAGAAAAGAGCAACACTTCTTTGGCAATTTTTTTCACTCAAAGGGAATGTATTTGAGCTTCTTAAAGATGTTGAATTTTTGCTGTAATTCTTGACAAGATGAAGAAGTGACAAGAGTATAGAAATGATCTAATGTGCATGAGCACTGTAATTCACTCATCTTTCTGGGTTTTTTTACATTGCTGTCACTACCATAATGCATGCACTGTTACACACACACACATACCATAGTAGTTGCAAAATGTACTGCATACCATCAGTTACAACATTGATTTATCTAATGTTTCAGAGTTTATCTATATTTAGAACTGGAGCTTCTTAGATGCTGGGCAGTGATATCTCTCGGTAGTTATTGGCTGTTGACACAGAGCATGTTTGTTGCTATATATGAATAAATGTATGTTCATTCGTCATGATGAAGAAGCTTTTGATTATTTGTTTGTTCTTCACTGGTCGTTACTTCTATGACACAACCTGGAAAAATAAATTAACCTGGCATGCTAGAGGTGCACGCCTCTAGATTTTTCATACACAGAAAACTGAATCACACAAAACTAACCACATCCTTCCTCTATAGAATAAATTATCATATTAAAATATGAAGAGACTTGTAATTCAGATTCCTCTACTAAAAATGTTCTTAAATCATCCTATCATTTTAAATATTAGTTTTACACATTTTCCCTGACTTCCCTGTGGAATTTTTACACTGAAATGAGACTGTGCTTTCCACAGTTAGGCTGCATCCACACAAGCAGAGGTGTGCATTTGCAGCAGCAAAAATAGTAGCAGCACAAATCTATGCCACTACTTTGCCCCACCTGTGAACTTTGCAGTGGAACACATTGTCTGGCTGCTTCATGTGCTGCAAGGGAGGCTGGCTGGGACACAGGATGCCTCAGGACAGGACCAGCCAACAGGAAGGGATCTGCATGTGGCAATGGAGGGGGACAAGCTTCCTGGCCTAGGCTGCCTGCTCCCCTAGCTCCACTCCCCCTGGGCTGCCTGCTCCCCCATATCCATGTACTGCAGAGCCTATGGGCAACTCGTGTCACCTTAGTCGGGGGGGGGGGTGGAGGTATGTGCCACCCAGCAACCAGTCAGTGACCGGGGGAGCGGTCTTCCCATGGCCGATCTCGCTGGCTGGGGAAGGTCCTCCCATGGCCGATTGTGAGGTGGCCAATCACTGCAGCCACTTCCAGAAGTGGTTGTGGCTGTTCCTAGGAGTGTCACAGCACTCCCCAGCCAGTGCTTGCAAGGGGGGCACCGATGCTCCTGCCTGCCCCCCCTGCCCATCACCTAAACAGTGAGTGCACCCCCTACGCATTGCCACTAGCAGAACCCCCCATGCTGAGGCCAGCCCAGGGCTGCCTGATCCCCCATCTTGAGGAACCCTGCACCCCAGCCAGCTGGGAGGGGTTCAGCGCAGGGGCTCCACATTTTTCCCATCTCTGCATTTGTCCAGGTGTACACCACTTTAGTATGCTTTGCACCACTTTCTTATTCAGGGGGGTGGTTTACTACCAGGGTTTTCCGGTACCAGATTTTGCCCCAGCACTGAAAATCAGGAGTGCCGTGCACCATTTAACATGCCAGGCATGAGGTTTGTTGCACTGCAAACCATACATGCCAGCACATCTGGATCTGGCCCTATAATCTAACAGGAAAAATCTTGTTATAGGTGTGGAATATAATGGCACAGAATGGGGACAGGAATCAATATGGGCTAAAATCAGATACATGTGCCACAGAGCAGGCACCCAGAAAAGAATGACACGGGCTGGCTTTTAAATGCTGAGCACAAAACGATGCTTCTGTACAAGTTGCAGCTGTTTCACTGCAGCAGTGAAATGCTAGCTCACTGGTTAAAAATTAGCGAAACTAAACACAGCCTGACCACAAAGTTTGGATTCATACTTCACCCAAAATGATAGGTGTTTGGATGTAAGATTGGATTGTGTGTAAGGACCATTTCTAGTTCAACTCTAAACTCAATAAGGTATAGGGATGTGTATTCTTCTCTAAAAGTTTCCAGCTCTGAAGAACAATCTGTTACAGTTGAATATTTAAATGCTGAAGAATATGCTTAGTCGGTGACATATATCCTTAAAAGTATAAATACATTTTACAGACTTTTTGTCAAACAGTATATTGAAAAAATGTATTTAATTGTTTAAATTCAGCAATAACGGCACATGGCTTGAGGGCTTCCTATATATAACAGCCTGCATACAAACTCATACAAAGCTGTGTTTTCTTCATCTGAAAGAAGGGTCCAGTATATGCTTCTGTACTTTTCACTCCTTTCCATTGATTTGTTTTCCAAACAAGCCTCCGAGAACTTAGAGGGCCTTATTTTTGGAAGGGGATTTGGGGCAGCTTTTTCCCCCCAGAAGGTAAGGCCAAGAAATACATAAGTCACTCTTGTCACTTTCTGACAGTTAAAGTCACCAAAGGCATTTGGTAAACTTTAATTGCTGTCACAACTGTAAAGGTTACACAGGGGGCTAGAGCACAAATCAACTATAGCATGGAAACACAAGTGTGTGAGTGTGTATGGAAGTAACAATTCATTGCAGGAAACCATCACAGTAAAGAAACATCTCACAGTAATTTAAAACCAGATGAAAATAAGAATAGTTTTAATAATTTGTTCTGGAAGCATTTTGTACAAATACAGCCTTGCAATTTGCTTAAAAAGCTACAAGATTTGAAACCATAGGTGTTTTTTTTAAATGCTGTTGGAAAGGAAGACTGCAATTATGTTAAGAAAGGTATAATTAGCACCCTTTTATTTCCCCTGACTATATGAATAGCATACTTCAGACAGCTGTTTGTTCATCCTGCCACATTTGAGAATTATTGACTTGAACAGGCAACCTGTTTTTTGAAACTATATCTGTTATTTAATAATTCTAAACAGTTTATAGAGAGATCAGCATTTTTCCCCAGGTGTTCAAAGCATTTCAGTCTATTAAAATGCTAAGCTGCTTTAGAAAAGAAGTCTTTAAAAGTTCCCCATGCTCATAAGCCAAGGTATACTTTTTTGTTAAAACTGCAAGACCAGAAATTTGGAGCGCCTGTTACAAATTAATTAAAGGTAGTACTAAATTTATTTTCCCATGCCTTAAAATTTCATAATCTGAGAACAAATTTTTGCAATGCATAGCATTTAGAAGCAAACATCTCTTATACTATATAAGTATATGGAATATCCAAGTAATATCCCAAGTAATATCCTCCACAGCAAGTATTCCATGTTTTGGCTTTTCCCTTCATGAAATAGTGTCCAGACAATGCAGCCAAATAAGGGGGTTTCTGCACCTTGTTTCACAGAAATGGGTTCAAATAAATTTTCAGAGGCCAGTATTAGGAATTGTTCCCTTCATCTTCTTTTATAGAAACCCAGTGAATTAGGACCACAAAAAGGCAGAGCATAATGTTGGCTAATATTCAACTTAGGGGCCTTATAAGGAAGGACTTTTTCATTATAAAGATGGGCACGCATTGGAACAGGCACCCTACAGAAGTTATGAAATCTCCACCTTGGACATTTTTAAGAGCAGCTTAGAAAAACACTTGACTGGGATGATGTAGTCAGAAATTATCTTGCCTTGAGCGTGCTGTTGAATGATGATTCCTGACGTCCATTCCAGTCATACTTTTCAATGATCCTATGATTATGGGGCATGAAGGGAGAAGAGTTGTTTTATTAGCCACCTAGTCATGGATGCACACACAATTATAAGCAGAGTATTATATCATGCCACTTTTCATCTCTAATGTCTATGATTCAATGAACCTATGTCTAAACATAAAACTTCACTTATTAGAAAATGTGCAGAAATATACCCTATAATGTATATTTGTGCTTCTAAATGCTGTGGTTTACAAAGATTTGTTCTCAGATGGTTAATTTTTTTTCTCTGTTTGTAAATTTTAAGGAATGGGAAAATAAATTTAGTAATAACATTTATTATTTGTGTGATAATTTGTATTACCTTAGTACTTTAATGCTAAGTCATTGGCCTAGGGTCTATACAAACAGAGAACAAAAAGGGGATCTTTACCACAAAGAGCTTATAATTTAAATATAAAGTAAGAGCTGTATACACATAGAGGGATATAGGAAAATGAAATAATTAGACAATATTGGTCAGCATTGTAGGCTGTGCTCTTAACCAGCAGTCTAACTGCTGTCAACTTTGCTTTTGCCGGGGGGGATTAATGTTCTTTTGGGAGAGGGGAAAAGGAGGAGGGTTGTTTGTTGCAGTGGAGGGGGAGGGTTGTTAAAGAATCGAGTTAAGAGAGGGGTTTAAGGGAAGATTAAATAACCTGATTTGAAAAGGACGGAGGTGAATGAGCTGGTTTGAATCCATGGTTAGTATAGAAAACAACACTGTGTTGTGCGATATTTAGTTTTAAAATAACTAAGTAATTTTGTTTCTGCTATTTCTTTTGCAAGTATGTTTCATGCCACTTGGGGGCAGGAAACAATCCCATTGATAGTTTCTTGCACCAAGTTAAGGAAAGGCTTTACATAGTTGGTATCCTATGCAAATAAATGGGAACTAGAACAAAAAATATATTTTACTTGTTAAACTTTGGAGTTAAACTGCTAAATCATATTGTATTTGTGAACTCTGATATTTGGACCAGTTTCTCAATATGAAATTTCTGTTTCTTCTCTTTTAAGAGATCAATAGTAACTGGGTTTGTTTATTCTTCTTAATTCCTAGAAGTCCAATCCAAGATTAGGGTCCAGTTGTGTTATATGTATAAAGCCAGAGTAAGAGCATCTTGATCAAATGCTTTAACCACAAGACTATTCTTTATTGTTAGTATGGTTCTCAAGTTCCAGGTAGTGCTGAACTTAAAAGTCATCTTGATGTTCACTCAATATATAGACCATGGTACAGGTTAACATGACAGTTTAATGGTGTGCTGCTTATGTGTACATATCACACATTATTACCAAAAAGTCCTATATGGTATCAAAACTGTTGAACCAAGACACAGTGTTTTTCTTTAATATACCATGCTAGACTGGCAATTTTTGAGAAGCACATTCAAACTTCTCATCACTGAATCAATTGTAACAACAGATCTGGCTTCTCCTTTAACTAACTTTTAAAAAAGTAAATGCTACCAGAATTATTAATGACTGATAAAGTTTACACTGTGTGCAAAAATACTGACTGCACACAGTACAAGGGCATGCTTTGTGGTATAGCTCACAAGGTTCAAATGGTCTCAGAGGGCTGACACTGGATATAAGTTACTGCTTTTTCCTTGTCTAGAAGTAGCAACAAACTTCTCTTGGTATAGATGCAAGTATGACTAAGTTGGCCCCAAACATAAATGAGTCCCCAAGTCCACATTAAACATACAAGAACTATATGTCACCTCAGGAGCTAACTCTCTATATTATTTTAAAAGTACTCTATAAATTTAGTGCTTCTCGATACAGTTCCTGCTTTTCTAAGTAAAATATGGCTTTATGAGTTACTCAGTTCTCTACTCCTCTTCTAAAAATCACAGCATTATTGGCTCAGCTTACAGAAACGAACCTTTTTAGATACAATCTGAAAACAGGCAACCCCACCATTACTATCACTATGATCAAATAAGAGACTCTAGAATCATCTGTCAGATGCTTTCATTATATGAGAGAGGTCAAGATAGAGTAAAAACATATCTGCCCTGCAGTCAGGACCTCTCTCTCAAATCTTCACTCAGTATAGCTGTGACAATAGTTCAGATGGCTGAAAGCTTACAGATTTATACTGGAAGTTCTCCAAGGTAATTTTATCACTCCTACTTTAAAATAAAAAAAAGATAGATATACTGGTCCAATCCTGATTTAGATCTTTCAAACAAGATGTAACACTCCTCAAGGGTCATGAGGAAAAAAAGATGTAGAAATAACTTTTAAATCTGAGATCATCAGAGACTATGCACTCTACATTGATTTAACTGGAGAATCGTTTTTCAAAGTTTGCTCTAAATTCTTTGGGGTGAACTTCATCGTGTGATATATCACTTGGGAGCTTTAAACTTGAGACAAAACTACTGGGTTTTGCAATATAAAAAAAAGTGGATAAACCACAATGATCTCACAACATCAATCAATGGAAATTTATAGCTTTATCCCACAGTGGTACCAAAAACCTGTTAAAAGCTGCTGGCTCTCTTCTTCAGCCAAATCGTCTGAAGCTTTAACTCTGTCATCCCAATAGCAAATATTATGGACATTCATCACTATTTATTGAATTTCTTAAGGAAATAGTCCACCAAAATGTAATAGTAAACTCTAATGACAGTGCAGTATTATACATTAGATTTTATAGATGGTATTGAGGATATCTATTATTAGCAATTCAATGATCATCTAATATTTTACATACCATTGCAAGGTTTTGTATTTTATATGCACAGCCCTATATGCGCATGCATGCATTTAGGATTAATATACTCTAAATGGGAAAAAGCAGGCAATTTAATAAAGCTAAGCGTTAAAAAAACAAAGGACTTGATTTTCACTAAAACTGCCAATATTCCTCCTCAGGGAAAAAAAGAAAACAACCTCCCAAATGACTTAGGCACAAGATGGAGAGAAAGACATTTCTGAGGCTCAGACCCTGTGCACCCACATGATTTTGGTTTTGCATACATTTAATCATTTACACCACTATTTACTTCCCAGCTGAATTTGGCTTTGTATGGCTGGCTCTTCCCTTCAGAAAATTCTCATTTTATCCTTAATTTGTTCCCAGAAAATCCTTCTCCCCTCAGATCCCACTGCCTTAGGCACTGTTCTTTCTTCCCCTACCCTCAGATATTAAAAAATACTTCCACAATCTGCCTCAATCCCCCACCCACCCCCACTATTATACCCTATTCAGGAACGTACATAACCATATGTGCCCTTTCAGCAAGAATTATGCCAGCAGAATAACTAAAGAAAGTTAAATATAGTTGTCATAAAATGACTATCTGGTAGTTCAGTGAAAAGGTAGGCAGGAGGTCTTCTCAGCTTCCCTTGTCTTAGTTTTTCCAACCATAAGAATACTCGAAAAGTAGACATCAAGAGGCATCAGCAGGGAAGCAGAGGCAAACAGTTAATACACAACCCAGCAGCAAGCAGATAGACACCACCAAACACAAGAATCAACATGAAAATTGAGTATATTCTAACTGGCAGGTTAGTAGTAAATAAAACTGTCACATGCATGACCTGATCTTAGATGAGGCAATAGACCTCCTTTCTTTTACCAAGACCTTGTGGGGGAATTTGCTCAGTCTTGTTTTAAGTGAATTTACTCCTCTGACTCCTAAATTTGTCATACAGTTAGGCTTGGCAAAGGGAGATACATTTAATATAATGATTCCCTCTATCTCAAGCAAAGAAATGCCTTCCTCAACACATAAATCCTCTATGTTCCTTTAACTAGTGATAGTCCCATAACAAATCCAAATCATGAATCCTGGTGATTTACATCTCATATCTATACAACTCTGCAAGCTTCCTATCAGAGTTAACAGTGATATTGCCACATTTGATACTGATCTCTCATGGGTCTGTTATGATTAATGGCTTCAGTCCTTATCCAGATAATTCTTCTAATGTACTCACCTTGGAAGTCATATTGAGTATAGCAACTACAGAATTCACCAAGACATTTTTAAACTGAAATATACAACCAGTCATGCATTGAACCTGATCCTTAGCCTAAGGGCAAACTTCAAAAGTATAACGACCCTGTGTTTCTGCTGATGTCATTATTCCTTTTTACCCTGCCCTTCCTAAAGATGATAGCAAAACTGTATAGATCTATTCTTCTTCAAAACTTCATAGTCCAGAGAATAATTTCCCATTATGATCAGTGTATGATAGATATCATGATGATATATTATTCTTGTGAAAACTATCATCCCACATCACTACTGAAATATTGACTTTTGAATGGTTCAGCATGTTTTTTGGAGAACTAAGGTAACTGAAAATCAGAAGAGAGTTTGAATGTCAGCAGTCTCAAGCCACATAAAATCCAACCTATGGCCATGTATGGAGTCACCCAATCCTGTCAGAACTCTTAAGCAGACCAAAAGATCCTTATTTTCCAAGTCCTTAGTGTACAACCAATCTCAACCAAAGAAAATGTTTCAGAACAGCTAAACACAGCATCTAACTGATTCCTCTCATTTAGAAACCCAAACAATATATGTTCTAAGGCCTGATCTATGACAACTTCCTAAACCCAAGGAAAATAAATCAGAACAGAAAGCAATGATCAGGTTGTCTGCCTTGACAAGACTTCATCCATTTATCCAGACAGACATGATGTTTATTGTTTACCATAGGAGAAGTCTATGTTGTATGCATGAAATGAACATTTCACCTCCTATTTTTTATCTGTCTAATATTGTTCTATAATTTTAATAGAGATAATACCTGAAACATTCAGATAATTAAGACTCATAATGAAGAACAAAATCATCTGTCCTTTTTTCGTTCTTACAAACAAATACTACTATTGTAAACTTCATTGTCCCTAGAATGTCTTCATGAAGTGATTAATTTTTTCATTAAGTTCTAATAATGACAGTATAGATGTTTTTGGAGATTTTATCATCCTGATTATTTCTTCAGGTCTACTCAAATAAGAAAATGGAAAGGAGAAAGAAAAAAGAGTCTGAGAGAAAACAGATACATTGGTTGTTTGTATACTTTAAAAATCACAAGCATTTTTGTACTATCTTGGGTTTAATTACTTCCACAATTCTCCAGATTTGATCTCAATGAAAAATTTGTAATGTTAGGATCTGCTTGATCAGTTCTATAAAGGGTTTCCAGCATCCTGGGGAAAGATAAAAATAACAAACATGTCTATTTCAATTGTTTTGGGTTAGCAGCTTGTTGTGGTTCTGACTGTCATAGAGCCATGTCTTGTTGATTACTACATTTTCCTATCTAACACTTTCCACATCAGATTTTCTGGTTAAGTCTTCCATAAATGTTCACACTATTGACTCCTACCAAGCAAAAGTGCCTGAACAATTTAGAGAATCTGGGGTGAGGGGGAGGAGTAGCAGGGAGGGAGTAGGGTATCTTTTTATTGGATCAACTATATAGTTGGGAGAGATGTTAGGCAAGCTGTCAGGCACAGAGTGCCCTTCCTTAAACAATTTAGAGATTGTGTGTGTGTGTGTGTAGGTGTACAGCTTCAGTATTTTGCATCTCCGTACCCCATTTCCCAGGAAATATTTCTATGTAGCTACTCTTATCTCATCTATTTTTTAACTGCACTAAGTGGGAAGCTTCTGCCTTCTCTTTCCCTCCTCCTCTTCTATGACTTGAGAGTAAAGAGATTTTTAAAGTCAAATATTAAAAAATGAGACTGCAATTTCAATTAGCACAGCACTTTTCATGCAACACAATGTCCTGATGCAATTCAAAAAAATATATAGTAAAAGGGTTGGGGGGCTTTTTAGAGTAATTTTTATGGCTGTCACCCTCTTCAGCAAGTCATTTTCCTTATGCCTTACTTGACGTAAAGCAAGGACCATACATAACTCTCTGCAATTACAAAGAGCCAGTGCAGAAGAGATGCTGCAGTGATTTTTATTCATTAGCCTTTCATCTTTAGAGACCTGTATTTGATGCTTACATCATGTCTGTCTGCCTAGGATTTAATGTTACTATAATCTGTTTCTACTTCATGAACACATCTCACCATCAGATACTATAATCCATCTGTACTAAAAAACAAAAAACAATTCTATTGGCTGCATTCTGTTAAACATATGTTTATTTCCTAGTAGCTCTAAGGTTAGACCAAAATCCCACTAACATCCTTGAAAAGGTTTTCAATGCACTTATGCTTTTCCCTATTTTTTCTTCCTTTTCTTGTTTGTTAGGAAAGAGCAGATTGGCAATGCTGGCTTGCATTGTGTTTTATTTTTCACTGGGCATGTCTACAAAGTTAGTCCCAAATCAGCACACACACTGAGTGTTACTGAACAGTAAGGGGTCTACATGTGAGTTACTGCACAGTAACTAATTGGACGTAAATTTGATACCTGCATGATGCTCAAATCAGCATAAATTGCCATATTCAGTGCGCAGTACGGGCATGCATGTGTAGATGTGCACCTGTACTGTGCAGTAATTTCAGTTACTGCACAGTAAATGTGCACATGTAGATGTGCCCACTGAACTATTTCCTTTCAGCCACCAGCTTGAGCTAGTTGCTTTGTTAGGAGTGGTATCATTCTGTGGTAGAAATCACTTAATTAGCCCAGAATGATTTAAGATTTTATCTCCATCATGCTAATAAATCTTGGTCAAGTCAATGCCCAGCATTTTTTGATGTTACTCAATCCACCGGTTCTCTTTTACACCTAAACTTCCAAATATGGAAAGTTCAGTCATCTACCTCATCTTATGGCTAGCTCAAGTTAACAGGTGTTCAACTTACAGTTTCATAGTTTCATAGTTGGTAGGGTCAGAAGGGACCTAAGCAGGTCATCAAGTTCGACCCCCTGCCATGGCAGGAAAGAATGCTGTGGCTAAACAACCCCAGCTAGGTGATTGTCTAGCCTCTTTTTGAAGACCCCCAGGGTAGGAGCAAGCACCACTTCCCTTGGAAGTTGGTTCCAGATCCTAGCTGCCCTGACTGTGAAGTAGTGCCTCCTGATGCCTAGCCTGAACCTACTCTCAGTCAGCTTATGGCCATTATTCCTTGTAACTCCCGGTAGTGATCAGGGGAACAGGGACTCTCCCATTGCCTGCTGGTCCCCCTTGGCAAGTTTGTAGGTGGCCATCAGATCCCCTCTCAGCTTTGTTTTGTGGAGGCTGAACAGGTTCAGGTCCCGTAGCCTCTCCTCATAGGGCCTGCCCTGCTGACACCTGATCATGCGGGTGGCCCTCCTCTGGACCCTCTCAGTGCTGTCCACATCCCTCCTGAAGTGCAGCACCCAGAACTGGATGCAGTACTCCAACTGTGGCCAATGTCACATAGAGGGGGAGGATCACCTCCTTGGACCTGCTCGTGATGCATCTATGGATGCATGAAAAGGTGTGGTTAGCCTTCCGGACCGCATCCCCACATTGGCGGCCCATGTTCATCTTGGAATCTATAGACTCCAAGATCCTTTTCTGCCTCTGTGCTGACAAGAAGGGAGTTCCCCAGCCTGTAGGCATGCTGCTGGTTTTTCCTCCCCAGGTGAAATACCTTGCACTTGTCTGTATTGAAACCCATCCTATTTTCATCCTCCCACCTCTGTAACCTGTCCAGATCTAGTTGTAGCCTGTCCCTCTCTTCTAGCTTCTAGTGACCAAAACTTTATGTTCACAAAATCTGCAAACATCATGGAAATGCGTTATTTTCTTAATTGAATGAGGACTGAGAGTTTGAGCTGAGAACTGGATTTCTGCTTATGCATCCATAAATGTTTATGAAAATGAAAGCTAATAGCAGATGCTAGAGCCAAAATAGGCACATATGTTTTCCTAAAACAGCTCTGTAAATAAATGTTAGTCTGGACTTGTACTACAACCATCTTTTTTTCAGTTCTGAGCCTCTCATGAGTAGATAGTGTTGTAATAGGCTATTGTTGTAGATAGCCTAGATCCTATTTAATGTTGCAGACAAGCTGACATTGATGAAGAAATCCAACATCGCCTCAATGTGCAAGTGCAGCCTGTGGATGCCTGAGGAAATGGGTGTTCAAAGATTGTGAAATCAGATCCAAAATGAAGCTCATGGTGTATCAAGCAACTGTGATCCCCATTTTGCTGTACAGAACTGAGATGCAGACAATGTTGAAAAAGTACCTTCAATACTGTCTGTGGAAGTTCATTCAAATCCACTGGAAAGATAGACATGCCAACATTAGCATCCTCTTGCAAGCAAACACCATGGGCCTTGAGGCAATGATCATCTGACATCAACTTCACCGGGCCAGCCAAGTCATCCAGATGTCTGACTCCAGGCTCCTGAATCAAGTTTTATTCTTCCAGCTCAGTAAAGGCATACGCTCAAGAGGCGGGCAGAGAAGTACTTCAAGGATGTTCTCGAGGCCAACTTGAAAAAAATGCAACATTGACATCAACTCATGGGAGACTATCACCTAGGACTGCCCCAAATAGAGGAAGAGCCTGCTGTAAGGATCTCAGTACTCTGAAACCTTACAATGACAAAAAAAGAAGACAGGAAAGTGGAAGCAGCAGAACATGTGTTGCAGACCGAATCAAGAATCCAGAGCCACCCATCCCACACGGAAACATATGGCCAAGTTGCAGCAGAGTCTGATGATCCTGGATGTGCCTTGTCAACCATTTTCAGACCCACAGATAAGACAATCATGGAAGACCATCATCCTTGACTGCAAGGGATTGCTGAAGAAGTCATACCATCAAATTCATTTTCAGTTTTCACATATCTTAGAATTAGACCCCATACTCTGGAGATGAAAAGTTAACATATCAGCTCACTGAAATTTCTGGTTTCCAGTGATGTATTTCCTACTGAATAACACTTTTTTCTGCAAGCAATTCTATTCTTTATAATGAACAACCTGAATCATCCCAATATGCTCGTTTCAACAACCTGCTGTACCATCCAAAGGAGCACCTTAATATTTTCTTATTAATAAAAAAAAGGTATCAAGGAATTTCCTATTAGCCTGTACAAGATAATGATAAAAAAGGAAAAGTAATTTCTTTTCGCATTCTATTTTCTATGTTTAGAATATACATTTTCACAAACAGAGTTCTGTGTTGTACACACAAAAATAAGCACAAAGGGGCAAACAGGTCCATCAATGCCTGACTGCTCTCCTGCAGGGGTACACAACCTATAACCTATGTGAGCCACATGCAGACCACCAGATCAATCTCAGTGGCATGCCTTCATGGTATTAAAGCACTATATTAAACAAAACGCTATTTGGAAAGAAAAGCAATGCGTCCTGGTCCTTAATGTGGCAGTTGTTTAATCTGTCTATGTCACACATACTATCCATTTCCCCATTTGTAGACATGCTAAATGATTACTTCCCATTATAGTAGATCCCACTAGTGGAGAAAAGTCTCCACTAGTCTGTTGGAAAGTAAACTGGGTTGGAAAGAACACCTTGCAAGCAGCCCTAAATAAGATTTAAGCTCCACACCCTTGCCCCACTGGCTGCTGACAGACATTCAGTTTAACTTTGACCGCCCAGCTTTTCACAAATCTGCAGCTGTGCTTGGTTTCTGGCCACCTTCTAGCCTCATCAGTTCTTGTCCTAGTCCATGTTTCTCCCCAGCTCCCAGCTGTTGCCCTAGTTCTTTGTTACTGATATCAATCACCTGAGCCATGGCTTCTGACCTCAGCTCCTGACTGCAAGCTACAGACCCTTGGCTACTAACTCCTGCCCAGTACCTCTGACTCTGAACCGATGCCAAATTTTACCTGATTTTGGATTTTGAACTTCATTGCAGAACAACAAGGAAGTTTTTTTACCTCACTGCCTGCCATCTGACACCTCCAGGGAAGGATTTCTATCTGATCAACATATCAAACAGCTACTCAACACAGCTCATAAAGACATTCTCATGGACCCAGAGGGACAGCCTTCCATGTTCAGCTCCCTCTGTGTTTCCTACCTATGGGGACTTTTTACCATCTTGTACCATCTACACTTTTCTCAGAGCCTAACGAAGGGACTTTGATCCCAAAAGCTTGCAGAAAAGGACAATTTTCTTGCCATTTTCCAGTTGGTCTAATTAAAGGTATCATTTTGGAACCAAGAGTTCTAGTTTTTTGTATGTCTTTTTGTCTCAGACCAACATGGCTACCAAGTACAGCCATTCAGTGGCAGAATTCTGGTTGCTGACAAACAACAGAATTAAGCTCCCAGCTTTTCCATTTCAGCTTTGCATTAAGTGAAGAGGTTAAGAGTGAGCCCAAATTACCCTTCCTTTTTTGGACCTCTGCATTTGTATTGACTACAATATAATGATAGGGCATCAAGAACAGGCAAGATCATCCTGCCTCTGGCTCTTCTGCCTCTAGCTTTATTGTGCGGGCTGTGGGGCTTGGACATTTCACTACTACCTGCCCAGCTAAAGAAAAGGGTGCCTTGCAGATGGGAACACCCAAGGTCCAGCCATGATAAAGAAGACCAGGCTGGGTGTTACATGTGCTCCTAAGGAATATCTGAAACTTCCTTTCCTATCCCATGTGGCCATTGCAGCTTTTAGTTATCAGTCTTCTCACATTTAATAGATTTCATAGACATTAGGGCTGGAAGGGACCTTGGAGACCATCGAGTCCAGCCCCCTGCCCCAGGGGTAGGAAGTCAGCTAGGGTCAAAGGATCCCAGCAAGATAAGCATCCAAGCATTTCTTGAACGAGTCCAGAGTAGGTGACTGCACCACTTCTGGAGAGAGTCTATTCTAGGTCTTGGGGGCTCACACTGTAAAGAAATGTTTTCTTATGTCCAGCCTAAAATGGTCTTGCAGGAGTTCATGACCATTGGTCCTTGTTTTTCCTTGGGGCACTCTGGTGAACAGACATTCTCCCAGATCCTATCTGCTCTGCCCTTTCACAGACTTACCTGAGGGCAAACGAGGGAGCTGCTCTCCACTGCTGCCTGGGCCTGTATTCCTGGCCACATGCATATGTGTGCGCACACACATACGCACATGCCCCCCATGTCCCACTCCCTGCAGCCCCTTGCAGGCTGAAACTTTGTTGACCTGAAAGGGGAAACCTGCCATTTCTCATATTTTCCACAATAAATGAAAAACTAAGATCCCTGCACAATATTGGGAATCCAAGAAAAATGCTGTCCCCGAGTCATGCAGGCCTAGACCAGGACTTGATGTTCCCATTTCGGAACTGTCCCACCCAATTAGGAACCCTACCCTCTTCCCAAGGGGAGGCAGGGCCCTCAGAACCCCTTGTACTCAGCTCCTATACCTCCCTCTGCTGCTGCAGGGAATCAATGATCCATTAATGACCTATTGTTCTTTCCTTCACAGATGTTAACAACCACCTGTGAAGTAACAATTAGTGTTAATAGGCCTTCCTGTGTAACAGTTCCTGATGCTTTGCCTCCTGCCCTGAACCTGGGATGTTCATTTTAATGTTCACTGGCTGGGCCCAACCTCTGAAATCCAGGACTATATCAGCCAATCTAGGACATACGGTCACCCTAACCTAGCCTTCACACCCCCTATATGCACCAGTGGGTATGAAAGATCCTGTTCATGTCCCTTCATTGCACCCAGCTTACCTCTTGGAGCAGCATGGGGTGCCCAGTACTAACCTGAAATAATTTCAAAGGAACAGGCATGTAAGTAGCCACTATGAAACAACAGATTCCAACTTAGTCATGAGCCCAATTCACAGGGGGGCTGGCAACAAGAATGCCATGAATTTGTAGGTGTCTTTGATAAAAGGAAAGCTGATGTTCTGCCTTTGTACTGAACATATTAAAACATGCTACCTGAATGAGCTGTAGTTGGGTGCTACCATTCCATTTAGACACATTTATTCATTAATACAACATCAGCTCAAAGTTTTAAGGGAAATACTCCATAAGAAATTCAACAAGGGGTTTGTTTCACCTTAGTTATCTCTAGCTAAATTCTCTATTTTTTTCTTAAGAAAGGTGGTTCCCTGTAGCTATGCATAGATCAGTGGTCACCAACCAGTTGATCTCAACTGGTCGATTGTGGAGCCTCTGACAGTCAATCTCAGTCTGTCAGAGGCTCCACAATAGGGAGTGGCAGGACTCAGCCATGGCCCCTGCTGCCTGGGCCAGGCTGGTTGAGTGGGGTCAGAGCCTAGGCGGCTTGTCTGGGAGGTGGGGGAGGGCAGGATGGAGGGGCAGAGTGGGGACCAGTGTGGGTGGGAGGGTGGGGCAGGGCAGGGGGTGGGAGGGTGGGGCAGGGGGCAGCATAGGGGCTGGGGGGAATAGCAGGAGGTTGGACTAGCTCATCTAGTCCAACCTCCTGCTCAAAGTAGAATTATTCCTGTTTAAACCATTCCAGTCAAGTCTTTGTCTAACCTGCTCTACATGCTGATTCGTGCAGACATTCAGGGGGGTTAAATCGGGCCAAAAAATGGTGGGCCCTATCTAAGTTAGTTCACCTAACTAGGTGAACTATCTTGGATCTCAAATGGGGTAACCCAATCCAGCAAATGGCTGCACACATTCAGATAGTAGCCCCAGCTGCTTGCCCCAGCCTCAGGGCTGTGCTCTTCCACCCCACCCCCACTCTGACTGGGCTAGTTCTAGCCCCACAGTCTCCCAGCCTTCAATAGACACTCCCCCCCTGCCAAATCCTCCGTGGCCCACCAAAACTTCCCCTGGATCTGCTAGCCCTTCTGATCCTGCCTGACCCAGCTCCCACCTCACTTACTTACACCAGCTTCTCTGCATGACTTCCAGTACTGGCAAGATCCTGTATGCATCACTCCTGGTCTACAATCAGGTGGTTGAAAGTAAGCTGAATGACCATAGGCAGGGTGTGGTGAGCATTTACATGTATCCTATATGTCACTATTCTCTTTCTCTATACATGCAACTAGATTTTGAACAAAAAAATTCTAAAACCATTTATCTATCTAGGTGCCTATATGGCCTATCCCTACAGTGTCTAAGCACTGTCATTAATGGCTTTCATCTCACAACACCCCTAGGAAGGATTACCTTCACCTTACAGATAGGAGGCTGATACTTAGTTTCGATACTTTTACTTGCTAAAAGCACATACAAATGCATGTCCAACTCATTAATGAACTCAGTTGTCTTCTGTAGCAGACCCTATCTACAGACTACCCTCCTGCAGACCCTGTCCACAGACTACCTTCCTTCCCTGCCATTCCACACTGAAAGTGTAGGTGCCTATTTTGAAAATCCGACTGTTACTATTTTAAGAAACTGAAAGTCCATGTCACCTTTATTTTGTAACCTTTGTAATCTGTTCACCCAGCAATGCTTAAAGACATTGTGGCAACTGAGAAGCTAGGTAAATAACAGGCCTTTAAATGGGACTCTGTTCAAGCAAGTACCAAAGCCATTTTTGAGACTTTCTAAGGGTAGTTACTCATGGCTGTGATAGAGAATAGATGTTCTCCAAGAGCTGTAAAGTGTTTAAGTTTAAATAAATGAAGAAAGGATCTTTTCAGCTTGAAGGCTTATGTGTTATAAATTATTTGTTGGTCCCATTGGGATGCTGTAGAGACTACCTGCTAGTTGCTTGTTATAACATATGTACTGTAATGTTGCTCTTCAACTTAGACTATTTTCTCCATCATAAAGGCAGAACTCCCTTGTGTCTTTTGATATTTAACCCATTGTTTGATTAAATATCTTTGCTGATGAATTTGCACCAACCAGTTCCTGGTAGTTTTTTGGGGGTTTCATTCTTTTCAATAGCTCTATATTTTAATAAAATTATTTGTGGGTTAAATAAAAATATGGTTGACACATCTAAATAAATATTCTCAGCTCTAAGAGTCTAGCAGTCTAGAAAAAGCTTGGCCATATGTTCCCCTCTGCTACATGGTGAAAAAAGAAGTAGTTCATAGCAATTTAAATCCCTACAAAAGGACCCTCATATCTGTATCAATTCCAGTTACATGTATGAAAGGATCATCAGCACAGTTTCAACAGGCTGCAGAACTGGTGCCATGATGCAAAAAAATCTGTAGATGAAAACAGACATAAGAGGTATACTCTTCTGCCAAGTGCAGAAATACTATTATTTATAAAGTACCTCAGCATTCTCCACATTGTGAAATTTTGACAATATTTTGATCAAAAGCTCAAATGTCAATAGAAAAAAAGGCAGAAAATAATGGCAAGTTTCTTCCAGCTTATAGCCAACTCTATTTAAAGAGCCCTAGAGATGTCATGAATTTCAGCATAAAACAAATTACAAGTTTCTGCAGTTATAATCAGTAATATATCCCCATGGAGGTAAGCATCTTTGTCCTTTTGACGCTAAACTCTTTAGCACTCTCTAAATTCAGATTGCAACACTTTTGCCCCCACAGATATGTATGAGTGACAGTGTCTAACAAGGGATTCAGGATGCTTGCATGTTGTTTTTGTGGGAGGCAAGCATATGAACACCTAAGTACATCTGTTCTTCATACTCTCTTGTCTTCATTCCTTTAAAGACGCCTTGAAAGAGAATCCACATTTGAATCACAATGCAGGTTCACTGCATTTATCTTCTGCTGCAGATGGTCAACCAGAACACTGCTCACAGGGATGCCACTTAATATATTACTCCACATGGCAATTCTCATGTGTTAGGAGTTAGCATTAGAACATGACATTAATTGTTTTAGGTAGAGCTGTAGGATATCTTCCCACAGGTCCCAAGTCTAAGCCACTAGCTAGGTATTCAAATTCAATTTAACCAACTCTGTAATTCCACTTGGTTCTATTTTAGGCATTTTGTATTCCTTTCTCTTCACCTAGTGGCTGTGTAACAATTCAATTACTGAAGTTCCCCATCCAGAAAGTGCACTTGATTTCCTATAATTCTTATTCTGTTTGATTTCTTTTTTTTTTTTTCTTGCCTGGGTAACACATGCCTTTTGGAGTTGACTGAGTTAAAATCCTGAAATAAAGCTGGTGCTGTGTAAGTGTGTCAGCTACAAAAGAAAAAAGAGGTTAATAAAATACACACAAGAAATGGAAAAATAAGATTAGAGGAGACATTTGTGGTCACAGACACATTTTCAGGCTGTGTCAGAACCCCCCTGCCCCCCCCCCCCCCCCCGGTCAGACACAGAAAAGCAAAATTAGGGACAATATAAATTGAAAGATGAAAGGAGGGGTGAGAACCAGAGTGTAAAGAGATGTGTGTTAAGAGAAAATAGAGTCAGGTGACACAAAGAAGGAAGCACAAAAGGGATCAGAAGGTAAAACACCAATTAGTAGATCAAAAGGGTAAGAAGTGAGTTTTAAAATAAAAGGTTGATAATGTAAGCAACTTGAAAGGTTATTAAAATAGAGGGGTGATGAAAGTATGCATTAGACAAAGGAGACTGTCAAGAATCTTATGGAGTATATATAACCAGCAAGAGAATGAGAGGGAAGAAACCAGCCTCTACTACAAATCTGTTTTGCATATACTTTTTTGTATAAAATATTTGTTAATTTCCTGGTCTTTTTAGTTTTTCTACACTTGATCAGAGCTTATTACTGCCTTTAGCCTCACACCTTTCTCCCTCCCTCATTATCTTTTTGCTTTGTTTTATTCTTAAAAAAGAGAGAAAGGATGAGTTTGTAGTTTAAAGAACTAAACCAAGAATAAAGAGATATAGGTGTTATCCTTAGCTCTGTTATATACTTGTTGTGTCTGCTCAGGTAAGTTACTTTAAGATTTCTGCAAGACCTACCTTTCTTGCCAGTGCCTGAATTTTGTTCTATGTATATTAATAAGGTGGACAAGTTACTCTATTTGCATCTATAACTATGCAGGTTGAGGCAAAATTTGTCTAATTTCCATAAGTGCTGGGCACATCTACACATGTCTACACAGAGCAGGACAGGAGCATCCCTGGCTTGAACAGCTCCTCCCTGGCTCAACTTGCTCCTGACCTAGGTGCAGATGTAGATGTCACACCTGGGAATAGTTTACTGTGGAGCAATTTGCTTATGAACAAAATGCAGAGCAAATTGTTTGCTCATGAAGAAAATGCAGAGCAAATTGTTCCACAGTAAACTACTCCCAGGTGCAGCATCTACATGTGCAGCTAGGTCAGAAGCAAATTGAGCCAGGGAGGAGCTTTTCAGGCCAGGGCTGCTCCTGCTCTGCTCTGCCCTCCTGCAGCAGTCAAGACAGGCTGCAAACTCCAATGGCAGCTGCCTGGGTGACATCTCCAGGCTGGCCAGAGGCTCTGGGGACAGTCCCAGGCTACCAGGGCCCCCAGTGCTAGCCGCAGGCTGGCAAGGGACACTTGGGGTGTTCCTGGGTTGGCAGGGGCCTCTTGGGTCAGCACAGGTCTGGCAGGAGCTCCAGGGTCAGCTCCAGGCTGGCAGGGGTCTCTAGGTATCAGGTCTCAGCTCTGGGGATCAAGTCTGGGCTCTGGCAGACAGGGATTGAGATGGCCCCAGCTCCAGGAGCAGCTCTGGGCAGCACGGAGCATGGAGCTTAGTTTCAGGCTCCAGAGGGCAAGGAAGGAGCTGTTCTGGGCTCTTGAGGAAGCCCCAGGCTGGCAGGGGGCTCCAGGGTCAGCCCTGGGTGCTAGCTTGCAGCAGTCGGCTTCCAGGACAAGCCCCAGGCTGGCAGCCATCTCTGGGCTACCCTGGGCTGGCAGCAGCCTCCAAGGTAAGCTCTGGGATGGCAGAGAGCACAGAGATCAGCCCCAAGCTCTGGGTGACTGTGTCAGGCAATGGAAGAGCTGCTCATGCCATGAGGCTACTGCAGCTATAAAGCCATGTGGCTCAACAGCAGGCAGGAGTATGGCCCTAAATATTTGCAACCACTTCATGGTCTACACGAGAATTTAATTGCGCTAATTTACTGTGCTGTCAGACAGTACTTGTGTCTGACAGGGCTTTTAGTCTACACCAGCCTAATTTCCATGCATATGTAGATGGTGACACTTTACTGCACAGTAAATTAGTCTACTGCACATTAAAGCACATGTGTAGACGTGCCCACTGAGTTGCATCCATACATGTTTAAAATACAATTTTGAGTGGGGAAATGTCTATATATACATGTATAGCAAAGTACCTTCATTGCCAGCTTAATGATTAGGCATACACTATTTGGTATTTATTAGTCTTATTCTCCATAATACATACTGAAGGCAGAGATGTACTATTGCCCATTTATCAATGGAGACAAGGTACAGAAAAAAATGATTTTCCCATATCATGCAGGAAGCCTGTAACAGAAAAGAAAGGTCTTTTGAGGCTCAAGATAGGGTGTTGTTATATGTTAACTTAAATTCATGTTAAGGACCCTTTAAACCAGGAGTGTCCACACATTAAGACAGAAAAGTACATGTTAAGGACCCTCTGAGAAGTACAGAGGTAATCCTCTTCTATCAAGGATTATTTCCAGCTGTTTTTGGCAGCTCATGTTGCAGTCACGTACAACTGCTCCACAGGCTCAAAACCAGTTGGGAGGGGTCCTCCAATATCCCAGGAGGCACCACTTCCAGAGGCTCCATCTTCCTCCACATCAGAGAAACACCTAAAGCTATGAATACCATTTCCCCTCCCATTCTGTGCTCTTGCCAGCCCCCAGGACTCCTCCCACCCGAAGGGCTCCTCCTCTCTTCCCCAGGACTTTCTCTCTGCCCCCATTCCTCCTGTCCCCAGGGCTCTCCCCTACCCCTCAGGGTTCCCATGCCTTTCCCCGCCCTCATAGGTTACCCCTGTCCCCAGCATCTCCCTAGTTTACTGCACTCCTGGTGCTGTCCTGGGACAATAGAAAGGTAGGGAAGGGGAACCCATTTGTCCAGCCACTACCACTACCACAACCACTGACAGGCTAGTACTGGTTTCCAGGCTGAACCCAGCCCAGAGAGTGGTGGTGGCTGCAGCAGGCAGATTCCTTGATGGCAAAGGTGGGGAGCCAAGTGGCACAGTAGGCCCAGTCTAGGCAGGAGTGGCACCAGAGTTGCAGCATGGTAGCAGGGACCCAGGCAGGGGCTGGCAGGCTTGATGGGACCCTGCCAATCCCTGCCTGCCCAGAGTCTGGGCCACTTACCCCACCCCTGAAAGCAGGAGAGTTCAGCAGACAGAATCAACTTGGCTACTAGCCACTTCCCTGCTCACCAGCCTTCTAAGGGTCACTCAGAGCAGTGCACATTACAGGGGGTATTAACTCTTACTATGCAATTTCTCAAAGCACTTGCTAATTTTAACACTAATTAAATTTAGTATGTGCCAAGTGTAATGTGTAACAAGACCACTATCACTGACCCATAATCACTGAACCTTGCAAAGAGTCTGGTAAATATAAATGTGCAGGTCAGTGCTCACCAATATGGGGTTTGAATATCAGCAAAGCAATCTGGCACATTGAAAAACTATTCAGAAATACTTTCTTGCCATATTTCCTCAGCTCCACACAAATACTATGAGTTCTCTCAACATCAAGACTACAACATAAGACCACTGCTTCTCACTGATTTTGGAATAACACAGCTAACCACCTGTCTCAGTAGTTATTCTAGTCATGTGAGAGACTATTTGGGAGCCATGTAGTTCATACAAGGCTTAAGCAGAAGGGAACCAAGGAATAATGCTGTCCCAGTTGTTAAAATAAGTAATTAGTTCAATACATATCAGATGACAGGTGGGGGGAAATGGTCCAATACTTAGCTATAGCTATAGTAGCTTAGCCATACAACAAGAAAAGAAATCAAAAGAAATTTTTCCCCTATGTCACATAGTGCTGGAGCCATTCCATGAAAAAATGGGCCACAGTAATCTCTGCAGGGGGGGTTTTAACCTTCCCCCATGGGAAGGCCTGGGAGCAAGGGGGAAGTACATGCACTCTCAGGAGGCCTCACATGTCTGTACACTAATGCACATAGTATGGGGGGCAAGCAGGAGGAACTTTGCCTTCTGATTGCAGGGAAAAATCCAGACTAGTGGGGCTCACAGAAACCTGGTGGGATCCTACCCAAGACTGGGCAATGGGCATTCAGGTATACACGCTATACAGAAGGGACAGGACTGGGAGGAAAGTGGGGGGGGGGGGTTGCCCTCTATGTCAAAGAACAACTCACATCATCAAGAATTAGCTTTGGGGCAGAGGAAGATCAGGCAGAGGCACTATGGGTCAAACTTCAAGGGGGGCAAGGAGAAAGGGATCTTATGGTGGGTGTCTACTATAGACCACCCTGCCAAGGGGTTGAGACGGACCAGGATTTCTCAGTACAGCTTATGGAGGCAGTTGAGTCTAGGGATGTTGTTGTCATGGGGGACCTAAACTACCCAGATATCTGCTGGGAGAAGCAGTCAGCCAGGTCTGACCATTCACGTAGGTTCCTAGCTGAAATACAAGACCTCCACCTTATCCAGGAAGTGCACAGCCCCACTAGGGGAGATGCCTTGCTGGACCTGGTCTTGGCCACTGGGGATGACCTGGTGAGGGGACTGCAGGGCCTTGACCACCTGGGTGACAGTGATCATTGCCTGCTGGAATTCACCGTCCAGCACAGGGTGCTGAGGGCTTATACCAAGACTAAAGCCCCTGACTTCAGAAGGGCAAACTTCAATTAATTTAGGAGATTAGTGGGGGAGGCACTGAGGGCCCAAAAGTTAGAGGAGATGGGAATCCATGAGGAATGGTTGTACCTTAAGGGGACGATCCTCCAGGCTCAGAGTGTGACAATCCCTGAGAGAAAGAAGGGGGGTAAGAGTATTCTGAAACCCCCATGGCTCAGCAAAGGCATTTGAGAATGCCTGAGGGCCAAAAAGGTGGCATACACCCAGTGGAAGAGAGGGGCTATCACCAAGGAGGAATACTCCACCTTGGCCAGTGAGTGTAGGAGGGCCATTAGGAAGGCCAAGGTGGGGGTGGAGCTCAGGCTAGCGACCAGGATTAAGGACAACAAAAAGTCCTTCTTCAAATACATTGGGAGTAAGAAGCAGGCACTGGGTAATGTAGGACCCCTGTTAGACTCAAGTGGTAATCTTGTGGCTACAGCAGATGAGAAAGCTGAAATCTTTAACAAGTTCTTTGCCTCTGTTTTCTTGGACAGGGAACAGGACAGCTCTCCCACCACAGGTAGGAGCAATCTTGAGGATATCACTGCCAGGCCTCGGGTCTGCACAGAAATAGTTAGGGATCTTCTGGAAGGGCTGGATGTTTTCAAATCTGCAGGCCCTGATGCCCTCCACCCATGGGTGTTGAGGTAGCTGGCGGGGGTCATTGCTGTGCCCCTGGCCCGGCTGTATGAGCGATCGTGGTCCAAGGGCCAGGTGCCCAGATATTGGAAACTAGCTAATGTGCTCCCCATCTATAAGAAAGTGAGGAAGGAGGACCCGGAAAACTATAGGCCCATAAGCCTCACATCGGTCTTGGGTAAAATCCTTGAAAAAATCATCAAGGAGCACATCTGTGAGAGGCCAGCAGGGAAGATCATGCCCAGGGGAAATCAACATGGGTTCATCAAAGGCAGGTCCTGCCAGACCAACCTGATGGCCTTTTATGACCAGGTATCTAAATCCCTGGATGATGGTGTCCCCGTGGACATAGTCTTTCTAGACTTTAAGAAGGCCTTTGACACCGTCTCTCACCCCATTCTCATTAATAAACTGAGCAACTGTGACACTGATTCCTACACAGTTGGATGGGTCAAAAATTGGCTGATGGGGTGCACCCAGAGAGTGGTGGTGGACAGGTTGTACTCGACCTAGAGGGATGTGAACAGTTGGGTCCCCCAGGGCTCGGTCCTGGGGCCTACACTGTTCAACATCTTCATCAGCGACTTGGATGAGGGGGTGGAAAGCACGCTGTCCAAATTTGCTGATGACACTAAGATGTGGGGTGAGGTGGACACACTTGAAGGGAGAGAGAGGCTGCAAATAGATTTAGACAGACTACAAAAGTGGGCAGACGAGAATAGGATGGGTTTCAATGTAGACAAATGCAGGGTGGTGCACCTTGGGAGAAGGAATCCACAGCATACATACAGGCTGGGGAGTTCCTTTCTTGAAAGCACAGAGGCAGAAAGGGATCTTAGAGTCATTATTGACTCCAAGATGAACATGAGCCGCCAATGCCAGACCACAGCCAGCAAAGCCAACCATACCTTGTCATGCATCCAAAGATGCATCTCAAGCCGTACGCGACATTGGTCCGGCCTCAATTGGAGTACTGCATCCAGTTCTGGGCACCGCACTTTAAGAAGGATGTGGCCTGCCTTGAGAGGGTTCAGAGGAGGGCCACCCGCTTGGTTGGAGGGCAAAAGGGCAGGCCCTATAAGGAGAGGCTGAGGGACCTGAACCTGTTCAGCCTCAGCAAGCGGAGTCTGAGGGGGGATTTGGTGGCTGCCTACAGACTCATTAGGGGAGATCAGCAGCAAATAGGAAGAGCCCTATTCTGCCCAGCAGCACCTGGGGTGACAAGGAACAATGGCCAGAAGCTGCTAAATAATAGGTTCAGGTAAGAGATTAGGAGGCACTATTTCACTGTTAGGGTGGCTAGGATCTGGAACCAACTTCCTAGGGAACTGGTCCTCGCTCCTACCTTGGGTACATTCAAAAAGAGGTTGGATGAACACCTGTCTGGGGTCATGTGATCCCAGTGTGTGCTCCAACCAGTGGCAGGGGGTTAGACTAGATGATCTATTCAGGTCCCTTCTGACCCCTAACTACTATGATTCCTAAAGGGAGACAGAAAGGGAAAAGCAACCACACTGTAAGTGTTTCAAACCTGCCTGCCCCATCCCACAACTCTGGGTGCATCTACATGAGGTTCTTTACTCAAGATTAAACCAAATTACTGCACAGTAATTGTTACTATCTACACACTACTGCACAGTAACTAATCAAGAGTAAATTTGCTACCTGTAAAAACAAGTAGAAAATTTACTCGTGATTAGTTACTGTGCAGTAGAGCACATGTAGACAACCAACCAGGAGCAAACTTATTCCTGGTCAGACAAGCAGCAGAGGGCAAGAGATTGCTCCCTCCTCCCGGGAGCTGCTTGCTGCCAGGGTAGGCTCCACCACCAGAGCCTGGGTGGGGTCAATGACCCCCTGCCCCGGCAGCAGGGAGCTCCCAGCCCCTGCTCCATGATCATGGGAGATTGTTCCCAGTCCCAGCTCCACGATCACAGAGTAGGGGCTGGGAACAGGTTGGGAGCTCGGAACAAATTCCCAGCCCCATCACAGAGCAGGTCCTGGGAGCTCCCTGAATAGGTAGAGTTCCCCACCTAACCTGAAGCTGGTTGTGACCTGCCCCTGTCCAGGACAATTCCTAGCCAGCGCTAAGCTGTGTGGGGAAGTCTGCACATGCAGCCTGGAGGTGGCTGGAGACTGTCCCATTTCAGGCAATCCCCAGCCAGCTCTGGACTGCACATACCGGAATCCCCTCCCAGGCCAGAGGCTCAATGCTAACTGGCTCACCAGCTGATCAGGGCTGGGGGCTGGTACCTTCCTCTACCCTGCAGCTCTTTCCAAGCCCCCTACCTCTGATCAGGGAGCCGGAGCTAGGAGATCCCTCCTGCTGGTGCAAAGGGACATTGTCTCCTGCCCCCAGAAGCTGCCTGCTACCAGGGTGCGCTCTGCCACCAAAGTACAGGCAGGGACAATCTCCTAGCCCCTGGCAGAAGATAGTTGTCTCCTGGTCCCATGCTCCTTGCCAGCCCCTGAACTAGCACCCAGGGGGATCCTAGAGCTCCCCCTGGCTGTTGCAGGGGCCAGTGCAGGGCCAGAGGGGGCAGAAGCCGACTGCTGCCAGGAGCAGCAAATCTGTTCCCACATCCCTGCGCATGTAGATACCCGCCTGGGGTGGATTTACTCTAGAATAATTTACTTTAGAGTAAATCCACCCCCACAGCATTTGCACATGTAGACATGCCCTGTGTCTCCTATATCCAACATAGGGCCCTTTAAGTAGGGGAACTCCATTGGTTCTGTTGCCAAAGGATCCTTCACAGAGAAGAAGCAGCTAGAATTATCACCAAAGGATTATCATTTAAGCATTGGATATCTCTTAGATGAGATATGAAGACTAGTGCAACTATATTATGTAAAATTCTCTTTCTGTTAGTTTATCTCACACCCAGAAGCAAATTCTATTATTTCCCTGATAATCATCTTAACAATGAGCTCCCATGTGTCTCCTGGACTTATATGAGAGAATAGAACTTTGATGATAGAATATGAAATGTTTACTCAAAAAATCATTTGTTACATTTCATAGAAAAGAGGGTGAAGGAAAAGGCACTGCAGTGAAATGATTGAGACTGAAGCTTACAGCAGCTCTGCAAATAAAGCAAATGAATTCAAGAGTACGTATCTTCTCAATGGATCTCAGAAAAAACCTCCATATAAGTAGTTTTGATGTTTGACTTCCTACTGAAAATAACAGTTGAACACAATGCACACAAATAAGAGGCTATGGGCCAGGAAGAAGCTCTCAGCTCTCTTTCTACTAGCACCTGCAGACAGGTTTTCAGCTGCCTTACATCTAACAGAAGCAAAGTATTGAGGCCTAAAGAAATGACAACAGGATGTCTTTCCTGTATTTGCCTGCACAGCTTAGCAATGTTGGGGGAAAAAATTACATTGCACTACCGAGACACCCTGCTGCAGTTTATACTGCATACTCAAGAGTCGTGACAGATCTGATTTTGAAAAGAAACAAATACATGAAGACAAGGGCTTGGAGTTAATTCCCCAAATGTGCAAATTTCTCTCTCCTTAGGATTTTTAATAAAGAAAGTAACAAAAGCTAATGGTCTGCCAGGTGTTCACCACAGGGAGTTTACTTTATGGAAATTGGAGAAGGAACTTAATTCTGACTTTCTAGGTTCATTTTCACCATACACACACACACACCCCTTCTTTTTTTGTTTGTTCATGTTGCCCTTTGCTTGTTTTTTGACCAGTCCAGGAGTGCCACTGGGACCGTATCAATGCTGTTTATCTTTGCATTAGTGAAAGATGTGTGTAACTTGTTCTTCGTGTGTTTTTTTTTCTTTTCCTCCTCACAAAGCCATAGCCAGAAGGAGTAATAAAATGATGCACAGAACTACTGATAATTGCTCTGGCAATCCATGATCCGATCAAGAGAAAATGAATCAAATTGGAAGCAAAAAGGCAGAAAAAAAACCCCAGTAGAACAGCAACATTTTAAGCTCTTGGAAAAAAAATATTGCATTTCTTGCAACACAAAAATGTTTAGATGAGGAGTCAGAAGAACTTATTCTAGTTTCTGTCTATTTTAAAAATTAAAAAAGTAATAACTGAAATATCTAGTGGGTGTCAGGATGGTATAGCACAATATGATGTAAAAAACCTGAGTGCAGGAGCAGGGAGAAGCAAAGGATTAAATGGGCAATTTTGTTGAAACGGACTCATCCACCCTTTTTTTTAAAAACAATTAAATACATCCATTTGCTATTTTAAGTGTGTGTGTGTGTGTGTGTGTGTAATTTCCACAGGGCATTGAACTCCTTGACTCTATACAGTCAGAAGCAGAAGTGTTGAAATGTTTATCTAACATTTCTTCTCTGAGCTGAGAGGGGATATAAATCTAATGAAAAAAAAACTGTTCTTGCAAGATTTTCAGCCCAATGTTGCACTGTGTAGGCTCAATTTTTATCTCACATCAATGCAAATCAGGAAGAACTCAAGGGAGGTCAATGTCATTATACAGGTATAAAAACTGCTAGGAATGAGCAGAGGATGAAGTTCAAGTTGTTAGACAATCAGGACTGAAACTGATTTTCAGTTGCTTCGGGGAGTTATTCCTCCAGCTCACTTCCTCAGCTGACCTGAAAACAACAAGGAGACTGTTGAATGTCAGTGGGAGAAAATATCAGCACAGATAAAAGTCATTATGGGTACATATACATGTGCTCCTGGGTGGGGAGGCATTTGATGAGCTTTAGGTAAAGCACCCCAACTGCTATTTTGAAATGTGGGATGCTGAATACACGAGACTCTGCAGCACACTGGAGCGCTCTAATTAGAACTCTCCAAGAGACTCAGTTCAGCACACGTTGGAGCACATGTAAAGGCACCCTAAGTGTCTACAAAAAGTGAATGATCAGACATTAGAAGTGAAAAGATACATGCATACTGCCCATCTGCCTGTGGAACTTCCCTTTGTGCAAAAAGAAATCATTCTCCTTAAAGAAAGGAAATACTTTTAAAAGAGCATCAGCCTTGGAAGTGACAATCAGTATTATCCCATGCCATCTTGAAAAAAACCAGGTACAAGGAAAAGAGATAGGAAAGTCTGCAACCATAAGCAGCATCTCCGATCACTCAACTTTTTCTGAACATTTGTTTTACAGAGGGCAACTGTGAAAACTTTGGAAAGATGAATACTAATGTGCTAAGAAATAGGAGGTAACGTATCACAGAGACATTCACCTTACTGAGAAAAAATGCACTACCATTATCTTTTCCAGGAAAGTATGCACGGAGAGGTCATTGATGATAGTATTTTCCTTATACAAGAACTAATATGACAAAGACATCTTCAGAATGCAGCTGTGTGTTGGACAGATTTTGAAACACCTTCAAACAACGATTGAGTGAGCCTGTATTTAAAAATAGTATTTGTTCATTTTGACATTTGTCCATAGTTTCCATATCAGTACCTTTAGCAGCGCTATTTAGCATCATTTTTCCTCCCTAACTGTAACTGAAAAACTGAGACAGGGGTTGGAGACAGAAAAATAATTATTTGGGGTTGGGGAACTTTAGGAAAACCAGTTTCCCACCCCCTGGTTCTTGGTTAGACACATAAAAGACTCTTTCACTGTGCTCTCTTTCAGCAGTGCAGCAGTACAGTTATTGACTAGCTAATAGCTGTGATCTTTGCCTTACAAAGGGTCAGAGGCACACAGGAGAGTAGGATTTGTGCTAAGGCAGCATTAAATTTTACTGGGTAACTTAAGCAGTTTTAATGGGGAAATGTGCTGCTTAGTGTAGCTATTTCCCTGCTACTCCTGCCTACTGGCCACATTCCCATATTCCAGCTACACACATTTTTGTGGAGGTGATAAAGACAATTAGGTGATTGGAAGGTGTTATACAACACTGCACACCCATTTGCTGCCTGCTTCTCTATGCTATATGTTGTTTTGACAAGATAATAAAGTGCTTTGAGATCTTTTAGTCACTCTACAAATGGAAACTATTACATTATAACATTATGAATTATTACTGAGAAAGTCATGTAAAGCATGAATTTTAACACAAAATCATTACACTAGCTACGAACTCATGCAAAGATTGGGTCGGCATGAAATGGTAATGACACAAAACACCCAGACTAGATTTAAAGTTATGTTGCTGAAACAAACTGCCTTTGTGATGACCTTTCTTGTATTTCAAAGAAAGTACAATTATTCTTTAACTGAAATGCTGCTAAGATGTAATCCTCATTACACAATCAGGTACTTTCATCACAATAAAAAAAAATGGGGAAAAAATAAAGATAACATTTCTTTCATTTTGTCTGTAACAAGTCTGAAAATGTAATAAGGTTTCAGTTCCTAGTTTAAACATCCCAGCTAATAATTTCAGTTGTGGTATGGCTGAGCTCCATCACAGTTCATGGACCTACACCAATTTATATCTGCTAAGGGTCTGGTCTAACATCTATAGTGTATTGCTGTTGGATGAGACTTGACTCACTAATGTAATGATGGAAGAATTAATGACACAGAGTAGATGGGTCAGCCATTTGTATTCATTTTTATCCTTGAAAATACATGTATAATCTTCTATAATCATTTGTTTAAGCAATATACATAATTGTATTTTAATATATTTTTGCATTAATGTCTGTTAACCCATGAAATTTGTCATTTTGACCATAACTAAGCCATGACATTTGTGAATGTTTTTTTCTAATTAACATGGGTCCTAAGGGAAATGTTTGAAATGCTTCTTTTTTTCTCTTATTTCTGAATGCCTTCTGAAGGATTGAGTGGCAATGAAAAACATCCTTCAAACACATTGTCCTTAGTTCTGTAGTCACTGGCCTTTCTCATTCCAAATGCGCCTTCTTAAAAATGCCTATTCAGATGTCTGGTTTCTTCAAATATGGGAGACCTTAAGCCTAAACCTTCTTGTTCTTTCCCATTCTCTGTCTCAACATTTTTAAAGTGTTTGCCTTAGTTTCTTAAATAAATTCTTATTCTTTCTTAAATCAATCTTAAATTGGTTCTTAAATAGCCAAATAAGTTAGTATTTCTTCATGGCAGTTCACCAATTCCCTTACAAGGGAGAATTCTACAGAATATTTTATATATTTGTCAGATCTGCAAGTTATCACTGAGTCACAGAAGAAACTACAGTGTAGTGTAGAAATATTTGAGGTACCTTTAAGTTAGCCAGCTCAGGGCCCATAGGTAGTATACTTTCTACCATATGGAGAAGCAGAGCAAATTAGCCCACCCTAGGCATGTCCCCACATGCAGGGGCATGTGGTTGCCACTGCAAAAATAGCACAAGCAATATACATAATTGTATTTTAATATTTGTGCTTTTTGCCACTGCAAACACCCCTTGCACATGGGGTTGGTGCAGGGCATATGCCCTGGATCGGGTAGGAAAAGCTAGGTCCAGCATAGGTGCTAGCCCCAGCAGCTTTACTGAGGTCCTGAGGGTCTCCCAAGGCAGTACCAATGTCAATCTAGTTGCTCAGTGTGGCTCTGGCCAGCCAGGCTCCCTTTTTGGTGGTGCACACTGCTGCCACATGTGCCACACCACGTTTTTCAGCAGCATTTTTTTGTTTTGACATCGAGATCTCCCAGTGCCAAAAAACTCACTGGGCTGCTAATTAGCAGTGTGGTGAATGGGTACATGTGCATCACATGTGGTTTGCGATGCCTCAAAGTGCTTTGAGGTGCCACAAATCACATGTGTGGACCCATGGGGACGCAATGCCTGAGTTCTCTGCTGCTATAACGTTATAAGTATCCACAGTATCAATACAACACATTGCAGTTATTTCTGTGTTTTCAATGTAGCTATATGCTACAGGAAGTAAATCTTATCAGTGCACAAATTACATGATTATGTTCTATTCCAAAACAAAAGCTATTTTTGTTTCAAATGCATAGTGCAAAATTTTTCATTAATTATAACAATTTGGATATTTTTATACCCATATATATATGCACACCCTTTCAGTTTTGTCACCTGGCCCTCAACAACTCCCTGTTTCAATGAACTCCACAGTGCTTCCTCCCACTGGTTTTGAATATCCCACTATACAATTCCAGTGAATGCCCTGGTTCTTGTATTACAGGCTAGAGCAAAATGGCTGATGAACTCTGCTCTCAGGGAGAGTTCTTAGAAATGTAGTACACAGAAAACAAAAGTAATTATAGTTAATTATATATAGATCTGTCAAGTCTCATTGATTTAGAACCTGTCCCATTTGGGATTCATTTTACAGCAACTTTTAAAATATCTTTCATTAAGTTTGAAATGTTTTGCTGAGCAATATTTGAAGTCACCCTCTTTTTATTTGTAACTCACAGTTTCTAATTGCAGCAGCTTATTAGGTCATTCTTTGGGCACCCACTTGATTTAAGCTGATTGTTTCAGTAATCCTTCGCTATTTTCATACTACTAAAATTCTAACATTATTAAAATATATTTTTCATAGCTTGGATGAAATCCTGGCCCCAATGAATTCAGTGGAACCAGGATTTCACCCACCTTGCTTCTGTGCAGATGTCTTCAGTAGGTTAAATACTAATTTGTTCATTTGAGAGTTCAGTAAGAATTAAAAAAACACAATTTTTGCTAACTGTTCTTCTTCAGCAACCATGTCTGCTGTCCATCATGACCTCCCCAGATCATTTCTCAGACTTACCTCATTTGGCTGTTTTGACAGTGGCTGAAATCAATTCAGCATAGTAGGTAGAGAGAAATCAACTGGTGGCAATGAACACTGTCTACTACTTCACACTAACAGCAAAGTGGGAGCTGAGCAACAATACCTTCCTGGGGCTCCTCCTGTGTCAATAAACTTAGAGTGCAGTTCCGCTCCAGACAGTGACTTTGTGGAAATGGTATTGTGAGTCTTTATCTGGCCTTTTTGTTAAAATGAAGTGTATTAGCACACTTAGAAATAAAAAAGTGTTTTTTCTATCAGTCCTACGAGCTCACCCTGGGTGTGTCTACACATGCAATTAATACATGTAAATAACTTTGGTTTAATTTGAGCTAAAAATAAACTAATCCCAACATCACCGTTTACATGTGCATTTAAGCACAGTAACATACTGTGCTGCTGGATACCACTTGTATCTGACAGGACTATCTGGCAGTGTAGTAAATTAGTCTGCTGTGCCCTACTTGCCACATACATGTAGATAGTGACACTTTTACAACCCAGCAAATTAGTCTTGTGTAGATCAAACTCAAAATCAAACTGTTCTTTCCAGCTTGTGCATCAAAGGCTCTGCTAGGCCACATTCTGCCCCCAGTGTGTGCATCTACATGTGTGCTTACCTGTGCAGTAGATTAATTTGCTGTGGTGTAAAGCATTGCAGTTGACACGTGCAACGCCTTTAGACTGCAGCAAATTCATTTTCACCACCATAAGATAATACTGTCAGTTACTATAAGATAGTAAGATTGTACTATAGCCACACAGCTCTGCTCTTTGGATGCTTTTGTGCCCCTGTCAGCTCCTTCACCACCCACTGCCACCACCCAGAACCTGGGGTTGACCCCCAAGCCTGCTGCAGCCCAGGGCTGCTCCACCCCAGCTCAAACTGCTGTGGTCCTAGGTGCACATGTAAACACTGCACCTGGGAGACATTAACTCTGACAGTGTGAACTTGCTAGAGTTTATCATGTTGCTGTAATGGCACATGTAGATGCATCCAGTGATACCTACGTAACTCTATCATCTCATAAGTGCTACCATTTTTAAAAAGTAACAACTGTTATTGTACTTTCACTTACAGTTCTGTGAATTCGATGTCTTTATTTCCCATTCTCAGTAATATCTGTATAGTCATACTGACTTCAAAGTAGAACAGAGGTGGAGATTTTTTTTTAATTAGAACTATTAATAGAATTTTCACAAACCTCTGAAAAGTTTGGAATTTTTTTATTATGGCAAAGTTTCTGGCCTCTTCTGTTTTCAACAGATCTGACTCACTGCTCCCTGCTCATCATTATACAATGAATTAGCAGTTCACTGACTGAGATCCAGACTGTCTGTCTGTATCTTATCACAATGAAAAACAAGATATATCGTAAGGTAAAAGCAAAGATATGTTATTACTGGCAGCTATGACATCTAATTACCAGACTCAATTTTTAAAATTTATTTTAAGGTAGATCTGATTTGAGAAGATAGTGCTGGTTTTATTGCCATGTGTCATGAGGTATCTGTATGATAGGGAACTATCTATATGAGTGACTTTCGCATTATGACTTTGTACAGCACCTAAAAATCAGTGACAGCTGATCACAAGGCCTCAGACTTTCATTACCCCCAACATGTGGCACTTATACCAGTGGATAATCCAACTGTAAACAGTGACTCGCTGTTGACAACTACAGGAAACAGGATTAATAATTCATGATTTCAAGGTAAGCCTTTTTCATTTTGTCCAGCAATGAGAAGGATTAAGGTTATATGAATCAGCTTTTTATGAATTGTCTGAGCTGAAAATACTGAAAAATGTTTTTGATTGTGCAACTTATAGAAGTAGGTCATGATACATAATTCGGCAGGGGGTGAATTGATCTGGTAAAGATGATAAACCCTATCAGCATTTTTGAGAGCCTGACATACTATCTTTATTAGTAATAATAACTTCTATATCTCTAATTCATAGAGGCAATGTTAACTAAAGTGTGAAGTGAATGTCTTCTGGAAGGGAAACATTAGGAACTAGGGGTAATATGGATAAGACCTCAATTATTTTCCAGACTCTTAGGTTTCATTTATTTAAAATAACATACAAGGCTGCTTGCAGATGTTCAAAAAAGCAACAAAATGGTGCTTTATTTTAAACTCAGCAAGCTCCCACACCAAGCCCAATGCATGCCCAGAAGAGGCAGCACATTAGTTGGACCCAGTTAGCCCAACGTCTGCATATATCTGGCATTTTAGTGGGCCTTTTTGGCACTTTTATCTAATAGCTGACTGACTCAGCTTTAGATAAAACTACCAAAAAGTCCTGCTGAAGCTCCTGATTTTTACAGACCCAGTAGTGCTGGGTTGAAGTCACACACTGCTGCTTCTGGTAAAGTATGTTTTTTTTCGGCGGGGAGGTTAACATCTGCAATCATCCTAGGTATCCAGGCGTTATAGCTGAGGAAAAAAGACATTGAAAACATGAAGACAATGCAGCCAACACAGTAACATCTGTCTGAATCTGAAGAGAGCCTGAAACAATAGCTCTGAATTGAGAACCGTCCAATCATTTCCTTGGGTGATAACTTAGATGTCAATGATGATACTTTAATTGTCAAAATTGTTAGTTATTTAACTTTTCAAAGCTTATATGAAAGGAGAAGTATTTTATGAAAGTCTAAATCATCCTTTTAAAAATCTATATGAGAAGAATAGGAAAGACATAGAAGATCTATACATTATATAAATATGTATAATTATATATAAACTATATATATAATTATATATCATTAAAGTATACACCTTTAACAATCCATGATGCATTACACAAAACTTGAGGCACAGTTGGTTCCTTTTCCCAGCTTTCATTTTGCTCCAGCCAGTAATAAAGACATGCTAAGTACCTTCTAGGGTGCTAAATAAAGAAGCTGGAGAGAACAGTACAAGGAGAACTGAAACAATCTTTTATTCTTTCCAGGGATATGGGCAGTAGAGAGGACTAAGAGAGAATAAACAGCTCCACATAACTAAGCCCTTTTTTCAGGATGGGGCACGGTTAAGGGAAAGGATTCAAGAATTTCCAGTTTCAGAACACCGTTCTTTAATTCAGAAAGCACTGGTATCATGTGACCAGAAGGATCTTGAACTTAGAACTTATATACCCAGTTCAGTCATACAAATCAAGCATAGAAAGGAGAAGAGAGGAAATCCAGGGAACGCAAAATATCCTATGTAAAGGATAACAGGTGCATCTACACAAGATGCTTTACTGTGCATTACACTAATCTCAGGCACAATAAGGTATCACCGTCTACACATACATGGCAATTACTGCACATTAATCTAATGCACTGTTTGCCAACTAATGTGCCACAGTGCACACGTCAACCCTGACTCGGAGCAATTGCTCTCAGGAAGCCCAGGCAACAGAGGGCCACAGCTACTTCCTGGTTAAACTCCAATTTCTGCATGGTGGGAGAAGCTGTTCCAGCTCTGGGGACAGCTGCCTCCCAGTCACATGGAAATCAGAACCAGTCCCAATCTCTGCAGGGTGGAGGAAGCTGTCCCAGTTCTGACTAGTCCTGATTTCCATATGGCTGAGAGGCAGCTGGTCCCAGCTCCTCCTGCCCTGCAGTGATCAGGATTGGCCCCTTATGCCCCCTGCTAGTCTAGAGCTGGCACCCAGGGGAGCCTGGAGCTCTCCCTGGATGCTGTAGGGGGGGCAGAGCTGAGCCGAAGTAACCCTGGACTCAAATGCACCCATTGGGGGCAAATTTGGACTTAATGGGTGCATGTTCAGATGTATGCCCAGGAAACTTTTAATGAGCATATATAGATGTGCCCACTGTCTTCAAACATGAAAACAAGCAATAATGGGAAGTAAGGCTGTCTCCTTCCATGATCAAGAGCAAACCTGGGGGCCTGGCTTACCCTGAAGTATAAGTGGGTGGTGCCTGGCTAGCACAAGAAGACAGAAACTGGGAGAAGTGTAGTGGATGTCATAGGAGAACTAGACCTGGAAATGAGAGAAAAGGACTGGAGGTTTTTGAAGGGGAGCCATATGGCAAACTCCAGGGAAACAAGACAGTCCTCCCCTCATCCTAGGGAAGTACAGAACAAGGAGAATCCATGTTTAGGGACGTACTCTGATGTGGACCAAAGTTTTTTTTATCTATTGCTATTAAGTCATTTTCAGGTCTGACTCTCAACCTTTTTTAACACTGATGAGCGATAAAATAAAGGACTAAAATCGACCAAATGAAATCAGTTAACCTCCACTATTCTAGTTAAGACCTATTGTATGTCCTGTGCAAGGCCTGTCTGAGCTCCAGAGGGAAATGAGTAATCAGTACAATATCTATCAATGTCTATTCTCTGTAAAGATTTACTGAGCAGTCTCTAATGTACCCTGACAGCTCCTGCATAAAAATTACATAAATGTAAAGATCAATAAATCAGGTTGCAAGGAAAAAGCAAAATAAAACAAACCTTTTTTTTCCCTTTCCTGGATTCAGCTAAAATAACTAGGAAATTTTCTAATCTATATCTTTCAGTTCTTGATCTAAATAATTAATTTGTGAAGGTCAATGTTGTGAATAAGTTTCTAAGAATTAGAAAGGCACTAGAAATGCGTCAGTTAATTGACAGTCTCCAAGATTTCTATTAAAAGCTTGGGAAGCTAACCAATCAAAGAATGAGCTAATTGCCATAGCTCATATGGAAATTACTACTCATTGTTTCTCTTAGTCATCTGCAGCACATGTGGCTTCACATGGTGTCCTTTCTTGCCAGAAATAACCTGCTCATTGGTTTCTCTACCTGTCTACACCTACCAGTCTTAAAAAAATCTTTATCCTATCTAGAATACCTCTAAGACCCACTCCTCAGAAAAGCTTCCAGCACTGTTGATATATTTACATACCAAAAAATTGGCAATATAATTACTTATGCCACCACTGAACCAATTTGTTCTTACACATATATACACCAACAAATCAGATAGTTACTCTTTCTTAAATTAGCTTGGCTTGAGGCACAATTTATCATTTATCAGTATAACATATGACTTGTTCCTGAAACCCTAGAAATAAGAAATAATTTTAGTGTTTCCTTGTTGTGAAGCCACAAGAATATTTTGAGGGAAGAATGAAATGTGAACTTTTGCTTTCTATTGTTTCATTTCTGGTTTTTACCCTTCTTACATCAATTTCATTATAATTTTTTCTAATGTCATTTTCTAAATGTAAAATGTCCCATTTATGTGCAAAGTTAAAAGCAATTTCCATTCTCAAAAACATGCTGTTAACCCTGGACAAGTTACCAACCAAAACAGTGCACCAGATCTACCACTGGTGTTAACTCAGGGTGGGCAAAACGTGGCCCACGGGCCGGATCCGGCCCACCAGCTGATTAGACCTGGCCTGCAGGCAGGCACCCTCCAACTTAATTGTATTCAGCCCCGCCAATGGCTGCCCCTGCTGTGCTCTGCATGGGGCTGAGTCCCCATGCTGTGCTCCCCTGCTGGAGGATGCCAGCCCTGCCAGCAGGCACAGCTTCCAGGCATGGCTGCTGCTGCCTGGGGAACTGCTGGGCTCCCCAGCCTCCAGCAACTCCCCCTCCTGTGTCTGCTGCAGCACTCTGGGCAGCAGATAGGGAGCAGAGTTGCAGCATTCAGGACAGCAGGGTGGGCTCTGCCTGCAGCTCACTCTGATCCTGCTCATGCCAGGCAGGGGAGCGTGTGGATGAGAAGGGAAGGGGGCGTGAAGGAGCTTAGCTGCTCACAAAGTCTGGCAGGACAGGCAGGATGGGGGAGCAGTAGCAGGAGCCAGCATGCACTTGGTGCAGCCCTGCCAGGCAGGCACATGAGAGAGAAGCAGCAGCAACAGCAGCAGAAGCCAGCGCTGGCTCCGCTGCATCCCTGCCAGGCAGGTATGAGACAGAGACCAGGAGAGCAGGCGGTTCCAGGCTCAGCTCCCTGCCCCCTACCTCCCCTCGCAGGGGCTTCTCTTGCTGCCTGCCGGTGGCAGCTGGTTTCCCACCCTTTGCAATACTCCACAAGCCAGGCAGGCAGCATGAATCCTCCATCCCCTCCCCCTTGCCTGCAAGACCACATCTGGTCTCAAATCCTAATTTACTGGACACGTAAGCAATACCAATATTTAAACAAGACTTTAAATACAACACTCAACTTTGAAGCAAGTACTAACAGTCAACAAAGATATTCTTACGCACACTTTCTGATGGGTACAGTAAACTCAGCTGGCCAGGTGTCCATCATCACACCAGGGTTTTGGTAGTTATTTTCTTTTCCTGTGTGTTGCTCTTTGCCTCATCTTTAAGTTTTTTTCCTAGGTTTTATATACTTCTTTTTCCAGTTCTCTCCTGTATGTCTCAGATGTCATAAATATTCACTAATCAGAAAAATGGTTGTTTTCCTGTCAGGCTGCTGTTCATATTCTGGTATCTTGGATTACTAAACAACATCCTCTTTTAACATGTTGCTGACACGGGTTATAAAAAGGTCACCCTAAAATGTGACCCACTGGTTTTTGCACTTAGTTTGTGATGTTAGTTATGTCAAGGTACAAACTGGTATTACCTATGCTAAGCATTATGGTAAGGCAGCTTTCAGGCCTACTCTCAACGACCTCACCTGGCACCATGTAGGGTGCCTATATGCATGCAGCGAGGCTGCCCCGATGCACTGTAATTAAAGCAGACTCGATTAATCAAGTCTGCTGGAGTGTCATAATTACTATGCTCCAGCAAGCTAAGAGAAACATGTATCAGCATCCCCACGCTGAAAAATGGTGGCAGGGGCCCTTTAACTAAAGTTCATTAGACAAACTTTAGTTGAAGCATCGCTGCCGCCATTCTTTAGTGTGGGGATGCTGGTACATATGATGCTCTGGGCACTTCAATTAGAGCGGCTCTTGGAGCCACTCTAAATAATACGCCCTCCTCCTACCCCATCCTGGAGCACATATATAAATGCCCATAGATCCTAACTCAGTGGTTCTCAACCAGGGTGTTGCTAAATTCCAAAGAGTTATGGAGGGGTTCCTTGAGCTAAAAAGGTTGAAAGCCACTGTACCAGTTTTTGGATAAAATGCATAGAGAGCTTAGGGCAAGTTTCTGTCCCACTGAGGACAAAGGTCAGAGAACCCAGGCCCCCTCCATCCAAAGTAGCTGCTATTTCACTGAGCCACAGAACTTATAGTTTTCTACCTTTCTCTTGGCCCCACATATTCCCCTCTCTTGGCTGTCTAGGCAGCCAGCTTCAAGAGGATGAATGGAGAGGAGACTGGATAATACCTGTGACCTAGTAATTAGACCACTTTACTGGGCAGATGGAGAAATCAAGGTTCAAGCCTTCTCTAGATGATGAGGAATCTAAAACCTGGGGCTCACAGGGGTCTCACAGGAATCTAAAACCCAGGGTCGCAATTTGAAGCATGATCACCTGGTTAATCACACCTTAACTGTAATGTGTAGAGGGGGCCTTAGTTTTCTCATTTGTAAAAACAAAACCACTACAATTTAAATTGCATGTGCAAAATTCTAGTTAACCCACTCCATGTAATTCCAATACTTATTTGTGCAAGCACATGAATTTCTTTGTTTTCACATTTTCTTGCATAAACTATAGGAGGGTTGTTTTAGGGCTGAGATTTTCAGATGATGCAATGCAAGGTAAGCACCTAACTCCCATTTGTATTTCAGTGGAATCTATAAGTTTTTTGTGTTCACTGAAGTCAAAGATAAAAACATTTACTTTCATGGGGAAGAATGTAACGTTAGGAGTCTAGCTCCATTAGGTTCTTCTCTGAGGACTAAATATTGGCCTTACAGGTCTGCCTCTGTAATAGGATAAATAATTTAGTTATATAAATACAAATCAAGCTATAGACATACTATAATTTTCCCTACAGGCATAAGAATCAGAAATTACACTGTAGTTCTACTAGAAAATCAAATAATTTGCACTTCATCATTTAAGTTGACTTTTCATGTAGATGAACCCAACAGATTATAATAATATGACATTTTTTAAAAGACCAAAGCTGTGTTTAAAAATCGTTTAATATTACACTAACTAATTATTCTATTAACAGTTCCATTGGTATATTCTTGGTTTTGGGCTTTTCTAGAACTAATAACTGAAGTTTTACCTCTCACCACAAAAAAAAAATTACATGGTAAACACCCTTTTCTCCTTAAATCAGCCTATTCTAACTGGGAAGCCAGGAAGATACAAAGGAATCCTTGTCAGATCAGCTAGATAAATGTAACAGGCAAGTACTTAACTTTTTTATTTACTGAATAATTAGGCAGTAAATCTCTGTAAACAGAGACATACAATGTGTTTTCCTAAAAACAGGCCAGTACATTCAGAATGTATAGCAGTGAGGTGTTTTATTTCTTCAGCATTACAGCAACCCCCTTCCCACCTCCCAAGACATGCTGTGCAACCTTTTATCCTATTGCATTTGCCAGCAGTATATCAGAGTACTTTTTTCCTACAGAAATAATGCCACTATCCTCTGATACAGGCAACCCCTGCTTAATGCTATTTCGCTATAACGCTCATTTTAAATTGATACCCGATTTCACTTAGCGTTCAGTGAGTTTTGTTATAATGCTCACGGTCACCATCTTGGGTCATTAAAAACAATTGTAGTCACCATCTTGGGTCGCCAAACACTTTTGGTTTCACTTAACACTCATTTCACTTAACACTTGGTTTTTCAGGAACCAATTAAGCAGAGGTTGCCTGTACTTTAATCCAGGTGAATGAATCCAGTTCACTTTTAAGAACAACAGAAGTACCCAACATTTATGACTGATGCTATATTGCAAAATGCTGCATTGTAACTCCTAGATAACCACTATGGAATCTGGGGAACTAGCACAACTAGAGGTCTTAGCAACATTAGGTCACCCATTGATTACACTGACTAAGGCCTGGAAAGGAAGTGGGTAAAAATTTTAAAGATTTAGAGTTTAGGTTCAGCCTAAGTAAAACTTTATTCTCCAAGCAGTGGATTGAATGGCTGGCCATATGGCTATATCCTCTCTTTCTTGCTGTTCAAGAAATGATCAATTGCCCTCACTTGTTCTTTCTATTGATAAACCTATAGCAAGGGAACATGTGAAGGGACCATCCCTCCATAAATTTGATAGAAGCATCTTCTGAGGCATGGGCAGTATAAAAGAGGGAGCTCATACGTGAGATCATACATGACAGCTCTTCGTACAAGGATGTAGATTTCAGCCTCAGCCCTAGAGCATAATTCTTGGTGCAGCAGAAAACAGTAGTATCCAAAGAGGAATTTAGCATTCTTCTACTAAAGAATACACAGTCCAGTAGGTCACCTGCCATACAGAAGCAGGAATTTTGGACCCAGTGCGAGAAGACCCACAATGAGAGGGAAGTAAAACAGTCATCCACCTCTTGAAGATGCTAGAAATATAGTAGATTAATAGGGCTCCTATTATAAAGGTTAATACAATGTCAGGAGAAAGCCTTGACCTGCAGGAGCCAGGGAAGTCCTACAAGGTATTCTGATAGATTCTGAAAATTAAAAAAAAAAAGTTTTTAGATCAAGATTCAAGGGCTAGATCCGTCTGCTTTCAAAGAGAAGATACCCAGGAGAGATCTTTGGACAAAGATATATCTATCTCCATTTTTTATTTGGAAATCATAAATTGAAACCCTTTCCCATATTTTCCAGAACCCCCAAAAGGGCATGATCCAGAGTAAAAGTTTTAAGATGGCTTCCTATTTTATCTAAGCTGTTTTGCCCACCTTTGCTATAGAACAGCCTCATGGCATAATACTATTATGAACGACTCAGGTTTAGGAGTGACACAGAGAATACTTTGGCAGACAAGGTTCTTTGGGTGAATCTGATATCTTTTATTAGACCAACTTAAATAGTTGGAGAACAATTGTTCAACTATTTAAGTTGGTCTAATAAAAGCTATCAGATTCACCCAAAGAACCTTGTCTGCCTATGTCCTTAGACCAACACGGCTACAAAATACACCCCTGTAACAGAGAATACTTTACTCCTGTGCTAATAAAGCCAAGACCTGGGGTAAAAAAATAGTGATACAAAAGACAGTTATCAATACCGATCTGTTATATGTGCCACAGGTATGAACAAAGAACTCATACAAAATAGCAAGAGATAAGAAAACAAAGATGTTCCTAAAACTATAAACCAATTATACCCACAAGGACCCCATCTCAAAGACTCTTTGCACTCTTGCCAGGTATGGGAAGAGGTAATCCATGCTCATTTGCCTAAAAAATGTTTACCTCTCCAACCTAAAAAATGTTAAACAACAAAATAATATCTAATAGTGGAGCACAGCTACTGCAAAGCAAATGGTTGTATCTACTGTAAGTCTTTGCACATCTATATCTCCCAGAGAGTTCAGCATCCTTGCTGAGCGTTCCTGTAAAGGAACTGCTTTTGAGGAAAGAAACATTTTTACAACAGTTTTCTCTTGCCCTTAGGTCCACTAGACCTGATATTCTGTGAATTACAACTCCAAAAATTCCAATATAAATAAGACCTAAGCGGATCTAAGGAACTGCACTGTGAAATTTTCAAATGTAATGGAAAAGGTACTACCCTCAATCACATTTCTTTTTTCTTGTGGGCCCTACCTTGTCTATTGTATTAGCAATGAGCTATTAAAGGTCCTCCTAGCTGTTCTCAAGCACCAGATACATTTGATATTTTCTATGTGGCCATGCCATTTCATTTAAACTATGCAATTCACTGGATGAGTGGAGGAGGAATGTGTAGTGTATATACACCTGGCTTGCCTAATTTTGGATGAACTATAATGAAGAAATGTATATTAGAATAAAATGACTATAAATCAAAAGCTATTTCATTTTCTATAGTGGTGTAAAAGACAGAGCTGTTTGAATCCATAATTCAGCTGTCATAATCTCTTAAAGATATCGTTGACCTTCCTTGGAAATTTCTGTCACACAGAAAAGAATGGTTTTCGAGGAAGAACATTAAATCATACTGCATTACTGACAGCCAGTTACTTGAAGATAATTTAGCCCACTTTAACAAGTACTTAACAGTGAATTGCACTTTTCTATATTCTTATTCTTCACCTGTTAAAGTAGCAAAACTGTAATCTCTGTTCTATATATGTGTATTAAAATCAATGCAAAAATGCATGCCCCACCATGTTTCACTGAGTGCAATCTCCCAGGAGAACTATTAAGATTCTCTTATAGTGCCTCACACACATTTTCAATCAGTGTTGAACTAGATGAATTAATGCTTTAAAAAAATAGAATAACTTAGATCTGTAATTTTTACAGGCACATCTTTGGATGAATTTAGGAATGTAATTTCCTTTTTTTAATAAAAAAGTGACTAAATAATGAAAAATCACTTGGCCAGTAACCATGCTGAATAAAATGGTGAACATTAGTGTTGGAGTTGAAATAAAGTGCTGGAATCTAAATATCAAATAGCCATAGATACACAGACACCATAGATACACGGGTACCAAAAACATTGCCAGTGGGAAGGCTAATTACTCAAACATGGATATTTGAAACATATATTAAGTACTTTAAAATGTCTGCATGATTACTTAAATACAACCTCATCCATCAACTCTGACAAAGGTTGGAGGAAAACAACAAAAGCAGAGGAAAGTAAAATGAGTGTCATTCTTTCTTCCTTTATCTCACAATTTTGCTTTCAAATAAATGTGATGTTCAGCTCTGCAGATGCCTAAGCAATCATTATCTGTACATGAGCTATCCACAGCATTCAGATAGTTGATTTTGTACCTACAAACAGAATGGCAACTGCCAAAAATTTTCCCAATGGAGAAAGGAAGACGTTTCTGCATTTTTTTTATACTAGAGTGCCATCTAAAATGCCCTCTCCTTTTCAGTGCTGTTTCCAATTCCTGCATCAGAATCACCATTACATTTATCTGTGAAATCAGAAGTTTGCATTTCCCTTCTTAAATTATACACTAAGAAAAAATGGGGAAAGAAAGGTTATATCTTTAGAAAACATGTAAGTCTATCCCTGGATTTTCTGCCATTTTCTTTAAGGGGCTAAATTGGCTGGAATTGGATGTGCACACAAATAGTTTTATTAGCAATGAGAGAAACTTAAATTGTATTGGGACTGATTTGGGGAAAAACATATAAAATTCAAACAACAAAATATACCCAACTAGATGCATTTTAAAAATATAATTTAAATGATATGCACCATTTTGGACTGGATTGGAAGTTTCTGGAAAAAATTATTTCATTTGCATTTTGATTCTTCTTGCATTCTCACTGGAAATAATCTTTTGTGGGTATAATGTCAGGAAACTGTCAACTGACCTCATCTGGATCCCAGAAGTAACTGCTACACACATACACACGTATAGTATAACTCCCCATGCTATTTTGAGAATGAGGAACTCTAATCAAATAAGCAACAAAAGTAATCAACAAAGCTGAATTGTTGCCCAGAATAAAACCCCCAAATAAAAACAGGTTAGTGATACTTTGAGGGGTGGGGGCAGAAGAGCCTCGTTCAGTAGGTCAGAGCTGACTTCTTACGGGAATGGAAAAAAGTGAGCTGTGCTATATTTGCAGCCCACCTTCCTGTGATTTTTTTCCTGCACCCTCATAACTTCCTAGCAGGCCACATCCTACACATTCTGCCATGTTGCTCTTCTTTCCCACCTCCTCGCCTTCCCAAGTAGTGGAAGGGGAAAATAAGTCAAAGCCTTTGGATGCTGCACAGACAGAAGACCATGCAAGATCATAAAAAACCTATTCTTCTATAGGTATTTTTTAAATAATATTTGATGTTTAAGAATATATTAAGAATATACACATTTATCTAGCTGTATGGTGACGTTTTCCTTTAAAAGCTAACATGGTGTTCTACATTTTTGTTTGGTTTTGGTCTTTCCTAAAACCTGGTCACCCTAACTCAGTCCTACTCCTCAATCTTCCCTCCAAATACTTCAATCATACTGGGATTTTCATTTATTCAAATTAAATGTCAAGCTGATAATTACTTCAGTGTTCCCCTTTTCAGTGTCTAACATCAAGCTGTTTTTTTCTTAATATCAAAATGCAACAGAACGCCGATTATAGCAGAGTCAGGGAGATTATCTAGGACCTTTGTTAACCAAGGGTTCAAATGAGCAGTGCTATGGATGTTAGTTGCCCACTCATGCAGTTATGAAGTTCTGGTCACACACAAGACCACGGCTAGAGACACATTCAACCCCTGGAAAACTGAGATTTTCAGTAAACCAAGGTTCAAATAATTAAGGTTGGTTTATATTTACTTCCAGGTTTAAAGATGTGGCCCTTCGTGCATTTAGGCCTAAGAGATTTGGAAAATTTGGATTAAACCACATTTCTCAGGTTTGCCTTGTGTATGCTTGGGACATCTGACTTGCTGGTGTTTTCTGTTCTGATCATTTGCAGTATCTGCCAGCAAGGAAGGACCGAAGCAGGGTTCAACAAATGAAACAAGGTTCAAGGAAAGGTCAAGGATGACTGATTTTTATCTTGCTGATTAAACAGCTTTACACAGAAGTAAGGACCATTGAACCAACATGATTACTGAAGCTGCAGGAGAGAGAAATAGAAGACCAATAGTAGCAGGCTGTGGAAAATGTGAAGCAAAAAAGAAATAAATGCCACTCATATGGCAGCTAAATGAGATTTTCTTTCAAAACAAGGTTTTTTAATTGATTTTTAAAATCCTTTGAAAAGCTTCTCTGTAGCTTTCTAATTTACTTTTTGCAAAGTTCAAGCAAAAGGTGAATCAAATTTTGTCTTCAGTATCATTCACTGTAGTTAAATAAGCATCATTCACTGCAGTAGTTTAGCAGAGCACTTGATGTTTCAGGAGTAAATAAATACAGAGAAAGAGAAAAGAACACTTCAAAATGCAAACGTTTTAAAGTACTCTATGTCATTTTGAAAGATAATATCAAAAGAGCTTCTACAAAAGCAATCTTGGAAACTCATTTTGGCAAAAAAAAAATTAAAAATAACCATCAACATTTATCTAGCACTTTCCATCTACAAAGAATTTTAGACATATGACCTGGTTTATCCATACAACAACCTCAACAGTGGTAGCTCTACAAGCAAGTAGCTAACCTACAGTATCTCTTCTCTTCACTTGTAAGCTTACCTCCACATAAAAAGGTAGCAATGGGGAAGATGTAGAGGAAAAAGAAGATTGTTCCATTGAAATTAAGTATCTATATTTATGATTTAACAGAACTGATCCAAACTAACTGGTTAACTACTTCAAGGTTGTATGGTAAAACCTATCTATATAGATAGACTTTGTAGAAGGCCACAAACCGGGCACATCTACATGAGACGCTAACTGCACAGTAGCCTAATAAAACTGCACAATAGCGCATTACAGCACAGACAGTGCTAATACACTACTGCACAGTATTATTAGGCTACTATGCAATAGCATCCCTAAAAACATGTTCACTGGTGCTACTGTATAGTAACTCCAGTTACTGCACATTTATTTACTACTAAATTAAATGTGCAGTAACCACTTCACATTAATGAACTGTCTCCAGATTTTAGGTATGTAGAGCCAGAATGACAAAGCAACTTAGGCATTACAGTGCCTATCTCTTTAGGCATCCTGCCACACAGCCGTGGCCATGGCCCTTACCTCAGTGTCCTCACCTTATGCAATACATGGAAAAAGTTAACACCTAAGAAAGGGATTCACACAAGCCAGAAAACTGAGTGGGTTGTCATGGAAGTTAGCCAATAGGAAATGCAGAGACGAGAAGCAGGGTCTAAACCTGGCTCCTCAGTTGAATTAGGTGCATATCTCTAGGACAGAGAGGGGTGCTTGTCTCCACCAGTAACATAACTAGAGCAAGCCAACCAGGGCAGCCACCCCACCTGCTGGCTTGGAGTGGGTTCAGAAAACAAAATCTAACCACAGTCACACAATCTCCCACAAACTACAGAAGCCTCCCCTTGTCATAGAAATCATAGAAATCACAGAAAATTAAGGTTAGAAGGGACCTCAGGAGATCATCCAGTCCAACCCTCCACTCAAAGCAGAACTATCCCCAACTAGATCATCCCAGCCAAGGCTTTGTCTAGCTGGGTTTTAAAAACCTCCAAAGATGGAGATTCCATCACCTCTCTGTGTAACCTGTTCCAGTGCTCTACTACCTTCCTCATGAGAGCATTTTTCCTGATATCGAACCTAAACTTCCCTTGCTGCAACTTGAGACAGTTGCTCCTTGTTCTGTCATCTGCCACCACTGAGAAGAGTCTAGCTCCATCCTCTTTGGAACATCCTCTTTGGACCTATTCATTGAGGACCTGCTGCATGATTTTTCCAGAGACTAAGATGAGGCTAACTGGTCTGTAGTTCCCTAGATCCTCTTTTTTCCCTTTCTTAAAAATGGGTACTATATTTGTCCTTTTCCAGTCATTCAGAACTTCTCCCAATCACAACAAGTTTTCAAAGATAATGTTTTTAAAAATAATGTGTCGCACCTGCCCTGGGTGCTCAGCTATGTGGTTACACCTGTGGTCTCCAGTTGCAATTCTCAGTCATTTATCCTTTCCTGGCATTACATGTCTAATACAGTATGATTCTTTGTCCTGAAAAATCAGGGAGGGAGACCCAACCTCCCCTTCCTGCTCCTGAATCACTCTGGTGATTAAGCTATTCTCCTAGCAGATAAGAAGATCTAAGGTCAAATCCATGCCCCAAATCAGGCAGAGGAGGAATTCAAACATGGATTTTCCCCCACCTCCAGTGAGTACTCCAGCTGCTACTGAGTAAAGCCAACACAAACACACTTTATTTCAGCTGCAACTGCTTTTTGTGCTTTTTAGGTATGCTCTATGAAGACCTTACCAAACTAGGTCTACCAGGAGAGAAAGGTGGAGAATGCCTAATTTGAAAATCCTGCTGGAACTAGGGTATCAAGATACTTAACAGCACTAGGACATAGGTAGAGTTATACATTCCTACTAGGGAAAAAATGAAATGCCTGGGCATCTAGGCACCTATGATAGAAACCATAGGATCTTACAGAGTTAGACAGATTTGTCAATGACAGTGCCAGCCTTACTACTAGATATAGATGCCTTAAAAGTTTTAGGTGTCTTAGTTCCTCTGTGGATATATTTTAAGGCTTCCCATCAATGGTGTAACAAGGCAGTACTGTGCCTAATGCAGCAATGATTCCTGGCTAACAGCAATAGCAGCTGTTATTTGTTCATTCTCCCTCCCCTACAATAGTGGCTGGGGCTACTGCCCTGACTGCACTCCCATAGTTACATTACTGCCTCCCATTGATTATTGAGTTCTTTTGAAAATCTGGATGTAAGTATAAAATAATAAAGAATTACTGCCTGCTGAGCTTCCTTGAAAGCCTGTGCCATCTTTAAGTGCTTTACTAAATTGGTGGTGACCTTTTTTTGAAAATCAGGCTAAAATTGTGGGAACTAATCTTCAGAAATCTGTCCTGAGAGCTATTGAAAAGTTTGCCTTATATTTTTACATCACTGTTAAATTGTTTGTTTTATCCAGACATGGTAACCATTTTGATAATGGTAACCATCTAATCACTTTTATTTCTGTATTGCATTTCTTTTCCTCACCATTTTCCTTCCCTTGGCTTGTCTTATCTTCAGAATGAGAGTTCTTCAAGGACAAGTGTGCAGGCAATCTAAAGAAATACAGGTTTCCCTCGCTTTATGCAGGTTCTGTATGTGCGATTTCACTCTTATGCAATAACCCTTTTTATATCAAAAATTCATTATATGCGAGGTAAATTCACTCTTATGCGATCAGTGTGGTAGAAGCCTGCAGTCAGCTGCTTTGTGTGGTGCATTGTGGAAGTGGCACACACCAAAATATAGTCTCTGTGCTCCTCGCTCATTGTCTGTGTCATGTTTTTTTGTAGTTGCCATCCCCATTATTCTAATATGCACCACCACCCTGTGTTTGTGTGTACTGTCTGCTGTTGATGAGTACCAAAATTGTCTTGTAAAAGTGGTAGAAGTGGGTCTGGGGGTCAGTACAGTTGAGGTCTTGGAACATTTGTAAAGTGGGTTCCCTTTATGCAAATTCAAGTTGTACGCCATTTTCCAGGAATGCATGTACTGTAGTTAAAACACGCTTGAAAGCCAGGGGAAAGAGCTGAACCAGAACCAAAGTCCAAAGAATAAGCTCAGGTCAGGAACTGCTGATGTACTGCCTAGTGTCAAGGAAATCACAGGAAGTAGAAAACTGAGGGCAGGCAAGGAGCAAAGCTGGAGTAGGAATCCAGGCAACCAGTTCAAGAACTAGAGAAAAGTCTAGGCAAGATCCATGGCAGAAACTGGATGCAACTCTCTCTAATGGAGTTGAGATGTTCAAGATCTGGAGAGGGCACACTATGCCCAAACCCTTTCTGTCAGACTTTGAGGAAGAGGCACCAGATTTTGAGGCATGACTTAACTATGTTACTTGTAGCTATGCAGGTAGGTGAGCACCCTGACAGTTCCTCATTACATATGCTTTATGTTGAGCTTGTATGGCAAGTATTAGTTTGCTATAATTACTGGAAACAACTTGTCAGAATAATAATGTAATATATTCATTAAAGTTGAGAAACTGAGCAGAATGTAGAGATGAACCTTAACCGAGTTCCAGATAACTTGTCCAAATTTCCCTTGAGGACAGACTTTTTGTGACTTTCTGACAGCAACCATGATGGGAATTGTCATGAGGATTGCATTTCTCCTGGTACTGCAGCTTAAACCAGGATGGGTGGATTTATGAAGATCAATGTTCTATTAAAGAAGAATAGATTTTTTTTCAAGGCTAGCAAGATTGGTGGGAGGATTGCGTGAAGGTTGAGATTGGTTCTTATTTCACCCATAGTGATTTGTCTATCCATAGTAACAAGAGGACTTCATTTTGGGCTATGACAAGCTATGATTCTCTGGGCTGTTTGACTTCTATAAAATCATCTTTGACACAGTTCAAATCCTTGGAAACCTATCTCTGGCCAATTCAAACAAATAAACACCCAAATAAGAAAAGTAGAATGAAGTCCTGCTGTCTTGCATTTCTCTTAATAGTTGTTTCCTGATGTACTCCAGAAGAGTTTTTGAAAGGACAGTATGTATTTTCTGGGGATGTCAAAATGTCAATTCAAAATCCATCTGTTTTAGCAAGAAAGTAATACTTTTTCATAAATGCAACATAACAGCCAGCGTTCTGCCTGGCACCCAGAGGAGTGTGAACAAATCCTCTGCTGCCCTAACACTGTATTAGTTATTATTTATAAAGTCTAAGCTTATAAGAAAAATAGATGCCTGACATTCATATAGTTTTCCTGTAGGGAATATTATCTATTTCCCCATAATAAGGTCTAAAACAGACCTGAGCAGATCTGGATATTGTTATTTTTCATTAGCACAGAATTGCCATTGTAAAGCTTACCACTTTAAAGAAAAGCTGCTAAAGATTAATAATATTTGTTTTATTTCTTTATTCTGCACCAGGTACCTTATAGAAAACCATAAGGCATCAAGAATAATATAAAACATTTCTCCCATGGTGCTGTAAATACATTTCATTCAAACCTGGTGTGAATATCTGCCTTTATGTTTCTAGTCTCCAGACCCTTAGACTAGGAGCATATATCAAAGCTTAGATTGCCAAATTAGTGCCAATTTACTGCAGTTTTGGGATGTGTAATCTTGTATACTAGAATACAAGCTTAGACTGCTTTCATTTATCTTGTGACACTTACAGTTGTCTCACTGGGTTGTAGTGGTTTTTATTGCTTTGCTGTTTCAAACACGATAAACATCTTTGGACTATCATGTAGTTTTCTAGCTAAATGAAAAAAAAAACCTTTTGTGGGTGTCTGTTGATGCACTCTTATTTGAGAATTCCCAAGATTATGAGTTATCCAGAGAGACATATTTGCTTCATCAGTGTGTAATAATTGTAGAGCTTCATCTCTAAGAGTGTGCTGGAAATGACTTAAGCATGATGAATGACTCTTAAAGATAAGAATTTCACAAGTAAGCTGAAGGTATATAAAAGGTGGTTTAAATCTTATTTGTCCACTCCTTCCAATTCTGAGGCCCCTGTTCAAGAATAATCCTCTGTTATAATTTGGACAGATAGACTATCCCATCTGAATATCTTCCTTCTTGCCTCTTCATATTACCAAATTTCCTACTCTGACTCAATACACTGGCTCCCACTCCACTACATCAAATTCTAGCTTCTTGTCCATGCAATTAGGATTTTTATAGTATTGCCCTGCCCTCATTCTCCATCTTTGTCATGTGTTGCTTTACCCCATTGTCCTTCATATTGCTGATGGTGCCGGATTTGATACCCCATTCTTCTCCTTCTGAATTGCTATGCTCTCTCATGTAATCTATAAACAGAGGTTTCTGTTTCTTGTATAAGATGAAATGCAAGGTCAGTATCTCCCCATCATTTCAAAGATCCATTTCAACATGAACCTCTGATCGTGGTGGATTACTGATTCTTAGTAAAGATTTAAATCTCTATGTAAAATTATTAAGGACATCATTGATTATAACCTAGCCACTTTCTATCCCGTATTTATTGACTTTTTAATCTGTCCTTTCAAAAATCTGTCCTTTCAAAAATCTGATTAATCAGGCCAGGTCTTCATTTGTGCTTGTACAGTGCTGATCATATTATGGATACTATAAGAATTAAGCAAACAAATATAATAACAATATAAAACTTAAACTCACCATGTGCATCTGTATGAGCATGTATATTTTTTCAGAGGAAACCACCATCAATAAAACTATTAATAACTGTGAGCCACATTCTGTATTCATTATTCAGGTTAAACTCTGACTGAAATTTCCCCATTGCCTAAAGTAAGATTGTGTTCTTAATTACTTAGGAAAAAATAAATTACTGCCCAACAAATCTCCATTCAAATGGAAATAGTTTTGCTGGGGAAGCCAGTAGAAGTTTTACCTGGAAAAAAAAAAACAGGCAATAGAATTTGGCCCCATAAACAAAGAAGAGATCTTTTGTAAGTCTGTTACCAGAACAGCACAATTTGTCTCCCAGGGACACTATTTGTGGATTTCTTATGGGCAGAAGTTATTAATGAAGTCCCTAGGCTCAAATTCAAATGTTCTGAATCAGATGTACTGTAACAGTTCTTTCAGTACCCTGTTCTTTTAAATGGTGTACATCTTCTCATCTATTTCCATTTTTCAAGGTAGATTGCAAGCTAAGGATTCAGTAGGCCAACATTTCAATTTTATTTAAAATCAGAAGCAATTTCACTCATTATTTTACTATGGTCTGTGACCCACATTCCCTGTCCCATGAAAGGAATAAAAAGAAATAGTGCAATGCTTTGCTATAGTTCCTGTACCCTATTGTAAATTTCACAGATTCTAATTAAAATACATAATTTTGATTAAAAGATTATGATTTTTTTTTTACTTTTATGACCATCTTTATTTTATTTTATCTAGCAAAGTTTCTCATCACTACATCATTCTACTTCACAAGGATTAATTTCTCAGCAAACCTCTGTGAGAAAGGGAAGCCCATTTTACTAGTACAGTAAGAGACAGTAAGAGATTAATTGACGTAATGACAGTAGTTCATAGAAATCTGCAAAAGAATAAAAAATATGCATGTTCTGAGTCCTAATTGCAAAGTGCCCTGCCCACAGCACCATTTTTCCTCCTATATAAGATATAAGAAAAGAAAATTCTGTTGTGTTATTTGATGGCTCTCAGGTATCTTTGTTAAGGAATATTTTTCATGTTAGTGATTATATCATAAGAATATAATGAATATGTTGGTGTCTCTGGCAATGCTACATACAAAATGTCAGTTTGTAGAACTAAAGGGAGTATAGACCTCTACCTACTCTCACAGACTCTAAGACTCTGATTTCTTCTGTAAAACTAAAGTAGATTAGAATGTCAGCACTATCAAATTAATAAATAATGTTAATGAAGTGATTTGAAATACTATTTTATTACAGTTCCCACTAATAGGAGCAACTATAATTTTATAAAAGGGATTATGTATGCAAGGGATTACCATTCATTGATTGAAGAGTCTGATAAATGCAAGAAGTTAAGGAAGAGTTTTCTCTAATTTTCCTAACAAGGCTTGCAGGGGTCATATTGGGTTATAACCACCACCGCCCTGAGAACCCGGGGGAAAATGGCTTCTTTGACTCTTCTGATCTCTGGAAAAAGAACATGTTATTTCAATCACATGACTATCACCAAGAGGCAAACTAGCTATATCACAAAATGAATCATGAAATGTTTCCTCAATATTCTTTACATATTTAGGGCTTGATACAAGGTTTGTTGAACTTAGTGGCTTCAGAAGGTTTTGGAGCTGTCCCATATTCACTACAAACTCTATAAAGCCAACACTGATATTAAAAAAAAACACTGCCTATGTACCTCCCTGCCCTTCACAGGTCAGTTAGTAGTGCTACAAAAGTCAACCTGGGCCCAGAGGTCTGCCTGGTTTCATAAAGAGCCAAGAGGAAGAGTTGGCCCATCCGCTTCTCCTGAATTTTGCTTAACTAGACATCTAGCTAGAGATCTGAACACTAAATTTCTGCTGCCATCTTCCACCTCACTGAAGAATAAGAATTGAATTTAGAGCATGAGAGAGAGATATACAGAGAGATGGACTAAAGTGTGTGCTGCTCCATGGGTACAGCAGAGTTGAAGTTTAGGTCTAAGGAGTAGTCTAGAGCAGTGTTTCTTAACCTGTGGGTTGTGACCCAAAAGTGAGTCACAAGAATATATGAAAGGGTCATGAACCAACTTTAAAATGGATTAAGAAACTTAAAAATGAATTCTTCTTTAAAACAGAAAAATGAGGGAAACGGTGACTTCTCTCTTGCAGGCTGGCATAGTTCCATCTTGCAAGGGGCTCCTTGGGGCACTTCATGACCTGCGCTCAACCTCCTGCCGCACACCCCGACCCCCTGCCCCACACACTGTGGGGGTTGGGACCTGGAGGTGGGGAGCAGTGGGTCAGGAGTGAGGGGTACTGAGTTAGGGTTAGGTTAGGGTCCTGGTCATTGACTGGACATTGATGTTTACAAATGGGTCCTGGTCCAAAAAAGGTTGAGAACCACTGTACTAGAGTGTGTTGTCCCTGTAGATCTGCGCCATATCGACAACCAGACAAAGCCCAAAGGGAAAGAAATGTCTTATTTTAGATGTAAGTAACTGGCTGAAATTGGGGGGTTCAGCAGGGCAATCCAGACTTTTACTGATGAAACTAGAAACCCTCAGTCTCTTGCATTTATATTTTCATTAACTTCTCAATGATGGATGTTCTGTCCATGCCAAAATAAAGGACTTGTGCATTAGGTGAATTCTTTACCTCCCTGAAGTTTGGAAGAATTCAGAACAATCCATTCAAGAGCAGAGCTCCTACCATCTATATTTCACAGAATTGGCTTACGCTATACAGTGACTCATTTCAAGTAGTTTTTGCTTTTGAGTTTAAATTTTCCACACCTGTAGATGCATTTACAATGAGCACAAACAATGAATTGCTGCATCAAAGAAAGGACCAGACTGAAAGAGTGATTTTGCTACTCACTTTGAGTGCATTCATTTTGTTTTATTGAAGTAGAGTGGAAAAGAGTTATCATTTATGAGTCACCTCTTTTGTTTTGAGGGGGTTTTTTTTTATTTATTTTTCATTCATACATATACAGATGCTCAAGCATGTTCCATTTTATGCTGTCATTAAGTAGCCCTAAGTCAGTTTTTAGACTTTTCTGTTCAAAGTTTAGTCATATTCTAAATTCTAGTTGACAGCTATAAAAACTATCAACGTACATATCAGTACCTGAGACATGGGAGCAACAATCAGAGCTAACCTTCTCTGCTGTGACACTTTAACCCTTATTAACTTATAATATAGATGTCAAAGGGTCAAATACTGCATCTCACTTGCAAATGACATGGATAATTTTACAATCTCACTTAGCAGATACAATTATATTGACTTCAATTTAAATCTAATGCTTCTGCATTTAAAATAGCACTTTTCCCCAAGAATCAGGAAGCATTTTCCCCTCATCTACGTTACTGTGCATAGCTGACTAGTTGGGGTTTTTTGCGATGTTTTGCCATTCATGGAAATATGAGGTTGAGGTCACCACTGGGGGCAGGATACCCAATCTGGCTGACCAACTCTCATGTATGGCTAATACAATGTTGCTGACATAGGTCTGTTTGTAAATAAACATCTCTATTATACAGCTTTATGAACACTTGGTACTTATGTTTTTGAATGCCCATAATAAGTTTGTTCATTTACTTTATCGAAAGATTGTTTGAAATGTTACCACTATCTTTTTTTCCATTGACAATAGAATATTTTTTGACAATTTTAAAAAAGCACATTATAAAAACAGAATGTGGAAAATATATTGTAAGAATATTACAGTACTCCATTGGACTATACCCTAGTTGTTTGGTCTGCTATACTGTATCAGGAAATCACCTTCCATTGACTAATGTGAAAATGCCCCAACGTCTGGAAAACATATTATTTTAATCATATTTTTGACACACTCAATTTTCTTCTTAAGCTGTTGTATTTATGTAAAGCACAGAACCTTATTGTTACGAGACTGTTGATTACCTGAAGGAGTTCTCTGCTACCACAGTGATCAGACAGACAAACACAGCAGTGTACCATGTAATATTGCCGTTTGACGTGCTCTTCTTTTGTCATTGCTGTAGGCACTGAATCCTGTCAACAGGTAGATGATAATAGAATCTGAATTTCAAGTCATGAAAAAAGGAATATCAAAACAATATTTTTAATATGGCTTCATTAAGCAACTCTGTGAACAACATACTGTCTACAGTGTATTTGTTGCAAGCAAAATTCCCTAAGAGAAAGGATGATCTTTTATTATGAGACCCTTCAAGTTCCTAGAGCTGGGCACTGAACTGATAAAAGATATACTGTAAAGCCTGCTGTGGTCAATGTATTTAAGAACTGTGATGTTGAAGGATTTATTGTGCATTTGGTGAATTAGTTTTACATATGTGTTACACAATTTTCTGTTTCTCCAATGTGACCGTATGTTTTATACCACTCATTTACACACATGTAAAATGGTGTAAATCAGTTTTTTCATTATTATTTTTCTCTTAAGCAATCAAATCTGAAAGTTGTTGTTAAAAGAAATAAGGGGGTGGGGTTAAGTTAACACTCAGAAAGATTTTTGTCTACTTTATGGCACTTTCTGTAACCAGGTCTCTGGGGCCAGCAGCAGAACCTGGCTTCCTGCTGCTCAGCATGGGCTGTGGCCAGCTCTGGTCTCAGCCAGCAGTAGCAGGCTGCTGTCATCCCGCGTGGAGATGTGGGGGCTCATGCCCCCCCAAGAGGAGTCTGGCACAGCCCTGCAGCCCTCCTGGGGGTTATAGACCCCTGGATCTGCATGCAGGATGACAGTAGGCTGCCGCTGCTGGCTGGGACCAGAGCTGGGCACAGCCCATGCTGAGCAGCAGGAAGCCAGGTCCTGCCACTGGCCCCAGCCAGCAGCAGCATCATGCTGTCATCCTGTGTGCAGATCCTGGGGCCTGCACCCCCCAGAGGGCTGCTGGGCTGTGCCAGACTCCTCCTGGGGGGCATGGGGCCCCCAGATCTGCATGCAGGATGACAGCAGGTTGCCACTGCCAGCTGGGACCAGCACTGGATGCAGCCCATGCCGAGTGCTGGCTGAGGCCACCACCAGCACTGGGCTCTTCCTGGCATTTGGCACAGGCTGCACTGGACAGACTCAGGTGCTTGTGCTGGCCTTAGCCAGCAGTGGCAGCATGCTTTCATCCTGCACGTGGATCCAGGGGTCCATGCCCCCCAGGAAGAGCCTGACACAGCGCCACAGCCCTCCTGGGGGGTGCAGGCCCTCAGATCTTTGTGCAGGATGACAGCAGGCTCCCAGGCTCCCGCTGTCCGCAAATGATAAGAGTTTTACTTGAAACAGTTTGAGGTACAGTTTCACAAAAACCCCTATACCTATATCCTTGAAACTTGGCAAACTTCATGCCCTGAGAAGGGGCTAGCAACCCTGCAATTTTCATCTTAATTAGACAAGAAATGACAAACATATAGGCATTTTCATGAGCCCCCATTATAGCCTATGTTTGAAATGCTTCGAAACAGTAAAACAGTTTCAACAAAATGAAACGGAACAGTGCTTCAAAATGAAACAAAACGACAAAACAAAGCACTGTCCCTTCAAAACAGTGAAACAGAAATATAAATAAAATGCTGCTTTTTTGCACAACCCTAACAGCAACCTAATATGAATAGATAGGGGATCTGATACAGAAGTTACACTCAACAGTCTAACCTAAATTGATTAAATTTGAGTGCACATTGATCCAGGTCTATCTTAGACCAGGTTTCACCATTTTAAACCAGCTATGTGTTCCAAACTTCTTCTCTGTTACAGGTAGAGACCAGCTTCCAATCACTTGTAGTGGTCAGACTGTAATGTCTGTACCTGGCCAATGTATACCGTACAAAGGCCTTAAGGTCTCACAGTAGAGCTCATACAGCTCTCTGTGCTGTACACAGAGAACCACAGTTAAATGGCAAAAGCCTTCCCAGTTCAAGAGATAGTGAGTGCAGCATGTCTCAATAAGTCACTGTCTGGTGCTTCAACGAAGCAACATAAACATACACTCAACTGGAAACTGTGTGGGTAACTATGTGGTAACCACACCTCATTGAGGTCTCCATCTAATTCCTACTAGCCAGAGATTGTATTACACCCTGACAAAATATTGTAATATTAACTATTTTACTAGATTATAAATCTGGATCTTTTTATTAAGCATATCAATTTCTAATCCCCCATTTGTTATAAAAAGGAAGAACTGAAGCCTAGGTTTCCTATACCATTCATTATTTTATATACTACCTTATCGTCCCTTGTATTTCTCCTTTCTAAGGTAATCAAGTGTAAAATAACAGGTTTTTATTCCCCAGTTTATCGTACTTAAACCTGCAACTTCTACTGAAGGCAAGCGGAATTGTTGGGTGCCCAAAGCCTCAGAAAATCAGGTTCTAACTGCATTTTCTATGCTCTGAATCACAGCCCTGGCTTTTCTCTAGAGCGGATTTAAAAAATCCAATAAAACTTTTTTTTTTCCACTGGAATTTACCAATTTGTTATACGGTAATGAAACTGTTTCATGGAGACAATTTGATTTTGAAGTTCTGCAGCAAGTTTTCAGGCAAGTTTTCTTGGAGAGGTAAATTTTCACTCAGACAAGTTTTCTTGGAGGGGCTCAGTCTTCTGCAGTTCAAAAGTCCTTTGCAATGCCCTGATCAGCTGTTAGAGAGCCCAGGCTTCTGGGTTGCTTGCTCGCTAGCAGTCCACCTGGCAGGCTGAAAGTGAACTGAGGTTCTGGAAACATTGGGAGCCCAGCTTCTGGGATCCAGCTCCTTGGCAACTTAGATTCCCAAAGTCTACTGCTGCAGGATGGCCTGCTAAGAGGAATGTGAATTCTAGGACTTTCAAAGTCTCCTTCTCCAAGGGAACCCACTATAAAGTTTCCTCAGAGTTAGGGACCTTAGAGGTCCCTGAAGCCCAGACCAAGTGGCTCAATTCCAACAACAGCTGGCTGCCTAGCTCCAAGGAATTATGTAGTCATTTGAATCAACTGGCCTGGAAGTCAGGGAGCCTTAGTAGCCCTGATTTCCAAACCCCTCAATCTTCAGCAAATTACATAGGCTACTGAAGAGCTAGAGCTTCCAGTATACCATCATTCTGCCTGGTGGGGTGAAGGGAAGTCCAAACCGCAGAAGCTTTGGGAGCCCCACTTGAGCTAGAAGCCTCAGAGCTTGGGAAATGGCACTTCCAATTTAAACCTTTTTATTTTTTCTAAATAGATTCCTGTCTGATGGAGAATGTCAATACGTTCCACTTTGTGGAATACATTTTGTTCCAAAGCAGAATAGAACAGAGTTCCAAAGTCTCTAATTTCATCATGAACTAGAATTACTGCTCACCAGCCAGCTCTGCTTTTCTCTAATCTCCTCCTACTTCCTCTAATCTTCTTTGTTCTTTCCCACAGCCTCACAGCTGCTGGTACATGAGCTTCCTTATAGCTCCTGCCATCCAGCATACCTTTCTGCCATATGCCACATTGTCAGCGCTCCATCTGGACTCATGCCTAGGCCTCTTAATGTCTCTCTCTGAATGCTTTAATTCTGTGCTTTAATGATGTGAGTCCAACTCCATAAAGCATTTGTAGATATGCTTTACAAAAATAAACTGGTATTGCATTAATGGAGTCAGGAATTTTCAGTTCCCCTGGAATTTTACTTTTTCTGAAAAACACAATGAAATATTGCTGGAAAATGTAACTTGGGATGAAGTTGCATGTTACATTTAGACCATACTGAGGCCACTTAAATCATGAGCATCCACATGTTAAAGCTCATCAACTTGGACTCTGGGTGCTGACAGACGTGACATTTTGTTGTGCAATCAGCCTCCCCAGAGCATTCTACAACTGTGCTGTGACAAAAATGCATGGCTGCAGAGTGCTTTAAAAGTGCCCAATCACATAACAATCTGAACCCTCATTACAATCTGAACCCTCCAATCCACCAGCCCCACCCTCCAGCATAGGCTGAGCAAACCCCACCCAAGCTCCCTTCCCTCCCTTCTCTCCCCTCCCATCCTGAAGGCAGCACCAGAGCTGGGATAGGGGGTGAGGCTAGAGGAGAGAGATTGCAGATATGCAGCCACTCCAAACTGGAGCTCAATCCCTCAAACCCTTGGACCCAGCAGTGAATGTCTGTTGGGTAGGGAGGGTCATTGTAACTCATGGTACTTCCTGTGAAGCACCATGAACTACAGTGGGGAGCTGCACGTATGTCAGGAGTGTAAGTGCTCTCTGAGCATCTCAAATTGTGTAACTGCAGATGAGAGTTAATTCTAGGCTGTGCTACCTAGCTCAGATTAGAGTAACTTCAGTCTGCTCCACAAAGATAAAATGAGCAAATTGTAGTCCTCCAGCATCCCAGAATGCATTGCTCCCAGGTCCCCTGACCCAGAGCAGGGATACAGCCTAGGTGGCCTTGCTCCTACCCATGCCCTTGTTCACCAGCTCTTTAGTGGTAAATCAGATCTGTGCAGGCAAGAAATGGTATTAACCCTTAATGTGCAACTGCTCACAACACATTCTAACTTTAACACTGCTTAACATTGCACAGATTTAGTATGGTCTAAGTGTAACACATATTTTCACCCTTGCAAATTCTAGAAGCAGAGTGGAATGGGACAGTATCTCCTTAATGTGAAAAGAAGTACTAGAGATAGATGTTCCTCAGCTACATATATACCTACATTTAAAAGGGGTCAACCTGTCCCTAAAATATCAGGTTTAAAAGTCACAGTCCTAGGTTGTAAAATAGCCTAAGCTAATTTTAAACTTGCAGGCCCCTCTAATAATGTTGTCCTCCTTTTATAAAAAGCATTCTAATAAAGTTTACATTAGCATCTATTCATTTCCTTTCCCCACCTCCTAACCCACATCTCTCTAAATAAGTAACATTTAAATTAAAAGCATCACCTTTTATTCTTATTCCAATAATATCATTGAAAATTGTTGTCCTTAGAACTGCATGGAACCTCTGGAAAGTAATGGCATATAAAAATATACTGTATGAAAGTATACATAATATATGTTTTCACGGCATGCTCTACATGCTATTGTTTCTGAGATGGCAGGGACTAAGAAAATATGTAATTTGAAGGAAGTGGTTTCAAATGGAAGTGATGGTTTAGATAATAACAGATGAGAACTTCACATTTGAGATGCAGACATCAATATTGACCCAAGTATTTTTCCAAGCTCACACTGTTCTGCTTAAAAACAACCTAATATAAAGGTAGTGTTTACAGAATTCTTGTTACTTAGGAACTGGTGAGCTTTTCACTGATTAAATCATATTTTGGGAGACTGGCCAATATCTTGTGGTTATTTTGCTTCTTTGCTTTTTAAATATTACAGCCTTGTTGGAAGGCTTTGCCTTGCCACTATAAAGCATTCCTCTTCTGAATACTTGCAAACATTTCTTTTCTCTAACTCCTCTTTAATGTCTTTCTGAAAGAATTTATTTATATGCATAGCTCCCTTCTCTTCTTTTTTTAATTAGTAGCTTGGCTGTGATTTTTTTTTATTGAACAGGCTGTGTAGCTAAATGGTACTTTTGACATTCATGCACAAGGGACAGAGGCTCAGAACTAAGACAAAAAACAATAGGGACTGGCTTTATACTGTATGTGACTAACCAGGAGAAAATACTGGAAGTGCTTATTACTGGGATCTTGGTTTACTTACATTGGTTTCATTTGGGGGGGGAGCAGGGGGGAGGAAGACTAAAATACTCATGAAAAGGGAATAATTTGAAATATATATTCTAAATAAGATATTTCATTCTATGCACTTCATAGCAATAAAATGTGGTAATTTAACTATTTTAACCACAATAGGATGGTTCTAGAAAGTAATAGAACAGCACAGCAAAGATATAACTATTTTATAACGCAATCAAAATAACATTGTAAAACTACACTGTAGTTTTGTGCATCACTTGTAAAATACATTGCATTTGCTAATCAGGGATATGTTCCCTGAAAAGCTGAAAGCAACATTTTCACATTTCCCGAGCTTCTAAGAAAATGGAGTGTTTCCTGCAACATTTTCACATACATGAAAATATTAGCATATATGGGCATTTTAACTATTCAAAAATGCATGAAAATTTAAGTATTCTTCATTTCGCAAGCTGGGTTCTTTGTGTACTATCACAATATTCGAGTTGCATGTTTTCTGAACCTTCCCTGATCCCATGGTCTTGCCAATGTGCTCACAATGTTCTGCAGTTCCTGCTACTCCATATAGTTTTATTAAATTTCCACTTGCTAATCCCTTACCCCAACACTGTCAACTGGAGTTTTTCCATTGACTTTTTTTGTGGGGAGAACTTTAGATCAGGACCTAACAGAAAAAGTTACATTCGCAATTCTGTGGTTCTATAGAAGAATAATGACAAGGGATCCTGATTAGAAACCAAGCCAGAAAGCCTTTAAAATTCTACCCATGCTGTTGCCAGTTCTGTGTCAGAACCACATCTGGATCAATGATTCTCATTTTTGTACAACATGGAATAGGGAATTCCACAGGTGACACAGGGCCACAACTAACTTTGTGCATTCAACATAACATCACAAATATTCCTCAACCAAGGTGAATATCTCCCAAATGTTTCTTTTATTTTCTCCATTGTCCTTTGCCTTCTCTGTTTTAAGGGATGATGTAAACAACAGCCAGAGGAAGCCATTTTAACAGCATAACAACATTATCGGTCCTCCAAAACAAAGGGACCACAGTTTTGAATGGCATCTGCTGGCACTTTATCATTAAACATTTTTTATTATCTATTTATGTATTTGTCCTGCATACCAATCTGCACTGTCTGTGCATGTATGCATCTGACTGTACGCATGTGTGCATGTGTGAGACAGCAAGAGAAATACTTTGTTCTGAGTTTCCTTGTAGTATTATTACCCTCATTGAAACTACATTTTTTTACATTTACACTGTTTTTCTCTAGATATGAAACTAGGTACTTTCATATCTATTTTTTCTTCCAGAGTCCTTGAATCATGCCAAAGAAAATCTTCTAATTAAAATCCAGTTTCTGTATTTTCATTTTGTTGTTTTGGAACCCCACATTCCTTGATCATTCTGAGAAGTTTGTGTCATAGCATTTAGTTGATCACTACGGGTGGCCACAGCGAAATAATAATAAAATAATCATTTGAATGCAGCATTGAATATATTTCCTTTGACTGTCATAATGTAGCTTCATATTTCATAAAAGATTCTACCAAAGAACAAAGTCACTGATTACTTCCATCAGTCTGAAAAAAGGGGAAAAAAAGAATGGTTAGACCCTCTCCCCAAACTCAGTAAGGGACATAATAATTTCTGTTATATCACGGCAGTGCTAATATATATTGCAAACAATAATATAAATCATTAATGCTGAGAGGGACTTATGCCCATTATTATTGTGTAATTGCTATTAAGTTAAATACAAAAGGACATTGTACATTGTACGAGGATAAACTCCAAAAAAATATTCTAGATCTTCATCCCCAGGTAGACAATTTGTCACATTTTGTGCAGAGGAAGCAGAGCTGAATTTGAAGTCAACTTATATTTAAGTCTTTGAAAGCATAAAGAAAAATCTTCCAGGATTGCTTTATAATGGACAGCATAAGTGACTCACCTATCTGGGATAAAGAAAAATCTGAAAGACATGTGTAACTTACAACACATGTTTATTAGCTGCCTATTTCACAGCAGGGTTCCAGGAGCATCCTCCTATTGCTCTCCTAAAGCTTTCTTCACTTATTCCTTGTTCTCTAAATGCATCACTGAATTATAATAATTTTAATCACATCTCAAATATAAAGCAAGTGTAATTGGGCATCCCCCTAGCCTCACAAGAGGGTATGTACAAATTGTAGTATAAAACAAGTATTTTCCATCTTCCTGCTGAGGAAAAAAAAACACCTTCAGAGATGCAATAAAAGGATACAATTTCATGATGCTGAACTATTATTTTTTTACCTTTTTTAAGTCACCTGGGCTAAGTCCAGACAGTCAAAAAGCCTGAGGCTGAATTGATTCAATCTTTACAAGTTTGTCTAAGCTGCATAGGTTGAACTCATAAGCAAGTGAACAGACATTTACTTTTGATTCTGGAAATGCAGCCACATGCTTGTAATAGCCCAGGCCAGAAGCTATGGGGCACTAGAACATGCCTCCCTGCTCTGCTGTAGCAGACAGCTTGGGCCAAGGCTAGCCCACCCACACTATGGGCAGTGGTTAGAAGGGAGGTGCAAAGCATCCTGGGATGCTGGGGAACTGTGAGTTAACTTGAATCTGGAGGGGATCTGGGGCAGAAGTTCAATAAACTGCTGTATGGATGGTACAGTTCTGGATCATTTCATCAATATGTGAGCTCCTGATAGGCTAGTGCACTGTTTCTGGCTTGACAGTTATACAACATTGTACACAAATGGCCCTCATATATCTTCTTTAAAGTTTCCACTCTTTGGCTTTTGCAGATTATTACTTTCCATCCCTTGAGAACAATTCCTCTGCCTACTCCGAGCTCATTTTTCTGGTTTTAGAATGTTTGAATTTTACTGGGATTTCTTATTGCTGTTTAGGTCATTCTTGCTAGAATGTCTTGCTCATTTGTTAAATCATCATCTTACGATGATTTTTTTTTTCAATTTCCATTAGTTCACATCAGCTTTTGACAGATTTCTAAATATCATCTGTCCCTCTTCATCTAGGTTGTGATCTCAACTGGGGTATGCTATATCTATACAACTGGTTAATAGTATAAGAACACAGTAGGCTTCCTATAGAAGTGCCACCAAGGTTGCATTCACCAAATGCTATCCATCTATTCCTTCAAATTCTTCTCTAAGTGGATCAACCCAATGAAGCTTTCCAATCATAATGCATTTACTGTTCTGTGTTGACATGGTTCATTTCTTTAGATTGTATGTCCTTCACAGCAACAACTTATCTACATCCTTCTCTAAATAATTGTTAGGATGGACCAGAGCATGGGCAGACAGTCCAACAGGGCCTATGCTAAGACTGAGGTAACTGTGGAGAGAGCCAAGGTCAAGCCAAGTATCAGCCAGACTCCAAGGTGTTGAGCTAAAGTTGCAACAAGTTTGGGCTTGAGGCAAGCCATAGGTTAAGCCAGGAGGTCCAACCCAGGAACAGGAACAATCAGGGTAGGAACAGAACAATCCAAGAAGGGAGCAGGCAGGCATGATAGGAGCAGGGGCTGGTGGGAACTAAACAAGGGTCCAGATAGGAGTGAGGCACAGATTCAGACTAGCCAAGGTTCAGACAGGAACTAGACAAGGACCAAGTTTAGAAGACAACAGGGGCAGGCAAGTAGGCACAGCCAGACACTGTGCTAGTGTCCACTTGGGGATTATAAAGCCTGAAAAGGCAGGCAGGCCCTGGCAATGACTCAGCCTTGGCTCTGATTACTTCTAACTGGGGCCTGGAACTGGGTGACCCCCAGTTGGGCCAGAGTTTATTACAGTAATAATACCTTTTTTTCCCCTAATAAAAGAGGATCTTTAGTGATTCTGGCATAAATGCGCCTGATCTCATATGACTTGGAAACTAAGCAGTACTGAGCTGAGGACTCAGTAGAAAACCATCAGAGAATCTTGGGTGTTATAGGTATAAACTATAATACAAGCTGAACACCTGGTAAAAATTATATTATGGAAGTTAAATGAGTAGCAGCCTTCCTCTGACCCCATTATGGTTTCCAAATTAATTGCTGGGAATTGAAAAAGAAAATCTTAAAAGAAGTCCTTCTCTAGTCCTTACCAGACCTTCGTTTCTGAGTATAGCGCTTTGCTTATTACAGTTTATAAAAGTGACTATCCTATTCTCTAAAGCAATGATACTCTTTTTGCCCTGCAGGCGAGATGAATAATGCCCAGTAGATCAGTGGGCTGGATCCAGCTGGTGGACCCAATCCGGCCACATGAAGGAAGACAAAAAGCAGCCCTGATGCAGCTGCAGAACATGAGGGGGCATGGCCTGGCCCTAACCTGGCCAGGCAGGATGAGGGGGCATGGCCCAGCCACAATCCAGCCATGTGGGATGAGGCCCAGCGCTGATCTGACTGCAAAAAGCTTGGGACTTTGGCAGCAGGGGAAGGGAAGCAGTATTAATTGCCACTGCTCCCCTACTGCCTAATTTTCTGATCTGTGAAGAGAACCATGGCCCCATTGCCATGGCTCCACATGTAGGATTTGACCTGTGGGCTGGAGGTTGAGCACCCCTGCTCTAAATATTAGCTTTCATCCATATGTTGGTCACCATCCATGGGATTTTCAAGGGTCTGGGTACTGAATTCCCATGGAAATGAACTGTAGTTAGTTGTGTGGGCAGATGTGAACAACCCATTAAATGTCTGCTTCATTATTTAGAGACCTAGATACTTTTAAAAATCTGGACCTCAGTGTTTTATTACAAAAAAAGTAAATTTCAGTATGGTCATTTCTCATCTAATAAAATAAAAATGCCAACAGCCATTTGCTGAGAGGGTATTTTCTTTTAAAATCACTAGTGTTTAACCTGAATTATTAAACAAATAAAAACATTGTAAAGCTAAAAAGCAACTATTCACTCTGAATGTACCATGAGACCATGGTAACGTTGAATTTTAGGGGCTATTTTGCAGCCCATCCCCTGATATCTATCCTCCTTTCCTCACAGAAAAACTCCACAGCCAATATTACTTTGTGAAGGTCAATCTGATTCCCAGGCATGCTGTTACTTTCAGTGGTTGATACAGTCTCGGGATCCAATTAGCAGTAGTATGAAATTCAAAAGCTGGTGGCAGCACAAGCAACGAGGGTGCTGGAGCTGGCAAAGTCCTTTGAGGAGCAGCAGCTGTTTAAAAAAATGAAACAGAATTGTTGTGGCCTGCACTGTAGCTCTGAGGCATTGCATAACGCATACATGAATGACACAAGGCCAGATGATAGATGTGACTCGGTAGGACACATCACAGTATGACAGATCAGGGCATAACTATTGTTGTTTCCCTCATATAAGTATTTTGTTCACTTTCGTCCCTTTTTAATGAAGGATCAGCTATTTTTAATACTTTGGCTAGATTCCCAAAAGACAATAGGATAATTAAGCAGATCTGATTTCTAAGGAGAAGTAAATATTTTTCAGCTACTATGCACATTACCTGTGGGCTTTGATCTATGCATGCATAATTCTTTGACAACATAATAAATGGGACTGTTGCACAAATTAGTATACAGGCCATAATATATACCTGACATTCTCTGACAAGGAATTACATTATTTTTAAAGGAGAGAGAAAGCCCAGGAACTAGATATAATAGAGGGTTGTTTTTTTTTCCTTTGTGCTATTTGTACAGTTTGTCTCTTAATTTAAAAAAAAATTTTTTTTCAATCCTACTAACTTGGTATTTGCTTCACTGCAATATCAATTTTCCTACCATCTGTATTTTCTAACAGTCATATTCTTATTGTTGGACTCCTTGATTGTTGAGGCTATTGGACTAATGGTAGTAGTATACTGACTATTTTGGAGGAACAATCAGGACTCAGAAAAAAACTAGAACAGGCCACAGCTCAATTTACCATAATTGATTCTAAACATCAGGGCCTAAATCTTATTCCATTTATTAAGTGCTGCTTTAGGTAGACAGAGGTTCCTAAGTGTAATCCTGTTCCACCCAGCTTGTGTCCTTGTAAAAGATGAATGGGTCCCCCTTGCTGCTTCTCTGGCAATCTTTTAAGGCTAAGATGGCAGCACTTCACAAAAGTAGACTTGTTAACCTTTTTCAGGGACTCAGACAGGATGGAATAAGATCACACTTAGGTGCCTAATAGGCAGAATAGGACCTAACCCCAGACTTTCTAACCCTTCATTGTTGCACCTCAAAATAGATGAGTTTATGTAGACATGTGCTTACTTATATCCAAGGATGTGAAATGAGACTACCTTCTATTGCATTCATGTCTGTAAGGAACAGGAGCAGAAAAGGGAGAACTTCATATACAAGTAAAGAAAGTAGAGAAAATCCCTGTAGGAAAGGAAGACCCAAACTAGGAGGTACCATCTTGGATGCAAGTCACAGATTAAAATGCCAAATAGTGGGAAACATATCTTTGTTGACCAGGGTCTTCCTGAATAAAAACACTGGGAATCAGTTCAGCATAATTCACACTGAAATCAATAGGAGTTGCACTTGCTTATATCAGGGCTGAATTTGTCCCTAAAATAAGTTCTTAAACTGTAGTTCTTAGCCTTCAAGTCCTTTGAATGCATATCAGCAGTCTATGAAAGGCTGACTATTTTAACATGAGCAGGATCTCCCCACTTGTTCCAAATGAACAACAGGGAACATATTGGGAAGGGAGATGAAGAGAAAAAATAGACGGCGGGAACATCTACACATTTAGTACTTGCATAACCAAGTACTAAATGACTGCGTAGTAACCAGCCTTACTGCACAGTAGCATCCTAGCAGTTGCCTAGTGATGCCTATTGTGCAGTAGCTCATTCCTACTGATCAGTAGCTTGTTTCTACTGTGCATAGATTCATAGACTTTAGGGTCAGAAGGGACCTCAATAGCATCTAGTCCGACCCCCTGCATAGGCAGGAAAGAGTGCTGGGTTCAGATGATCCTAGCCAGATGCCTATCTAACCTCCACCTGAAGACCCCCATGGTAGGGGAGAGCACCACCTCCCTTGGGAGCTCATTTCAGTTTTTGGCCACTCTAACTGTGAAGAGGTTCCTCCTAATGTTCAGTCTAAATCTGCTCTCTGCTAGCTTGTGGCCATTATATCTTGTGACCCCCAGGGGTGCCTTGGTGAGTAAAGCCTCCCCAATTCCCTTCTGTGCCCCCATGATGAATTTATAGGCAGCCACAAGGTTGCCTCTGAACCTTCTCTTGTGGAGGCTGAAGAGGTCCAGGTGCCCCAGTCTCTCCTCGTAGGGCTTGGCCTGCAAGCCCTTACCCATACGAGTTGCCCTTCTCTGGACCCTCTCCAGATTATCCACATCCCTCTTGAAGTGCGGTGCCCAAAACTGCACGCAGTATTCCAACTGCAGTCTGACCACCGCCTGATAGAGTAACAGTATCACCTCCTTGGCTCTATTTGTCATGTGCCTGCTGATGCATGATAAAGTGCAGTTAGCTTTTCTGATGACTTCATCACACTGATGACTCATATTCATCTTGGAGTCCACTAGGACTCCAAGATCCCATTTCTGCTTCCGTGCTACCGAGCAGGTCATTTCCTAGGCAGTAGGTGTGCCGGACATTTTTCCTCCCTAGGTGCAGCACTTTGCATTTCTCCTTGTTGAATTGCATTCTATTGTTTTCTGCCCATTTGTCCAACCTGACCAGGTCTGCCTGTAGTTGTTCCCTGCCCTCCAGTTTGTCCACTTCTCCCCACAGTTTGGCATCATCCGCAAACTTCGACGGAGTACACTTCACTCCCTTGTCCAAGTCACTGATGAAGACATTGAAGAACATCGGTCCAAGGACCGAGCCGTGTGGGACCCCACTGCCCACATCCTTCCAGGTTGATACCAACCCATCCACCACCGCTCCCTGTGTTTGACCCTCTAGCCAATTTGCCACCCACAGGACTGTGTAATCATCCAAGTCACAGCCTCTTAACTTGTTCACCAGTATGGGGTGGGATTCCGTATCGAAGGCCTTCCTGAAGTCTAAGTAGGCGATGTCAACCCTTACTCCTGCATCCAGGTGTTTTGTAACCTGGTCATAAAAAGAGACTAGATTAGTCAGGCATGATCTACCTGCTATGAACCCGTGAGGGGTTTCCCCTCAGCATAATTTTTCCTGCTGGGCTCTCTCATATATAAGCCTTAATAAACTTTTCAAGGACTTTGCCAAGGATGGAGGTGAGACTGACTGGCCTATAGTTGCCTGGATCCTCCTTCCTCTCCTTCTTGAAAATAGGGACCACATTGGCCCTTTTCCAGTCCTCTAGGACCTGGCCCATGCGCCACGAGTGTTCAAATATTACCGCCAGTGGCTGTGCAATGACATCAGCCAGTGCCTTCAGTACCCTCGGATGGAGCTCATCCGGGCCTGCCGACTTAAACGCATCCAGTTCTTCCAAGTGATCTTGCAATATCTCAGGGTCAATGCTTGGTAGTCTGGTGACCAGCTGTGGCCTCTCTACAATCCTAATGTGAGACTTGTCTTGCCCCTCGTTTAGGAACACTGAGGCAAAGAACTCATTAAGGAGTTCAGCCTTGTTCCCCCTGTCTATCACCAGTTGCTTTTGCCCATTCAGTAGTGGTCCTATACCGCCCTGGGCCTTCCTTTTACTCCCTATATATCTGAAAAGCAATTTTTTGTTATCCTTAACTTGGGATGCCATCCTCAGCTCCATGGCAGCTTTGGCCTTTCTAACTGCCTCCCTACAACTGCGAGCTGAGGAGGCATACTCTTCTTTAGTAATCTCTCCCTGTTTCCACTGCTTATATGCTCCCCTTTTTGCCCTTAGGCTGCTCTGGATTTCTCTGCTCAGCCAAGGAAGCCTCTTGGCCCCTTTCCCCCCTTTCCTCCGCATTGGGATCATCTCCCTCTATGCCCAAAGGATAACTATCCTTAAGGCACAGCCACCCTTCCTGGGCTCCCATCTCGCTAAATCTCTTACTCTGCAGTGCATCATAGACTAAATACCTGAGTTTGCTGAAGTCAGGCTTCCTAAAGTCTAGCACTTCCACCCTACTGTTTACCTTTTCCGCTCTACACCTTATGATGAATTCTATTATTTGGTGGTCACTGTCCCCAAGGTGACCACTGATCTGTAGGTCCCCTACCATGTCATCCTCTGTTGCCCATACCAGGTCTAGTAAGGCATTCCCCCTAGTGGGACCGTGTACCTCCTGCATCAGGTGGAGGTCCTGTACACAGGATAGGAACCTGCGTGAATGGTAGGAATTTGCTGTTTGCATCTCCAAGCAGATGTCAGGGTAGTTTAGGTCCCCCATGACTACCGCCTCCCTATCCTTTATGGTCTCTGAGAGCTGCCTCAGGAGTTTTGAATCTAGTTCTTCCCCTTGGTGTGGGGGCCTGTAACAGCCCCTACCACTAAATCTCTTTCCCCTTGACCTCCATGTGTCCTAACCCACAATCCTTCTACTTTCTCTTCCTCTGATTCCATTTTGATGTGTCGATGTATAACACTCCTTGACATAGAGCGCAACCCCTCCCCCTCTCCTCCCCACTCTATCCTTTCTGTACAGCTTATAGCCCTCAATGTGTACCGCCCACTTGTGGGTAGAGTCCCACCAGGTTTCTGTTAGCCCCACTAATTCATAAGTGTTTTCTGCAAGCAGGAGTGCTAATTCATCCTGTTTGTTCCCCATGCTCCTAGCATTGGTGTATAGGCACTTGAGCCCTGTGACTGGCGCCTTTGTTGCCCCCCTGGCTCTGATGCCCAGTGGGCCCCTTATTGCTTATCTGCTTATTGCTTACCTGTGCTGTACTACTGGCTGTCCCATGGATTGCAGGTTCCTGATGTTCTCCTTCTTCTTCCTCCCCGTCCCCCGTCTGAGCTAATTTAAAGCCCGACGTAGGAGATCAGCCAACCTGTTGGAGAAAAGACTTTTACCTTTCACTGAGAGGTGAAATCCATCATGCCCCAGGAAGTCCCTTGCCGGGAAGTGTGGGTCCTAGTCCAGGAAGCCAAATCCTGCACTATGGCACCAACTCCTGAGCCGCAGGTTGACCTCTCTGATGAAGGCACTGTGATGCCTACTGAGACCTCTGACTGGGAGGATGGACAAGAAGACCACCTGTGTCCCTTCTCTCTATGCCTGGCCCCCAGAGCCCTGTAGTCATCCATGACATGGTCAGGACTACTCCTAGCTACGTCATTGGTTCCCACATGGATGAGGACCATGGGATAGTAGTCTGAGGGCTGGATCAGGTCAGGAATCCTTGTCGTGACATCCTGGATCTTGGCCCCTGGCAGGCAACACACCTCATGTGCCACGGGATCTGGGTGGCAGATGTTTCCCTCTGCTTCTCTCAGTAGGGAGTCACCCACTATGATGACCCATCTCCTCTTCCTCCAGTAGCTTGTCTGGCCCTCAGTTTGCTCGGGGATGGATTGGGGTACCTCCCATGCCGTTTCCTCCACGGCACTCTCCTCCAGTGCAGCCAGGGCTTTGTATCTGTTCCTCAACTGCACCAGTGGGTCCATTTCTGTGGCGAGCGGCTTGGCCCTGGAGGTGACGGCCGTCCATCCTTCCGTATCAGCTTTGGGGCTTCTGCAGTCTGCTCCTCTGCCTGGTGTCTGGCTCTGCAGAGAAAGGAAGTACCCATCAATCACCTCCTCAATTGCCCTGATCCCCCTCAGCCTGCATCCCCCTCAGCAGTTGCATCATGTCACGGTTCATGCCCAGCGACACTACTGCACGGTAGTAATGAGCTAGTGTGCAGTAAGCATCTCATGTAGACACAGCCAGTGCATGTGTGTAGATGTGCATTAGATTTGGCAGCAGTTTTCTCTTGAGTAAACTACTTGGAAGTTAGTGCTCCTGGGCAGGCATCTACATATGTAGGGAAGCAGGAGCAGATTTGCTGATAATGGCAGCAAACTGTGCTTGCTTCTTGGGGCCCTGCAATGGGCCCCTACCACCACCAGGGAGAACTCTAGGCTCCCCCTGGGTGCTAGCCCAGGGGCTGACAAGAAGCACTGGGCTAGGAGACAGCTGTCTCCTGGCCAGGTCTAAGACATTTCTCCCTGCCCCTGGGGGGCTGCCTGCTGCTGGGGTGTGGACAATGTCCCCATGACCCAGAAGCAGAATGCTCCCAGCCCCAGCTCCCTGATCAGGGCAGGGGACTTGGAAAGAGCTTCAGGAGAGGGACAGATCCCAGTCCCCTGCCCCAATCTGCCAGTGAGGCAGCTAGCAGTGAGCCCCCAGGCTGGGCAGGGCAGGGGGCTGGGCTCTGCCCAGCCAGAAGCTGACTACAAGGTGCCCCACCAGCAGATCAGGCAGGGGGCTGGGACCTACCCCACCTCTACACCTCTTCCAAGCCCTGCACCTTGATCACCCAAATGGGGCATGGAGATGGGACCTGTCCCTGACTAGGACAGTTCCTAGCCCCCACTCCATGATTGCGTGGCAGTGGCTGGAGAGCCTATTCGCTGCTCAGCAACACAATCTTGGAGGTGTGTGAGGAACAGGCTGGCATATTTGTTTCCTTCAGCTTCATGGTCATGAAGCTGGGTGGGGAACAGACTCCCCAGCACCCACCAGAAGGGATCTCCCAGTGCCAGCCCCACTGTCATGGAGCTGGTACTGGGAGATAAGGATCTCCTAGCCTCCTCTCCCCAGTAGCGATCTCAGAGTGGGGGAGGCTTGGAGGTCCCTGCTGCCGGGGCAGGGGGACATAGTCCTCACCCAGGCTCCGGTGCCAGAGCCCACCCCAGCAGCAGGCAGCTCCTGGAAGCAGGGAGCACTCTCCTGCCCCCTGAAGCTACACAAGCGCTACTGCTAAGTTAATAATTGCAAGTAAATTTGCTACTTGCATTTGCAAGTACAAAATTTACTCATGATTGTGAGGTTTGCTGTGCAGTAAGCATGTGAATATGTATACTCACATGCTTACTGCACAGTAAACTACGCTACTTCACGGTAAAGCATATCATGTAGACACACCCATTGTGAACAGCCTCCTACAAACAGGATTAAATATTCATCATATTAAAAGCAACTAAAAAGAAAACCCTTTCTAATACTAATAATCTATGTAATCCATTGCTGTAGTTGCCGCAGGGAGGTTAGATAAATTGAGATGAAACGGGAGGTATGCATGAGAAAAATTCTCATTTCAGACAAGGTCTGCACTATGAAAAATTTTGAGAAGTCCTGCCTTGGAACCAAAAGAGAACCTCACTGGACAAGGATAAAGAGAGGAGTGACTTTCAAAAGGCAAAAGGTTTCCTTACAGACGCACTGTATCCATGTACCAGCACTTTATTCTTTAATATTACAATATCTGACAAAGTGTCTTCAATCAGTGGCTGCCTTTGGGACTGCTCATGGGTTTTTTGAGCATTTTCCATGAAAGCAGTAGACAAATGGACATTCTTCCAATCATTCCATAATTCACTTCTTCTTGTCTCCCTTCCCAGTTATGATGTTAGACCCACAGACATTCTCAAGGGAACCAGGCTGATAAGAAAGGATATGGTTAGGGAGGTGTCCATAGGAAAGTTTGGAGGAGAACCTATAAATATAAATCATGGGCATAGACTAGTAACTTTGTTACTAATTATCATATCTTGGAGGCTGTACACTCTGTTTCTGCACCAATCTGAAAAAATGATTGGTAAAGACTTTGGACTTGCTATTATGATTTCTAATGTGCACCAGACAGTGGCGAAACAGTTAGCTTAACTGTACCTGTTCCAATTAATCTCTTCAAAAGGTAGTATATGGGCAAGTCTACGCAAGATGCTACTGTGCAGTGTTTACTGTGCATTTATTTAGTACTTGTATAATCAAACAATAAATAAATGGGCAGCAACTGGAGTTACAGTGCAGTACCACTGGCAAACACCTTTTAAGTGACACTACTGCACTGTAGTCTAATAATACTGCACAGTAGTGTATTAGCACTGTTGATGCTATGACACAATACTGAACAGTATTATTTGGCTACTGTGCACTTAGCATCTCATATAGACATGCCCTGTGAATACTAGGTCACATTTGATCAGGACAAGTCCCTTTTAGGAACTCTTCCATCAGAAAGTGACCAGGTCATATGCACCACACATGCCCTCCTGAAGTTTGAACATTTATAGGTGCACCAAAAGCTTAGTAGGCAAGCATATTGAATTTTACTATTAGACGTTAACAGTTATGAACCCAAAAAGATGATAAAGCCAGTAGGGAAATACAGAGTGCCCAAGCAAGGGACTAAAATCAGAGGGATGGGGGTGAGGAAGGGAAAGCAACTAGGATACAGAAAATACAATGTTAGCCAACTAAGCCCAGGGGTGGGAGATGGGAGTGGGGGAGGGGGAGAGAGGGGGTTCGTTACACTGAGAGAGAAAGAAGATAGATGCACACAAACCTGTACAATGATCAGCAATGGTGGAGGAAGCAGGTTGAGGAAAGTTTCTCAGTCCATATACATGCTCATCGTGGGGGTCCTCTTCAGGTGGAGTGGGGTGGTCCATAGCTGAAGATTCCTTTCAAAGTCCATCAGGTGCAGAGGGGGGTTCAGACAGTCCCCTCTGGGTCCAGTCTGATGGTGGTTGGTCTGGCAGGGTCGGTGTACTGGCGGTGGCCTATGATGTGCTCCACATAGGTGTCACAGGACCAGAGGATTGTAGTGGACACCATGAGGCAGCACATCAGCTTGGCGTAGTGGCAGAATACACAGCAGGCATGCAGGACGCTCTCATTGCTGGGGTCCCAGGCTCCAAGCGTTCCCACAATGAGTGCATTGACTGTCACGTCATAGCTGCGGCCCTTCAGGATGCTGGCCAGCGGGGCATACTTCTCCCACTTGTGAGCCTGGGCATCGGTGAAGGCTTGACGCTGGTTCTCAAAGGGGATGGTCACGTCCATGACCATGATCTTCTTGGCCTCTTCGTTCATGATGACGATGTTGTGGCGCATCTGGCTCTTGCAGCCCAGAATGGTGCGGTTCATGGAGATTTCCCTGACTGCAGCCGGGATGGCCCTCACCAGGCAGTCCTGGACAGCATTGTGGCGGAGCGGCCAGGCTCTGGCATGCGGCCTGCAGCTGCATAGCATGTGTGGGAGGGCCTCTGCTGCATAGACGCACCATCAGTACCTCTTGTCCCGGTGGCTAAAGCGGACGGCCCTGTTCAGAGGCAGGCAGTTGAGGCAGGCGTGGTGGAGGAAGCGCCAGTCCGTGAAGCGTGTGAAGCTCTTGCTGGGCATAAAGTGGTTGCTGGAGTCCCACTTCAAGGTGACGTTGAACACCTTGCCCTTGGTCAGGTTTGGCCCTCGGGTCACCGGCGTACTTGTTGCAGAAGCATATACTACATGTCTATTGCAAAAGTCAGAGATTTCAGCCCATGCACATCTAAGGCCAGAATTGATCCATAAGTCAAGAAAGTCAACAGCTGGTATTGACCTTCCTTGCTGCTTTCCATATCCTTGTCAATAAAGTTCTTTCTGCAGCTTTACATTGCTTTGATATGTAATGGGTAATCTAAAGCTACATGATATGGGGTTTTCTTCACTTTGCCAGCACTATTAGGACCAATCATACCTTGGTTTTCTGTTGTTCCCAGCACGCTAGGTAAGCCCTATTAGCTTTTCCACAACTTGACCATAAAAAAGTCAAATAATGCAGAAATATACAAAATTATGAGTCAAGGACGGGGGAAAAAAATGAATGCATATCAAGGTAAATCATGTCTCAAGTTCCTCAGAATTTCACTTTGCTACATAACATTGCAAGTGTAACCATTTCTGTGAAAGATGGATATGTGCACACTTCTTGCCTACTAAAATCTGCCAGCCTAATATCTGTGACACACGTGTTTTGAGTGGCCCAGATTTAATAGAAGCCTGGAAACAAACTGCTGAAGTATGAACAAAAAGGTACAACTTATTGAAACACCAAAAATAGACTCCCAACAATATAATTAGAGAACAGAAGCCTATCTGCTAGAACCCCAGTTCTGCAATATAGTTTGCCTGTTAGCAATACTATGGTGATGGGGAGTATGGAAAAAGCTGAGAGGAAGAAAAGTGCTTGAGGCATTTCAAGGACAACAAAATTAATCAGATTCCTGTTCTGGCTAACATAATCAGAAAGGCATAGCTGTAGTCAACACCACTTAAAAGAAACTAAATGATAATTTTCTTAACTCCCCCCACCCTTTCAAACTACACATTTGGGAAATCAGCATTAATAACATGAATAAGAGCCTTGTCTTCCTATTAATCTGGCACCCATGTCATTAATGGGGTGAAAGGAAAGGAAAGGAGGAAATCTGAAACCAAAAGAAGGTTAAAAATGATCGGGAGGGGTGGAAAAAACACATATCTAATATCTGCCAAGTCTTAGTCCTTTGGAGGAAGGCTCTCTGATTCTGAATTAATGTTAAGTCTGTGTTTAAAGTTTCTTACTATCATGCTGAAGAATTTTGCTGAAGATTTTAATGACATAAGTCAAACTTCATTCAGTTCAGATTGAACCTGCTTTATAGCTCTATCTTCCTTTTCAGATGGTCTCAGACCCCATAATTATAGGATTGTTTCAAAGGTTAGATGACATGTTGGTAACATCATTGATTTAAGTCTCAGATTTACAGTTTCTATCATGGGACAGATCCCCAGTTGTAGCAAACAGATAGGGTTCAATTGACTTGTCTGAAGCTGTGTCAGATCATACTCACTGCATTCTGGCCAGCAGTAATATGAAGCATGGGAGGGATGCTTGTCTGCAAATGGTCTTGTCTGCAAATGGTTCGGGGCTAATGGTTTGTTCTTCTCCTCCTCCTCCTCCTCCTCCTTCCCATCCTTCAAGCTAAATGTACCTAAAACAGAAGGTACAGATATCTTCTGGGAGTAAAATACATGCAAAGGAAACTGATAAAAAATTATTTGATGATTGGTACCAAACAGATTGTGTGTTTTCTGTGTTGTTCTGTCTACCCATTCATTCACGGACTGCCCATCATAACAGTATCTTAATTCCAAATACAGGATTAAATAAAATTATAAATCACCAAGCTGAAGACTGAAGCTACATTAGCTCTGTCATTCTGATCAATGTTACTGCTGTTTCCACTCCACAGAAAAAATGTCAGCAGCTCATTCTTCCATTATCCCTGCATTTTCACTAAGCTAATGCCTTTGCCAAATATATATATTTCTTGTTTTTCATCTGGAAAACAGTCAGGTACAGACTCAACCTGAGCCCAGCTGGAGCATCTCTCTGTTCACTCTGTTTTACAGCATGTCACAGAAGAAAGGCATTACAGCGAAGAGAATAGTGAGGAAAAAAATCTTAGCTTGGATCCAAATTTGACTAGATTCCTGAGTGATGATACATGGAACATGGATCTTTCTAGACCACTTATGGACAAGTGAGGCGATAGCTTAATTTTTCTCTGGTTTAACTACACCCTATTTCTTTGATAAAAGATCTACAGGTATCAAGTGCTCTTACTACGCTGAGAATTTGGATGTGGTCAGTTCTGGCCAAAAATGTTTATTTTCTGTTTATTAATAAGGCCATCGTTTCATATAGGAGTTCTGTTTCATGCACATGATATCAAGCTTCTCACTTCTTTTAAAAATAATTCTGTAAAGCATTCCAGATAATTATTTTCCTGTCTAATTTATAGCTCAGAAATTTATGTCTAAAGGGGATGCAGTCAGGAATACATTTATTTCAATGGGTTTTTTTTCTCTTTCCATTCTTCTCACACCTTTCCTATATTTTGAGTGTACAGTGGTTGGTAGGTTAGCAAATACAAGCTGACAAGTTGTGAGTACTTTTACACTTTGGAGGAATAGGCAAGGAGTCAGCTGCTTAACACTCAATATTTTTCAATGGATGTAGAAAAGACAGCAGTAGAGCTAGAAAAGCACTGTAAAAGATTTTCTGTAAATATTCATTTGAATTTGCAGATCACATCATTTTGGCTATGTTCATTCATTTGGATAGATATTACTGTAATACTTTAAATGACTCTACACTTTTCTCAGATCCCCCTGTGAGACATGAAAGTGTGTAAATAATATCAGTGACATTTTGTCATGTATCATAAGCCATGACAGAAAAGAAGGGACATTGTTTTACAAATGACCTCTCTCTTATTCTTCAGTTTGTCTCGGACGGCCAAAGCCGACTCGAGGTGATTCAGTAATTACTCGTTCGTCGGGACGGGCTGGTGAATAGAGAGGCTGAGAAAGCTTTATGGTTGTAAAACTTTACTTACGTCGCTTGCTGTTGCGACAAAAAACGGTCCGGTCATCTGAACAACTACGTTAGTTGATCCAGCTGGCAGGGCTCAGGCCAGCACATCCGTCTACAAATCAGGCCGGTAGGGAAAGGGATACGTCTGGGATTGCACTCGGCGACGGGGAGACGAATCGATAGGTGATCAGGCTATCGATTAGCTCAGCCACGAGTCAGATCTCTTCAAAAGCACTCTGCAGCGTGCTCAAAGTTCTCCGACTTGGGGGGAAGTCGCGCTAATTTTTAAACAGCCAGCAAGCCAATTACTAGCCGCCACGTGTGCATAATTTAGAACTGGCCAATAGCGGGACACAAATTTACATCCAAATGGCGGGAACTCTCTTGCACCTGGGGTTTTCTGCAGCAACAGAAAGCCTTTACTTTTGCAAGAGGCTCTCATGCGGCGGGAAAATTCCACCGTGCCGAGGCACCAAAACCACTGGGTTGTGACATGCCCCTTTGCCGACGGCACAACTGGAATTTTAGACACATGAGCTTATCCTCCGGCATCTTTGTTTCAGGACTCACTGACCTGGCAAAGCTTTAACAACCAGTAATATATATATACAAACAACTTGATAGACCAGCCTTTTCAACAAGTTACAAAATACAATAACTTTGAACATATAACAACAACTGTTGATCATCGTCTGATTGGAGAAAATCTGCTTGGGATTTCCTTCGTCTGGTAGTCAGTCCGTCCTCTCCTATTAACAGACAATGTCAATAAAATACTTAATAACAATAAGAATTATATTATAGCAGGTCCTGAGCTAATGAACGTTCCCCGTCTCAGTGTCTCCTTCACAATCATCACTCTACTAACTTGAACGAACTGCAGTCTGGGGCTCGATGAATCTCACACTTGGGCGGTTGTGAATTATTGCTTTTCTGGGGTTAGACCTGTGAAGAGAAAAAACAACAACGCAAGACAAAAGACTCATAATTGGATTTACTGTAAGGATACTGGGGAAACATTGGAACGGCGTGTCATCCAGTTGTGATGAACAATAATAGGAGGACGATCGGGCTTCTCTTCTAATTGGACAGAATAGGTATTAGGATATTGTCCCGATCGTTGAACTGTCCCTTTGTGAACTTGTGGATGAGACTGATGGGGGTGCGGTATCGAAATCCACACTAACTCGTCTGGTTGGAACTTGGGCTCCCAAGGTGGAGGTTTCTGAATATTAGTTTCGTCCCATAACGGTTTAGCAGTGTTTAGTGAAATAAGGACATCGTGATTAAATTTAGTCCAGTTTTTAAATGTCCCTCCTCCTCTAAGGCGAAGCTGCTCCTTGTACAGACCTATGTGTCTCTCCACAACACCTTTGGACTGTGGATGGTATGGCAAATGAAGATGCCAGTCTACATTATGAAGACGAGCGAATTTGTCCAAAGCGTTTGAGTTAAACGGGGGTCCTCCATCAGACTGAATCTCATGAGGAGGTTGCCAAGTAGCAAATACAGCAGTCAAAGCTGAAATGACAGCAGTGGCATTACTTTTCCATAGGGGGATAACCTGTAACTGTCTCGTTCCCAAATCAACAACAACTAGTCCTTTATTTGGCGGTTTAGACCCTGGGAGGGGTCCCAGTAAATCTACCTGCCAAACTTTTCCTGCTTGAAACTGTGAAGAATCAAAAGCTCCTAGTTGGTGCTTGGTTCTATGACACTTTTCTTTAGCACATATCTCACAGGCCTGAGCTACCTTTTCCCAATCACGCCGAACTCCGTATGAAGCTGGCTCCGTAAGGGTTCGGCACCAACGTTGATGGCAAGCTCGTGGTCCCGGGTGACCCCAATTCTCATGAAGCCACTCAAGGAATGGATTTGCTTCAGGATCGGTGGTAGATGTGACAGGCAGGAGTATGTCGGTTCGGAGTGGATCTTCTAAGAACTTATCAATTACCTCATGCACTGGATCAGTATCCGGACGATGGGACTTAGTGTGCCTAATTAACGGAAGGTGCATGAATTTAGTTAACCTTTCCCAAATATCTTGCCAATCATTCAAATGTTCAGAAGGAAAAGCTGTGCCCGTAAGAATTTTATGAATGTATTGCGAATCAATTGCGATGATCGGAACTGGGAGTGTATCGTTATGATGTGTTAAACAATGTTCCAGTACCTTAAGGAATCCTAATAATTCACATCTTTGGGCCAAATTATCATCTGGGTCAGCTTGAAAGATTTCCTTATCGTTGCAAGCTTTGCAATAATATCCATAGCCTCCACCATGTCAGGAGGTTCCGTCCGAGGCCATCCATGCCGAGGCAGAAGTTCCATACAATGTAGGGACCTTCTCCTCATCTTCTGGGCTTGGATCAGGTACCATATCTTCCAACCTCCAACAATGCCAGTTGTAATGGTGGGTAAGTACTAGCATATTCCATGTCTTAGATTCTCCCAGAAAATGTGGGTCAACTCTGTCTCCATCCAGCAAGGGTAACAATGTGGCACCAGGAGCACGTAACGTCCCATGCCCCCTTGCTAAAGGCTCCACCAATTGTTCGGCTAGGAGGATTTTTCCTATAGCTCCATATCGATGTTGTGCCGCTTGAAGTGTCCTATGGGCTGTATATACTAGCTCATCATGAGAATTATGTGCGACAGCCCACACATGGTTGATGGTGAACCCGAGGGTTACGGTTAGTGACTCACCCAGATCGATGGCATGGAGTTGTGTATCTTTAACCATAGCTAGCAGGCGAAGCAGATTCTGCTGATCTCTTTTTGTCCAGGGCGTAGACTTTCGGGATTTATTACAGATCTGTCGCTGCAATTTGGTAAGGAGTGCCAAATCACTAGGTTCAATATAATGTCGATACCAATTCAAATGACCTAACAGCTGTTGAAAGTGCCTCTTAGTTGTAGGGAAGAATGTTTTCAATGGATCGACGTCAGGACCCTCATGAGAAATTCCGTGGTGGATGGAACTGATGTATCGAGTACCAAGGAATGTAATGTCATCTACAGGATGTAGGCATGACTTGTCCTCATTGATTGTCCATCCCTCACTTTGAAGGTGAGTGACTAGTTGACTGACTATACTAGTAACTACGGAACTATCACAACCCATGATGGCGATATCATCCACGTAACTCCAAATCTTTAGTTCCTTCTCTTGAGGAAGAGAATATGAAGCTCGAAAATTCTTCAGGGTGTTATTCATGGCACCTGTGGCTAGTGATGGAGCGTTACGATATCCTTGTGGACAAACTGTCCACCTATACATGATGCCATCAATACACATGTTTAGTATTCCTTCCGGGTCAGTTATCGGGATGGAAAAAAACATATTCTTAAGATCCAATGTGACTCCAACCCACTTACTTTGTTGGAACTGTGCCATCTCAAACATACACTGTGGCAGAGTAGACGGATTAGGTTGTTGAAGTACTTGGCATCTTTTGTTGACTTCTCGATAGTCTACAACCAACTGGGCTTCATTAGGCTTTCCAGGTTTCGCTACCCCCCATCCTGATGACAGGTAGGTGCTGGCTGTTACAGTCTTAATACAGCCTCGTCGCTCAAGCCGCCTCAGGAGGTCAGTAAGGGACTGCTTTAGCGAACCCTTGGTCGGGATTGGTCGATATTGCCATGTGGAGTTGTTACGAAGCGTTGGTCGATGCCAATCCTGTTCTGGGATAATGACGGGTAATGCCTGTAGCACTTGTTATTTAAGGTCAAGCGCTTTTATCCCCGGGATTCCTAAAATGTTGATGCCCCCTAGGACAGCTTCTAAGGGGTATCGGTAGCCTTGGACCCAAAATTTGACCTTCGTTGTGACAGCGATAGCGTTAAGCCCTTGTACCTTGATCATTTTGGTGGTCTTTTGATGAGGTATTATTGAGGTAATTACATTAGTCTGAGCTCCAGTATCGAGAAGGAAGAATGCTTGTTGTTGGTCTTCAGGATCGGTAGAGTTACAAACGGTGAGTTCGGCGTATGGTCGAGAATCCGTAGGGTCAGGTCTGAACTGGAGAAGGCCACCGGCGGAGCCGACGGCCATCACTCGTTTTTTGATGAGTCCTCGAATTTGAATCCTAATGCTTCAGCCAGATGAGACTGGCCCCTTTCTCCCAAAATTCGTAGCTGCGCCTTTGTAAGTCCGGTGCGGGAGAGAAGAAAACCAAACATGGTTCTTTCCTTCAGGGTTCTCTCCTTCGGGGTTCCTGGGGGGTGACCACCCTTGCTTTCGTCGAGGGATAAATTCTTGCCGTCTGGGTCTCAGTGTTCCAGCTGGGCATATCGAAGATCGGTCCCTTATGGTATCAGAAGCTTCTTCACCTTGTTGCATAAGTGCTTGTAGAGGTGGGAGATGGCCCAAAAGATTTCTCACCAGTTATCCTGCCATTGGGTTCAAGAAGATTCAGAGTGTAACGGCATTTGCTCCTCCGTATACCTCCACGCAGGCCTCCATAGCTTCCAAGAGCGTTGGGATTGCCCCTGGGTCCGATAGGTGGCGATGAGCCCATCTCTCTTTTCGTTGTATGGCTGTTAGTCCCATTGGATTTGTTCTCAGGCTCAATGAAAGATATGACACCCCAACTATAGCTAGGAGGAGTTGCTCCGCGGTAGCCTTCTGTGGACGACCTTCATGCCAGGTGTGAAATTTGTGGGTTACTTGTCCCACTACGAGCGCTGGGATCGGGATGGGCCAGTGGGCACTGTCTGTGACCACATTCAAATGGGTAGCACGCCCACCACTCCATGCCGCCTGTCGGGTCAAGGCACTCGCTTCTTCTTTATCCAAGGTGTCAGATCCGAATTCCACTATTAACTGCCCTAATCACATTGCCAAGGTCTCTCCTGATCTTATCTTAGATTCTTTGTAAAGCTCTTGAATCTCTGGTTTGGTGCGTGTGCGTGAGATGACAGTAGTACGCGTGGCACCATCTTCATCTGCAACATGCTTCGTCACAGCTACCGGGTGAGCTGCGGTAAAGAAAGAGTTAATTTCTTCATCTGAGAGCGTTGGGTATATCTCTCTTCCCATTGCCCCCTCCCCTTGGCAAGGAGGCGGGGCCGCTGGGAACAACGTCACCTCAGGGGGTGGAGGCGCTAGGCGGATCCCCGCTGGGTCTTCTGAAGCTCCACCCCTCCTTTCCGGGTTTCCCGGATGGCTCGCGCTTCTTTCGGCACCATTTTCTGCTAGCGGTATCATGTGGCTGGTGCTTCTGACGAGCGCCGCTCCGGAGCTTTTTGCTGCCTGCTCCAGCGACTCCTTACCCGCCGTATGCATCTGTGCCTCTAAATTTGCGTATTCCCTTAGTAGACTCGCTACTGTACGGAACAGCACATTTATCATTTTTTCCCTTCTTCCATTTGGTTAGACCCCATCTCGGCACATGACGGCCCTTAGTTTCCAAATCCTCCCGGAGTTGAACGAGGAGCTCATGACCCCGCGATTCCAGCACCAACTCCAGACAGTTAAACCAGTCCGTGGGGGTGGATTCCCCTCCTTCCCTTAAGTATCGAATGCATTGAGCGAACTCTTGAGCAGGGGTCAGCTTCTCTGCCTTCCGCGCTTTTACCCCGGCTAAGGATATGGTCGAGGTTTCCTCCGGGGGTCGATAATAGACTTGGTCGCTCCCCATTATACATCCGAACTCCCCAAGGGATAGCTTAGTTCTCCATTCCTTCACTACGGCTTCTTCTCTCTTTACGGAGAAGTAACCATCATTATTTCTTTCATCCCCTTCTACCGCCTGGTGGTAAGCGATATGCGCCCATAGATCGTTGGCATTCTCTACGTGGCGGGTCCCGGTGCGCCAGGGGCAGCACCTGATTAGGTTCTTCTCCATCACCGTGCCCTTTAATCCCATCCTCGTCGCCATGTCTCGAACGGCCAAAGCCGACTCGAGGTGATTCAGTAATTATTCGTTCATCGGGGCAGGCTGATGAATAGAGAGGCTGAGAAAGCTTTATGGTTGTAAAACTTTACTTACGTCGCTTGCTGTTGCGACAAAAAATGGTCCGGTCGTCTGAACAACTACGTTAGTTGTTCCAGCTGGCAGGGCTCAAGCCAGCACGTCCGTCTACAAATCAGGCCGGCAGGGAAAGGGATACGTCTGGGATTGCGCTCGGCGACGGGGAGACGAATCGATAGGTGATCAGGCTATCGATTAGCTCAGCCACGAGTCAGATCTCTTCAAAAGCACTCTGCAGCGTGCTCAAAGTTCTCCGACTTGGGGGGAAGTCGCGCTAATTTTTAAACGGCCAGCAAGCCAATTACTAGCCGCCACGTGTGCATAATTTAGAACTGGCCAATAGCGGGACACAATTTTACATCCGAATGGCGGGAACTCTCTTGCACCGGGGGTTTTCTGCAGCAACAGAAAGCCTTTACTTTTGCAAGAGGCTCTCATGTGGCGGGAAAATTCCACCGTGCCGAGGCACCAAAACCACTGGGTTGTGATACAGTTCTGTTAAATCAAATGTAAAATGTGGGTTTTGTGAGTAAATTAAGGCTTTACTTTGACCTAATATCCGAAATCTATTTCCAGCTTTTCATAATAAAATGTCATACTTTCCTTACTTGAGAAAATGTTTTCACTTACTCTGGAAATACTTTTGAGTTGAACACTGACAGTTTGATTACAAATATCTTATAATTGTTGCACTAAAGGTAATGATTGGAAAATTTTCCAAAGTCCTAAATGGGAATTCAGCTCCTTGAAGTGGAGAACATTACCTCATAGGAATAATATCCTCCGATGTCTATAGACTAACAAATACAAATTTGATTTATTATTCACCTCTGATATGCCACCTTGTTTTCTGGGAACCAACTCATATTATTCTTCTCCATAAGACTGGTGACAAATCATCACTTTACAATTTACTTTACACTTTACTTTCCAATATTTTTACTACCCAGATCATCAAAATGGCTTAAAAGAATTGCTCAGACTTACACAGTAATATCTCCAACACATTAAGTAAGTGGTGATAACTTTACTGTCCGTAGCATTAAAATTGCTTGAAAGCATAGCACGAAGTTACTCAAGAAACATCTTCGGTATTTGAAATTAATGCCAGTTTGGTTTACCTGCATTCACTGGTTTCTCACAACATCACTCCTAAAGGTTGAAGGCAACGTTCTGTTTGCCGTGGATAGTCAATTTAATGACAAAACTGTATGCATGTCACAAAGTTAATTATAAATGATCAGGCAGCCACTTATATTTTTGTGAATGCAGAATGTATTTATCAACATTTTTAATAGGGAGCAATCAGAAAACACATGCATTGTGGTGGTGGCGATAATGATAAGAGGTAGGTTTAACCTGTTCAAGTGATTTGGGAACTTGGGACTAGTACCTATGGAAAGTCTTTGAAACTGATATCCTTTCCTTGCCCTGAGAACAGGAACAGCTTTAAAAGTTGTCACTAGCATTTTTTAATACTGAATAAAAATGATCTAGAGAGACTTACTGCAAAGGTGAGTGGGTAATTGACTCTAGGTGCAAACAAACATTTGCAAGACCCAGTTTAGGTAGGTTACTTTAAGGCAGGGGTGCTCAACCTCCTGCCTATAGGGTTCACTAAATTTGGTGGTAGGGGAGCAGTGGCAAGTAATGCTGCCATCCTTCCCCACTGCCAAATTTCTAAGCCCTGAATGGCTAGATTGGGCCAGACCACACCCCTTTGCCCCCACATAGCCAAAATGGGGCTAGGCCATGCATGCCCCCCTTGCTCTGTGCGGCCAAATTGGAACCAGGCCATTTCCTGACCTGGTTTCACCCTCCACACAGCGAAATCAGGCCCTGCATCACTGCCCCAAGCATGGGGGGGGGGGAATTTTTGGGTTCGGGGGGCAGCAGGTCTGCAGGGGGAGTTGATAGGTCCATGGTGGGGGGTGTTGCTTAGTCTGCGGGTAGAGAGTCAGAGGGCTAAGAGTACCTTAGTCATGGTCAGGGGGGTAAGAGCAGCACAGCCTTGGGACTGAGGTGAGTGACTGGGCTTTCATAGCCCTGGAGCTTGTGCTGTGAACGTGTGCACACTGACTTAACCCATTTTAGATCAGTTTAACCCAGATCAGTCTAAAGTTAGTTCACCTCCTGACATAAACAGGCTTTAGATCAGGAGTGCCATTTTTTGGGAGATGTATTCCTATAAATGCCTGTATGCCTGGCATTTAGATTGACCTAACTTAGTTAGGTCTATCTAAATGCAATACATGTACATACCCTCCATCATCCATTCAGTTCTTGACCCTTATAAGATACCCCCAAAAAAGGCTTATTTAGTACCACTTATAGCTAGACCCGGTTACCTATCTACTGAAAAATCACATCCCTGCAAACCCATCTGATGGTAATTATCTCTCAGCTATGCTGATCTCAACTGAATTTGAATGGTGACATAGAGGAAAAAGGTCTACGTACGTTATCCAGTTCTCAGTTTGTATAAGCTTGCCTCAGCGTAACAGAACTGTAACAGAAATCTTAATGTCCTGTTAGGCCAGAAACTGGTTTGCACTGTGTGGGATGTAAGAAAATATTCAAAAAGCTTCCAGACCTTTGCTGTAGGCTTGATGTTCAGCAAAATCTAGCTGCAGATTTATAAAGTTCTTCCCTTGGAAAGCTCAGGTTTTGGGGAGATGACACTTCTGCAAATTCACTTCTGACTGAAAGACTTTGCTTTACAATAATATTTTATAAAAATATTTTTCAGATTAATTTAATTAAGGGGCTTTGAAAATATATCCTACAGACCCGAACTGATGTATAACTGAAAAGCTCTATCCCTTATGAAAACTTAATGTAACCAGTCATTTGTCCATCATGTGACTGAGTTGTATTACCTTCTTCATTGATATAGGTACTTTGTTAGGTTGAAATAGTTTTGCCAAAAACTACTATTTAATCTCAGTTTCAGCACACTCTAGAAAAAAGCCAAAAATTGAATAATATTAAATATTTTCAATTCAAAATTATCTTTCTTATGAAGGCCTTTTATTTAAAGAGTATCTTAAAGCACCTGCTTTCAAAATGAAACATTTGAATTTTCTCAAAACAACAAACAAGCTAAAAATTCTTTACCCATCTGTACTGCTTAGACAATAGCTATGCAAACATTTACTTTTGTTTTAAAAGATCATTCAATCCACATGTAAATATATTTTTCTACCCAGCAGGTAAAAATAGATTTTTCCTCTCTTAAGTGTAGATCCCACTATAGATGTAAAGACCTGGAACAGCGAGACAGAATCTGAAGAGCATCCAGTAGGGCTGTGCAAAGCTTCGGCCCCTGATTCAATTCAGTAGAGATTTGGCCCAATACGGTGGCACAATCTCTAAATCCAAATTAAATCAGGAGACCCTTTAATCTCTCCAAATTGAATCGGAACCCTCCGAAGCAATTCAGAGAAATTCAGAAAGATTCAGCTATTCAGATATAGATGCAGCTTTAAATGTTTTTTCTACATACCTCAAGGTACCAGGTGGCCCATGAATGCTGAGATGGTGGGATGGATGCAGCATCCCACGGGAGCATGGGGGGCTTCCCAGCATGCTCGGCAGCAGACCTGGAAGTGGACCAGAAGTACTTCCAGTCCACTTCCTGGTCCACCGGGGAGTGCACTGGGGGCCCCCCCAGAACTGCCTGGTTCCACGACTGGTGCCTCCTCGGTTTGGGGGGCACCTGGAGTCCTCCCACAGCCAATCACTGAGCTGAGGGGCATGGGGGGGAGAGCCGGCATGCTTCCTGGTGGACCTGGAAGTACTTCTGGTCCACTTCCAGGTTCACTGCCAAGCATGTGGGGGGCCCCCTGCTCTCCTGTGGGATGTTCCATCTGTCCCAGCATTACAGCATTCACGAGCTGCACCTGGTACCTTGAGGTATGTAGAAAAAACTTTTAAAATTGTGTCTGTGTTCGAATTGCTGATTCTCTGAATCAGCATCGAATCTTCAGATTTGGCCAAATCGAATCAGGGACAGTAGTCTGAATCAATGAATCAAATCACTGTCCCTGATTTGGGCAGAATCTGAATTGAATATGGCCCATTTTGCACACCCCTAGTGTCCAGCCTCTGGTAAACTTTGACATAGCTAAGCCTGATTATTAACCTCCTGAATTCTCTCTCTAACTACCTTTATCTATGATGTCTGTAATCACATTGATCCATTTTACCAGATATACATAGCACAATCCCTGTTATAAACTAGGGACCCAACAGATCATTAACAAAATGAACTTAAATCCTTCAGGGTTCAGTATTGTTCATTCTGTGGATGGAAGTATAGCTCTTTTCTGTTTAAAGGACTAATGTATGCTTATTAGATGCTTGGTGCGCCTGTCTCTCTGCTAGGATATATAAAATGTGAGATCTAATGGCCAATCTGTTTTGAACAATCTATGAAAATCTCATGGAGATGAGCTCCAAGTGCTGTATAATCAGATCAGATGTCCATGCCTGCAACAAAGCCTACATGCAGATCATATTTACCCTACTACAGACAGTTCCCCAAATCCTATTTGTTCTGGGAGCCAAAATACAAAGTTGGTTATTCTCATTCATCTGGGTACAATTACACTTGTACAATGGCATTGTATTTTGCTTATGTTTTCAGCTATCCAGTGTGGACCTGATGATGGCAGTAAAGTTAGAATCATAGAAACATAGAAAATGAGGGTTGGAAGGGACCTCAGGACATCATCTAGTCCAACTGGCTGATCAAAGCAGGACCATCCCCAACTAGATCATCCCAGCCAAAGCTTTGTCTAGTCAGGTTTTAAAAACCTCCAAGGATGGGGTTTTCACTTCCTCACTGGATAACCTGGTCCAGTGTTTTACTACCCTTCCAGTGAGAAAATTATTCCCAATATCTAACCTAAACTTCCCTTGCTGCAACTTGAGAACATTGCTCTTTGTTCTATCATCTACCACCACTAAGAACAGTCTAGCTCCATCCTCTTTTGAACTATCCTTCGAGTAGTTGAAGGCTGCTATTAAATCCTCTCTCAGTCTTCTCTTCTCTAGGCTAAATAAGCCCAGTTCCCTCAGCCTCTCCTCAAAAGTCACATGCCCCAGCCCCCTCAACATTTTTGTTGCCCTCTGCTGGACTCTCTCCAATTTGTCCACATCCTTCCTACCTATAGTAGGGGGCAAAAAACTGAACACGCTACTCCAGATGTGGCCTCACCAGTGCTGAATAGAGAGGAATAGTCACTTCCTTTGACCTGCTAGTAACATTCCTGCCAATGCAGCCCAGTATGCAGTTAGCCTTCTTAGAAACAAGGGCACACTATTGGCTCATATTCAGCTTATTGGCCACTGTAACCCCCCATTCCCTTTCTGCAGAGTTGCTGCCCTAGTCAGCCCCCAGCTTGTACTGGTGCATGGGATGGTTTCTTCCTATGTGCAGGACTTTGCACTTGTCCTTGTTGAACCTCATGAGATTCCTTTTGGCTCAATCCTCCAATTTGTCTAGGTCACTCTGAATCCTAGCCCTACCCTTCAGCATATGTACTACTCTCCCCAGCTTGGTGTCATCTGCAAACTTGCTGAGGGTGCACTTCATGCCATCTTCCAGGTTGTTGATGGAGATATTGAACAAAACTAGCCCCTAGACTGACCCTGAGGGCGCTCCACTTGATACTGGCTGCCAACTAGACATCAGGCCATTGATTACTACCCTCTGAGCCTGATGAACTAACCAATTTTCTATCCACCTTACGACTATTCATCCTACCCGTTCTTCCTTAGCTTTCCTGTGAGAATATTGTGGGAGATCATATCAAAAGCCTTGCTAAAATCAAGGTATATCACATCCACTGGTCTCCCCACATCCACAAAGCCAATCATCTGATCATAAAAGGCAATCAGGTTGGTCAGGCATGACTTGCCCTGGGTGAATCCATGGTGACTGTTCCTAATCATCTTCTTCTCCTCCAAGTGCTTAGAAATTGACTCCTTGGGGAATCTGCTCCATGATTTTTCCAGGGACTGAGGTGAGGGTGATGAGTATATAGTTCCCTGGATCCTCCTTCTTCCCTTTTTTTAAATATGAGTACTATGATTGCCCTTTTCCAGTCACCTGGGACCTCTCCTGATCGCTATGAGTTTTCAAAGACAATGGCCAATGGCTCTTCAATCACATCAGCCAACTTCCTCAGCACCCTTAGGTGCATCCCATCTGGCCCCATGACTTGTATATGTCCAGCTTCTCTAAATAGTCCCTAACCTGTTCTTTCATCACTGTTGGCTGCTCACCTCCTCCCCAAACTGTGCTGACAGGTACAGTAGTCTAAGAGCTGACGATGCATGTGAAGACTGAGGTGAAAAAGGCATTGAGGACTTCAGCCTTTTCTGCATTCTCTGTCACTATGTTGCCTCCCTCATTCAGTAAGGGACCCATGCTTTCCCTGATCTTCCTTTTGTTACTGGCATACTTGTAGAAACCCTTCTTGTTACTCTTCACATCCCTTGCAAGCTACAACTCCAAATGTGCTTTGGCCTTCCTGACTTCATCCCTGCATACCCAAGCAATACTTTTATACTCCTCCCTAGTTGATTGTTCAAGTTGCCACTTCTTATAAACTTCCTTTTTTTTATTTAGTTTACTGAAGAGTTCCCTGCTAATCCAAGCTGGTCTTCTGCCATACTTGCTAGTCTTCCTGCACATCTGGATGGTTTGTTCCTCCACTCTCAGTAAGGCTTCTTTAAAGTACAGCCAGCTCTTCTGGATTCCTCTCCTCCTCAGACTGGTTTCCCTGGGGATCCTGTCCATGAGTTCCCTGAGTGAGTCGAAGTCTGCTTTTCTAAAGTTCAGGGTCCTTACTCTGCTGCTCTCCCTCCTTCCTTTCCTCAGGATCCTGAACTCAATTATCTTGTGGTTGCTGCTGCCCAAGTTGTCATCTATTAATACTTCCCCCACCAATTCTTCCCTGTTTATGAGCAGCGGGTCAAGAAGTGCATGGCCCTTGGTTGGGTGCTCCAGCACTTGCACCAGAAAGTTATCCCCAACACTCTGCAGAAACTTTCTGGATTACCTGTACACTGCTGTATTGCCCTCCCAGCACATGTCAGGGTTATTGAACTCCCCCATGAGAACCAGGGTTTGTGCTTAGGAAACTTCTGCTAGCTGTTTGAAGAAAGCCTCATCTACCACTTACTCCTGGTCTGGTGGTCTATACCCACCACATCACCCTTGTTGCTCTCCCCTCTGACCCTAACACAGAGACCTTCAACAAGCCTGTATCCAGTTGCATACTGGATCTCCAAGCAATCATATGGCTCTTATATATAAAATGCAACTCCTCCTCCTCTTCTCCCCTGCCTGTCCTTCCTGAACAGTTTATACCCATCCATGACAGTGCTCCAGTCATGCAATATATCCCACCAAGTGTCTGTTATTCCAATCATGTCATAGTTCTGTGACTGTGCAAGGACTTTCAATTTGTTCTGCTTGTTTCCCAGGCTCCATGCATTCATGTACAGGCACCTAAGGTAACTAGTCAATTGTCCTTATTTTTCAGGAGGAAAGAGAACACCTCCCCTGTTGCTCCAAGTCACCCACTTCCCCATTACCTCAGTGCTTTGGTCTCCATCCCCTGGTGAACCTAGTTTAAAGCCCTCCTTGCTAGGTTAGCAAGCGGGTCTACAAATATGTTTTTCCTTATCTTTATCAGGTGGATCCCATCTCTTCCCAGCAACCCTTCTTCTTGGAACTTCATTCTGTGATCAAAGAAACCAAAGCCCTGCTGATGACACCACCTGTGCAGCCAGACATTGATTTGCAGGATGCACCCACTTCTGCTCGGGCCCTTTCCCTTGACCAGTAGGATTGAAGACAACACCATCTGAGCCACCATCTCCTTCACCCTTGCATGCAGTACCCTGTAGTCACTTTGATCTGTTCAGGGCCTCCCCTAGCAGTATAATGGTGCCCAGATAGATGCATGAGGGTAGTAGTCAGAGGACCAGATGAATCTCAGTAATCCCTCTGTGACTTCTTGGATCCAGGCTTCAGGCAGGCAGCAGACTTCCTGAGACAGGTCAGCAGATGGATCCCTCTGTCTGCTGTGGAAAGGAATCTCCAACCACCACCACCCATGGCTACTTCTTGGTGGCAGTGGTCTCCATCCTTCCCTCCTTGGGGAGGCCTCGTCTGTCCTCCACCAATGGAATGTGCTTCTTGCCCTCATTGCCCTCTGTGCTAGTGCAACTAGAGCATAATTTGGCCTGAAGAAACTTTATTAGAGGAGATGATGTGTGAGATAGAATTGTCTCATCTTGACATTCACAGACCAGGATTACTATATGGGAACTATAAACTCAGAAAGTTCAATATGGAAATCAGCAATTCACCAGGCATGAAAAATAAATGAGGAATATAATGACATTTTTACAAAGCCCTTTCTTTAGTATGGACCAATACATGATAAATATGAGAGGAAGCAATCTACTGTGACCAACCTCAGAAAATGCCACAGTAACACCAACGTGACCATGGAGACTTCACAAAGTGACTCACACTGGTAGATCATGCAGTAAGTTTGAGAGTCAGTTCATAGAACAGAATTAAATCTCTTGACTCTCACCTCTGCACTTCCTTAAGATACTATTCTAAGTTCCAGAATGGGGCAACCTCATGGACACTACATATAGTAGTGTTTGTTAAGCTGATTCACAAGGACAATAGTATGCATTTATTCAAAAACTTTTACTAAAAGAGAGGAAATGTATATGTTCTACTTCTCTTGAGAACATACACAAGAAAATATACTCATTCTTCTTGCATGATATAGTAAACAAAGTGGCAGCCAAAATTCTTTCTTGCCAAATTCTGCTTGTATAATTTTTACCTGTATTAAGAAATAACATATCAAATTATTTATTTTAGGTAGAGTTCACTTAGAATTAGCACTCTGTAACACAGGGTAAGTGACTGAGCTTCTAAAGATACTGGACAAAGACACAAATAAGTACTACATATGGGGTTAAATAATTCATATTGTCACCTTGCCTTATGTTAACAATCCCCAATTCTTCAGTAATTGATAATTATGCAGTGAGTAATCAGAAACAATTTACATCTCAAGCACTCATCAGGTATCTACCTATATTTAGCTGTTTAAATATAGGCAGATTTTATTATTAAACATGCTTAGAACCCAGATCACAAAAGCACTGTTCCAAATGAATCACAGAATCATAGAAAAATAGGGCTACAAAGGACCTCAGGAGACCATGTAGTCCAATCCTCTGCTCAAGGCAGGATGACTTCTCTCTAACCGATTGACCTATAATCTTTAGCTCCCAACCATGGAGCATTACTGGCCTTAGGTGGTCTTTATATCTTTTTATAGGGTTGTTTTCAGGTTTTTTGAATACCCCACCCCACACACACATCTGTGTGTCCAAGAACTAAGAAAGCCACCTGTCCCATATGATATTCAAACTTCCTTCCTATCTCCACAAGTCATGATGTAGCACAGAGTAACAACTTTGAGATATAATTTATACTTTTAGTCACACATGTAACATAAAATAGATAGTGAATTTATAGGAGGGCATTTCTAGCTATGCTACACATCTGCACATATCAGAATTGCAAAAAGAAAAGAGAAATGAATGAAGTGGAAATTCCATTTCCATGTGATCATTGCAGCTGTCATGAATACTTAACAGGGGCACACACATTCAGATACCAGTGTATTCCAGTGTACCTGCACAGACAGTATAATTGGTGACTCTACCCACAAGTCAGCCAGTATAAATGGTGACTCTACCCACAACCACAGACAGTATAATTGGGACTCTACCCCCAACTGGGCAGTACACATTGAGGGCTATAAGCTGTACAGAAAGGATAGAGTGGGGAGGAAAGGGGAGGGGTTGTGCTCTATGTCAAGGAGCGTTATACATCAACCCTTATCAAAATGGAATCAGAGGAGGAGAAAGTAGAAGGTTTGTGGGTTAGGATACATGGAGGTCAAGGGGAAGGGGATTTGGTGGTAGGGGTCTGCTACAGACCCCCACACCAAGGGGAAGAACTAGATTCAAAACTCCTGAGGCAGCTCTCAGAGACCATAAAGACTAGGGAAGCGGTAGTCATGGGAGACCTAAACTACCCCGACATCTGCTGGGAGACACAGACAGCAAATTCCCACCATTCATGCAGGTTCTTATCCTGTGTACAGGACCTCCATCTGACGCAGGAGGTACATGGTCCCACTAGGGGGAATGCCTTACTGGACCTGGTATTGGCACTGGGAGAGGACATGGTAGGGGACCTACAGATCAGTGGTCACCTTGGGAACAGTGATCACCAAATAATAGAATTCATCATAAGGCATAGAGTGGGAAAGGTAACTAGTAGGGTGGAAGTGCTAGACTTTAGGAAGGCTGACTTCAGCGAGCTCAGGTGTTTAGTCAATGACACTCTGCAGAGTAAGAGATTTGGTAAGATGGGAGCCCAGGAAGGGTGGCTGTACCTTAAGGAAGTGATCCTTTGGGCACAGAGGGAGATGATCCCAATGCAGGGGAAAAGGGGGAAAGGGGCCAGGAGGCTTCCTTGGCTGAGCAGAGAAATCCAGAGCAGCCTAAGGGCAAAAAGGGGAGCATATAAGCAGTGGAAAGAGGGAGAGATTACTAAGGAAGAATATACCTCCTCAGCTCGCAGTTGTAGGGAGGCAGTTAGAAAGGCCAAAGCTGCCATGGAGCTGAGGATGGCATCCCAAGTTAAGGATAACAAAAAATTGCTTTTCAGATATATAGGGAGTAAAAGGAAGGCCCCGGGCAGTATAGAACCACTACTGAATGGGCAAAAGCAATTGGTGACAGACGTGGGGGGACAAGGCTGAACTCCTCAATGAGTTCTTTGCCTCAGTGTTCCTAAGTGAGGGGCAAGACAAGTCTCACAATGGGATTGTAGAGATGCAACAGCAGGGCGCCAGACCACCAAGCGTTGACCCTGAGATGTTGCAGAGTCACTTGGAAAGACTGGATCCATTTAAGTAGGCAGGCCCTGATGAGCTCCATCCAAGGGTACTGAAGGCACTGGCTGATGTCATTGTACAGCCACTGGCAAGAATATTTGAGCACTCATGGTGCACGGGCCAGGTCCCAGAGGACTTGAAAAGGGCCAATGTGGTCCCTATTTTCAAGAAGGGGAGGAAGGAGGATCCAGGCAACTATAGGCCAGTCAGTCTCACCTCCATCCTTGGTAAAGTCTTTGAAAAGATTATTAAGGCTTATATATGAGAGAGCCCAGCAGGAAAAATTATGCTGAGGGGAAACCCCTCACGGGTTCATAGCAGGTAGATCATGCCTGACTAATCTAGTCTCTTTTTATGACCAGGTTCCAAAACACCTGGATCGGTCCTTGGACCGATACTCTTCAATGTCTTCATCAGTGACTTGGACGAGGGAGTGAAGTGTACTCTGTCCAAGTTTGCGGATGATACCAAACTGTGGGGAGAAGTGGACACACCGGAGGGCAAGGAACAACTACAGGCAGACCTGGACAGGTTGGACAAATGGGCAGAAAACAATAGAATGCAATTCAACAAGGAGAAATGTAAAGTGCTGCACCTAGGAAGGAAAAATGTCCAGCACACCTACTGCCTAGGAAATTACCTGCTCAGCAGCATGGAATCGGAAAGGGATCTCAGATTCCTAGTGGACTCCAAGATGAACATGAGTCATCAGAGTGACGAAGTCATCAGCAAAGCTAACAGCACTTTATCGTGCATCAGCAGATGCATGACAAACAGAACCAAGGAGGTGATACTTCCCCTCTATCAGGCGCTGGTCAGACCGCAGTTGGAATACTGTGTCCAGTTTTGGGTGCCACACATTAAGAGGGATGTGGATAACCTGGAGAGGGTCCAGAGAAGGGCCACTCATATGGTTAAGAGCTTGCAGGTCAAGCCCTACGAGGAAAGACTGGGGCACCTGGACCTCTTCAGCCTCCGCAGGAGAAGGTTGAGAGGCGACCTTGTGGCTGCCTATAAATTCATCATGGGGGCGCAGAAGGGAATTGGGGAGGCTCTACTCATCAAGGCATTCCTGGGGGGTCACAAGAAATAATGACCATAAGCTAGCAGAGAGCAGATTTAGACTGGACATTAGGAAGAACTTCTTCACAGTTAGAGTGGCCAAAATCTGGAATGGGCTCCCAAGGGAGGTGGTGCTCTCCCCTACCCTGGGGGTCTTCAAGAGGAGGTTAGATAGGCATCTGGCTGGGGTCATCTGAACCCAGCACTCTTTCGTGCCTATGCAGGGGGTCAGACTCGATGATCTATTGAGGTCCCTTCCAGCCCTAACATCTATGAATCTATGAATTGTGTGATCTGGTTGCCACAGCTGGAGTACTGTGTCCAGTTCTGGGCACCCCACTTCAAGAGGGATGTGGACAACATTGAGAGGGTCCAGAGGAGGGCCACCCGCATGATCTGGGGACAGCAGGGCAGACCCTACCATGAGAGGCTATGGGACCTGAACCTGTTCGGCCTTCACAAGAGAAGGCTGAGGGGAGACCTTATGACCATCTATAAACTCACTAGGGGGGACCAGAAGGGTTTGGGGGAGACCTTGTTTCCCCTGGCATCCCCCGGGATAACAAGGAATAACGGCCACAAGTTGTTGGAGAGTAGGTTTCGATTAGACGTCCATAGGAACTACTTCACAGTCAGGGCGGCTAGGATCTGGAACCAACTTCCAAGGGAAGTGGTGCTGGCTCCTACCCTGGGGGTCTTTAAGAAGCGGCTCGATGCCTACCTAGCTGGAGTCACTTGAGCCCAGTTTCCCTTCTGCCCAGGCAGGGGGTCAGACTTGAAGATATACAAGGTCCCTTCCAACCCTACTTCTATGATTCTATGATTCTATGATGAATCTATGAATAAGATGGCCTGCAGCTTCTGGCAATACCATAGTAACACATAGGCAAGAACTGAAAAGTAGATAGAAGGAGAACATCAAAAGTTGGTATTCTTACCTCTAGAGTTCATTTCTAATGTTAGACAGACTTCTGTAAATTCAGAATATCTATCTTAAACTCAGTGGAGTGGCAAAACAGGTTAAAAGTGATTTCAGAAGTAGTCTCACACCTGACTTGATCATATTCATTCCCCTTGGTTATATTCCTTTCCCTTGGAAGGAAGCCTGTGCTTCCTTCCTCCCCCTCAGGTCCCTTGGATGCATGCACAAATATAGACTGGGGAATGTCTGGCTAGGCTGCAGTACTACAGAAAAAGACCTGAGGGTTACAGTAGACCAAAGGCTAAATATGAACCAACAGTGTGATCTGGTTGCCAAAAAAAAAACCCAATAGCATACTGGGTTGTATTATCAGAAGTGTCACTTGCAAATCAAGGGAAGTGTTTCTTCTTTGGACACCTTCAAGAAGAGACTGGACAGACAACTTGCTGGGATCATTTGATCTCAGCAGTATCAGACAACTTGCTCAGCAGTATCAGACAACTTGCTCATATCATTTGATTTCAGCAGTATTCCTGCCCAGAGCAGGAGGGTTGTACTCGATGATCTTTCAAGGTCCCTTCCAGACTTTAATTTCTATAATTGGATGATTCTTCCACTCTATTCAGCACTAGTGAGCTTCTCCTGGAGTACTGTGTTCAGTTTTGGATTCCACACTTCCTATTAGTAACCTATTAGTAAACTACAAAGTCAACCCTGATTCAACAAAAAGACATAATACTCTAACCTGCCACAGGTAAAGCAGAAGAACAGCAATCAATGTTGGCAAAACTGTTTCTTGCCATCTTAAATAATCTCCCACTTACAAACCATTTCCTGTCTTTTCCTCTGCAGGAATGGGGATTTCCCAGGCAGTAAAACTGGTATGTTACTGCTATGCAAGAGGACAGGGGAAGACACAAGTGGACTGTATATGGGCTTCAGTTCATACCCCTTCTGATTACTTGGTTCTGCACTGCAGGGGGTCAGACACAGCACTTGACAAAATATGCAAGGAGGTAGGTCCAGAGGCTCTACATAGAGGCAGTATTTAAGGGATCAGTATTCTGATGTAGCTTCTACATAGCACCATTGATCATCTGGGGCCTGGGATTATGCCCACTTCCATTTGCTGCTTACCTATTTGGGCCAGAACCTGACACTGGTATTTGGACTTCAAAGTTGTTTTCTAAGGGTGTGAACAAGTTTTCAAATGACCCAACTCATGTTAGGTGGGTTGAGTCAGGTTCTGCTACATGCAGGCATTTGTATGGTCAGTCAGAGGTAAGTAAATTGGTCAGGAAAAAGGGAACTGATGGGATTGGGGTAGGGGCTGGCAGGTCCATGATGGGGCCTGGCAGATCCAGGGCCAGAGGTAACTGGTGGGTCTGAGTTGAGAACTGACAGTTTCCCGCAAAATGTTTTAGTTTCAATGGTTCTGCATTTTCCAACCAAAAAAACCCCGTCATCTAAAAATTGCCAGCCAGCCCTAAAGACTCTCAAATTGAAAGGAGGAACAAAAATGTAACTCATACCTTGTCATCTACTAAAAAGATCAACAACATGTAAGAAAGTATAACAATTCAGTAATTGCTGCAATAATAGGATACAATCTGTGCCATATTTGTGTGATGTTCCACTGAGGAATATGTCAAAGCATTTCCCTGTAACAAGCTAATATCCAATCTTAGTTCCTCAAAACCCCTGGAAAAAAAAAGAAAACAGTCACTCTAGATTTTAAACATGAGCCTTTCCAGGATGACAAAGGATGCCGGTAGACCCCAGGAATTCTCTTTAGTTAAAACAACAAGCTGTGCAGCATCTGCTGATCCTCAGGCAAAAGAAAGTCACCAATATATGGTAGTGGGAAAAGCTTTACATAAAGCAGCAGAAATATGAAATCAGTGTGCTGCTGAACTTTCAGCCTTCTGCAAAAAATGGAGGGATGAGTGAAGTATAAATTAGATTTATTGTCCTTGCTGCAGTGTTTCATATTAACTGAAGCCAAAATAGTATGTCAGCCTACTAAAAAAACCCTCCAAACAATCTCAGTAATCAGTACAGGAAGTGACAAAAGCTTCTTTAGCTTAGCAACATTTTTCAAACAAACGACAACAAAAAAGGGCCCTGGTGCTAAGTCATAAACAGCACTTCTGATATAACTCACATAAGCACATGCTTATGGCAAGACCTTATTATCAGGATTTATCAAAGCTTCCCCTGAAACTTGTCCATGCGAGATTAAATCCCTGTGACTATATGAAGGAGTAATCTCCTTCATATTTGTGTGCTGTCATGTGAGCAATATTAGTAAGAAAAAGAAGAACTTGGGGCCAGATCCAGTAACAGACTTTCGTGTCTAAAAGGGGGGCTCCACAATACTTCAAGTGCAGCCAGGTACTTGTTTTGGCTCCTCAGGCTCCCCACACAGTGTAGAGATCATTAGGTGCCTCAGGATGGGATCTAGAACAAGCCTGCTACTTATGGAAGTACCTAAGTCAGTACACTCAGTCCACAGCTACCTCAAACTAGCCAGCAAAAAATACGGAGAACAAAAGTGAATCCTAAACCCTACCCCTTAAACCAGGGATTGGCGGGTTGTAGCCTGCAGAGCCATTGAATTTGGCCCACAGGCCAGCATCATTGGTAAGAGGAGACTTCTTTTATGTCACAGCGGGGAGAAGTGGCAGTGGTGGGCAATTCCTCTTTTTCATAGTGGGGAGAGGCATCAGCAGCAGGCAGGTCCTAGACCCTGGCCTTCTGTCGACCTCTGACCTGAGCTGAGTTATTCCAGGCTACAGCCTCAAAAGGTTGCTGCCCCAGCTGCTGACCTTAGGTATTCTAGAATGAGAGGAAGTTTTCTCCATACACTCAGGATCTGTAGCCCAAAACCCTTTCTTGAACATAGGTGCCAATAGCCTTTCTTCAAAGAATTGAGCAGGTCTCATTCTTTTTTTTCAAAACGCAGCTGGAAAAGATAGTGTCCCTTCTACGTGAGAGCCTAGTGGTTACAGAACTCATTCAGAAAGTGGGAGACCTTCGTCAATTTCCTCTGGGAGACCAAGAAAATTGAACCTACATTTCTTCCTTCCTGGTTGAATGCTCAAATTAATAATATAATTATATTGCAAGAGAGTATCTGTACCCTACCATTAATACTACTCCCTCTTCTGGCTGTCCAAGAAAAGAAAATAGTGCCTTTTGTGGGGACCCTGATCCTGTTAAGTATGTTAGTGTGAGCATGGATCCTGCCTGACCTTAGGTGTGAACTAGGTACTTATCTACCTTATCAAGAGGAGCACTGTTCAGAATATGTCCAGAGCTGCACAAAAGTACCAGGTACTTTTGCATCACTGTGTGGCCTATTTGGACCAGAACCTGAAACATGGACAAGCAATAACAATATTGTATATACAAACACAGATACACAGGTCAACATTTTCCAAAATAGAGCACAAGTTAGACTCAAGCCAATGTGTAGATGAAAAAAGGTTTTCAAATGGAGAGATGCAAAAGGAGAGATTTCAAATGGAAAAGCACCAAATGGAGAGAACCAATAAAGGACTTAGGTGCTGACACACCTACATTTTAGGTGCCTAATTCCACAGTAGACTCCCAAACTCTGAGTTGAACACCCAGGATCCCAATCCAGCATATGTAGAGTCAAGCACTTCAGAAGGGAGTCACCTACAACTAGTGAACAAGAAACAGTGCTCCATCTGGGGAGGAAAAATCTGCAACAAACTTACAGGCTCAGTGTGCTATACTAGCTAGCACCACAGGCGAAAGGGACCTGAGGGTCATATTTGACCATAAAATGAGCCACTAGCATGATACTACAGTTAGCAGAGCAAACAATATGCTGACATGCATTAACCAATGCATCTCAAGCAAAACTAAAGTTATTCTCCCACTCTATTCAGCATTGGTGAGGCTGCAGCTAGACTACTGCATCCAGTTCTGGGCACCACACTTCAAAAAGGATGTGGAGAAGCTTGAGAGAGTCCAGAGAAAATGCACTTGTGTGATTAAAGGCCTGAAGAGCAAGCCATACAAGGAAAATCTGACAGATATGGGACTGTTCAGCCTAGAAAAGAAAAGACTTTGGGAGGATTTGGTAGCAGCTTACAAATATATCGGGGAGAGCATCAGGGGCTAGGTGAACAATTATTCACCAAAGCTCCCCAAGGGAAACCCAGGAGCAATGGCCATAAACTACAAGAAGAAGGTTTCAGGCTCAACATAAGGATAAAGTTCTTCATGGTTCGTGTGACCAGACTCTGAAATAGATTCCCAGCAGGGGTGGTGCAGGCACCTACCCTGGAGATCTTCAACAGGAGACTGGATGCACACCTTGCTGGGGTTATTTGACCCCATAGGTCTTTTCTGCCTAGAGCAGGGGGGCTGGACCCAATGATCTCATGAGGTCCCTTCCAGCCCTAAACTTCTGTGAATCTGTGAACACTAAGCACAGGAGTGACTAAGCTCTCTAGAGCTAAGGAACTAGAATCAGGTCTGCAAGAGACACATTCTGTCCCCTTGGGGTGTGAGGGATAGAACCTACTTCTAAGGACAGATGCCTACAAGTATCCTTTGAGCAGAGTATACTTTTTTAAAGAACAGTCACTGCTGCTGAAGAGGCAGAGCAACTGCCAACTTTTACTCTAATATAGTCTGATAATAAAGCACAAAAAGGTCTGATCTGGATGAATATACCTAATGCACATCAACCACATTACAACTCAGCACAATGTATAGAAGCCATGGAGCCTTTCACTCCAAAATATGGGACCAAAGGTTGCTGAGAAAAATGAAATCCTGTGCTATAAACCCTCCTCAACCTATGCAGATGTAAGCCTACATCTCCCACCTCTCATGAATGTGTCCTATTTACCCACTTATATGCTCTTACCTTCCATTTGGAAGTTGTGCCATTGTGCAGCAATCCTTAGTCCCAGTATTATTTCTATTTCTTCTCCAATGATAATTTAATGCAAAAACTTCAAAAAAACCAGAGAGCAAGAAACAGGATCCAGGATTCCACGTACCCAGATGAGTGTCCTACCTACTAGGCTACTGAGTCATTTTCCCTCTTGCTTGCTTTCTTTCCAGCCTCATAGATCTTGCATTCTTTGTTCCATAATGACTTCACAGGAGAAGTGAAGACTACTCCTTATCTGAAATAGCTAGCCTGAGGCCATCCTCTTCAGTGGTGAGAGATGTGGGTTTGAGTCTTCTCCCGCTGTGGAACACCTAAGAGCACAGATCTTCCACTTCATGTGCAAAGTTTCCTATATTTGATACCTATGTTTCTGAATGAAAATGGCTGTGGTGGTTGCATTTTGCAGTGCACTTAAGGCTGTTGGTGTATGTAGGGCACGCTCATTCAGATTAGACATCTCAGCTTGCCTATTCTGGATCCTAACAGAACTAAGGCAGGAACTAGGTAAATTGCTGCTCAGACTAACCAAGTTCTTGGCATATGTGTAACTACAGTGTCTAAAGAATAAACAGTGTCCCAACAGGATTTATTGGTTTGTAATTTTGGCAGAAGATGCCTAAAATTAACTAAGTCCTGTTTTAGGTGTCAGTGGATGTGTCTACATGAGATGCTAGAAGCGCAGTAAACTAATTCTACTGCACATTTGTGCATCAGGGTGAAAGCCACACTGAAGCACTAATGAGCAGTAGAATTAGTCTAGTGCACATTAATGTCATGTAAAAAACATGCACCATCACTACTGTGCAGTAGTGCTAATTATGGTGCATTAAGTTAGTACTTGTTATTACAGGTACTAAACTTAATGCACCATAATTACAGCACGTTAATGCACGTGTAGATGTGCCCAGTGCTTTGGGTTCTTGTCCTGTGTTACTTATAAGCCCAAGTTCCATTACAAATGGATATTCGAAATTCCATTCTAAGGTGCCTTTTATAATATTCCATTCTGAGTTCAGGAACCTGACTCTAGGTTACTGTTTTTTTCAAAATGTTGGCCTTTTACTATAAATACAAATAGCTCCATCCCCTGCGCACCCAAATGAGAATGGAGATCTGGATAGCTATCGCAATATATGAGGCCTGCATTATCTTTTTAATGAAACAGTGTATGGGAAGGAAGATCAATATATTCCTCCCTTATGTTTACCCCATATGTGACATGATTACCACAATGGCATATAAATCCCAAGGAGATTGAAATTTACATGTAAGATTTTTAATTTAAGAAATCCGAGTTACTTAGACTCTGCTAATTTTCTTCTATATCTGCTTTAACTCAATGGAATATTAGCTACCCACTCCTCTCTGTTGTACAGACAAATATGTAAATAGATAACAGACTTGAATTGGAAATTATTAGATTTCTGTGAACAAAAGTAATATTTTGAAAAGATAGTAATTTTTTTTCTCATTGAAGCAGTTACCTTTTGTCTTAGCTTTTTATAGTAATTTACATGTAAAGTAAGGAACGATACTCTACTTTGTATTTAGTGCTTTTCATCTGTAAAACAAGCTCTTTGCAAAGGTTCACTTATTTATTTGTATTTGAAGTAATGCTGTTGTTGAAAAACTAGGGGGAAACAGGACACAGGGAGCAATACATTCAAAGTCTTTTTGCCGAACTAACCTCAGGCTTCACTGTAACTAAAGGAAAAAACACTCCAAAAACAGAAAGCAGCCAACAAGCTCAGAAGGTGAAATAAGATTAACTGATTGTTGTTTCTAAAACCAAAACATTAAACAATTGTTGAGTTAAAGAATGTCCATTTAAAAGAAAGCCTTCAAGCAATGTAATGAAACTGAATTTTAAACACAAATGAAGACAATCACTTTCATCCGAAAATTGCTGTATCTTTGTAGCAGCCTTGAAGCTAGCAAGCACCCAAGTGCCCCATCTTGGAATAAGAGCAATGTAGATTGCATATTGAAAATGAAGATACTCTCTCATCCTGTTGTTTCTCCCAACTATGCTATTGACTGCAGGTCTAGACCAAAATAACAGTCTGTAATTTTGTTTGAATTCATTCTCCTCTGGCAAATTATTCTATTTTCTACAAACCTTTTTGTTCGATTCTAATGGCATCGTTCATGTACCACCCCTGTAATGTGGATTTGGATTACTCAAGACAAATTACGGCAATAAAAGCATGCATATTTTTAAGGGCAAAATTTTAAAGTATCCATTAGGAAAGACCCAGCACAATTGAAAAGGCAAAGCTGAAATAAATGTACTTTCTCAGGTGCAGAAACAATTTGATGTCTGGCAAACTACCAACTGTATTGCCAACAAGGCACAGGTGTACACCACATGAGTAAGTGAAAATGCAATTGCAAGAAGAAAAGTGTTAGTTCTGTAATCATTGTACAACCATACAGTGCAAGTCATTGTGTCTCTTACTTACAGTAAAAAACAAAACAACAAAAAACAGAACTAGGAATATCTATGGTTCAGATTCAAAATCATTTCAACTGGAGCTGAAAAAAAATTTTTTTAGCTTGCTTCAAACTAAAGCAACTTACTCTATTAATGCTATCAAATAGGGTGGTTCAAAAGAGCAATAAGCCTAATACCTACATGGAAAAGATTTTTATCACAAGAAAGTTATCCTGTCTTGCGCACCAGGCCTATTTCTTCCACTCCATCTACTCTCCTATTTTAAGCGGGTTTATCACTCATATGAAACCAACGAAAAGATTAAAAATAAATAAAACACATCCATATTGAAAAGAAATGCGTCCTGCTATTTGTGAACCGGCACACATGTACATGGCTCTTTTCATGTATATAAAAAAGAAAAAAGGGGTTAGTCTAGTAAGGAACCTAAATGCCTACCAGGAAGGTGCTGCAAAACTTGAGTTTGAGATGGCCTCAAATTCAAACTCCAGAGTGAGGTGTCCAAGCTCTCCATAGACTGCATCAGAAGCTTGCAAAGAACAATTTTTCCAACTATTTAGTTAGTCTAATAAAAAATATCACATTTACCCAAAGAACTTTGTCTGAGAAGATTTAGGCATTTCAAAAGTGTTATCCAAAAAAATCTGCATTTTAAGCAAGGCGTTACATAGAGCTAGCTAATAAGAAATGCTAAACACAACAGTATATCTGTAATCCCATCCCCTGTCCAGAGTTTGTGAGCTTGAGAGGCTAAGCACAGGACACCTTAAAGCCAGTTTAAAATTCATGTTTTTTATTCTGTACTCTGTACCCAGAGTGAACAAATGACCAACTCACCCCAAGTAGCTGTCATTACAACACTCACCCACTATATTTATGGGGAGCCAGTAATAGCTTGTTTATCATTGGAGTAAACAGGTACCCTAAAATAAGGCAGATATACAATACTTTATAGCAGTTTAGTTTTACCTCTGATTTTTCCCAAGGTAACTCTACACTGGATTCTAGTACATGTAGGGCTATACACACCATGTGTCTGCACATTTTTTACTCCAGTGTAAAGACACATAACACAGTTGCAAATGTGTTGTATGTCCACGTCCTCAGTCAAGGCTGTAGGACATTCCATTTACTTAAGACCCAGACATCAGAATACCCCCTGGAGAGTAGAGACATATAACTGTTTTGAAAGAGTGGAGCTGGCCTCCCTTGTAGGTCTTTAAAATGCAGCTACTGAAGGAGGTGATTCCCCCCTCAACCCAAGTTATATAATAGTGAGTGGTTAAAACATATAGATAAGAAAGGGAAGACCTAGGTTCTATTCCATCAACACCTGGCATCGGATCCAAATATTATTTGTTTTTATCCAATGACTGTTTAATGTAAAGACTCAGGATGCTTCTCACATGTTTTCTGCCTGGAACCAGGTATCTTGAATTCTATTCTACATAGTGACACAGCTTCAACAGGATGGGAAGTGTCCCTCTTCCAGAGCAGCTTGTAGGCTTATACTCAGGACATCTACTAGGAGGCAGGTAATGCAGTTTTGAAACCCATCTGGCTAAGGAGGACCTAGAACATAGAAATATCTCAATTTCTCGAGGCACTTCCCTGTTTGACCTGAATGTTCTCTTGGTGCTCTCCCTGGGTAAGTGCTGTAACTAATAGGTTATTCTGTAACAGGTGGACTGCTTCTTTTCTACCACTTTCAGCATGCTTTAAAAATACAACAGCTACAACAATGTTTTGTGAGGGGCTTGATTCTGTTGGCATATGCTTTAAGCATACCTACCACATCAGACACCTCAGGGCACCTAGGCAGTGTCCAGCTGTTTGAAACCCCAGTGGGGCTAGCCTAGGCACCTAGTTCATCAGGCCAGGGCAATTCTGGAGTTACAGAATCAGAACAACAGGAACCAGGGGAATTGCCAGGTCAAACACGGAGGTGCCTAGAGAATTTGAGATATTTCTACGGCTAGATAGTTATTTATCCAATTTTTTTTTGGATTTAGGCATGTACATCAGGGCAGGGGGGGAGGACAGGTTAGCCTAAGGTGCTCACCCCAAAGACCACAGCTACTGTGGTACCAGTTGTACTCATACAAACTGTCTTATCAATGTCAGTGAATGAATAACTTCAACTCTGCATGCTGAAGGTTGATAGAATATGTCCTAAATTAGCAAATGTAAAGTTAGCAAGGTAGAAAACAGATATAACAGTGTTGAATATGGTGAACATTTTCAGCTGAATAAGAAACAAAAAACTGAAAACGCTCAGCTAGGTTCACAAGGTAAATTAGGTACTGCTCATAAACCGGTATAATCCATATAATCCAGCCTTTAGACTGTTTCTCAGGACAGGACAAACTTGGTTTAAAATCTCCTTCTTTCCTGTTTTACAATAGGGACTTAATAATGAACCTCCTGCTTCTCAGGAACTTAGCCTACAGGATAGCCTGGGACAGATCTTCCTTATAGTGTTCTTTTGAAGTTGTTCCACCTGCTATAAATACTTATAAACACTTTCTGAGAGAACTACTCTGTCCCTTGGTAGTTAGGACACTCAAATGGGTACAAGTCCCAGTCCCAATGCATATTTCATTATTTATGCAAGTTGTATCATCTCTAACAGGAGGGACTGAGAGTTTTATAGCCTGGTGGAGATACAACATGCACATTCAGATTCCTGTTCTTACTCGATATGAGAGGATTTGAATTTAAGTCTCCTCTTTCCCAGGTTCTAGCTATGGGTCTATAAGATATAATAATCATACAACCTCATTTTTACAAACGTGTGTCTTTCTTCCTTCCTTCCTTTTTTTTTTTTTTTTTTTTTTTTTTTTTTTTTTGAGTCTGAAAAATTTCAGTTTGGGGCTGAAGCAAAACAATTATTTTTTTTCTGTTTGCCAGTGAACAAAAATAGCAATTATTCTCACAGTCCTAGCTGGTAGCATTTAGTGCATTAGCTAGAGTACAGGAGAGCATAAAAGCAGATATGTAAATGTATATACTGTATCAGGGGCCTCAGGAGGCTGTTGGCACTGTAGAGCTTTGGTGGTAAGGAAAGGGACTCTGAATTCATTGTGAAAAGAGACCAGGAGCCATCAGAAGGATTAGAACAGGAATGGGACACAATTTGATTAGAACAGTGAGTAAGGAAGTTTATTTCAGCTGCAGCACAATATGCAATCATTTATTTGTTCTCAATGACTTTCTCTTTAGTTTAAAAGAAAACAATATAGCATTCAAAATTAAAGTCTCCAAGGAGAGTAGTGAGTGCGTCCTCCATAATATATTGAATCTACTCTACCTGAATAGCACACTGTAAAAAATGTAAAGATGCAGCACAGAGAAAACAAAAACATAACACTTCACAAGTCATATGCAATATACTAAAACCCAAGTTATGAATTCAAGACCCAGCTCTTTCAAAGTGGCTACTAACTGTAAAAAACCTTCTATTTGAGTGTCTGCTCCTATATGTCTGTAAGTATACAGAGGAAAATAGGTAGATATACATAGCAATATAGATACAGATTTTTTTAGACATGCTGTTCACCCAGAACTTCAGTTGCAGTCTATAGGAAATGTGAGTATTCATATTAAGCATTGCAGTGCAGAAGTTGTATATGTGGTTTATACAATTTTGTATTTGTATCTAGTTTCTATTGTTCCTGGTACATGGGTATTGTATGCATCTTTTGTTTAGCATTACACAGTTGGAGTGTGCATGGTTTCTTGAGACAAATCTTTTCTATAGTGAATTTATAGAGCACTAACTACTGGTTACTATGCTGGTCACTGGTTACTCCTAGGGCACATTAAGTGGATAGCGGTTTACTTCACTTTCAGAAGTCCAATCAAACATTGACTTTACTGAGTAGACAAGCACGAAGAGTATGAAAGATTTTGCTCTAATTTGCTCTGATTTATTCAAATACTGTTCAAACAAAGACACAAAAAGTCTATCAGAGATCTGGGCTCAGAAAAGTTAAAAACAAAGTACAGGCGGTAACATAAATTAAAAACAAAACAAAAATAATTTTATTATACACAGAACCAGTACTTTGAGAGACAGCTGGAAAAGAAACAATGTCAGGTGGTAGAATGTATCTCAGCCAGGTCTTAATGAAGCCAGTGGAAGTCATATTTTAATTAACTTTGGTGGACAGGATCCTGGATAATTATGGAACTGACCTGAATGCTAAGGACATATAGTAAAAACAACTGAAAATAATAAATATGTGAAACATTAATATATAGATAGAGATGTATGACCAACGCAACCAACCAGTTCAGACATCTCTGTTTTTGACTGCTAAAATGCAATTCTTATTTCATGATCAGCTAGGTTACAGCCATGTGTGCTGTGTGAAATATGCAGTACACCAGGCATTTCAAATTGCAGAAGTTGATAATAAATGCTGACTTCTGCTGAGATTAAATTATGACTTACAATCTAATATTGTTCAGCTAAGATTAAATGTTGCCAGCCATTTCCAAACAACTCAGACACTATCTGTCGCATATAAGATTTACACTCTTCAATCCATCCAAATCAGAATGTTCTCCCCTATGCAATGTTACTCTTGCTCATAAATGACCGTGTCATTAATTTCCACAACAGAAGGCAGTCTCCTTGGGGTAATACACCTGCAATGGGTTTCTACAAAACATAAACTATAATCTACGGTAAATTAAAAACTAAGTCCTCTCAATATTGCATTAGCAAGAGCATCATATAGTTGAGAGTTATTCATGAATTCCATCCAGCCAATCAATAGTCATACTTGTTGGTAATAGAATGTCAAAAACTGGAATACTGCACCAAAAACAACAAAGTCATTGGCGTCCTTTTGGCTCTTTTTCTGTTGGGCCAAATTGTTCTTTTTGTTACATCACTGTAAATCCATATTAAACCTAATGAAGTTGGATTTTGAGGAAAAGGTTGAAAGCTGTAATTAAGAATAGAATGAGGTCCTATTATTCTAACAACTAACATTTGCAGCAAAATTACTTCGATTTTAATATTCATTTTAAACGTACAAATGCTATATTTTCTCACTACCTAGCTTTTCTTTTAACGTGTGATGTGCAGGTAGCAAAACCACTGCCAACTGTTTGATCCAATAGCACGTATACCAGTCTATTTGATTAGGTTCCTATGTCCTCTCCTGTGCTGGTCTCTGAATTTAAGATACACAAAGGTGATTTAATAACACAGCTGGAAGTTCCTGACCTGAACTAACCACTAGCCAGCAGATTCTGAAATCAGAGTGGAGTCTCTTGAGTACAGAGGCAAAGACAGTGGTGCATGGTACTGTCTTGATGTATCAGACCAGAAAAGACTGTTATTTTTTAATTTAATCCAAGCTTTAGAATGGCCTAAAACTACAGCAAAAAATCTTTTGCACTTCTTTAACTTTCAGATATAGGTATGAAATTTTTAGTTTTACTTGATTAAATCCAAGAAGTTGAAGCATTCAACCATATATGTTCTTCAGGTCTATTTACTCTAGGGAAACACAGCCACTGAAATTTAATGGCAGTGATCCAAACCATGATGAACTGAGGCAATTTCGTTTTTGTTGACCATTGCTCCAGGTCATTGTAATTTAATGAGTAGTAATCCTATTTAAAATATGTTATAGGCAGCAAGGTGCCTGCTGGGAGAAAACTGCTACACATGAACAGATCAATATGCATTGTGTGCATTCGACCATTCAATAATCGATTCACCCTTGTTATGAGAAAATAAATGCTAAAGTCCTAAAAGTTAATTTCTATAGAAAGCTTTTACAAGGCTATCAAATTATTAAAAGTTTTCATCAGTTCTCTCTTTCTCTCTCTCTCTCTCTCTCTCTCTCTTTAATCTTTTAGCAGTACCAGAAGCAATTTACAACATCCTATTCTGTCCTAGATACTAAATCCTAAATTCAGTCTTAGGCAGGAAAACAGAAGTTGTGGACCAAAGTCTGTTCTTATTCATACTGCAGCAAATCACTGAAGAAAATGAAATTAATCCCAATACATACCAAAATAAACAGAGAACAAAAGAATTACAACTTGATTGGTGAAGACATTTCAATAGGTTGTCATGATCCCTTCTTTAACTCATTTCACCTTTGCGTTAGTTTGTTAAGAGGTGAGGATAGTTGTAAATATCGCAGTCTCAGGTACAGTGAAATCTTTCACGTCATAGGACCCAGTTCTATCTTGCTTCTGTGGCCCATGAGAGGTCCTCTGGGCTGAAGTTACCACTCAACAGAAGGGTGACAAAATTGCTCCATAAATGAGTAGACATCAATAAATAAATGCAAAATCATCATAAAAGGTTATTTTAAAAATCACACTGAGAAAGCTAGATCTTTAGCTTCCATGAAGTACCATGGTTGCACTGAAGCCAGGGAAGGAAATCAGCTGACATTTTTTCCTGTTGCATTAAAAATTCTGAAGTCTTATTCTCTACTCTGTTAAGGCTACTTTATGGCCCTACAGGCATTCAGCAAAGCCTTAAAATTCCTAAGATGGTCAGTAAAGGATTTTCCTGCATACAGTAAACTACAACAACTATGTTAACCTCTTAGAGTAGTAGTATGGTGGAAATTGGTATCTTTTACAATAAGAACTTGTCCCTGTAGTACATCAGAACCATAAAGTCAAATTCCTCCAGAGCCATAGACAACCACCTACACAACAGAATCTGGCCCTTTATATCTAAGATGCCTGGATCTCTTGTTTACACATATGTTAGTAGTTTCATTTCTACAGCAGAAATTTTAGGAAATGAAATGTGTTGTTTATGCTAATATGTGTTTTTTAGAAACCTCAGTTATTTGGAATGAGCTCTCACGCTCATTGTAAATAATTTAGTCTTTCATATCAAAAATCACAAATATTAAGCTGGCGCTTCAATGTTTACCACCCTAGCATCTCAACTGCCAGGTGCTAATGGTGTTTTTATTGCTATACTATAAAACCATAATTCATCTGCTAAGACATAAACACTACTTTTTCTCTGTGCTAGCTTTCACTGTACTTAGATGAAGAACAAAGCCATTTGTATTTGTCATTGCTGTGCTGTACTGGGCTTCTCTTCTTTCAGGTCAACATGATGCTGCAGTCAGTTTGGGAAATGGAAACCATCATAAGACTACAAGAGACAGAGAGTGAATGACAGTCCCTATATTTAGTCAGGACTCTTGTGGTAGATGCAATATCTTTTATTAGACCAACTAGATAGTTGCAAACATTTTTTTTGCAAGTGTTCAGGCTCACACACCCTTCCTCAGGCAAAGGAGAATGCAAAGATTGTAAAATTTCTCCCAGGTAGAAATGAAACTTCTTATTGCACAGGAGGACTGGAGGATGGTATAAGCCAGAGGCAGCCAAAATATGGCCGCAGGCTGGACCCAGCCTGCCAATCACTTTCATCTGGCACATAGGGCCCACCAACAAATTGTGCCCCACCCAGCCCTTCCACCCACTATGGTGGGAGCAAGGTGCCCATGTGTAAATGCAGCCCCAAAACCATACCCTATTGCCTGGCTCCCACTCTTGTGGGAGGAAGGGCCTGGCCAGCCAGCATGCAGCTTCTATGCATGGCTCCTGCTGTTGCAGCCCCTGGGACCTGCTCTCTTCCCTGGTCTCCTGTTGGCTCCAGGCAGCAGGTAGGGAAGCAGTGGGGGTGGGGCAGGAGCTGGGAGGGAGCCTGGAGCATGGGCCTGGGACTGGTGGCAGCACAGAGCCTGCTTTCAGGGGGTAGGGGGTGGCATGTGGGTGTGAGGGAAAGTTGGGGGTGTGGGGACCCCCAACATACCCCCCACGGTGTACAGCCCTGGAAGGCAGTGGCAGCAGCACCAGGTGGGGTGCTCAGGGTGCAGGCACCCAGGTGCAGCTCCAGCCAGTGCTGCATATTGCAGTGAGGGGTGCAGCTTCCATGAGGCTGCCTGTATTGCTGGTGCTGCCTGCCACTCATGGGCAGCCCCTGGACTTGCACAGCAAGGGGGGAAACCTCATGTGCTAGAGCCAAGTGTCTTCCCTGCCAGGGCTGCACAGCACAAGAGAGGAACTTCAGGCTCCAGAGCTAACTGCCTTCCCTGCCTGGGGCTTCCCTCCCCTGCAGTGTAGCCCCAGCAGGGGAGGCACCTGGCTCCAGCATGTGGGGCTTCCCTCCCTGCTGTGCGAGTGAAGGAGCTTCATGAGTTGCAGGGAGCACCAGTAATACAGGCAGCCATGTGGAGGCTGCATCCCTTGCTGCAATGTGTAGCACTGGCAGGAACCGTCCCTCACTGGGCACCTGCACCCTGAGTGCCCTGCCTGCTGCTGCACCATGGGGGGAGTATGGAGGCTCCCCACACCCCCCAAACCTCCATCACTCTCACACCCTACTCCCACAACCCCCCACATATACACAACACCCCAACATACCCTATGCCCCCCACACACAGCCACACTAGGGGGAAGGACTTCTGGTGGCAAAGGTCAGGGGTTAGGGGGTAGGGCTTCCAGTCAAAAGATGGTGACAAGGGGTGGGGTAACTGTCAAGGGGCAGGAGTACTCATGTGGCCCTCGATGGTGCACCAAAACCCATTCCTCTACCTGAAATAATTGCCTGCCCCAGTATAAATTCTCCTGAGTGGGAAAGTGCATTTTATGCAATTTGGTCCCTATATTTTTCCTTTTTGTGCTGATAATATGTGGAATATTTGTCAGTCACTTCAATGTTACCAGCTTTCTTTCCCTTCAGTTCAGTAGCTACCTATACCAAGGAGCTGTTTCCAATCAGTATAAGTTAAAGCAACCCTGAGGCTAATCTAATTTATTCCAGAGGCTAAATATGCCCTCAGGACTGAAAGCATGTAAAATGTTTTCAATCACCTGCTATTTCTCCTGTTGAAAGTGGACTCTCTCTTACCATGATCTATTATCACATAGCAAGCCCCATCTATGACCGGTACTACTGATGAAATATGATCTCAACCAGATCAAGGATTTGAGCCTGCATGCTTAAAAAATATACACCTTTGCTAGTTCCTAACTGCCTGTCACAGAACATAAAGTAATATTCAAGAGTGTACCAAATACCTTAAGAAATAATAGGCCTTATAGTTTCTTTTTTCTGTCAAATTCCCAAATGTTCTATTCTAACATTATCAAAGTTTAGTTCTGAATCCCTCCAGACCAAGATAACAGCTGTTCTTTCTTACCTTGTAACTCTGCTGAAGTTGATTAAGTTCTTTCTCATAACTCCAACTTGTAGACATCTAAAATTAATGGCCACGTTAATTCTTCTGTGCATCATCTTTCATTGTAATTTGCCTTCTGGACAGATACTACTTAGTGACTTCACTCCAGCCTAGAAGACTGGCTCCATTTTTGAGCTGATGTCAGTGTTAGTTCTGTGCTTGCAAAGGTCAAATCTCTTTGTTATACCCTAAGGAGACACTCAACTCATATGAACTAGGCAGTGTCCAAATGTATTAATTAAAATGATCCAGTATGACAAATTTTTGGTCATTAACCCCTAAAAAAGCTCTACAAATTTATAAAAATCTGAAAAACAATGAGTCTTAATGCCCTCTACAGAAAACCAAAGATTGAATCTTGAATCTTTCCAGAATATGTTGAGAGAATAAAGGGTGAATAACAGCACACACATTCACAAAGGGTGCAGTTCACGCCCAAAAGAACAGATTACACCTTATTTTTTAAATGGAACTAAAATGCTGCATAGATCTCATGATAGCTCTGTGGTTAGAAGTGAATTTCACCAATTGCTCAATCTGAATCATGAGAATTAAGTCCATAGCAATTATGGGAGTCAAAGGAGAAAATGGTTAATTTAGTATCATTCAATAAAATGTGTTGTGAAGAATGGCTAAAACATAGAAAGCAACTGGAGTTGCACCAGTATAATCCCAGTAGGAAATCATGATCATAACACATACTTATACCCCTGTGCTTGCTTTTTCCAAGAACATGAAGATGGGAAGTTTTGGTTGACAGGTATATTTGGGAAGGAGCTTCATTTGACACTATATGCCAAAACATTGGCCTTTATCAATCTTCTCCTGGTAAAAAAAAATAGTTTTAAGAGAAACTTCAAACGATGTGGGATTGGTAACAAACATGATGTCTCTCTGAAAGTATACAGTGGATGCATCTGCACAAGACACTAAATGTGCAGACTAATTCTACTGAGCATTAGCATGGCAGGCAAAAATTGTGTTAATGCTTTAATGTGCAGTAGCATTAGTCTACTGCTCATTAGCATCACAAACAAGCATGCACTGGAACTACTGCACAGTAGCACCAATTACAGCGCATTTAGTACCTGTTATTACAGGTACTAAACTTAATGAGCCGTAATTATGGCAAGAGGGCTGGTGACTTTCAAACAAACAACGGGGTAATCACTCTGTATGCAGGGAAGAGAGGAACAGAAATGATCCTGCCTTAGGCAATCTGTGTATTTGTTCTAGACCTATAATTATCAACAGACTTGATGCTACCAATGCTTTTTCACAGTAAACTGAGCAACTTGTCCCAGGCTAATTCTCCATTGGAAGAGGGAACCCACTTTCAGTGGAAGAGACCAGGAGCTTAAAGAGGGAAGTTTTATCTTATGAAAAAAAAAAATTACTGTAAGTACAGCAGCAACAGACCCAAGTCCTAAATTTTATTTTGAGGTATATACTAATGGGGGGAAATGAGGAAATAATACCCTTTGGTTAAAAAACATGGACCATATGAAGCTGCATAAATCTAGGTTTTATGAAGATCCTGGAAAAGATCTAGAAGTTTTGCACTCTCCACTTCACTCCATCTCTATCAAATCCCTCCCCTTCCCCAGTGATTTTAATAAAATTAGAGCATGGTTATTTACTGAACCATAGTCCATGCAAAATGCAAAGGACTTGCTGTGCAGATATGTGTATGAGCCCAAAGGGTACATCACTGTTGACATGGAAGTAGGGAAAGGGATAGAAGAATTCCACCCAGAGCTACTGCAACCCCTGGGAGTCCCATCTAGCCATGTGATGAAGCTTCTGAGCTAAGCCCCAGATTCTCCAGCTAGTGCTCCTCCATTTGTTCTTGTGACTATTGATGTAGTTACTGCAGTTTTTCTCAATGATGATGAAAAGCAGAATCCTACCAGGAAGAAAGGTGGTAAGATAGGTCACTGATGGTTGGACAAAGGAAGCCTTACAGTAAAAGGGATGAGGTACAATACAAGTACTGTATACTGAAAGTGTGACACACTCCATCCTAGAGTGGAGATGAAAAGGAGATTCTCTCAGTGGAGAAAATTAAACACCTCAAAGCAAGAAACAGTCAATAAATGAGAATAAGGAAAAATATTACGTGTGTGTTTGCTTGTAATAAATTGTTTCTCCCTGAGTACCTTCCTTACTATCTCCCTGTTGGGATAACAAACTATTTAAAATCGCAATACGTGAAATAAATTAGTAAAAACAAGAACTTTCCCAAACTCTTTTCGTTCTCAAACAGAATATTTTCTGATCCTTGGGAAAGTTTGTAAGCCCTTTGTATGTGCATCTCTGGTGGGGGTGAAATTGTTCTAATTGTATTTTCCTGCAATTGCCTTAAGCCAGAGATGAAAAAGAAAGGTCCTAGCTTCAATTCAGCACTGAATCCATCTCAGCCACAGTCTCCAACAGCTTTTTGTATTCTAAAATTAGCAATCAAGGTAGTAATTCTCCAGAGAATGAAATGTAAATGAATACAACCAGGGTATCTTCTGATGCTTTTCCCTAAAACATCTGGCCCAGGTCAGAAAAGAATGACTAGTCTGTACCAGTATAGGAATCACTGTGTGCTTAGTTTCACCTGCAAACTTACCTCTTGAAGTTAATGCTACAATTAGCTCGCTATGCACTAAATTCAGACACCTGGGCTGTATCCACAAGAGCTCAGATGTTCGGTTCCCCAGGTACAACCAGCAGAGGGACACCTTGTGGCACTGCTAGTTGTCCCTGGAGAACACCTGTGCCCCATGCCCTTTGGGATGAGGCAGGTTACTCCAGGTGGGGTAGAAGCAGCTGGGGCCAGCCCTGGGCTGGCCCCAGCAGCCTTACCTAGGGTCCTGGGTATCTCCTGGAGCTGCAGTAGCAGTAATCCAGCTCCTCACAGCCTGGCCAGTTTTGAGCAGCGCACGCAGCAATCCTGCTGTCCTGCCCCCGGCCAGGCTCCAGTTTTGAGCACACGCACATGTGCTGCTCCATCTTTTTTTGCTCAGCGGTTTTTTGATTGCTGGATATCCAGGGGTCAAAAAAATAACCCCACACTGCTCCCTTACAGCATGGAGAACTGCTGAAAGAGTGGTATGTGGTGCCACAGATGTGTCTGCAGCACCACGATGCAGCACGGCCTCACTCGTCTGGACATGACCCTGCAAGCAGTGCTGAACCAGAGACGTACCCAAGAAATTATGTCTGGAGGTCTGATGACTATAAAAGGCAGTAGGTGTTATAATGCCTTCAAGCATACTGGAGGGAGTACACTCCCCTGCAGTCTAGCTACATCTTTTTGCAAGGAGTTGTCTGAATTTAGACCAGACTACCAGGGGCTATCCCAGAGATCACCCACTTTGAGTCTCCCTCTGCAACACCAGTAGAGGTTTTTTTTCTCATTCAGCATAACAGCTTGATAAAAAGGTTTCTTTCACAACTGAAAGTCTAGCCCAAGTGAGCCCAATAAAGAGAGAATAAATTTGAAGAGGTAAGATGCAAATTGAGATTGAGAGAACTATAAAAACCTAAACAAAAATAGACAAAGATGTTAGACCTATAATAAGAAATTTGTAATATTAATAACAGTTTTAAACCCCAGGATTTACACCAAGAGGAGGCAAAAGGACATTCAAGAAAAAGAGAACTCTAAAAGTATGTTTGCACATTCAGACTGAAAATTTAAGATACCATTCAAATTATATAATTGGAAGATAAGGTTGAGGGAGTGACATCCTTGAAAAGATCTGAATAATTATCATCTTATATTGGTCTTCACCACATAGTTCTGAAGCAAATACTTGCATAGGAATAATGCTTTATCACCTTCTGCAGAGCAGCTGTGGCAATAGCTATAGGGGTAAGGGCAGAAGTGTTTCAGTTCCTCTCCTCACTTCAAGCTGCTATAGGATATCTGGGGACAGCCTGACAAATCTAATTTCCCTGGAAGGACCAAATTTCAGAACCTAATGCCCAAATCTGATCATTCATTCTTCTAGCATTGTGGCCTCTCTTTATCTCACTTGATAGAATTTGTTTTTGTCTCTTAATACAAAATTTGCTCTTTTTTTAATAACATAGTGCATTCACCACCACCATATTTCTAAACTGCTACTTGATACATGTTAAGCTGTAGGATCAAGGAACTAAAAGGTGACTCAGAATTATCTTTACCTCACATACTGTATTGTGTAAACCCTACCTAAAGAATGGGTGTTGGATTTTAACAGGACAAAATTCATCTCATAATTGGTAACTACGGCATTTCTTAGCCTGGATAGCTGAGCTATTCAACCTCAATAGTCTCTCAGTACTCTGTTTTGAAGGACTGTTTGTTTTAAGAGGTGGTGGTTTTCACTTCTTCATTCTTATGGGAAAGATAGTAAAAGGAATAAATTGATCAGTATTGAGGTATCCAAAGAGAAACTGATCAAATGCTCTCTTGTTCTGGTAATTCATTATACTTTATTTTATTATTTAAAGCCCTGCAAACAGTGAAGAATGTTGTAGCCTATCTGACATAAATATGTATTTATCATTTAATGCAACTATCGTACCAGAGGAGTGGAAATTTAAAGGAGTTCATAATTTCTGGAATTACTTTAAAGGAACCCATTTAGTTCCCACAGTAAAGGGGAAAATAACTGAGAAAAGCCAGAAATATGAGACATCTTTATGAGACAGCTTGACAAAATAGCTTGATAGCTTATTTATGCTGTGTAGAAGTGCAGATACTATAGCACCTCGCCTTGAAGTAACTCTCTCAAGAATTCTTGCTACTGATTATCTATTACCAAAGTCTGAATCATTATAAAATTTTAAAGCTGTGTATATCCTTTAAGCTACACGATGATGGGAATTAGCAGGAAACAGTGACATGGTCAAATTATTCTGTATTCACTTTGAATGGGTTAGCAGTTTTCTGCACAAATTGTTTTCTGCACATACTGACATGTAGAAAGTAATTTTTCTTGTTGTTTTCAAATAATCTCAGCCTTCTAGTGATCCAGTCCAATTCTAAATCCCAGTCTAATTTGAATTCTAAAATGATTTGATTAATTTGATGTATCCACATTCACATAGGTTTGCAACCTTTACTGGCTCCCTGGAATAAGCATAGGTCTCAGTTCTGATATTAGCATACAGGTTTAATGTCATGGAAACAAATTTCCTCTTGTAAATTTGTTATCACCCTTATTATTAAAAATAATTATATGGTTCCCACAACAGTGAAAGTTATGATAATTGACAGGTCTTTGATATGAACAGAGATCTTGGTTTTCTCTGTTTAAAAATAGCAAATTATCTGATAGATAGATAGATAGATAGATAGATAGATAGATAGATAGATAGATAGATAGATAGATAGATATTGCAAATTCTCTGATTAAAAAATCCCCAAATTTGAGTTTTTCCATGATTAAAACGAAACACCACTATAGACATAGGTATCAGTTGACCACAATGTTATATTGATATGTTTATAATTTTAAAGCAATTTGGAAGCCTACCAGTCCCTCAATCTCTGTCTGTCTGTCTGTTCATAATGCTTTATTCACACTCTGATTGGCTGACAAGCAGCCAATCAGAGTGCAAAGATGCATTCGGGCAGCAGGTGGCAGCACAGTGGAGCACCACCATGATTGAAGTGACACAGGAGATGGAGCGGGGGGGAAGGTGAGGCCAGCACAACTGGCCTAGCCCCCACCACCCTGCTCTCTGGAGGCAGCAGCAATGGAGTGGACAGAACAGGCGGGGCAAGGCAGCAGCACTGGCCTCGCACCCCCTGCCCTCCCCACCTCCCTGCAGGTGTCAATGATGTGGGGGGCAAGGCCACTAAACTTGTTTTTGCCCCCCACTCACTCCTTGGAGGTGATGGCGGTAGCAACAACATGGTGGGGAGTGGAGTTGGGATGCCATGGGTGGATGAGGTCACTGTTGCTGGCCTTGGCCCGTCCCTCCCCCTTCCATCATCACCACCTGCAGGGCCAACATAGAAGTGGTGGGGGAGGAGCAGGCATGCCGTGGTGGTGGCGGTGGTGCTGGCAGTGGGGGGGGAGGGAAGGAGTGGGGCTGGGTCCAATGTGGTGGGGGGAGAAGCTGGCCAGCTGTGGCAGCAGAGGGGCAGCAGCAGGCCTGGCCCAACGCAGCCCAGTGCAGCAGTGGCTGGCGGATGTGGGGAGTGAGCCTCCTCCTCCTCTTGGGCCTGGGCCCACTGCTCCCCCACCCCATCCCTCACATCGGCCCCAAGCCCAATCCTCCCATCCCCCCGCTGCTGGGTCAGCCCAGGCCCACTGCTCCACCCCACCCCCTGCCATAGTGGCCTGGCTTCTCCCCACCCTTGGGCCCAGTTCTCCCCTGCATCAGGCCCAGGCCTGCTCCTCCCCTCCCCCTGCTGCTGTGGCAGGGAGGGAGGGAGTGAGCCCAGACCCCAAGCAGCAGGAGGGAAGGGGGGAGGGGGCCTAGGTGTGGGGGGCATGGGGCTCCATTCCCCCCTCTCCCCTCATCATTCTTGATGGGCAATTGGCTAGTAATAAAAAAAAATACATTCTAAATACCTATACATTTTGGTATTTGATTTTGGGTTTTTTATCATGAAAAATCAGAGTTTCCCCTGCCCCTGCACTCACCAGGACATGGTTTTAGCTGAGTTTCTCCACCCCCCCCATCCCCCCAACTGCCCCCACTGCTCTGTGGCACTGAGCAGCCCTGATATGCTGGTGCCCTGCCCATGCCATTGCCCCTCACTCCCAAGCCACAACCCCCCCCCAGCCCTGTTGGTGCCACTCATTTCCCACCTACAGCCCCCTGGGCCCTGCTAGAGCCCCTCACTCCCCACCCACAGTCCTCTGCCCCACTCCCCACAGCTCTGCCAGAGGGGCACCCAGCTGCCAGAGCTATGGGGCCATGGACCCAGGTCTGCACCCCCCTGATCCCTGCAGCAGGCCTCCAAACTGTAGCTGCTGCCCACGGGAGGCAGCAGATTCTGTGGCAGAGCAGAGCATGGAGCCTGGCTTTCTCTCCCTCATGTGCATCACAGCCAGAGTGTGGCTGGGCACCTGTGGTGCCTGCCACTCAAAAGCCCTGAGTAGGCAGCAGTGCAGCCTGCAGGTGACTGCTGGACTAATCAAGAGTCACATGGGCAACAGGAGGCTACCTGATTGGAGGATGGGTCTAGTTGCTTGTACATAAGAGCATGCCCTGAGTAGTAAAAGGGGCAGTTGCTGCAAGCAGCCTGAGGCAGAACATCATCTAGTTGGAGCTTCTGTTTAAGAACACATGGAGGTACAGGGCAGGAACTATGGGGATGGCAGGAGGTTCTTGGTCCTGGGAAATTAACTAAAACTACACCCTGCTGGGGTTGGTTGATGTTGTGGGTCTGCTTCTGGCAGGGCAGCTTCCAGGAAATGCCACACCTGTATCTCCCCAGTGAAGGGCGAGTATGGGGTAACCAAAATGCCTCAGCCCCCGCTGCCCTGCTCCCCTTCCCGTGGAGGGGAAAGGAAAGCTAAGGGAGCACACCCTGAGAGGAAAGCAAGGGGCCTAGGCCCACTGAATGGGGTCTGAGGCAGGGTCCAGGTAAGTCAACAGCTGCCTGAGGCTCAAAAGTGTCCAGGTACTTTGACAGACACCTGAGGCCAGAGCAGCCATAGGCTGAGTTAGTGGGGGCCCAGGTAAGTCATCAGACACCTGAGGCCCAGAGGCCCCAGTGAGGGGGCAGAGTAGTAATGACCCAGTAGCCATGTAAAGTAGGGCCTTAAGACAGTCTAAAGGGATCCACATAAGCCAACCAGAGTAGCAGCAGCTGGCAGCTGTGTAGAGTAGGGCCTTAAGAAGGTCTGAAGAGCTGCACATGGGCTGACTGGACTAGCCTCAACCAGCAGCCATGTAGAGTAGGGTCTTAAAATGGCCCAAAGAACTACTGTGGAGAAAACTTACCCAAGTCGATGGAGAGGCAGCAGGATGCCACGCCAGCAGCGGAGCACGGCGAGAGTGAAACCACGGTGGCTGGAGCTGCTGTGGGCAAAGATCAAAGTGAAAGCCTGCTGTGGAGCCAGGAGGAGCCAGGAACAGCTCCCGCGTCTGCCTGGGCATGCTTTGTAAAAGCGTGCCAGGGACGATTGGCCAGGTGGACGCCCAGCACCAGGATAAAAGGCACGGCAGGAAGGAAGCCAGGGGAACTGGAAGCAGCATCTCCAACCAGCTCAGAAGAGCCAGGATGCACAGATGATTCCAACAAGGGAACGTGGTGGCTCCCATGGAAGGTGAGCATGACAGGAACACTGGGCCAATGAGGGCCCAAGGAGTCGCTCGTGGGGCCAGTGTGAACAGAGGACAGCAGCAGCGACTGGGACACCATCAGGAGCAATGGGGATAGAACTCTGACATGCACAGCAGATGGCAGGTACTGAACCTGGGGAGGAAACAACACGGCAAGGGGGGTTGAAGCCTGGGCAGAGACAGATGCCACATAAGCCAGGAGCAAAGAGGGGCCGCGGGAGATGCTCGGTACTAATATCATCAGCGACCAATGACCACAACCCCTAAGGGACCGAGCACCAGGGAGGGCCATAACATCGACCCTGATGAACAACACCACAGTTGGCATTAGGCAGGATATACGGGAGGTGGAGCCCCAAAAAGACTTACTGCGATGACAACCAGGGGGAAGTACTAGGGGAGGCAGGACCAGACATCATCCTCCCGATAGAAAACTATTTACCATCAAAGACATGGCAGGAGAGATCCCTGGGGGAACTGACTCGAGGTCACTTCCAATAGCCTGGCCATGCAGCCCAGGAAGCCATGGCAAATTTTGAGAGGAACCTAAATGCATGATGCTCGGGGGATAGGCACGGAAGGTTACAACTACACACAAGCTGACTGGATTAGGTGGAGTGGAAGCCCCAGTAAAGGGACATGAATTAAGGCACAGGCACATCCAAGGATGCTTGAGGCCTAGTTGCTCCAGAGGCCAGAGTGGCCCAGTAAGGGGCTGGGGGAGTGATATTTGGATGCCATCTGCAAGGCATAGGACATGGGAGAAGGGGAGGTTTGGAGTCAAGTAATATGCCCTTGGCATCAGGCTTTAAAATGGGCAGCCTCCTGTTTAAAAAACAAAACAAAACAACTTATTGTTTACATCAAGGCATGGCAGACAAGTGTAGGTGGGCAGACTCCCCAGACAGGGAGGTGGGCCGGCATGCTAACCAGCCCCAGTAGTTACCTTGTTACACAAAGCAGAGCCCATGGGAGGGGATGGATGTGGGGTGCGTGTTGTGGGCTCAGGGCTCCCCACTCTGCTGCCTTCCCTCTGGGGCCTCCATAGCCCAATGGGTGGGATGCAGTTGGGCAAAGCAGTACTGGGTGAGGAAGCTCATTGCTAGGAGCTCCACGCCACCATGGAAAACCCAGATCCTGGATATGAATAAATATACACTGTGGCTCACCTAAAAACCTTTCTAAAAAGGGTACTAAAATGACCCCCTCTGCAACTTCCACTACAATAACTGACTTTAATGATAATAATATGCATACCTTCTTAATACAATAACTTTGTTCATTAGTTTCTATAGAAATTTCCAAACAACTAAAGAAATTAAAATGGCAACAAATCCTCACAACCAGCCAAAAATTTCTGCTCTAAGATAACTTTTTCCTTTGGAAAGGGGCAAACATAGTGCCCATATTTAAGAAAGGACAAACATAATACCCATATTTAAGAAAGGGAAAAAGAAGGATCCAGGGAACTACATACTGGTCAGCCTCATCTCAGTCCCTGGAAAAATCATGGAGTAGATCCTCAAGGAATCCATTTCTAAGCACATGGAGCAGAAGAAGGTGATTAGGAACAGTCAGCATGGATTCACCAAGAGCAAGTCATGCCTGACCAACTTGATTGCCTTCTATGATGAGACAACCGGCTCTGTGAATGGGGGAGACCACTGGATGTGGTTTACCTTGATTTTAGTAAGGCTTTTGAAAGTCTCCCACAACGTTCTCACAAGCAGACAAAGGAAGTATGGGCTGGATGAATGGACTATAAGGTGGATAGAAAACTGACTGGAGCATCAGGGTCAGAGGGTAGTAATCAATGGCTCAAAGTCTAGTTGGCAGACAGTATCAAATGGAGTGCCCCCAGGTTCATAGTGACCTAAACAATTTATAGGATTGGGCCAAAAGAAATCTCATGAGGTTCAACAAGGGCAAGTGAAAAGTCCTGCACATAGGAAGAAACAATCCCATGTACCGGTACAAGCTGGGGTCTGACTGGCTGGGCAGCAGAAAGGGACCTGGGGGTTACAATGGACAATAAGCTGAATATGAGCCAACAGTATATCTTTGTTGCTAAGAAGGCTAATGGCATACTAGGCTGCACTGGTAAGACTGCTGCCAGCAGGTCAAGGGAAGTGATTATTCCTTTCTCTTCAGCACTGGTGAGGCCACATCTGGAGTAGTGTGACTTACAAGGAGAGGCTGAGGGAATGGGGCTTATTTAGTCTTGTGAAGAAAAGACAGAGGGGATTTAAAAGCAGCCTTCAACTACCTGAAGTGGGGCTCAAAAGGGGATGGAGCTAGGCAGTTCTCAGTGGTGACAGATGACAGAACAAGGAGCAACAGTTTCAAGTTGCAGCAAGGAAAGTTTAGGTTTGATATTAGGAAGAATTTTCTCACTAGGAGGATAATAAAACACTGGAACAGGTTATCCAGAGAGGTGGTGAACTACCCCATCTTTGAAGGTTTTTAAGACCTGGCTAGATAAAGCCTTGGCTGGGATGATCTAGTTGAGGATGGTCCTTCTATGAGCAGGAGGTTGGACTAGATGACCTCTTGAGGTCCCTTCCAACCCTAATTTTCTATGGTTCTATGATTCTTTTTAAAGCTAAGATATAATTATGTAATTCAAAACTTTAGATAATAGAGATTTCTCAAGAACTTGTGAAATTGCAAAAATTAATAACTCACCAGATTTTGTCACTAGGCTGAGGAGAAACTGCTTTTTTCCTAATATTTCATCTGGCCCACAAAGTTCAATTAAAATACAACCTCTCACTTCTATCTGCAAGAAGCTAAGTGGAAATATCTTTGGCTAAGACAGACTGAGCTTGCTGACATAGACTCAGTCATAAAGAGCTATGAAAAGTTTCTATGAATATTCCACAATGTGATTTGTCCCAAATAGCTGCTATCCATGATTCCATACCAAATTCAAAAGTAGAGTTAATGACAATGTAGTTGAAAAAACACTGCTGCTCTCTCTGTTCTTGAATTATCTGCATGCAAAATGGCATTTTCTTGGACTGCAGATGTCCAAAGAGATTTCGATTGTTTTGTTCACATTTTTGCTCAGTAGGCTATTTGTTGTTAGTACAATAATTTATGCTAACAGTTTTCAGTCTGAAACTTGTTTATCAAATGTTAACTGCATGTATTTAATATCCTAACCGTGAGCTCCTTTGATTGGGCACATAGGTCAGATGGTTTATTTTTGCTCCCCACTGGGTAAACATAAAACTAAAAACTGAGTTTCTAGAATCAACATTCACATTTAAGAGTTCAAAATCCATGTTCATGAGCATGCCCTCTAAACTAAAAGGTAAGGAATAGAGTGCCTGGAAATGAAAACCTAGCTCTGGGACATAGAAGGAAAAATGAAACCACCTTTTTTCTCTTCCATAATACAAAATCTGAAGACATGAAATTATTCATCACAAAGAATGGTCCCAATCCTCACCTGGTATAAATTGGCATAGCTGTATTGTCTTGCACCTGCTTCTTCCTTCTGCCACATTAGCCAGGCCAAATGAATTTAGCCACTTTTCTCTTTATCATATTATAGTAATTCAGAACTGTCCAATAGCACCTGTGGGCTGCCTGAAGCCAGTAAGGGGTTAAATTGAGGACCACCCCCACCCCCCCAGCTGTCACTCAGCTGCTACTCACACCATTGCTCTGGCTGCAGAAGCAACCAGGGTCTCCAGGCTCCTCCGTCTGACCTTCCCTTTCCCGCCTCCAGGGGGTTTGGAGTGCAGCAGTGTGAGGCCCCACCAGATCCATGGCTCCCACTGGTGTAGCCACCACTAGTGCAGCCCATGAGTCCTCTGGCTGCTTACAAGTTGGACAGCCCTGTATTGAGTTTTTTGAAAAATATTCATTATTCATAGGTATAGACTGAAGCATAGCATACATGCATAATTCTTAGCCTATATGTAGCATCTGAAGTGTTCACCTTGACTTTTTACTATTCATTAGTCTCAGTGATGCTTCTGTTCCCAGATTTGGATGACTGAAACTTGTAAAGTAGCAGAATAATTAACAATGAATAAGGAATGATAACACTTCCTCATAGCACACTTTCTGATACAGTGCTAATACTCATGACTTCTGAGGGATCCTCCCCTACTTAAAATATCCAGCAGTTAAGCAAATGACCACAAGCATTATGGGTACATACAAGCATTACATCTAGATTACATACAAGCAAATGGCTGGATGTACAGGTGTTCACAGGGTTTAAATCACATCAGAGGTGAACTAACTTTAGATTAACCTGGGTTAACATAATCTAAAATGGGTTAACCCAGTCTAGTGAATGCTTGAACTTGTTCATAGCATGGGCTGCATCAGTGGGAACTGCACTAGTGGGGGCTACACCAATGAGAGTCACGGGCCCCCCAATACTCCACATAACCTCCTTCTGTGCAGGGAAAGCTCAGCCCCAGACCTACCAGTCCCCACCTCTGTGGACCCACCATCCCTTCCCTGATTTTGCCAACCCTCCTTCCCACCCCCTAAGTTACTTATCTCTGACTACCACATCACTCCTGGCAGCAGTGATGCATGAAAGTACCACTCTTGGTTTAGGTGTAGTGGCTTAGACTAAGCCATCTAAACCTAAACTGGGTTCTACAAATGCTTATTTACACTGTATATGGTGCCAAGAATCCTAGTGAACTGAACTTAGAACTTACATATATAAAAAATTACAATTTTTAACCATTCCATAATCTCTGATAAAAATATAACACATTTAAAATGGAAAGAGCATTGTTCATATATTATATAATCAATCTATGGAGTTCACTACGACAGGATATTACTGAGGTCAGTAAGATACAAAAAGAGATTTGACATTTATGAATAAGAATAGCATCTGCAGTTACACTAGACTAGCTAGAATAAAATTACAAGGGCCATCAATCCACATGCTTCAGGATATAAGATAATCACCAGCTGGTGCCACAAAGAAAATTACCCCTCTAGTAGAAGTACCAAACAATAGGAGACACGACCAATGTGTTATTCCTCCTCAAAAAGATTCTGCATTGACCTTAGTTGGAAATAGGATGTCAGACTAGGTAGTTTGTTGCTCTGTTCTGCTATGAGAAAATTTATATTCCCAACAAATGTCCAGACTAAGAACAAAAATCACAAATAAACAATTCTTTCTTCATTAAACACTCAAACTCAGTGACTATAGACCTTAAAATAGTTGTCTGATAAGCTGACCTCAACTTTTCAGGGTGGGATAAACTTCAAGGCAATGCAGACATTTCTCTTGAATCCTAGATTCTGCATTTCTTTTGCCTTGTTTACCTTTTTAATAACATTTGGTCACAAACTAAGATGGCATACTTCTGTTAGTCAAAATCCCTAATGGAGAATAAGTACGCTATCATTAAATACATCGAAGAAGTCTGAAATCAGACTTTCCCCTCCCAGATACACAGCATACTCAACCCATACATGACACATCTTCGGGATGGACCCATGTAACTTAGAGATGGTACTTTGTAGTATTCAGCCCTCTATTGCCAAAAACAGTGCTGCTTATTTTGTAATTATGTGGTGCCACTGGGGAGAGAGTATATTTGTATCTATAGATAGACGTAGATGCTAGTATACAAACACACAAGAGAGAAAGGAGGCAAAAGAATATACCTAGAGTACAGATTCAAATTCATAATAAACTATAGTTTGTCTGCCAGAAACAATAGACAAATGACAAAGCAATTTTCACACTTCTTAATGAGATCCCAGGGTAGTTTTCTTGAGCTCAAAACTGAAACTGTTGAATAGATGAATTTAAACTCAAGCTGCTTCTCAGGAAACTTCTGGTTGATTTTTTTTAAGGAAAGTGGTACATATAATACTGGCCAGCAGTACAGTGATGTGTGCACACATAGGAACATCAGGATTTATTATCATGAGTTCAGCATTGATTAACAATATTACAATGAATACCAAAGGAGCAAAGAGTGATTTGTCACTTACTATAAAATGTAGCCGAATTTGTTTTAGATACTCACAGAGGGTCCAAGGAACTAAAGTAATTATTTTGTGAATGAAATATTGGATGCCAGATATTAATAATAGAGGGTCTTGATCTCCCAAACTCCCCTGGACTATATTCTATGCACACATTTTTTTAAGAAGTGAAATATTTGGTGTTTATAAATGTGAAAAACTGGCTAAAATTGAGCAATTGTATGGACACGCCCTATGCTGTGTTTTCCATGCAAATCTTATGGAAATCTTACTTCTTGTTTCTGACCTGCAACACTTCCACTAACAGAGGGTAGATCTTGACCTGTGCTACAGCCAATTTTTACAACTCCAGCTGTACAAGATTCAATAAAATTGCCCTAAATGGCCAAATAAAGATTCCCCCACCTATGTGAGGAACTCCCAGCTAGTAGTTCTGTAATCTTCCTGGATGTATCTACACGTGCCATTAAGGTGACTTGATAAACTCCAGAACAGTTTGCTCCAGAATTTATCACAACACCTTAATGGTACATGTAGATGCTTTAATTGCGGTGGTCCAGGACATGCTTGCAGATACTGCACCTAGGATCACAGCAGTTTGAACCAGGGAGGAACAGCCCTGGGCTGGTAGGGAGTTCAGGGGGGTCAGCCCTGGGCTGTCGGAGGTGGCATTGGGTGGTGGAGGGACTGACTAGAGAACAAAAGTTTAACCCCAGTGGGTGGACCCCTGTGACTAGGCAGCAGGCAGGGGTCTGTCCCGCTGCTGCCTGGGCTGACCGGGTGCATTTACACATGCGTTTAGGTGCATTATTTTTGCCATTGTATGATAGTCTTACAGTGGCAAAAATTAGTTTGCTACAGTCTAATAGCATCACACGTAGAGACTGTGATGCTTTACACCCCAGCAAATTAGTCTACTGTGCAATTGAGTGCACTTGTAAATGCGCCCTCTGTATAGGCAACATACCACAAGTCAGAAGCAGGTGGCTAAAGCATCTTTTTTTAAAGTGATTCCAAATTGGCACACTCGTTCTTTGGGACTCATTACAAATTGGCATAAACTAGAGCAGCCATGAAGCTACTATAACCTGCACCAGAAGCTAAACTTGCTCCCAGTTATTCTAAAAATCTGAGAAATCTAAAGATGTGTGATCTCCCCTCCCTTCCAGTCCTAGGTCAAGCATAGCTCATTAAAATCAGAGTATCAAGGGCTTCTATTGAATCAAGACAGAAAGAAGAAAAAAACTGTGAATCTCTAGACTAAGCTAACTAAAATCTTTTTCCATTGTGACTTAAAGATGATTTGAACCCAAATCTCCTGAAGTCAAAACTTACAAAAGTAACCCTTGGCCCCAGCTTTTGCTACCTTATTAACAAATACTCGGCTTCTGTACAAACCCTTTTTCTGGTTACGACATTCTGAATTCATCCCTGATTTTCCCTTTCTATATGTCTTCAAGGAAGGATAATTTCAAATACATACTGATCTTGTCTAAGAACACTAAGGGGTAAATTTTCAGTGCAGTGCTCAGAGATTTAGATGTGCAGTTCCTATTAACATTAATGGAAGTCATGTAGCTAAATTCCTGTATACCATGCTGAATCTATAACCCCAGTTCTGTTTTTTAATGAAAATTTCATAAGGATATTTAGCACATGAATTCAGCTGCTGCACATAATTACTAACAAAATTACTGAGTTTTAAGTCCCTGCTTCCTATAAAACATAACTAAGTGTACAACACTAAATATTATGATCTACCAGGTCAACAAGGAGTGTTCAGAAAAGCCTATATGATCCTCCTTTATTCAGGGGCTTCAGAGTGGTAGATGACTTCAAACAAGCCATGGTCAGATTCAGAAGTGATGCTGAATGCAGTATAATGTAGGTCTGATTCCCAAATTTAGGCCTAAGTTTAACAGGTTGCCAGCAAATCAAAGGAAGTGATTATTCCCCTTTATTCAGCACTGGTGAGGCCACATTTGACCCCATGACAGAAAGAATATAGGCAAATTAGAGAGAGTCCAGCTATTGGAGATGAAAATTCAGGTCCGAGACCACGATGCAGCTGGCTGTCATTAAATAGGTCAGCTGGTGACTTTTGTGTGACCCCATGGTCTGCAGAGTGAGCAAAGACTACCTGCAGAGCAGCTGGAATAGAGTGTCTTGTGCATGCCCATGTGTTATGTGCAGAGCCCTAGTGGATGAGGTGCATAATCCATATAAAACGAACCTCTGATAGACAGGAGGTGTGTGTCTTGATGCAACTGAGGGGGGGGGGGGTGTTTCTGTGTGTGTGTGTGATTGAGGGTGTGACTGGGTGCAAGAGTAACTTGTGAACGAAGTGGTTGTTGGACTGTGCGGGTGAGAGACTGAGCGAGAGCTGGAACAGTGTGACTGAATTCAGTGAGTGAACTGTGAAGGTACACTGTGCTGAGCTCCAGTGGCCTGTGTCCCTGCTGCTGTGGATTCTCTATCTACCGGAGAGAGTAGATAGGGTTGGCTCCCCAGGTCCCTTTTCTTTTCTTCCAGGTGTGCATGTCACTTAAGGTAGCAGCCCTCTACTCTCCTTGGTAAGTATTGCCCATTCTTTCCTTCTCTCCCCCTGGCTCCGAGTTTTCCCACCCCTGCTTACATGTGGGAGGTGAGCCACAAGCCACCCACAAGCAGCCATCTGAGGTTCAAGTGACCGGAGGCACCTGAATTGCGAGTTTAATAAAGTTTCCTCTCTCTTAATAAATAAAGTTGTTCTATCCCTGTTTGTAATTTAAACATATGGATATTGCTAAGGATAAGAATTATTAATGTTAAGATAAGTATAGGATAAGGTTATTTTTATTAGGTGGAACTATTGTTTGGGTGTGTTATTGGACATTAGTTGTTAGGTTACTTACTTACTTGTTAGTTGCTGTTCCTTAATAAAACATTGTATTCATTATACCTTATATATTTGTGTAAGCTTCCTTATTAGTCTTACTGCAACTAATTGCTGGATTAATTGGGCAGTGATAGACATGCCCTGATTAATTTGTTAGCCAGCCCAGAGCCAAAAATCACCTCCATTGGAATCTGGACTAGTGAGTGAGCCATTGTTGGGCATTTAATTAGGCCCCAATTAAATCCAGGTCCAACATAGCAGAGGGCAACAAAAATGGTTAGGGGACTGGAGCACATGACTAATGAGGAGAGGCTGAAGGAACTGGTTTTATTTAGTCTGGAAAAGAGAAGACTGAGGGGGGATTTAAGAACAGCCTTCAACTACCTGAAGGGTGGTTCCAAAGAGGATGGAGCTAGACTGTTTTCAGTGGTGGCAAATGACAGAAGAAGCAGCAATGGTCTCAAGTTGCAGTAAGGAAAGTTTGGGTTAGACATTAGCAAAAACTCTCTTATTTGGAGGGTAGTAGAATTCTGGAACAGGTTACCCAGAGAAATTGTAGAATCTCCATCCTTGGAGCCTTTTAACACCCAGCTAAATGAAGCCTTGGCTGGGATGATCTAGTTGGGAATGATCCTGCTTTGAGCAGGCAGAACTAGATAACCTCCTGAGGTCCCTTCCAACCCTAATTTTCTAAGGTTCTATATTGACCATGCATGCATAACCCAGCACCAGCTCAATACCCTATTGCCTTAAACAGAGCCCCTTAGGTTCTCCTCCTTCGGTGCTGCACACCCAATAAGTCTTTGTTCATCTTCATTCACTGATAACTATGAATATCATTTCATACATATAACATCATAACTTACACAGTAAGAAGTCAAGGGAGGTACACCTTCAAGACGCTTTAACTTATGCATTATCCAGCTCTTGAGTGGCTAAGTCCCTGACAGAGATTTGGCAGAGTAAATCTAATTTTCAGGACTAAATTTATACAAAGTTATGATTCTCTTCTGAATATAGCACACATGCACACACACTCTCTCTCCCTCTCTCTCTATATATAAACACAAAAATAATGACATTTCAGCTTTAACTGAATACTTTTTAGTATATTTTTAAATATATCCAAGATGTGCACATTTACATTACACTGATAGGGTTTATTTCCCACACCAAACCATATTTTCTACAAAAGCTTATTTGAAAAAAAATATTATCTATTTGAATATAATTCATTCAGTTCTAATATAACTTCTATTATTTGTTCATCTTGTTTCTTTGGTCTTCAGGCTGATCCCAATAATAATTATATGCTGATATCCAAGTGAAGCCAAAAGAAAGAGAGTGATTCAGAAGAGAACCATTTTCCCTCTCCCCTCCCCATTTCCTTGCCAAACAAATGTCCCAACAGAGTGGTCCAATCAAGCAGTGAAGAGCAGCGGGTACAATTATTAGCTCCAGATTACTTATTTCTTATGTAAGGGTTAATAACCTTACACGTATATCTGCCAAATTCCAAGTCACGTCACTATCTATTGCCTTCCTGGAATATTACATGACTATGTCCTAATGAAGCTGCAGGCAGGATTTTTCTTTGCTTCCTGTCCTGAACTTTGCTGTGTAGGTTGCTGCACAAAGAATTTCTTTCCAAAAGTGGCTTTATTCAAGTTGAACATGAAGTGAGTTGTATGTAAATGAACACACATGGAGACAACTTTAAAATGAATTTGCAAAGCACTTTTAGACTTTTTAGATGAAAGGTGCTATAGAGCTAGGAATCCATAAGGGTCAGATATGCCCAGGTGAGATACTAAATACTTGTGAAAAAAAATCAAATATTGGATAATGCTTGTTTGTTGTATGGCTATTCTGGTACAGGATGTTTTATAGGCACACACAGATACAAGGTGTTGCAATCTCCTGAACGCTCATAAAGCTGCTATACTATCCCCTCACAGAGGCTGGATGAAGCTTCTCTATCTCTAGACTTCTTGGGACAAACTTCAGGTTCAGACCCTGCATCAAATGTAACTTTATAACAGGAGTCCTACAGTTCAATTGATGAAGCCCTTAAACTGTTTCATTTCTCTGTGGCCTCTCCAAAAGCCATTTCATACTCTCAGCATACCATCAGAGAGATATTTTGCTGTTTCCCTCTTCGAGGATGCAATATAAGTAATTAAAATACAGGACTTGACACAGAATTCCTAAACACACACAGACACTCTTCATTCATAAATAAAGCATAAGAGATATACAGGTCTACAGATAATTAACAAATGCCAGTAAGCTTGATTTTGCCTTGAGTTCCCCACATTTCCAGGAAGTCTTTCACATTTTAGTTAATTCTTTCCTGATTTCCAGGACCTCCCTACATCCTTTTTCTGTTTGTTCTTCAGTTCTAGTAAAGTCTCTCTTTTTTCCATACAGTCAGCTCCCCATAGGTGTGCAGATCCAGCGGGCAAAAAGGTTGGTTCCTGTTTCTTTTTGACAACAGCTCTTAATACTGTTTTCTTGTTCCTTCTTTCCAGCATTAGATTTTCTATTGCATTGGATATCTGTTCGTCTTACCTCCATAGATGATCAGTTTTGGATTAGCCACTTCTTTATCTTACCAATTCTTTTGTCAGGGCAGAGTCATTTACTGTGCATGATTTTTCATTATTGTGGAGCAGCTTCCAATCAGGTTTTGAGAGGTACCATTGTATTTTAGCAAATGGCTTATTTAGAAGATTAGAGTTATACAAAGACTGAGTAACTTCCAACAGAATTTATGCATTTTATACAGACAACTCTGTGAACTGCCACATAAGTCCAGATCTGTATAAGGAGAAGAATAGTGTCAAGTATGGGAGCAAAAATGAGGTGCTTACTGAAGCATATTAGAGTAGCCCACCACCATTTTCTTTAACTTGGCCTGAGGAGTAGTTCAGCCTCTGACATGGTCTAAGATAATCAGGCAAATGGGTACAAGAAAACCTCCCCAGGTATATGGAGAACTTGTTTGGTGTACCTAGGAATCGCTCCCTCTCAAGGGACTATGTAAATTTGATAGGTAAAACACAAAACAACAGATCATGGCAGGTAGAGGAGGAGTGACTCTGAATACTAGGACAAGCATGTTGCTCATGGGGAATAAAAATATTTTTTTCTGCAGCATGCAGAACATATAAATTGTTTGGTTCTGTAGATTTCTTGGCTATTTTTCCTCTTGTCTTTTAATAAATATTGTCTGTTTATTGCTGGATTATTATTGATGAGCTTCACAGAGGAATGTATCTTGCTATGCTGTTTGAATGAAGAAAGATTTGAGTTTTAGAAGTAGAAAATTGTTCCAAGAATAAAGAGCAGGCACTAAGTTTTAAAAATACTTTTACACTGTAGTTAAAGATTCCCTAAAACAAACAGCTTTGCTTTATCTGGAAAAGGGGTTATAAGAACCTTAAAAGGGCCCATGTGCTGTGGATCACACTATTTAAGGATAATGCTATTACTATGTGAATGCTATGTAATATGTGTGTTACTTCACTAATACAAAGGATATTTTGCCATCAACTCCTCCATATCCCAAGGCTTCAAAAAAGATACAATCTTCACAAGTGAAATTGATAACAGACCTCCAATCTGAAAAGTTGTGATCTGTCTAACAACACATGATATGATGTTACATCATAAATTAATATGATCCTGTATAACAAGTGACAAAAATGTGAAATGTAATAAAGAGAAAATAGAAGTCTTGTAAGCACTTGTACCATCTCCAGAGATTAAAAAAGAATCTACACCTGCTGCCCATGAAGAATTTGATGTACTAATTATCCACCATGAAATTTGATTTAAAAACACGCTTCCCAGATTATGCACATCTCCTGCTGATGTTAACAAAACGCCTTTAAAAGTGTTTGACTGCTGATGGCACTGCTACAGACATTCTTTTTGTGAATAATAAGCTATAATGACATACAAATTTCCCACCTCCTCACATATATGAAAATCTCCAAACAAATGCCAGAAAAAGTTGGCAAATTATTGTTGATGATGCCACTCAAGACCAAGCACAATGCACTATTTCCAAAACAAATTCCTGCATTTAGCTGATAGGGGTCTATCTGCAGGAGGTAATTCATCCTGATAATTGATTAAGTTTGCAAATTGATACATTACAAACCAGTCTGAATAGCAAATGAGGATCATAAATGGCTTTTAAAAGATTAATTTTTAAGGTGAGAAATGTAGATAATAAAACAGTCATCCTAATTTACAAGGGTGTATTTCACAAAATGTTCAGCTATATTAGTTCACTGTGATGCATAAAGAAGAGCCAGCACTGCAGTATTTGGATAATGACATATCCAATATTACATTATAGGCTGAGCTTTCAAAACAATGGTCTTGAGTTCCACAAAGACAAAGATAGATAGATAGATAGATAGATAGATAGATAGATAGATAGATAGATAGATAGATAGATAGATAGATAGATAGATAGATAGATAGATAGATAGATATTCCTGTAATTTAATTGTTTTAGAGAAACTAATGGGCCAAATACTATAGACCAGATACTAGTTATCTCTCTCATATGACTCCTGGAAGGTACTTAGATATTACCATGATGATGGCAGTAAAAGAACTAGAATGAAATAAAATGTACCAAAAAAAGAAAAAAAAGCCTAAACCAAACTGCAGAAGCACAGTCACTACATATTGTTTTGGTTGCAGAAACAGATCCGAATTTAGATATCCAAAATGTAGGCAAATAGGTGAATGCTTGTTCCTACCAGTTTGCGCTCACAATTGTTGTAAGTGCATATCATGCATATTTCTGCAACTGAAAATGTATTTTCTCCACATGGATCTCAAATCTCTCATTATGAGAATTTGACTGCATAAAATAAAGGTACCGCTTAATCATCAATCCCTGAATCAGGATTTTTCATAAAGTATGCCTTAATGCCAATATCTTTTGAAGTTTAAACATGCTGCCATTGACTGCCCACTCCTGGGCTTGTAATCCCATTGGAGCTCCATAAAGAATGGATACTGCAAAATTAAAACTAATGTGATATCTGACAGCTGTATCTTTCTAACAGAATTGCTGCGGATTGATAGAGGAGTAAAATAATTCGTACGATACAGCAGGCTTCAACAGTTTGCTTCCCTTGTCAGCAGAGGACTTATACTGAGGGTCTTCCACAGGTTCCAAAGATGTTGTTGTGGTCACTATTCTATCATATATATGTTGTTTTAGAGGCATTATTACAGCCGCCTTCCTCTTATCTGCTCTCTTTCAAAGTGCAGAAAAAGAAAGTATAGCACTCTAAAGAATTTGCCTATATCACCTCACTGACAAGTCCAATACTACTGCCAAGAAACCAGTCGCATTCACCCCCATCCCCTCTATGCACATGCTGCCTGTCAAAAATTTTATACTGTTTTCAGTTTTGGTGCTTGCAGAGAGATGCTCTCAAGAGCTCAGTGTCAGCTATGCTTCTGAGAAGGTTGCTGGGCACACCTGGCTCTGCTCGAGGAGTAAACATGCAACAGTTTTGAAGTACAAGTTGCATTCAAAGTGGAAACCAGAGAGTGGAGTATATTTCTCAGCAGTGGCCTCAGGACCAACATGGAGACAGTAAAGGCTTATCTTTAGTAAAGGGGTCAATGCCATAAAAGGAGTTAGTATCAGAGCCAAAATTAAAATTCAGGAGTTCCCAGCTCTCAGATTGGCCTTACTCCTGGTTTTATCACAAGTCTAACTTTAGTAAAAAGGGGAGGGCTAAACTACATTCTACTAGACTTTGAATCTAGGATCGGTCTGACTCAACCCAGGAAAGTTGAGATCCTTGAAGCCCAGTAGTAGAAGCATGGACAAGGAGTTCCTGGTTTGCTCAGGCTAAACCTGAGATACTCTATGACCGCATCTACACATGCTGACTGTGCAGTTGTTACTGCACAGTCATTTGGTTCTTTTTTATACAAGTATAAACAGGTATAAACAAGTACTAAATGACTGTGCAGTGACCCAAGTTACTGTGCAGTAGCACCGACAAGCGTCTTTTTTGTGACACTACTGCCCAAAAGCCTAATACTACTGTGCAGTAGCATCGCGTCATGGTTCTCGCCACACAATAGTACTGCACAGTAGTATTTGGCTACTGCACAGTCAGCATTTCATGTAGATGCAGGTTATATAAGTAAGACCACATTATAAGAAACTTTCAGATAGCAAAACTGGCACCTGTACCTTATTGAATTTCTCCTTTTGCCTGTAAACTCTATATCAGAGTACTTATGGCTCTAAGAAGTGTAACTTAGAATAAAAGGGGAAAATTCAGGAAAGAAAATAGTTATGATGAAAACATTAATGAAAACAGCATGTGTTAAAGCCAAACAGTCTTATAACACATGAGAAATACAACTTGAGTCATTAAACTGAGTTGGTCAAGATATTTGAGCTATGCCATAGAGCAGTGGTCTCAAGTCAATGGTTTGCAGGTAACATGTTGTTTTTGAGACCCTCCAATTTTGCCAGCCATAACAAGTTAAATGGAAGTTGATATCACAAAGTTTGATGCTATCCTCAGTGTTTTTCTTGTTCAGTACTGTTGATCAGGAGCCAACACATCTTGGGAGCCAACACATCTGTTACACAGTGGGTGCATCTACATGTGTACCCGGGACCACAGCCTTTTGAGCTGGGTTGGCACAGCCCCAGATGGCAGGAAGCTTGGGGGATCAGCCTACCAGCCTGGAGCTGTTCTGCCATGGCTCAATATGCTGTGGAGGGGCTGGCTAGAGCACAGGGATGCTATAGTAAAGGGCTAGCTATCATCCGGCCCCCCACAATGTAGCACTCGCATGCCCCAGCCAGTCTTAGTCATCATCTACACATGTTTTACGGCAGAGTAAATAACTCCACCATAGGATAGTACTTGTGTTGGGCAGTACTGATTTATGGTAGAGTTAATTACTTTACTCCAGCCTAATAGCTCCGTACATATAAATGGTGACACTCTCCTGGGGAGCTAATTAGGCAACTCCACAGTAAGCATCTCATGTAGATGCCCAGTATAATTCAGAATCGATGGGGGCAGATCCAATGGCTTTACCAGGTTTTTCCATTTATATTTGCAAAGAATCTATTAAAATAGTTTAGGTTGAACAGGTTAAGCTATGTAGATAGCCAAATTAAACAAGCAAAGCTTTGTCTCATGCATGGATGACCTCTATCTGACGCAGGAAATCTATGGGCAGACAAGAGGTAAAGCACTGCTTGACCTCATACTGGCAACCAGGGATGACCTAATCAATGACCTAATGATTGAAGGGAAGCTGGGTGACAGTGGCCATGAGCTAATCACCTTCACCATCTGCCGTAAAGCTGGCAAGTCAGTCAGTAATACAGAAGTCCTCGACTTCAGGAAAGCTGACTTTGACAAGCTAAGGAGGCTTGTCAGAGAGGTCCTAAAAGGGCCACAACCCAAAGGAGAGGGGAGTTCAGGATGAGTGGTTGCTCCTCAAGGGAGCAATCCTGGATATGCAAGCGAAGTCCATCCCATCTCAGAGGAAAGGCAGCAAAAGGGCACAGCAGTCCCCTTGGCTCTCCAGGGAACTGGCGGACCTCCTGCATCTTAAAAAGAAGACCTACAAAGGATGGAGGACTGGAACCACCACCAATAAGGAATAACCTGCCCTGGTCTGGATCTGCAGAAAGCAAACCAGGAAAGCCAAGGCTGAGATGGAACTACAGCTAGCTACAAATATCAAGGACAATAAAAAGTCCTTTTTTAGATATGTGAAGAGCTGGAGGTAAAGCAAAGGCAATATTGGACCCCTGCTAAACCAGATGGGGCAACTGACAACTGATGCCTAGGAAAAAGCAAACTTGCTAAATGGGTTTCTATGCATCACTTTTTAACTAGTCCCATGGGACACCCTTGCCCACTGTGGGTCAGGGCAGCCCAGGTGAGGGAGATTCCTTGACCTCCATTGAAGCTGACCTCATGAAGGAACACCTTGACAGGCTGGATACCTTCAAGTCAGCCGGCCCTGACGGGTTACACCCAAGGGTACTCAAGGAGCTGGCAAGCATCATAGGTCAGCCCCTGGCATGGATCTTTGAGAGCTCTTGGCACTCTGGTGAGGTGCCCGAAGATTGGAAGAAGGCCAATGTGGTGCCTATCTTCAAGAAAGGGAGGAAAGTAGATCCGGTAAACTACAGCCCCATCAGCCTGACCCAGGGGTGGGCAAAATGTGGCCTGCGGGCCAGATGTGGTCCATCAGGCCATTCTATCTGGCCCACAGGGCCCCTAAAAAAATTAGAAAATTAATATTTATTTGCCATTGTCTGCCCATCATGTGGCCCTAGACAGCTTGCCAAAACTCAGTAAGCGGCCCTCTGCCCAAAATAATTGCCCGTCCCTGGCCTGACCTCTGTCCTGGGGAAGTTCTTGACAAAGATTATCAAAGAGGCCATCCTTAACAGACTAGCTGAATGCAATATCCTGAGCGATACCCAGCATGGGTTTGTTGCGGGTAGGTCTTGTTTGACCAATCTCATTTCCTTTTATGACCAGGTGATCTATCACCTGGACAAGGGGGAAGAGATTGATGTTGTATGTCTTGATTTTAAAAAAGCCTTCGATCTGGTATTCCATGGTCACCTCTTGGCTAAACTGGCTAACTGCGGCCTCAACCTCACCACGATCTGTTGGCTGGGGAATTGGCTCCACAGTAGGACCCAGAAGGTGGTTGACGGAAACCAATCATCTTGGTGCGCGGTCACCAATGGAGTCCCTCAAAGATCTGTCATAGGTCCTATACTATTTAATGTTTTCATCAATGATGTGGACACTGGTGTCAGAAACGGACTGGCCAAGTTTGCCGATGACACCAAACTTTGAGGTAAAACATCCACACCTGAGGACAAGAGAGTGATCCAGGCAGATCTTGACAGGCTCATGAAATCAGCGCATGAGAACCTGATGGTGTTCAACACTGAAAAATGCAAGGTTCTCCACCTTGAGAGGAAAAACCTGCAGCATGCTTATAGGCTTGGCAGTGCTACACTGGTTAGCACTACAGATGAAAGGGACTTGGGGGTCATGATTGACCACAAGATGAACATGAACCTTCAATGTGATGCTGTGGCTAGTAAAACGAGCAAAACGCTGGCTTGCATCCATAGATGTTTCTCAAGCAAATCCCAGGAGGTCATTCTCCTGTTGCACTCAGCCTTGGTGAGGCCACAGCTGGAGTACTGTGTCCAGTTTTGGGCTCCACAATTCAAGAAGGATGTGGAGAAGCTTGAGAGGGTGGAGAGGAGAGCCATGCGCATGATCAGAGGTCAGGAAAACAGACCTTATGATGAGAGGCTGAGAGCCATGGGACTCTTCAGCCTGGAAAAGAGCAGGCTCAGGGGTGATCTGGTGGCCACCTATAAGTTTATCAGGGGTGCTCATCAGGATCTGGGGGAATGTCTGCTCACCAGAGTGCCCCAAGGGATGACAAGATGAAATGGTCACAAACTCTGCCACAACCGATTCAGGCTGGTCATAAGAAAGAACTTCTTTACTGTCCGAGCCCCCAAAGGTTAGAATAGACTGCTGCTGGAGGTGTTTCAAGCACCCACTTTGAATGCCTTCAAGACACATTTGGATGCTTATCTTGCTGTGATCTTATGATCCCTGCTGACTTCCTGCCCATGGGGCAGGGGGCTGGACTCGATGATCCTCCGGGGCCCCTTCCAGCCCAAATATCTATGAAATCTAAATAATTACAACTAAACTGGCATGTACTCAAGTATTCATAAACTCCAAAATAGGATGTATCTGCAAGGATAAGGTAATGGTGTCCTGTTTACCTTGTCTATTTAGGTGACTAATCTTCATTATTCACTCTTTTGTTACCTATTATTGTTATTTTATGAGGACATACTAAATCGTGGTGTTTAGTTGGTCAACATTACAGACCCAGAGCATTAAATTTGTGCCTGTCCATTTTTTTAAGGAAATTCACTAGGTTTCACCTCATATGGCAGGAAATCCACTTCAGGACAGCTGGGATTTAAAATTTTTAAGACTATGCTTGGTTTCTCACATCCTAGTGAAGACAACATACCATGTTAGCAAAATTGGACCTTTAAAATAATCCTCTACTTTGCCCTTTGAAGGAGGAACAGTATTACCTATGAGCACATTTATAGAACAGACCTCTTGAGTCTCATTTTCACACTAATGCATTCTCAAATCCATTCAATTTATAACAAAGAGGAAAGAACAAACAATTAGCTCGCACATTTAACAATACTCTTATACACCTGCCAACAATTAAATACTTTAATTAAAAATCACAAGAGAGTATATGGAAGTGTAACCTTTTCAGAAGTGACAACATGAACTAGAAGGAGGAAAAACTTTTCTATTAAGTTTGTGTACAAGCACTTAACAAAATTTCTATATACATAATACGACTGATTAAGCTTGGAATTAAATAGGATAATGTAATCCTGTTTAGGCTTTAATATTTACACTCCTTAAAGAAAAAACAATTTAACTGTATTATTGTTATAGAGCATCCAAAATATGCCAGTTGTTTTTTAGAAAAATAAAAGTCACAATCCAGATCCTGCAGAATTTACAAAGTTAGATGTAATATGCCTGATAGGCTATAAATAACCAGGGTGCTGAAGGGTGAATGAGTTTTTGTTTGCAATGTTATGATTCCAAGTTTTATATCCTGGGTTTTGAGAAGGAAGTTTATTGAAAATAAGATCTGAAAGAAGGGAGACATCTGCAAGTGGGGATACAGAGGATGAATGACAACAGCCTAGTGAAGAAGCAAGAGTGGCTGGGAAAGGAAGGATGATGGGCAATGATGAAGTGAAAGGAATGCTTGGTACATTCAGGGGTGTGTTAATGCAAAGAAATTGAAAATAGAATGAGAACTGTTACAGAGCAAAGAAATATTTAAAAAAAGAAATGGGAGTGAAGAGAGTTTATAGGTGGAGAGAGTGTAGTGAATAGATGATAATCAGATAAGAGTCTAAGTCCAAATATGCTCAGTGAAAGAATGGATGCCAGCACCATCATAGTCTGTTTTCTGGAGATTGTGAAGATGTACCTCAATGACATTTGCAGGCAGGAAGGGGCTCTAGGGCCTTGTTTACCTATCTACTTTCCTTACTGCCAGTGGTAATAAATGAAAAGCAAGGTTTGTTTGGTAATGTCTTTTACTAGACAATCTATATAGAGAACTCTGGGGCCAAAAATTATTTTCCTCAGGTCTAGGAAAAAGGTAGATTCAGCCTAAGATAAATACCAAATAGAACAATTAGGTTTAGTTAACAGAAAGTGGTCTCTTAAGGGAAGTGGGTAGTAAATCCACTGAGCAAAGAGAAGTTAAAAGTACTTACAGGCCTGATAAAGAACAGTTGAGATAGCTAAACCTAATTATATAAAAGACTACAGCTATTCAAAGGATCATATTATATGTAGAGCACAAAGACATTAGCAGAGGTGGCATGTAAGCTATAATGAAAGGAGTAAGCTATACAACCACAGTTAGTGTTAAATCCATGGTTTCTGGTGTCTAGTAAAGTTATGAATTTTTGTTCCCTGGTTCTAGAGGTACTATACAAGTTTCTCTCAAGGACTTTTCAACAACTGTAGCGCTACAACAGTCACGTTTACATACTGAAGGTTCATAGCACATGGAGGAACAATTTGGACCCGTTGTTCCAACAGAGCTAAAAGGAGAGTCACTGAAAAGAGGAAGGGAAGGAAGTGGAGGGTACTGACCTATTTATCTTAATTGTTTCTGGCTGCAGATACAGTATATCAGCATGAGTGAACAGGGATTTACTTATGTACTATGGTATAAAGATGTTCTCAACATAGGTTTAGGATGACTACAAGTAGAAAAACTTCAACCTATGCAGAGCATATCAAATACAGGCTTATAAAATCATACAGAACATTGTCATATATTTAGCCATATTTAGTACAAAAATAAGTATTGTAGAAATATTTTTGGTAGGGTTATTTGTTGTTTATCATCTCTACAACTGAAATCATTCCTAGGAGTTGAAAGTGAAAAGACCTCAGAGAAGCAAAAAATTAACATGAGTACATTTAGAAACCTCAGAAAGTACCCCAAAATAGTTTTACTATAAATAAGAATGTCTTCTTGAAAGGCTAACTCACCCCACCCCCTGTAGCAAGTACTGTATTTCCCATTGGAAAACTTCTAATCTGGATGATTTATAAGGTATCAAACCTTAAACCCATTGATCTTCAGAAATCAAGAAACAGACAGTGTAGTTGCTGGTGTAAGGAACTGTAAAAAAAAGTGCATGGTATTAGATTTGAACCTTTAAGAATAAACAAAATCATGTAACCTGCACACAAAGAGTTGGCATAGTTCAGGTTGCAATTCAGGCTTCCATTTTCTGATTTTGTGTTATTTAATAGTTCATCAAATAATACATGAACACAGATTTCTATAATTTCTAAATTTAAAAAAATGTTGCTATAGTTATGCTATAATTTATTACATGTATTTCATACAGAAAATTGTATTCATTTGTTGTAATTAGATTTGAATTACAGTTGGAAAGTTCAGACCTGCACAGTTTAAGGGAAGGTGAACTCTCCTGCTGTATTTAGGTTTGATTAAGATACAGAAGTTGGAAAATATTTCCCAGTTATACTTTGGCTATTTTTTCCTAGACTCTCCCGTTTAAAATTCAAAGGGGCCCAGAGAATTAGGAATTGTCTCTGGGTTTTTCAGAAACTCTATAAACTTCTTTTCTTGGCATGTTGCACCTTCAGAAATGGGAGTTAAGCTAGGTACAGACATTCAAAAAGCCCAAGGTATATTTGAACAAATTTATGAGGGTTTCTCTAAGCAGACTACGTTAGCTTGGGAACAAACAACACAAATTTGCCCTTTCATGGAAGGGGGTGGGCACACTCAAAGGCTGCCTGCGATAGCCAAGACCAGCAGCTTGGGGGTATTCCTGCATGCCTCCCAGCTTGCTAGAGACTGCCAAGGGCAACCAAATGCAGCTGAGCAGCAGACCACAGTAGTATATAGGGTACACCTCTCATCAAGCTGACAAGCCCCACCCACTGATAGGTGCCCCGCCCCTGGCCATGCCCTAGCTCTGCCCCAACCACGCTGCCTAGACATGCCCCCTGCCCACCATCTTGGCTGTCATCTCACGATCAGAAGTCCCGCCCCTAATCCCTGACCTTTGCCACCGGAAACCCCACCCCTTGCCCCCAGCAGTTCTCCATTTTGGAGGTGTTTCTGACTCTGAAACAGGAAGTCCTGCCCGATTACATGCCCTTATGACATCAGAAGTCCCACCCTGGCCCACATGTTGGTGGCCATCTTGTATCCCAGAACACCCTGTTCCCATCACATGGTCTGTGACCTCATCAGGCCCAACCCCCTGACTTCCATAGGTTCACACCCCTCCACCGTAACCTCCATAGGTTCATACCCCTGCTCCACAGGGCTCTTGGGACTCTGACAAAATTGATACATCCAACTTCAGTCTTGTCTTGAACCCCTCTCTTTTAGACATAAACAAAACCAGTTCACACACAAGACCTTTATTCTCACAGGTCCACCAACGCATAGGTTTTGAAAGTCCCCCATCAAGACATCATCTACCTGCAAAGAGATGATATAGTTAACACAGGCCCACCCTGCTACCATAGAAAGCTGCTCCCTCCAAAAAAATCAAAAAAATCTAGGTTACTTACCTCAGTAGAGCCCTTGGGGTTTAGCTTGTCTGCCACCCCCAGGCTCTCTGCCTGTGGCTCTGATGCGGTCTGTTGGGGGTCTGCCACAGTCCCCAGATCTGTTTTGGGAGTCCGGGAATCTCTCTTAACCACCGAGATCCCATCCATAGTGCTGCTGAGAGAGGTCTGAACAGTGCCTGAGGCTTCCAAAGCGTAAGAATCCATATTTGCTTCTGTTTGTATTAGTATGGTCTCAGAAAACACACAGCCTGCTTTGGAGGGTTTTCAAACAGGATTTAGACAAAAGGCAGGCCAGGGACTGCCAGCCTAGGTCCCACCCCCACCCTATACTTGCCCCGATTGGTTCAGCGCTATTCTCAGGGGGAGGAGTTTCCTGGTTAAGGAGCAGCCATTCTGATGTCACAGACCATGTGATGGGAACAGGGTGTTCTGGGACATAACATGGTGGCCAAAATGGACACCAACATGGCTGCCAAGGGGGGCTGGACCTGATGAAGTCACAGACCTTGTGATGAGAACAAGGTGTTCTGGGATGCAACATGGCAGCCAAGATGGCCACCAACATGGCTGCCGGGGGGGTTGCACCTGATGAGGGCATAGATCATGTGATGGGAACAAGGTGTTCTGGGATGCAACATGGCAGCCAAGATGGCCACCAACATGGGGGCTGGGGCAGGACTTCTGATGTTATAAGGGCATGTGATCAGGCAGGACTTCCTGTTTCAGAGTCAGAAACACCCCCAAAATGGAGAACTGGGGGCAAGGGGCGGGGTTTCCAGTGACAAATTTCAGGGGTTGGGGCAGGACTTCTGACTGCAAGATGGCAGCCAAGATGGTGGGCAGGGGTGTGTTTACAGGCATGGTTGGGGCTGAGCTAGGGCATGGTCAGGGGCATGGCTAGGGGCAGGGCAAGGGGCGGGGCACCTGTCAGTGGATGGGGCTTGTTAGTTTGACGAGAGGTGTACCTTATATACTACTGACCACCTCTGATTGGCTGCCACGCACATGCATCTCCCTACTGCCCTGGCATCTGAGGCAGCTGTCAGCTGCAGGCAGCCAGTGGAAGGTGTGCTTGTCCCTGCTCAGGGTGGCATGGCAGTCCCTGGGCTTTGTCTGGGGCAGGGGAATGGGGGTCCACCTCAAGCAGGGCACAGGTGGTGGGGAAAAAGTGCTCACAAGCTGCTAGAATGGGGCAGTGCCAGTGGTACACCCTGCATTCCCAGCCCAGGTTGGTGGGGCACAGATTGTCCCTCCCCTGTCCCAATTGCATCTAAAACCTGGAACTGCAAGCTGGAGCAGATCCAGGAAGGGCTTGGAGGATTTGCCCCCCAGAGCCAGTGCCAAGTTTCTGGCTGAAACCCTTTCCCCTGCAGCCACAAGGGCATTGCCTCCCCCCAGAAGCTCAAGAGCCCTACTCTCCCCCTGCCTCTGTCCTGCCTGCTGCTGCTAACTTGAGAGCTTGGGGACAGAGCCCACTGGGTGCTCAGCTGAAGAAGCCAAGTCTGAGTTGAGTTCCAGTGTACCTCCCTGTGAGGGAGGACTAGGGGAGCGGAGGCTGCAAAGAAACATGGGATGCCGGAGGACAGCAACCTAAGTTGAGTCAGGATGGGATCTTGTACAGAAGGTTGATAGACCAGTCTAACCTAAACTGATTAAGTCTAATAATACATCCATCCAAGTCAATCTTGGACCAGGTTCCACCATTTTTAATCCAGTCTATATACACTGAACTTCTGTTCTGTTACTGGTTTAGACCAGTTTCCAATCTCTTATACCAGTTTACATGTAATATCTGTACCTGGCCTTGTAGCAAAATACCCAGTTTTTTTCTAGGGTTTTTTTGTATATTTATTTTAAAATGCATTCCCTCCCCTTCCCCAACCATTTCTGACTTTTTCCTCTCGCTCTCTACTCCCTATAGATAAGTATAAGTAAGCTAAGATGTAGGATAAGCTTTAAACATTTTTATTGGGGTAGCAAGTTTTTGGTTTTGGATAGCCACTGTTTTATAATATTGTATAATTATTAGGTTTGTATTGATTCTTACTGTTGCAGATTGTATTATTATCATTTTCATAGTGATTTTTATTGTTTCATATGGATAGTGTATGGTTTAGACCTGTGTTTGTAAGTGAACCAAAGTCATCTCAAGTTTCCATTTTATATGTCAAGCCTCCATCTTCTGTCCTCTGCCCAGGCGTCCCATGTTGCAATTGTATGAGTCACATACCCCTCCCATGTAAATTGGTTCCTCAATGAATGAGTCTGATTGGAAATTATTAAAATACAATGGTAGCAGGCCTCTACAGAATGGCTTGTAATGACTGGGCCATCAACTCACATTGTTTCTCTGTTCCTCGGTGAGGTCTGTGGTTCCTGGGTGAATCAGAGACAAGACCAGCATTTGAAAGACAAAGGACTATGCAAAACCAGCAACTCTCACCATTACAGACACCAGAAACTGCACATCCCTGCATGGAGCACAAATGCTCAGTACGCCAGGGGCAGACCCTTGCCTGGGCATGCCTCCTGTTACTAAGGTCACACAAGGTCTGCCCCTATAAAAAGGGGTAGTGAAGACAGACCCAGTGGGAACACCATTTCCATCTGGACCAGCACCATGCCACACCACCTATGCACCCAGAGGCCCTACCAGCGACCAGCAACCCCCTCTGGACAACACCTACTGGACAAGGACCCCTTCCAGCCTGGATAGGTAGATATTACTTGCACACCTCCTCCTACAATTTGGACTCTCTCGGTCTCTCTCTCTCTCCTCCTGGACTTCAGTGGACTTCAGCCCCTGCACCAAACATCTTTAACCCCTGCTGCCAGTGTGTGCGCGCGCGTGAGTGCACGCGCGCGCAAGGGAACCAATTTGGCATTGTCACCATCTCCCCTATTTAATAAAACCAGTCATTTGCGACCCCAAGTTGGGTCATGTTTTACTGACTCCCAGTCCCCTCCCTATCTTAAATTCCAGCCTCATTCTCTCTCTCTCAATTCCAGCCCCCACCCCTCTCCACTAGTTTCCCGATCTCTTAATTCCTACTGCCTTTTCCCTGTGACTTTCTGCTGCCTTTCTCTGCTTTCCCGCTGCCCCTGCTGCCTCTCAGTCTCTTCTGCCGCTTTTCCTGTAATTTTCTGCTGTCCCCCTGCTTGCCATGCTCCTACTGCCTTTTCCCTGTGACTTTCTGCTGCCTTTCTCTGCTTTCCTGCTGCCTTTCAGTCTCTCCTGCTGCTTTTTCTGTGATTTTCTGCTGTCTCTCTCTCTATTTTCAGGCTCCCCACCCTGCAGCTTCCCAGACTTCTCTAGCTGCCCCTCTTTAATACCCACACTTTCCCTTAGTCCCACTTTCCCTCTCCAGCACCTACCTTTTCAGCTCCCCTGGAGCTCTGGCTCCAGTCCCAGGCTCTGTGCCAGCATGCTTCCCTGTTCTGCAGGCTTTGGGCATTGTCTTTTAATCAGTTAAGATCAATTAACCTAAAGTTACCCCCCAGCCTCAGTTCTTCAGCCCAGGACCCTGCAGTCTACTGGTTCTAATCCTGGTAACTTTAATTCCTTACACTTCTACTTCCTTACCTTAACCTTTTCCCAGGTATCCCAAGTACACCAAGCACATGCATACATACACATCACAACACCCAACTTAGGAACTCACCTGTGTGTATGTGTAGGTGGGTGGTATGCGTGTGAATTAGTGAATACACATATATAGATATCAGTGTGTGTGTGTGTGTGTGTGCGCGCGCGCACGCACGCACACACAATCTGAGTTAGTAATCTACATATGTGTATTAGCTGTACAGGTGTTGGTAACTGGTAACTAATTCTGTCTAAATGTGGTGTGTGTAGCGTGTATGAGCTTAAACTGGTGATAGGTGTGCATGAACCTAGACTGGTTATTTTGAACGTGTGTGTGTGTGTGTTTAAAATATAGCATTGTGTGCATGATATACAAATTAGTAATCTGTGTCTAACTTTTGGGGTGTATAGTATATGTGCTTGAATTGGTGATAAGTATGCACGTGCCTAGGCTGGTTTGGATGTGTATGTGCCCGAGCTGGTAGTGTGTGAGTGTATGCACCTAATTGATTTGTGTGTTTTGTATATGTGCAATTGTGTCACACCCTCCTGTCTAACAGTGCAATATTGAGATCCTGAGAGTTGGCCTGACCCCCCAGGGCAACAGCCTTAGATTATTTTTGTTGTTACTATTCCTGACAGAATATCATCTTTTGAAATACATTTGTAACCCATGCCAGCACGCTAGGCCGGGTGATGTGCCAGATTTCAGGTCCTCAGGGTGCCAGTAGCCCTGGGAGCCCCCTCAAGCAGATCTGCTGACTGAGGTGTCCCATGGAGAGGTGTGTCCCTCACCTTCACCACCCAGGAATTCACTCTGAACCCAACAAACACATTGTTTCTTTATTGCATATAATAAATCTATATACAGAAAAGAACTAAATAAACAAAAGTAAAAATATAATAACAATAATTAATAATAAAACCAAGAATTTGGATAAAGTTGCAAGCCGCAACATTAGGTAGAGAATTACAACACACTGAGTGGTCCCACTTGTGTTAAACAACCTCAATAATTACATTCACCTGGTTATAACTCTTTAAACCATTCCCCCAACCCCCCTCCCCCTCCATAACCCAATAGATTCCCCTCTGGTCACAATCCACTTTTCATACAATAAATGGCAACACAGCTATAACTATGATCAGCCACTAGGTGGCAGGGGCAAGGCTTCTACTGCTCTGGGGCAAATGGACTCTGTCACGGCAGGGTCCTTCAGGAGAGCCGTGGTCTCCCTAAGGCCCTCTTTCCATGCCTAATCGGCCCAAGGGCACCCTCTATTTCTCGCCCGCCACGTCTTTGATGTTCAGTAGGCTCGGAAGGCTGCCTTGCCTCTCCTTGGGCACAAACTCCTGGACCCCTCGTGGGTCTTATCCTGCACCCATGGGTGCCTTGGGGCACCCTAGCCTTGTGGGCTAAGCATGGCTCCTACCACCCCTAATACCGTGCCCCAAGCCTCGCTGATGTGAAAGACGTTGTTAGGTCAAGCTACACGCCCGCTGTCCCGGGCCTCCTCTGTGATCTAGCCCGCTCCGGGGTCTCTCCTCTGATATATAGCCCCTCACTGGGACTCTCATCAAGCCCGCTCGGGCCTTCTCTAAAATAACCCAGTCCGCTACGGAACTCCCTAGCAAGTCTCCAGTCCCTTAGGCCCACCGCCCTGTTACCCTCTCTGGCACAGGCTCACCACGCTGCTACTCCCCGTCCTCTTAGGGGCAACCGCAGCACCTTGCCCTTCTCTGGGACACTGTACTGCTAACCCTTTCTGTCTCGGTCCACCGCAGCACCCTGCCCCTGTCCTGGGTTTTCCGCAGTGCTAGCCTGTTACCAGGCTCGCTACTCCTGTCCTGGGTTTCTCAATCGGGCCCCTCTCGGGGTCCTCAGTATGGCCCCACTCTCTGGCTCCTCAGTATGGCCCCACTCCCGGGCTGGGGTCTATGCACCCCGCAAGTGATGCCCTTGCTGGCGTCTGCTGTGCCCTTCCTGGGCTTCCTAATACGGCGCTCCCCCTCTTCGGGGCTCGCCGTGCCCACCTTGGGTTCCTCAATAGACCAATATAGCGCTCCCCCTCTTTGGGGCTCGCCATGCCCCCCTCAGGCTCCCTGATAAAAATCGCCCCTCTCTCTGGGGCTGGGGTCTACATACCCCGCACGCAACCCGGGGTCTGTGTTCCCCGTCTGCAACCCACTGGTTGCACCCGCAACCCACTGGTTGTGCTCCTCACTGTGAGCTGCGCCCTTACTGGCACTAGGGCACCGCACCCCTATGGGGAACCTATGAGGCCTCCTCCAACCCCTACAGCCTCACCCAAGCCTCCGGTTGTAATACAAACACTAACCAAACAAAACACAAGCCTCCTGGCTGTAACTTAACTTAAGGCCGCCTGGCTGCAACAACATGGCTCTGTGGCGCGGGAGCGACCATCCTTCAGCCTGCTCGAGCAGTCCTCGCATCTTAGCCCCATGAGCTCCTGCCTCTCTGGCTGCTGGCAGGGAACTGCCAGCCCGGCCTCAGCCCTGGGCTTTATAAAGGCCAGGCCCTGCCCCCTTCTGGCCAGGTGATTCTTATCAGTTGCCCTGGCAACCTGCAGCTGCGCTCATTAGGCTCTGCCAGGGCTGTCTCCCTGGCAGCTTCTCCTCTCTAGGAGCAGGAGCACCGAGGTGCTCTGCAACAGACTCCTTTGATCCTTCCTAACAACATAATGAAACAAGTCTCTGGACAGCTGCTACAGCCAATAGGCTCCCTTTTGTTTCCTTCTAGAAATACACCTTCTGCAAACACCATGAGATTAGGTATCCCCTCACATACCCCTGCAGTTTGTGTCCTCTCAGCCCAATCTCTCTCAAAGCTGTCTCCCCATTCCCAGCACCTCCACCTGCAGACAAGATATCTTCCTCTGCAGATCTCTGTTTCTGCAGCTTGAGCTTTCCCAACTGAAACAGCAGCTTACCTCCACAACTCTCTGACCATGCAGCTCACAGCAAGCCTACTAGCTTTGCTTACCAACCCTCTCCCCACTCTTTCCCTGGCACCTGTATCCCTGGTTGCACAGCTCCAAACCTGGTGGGGAATCAACTCCTCATGGGATGACACAGGCTCTACCCCGTCCTGATGTCTGCTCCCTGGACAAGTTTCAGCTCTGTTTCCCCTGGCTGGGGATATGAGCCTCTGCCCCCTCTCTCCAGGCTGGAGTTGGTTTCTTTCCTGATTCTCTGCTCTTCTTTTCCCTCCCTCAGCTTTTTACCGCTCAATAGCAGCCAATCAGAGCCCTTGGTTTGCATCGGGGGCTGTAATCACAGTTCAAACGTTCCAATAAAAAGCATGCATTGTGCACTGCATACTCTCCTGCTCTGGTAAAGTTTATGCACCCTCTGCAAAGTTGATGCCCTTTGCTTGCAGAACTCTTAAGCACCGCTCACTCACTCAGCTTGCAGCCAGGCGAGCTTTGTGGCTGTTACATATTTATATAATATTTATATAAATGAGCATATCACTGAGCTTATCAAAGAGATGTTTCAGTGGTTTTTAGCATAGCCATGACTCGGCAGAGAGTAGGGATGCAGGAAAACAATGAAAGGAGAGACCATAGATATTATGTATATCAGTGGTTCTCAACCTTGTTAGACTCAAGGCACCCCTCATAAGACTCAAGGCACCTCTCAGAAAATACCAGCTCTAAATTTTCACTCATTTTACTACAAAAATTAATAGAGCAATTCTTTGAATTGAAAAGAACTGAGAAATACTGTAATAGGTTAGAATGGATTCCTATTTGAAGTCTATGGGTTTGTCTTGTGAATCATGTTTGCACATCTAAGACTGGTTACTTTGTATTCCTAATACCCTTGAAAGGATCTCAAGGCAACTTAGGGTGATGAAGCACCCTGATTGAGAATCACTTATTTAGATTTATTACTGTGAAAAAAATAAGAAGGCCTAGACAGTCTCCATCCAAGAATATGGAAAAAATTGAAACATAAAATAACTCCTGTAGCATGGATCTTCAATTACTCTATCAAACTAGGGATACTATTCTATGATTGTAGAATAGTGAACACTGTCTATGTTCAAAAAGAAAGAAAATGATAACTCAGGCAATTACAGACCTTGTTTTAGTCTGACTTCAGTCTTATACAAGGTCCTAGAACAAATACTAAAGGAAAAATAGTCTAAGTGGTGGAGGTAAACAGGAAATACAAGAAAATGCAACATGGTTTTAATCCAAGGAAGACTGTGGCAGACCAATATAAGAAGGGCACTTCAGTGGACCTATTTCATATTGATTTAATAAAACATTTGACACCGTCTTGCACAGGAAATTATTAGCTAAGATGGTGAAGATGTATTTTAATATTATAACTGTAAAGTGGATAAGGAGTTGGCTAAAATAAAGGCTACAATGGGTCACATTAAAAGAGAAATTGTCAGATTGGAGAGGAAACAGTGGTCTTGGAAGCTGGCTCATTAGTGAGCAGGTTGCAAGATTTATATGCGTGCTTAAGAAATTTATAGATAGCCCAGTGCTGTGGGGGTACTGTGAATGCAAAGAAGATCAAATAATACAGAGAGAATTAACTAAGCATGTAGAGTGTAGCAATAGAAGTAGGACAAAGTAATCTGAAATGTGAAGCCATGCATTTTGGGTCTAATACCAAGAACTTCTGTTACATGATGGAGCTCATAGACTTGATGCAACAGAGGGGAAGAGGGACCTGGGTGAACTGGTCAGTTGTGGAATCACTATGAGCCACCAGCATAATGCAGCTGGAGAAAATCCATTTTTCAAGTCTTAGGCAAGATAGTTTTAGCATTGACAAGGCAGCTCAAGGCAAAAGTAAGAGCCTATTTAGAATATTGCGTACAATTCTGTGTTCAAAAAAGATTAATTTAAACTGGAGCCGATACAAAGAAAATCTACTAGGGTGGTTAGGAAAATGGAAAATGTATCTCATGAGAGGAGATTAAAAGGGCTTCACTTTCTTAGTTTAGCAAAATGGAAGTTGAAAGGGGTTACAAGTACTGTTTATAAATGCATGTGTGGTGTGAATGTCATGGAGGAAGAAGAGCTATTAAAGTTAAAACACAATCACACAGTCCTAGGTGACTATAAACTAGTAGCAATCAAATTTAAACTGCAGATTAGAAAGTTTATAACGATCAGAAGAATAAAGTTTTAGAGTGGTCTTCTGAGCAAAGGAGGAAGGAAGGAACCAGCATTGCTTCAAGAGGGAGTTTGATGAGCTTATAGAAAAGGTAGTATGACATGATAGGAATGCTTCTGAAAAAGTGATCAGAGCATGTGATGTTGGATTCAAGTTTTTGGTAGTCCCACAATAGTGTCAAACTGAAACTCAGTCTCTGTTCAGGCAACATCTGGTAATTCCAGGCTTCAAAGAGTAAGAACTTTTTTGGATTTTGTTTTTTTGTTTTTCATTCCACAAATGCTTTATTGGTTTCTTGGTTCCCCATTTTGTCTTCCACTTTCCTCCAAATCACTGAATGTTGGCCACAGCTAGATAGGAGAACTTAACTGCAATACTTGTCTGGTGCTCTAGGTAATTTTTAGAAATACCAGGTACCTAACTCAAGGGTTTTGTATCTGTACTCAGGGTCAACCCAACAGCTAGTTTTGAGATCAGGAAGGATCCCCTGGGTTCCACTGGAAAGAGCCGTTGATATTTCTGTTTTCCTTTGTAGCCCAGGCTATGATCTTCTTCTGATGATCATCTGAGCATATATTAACATAATAAATTCCCTGCGATTGCAGTGGCAGGGCATTGGTGATGCCCTTGTCTCTACTACTCCTTATCTGTGTAGTGTTTGGTTGGGAATTATTTTTGTTTGTTCTTTGTCAGAATGGGGTCAGAATAGATGATCTTATGGGCCCCCTCACAAAACCAGTTCCCTATGAATGGAAGGAACTGGTTTTTGTTAGGGTGACAGTATTTGAATCTTGGGGAGCATTGGATTTGCAGCTGAATAAAAGGCTATAACCTGTGGCCTAGCAAAGCTGCTAACCACAAGGCAGAATGGTATGTTAAAAATAACATTGCAAAATGCCTAGGCAAGCATTTTCTTAACAATGTCATACTGTTATAAGATATATAGCTCACTGTGTAAGAAAGACAGGATGCGGACCACTGATTATCATTAGGAGATAAAGCAGAAGCAAGACCTTGGACATGGTGAAGAAATCAACAAGAAGCCACAAGTGACTAAAAGAAGCTGGGGTCAGGGTCTTAGGCATGCGCTCATAGCAAAAAGACATGTAAATAAGTGAAATGCATAGGCAATTCCATTCTAATGAAACAAACAGGAAACAGGAGGAGCTTAAGATGGAAAGGACTAAGGGTGGAACAAAGAAGGGACAAAGGTGGGGTAAGTGTTAATAAGCATAAACCAAGGTGTATAAATATGGAAAGAACTGATATTCATGGTAGCTCCCCGGTTTGTTGGAGCTTTGTCCAAAGCTGTTTCCATTTTGAATAAAGCTGTTGATGAGCAATGTGTGCAGGTGATGCATGCATCGATCCATTGTCTCCCTAGTTGTTGGGCATCGCATGGAGCTGGGGGGTCTAACAGACTCCATGGTCTAAAACCCCCTCTCAGTCCTGTCTTTCTATGTACTCTGATAAAAAAGAAAGGGCAGCCTATGACTCAACAAAAATAAATCTTTTTGATTGATATATTGACCCTATAGGGAAGCTGTCGCCAATTACAATAGTATTCCTTCTTTTAGCCAGGCAGGAAACTTGGCAGCTCAGAGATTAATGCACTAATCATCCCTCTTTTCTAGAAGCTGACTTTTCCAAATCCCTACTTAAATAACAAATAGAACTAGAACAGAAATGACTTTACTGTCTCATGGTAATTATCAAGATTTCAAATATATTGTTTTCCATCTTGAATCAGGACAGAAACTCAAAATATCAGAAATAGACTGATTATGAAAAATGTTAGATTGGTTCATTTCCATTTTAGCCTATTTCTTTCTTCTTTTCCAGTAAAAATTAGTTAAATTTTTAAATAAAGAAGTTTTGAATAAAAAATTAAACTTTTTTTTCAAAATGTCAAAACAGGACGTTCCATTCCTTAAAAATATGTCTTTCTTTTTTAATCAGGAAATTCTTCTAAATTGTTCTTTTTCTGCAAATGTTTTTTGTTTTCATAAAGCAACACTTAGTGATGGGGAAAAAAATGTTCTGTGGAAAATTCCCAAGCAATCCTATTCAAAGCTGTAAAAAATGTTGGTGTATCCTACCAGCCCTTAGCAATGATCTGTCCGCATCACAAAATCAGCAGGCATTTTGCCTCAGGTTAGCTCCATTTGCAGCCTCCAATCAAAAACCTTGGATAGCACAGTTTGTTGTTCTTTAGGACTGTAGCTCATAATGGCATAGCTATGCAGTAAAATGTACATAGAACCCACACACTTCTGTTTCATTGTAATGAAGGCTTTTGTATTCCTGGCTATCATAAGTAAAACATTCACACCAAAACAGTTTTAAGCAAAAAGCAAGAGAGCAGCTACAAAAATATTCTTTGTACATTTTTAAGGTTAGTTTACTACTTTAAGAAAATATGAGCACAAAAATCTTTTTACATTCTCTGTAGCGGCAGGAAGAGCTTTTATGTTCTGTGACACTGAAAAGCAATTAAAATCTAGAAATATTTTACACACTATTCTAGGAAGGCAATAGTCTCTTTTTAGTATGCTTTTTAGCATAGTATGCTTTCACTACCCATAGGACATAGTTTTAGAGTGAAAGGGTAGAAACACCTGCATCAAAATAGAAGTTCTACTTGGCATCTATAGCAAATATGATTCATAAATACATTGATACATAATCATTTTCTATAGAAACAGGTCATAAAATCTTTCACCTGGAATCTGTCTATACAACATCTATGCAAGTACAAATCAGTTTGTCATGAACATACTAGAGATGAATAATTTTGTGTGTACAAAGACAGTTCACATGCTCACATCATTTATAGTCTCTGTTTCATGGATGTGGAGCACCATAAGTCATTATGCTAATGTGTATGTCAAAAAAGTAATTTTGCAATTTGTAGAATGGGCATACACTTTGGTCCTTGAATTCTTCTCTACCTCTAAGCTTTCTTTTTACATACATTGTGCATATGCCAAATTCATGTTACAATATGAAGAAGAAGAAAGCCAAACTTAACAGCAACATGTATTTTCTAAGCCTATGCAAGAAACACATCATTCCCAGAGGACTGAACATCTACTATCCTCTGACTACTACACACATCTCTAAGTATGCTTCACAACTATGCAAAAGAGAACTCCAGAAAAACTTAGAAATCATCTCCTTCACATAACCTATTCCAAAAGAAATCAACTCAAGAAAAAAATCAACACATGCTACAACAACTTAAAAGAGATCAATCCGGATATCTTCCCAAACATTTGTATACAACATATGCAAAAAGACTACCAAAGATTTGTTTACAACATTCATCCAACATAAAAGGAAGAAATGAAACCAAATACAGGAACAACTTTCCCACCCACAAAACAACCATCAGAGAAACAACACTGACATTACAACATTCTAACCTCATACCCAATAAAGCTAAAAGGACCAATCAAATATTATCAATCTCTCCACACACACAGTTACCAAAACTGAAAAATCTGTCCTCTCTAAAGGCCTTAATTTCTGCCTGAAAAAATACCCTAGTAAGATATTACAATGTGGAGAACTAGAGGAATTTTTTCGGCGCTTCCATCTCGAGGAATATTTCCACAACCAAAACTAATCCACTCTCAACAACACGTCATCCTGTGACAACACTGAAGAAAAGATTAACACCAAAAAAGCCAAGAAAACATCAGATTGGACACCTTACAGTGGACAAAATTCAAACCTCAACCTCTATATTCACTGCTTCAGGGAAAGAATGAACAATGAAATAATCATCACCAAACACCACCATAACAACCAATCCCTCTCAGAGAAAGGGGCCATAGAATCTCTAACATCCAACCAACAAATAGTAATAAAACCAGCAGATAAAGGAAGTGCTACAGTTATCCTTAACCATGAAGGCTACATAAAAGAAGCCAACAGACAACTCTGATATCACAAAACTAGAGGAAGATCCGACTCCCCTTTTCACCTTAAAACTCAGAACCACCTTCACATCATTTCCATATGAGCTACAAGAGAAACTACAAAACTTGATCCTGCCACTACCCAATCCAGGGACTTTTTACATGCTCCCTAAAATCCACAAACAAGGGAATCCAGGTAGACCTATAATATCCAACCATGGAATCCTCGAAGAGGAAATATCAGGTTTCATCAAATCCATCCTAAAACCTCTTGTCACCCAAAGGCCAAGTTTTGTCCAAGACACAATAGACTTTCTATAAAAACTTAAAAACATAGACCACCTTCACAGCAGTACCCTCCAAGCCACCATGGATGTTACCTGCTTATATACCAACATCCCATACCAGGATGGCATCCAAGCCTGCCTTAAATATCTACAAGATCAAGATTACAACTCACAATACAGACATAAAGATATTACTGAACTTATACGCTTCATCCTCACATACAACAACTTCTGTTTTAACTACCAACACTTCCTCCAGACCATGAGCACAGCTATGGGCACCAAAATGGCCCCACAATATGCCAACCTTTTTATGGCCCACCTGGAAGAAGAATTCCTCAAGAACTGCAACATCGAACCCATGCTATACCTCAGATATATAGATGACATCATCATTTGGACCAAAAACCTGAAGTCTCTGATTGATTTCCATCACAAATTCAATAACCATCACTCCTCCATCAGACTCTCTCTTGAATACTCCAGCACCAACATTTCCTTTTTTAGACACTATGATCAATATCCAGAATTGTAAGATACAAACCATCATATACAAGAAACCCATGGACCAACATATGTACACAGAACCAACAATCACCCTAAACACACCAAGAAAGCTGTAATATATAGCCTAGCCCTCCAATACCACCAGATTTACACTGAGAAGAATATCCACGATTGTCACCTTGCAAATTTCAAAAGGGCTTTCACCCAACAAGGATGCTTCTCCAGGGAGATAGATCATTCTTTTAAAAGAGCTACCTGGATACCACATAAAGAATTGCTGCAGTACTAAAAGAAAAACCCCACAAATCACACACCATTAGTTATGACATACCATCCTTCTCTGGAACTATACAGAAAATCCTCAAACAATTGCAACCCATACTAAAAGAAGACCCAATTCTTAAAGAGATTTTTCCAGAACAATCCATCCTAGCCTTTAAACAAGCACTGAACCTCAGCAACCTCATCACCAGAAGCAAACTTCCTATGGCCCAAAGCACACCAAATGGATCCAGACCATGCCAGGACAAGAAATGGAAAACCTACCAACATCTCCACTACTACCACAATAATTACACCCCACAACAGAACCATCAGCATTCCTGGATCATACACCTATGCCTCCAAAAATGTAATATATCTCTTCCAGTGCACTAAATGCCCAGATGGAAAATGCATAGGAGAAACCAAACAACAACTGCATACCAGAATGAACACACACTGAAAATCTATCAAAGACAAAAATACCCAACTACCTATGGGTGCATACTTCTCACAAGTTAACCACACTCTCTAATCTCTCAGTTCTAATCCTCAAAGGGAACTTACAAAACACCTTTCATAGATGAGCCTACAAACTTCATTTCATAAATCTACTGGATACAAAAAATCATGGACTAAATATAGACATTGGATTTATGGCACATTATAACCTGCTTGCCATCTGATAACCCCAGGTAACCTGTCTGCATTTTACCAGCTACATTTTATCATCACTTCAAATTCCCCTTTTTTCCACCTCCAGCTGCCTGTCTCACACTTATTGTCTCACAGGGCCTTTAATCCTCACTGCTGTGCATTTTTTCTCAGACCTGCATTTTTCATACTATCTTCCATTCCACCCAGGAGAACACACAAAGCAACAAGATATCTTTTTTTCTCTCTTTTTTCCAGACCAACATGGCTATAAAACTGATCCCTGACACAAAGCAACAACAAACTTTCTCTGTGCCTGAAGAAGGGTGTCTGTACCCAAAAGCTTGCAAAGAACAATTTTTCCAACTATTTAGTTGATCTAATAAAATATATCACATTTACCCAAAGAACCTTGTCTGCCTACATCCTTAGACCAACACAGTTACAACCAATAACCCTCAATTATTAAAGCATTTTAAAGTTTTGGATCTTAGGTCTCAGCCTATCCTATTTGGTTTGATAAGCTGTGATGTATACACCCTGATCTCACACATACAAAAAATGGATGGTAGCACTATGGAAAAGGATTTGGGTGTCTTGGTAAATCATAAACTCAATATGAATCTGCATAGTTTGATGCAGCTACACAAAAGGCAAATGAGGTTTTGAGATACAACAATAGAAGCATTAGGCGCAAGACATGGGAGGTGATAGTGCCTCTCTATTTGGCACTGGTTAGGCCACATCTGGAGTAGGCATGCAGTTCTCAGCTCCACATTTTAAAAAGGACATGGAAAAGTTAGAGAGGATCCAGGGGCAGGCAACAAAGATGATAAAGGGCTTGAAAAGCAAGTCATATGAGGAGAAGCTGAAGGAGTTGGGCATGTTCATCCTGCAGAAAAAGATGCTTAACAGGGGACAAGATATCAGCCTTCAAATGCATGACAGGATGCCATAAAGAAAGCACCTTTTTTCTTTTGCTGCAGAGAGGAGGATGCAGACCAATGCCTTGAAGTTGCAGCAATTGTTACGCCTCAGCTCTGTATTCTTGGGCAACCCTGGCACAGGATGCAGTCTGTCTGACTCACAAAAGACTCACCCCCCTCCCTCCCCTCCTCTACCTAAATGAAACTGATTAAGATGCAGTGAGAGACACACCTAAGACCCTCACCAGATAAGGGTGACAGGAGTGAATCAACTGCCCTAGGTCTCATTTGCATCTGAGATGGAACCAGTTGACCATTCATTTACATGAGAGATGGAAAACAGAAAGACTGAAGCAGAGACTGCAGTGAATTCTGGGACCAGAGAAGCAGGAGAGCGCTGCATGATGGGGAATCTGTGCTTCCAATGTTAATCAACCCATGTTCACACACACCCAGCTCAGCATTTATCAGACCAGTTCTAATCTGGATTTGCTAAGGACTTTTCTCCCCCCAGACACACACACACAGCTCTAAGTTTAATAGGCACCTCGGGCCGTACATTCCCCGGTCCCACTATGGGAGGCCTATTTAAACTTGATTGACTAAAACTCGGTTGCCGGGTTAGGGAATGCTGAGGCAAGAGACCGAGTCCGAGGGGGTATGGGCAACATTTGAACAACGGTTAAGGGTTCATCACAGCATCCAGCCTGCTGGAGCCCTAATCCCAGGTGTTGTCATATCTTTCCCGAGACGACTGGTGGAAGTCCTCTCCACAAAAGGTTATGAGCACCCCAATAATTGCTTTAGATCTGGAAAAGTCATGCTAAGCTGAGGCTTGTGCACAACAAGTAAAAATTCAAAATCCTGATGCTGCAAGCTATCTATTGTTCCTGAAGAAACCATGAGATATCCCATCAGTATATCTGCCATCCATAGGAATCTCAAGCTGGCTCCCAAGTATTTGGGTTACTCCCTAATCTTAAATGTTTCCTGATTATCAATCAGTTTCCTGAGATGGTCCAAACCAGATAACCCCTTGTCAATAGAAAAGACAATGATTTACACTACTGAGGGTGCTTCAAAGCAGCTGAACTGAGGGTATAAAAATCTGTAAGTGTGTGTGCTTAAAAAAAAAGAAAGAAGAAGAAGAAGCAGGAGGAAAGGAGAAGGAGAGGAAAAGGAAAGAAGAAGAAAACTCCTGTGCTGACACCATCCCCTGTCATTCTTGGGACGCTGGAAGAACAGATCGTCTCTCTCTTCAAGGATTGTGCTATGGACTGTACCTGTCAGCTTTGCAGCCTGAGTACCGTGGAGTAGGTGAGACCCCAGCGTTCTCTCTCTTCTGTCTAGGCATAAACTTCTGAACCTGAACTGTATTAGTTAAGCTTGAGCTAAGTTTCCCCAAATACTTAGTGAAACCAGGGTAGTATTGTCATTGTTTGTGTTTGTTTTTCTTTTGCATGTCTATTACTACTAGTACCATTATATATTTCATATGCTTAGCAATAAATAACTTTTATAGTCAAACTGGTAGTAATTGGGTATATTTTTCCTTCTCTGCTTCTTTTTCCTCCCGTGCTCTGCAGCAACGCTTCTTTTACCTATGCTAAAGATCCCTGTGAAGCCCAAATTATTGTGGGGTCTGCTCATCAAGAGGCCAAAGATTGGGACGTGCTGAGTTTGAAACACATAAGGGGATCAGCTTGTACAGGCTGATTGACCCAGTTTGACTCAGACGTGCCCTTATGAACTGAATGCTGGCCCATGAGGGTGTCAGCTGGACACTCAGCCTGATTCAGAGGGATTCTGTTCACCTGTGTGCTTGTGTCTGACTGCATTTTATTGTTGCTCTTATGAACTGATTCTTGGCATATGAGGGTGTCAGCCTGTCCATGCTGATCAGCCCGGCCAGGTCAGGCGTGTCACGTTAATTTGTGTATGTTTGTGTGTATGACTGATTTGGTGACTGGAGGAACCCAGTCCCATTGAGATTGAGTCCTGCAAGATAGCTCCACTGGGGATGAGGGCTTGCAGAAGGGAGAAATACAGCTCTGTATAGTAACACAAGCAGCACATTGACAGAATCACCAAGACCCTAGAAACTATCCCTAATAAATGAGCACACCCCAAAGTAATGGGCAAAATTTGGTAACACAATGTAAGTTTAGATTGGATATCCAGAAAAAACTTCTTCACTTATGGGTGCCTGGTACCTCTTGAGTCATGGGCATGTGCCCCCTAACACCAATCAGTGGCCAAGGAGGGGTCCCCCGTGGCCAATCTCACTCACCGTAAAAGCAGCCATGCCACTTCTGGAAGTCCTGCCGCCACTTCCAGAAGCAGCACAGCCACTTTTGCTGGTGGCCCTGCTCCCCAGCCAGCATTCACAGGGGGGCACTGGTACTCCCCCTGCCTGCCAGATAAACAGGGAGTGCGGCCTAGCAGGGGGTGCACCGGCACTCTCAAGGCGTGCATGTGCACCCCCTATGTGTCACCACTGTTTTCACTGTTAGAAAAATGAGGCAGTAGAATAGACTGCCTAGGGAAGCTGTGGACTCTCCATCACTGAAGATGTTCAAGAAGAGGTTTGACACTGATCAGGAGTGATCTAGGTGTAGCTATGACTATTTTCTACCATGGGTATTTCCCATGCTTTGCTGGTTGCCCTTCTCCCCACACACATACTTTTTACTATGTATCAGGATGTTTTAAGCCTTCCTCAGAAGCAATGGGTGTTGGCTACAGTCAAAGCTGGAGACTTTGACCGGGGCATGCCAATGATCCTGCTGGGACCAAAGCCAGAAGTTCCTGGGTGGAGGGTCTTGGCCCTCCACCCAGAATCAGACTGATCACCAGATTTGGTTCAGGAAGGAATTTTACTCCATGGTCAGATCGGTATGGACTGTGCGGGTTTTGCCTTCCTCTATAGCAAGGGGCACGGCCCCCTTCCCAGGATCTCCTGAGCATATATTTACAACATTTCATAGAAGCAAAACAATAGCTACTGTAGTTCCCCTGCTTTACCTGAGGAAAGTTAGGGTGTTATGTCTGTGTTGTGTCAGGGTTGACAGTAGTCTTATATAGAATTTAGATTATGGCTTGTATAGGATGGTTTGGATAGGGACGATCCTGCTTCAGGAAGGGGATTAGACTAGATGACCTCTGGAAGTCCCTTCCAGCCCTACTTCTCTATGATTCTATCATTCAGATTCCTAAATGGCCTGTCCTGCACAAACATGCAGGTGTGTATATGCACACACATACACACACATGCACACACAAAAATTCAGGTATGCATACTCATGCACACACAAAAATTCAGATTCACCTTAGAAGAGGTAAAAGGTTATATCAGCTTAAATGTACATTGCAACTCCGACTAACACAGTATGCCCCTTGCCGTACTTTCCCTCCCCTGAACATACACATGCACACTTGGTTTCTATGCCATTTATAGAGGTTTGATTTTGCTACTGCATCCAAACAAAGAGATTTGGTCCTTTATTTGTAACAGCGAGGGCCTATACTTTTTAGATACAAATCTTCCAGATTAAGTGCCCGCAAACATCTCACCTATGAACATTATACTTATATTTCTTCAACCATAGTTTAATTAACATGGCAACTTTGTTCCTCTCTACAAGAACACTTATTCAAAACCACAAAACAAGTCAGTCTATGAAAGAGAACTCTTGCTAGTTATCAACAGGACAAGGCTTGGGAAGGTAATTATTACTAGTTCTTCCTTAATAAGATATAAGCTGTTCAATAAATTAATATGCATATTTTTATGAAGACACAGAAGCAAAAAAGCCCAAAGACAAGTATAACATTTTAGGCTACATGTCAAAGTTCAGACCAAATTCTCTAAACTCACAGAACAATCTTGCCCTTAAGGCACATATACCACCTACTTCTACATGCAAGCCTTTAAACCAAAATGGCTAATAGTGCATGTAAATCAACACTTCACAATCTCACTTCAATTATAGTGCCAGTATGATGCATGTTGAGTATCGTGAGTCACTTCATGGATGCATATGTCAGAAAGATGATTTTGCCATTCTGTCTAAATTATGGGTGCACACATCTGGCTTTTGCAGTCTGTTGCCTCCCCATATTTTCCCCACACTCTATATCAAATCTCAGTTGCACTGAACTCCATCACTGATTTTTCTTCTTTATTGGATTTGACCCTGTTTCTCATTCCAGTACATATTTTATTGTACTTTTAACTCCAGTTCCCCTCCCAATGGAAAACAGGTGTCAAAAAATCTGATATTGATGTGAGCAACATGAGCATATTATTCTATTCATCTGTTCCTCATAGTGTATGCCTGGACTGTTTCATTCTCATTTGTCAGTAAAAGAATTTTCTTTCAAGAGGAAGAGAAAATAGGCCTGCATTGCTATTGAAAGTGCACTGTTTACTTAAAGCTAGGAAATTTTAGCAGTGCTAACAGCATGCATTTTTAAAATGGCACTAATTGCAGCAGTTACTGTGACAGAAGTACTAGCAAGAGTATACCTTTGACTATCTATAATGGTGCCATTGATGACTGGCTTGACAGAGGGGAAGGCTCCATAGGTCAGTAGGAGGCCAGACTGTCAGCTCTTTCCCCCTTTGTTTCACATTATTCTATTCACAACTTGTTCAGTGTTAATGTAGCAGAGAGAAACAGTAATGGAGTGAGAGACAAAGGCAAAGTGATAAATCCTGGAAATGAAAAATTGTTCATTATGCTGACAGATTCAAACCTTTAGCAATTATCGTGTTGGATGTGTCTGCACTTCAGCTTATTTACCAATCCTTGAGTCTTTTATTTTAAAATTATTACAGTATCTTAACAGATATTGAAATAATCTTAGGGAAAAATTGGGAATGTAAATGTACTACTGATCTTCAAATGTGGTATGTATTTGGACGCCCAACCCAGGATTCAAATTGTCTCAGTATAAGCCAGTTGGGCATTTCCTCATGAAATTTTTGAGCACCTTCCCTGAGAAAGAGATTCAAAATGACTCATCCTAGCAAACCTCTAAAGCCAATGAAGAAATTGGAAAGAGGCTTAAGAATGACCCCATTTGGTGTGTCTTACTGCTTTACTAGAATGAGTGGTATGTGCCTCCAAAGGCAGATTCAGAAAATGTGGAGTGACTTGGAGATACTGTTACCTCTCAGCTCTGTGTTCTTGGGGAACCCTGGCACAGTACGCAGCCTGGCTGACTCACAAAGAACTCCCCCCCTCCCCACCTCTGCCTGAACAAGAACTGATTAGAGAAAGGACTTACAAAAGACAAGGAAGATGCAGTGGGAGACACACCTAAAGCCCTCCAGACAAGGGTGATAAGAGTGAAGCAACTCCCCTGGCCTCATTTGCATCCGAGATGGAACCACATGACAACTCATTTACATGGGAGATGGAACAGGCATGCACCTTCATTAGCATTCAGGATGGAGAACAGAGATTCCAAGGCAAGGACCGCACTGAATTCTGGGATCAGAAAAGCAGAGGAGCACTGCATAATGGGGAATCCTTGCTCCAAATGCTAATCAACCCACATCTGCACACACCCAGCTCAGCATTTATCAGACCAATTCTAGTAATGACTCTTCTATTGGTATCCAAAATGCTGAATCTTCCTATCTGTATTGTGAGCTCCCTCAGAGTAATGCCACCTATAGCCAGCAGTGATAAGTTCCTATTATCCAGCACATGAACCATTGTTTACCCCTAAACAAACCTAGTATTCTCCCTTGAGCCATTGTTAGTTCTTTACAAAAAAAACCCTACCCAAGCTCAAGTGTCTGTCCTGGTGCTTGGATCCAAAGCTGCACCAGTTCCACTCCTTTTCTGCCTGAAATCTCTCCATTGATCATGCTGAGGACTCTACCTGTCTGCCAGCTCCAACAACCTCGACTGGTTCAAGTTTCTCTGAGTGGTGAGACCCCAACTCTCTCTCTCTGTCTCTCTCTCTATCTCTCTCTCTCTCTCCCCCTCTGCCTCCAGGAACCTTTTATTCTCTTATGCCAGGCACAGCTTTCTAAACCTGACTTTTGCTAATCAGACTCAAGCTAGACTTCCTCAAAAACCTAACTGAAACTATGTAATACTGTAACTGTTTATTTGTCTCTCTCTTGTATGGTTATTAGTACTGGTATTATCATAAGTTCATATACCTGGCAAGAAATAACATTTATGGTCAAGCTGGTTACTATACTTTCTCTCTGAACCTCACCTACTCTTTCTTCCCCTTGACCTCCCCATTTGCTCTGCAGCAATGCTTCTTTTACCTAAGCCAAAGATCCCTGTAATGCCCAAAACCACAGTGGGGTCTGCTCATCAAGGGGGTTTCTACTAGGACCATTGTGACAAGAGATTGTGACGTGCTGAGTTTTGAGGCACATGAAGGTATCAGCTGAAATTGCTGATCGGACCCAGCCTGCTCAGATGTACTCTGTTAGCATGTGTGTATGTGTGTCTGACTGCATTTATTATTGTCCTGATAAACTGAGTTCAAGGCACATGAGGGTGTCAGCCTATCAATGCTGAATAGTCCAGCCTGACTCAGATGTGCTCTGTTAACCCATGTGCTTGTGTCTGTCTGCATTTTATTGTTGCCCTGATGAACTGAGTTCAAGGCATAAGAGGCATATGAGCCTGTCAGTGCTAAATAACCTAGCCTGGCTCACATATATCCTGTTGATGTGTGTGTGTATGTACGTACATGTGTTTGACTGATTTGGTGTTTGGAGGAACTGAGCCCCATTGAAACTGAGTCCTGCAAGATAGCTCCATTGGGGGTGAGGGCTTGCAGAAGGGAGAGCTACAGCTCCATACAGAAACACAAGTAACACAAGCAGCACATTGATAGAATTACAGAGACCCCCAGAAACGTACCCCTAATAAATGAGCACTCCCAAAGTGACAGGCAAATCTGGTAACAATACCCGAAGGGGAATTAAGGTGCAGCGGTATATGTTAACTCTTCACGTTATCTATTACATGTCTCCATATACTTGCAAGTCAAAGTATCATCCCACTTCTAAGCTGCATATGGGTTTTGTAATAATGATGGTGGTAGTTATGGTGCTCCCATTTTGTCCAAAAGCATAGCAACCAGAGCCTTGGTTCTGGTTCCACTGTTATATATTGATTTTACATTAGGCAGTCATTTGGTTAAATAACAGTGCAAACCAGATCCCAGGACTCCTTTTCCTAAGACAGCATTATAACCACTACATTAAAGTGGCGCGCTTCCTTTTCCTTGATCTTCTCGTGCCACAGTTCTTTCATTCTTGGCTGCTCACAGAACCACTGTCAGCAAGAGGGATGAAGAGGGTCTTCACTTAACCTATTGTATAGGTTATTGGTTAGGGCACTCTTCTGAGAATGGAAGAGCTAGATTCAAATCACCTCAGCATAATGGGTCCTGGAGAACAGGTCTCCCATGTTCTGGGGAAATGCTTTAATAACTAGCCTACTGGGCAGAAAAGTTGACAATAGCAACACTAATTATGAGCAGAATTCAGTGTTATTCAAATGTGAATTAATTGTGGGTTTTATCTGTCTAATTCTGGGGCCTGTCAAGACTGTGCATTGAGTTTGTGGACTTCGAATGAGTTATTTGAATCATGAAGCAGCTTGGGCAGAAGTGAGGCACACGAGTGGCTGCTCCTGGTCAGTTTTGAGCATCCATACTAACTTTTGCTTATATACTGTAGAAATCTTAACTTCCAAAATGAAGGCACATGCTGCAGTTAGGCATGTGATCAGTTTTGTGGGTGCTGGTGCATGACCATGGTGAATCAGTCTTTGGTGTCTAGGCAGTTAAAGTGCACCTAAGTTTGCTTTATGTCTCTAATGAGACAATTTAAATCTGGCTTCTAGGCAAAAAAAAATTCAGAAAAGAGAATATAAAGACAAGGGAACAGAATTTCTTATATAATTCCTAAAGGTAATGACCTCCAGAAAACAGAACACTTGTGTTATAGAATTCAGAAACCCAATTCAGCATCATTTATAATGTCATTCCTGTACCTGCTGAAAATGGTAGTGATACTTCTGCATATAAAATCACTTGCAGCTGTATGGTGGCTATGTGGGCTTTTTATAGACTACCCATAAAGACCAAGTCAGGTTACCTTACACATTTCTGCTAATTATAGGCAACATTTAGTATGTTTAACTTGGTTAGCAAATTTATTATTTTAACCCTTAGTTTCCTTCCTGCCTTACTCATAGGTGTTCATTGTCCACTAGACTCTGAATGAAGCAGCCACTCTGGATGCACAGAAATATAATTCCTCTTTTTCTTTGCAGGACCCTTCAGAATAACATTTTCTGCATCTTTCCAACTCCTTTTATCAGACTTCAAAGGATTCTAATGCATTATTATTATTTTTATTGTTATTACTATTTATTTTTCAGGCTGCAAATGTGTGGTAAGGGCCTCACAACTACATGCTTGCAAACATGATCTCTGAATAGCTTACAGTCAAATTTCAGACATGCAATGAAAATGGTAACAACAGTTAGGTGTTGAAGGATTAATGTCAGGGATCAGGGCAATAGGATTATAGTTACTTGACATAGGCATGGTGGAGTAAATATGGTTTATTCTCTTATTCTAAGATTACGTTCAAAAATATTAACCTTACCTCCTAAGTTGAAATGTGATGTTATTGAAACCTATAAGTGAAGCATGTCAGACCTATTCAGTACTTGGATCAGAGAATTTAAAGGAGAAACACTTGATAATTCAGTAGATACCATCCCTCTTCAGAGCTGTTACTACAGCAGTATGTCATAGAATAAGGGATCTCAGCATTTTATAATATTAATGACTCTAGTCATGGCTACCCTTGCTAAACTGTCCATCTGAATTTTGAAGATGCATTTTAGCACATTTGCCTATGAAAATCTGTGCCATTCCATTTTTCAGTGAATAAGAGGAAGAGAGGACACTGTACTGCTTCTAAATTTAAAAAGAAACTGATTATTCTCTGGGAGTTGCATATACTACAGAATACCCTACATGTATAAATATGAGCAAAAAATTACCTTTTTACTTTGGTGGTCTAGTTTGGACAAACATAAAATGTAGGGATTCACACTGCAACATAAATTGAGAAGAGCTATAATTAATTCTGTGTGATTTGGCTAATTATGTGCAATTTTATGGTGATATTTGTCAATGCACACTGACTGTTAGGTCCTCAAAATGTAAATAGCCTAGCACAGACTCTCTCCTGTCATGCATTTATCTTTTCAGTTCCTAGGAAGCTCTCTGTTGAGATCATCCAAACTCCTATATGGAGTGAAATGGAAATACAAACTTCAGCAACACTACCTTATTGGAAAGCTCATCTTTTTCATATCCTGATATCACCTTGGCAGACAAAAACATGTGTCTGTGGGCTGCAGCATGTTTCTTGATAACTTCTCTTTTTTCAAATCTGTTTCAGCACTCATGTCATCAGAGACCATCTACAGGATACAAAGCAACTTACAATGGTAGTTTTGACAGTCTCTTATGTAAACTTGATGTATAGAAATAATCATAATCAATATTGTAAAGTAAATGTTTGCATCTGAGGGGCTGTAACATAATGTATATAAAGCTGTGTATATATTAATCATTCTTCACTATCTCACTCTTCATATTGTTTATCACTATTTAAGGTATAAATAGATGTCACTAAATGTAGAGTCCTAGCACAGCTGATCCACTTAACTGAGTGAAACACACTTCATTCATTGCCCTGCCCACTGATCTTGAGGGACAATGGATAACACATCCACCCTTGCAAAGCACACCCCAGGGAATCTCCAGGGTGTGTCTCTGTAAACAGAGAAATCTAGATCCCATCCCATCCCAGGGGTGAGACTGCCAATCAGCTGGTTGGAGACCACCACCTCCAGAACCACACTGGAGCTAGTCTGACACTCCAGTGCATTTCTAGATCTGGGGCCACCAATAAACTGATTGACAGTCTCAGCTCCAGGACCACACCAGAGTGAGTTAGGCACTTTGGTGTAATCCCAGGGTTGGGGCTACCAATCAACTGATTGGTGATCCCAGCCCCAGGAATGCATCAGAGTATTGGAAGACACCCAGGGGATCCCAAAGAGGAGAACCCAGGCAGGCACTCCTGGGTCATGAGAGTTCCCAGGCTGACCATGCTCTCCCACCATATACCTAATAGATGGTAAAGCAAAGTGCCAAAGTAAAGCAACACAAATTGATACCACCTGTATCCCAGATACAACTTTTGGCTGTTTTGTGGTACAACAAATATATGGACATACATTTGCTTGGCTTTTGTGCTGCCATTAAAAATATATAGTAGCACAAAGGCAATGTCTGTTTCTAACCTTAGACAAGAAAAGATAATACATAATACAAAAAGCATAAATTGAAACTAGCATGTGTGCATGTTGCCACGCTCTTCACTTTATCTCATTCTGTTTCCTTTTATCCTTTTTTAGGCTCAAAACCTCTGTGAACAAGCAATGTCTTTTGTTATATGTCTGTACAGCATCTATCACAATGGGTTCTCTGTGCACTAGCTCATAAATACAAAACAAGCAAACTTTGAAACACAGAATGCTTAAAATAGTTAACAATTTTTACTACTACTTTCATAACGAGTGCTTTATCCACTTAGCACTTACTGATGTATAATATAGTGATAATTCAAAAAGGTGGAAAATCTGGGGAGGTGGGGTTCTGCAGACAGCCTTTCTTAGATCCATTCATAGCTGGTACTCCATCTGTTGTTATAGAAACTAGTTTCATTATTATGACTTCCTGCCTGTCTGTCTATCTTCCTTATCTAGCTAGCTATTTTAACTACAATCATTGCCATGGTGTCCAAGGGCTTCCTGAAAAATAGATCAAATCAACAGAAGTCTGAATACAGCTGATGTTTAGTCTCTCACAGCACTGCCTTTCCTATGCATGTAGATTTCTTTTTTCTTCCTTCTCCTACCTTCATCTCTTGATTTAGTAACTCTTTTTAAAAGGTAGTTGTTATTGCAGAAAAGTAGTGGCAGATGGATGGGTCTGACATTTCCTCTGGAAGGCAGCAAAATTTGTGGTCATTTTAATCTCTTGTGGACAGATCTCACTCTTCCTGACAGTGAAATCCATTATGCTGTAGCATAGTCTCCCAAAGAACGAGGTAGAACCCTCATTGCTTGGGACATTTAAAACTAGATTGAACAAAACACTCGAAAATGTGTTGTAGGGAACAATCTACACTGGCAGAGTGATAAACTAGATGACCTAAGAGTTGTTATCCATCTCTAACTTCTATACTTTTGTAAAACAGAGGCTTTGCCACACCAAGCAGTAAGTTTTTCTTCTAAGTTCTGAGGACATAAAAGCCCAAAATGTACCTAGCCTACATAGCAACCTGCTGTGTGGGGGGCAAATCTTCCCTGTCTCTGGCATGTGGTCACTCACTTACCTCTGAATAGTAACATGTAAAAAAAAACCTGTCAAAAGACCATGCTCCATGGTGTTAGATGATGAATAGGAACAACAAAACGGAGTCCCTGCCCCAGAGAGCTCACAACCCAAGATTAAAACAAGATGTAAACTGATGAAAAACAAACAAATGGAGAAGAGCAAAAGTGAGAGACTGACACATGATAAAGTAAGATAATTGATTCTCCTAATTCTTTCGTTTTGACTTGTCGTATGCACTGTTATTACTTAAAATACTTTACGGTTCTTCAGATATACAATCTCAATCTAGAGGTGGTGTATGTATTCTGGGCTACACTGTGCAAACCATATTCACATTGCAAAAAATCTATTCTCCTCAACATAAGGGTAGCACTAAAAAAGCCTTGAAGGAAGCTGCATTTTCTTTTTTCTTTTTTTTCTTACTTTATTTGGTCTAAATATAATGCCCTTTAATTTCATTGGGATTCTCAACGTCCAATGATGTGTCTAATCAAAAAGAAGATTGATTAGCTTTCACTGTGCCCTCTGAAGCTTGAATGTATCAGTCAAGTCTCCTCTTAATATTTCTTCTTTTCAGGCTAGACAGTCCTAGTGTTTGACCTCTCTCATTTTATGTGTGGTGTACTCCACTCCTATATGTCTCTTTGGTACCTTTGCACTGAATATTTCAATTTCCAAAATATCTGCCTTTATGGCATGATTAAAATTACCAGATTTATTCAAACACAAGACAAGGAATTCCCCCAATCTGTTGGGTAGGGAGAGTCCTTCATCTGACGCTTGCAAAGACAGAAACCTCAGTAAATACATTGTCTATCATTAAATTGCTGCCAAAATCAGGATGTGCTCAGTAGTGGAAACCAACTACAAAGTTGATTAAAAACAGCCAACATTAAGCATGACTATAAAACACATGGCCCATGGGGGGCAAATATACTGATGGGACCCTACCAAATTTTTTAAAAAATAAAATCTCATTTCCAAGGCCAAATCAGTTCTGAATTAGGTTCCAAGTTCAAATGCTACCATTGGTAGGTATCCTACCTCCCAGACTAACCAATCTGGAGCTTCACATATTCCCAAATCCATAGCAAGCCCCAAGCCTGGAGACCTTGGGGTTCAGATGCTCCTGAGTGTCACTTGCCCTTAACCAACAGGCCAAAAAAACAAGCTAGGAGGAATCCCCCATCTCCATAAAATATGTGTGTAGCCAACATCCTCCCATTGGGAAGTATGGCAGAGCACCTTTGGTGCCTGCCACTTTAAGGGCCAAAGCAGGCAACAGGGCAGCCGGCAGGTGTGAGCTAGGTTAATGAGCCAATCATATGACTGCTGGAGGGCCCTGGGATAGAAGGAGGGGGCTGAACAGCCAAACCCAAGCCCTCAGGGCTGAGGCAGCAGTTGCTGCAAGCAGCTGGAGAGAACACTGCATGGCTGAGCTGCTGCTCGTGGAACATCCTTGGCAGTAAGAGCAGGAGCTATGGGGATGGCAGGAGGCTCCTGGTCCTGGGGCATGACCTAAAAATATATGCCGCTGGGGCTGGATGGTGTGGTGGGGCTACTTCTGGCAGGGCAGCTTTCAGGAAATGCCACATCTGTACTTCCCCAGGGAAGGGTGAGTATGGGGCACAAGAAAGCTTCAACCCCTGCTGCAGGTTACCCCATGGAGGGGAAAGGCTAGGGGAGCGTGCCCTAACAGAAAATCACAGGGTCTCAGACCCACTGAGTGGGGCCTAAGGCGGGGCCCGGGCCCATTGCATGCGGCCTAAGGCAGGGTCCAGGTAAGTTGACAGATGCCTGAGGCCCAAAGGAGTGTAATGCCAAGAAGGGTCCAGGTAAGTCAACAGATGCCTGAGGCCTAAACAGCCATAGGCTGAGTTAGGGGGGCCCAGGTAAGTCATGAGATGCCTGAGGCCCAGAGGCCCTAGTGAGGGGGTACAAGCAGAGGCCCCACAGTGAGGACATGAGGGGACTGAGGGGGCCAGGCTTGGAGCCCTGTATTGGTAAGGGCTTGGAGCCCATAGTAGGCAGAGCTGGGAGCCCCAAGGGATTGAAAGAGAACCCAGTGTGAGAGCAGTGACTGTGAGCTCCAGTGAAGACTGAGGGTCCCATGTGAGACTCTGGAGCAAGGGTCCCAGTGTAAGGCATTGGAGTGACATGGATGCCATCTGCAAGGCATGGGACACAATATAGGGAAGGTCGGAGCCATGTATAATGCCCTGGGCATCGGGGCATTTAATGGGCAGCCTCTCACATTTTACATCAAGTTTATTACAGCAGGTCATGGCAGGAAAGGCAGGGCAGACTGCCCTAGGCAGAGGGGTGGGCCAGTACAGTGACCGGCCTCTTGGCAAGCTCCATGTCACAGGAAGCTGTAGTAGACTCTCATAGGTGGGCCTGCCTGTAGTGCAAAGACGGATCTCCACCCTCAACTATACATAGTCATTCAAAGGTCAGGAAGAAGAGAATCTTCCTTTCCAATTACAGCAGGAAAACCACCTGGACAGGTATCTCCCCTGCCAGGTAAGTATATGCAAGTTGATACAAAAGTCCTGTTTAAAAGTGTGTTTTTGGAGTACCTAAGCTAAAACTTACAGCAGTTTCAAAAGGGGTGAACTGGATTTATTCTGGAACCAAGTCTATGACTACCTACAATAATTTCCCTATGCTCAAGTTACTACAGGTATGTTTATTTCACAGTTAGCATTTTCAAATTTGTCCCACACTTCCATGTGTTCAGAGAGAGCAGGGTCTGATAGTATGAAGCAGGGGAAGGGGGAACAAGTTGTGGGGGCAGAGGGCAAGGGGACTACCTGCTGTAGCAGTGGGAGGGGTTCAAATGTGAGACAAACCTCCAATTATTAGATTCTATATCTGGAAAATTATAACAGATTTATAAATCTTCCATATATAGAATTTAATTATTGGGGGAGGGGGGTTCATCTTATATTCAGGGGCATCTTATAGCTGAATAAATACATTAGTTACAGAAGAGAATCTACCACCAAGTCATAGAATGCCATTATAAAATGTTCTGTGTTTTAGTAAATGGTCATATATTCTATTTCTTCTTGAACACTTGCACTGTGCACTTGTAAGACATTTCCATTCACCGACACATAGTGACTGGCTCCTCGGTCTTCCTCAAAGTACTTTGCAAATTCAGTACATACAAGGAGTTCGGGTTTTATCAGACACCTTGCTTAACCTTTATCTAAGTTGTACCTGTCATTCCTCACAATCTTCCACAGCTATTAACTAATGGAAATAGCTCAATGTCATAAATAAGCTTCACTGACTCACTGTCCATTTCTTCCTCCAAATCATGCACACATAATTGATCCAAATAACTAATGGTCAGGCACCCTGCTGTTTTTTCTATGTAGCATAGCTGGTCAGAGTCTTTCTTCCTTTTGCTTTCCAAATTTTTAATCCACTTGTCAAGGCTCTGATCTTCGGCACATGGTTATTTATTTTCCTCTACAGTCCTTTGCAGAGAATGTATCAAAAGCTTTTTTGAAAATCTAAGTAAGTGATATCTATGGAGTAGCTTTTATCTACTATTTTATAAACTTTTTTCAAAGAGCTGTAAGAGAGTAGAAAGGGCCAGTTCCCCCCAAGTTGGCTTGATCTACTGTCTTTATGTTGCTCTAACAGGCTTTCCACTTTTAAATTATTTTTTTTTTTATCTTTAATCAATCTGAAACAATAATTTGCATAAAGAAATTACCCAGTTAGTTTAGTCCTTTATGCTAGTCTATGGGCACAGCTATGTGTGCAATTAATACGCACAAATAAACTCCAAAGCTTATTGCTCTGGAGTTTATTCATGCTCAGCACACTGAGCTGAGTCAGAGCAGCCATGGTTGGCAGCAACCCAAGGCTGCTCCAACCAGGCTCAATGTGCTGCAGAGGGGCTGGCTGGGGCACGAAGGTGCTCCAGTGTGGGGCTAGCTGGTAGGTAGCCCATGCACTGAAGCACCTAGTGCCCCAGCCAGCTGGGCAGCATCTACATGTGTACTGGTGAACATGAAAAAACTCTGTGGAGAAGGCTAGTACTTGTATTTACAAGTACTAGTCTGCTGTAGAGTTTATTAGTTTTGTGCACCCTAATAGGGACACATGTGTAAATGCAGAGACATTTACTACTGAGCTAATTAGGCAACTGTAGTAAACAGCTCATGTAGATGTGCCCTGTGAGTGGATTTTGAGTCTTTTAGGCAAGCTCAAGTGAATTTGATCACATTTGTTGTGAAAGTTGCACTTTGTGGAAGTGAATGGTCAAAATGACAGGGCACTCCATGTTTCCTCTCACAAATGAGCATTCATCTTGTGCTCACAGATTAATGGATTCATTGTAAACAAAATCTCAGTATTCAAAAATTGAGCTTGGCTAGCTACTCATGATTAGTTGTACGTGATGCTGCTTTCATTTGCTAGCTCATTTGCCAATAGCATAATATCTAATTAAGACTTAAATTAGGGCTTAAGGAAGCCACTTGGGACTGGGGTATTTGAGAAGCAGCATTTCAGGGAGAAGCAGCAAATAAATAGGAGTAAGGAATATTAAGGAGCAGATTCTCCATACTCCTGTGGAATCAGAAAAAATATATGCCTTAAACTTTGATTATTTTAGTTATAAGATGACATAACCGCTTTGTGTAGAATTGCTGGCTCTGTACAGTAGTACAGATAAGGGCAAGTGTTTGTTCTTTGTAACTCTTCTGCAACTGCTTCACTCACTGCGGCCTTGAAGGTAGCAAAAAAAAAAGTATGTACAAAGTAGATTTCCAGGTGCAAGAAGGAGGTTTGTGAACTAACCTCACCTCCCTCATAATTCCCATCCTGATTACAGCAAAGAAATAATGAAGTAATATTATAGCCGCTTTTCATGCTAATTTCACTATATGATCACGTGAGTTATAAGCAACTGTTAAAAAGTATATAAGCCTCCTGATTTTGCTCTTGGGGGGGGACCCCTTCCAAGTGCTTGGAAAATCCATGTCACTTTGGAACTCCCCCTACAGCTGTAGTTTCTTTTGAATAAAAGCTTCTGCTGACCTGACCCAAAAGTACTCTGTGTGTGTTTCCACGACACTCCTATCACTTGGGTGGTACAAAGAGGACAAAAGCTAGCTATTGATGCCTAGAGGTGAATCCCTTGTCAAATGTGGCACAAATGTCCTCCCTGACTTTATGGGTACCAAAGGAAGCAGAATGGTGAAAGAGGAAGGCAAAAAGAAGGCACTTGGAATGGCAGAGGTATGCCTAGCCTCCATTGTTATTAAAGGTGTTACTCAAGTGACAAAAGGTTGAGCAGCCCAATACTCTAAGGATCATCAGGGTTGAAAACAGACCTGAGAATCAGGGAGCCATAACTCATTCCCAGCTGTCCCACACGGGATCTTTCCTCGTCAGGAAACAATAGCCTTACCCATGACATCATTCCTTAACAGCAGTGCCCTATATAAAATATAATAAGTGCACCTATTACTCATCAGTGCACAGTGAAAAGGAGTAGTCATAGCAGCAAAGGATAGAGACATTTGTATGCAGGCTTAAAATTTGCTTTCTGGGAGCATTCATGCACATAAAACTCAATCTCTTGATTTTTATTTATTTATTACAGAAAAGGAATGTGAAGTGGGTGTGAACACAGCCAAAGTAAATTCTTTAAATGTGAGTGAATATTTGCAGAAAATATTTTGTAGAATTTACCCAGTTGTAAGCTCCAGCATATTTGCATGCTAGTCTTCTTTCATCTTTTGTTTTATTTATCTTAGAAATACACAGACCATCTGGATCTTGAATATGGTATTTTGAAATAGCCTCTAAGCTGATTCTTTATGTCAAATAGAATCATAGGCCAATTCTATTTTTCCCACCTGACTTAGAGTTATTTTATTTTCTCTTGAATATAGAAACAGGAACTACTTATGACATCAGCAACAGCATGATCGTCAAATAACCTGTCATACTTCACTGGCAAAACTACAGCACAGGTGCAAATATCAGCTTTTATTTAAGGCTACTGAAAGGTTTTACAGTGATAAAGGTTTATAACACAAGAAAAAATATTCAGCAAAATATTTAATAGAGTTGGTACAATATATGTTTTGAATGCAATCATGAGCCACCAGTTCAAAACATCTTCAGGACACATGAACTTTTTAAAGAATTATACCATTATCAGAAACATACATTTTTCAGTCCCTGAACTTTGTTAATATATCTGTTAGTTTCTAGGATGTATAACTAGGTCCTACTCCATGATATTCTTACTCCTAGAATATTTTTATAATAACTATGGTATTCTATATGTATTGTATAACCCCCCACACATACCACCGCTTCCACGTTTTCCTGAGACTTTGCCTCTCTTTTTCATGTATTTGATAGCCAAGTGATTTTTTCTTGCCTATCTGCTCTAAAAAACAAGCTAATTTAGTTTCCTATTTCCAGTATCTTTTTTGGTATTGAAAAGCTGATTCACCTCTCTATTCATACAGATTTTTACCATGGTGAGACTGAGTCATTCCCAAGCGACACCAGATTTAGTCAGAGAATAGCAAGACCTAAAGAATTTGGTATATTTAATCTGACTATTACTGTTAGCTCCCCTTAGCTGAAACTGTTAACTTTCATGGAAATAAATGTTTAAATCCACAGATGTACGCAATATCTTGTAATAAAGCCTGGCAGTTTCTTTAAAGAATCAGTTGCTAATAGTGTCACTAAGGCTCAGCCATGTAAGAAAAAGGAATTGTGGAAAATTAATCCCAGAGGGGTCATGTGGAAAACAAAGTCTCTGCATGTAAGAACAGCTGCCTGAAGTTAATATAAAAGTAAAACTGGCTTCTAAGCCAAGTGAGATGAGCTGGCAGGAAGCTTCCAGAATAACTAGACAAAAACTCTAGGAAGCCTAAGGAGGCTGGCAGCCAGAGGACCTGACTAGTCTAGGTACATGAGGCTCTGCAGGATATGTCTTGGAGAAGAGCAAGTGAAATTTGAAATGAAGGTGACGCTCCATTTCACTATCTAGCATCTCTAGGTAGGAACCCTAAATGAAAGAAAGGTTCTATCCCCTACTTTTCAACACCATATGAAAGTGCAACCTTGCAGGAAAGAAAATATTCTGTTGAACAAGTCAGCAAAGGATCCAATAGCATTGATGAGGTACAGCAAGATATAACGTCTGTAGAGTTTACCCAGAACAGAGAGAGAAAGATAGGGAGAGCAAGAAATTTTATTTGAATGTTTTTGTTCTGATCATTGAAAAGGGGATAAAGTCATTTGACTTTGGGTGAAAGTCACCAAACTTCTCAGTCAATGAAAACCACAAGGGGAAGATAGTGGTGACACAGAGAGAAGTAAGAAAATTATGCAGTGACACCAGAAAAGTTAGGTAATGAGTTTTTAAGTACAGAACTCACATACTTCATCTCCCTCCCATTTCTCCTTGTCTGTCTCTGACCCTCATATGTTCTTAGATGGCAAGCGAAACTAGGTTGCAAGTTCTCTGGAACGGAGTCTTCATCTTTATTTACTGGGACTGTCTAGCACAAATCTCAGCACTCAAAAATAATACTTATTAATGATTATAAATTACCCTCATTGTCTTTGAAAAAAAGTAGCAATTTATTGGATGAGTGAAATCAAAGAAGTTAAAGAGAGTTTTGCCATATACTTCAATGAAGCCTTTACTATATATTTCTAATGATTGTAATCCCTGCCATTGCATTTTGCCTCGCACAGCAGATGTAATATTCCAAACAACAAACCAGTGCGAGGACAAACACAACATTGGCTAAATAAACCTAACATTACAGAGACCTGATCCATGATGGACTTCCATTGGCACATCTGTGAGACCAATAATTATAATCTGTATCTTATAAAACCAAGATAATGGTAAGGGTGGGAGCTGTAGTGGGAGCATGGGGAATCATTCTGTCTTCTGGAAACACAGCGCTTCCACTGATACTTTCTAGCAAAATGGAGGAACACTGTCACTTCCAACTTCCTCCTGGAGTAGCTAATAGCATTAATATAAGTAGTGCCACACCGTCCTAGTGCTTGGGTAAAAGCAAGCATTATATCTGGGCCCTACATAGGGGAAATAACATGGGAAAGAATCTTGCACCACATCCACTTGTGGGCTTACACAGGAATTGTCCAAAACCCAACTATGATTCTGTGATTCTCCTGAAAGTCAAGTTTGGGAGCAAAAAGTTTGTAGAAATTGAAAGCAGCCTGCAGTTCTGGGTTTGAATGTTAGTTTACAGTATATCCAAGTTGTAAAGCTGGAAGCTGATATTGTTACTTGGCCCAATGAAAAATAGGCTGTTAAGGCTAACAGAATAATACAAGGTAAATGACCTGCCCTGGTGGCAAAATAACAATGACTATTCACATAAAATCATCCTAGCCATGGGCATGTTGTACTTGCTCTTTTTTCATATAATTTTTAAACTTCATGGCTCAATCTAATTCCCAGGACATTTTAACTATGTGAAACAGACACTGGGATCCACCAAAACAAGAATTATGAAATGCAGAATCCCCAGATTTTAGTTGTGGAGGTGCAACAACACCTAAACTTTGTATGTTTCTGAATTTAAAAAGGCATCATCCTATTTATCACAATTTTGTAATACATCAAAATCACAGTGGAGACCAAACTAAATGCCACATAAATATTTACCTGACTAAAGTATAATAGTGTCAATCCCACTGAAGTGTAACTTTGAGTTTCCAAAGCCAAGATCAATATTGTTAACAGGTAATGATAAAGATATAAATCAAGGACTGAAGCTTGAAGAACTGTGGTAGGGCTAGAAGCATTGTTTGAACATATCTCCTTTTAAGCATTTATTAGGTAACATCAAATCATGACAATCTTTTGGTTCTCTTAGGATGTCACTTGCTGAATGCACATCAGAGATTTAACTAAGACAGATTCATAACTGAATCAGCAGATGTTGACATGCTTTGAGCAGGAATAAGTAAATGAGGTGTGTTTCTTGGGGGTGCTCTGAGGATCACCAAGGAAGCAATATGCCTAGTCCCTGGCATAAAAGTGCACCAAAAGGTAAACAGAGAGAAAATGATATTGAATTCATTAATATATTCGGAATAACGTGGGAGTTTGTGAAGCAAAACAGGTACAGTCAAAATAAAGAAAATCCAAATCCAAAAAGCTAAAGGTATATAAATAGTACATGCCTGTAAAAGAACCAACAAATCAGTCCCGTTAGCTAAAATACCATTATTATCCATCTTACCTTTGCATGGTGTCATTTTCCCCAAAGCAGAAAAGTTTTTCCAAAGTTTACAGCTATATTATAGAGACTTTAATAATGGAGGCTGTAGAAAACTGGTCACAGCATTACCTATTTCACACCTTTATTTTTATAATTCTTGGACAGTTTCTTGAAGTGAGATTTCCATTGGTACATAATCGTCCTAAAATTAGAGGAGTACTGATATATGACTTCTCTTTTTTTTTTTTAACACATGAAAATACTTCAAATTAATTTTTTTCATATGACCCTCAAGCATTTGGCTGCATCTCACCCTCCGAAATAGAAAAGCTTTAAAGTTTTAATTCATCCATAACTAGATGTCTGTAAGTGTTTGGGCACAGGCTAGTTTAGAAAGAAATGCATTTTGAGTCGGAGCTTAGCAGTTGTTTTTACTGAGCTCTGGATCTCCATTATCAGTGTTGTCACTGATAGATATATGAGAGAGAGCAAATGTGAAGCGAGCTGCTGGATAAAACATTCACCAGGAAACAGAGTGCAGCTGCTGACTGCTGACAAGGTCTGCTGCAGAATTTAGAAGCTTCAAAGGTAGTGAGTGCTTTGAGAAGCCATGACATAGCCTAAGGCCCCTGAAGATTTTTAGCTGCTCCCCAGGGAAGTGGTAACTATGAGTAGCCCCTGAATCTATTGAGATGCTTAAATGTTTATGTTTATGGAAGCAAACCATTTTAGACCTCATCTAGTTAAGCAATCAGCACTTAAAGTTTTATGTGCATAAAACTTGCCGAAGCATTAGAATGACAGAGGTGCAAGCCAGTTTAACACTACGCATACCGTGTAAGGCTTTACACAGCCTAGAACAGAGGTTCTCAAACTGTGGTCCACGGACCACCACTGGTTCACAAGCTCCATTCAGGTGGTCTGCAGGAATGTTGCGGAACAATCAAGAATATCTGTACTTGTAAGAAAAGACTACTGATATTAAAATGTGAGTTGTGTGCTTTGATTTGTAGAACAAAAACAAAGTTTATTAAATGGTCCGCCAAGACCCTCAGCAATTTTCAAGTGGTCCGCAAAAAAAAAAGTTTGAGAACCACTGGCCTAGAAGATTTCACAGTGCCTCAACTCCTAGTTTGCATTCCTAAGCTTCAAAGATATCTCTCCCCACCTCTCCTTGCCGCTCCTGTTCTGCACTGTTTCTCAACCCTTTAGAGTTCAAGATCTTTGCAGGAATGATGTACCTGGTACATCTCTGTGATAAAAAAGCACAAATGGCTGCCATTTTTTTCACCAGAAAAAAAAAATCAAATCTGATTAAAATAGCCAACAATATTAATCCACAAAAACAAACTAATATAAATAAGCTACTAGCTACCCCAGCTACTTACCTCATCTAAACACTGCTGTACAGCGAAACAAAAGGGCAATTCTCCAAAACTGAAGCTCAACAAAAGACAAGACACGTATATTGGAGAGGCTTACAGGATAATGAAAGAATATCTGATAGTATCTATTTTAATAGTTTGGGAACACTCTAGTATGCCTCCATTTTTTTCTTGCAATAGTCACTAGACCCCAATACAATGATGTGTCCCAATATAGCCAGGTGACTTTGAAGATACAAGACAGAAGTGAACACAGCTATTGGTTACCCAGCTGTGTCTTCAGATGATTAATGTTGTGTAAAGAGCAAAAAAAAATGGACACTTTGGGAAAGATACATGAGGGACATCAGAGCTTAACAAAGAGCTAGAATCAAACTTTGTATGATAATCTGTAAAAAGCAATACCTACACTTTAGAAAGCAATCATCTGAGTTTTTTATAGTGACCAGAAAGCACACTGCAAAGAACCTCTCAACTGATACAAAACCATAACATTAGAACCAAATAACATTCAATTAGTGTGGAGAAATGAGGCAAGCCTACCTGACTGTTTCTTGGTTTATGGACCTTCCACTCAGTAGGACTCCTCACAGGTTTGCAGTTAAGCAGATGCTTAAGTGCTAAGCTCAGTAAAGATGAGCTTGTTCATGCTCTTAAAAAATGTATGTATAACTGCTTCTTTCAACCTAAGGTGTGTAACAGTATTTGATAGGACAGTTTAATATATCTACTAAACAGCTACATTATTTGTGCTTATCTGGAACTCACATGCTGATTAAAGTGATAAAAATATGTAGCAAGCTATTATCCAACATGAGAAAAAAGGCCTCTTCGTTCCAGTTCTGGAAGAAAAGGGAATACTGCATCTAATAGACCATCCAGGGAAGTTTTAATATCCCAGTTTGCTTTGTGATTTGTAGATTTAGCATAAAACCCTGAGAAAAATAAAGGTCAAATCTCTTTAAGTAAGGAAATATTTTTCTTTTTTCCTTTTAGCCATCTAGAGAGAAAATTATTTTAACAAATATTTTTAAATTATGCTTTATAAACTGCGATATAGCCTTACTAGAAAGAAAAACCTCTATCTTTGATCAGAGAATCAAAGAAAAATTATACAGAGAGGCACGATAATCATAACTGTTTAAATTGCTGCCTCTCAGATATAGATTTAATACTACCTGTTGTTATATATTGTGAAGAGTCACAAATCTATATCCTTTAAAAATAATAGGACTGGTAATGCTGTTAACTGACAGTTATATGGGGCTGATTGTGTCCCATTATCACATAAGTTTATAGAAGTCACAACTGGGTAATGTAGACCACCACAAAGCAGATTGCAATCAATATGGTTCTGGGGTTTTCTCACATATCAGATACTATCGATAGCAGCTCACTAGAGATTTCATTTTAATAGTAACTATCATACAGAAGTCCTTAATCTAAACTCCAGTTACCTACTTACTCCAGTTAAGCTAACTTTCACTGGGCGCATCTACACAAGACGTTTACTGCGGAGCTGCCTAATTAACTCTGCAGTAAAGTCTCTGTGTATACATGTGCGGCCCTATTAGGCCACAGTAAACTAATTAACTCCACCATAGGTTCTTTACTGTGCAGCAATGTATGTGTAGATGCTGATGGGGCTGGCTTGGGCATGAGGAAGCTTTAGTGCAGGGGTTGCTGCCAACTAGCCCCATGCTGGAGCAGCCTTGTGCCCCAGCAGGCCCATCCACAGCACGCTGAGCCAAACCAAAGCAGTGCCAGGCTGGCAGGCTGACCCCTGGGTCACCTGCCAGCTGGAGCTGCTCTGACCTGGCTCAACATGCTGCAGTCCCAGGTGCACATGTAAATACAGCACCTAGGAGCAATAAACTCTGACACGGTATGCACCAGAGTGTATTGCTTTACATTAGTTGTACATGTAGACATGCCCAGCCAGGCATATTGGTCTAGTGTAAAACCTTCCATGAAATCTTGCTGTCTGGAAGAGGTCTCTGCATCAGTCTTGCACAGAATACTGACAACAGACACATTGTGAGTGACCAGCAAAGATCCAGTGGCAGATCAGGGAAGGGATACTGAACTGTGTTTAAGTTCCAGTTCAGCAAAGTCCTGAAACAACTGCTTATGTTCCATTGCATTCAATAGGACAAACAGGCGTCTGAAGTTACACACATGCTTAGGTGTTTTTTCCTAAATCATAGCCATGGAATAGCAGCCAAAAAAAGGCAGTGGATAAAGACAACTCTACATCAAAACTCCAGCTTAAAGGGGTTGACTTCAATTCCCCATATGCTTCACACTGTACCCACCTAAAGGCCAAGTGCTGTGGGCTTTTGGGGCTTTAAAGACTGAAACCAAAGAACGCTGAAATAATTAATAGGACTTACATTGATGTAAATGGGCTTCCTGAAATGTGAAAGGAGTGAATTTTACTCCAAATGCAACTGAAACCAAATATATATACACACACACATATATATTGAACTGTATCTGAAGAACTGCACATTCACATCCCATCTCTTCAAATTAAAGGTGGATATGGACAAAAAATATATTACAAACTGTAAAATCAATTTTAATAAACTAAAACCTAGTTCACAGAAGTTTGTAGCTTTAAGCTTTCTCTTAAAAAACATTAATCCCGTCCCCCCCACACACATACTCTTTCTCTTCTAAAAATATTCTAATCCTGTAGATAATAAAAAGAAATGGGAGATGTGTTTCTAAGCCATGTCTTTGTATGATCCAACATATCTGGATTAGAAAAAGAACCCTGTTCTCTAAGCAAATCATTTTTTTGGTAGAAAACTCCAAGCATTTTTATGAATAATCTTTAAATGCCTTAAGGCATTAAATTCAAATACATCTAAGTCTGCAAATAATGAAAGTCTCCCTGACTAGGCAAAAACCCCAAATACACTTCTACCTGGATTTTTCGAACCCCGTACAAACCATGTGCTTTAGTCATTGTTTTGTGCTTTCTTTTCTTTCTAAAAGGTACAAAATTGGTTGTATTTGTCACTGGATTGCTGTGTGCATATGCAATAAGAAACACTTGAACCACTCAACATACATTTCTTCTCTGTCCACAAGACTGAACCTAATTAACAAAGGATTTTAAATAAGTTAGGTTATGTCTATTAAGCCATTTGGAGTAGATATAGTGTAGAGAAAAGCTTAAGGCTACCTCAATACCCCTGCTTGCTTACATTGAAAATCATTAGTGTTATTTATATTACAATTGCAGCACACATATTTCAGTTTTTATCATTTTATTTATGTTACACTATAATGTTGCACTGTTTATCTTACACTACAATAATGCATTCCCAGCTCAACTGCACTTTCAGGATCCTGCGCGCGAACCCCATCAGTCTAATTCCATACTTGCACAGGCAAAACTCCCATGTGATTTTCAGCTTATGAGATCTTCCCAACTGGAAAGATTTTTGAAGATGCAAAGAACAGCAGTAGTTTTATTTCTAATGAAAGTCTATGGGAGTTGGCTGCTTAATTTATCTCCTTTGGAAAATCTCCCTCAGTGCCCATCTGTTTTCAAAGTCAATACTCAACCAAAAGGTTTTTTTCCAAAAACAAATAATATTTACTTCGATTTGAAAATAAAGATTTGCACATAAATAAAGCTGCTAGGAATCTGAAAATAAAAGAATAAACAGCCCCATTTATTCCATATCTTGTCTCCTCATAGGGTCCAAAGGAAGCAATGGCACTATACTCTGAAAACCCTTCCTACTGCAGCGTCAAACTGGCCACAAAGCATGTGGTCCACTAAACATAGCACTACCATTGCCTGTACCATTGCAAAGGGCCAGAGGAAAAGCCAATATAAATTCATTATAGTATCTCTATGCCAGCCAGGGAATACTGAAGGGAGAGAGAAAGAGGTAAATCCTTTCTTAATATAGTTGTGTTTTTGTTAAGGGGCTTCATTAAAAAACAGAATGGGGTACAATGACTTCAAACATCAAACCATGCCCAAACATTGGAAGAGATGAACAGTTGTTGATACATTATTTCCAGTATTTTGAAAGCCTCTGCTCCTGGAATCTGCTTATTACATGGCAATCTCAGCTATCATTTCAATAGGTTAATTTTTAGAGCTTAAACAGAGGTAAAAGCTGGAAAACACAAACCCTAAGTACGGTAACACCAGAAGACATAAATAAAGAATGCCAAAAGTAATGTGTAAATCAGCATTTTGTAAATCAGGGGAGAGGACAGAATAGGGTAAAGGAATCCCTGTAATGAGTTTTGGACACTCAGGGTTGGCAACATTGGAGAAGAGTGGATTTGCAAGGTATTCCCAACTATGCGAACTATCTGTCATTGCATACAGACACAAGCATGTCTAAGGAAAGTAAAGAACATCTTCCTTTGGACTGGGGAGTCTGTAGGGGACCCCACTGGCTGAAATGACCCTTAGTTCACAGCTAGCTTGTGTTGCTGTGTTACATAATATTTAAATTAAAAACATTTAAGTTTTCCATGCCTTAACACAAGGACTGTCATACAAACGGCACACAAGAAAAATAAAAACTTCCTTTCTGATAGCCAAACTGCCAAGAGAATTAAATGGATCATGTGTCCAAAGAGATCAGTCTAGTTGACATCAATGACACTGAACACAAGAGAGCTAAAAGGAGAGCACATGGTTAATCAAAACCAGATATGTTTCAGGCAAAGGGTGACTATTGCCTCTAGCAGTGACGTTGTCTCGACATGGGAGGAGATGGGTAGGGAGTTACTGCAGCTTGAAGTCTACAGCAAGCCCAGCTTGTCTTCAGGCAAGATCTGGGGAGATGTGTTGTGCCAGGGCTCCATTTTCAGCTTCTCTGTTCTCAAGTTTATTATGGTATGGGGCTGATTTATACAATAATAATACTAAGACACCACTCTGTACAGTGTGAGAAGGGAACCGGATTTTGTCCAAAATGAATAATGGTGTCTATGATCTCTGTCATTGAATGTGATACAGAAATTTTATTTGTAGTGTAAGTTAAATGGTAGCAAGAAGCATCTACTGCATGTTACGTGAACTCAACCTTTGTTTAACTAACAGCAAGTATTTGGTTTTCTCTGGCCAAATGATGTCCTTTCCCTCAACTTTAGCAATTTAACACAAAACCCCAGAAAACATAATTTACACTGAAAGCTCCTGTCACAGAAGGGTGTTCTTTTCTTTACCTACCCTCCCAGTCTGCACAACAACACACTGATTACAAACAGTGAGAACAGAACATTGTTTCAGAATATTTTGGATTTGCACTTAATTCAATGTTCAATGTTCAAGGGTAATTCAAAAATACTCTGAGACATATATTCAGCTCTCAGTATTCTTTGGTATATAATGACATTTTTTTCTATTTTAACTTTATGAATCATCTCAGTCTCCTGATCACTACATTTCTGTATTTAAATTATATGACTATAGCACCATGAGCATAATTATTATCTCTAAATTTACCTATCATTTTTATGTCAGCTCCTCTCAGTATATATTTTTCCCATCATTTCAAGAACAGATTCAAAACCATTTTTTCCTTAAAATAAAAAAAGATATATGTTAATCCTGTATTTTCTCATGTATTTTTTAAAGTTAAAAAATGGTGTTAATTCTTTCTCTAGTGTAACTTTAATCACAGAATTAAATGATACATTTGTTGTTTAGTGCAAAGGATCTCCCTTTCCATATGAAAATGGTGATTACAGTTTTCATTCAGAGGAACTAAATTATTCAGTTGTATAGATTTCACCAGATATTGCAATAAGATAAATTTAACAGGTTTTAAAATGTTCTTTTTCATCAGGCAATGATTTCCTAATAGGCAATCCACTAGGTTCTAACAGTGACATCCAAATGTAATGCTAGCTCCTTGTCTAGTAATAGGATGAGCTAAGCCCCAAAATGCATGAGTTTATGAAGGCGTACCTTCTCATGTGTTTTCTGTGTGGGATTTTTAATGCAGCTCTGTTAGAGTCTACTTTTTTGTATTGGAATCTATAGAGAATAATGCTGAGAAAGAAAGAATTTAGTTTTCATTATTCATGGGCAGACTCCAAAATATAAATGGATGAATTAACCTCTGCACCACTCTAGAGATACTAAAGTAGCCAGCAATCCACTGGGACTTCCTCCTGCGTGGAGAAATCCTCAGGGCATGAGGCACTTAGGAGGCTCATACCCACTCCACAACAAGTACTGCCATAGGAAGCATTGCTGGTCAAAAAGGGGCATTGGCTGCACTGACCCCAGACCCAGCTTTTGAAAGAGCCCCTTTGGCCATTAGCAACCAGGTATAAATTAGAGAAGCCTACACAAAGGAACAGCCTGGCCACTGGCTTGTTTCTGGATCATTGTAGCAAAATGTTTAGCAGGCAACCATCGATCCTTTATATCATGGTTTACACATAGGGAATGTCCAGACAAGTCTGCATGTGCCCCTTGCCATGTCCCAAAGCAGTTTAAGACGTGGCAAGAGGCATACTGAGAACAAAAAAAAAACATTCCCTGTGCTGCATATTTGCAGCAGGAGCCAAAAATGTGATCCCTGGATATCCAAGTATTAAAAAAAAACCTGCAGGAAAAAGCAGGGCAGAGCATGGTCCAGGACCATGCCCTGAGGCACCAGGAGGCCCGGGTCCTCCAAAGAGATGCTCTGGTAGCCAGCCAGAGCATCTCCATGGTTGCCCCTTGCCCCAGTGCTGAAGTGCACTGCTTCCATGTGCGGGGTAGCCTGGACTGGTGCAGGCTTCATGGATCCCGGCTCCATTGGAGGTAAGTAAGGGACTGTGGGTGAGGGAGACTGGAGCAGGGGGATTGGGGGTGTGGGGGACTGTGGGTGTGGGGGGGGGCTGCTTGGGAGGGGTGGGTCCCCCGCCTTCCCCCTGCATGGCCCACAGTCCCCCCCGCCCAGCAGCAGCCCATCAGGGCACTTGTGGGGACTGCCTATCATACTGAGGCATGTCCTGCATGTATAGGCAGGGGCAGGGCACTGGCATATCAGTGCTGCTCAGCACCAGACATCCTGGTGAGCAAAGCAGGTAGGGGCAGCTCTGATTTTTCTATGACAAAAAAGCCAAAAATAAAGGCCAAAGTATATAGCTATTCAGAATTTATTTGATGATGATGATAGAGGCACTAGTAGGCTTCCAAATTGCTTTAAACTTGTAAATATATCAATAAAACATTGACCAGCTGATCTCTCTATATATAGTGGCATTTCATTTTAAGAGCAAAAGAACACTATTTGGGTAATTTTAATGAGCGAATTTGGGTTTCTTAATCGGAGAATCTGCAATTTTTAAGCAGGAAACACCAGGATCTCTGCTGGTGAGACAAGTGACAAGACCTGGGCAAAGAATCCTGTCCAGGGCCAACACTGGGGACCCAGCTGGAGGGCAGATGAGGTTGCTGACACCTTGACCATTTGGACAGTACAAAGCAGTCCACCACAAGGAGCACATCTTCTGGGTAATAGCTGCCCAGATGGCACCGCATCTGGGTCTGGCAGGTGTGCAGTCATGGGACCGCAAGTCCAAGGGGGGCGGATGCTGTCGCAGGCGGCAGGAGGTAACAGCCAAGCAGCATCCCCCACTGCCAGACTTCTGCAGTGGGTAAAGGGTGCAGGGAACTATCTGGGCTGCTTCAACAGTTCAGCTGGCACAAGGGGTAGTGTCCCTAGATATCAACTGGCTGCACCTTAGAAGCTCCTGAGGGCAAGTAACCCTGAGCTGCTCACCAGGGCAGGTTTATATACTTCTGGGGCCAGCACCTGTGTTCGTCTCAGGCTTTACCTCCCCCTGGCTGCAGATCTGGGGGGAGCTGGGCAGGATTATTTTGCCCCAAGTGGCACAACTGTGAACAACCAAGGTCACATCATTTGCAAACAGGAAATCTCTCAGAACCAGTTCTCTCACCTTGGTTTTCTCATAGTTTCATAGTTGGTAGGGTTGGAAGGGACCTAAGCAGATCATATAGTCTGACCCCCTGCCATGGGCAGGAAGGGATGTTGGGGTCAAATGACCCCAGCTAGGTGGCTATCTAGCCTCCTTTAAAGACCCCCAGGCTAGAGGCCAGCACAGCTTCCCTTGGAAGTTGGTTCCAGATCCTAGCAGCCCTGACTTTGAAGTAGTGCCTCCTGATATCTAGCCTGAATCTACTCTCAGTCAACTTATGGTTGTTGTTTCTTATTACCCCCGGTAGTGCTTGGGGGAACAGGGACTCTTCCATTGCCTGCTGGTCCCTATTGGTAAGTTTATAGGTGGCCACCAGATCCCCTCTCAGCCTTCTTTTGTGGAGGCTGAACAGGTTCAGGTCCCGTGGCCCCTCCTCATAGGGCCTGCCCTGCTGCCCCCTAATCATGCAAGTGACCCTCCTCTGAACCCTCTCAATGCTGTCCACATCCCTCCTGAAGTGTGGCACCCAGAACTGGACACAGTACTCCAACTGTGGCCTGACCAATGTCTCATAGAGGTGAAAGATCACCTCCTTGGACCTGCTTGTGTTGCATCTATGGATGCATGACAAAGTGCAGTTAGCCTTCCTGACCATGTCCACACGTTGGCGGCCCATGTTCAACTTGGAATCAGTAGTGATTCCAAGATCCTTTTCTGCCTCTGCACTGACAAGAAGGGAGTTCCCCAGCCTGTAGGTATGCTGCTGGTTCTTCCTCCCCAGGTGCAACACCTTGCACTTGTCCATATTGAAACCCATCCTATTCTCATCTGCCCACCTCTGTAACCTGTTGAGATCTAGTTGTAGCCTGTCCCTCTCTTCTAGCATGCTCACTTCTCCCCACATCTTAGTGTCATCTGCGAACTTGAACAAGGTGCTTTTCACCCCTCGTCCAAATCACCAATGAAGATATTGAACAGTGCGGGCCCAAGGACCAAGCCCTGGGGAACCTCACTGCCCACATCTCTCCAGGTCAAAAATGACCCATCCACCACCACTCCCTGCATACAGCCCTCCAGCCAATTTGTGACCCATCTGACTGTAGACATCGACACCACAGACGCCTAATTTTTTTTATGAGGATGGGGTGAGAGACAGTGTCGAAAGCCTTCCTAAAGTCCAGGAAGACTACGTCCACCGCGACACCTGTGTCCAAGGCTTTTGTGACCTGGTCATAGAAGGCCACCAGGTTAGTCTAACAGGACCTGCCTCTAATGAACCCGTGTTGATTGCCCCTAAGCATAAACTCCCCTTCTGACCCCTTGCAGATGTGCTCCTGAATAATTTTCTCAAAGAGCTTCCCTAGGACCAAGGTAAGACTAACTGGCCTATAGTTTCCTGGGTCCTCTTTCCTCCCTTTTTTGAAAATGGGGACGACATTGGCCCTTTTCCAGTCATCAGGCACCTCACCAGAGCACCACGAGTGCTCATAAAGCTGTGCCAGGGGTCCTGCAATGACCTCTGCCAGTTTCCTAAGTACTCTGGGGTTTCACTCTAAACCTCATGCTGTTGAGCAAGCCTCCATCTACTCTAGTTTGAAGATAAATGCCATCATTTGTGTCCTTGAATGCATCAAGAAGCAGGAATGAACAGTAGATGTTAAAAAGCACAGGAGCTAAGAAAAACCCCTGTTTCACCCATTGTTGGTGTCAAAGTCATTTTACTCTTTGTTTTCATACACTACAGTTGCCTTTGTACCTTGATGTAATGAACAAATGATGTTTAGTGTTTAAGGAAAATGTTTAAGGATGTAGAATAAAGATGCCTCCCTTTCCCTAACACATTTTATGGTCATAGTTCTGCTGCACCAAAGAATCTGTTCTTTTTCCAAACCAATTACAGACCAAACTCTGACCTCACACTTAAGAGTAATTACACAATTGGGAGTAATTTTCCTGAAGTAATAGAACTCAGTTTATTCTTGTGTTTGAGTTCTTCTTGACACAAAGGATCGTAGATACCTGATCATATGCTGGCCTCTCAAACATGAGTTAAAGAAGATTAGGGCAAGCTCTAACTTCTTCATTGGTGTAGGAATCCTAAGTGAAGGTTTAGCCTGTTTTACACAAATGCAGAATTTTCTGCTAACCATTACAGCCTGTGTTGCTCTACAATCCTTGGCTAGGTACAGACATTCAAAAAGCCCAAGGTGGAATAAATCTAAGTTACACAGTTTTCTGTAAGCAGAGTAGTTTAGATTAGTAGTGAACAGAACATGTATTCGCCCTTTGATGGGGAGTGGGGGCTAAGCTTAGACTGGGTTCCACAATTTTTAAACCGGTCTGTGTGTGCTGAACTTCTGATCTGCTATGGGTATAGACCAGCTGTGTGTGTCGAACTTCTATTACGGGTATAGACCAGTTTCTGATCACTTATACCAGTAAAAGTATAATGTCTGTAAATGACCTGTGCACATGTGTGTCCACACTTGTGTGAGGGGGAAGGTGGGGTAAGAATGAATTCTCTTAAATCAATAGCATTCAGCTGAGCTGAAAATATCATGTAATGAAGCCAAGATATTTCTAGGGTTCTTGTTCCCAACTCTAACATGAAGTATTATGAGATCTTTATACATTGTTTTGAACCTACAGTTCTGGTCTTAGCTGGAACCCAAAAGTACCTTAAAGATAACAAGGGTTATCTACATTTTCATATTCCAAAATCAGAATTTAAAAACTGTCATAAAAAGAAGAAATCAGTAAAAGTTTGGAGCTCTAGTTCTCATTTCATCTCTAGATTTGTCCACGCAATTTAAAAATCAGCCCTAAAGTGTCTTGTCTTGAAAGTTACTATTGCCTTACTGTACTTTTCATGTAGCCATTTGTCAGTAGACGGCTACTTGTCCATTATAAGTCTCATTTTCATGATGAATCAGAATTGGTCAAACTAGTAATATAAATGCATTGTATGTTCTATTCTCTCTCTTTATGATTAATTCTACTTGTGGTACAAATTTGCATGAATGAATGTCAGTGTGTTTTCTGCCCTGAACATTTCCTGCTGGCTTCAGTTCAGCCCTGCTGACATTTATTACAAATAATAGCTAAATATTCTTGATTTAATGGCTGCGGTGGCCCCACGTCTGAAGGTGATGTCTGTAATAAAAGCAGACGAGACTAGCTTATAAAAAATACTAATCAGATTGTGTTTGCACACATAATGGATAGGCCTCACAGATACACCAGCAAAATGGAATGGCAGTTTTTAAAACGCAGCTGTTAGAAGTCAGAGTTCAAGAACATATTACCTGTCTTATTTCTTTATTCCTCTCGCTCCTTCTTCCATCTCCTTAAAGCACCTGTGGCGTTAAGTGCAAAGATGATAGCTGAAAGGGTCAATGTTATTGTTTTGACCCCCTCTGGGAAAACAACGTAATGAATAACATATAACACAAACAATGCAACCCCAGCTAATGCGATCACTCTTGCTGCTTTTGCTGCTAAAAAGGAGAGAGTGTGCCTCAAAAAATAACCCCCATCTCTTTGGAGTCCAGCTCAAAACAGGCTAAGTTTTGCAGAAGTGTATACACTTTTGATTTGCTCCCACAAAATAAGCAAATATGTTACGTTATATAGAAAAGGAGAAAAATGTGCTGTCTGGCAAGCAGAAAAGAAGAAAGGGGTGGGAGAAAGGATGGACTGATGAAAACATTATTAGAAAATGTAAGCATTGGTAGTAAGGGGCAGAAAAGAGAAAGGGAAATAGAAAGACATGACAGGGAAATGAAGGGCTTAATTTTTCCTGGGTTGGGTGCAGGGGATGGATACAAACAGATATCTACTTTAAACTCTGGATATGGTAGCAGTCTTTGCACTTTCCTAAGTACAAGGATTTCCCCAGGTGTTAATCATTAACTTCTCTGCAGGACTTCTGAAGAAAGGGATCCTGACTGCATCACCTCCTAACAGATTAGCAGACCAAACCCCTGAAATCACAAAGACAAAAAGGTCATAATTCCCAGAAACTCCTGAAGGCACTTGTTTCCCCATTGTGTGGGCCTACTGCAGTCTGGCCTCTTAAGCTAATAAGTTGCCCTTTTCCAAACTTGAGTACAGATGTTCAGGCAACTACTGTATGTACACTGTAATGTGTTGGTTACATATGATAGTCCCATCATGGCCCCCCCTAACAGATCAGGGTGTTGTGTCTTGTAGTGGTGTCAGGGTTAACTGTGTAGTTTTACTAATAAGTTGGACAATGGATTTGTATAGATGGTTTGGCTACGGATGATCCTGCTTCTGTGGGGAATGGACCAGTGATCTCTTGAGGTCCCTTCCAGCCCTACTTTTCTATGATTCTATATGTTACAAGACACAGAAAAGAAAGTAAGGATATGTGCACAATAAAATGGGAATTAGGTTAAAAAAAAGAAGACATCTCAGAGAGTAGTTTCTGACATGCTGACTGGTACCAAGCTATATTTTGTCTTCCAAGTGCTACAGCTCCTATTTGTGGTCTCATTCATCCTGTCATTGTTTGTGTACAAGGTTAACACCTATTAACTAAGAAAATAGTTCGTGGTAAAAGGCAGCTTGTGCTTCCTACAGAAATAAAATGATCACTAGCAGATTTTCTGTACACAGCATATCATAGAGTATAGATTGTTAGTGCTCAAACTACCTTTCCATATTATTTTCTGCCTTAATGTTACTGCTGTCTTTCTTATGCTCCTCCTACTCTTTCCTTAAATGCAACTAGTTCAAACGCCACATTCTCTTGCAAAAAGGCAAAGCTGCCGCACATCATCGTCATCCAGGGATGGATGGCCCAAATGCTAGGTGTTGAAAATCAAGCTATGCTACATGCTAGTTCTAAATAACAAGTCTGTATCTCTGCAGCAGTTAAATATACTTTGGCTCAAGATTACATTTTGGCAACCCCCTTTCTTCTCATCTCACCTACATTGTTGTGTGTGGTTATAACTGTTTTCTCTCTCCTCATTTAGGGTTTATATACTGTTGTGAACAATGCTTAAGAGGTTCATGGGATAGCATGCATATTTTCTTGAGTTTGTTTTACTGACATAGCATGTGTAGTCTGTACATATAGGTCACACCAAACTGGGAGTAGCCTTATCATTATTATGTCTGCATAAATTGTGGATTTTGACATAAATATAAAAATATATGAACATTATATTTTAGTCAAGACTGTTTAGTAAAGCAGTGATTTACTCAAGTGTTTCTCACCTATTCACAACAGGAAGAAGTAATCTCTGAAAATTAGCATTTAATATTGAAAGTCATTACTGGCAATAGAGGCAAGAGGCAATGAAAATCACCTGCTCCATCAGTTGTTAACTAAATACCCAAATGGAGGCTTAAAAGGCTTAAAAGTTGTAAACCATTTATACACAAAGCCAACAAGCTCCTGAGACTGGGGGTGCTGAACCAAACCAACGGGCAGCAATAGAGTGAGCTGACTGCTGGGAAAGGTCAGAACTATTCCTACAGTGTTTCATACCAATATGGCATGACCTTGACAGAGAAGCGTGGATCAATCTGAACAGACCGAGATCTGGATATGTATACTTCAGAACAACACTTCACAAAATGAACATCTTGGACAACCCTGTCTGTGAATGCAGTGTCCAGCAAACAGCACAGTACTTATTCCACAACCTTTACAAATGCGCAGCTGGGGCAGATAGAATACACACACTAAGTGATAAAAAAGACAGTGGCTGATAGTTGATATCTGACATCATATGAAAGACAGAGTATTTCACATTAGTCTGTTTATTCACTTCCCTTGTGGATGTATCCTCAGGCACATGTTTTTATAATAAATCTTTTTGTTATCTTTTTAACTTTCATACTGTCAGCATAACTTTAATTTCAGGGTATTTGACCATAGAGGCAGGACTCTTCTCCAAAAGAGGGAATACATCTTTTCTGAGCACATGACTAGACAAGGATGTGATTATTCTAGCTGGCAAAAATGCCCTCTGCTAAGAGCTGGCAAGACCTAGAGAAGGCAGGTAAAGCTGAGGCACCATAGGTCAGGGAAGTGACCTTTGGAGCATCTCAGTCTGTTTCAGTAGCCAAGGAGCAGACAGCAGGGAGAGGTACGGGATTAAACAGCATGCCAAAAGGTGTAAGAGTACCCTTGGACTGTTTCTCAAATGAGAATTCAGGGCCAAGGCATGTCACGTATACCACTGCCTATGTTATTAAAGCAGCTTCTGTGTGAAAAACCAATTCCAGTACTGAAGTCTCAAGTGGATTCTATGAAATCTTTAATTCTTCTTTCTTTCTAAGGCAAAACATCTCTTCTTGTGCATGGATTATTTGTTTAGGTTAAGGTTTTTGTTTAGTTTGTTAGTGATTTTTTTTCTCCAGCTTTTTTTATTTTGGAGGAAATTTAGGAGTTTAACCAAGGGAAGAGGCATTTGGATAGGTTATGGTGTTTAAAAACAAGAAGAACAAATCCAAAAAAGAATCAGATTTAATATTGCTATAGAGGTTTGTTCCACAGTTAGAACTTAATAGAAATTAACCAAAAGTTCTACAAAAAATAAGTAAGATTCTATAGAAAGTACCCTAAAAAACTGAGGTCCTGTATACCAGTATTTTAAACAATTCTACAAAAAAAAATCTATAACAGAAAAAAATTATTTAAGTTCAATAGTTCCCAAAACTAAAAAACCAGAAAGTAGTGGTTTACATGGTTGGAGAGAGGCCATGTAAAATAGTGGTTGATTTCAATTGTATAATCAAAGTGACAGAACAGGGGAAGGAGGAAACAGCGCTTTAAATAGTTCAGACAGTGTTCCATAACAGAGATAAAGGATTCTGCTACATTGGCATTAGGTCACAGTGCCAAACTGCAGGACCCTTGGGATTTATGGTTTTGGTGAACAGATCAAATCAGCAGGACACCAGAAAAAAACAAATTAAGATGTGATGGGTTTGTGAAACAAAAGAATATGCTGACAGGACTGAACGTGGACAGTATGATGACAATAGAGAGACCAGTCAATGATGACCAGGGATGAAGAGTCATCAGAGGAGAGAAAGAATACAGAAAGAGGGATTTCAGAGCAGCAAAGGGTCTCCAATAGGGGAATCCGAGGCCACCATGGACAGAGGGAACACCACCAACCCATGTCACCCACCCCACTTGAAGGAAAGGGGTGGGCCTCAGCCTTTGACCTCTAGGCTGCTGACATCTGACATTCAAGAAAGAACCTCAGAGTGACGCTTGCATATTAGCTAGACATACCTGGACTCTGTGCAGCTCTAGGACTGGTAGATATAAAATTGCATTATTCTTATTTGCTATCACTGTGTATCAATAAAATTCTCCTATTATTAAATGGGGATGTCATGGGCAGTCTGAGGGCTTGGGTCCACCCAGAACAAGGTATCTGGGTCATAAATCCAGTGCCAACAGAAATGAGTCTTGGTAACTGCCCCAGGAGAGGGAAAGAGCTGTGGAAATTAAATGTGTAGCTGTTGCAAGATAAAGAGATATGTCAAGGATACAGGAGACAGTGTGAGAGGTTGCAAGGACTGAAGAAATATTTCAAGACTACCAGAAAATGGTGGATGATGGTGAAGAAGAGGACAGGAGAAATCTACAGGAAGGATGGCCAAAGATGTGAAGGCAAAAGCAAGAAAAATCTAAGACAACTGCAAAGAAAGATACAAGAGCTGCTAAAGGAAGCTATAGAAGGAAGACAGGTGCAAGAAGAGCTAAAGAAAACAAGGCAAGAGTTAGAAACCTGATTTAAAAGAAAGGTGAGAGAGAAAATGTTCTTAGCACAAGCACCCTGGGTGGGGGAAAACGAAAAGTGTTTCAAATTCTTTTCAGCCAGAGTGGAGGCAACAGAAGGAGAGCTTAAAGCAGTGCAGGAAGGCAGTGGTGCCCAGGTTGAAAAGGAGGAGATTGTTGGAGGTGATAAGATTTTATGAAGAGCTATACCAAAACAAGGAAACAGACAGGAAGATTAAGGATTTTTTGGAAGAGATTGAAGAGAAACTAGAGAAGGAGGAAGCAAAGAAGATGGAAGAAAAGATAAGTTTAATGGATGTGGAGGAGTGTTTAAAAACCTTTAGAAGAGGGAAATCACCAGGAGCAGATGGCCTGCCCATGGAATTTAACAAGAAGTTTTGGCATGGATAGGGAGGAATATAATACAAGTTTTCAAGGAAAGAGCAGAAACAGGAGAGGCAGGGAAAGATTTTGTAAGAGATGTAGGGTTCTTACTCTTCAAGAAAGGGGAGAAAGAAATCCTGAAAAACTGGAGACTGATCACAATCCTTAATATGGATTAAAACTTAATGGCCAGGACTCTGGCTTTGAGAATAATGAAAAACCTCCAAAAGATAATACATAAAGATGAAGTATGTGCAGTACCAGGTAGAAGGATCTCCAAAGCAATCAGAATGATCAGATACACCGTTGCACATCAAAGAAGGGAAAACAGACACAGTTATAGCATATCTTAATTTAGAGAAAGTATATGACAGAGTAGACCATGATTACATATTCAAGGTGCTAGGAAAAATGGGATTCCCAGAAAAATTTATATGTTGGATCAGGTTATTATATAGAGAAGCAGAGAGTCAGGTCCAAATGAATGGGCACCTAAGCAGGCCTTAAATATTCATACAGTGGTGAGAAAAGGGTGCCTCCTGTCATCACCACTATTTGTGTGTGATATGGAACCATTAAGACAAAGAACAAGAAAAGACAAGGTAAAGATACTGGGAGGGTAAAATATAAAATGGTAAAATGTAAAATGTGTATTATACATGAATGATATAAATGTAGTAGTTAAAGATAGACCTCCAATGGCAATGGTGCTAAAGCATATGCCAGAGTATAGACAAGTGACGAGGACTAAACTAAATAGATCAAAAAGCACCATAATGGGAGTGGGGAACTGGAGGATCTTGGAGAAGTTGTGCCTTCAAATAAAAGAGAGGGATCCCAACAGATGCCGAAGGGAAAGGTAATACAGTATAGGAAAAGGTAATGGCAAAGCTACAGCAAATACTTTGATTATGGTCCAGAAGGACACTGTCCTTTGCCAGAAAAGTGGTGGCATTTAAGTCTGTGCTACTGCTGATTAGTCTATATACAGGCATTGTATTCCCACTGACATGATGGCAAATAGCAAAAGTACAGAGGGAAATATGTGAGTTCTTCTGAAATGCCAAAAGAGGAAGGCTGGCTAGTGCTGAACTGTATAAAGCAAGAAAGATGGCGGGGGATGGGGGCTGCCGGGGGCTTGGGATTGTTCATCCATGTAAAATATGTAAATATGCTATGCAGGGTGATAACAGAGGGAGAGAGAAAAGCACCATACATCACCCAGTTTCACACATCTGCAATTTTGAGGAAGTGAGGAGTACATCAGTCCTCTCTAAAGAGTCCATGGACATGGCAACCACGGATTCATTACATCAGGATGCAAGGATTCATGCAGAAGTATAAAATAGGGAAGGTAGAGCTGAAGGTCCTGAAGGATCATAACAAATTGATGGAAGTGGTAAGGGAGAGAGACAGGATGACACAGGTGGGAAACTTCACAGAAGGACAAGTGAAGAAGGTGTGGGGAGCCGTCATGGGTAAACAACTAGAAGGGGAATGTGCTGACCTAACATGAATGGCTGTAAGAAATATCTTGCCAGTTGGGGAAGTGCAACACAGATAGGGCTTGACAAGCCCATCAAGGTGCCCAAGGGAGATGTGCAGGGAAGAAGAAACAGTGGAACATGGTTTGGGAGTGTGCAAAGTGGGTTTGGGAAAGCATGTCACCAAAATAAACTTGTCATTAGCACTCAGAGGAAATATTTTTAAGGACATTATTAGCATTTGGTAAAATGAGTTTATGGAAAGTAAGAGACTTCTAGGTGTTTAAGGGGTTGGCTTTCACTGACAGAGAATCCCTGAAGCTGGGGCTCCATGAACTGAAGTGCTATATCAATGGAACAAGGAAGAGATTGGAGAGGAAGAGGTGGAGAAGAAGTAGAGGAAAAAGGACTGGACATGCTTGTTTCACTAAACCAACAGAGGGGACTGATGGGAGGAGCAGAGAGTTCCAGGTGGTTACTGAGGTAACAGTTTTACATGGGTTTCTAGATTAAGTAAAAAAAGATTTCCGTATGTTTTTTATGGGAAGTTGTTGTATGTTGTTTAAGGATTTAATATATGTAGCTGTATGTTTTTGATATGTTGTTTCTGTGATATGAAGTCTTGATAAAACAAGGATGCTCTACAAATTTTGTAAGTGTAGGGTGATAAGTGTGTTTTTAATGACATTTGGAAAAAAGGGGAAAAAAAGAAAAAAGGTTCCTATTGGCATATTTGCCCAGTGTGAGCCATGTGCTTTGTGGCCATTCTCAGCGTTGGCTGCATTTAATCCACTTCATAGTTGTACTCAGCAATTGAAACCATGCTGCTTTTGGAAGCAGTTTAACAATAGACGATGTATTTAGTGAGATTTTCTTGTATGCAATTATGAGAATTTCCCCATGCCAATTGGGGGGCGGGAGGGGGGGAATCTCATCTTGTATTCGAGTCAATACGGTATATGTAACAGCATGCTTCATGCAAAATCTGTGGCCACAGTCCTGGCACGGAAGCAATTACATAAACTAGACAAGAATCTGGCTGGGTCCTCTGCAGCCAGGACTGTACAAGAAAACACTATATATCATTGCTTGGTGTGAATGTAATGAGATAAAATTAATTTTAAATCTGTCCCCAGTCCATGATGTTACAATAGCGTAATTTTTCTAGAAGTGATGTTTGAAGCAAGACCTGACTCAAGTAGCTTGGGAAAGGAAAAGATTTACAATGTGTAAACATTCCAAACCCTGCCAGCCCAGCTCCTAACTCTATAAATTACTCCTTTTATTTCTCTGAAAGAATTTAAATTGATCCTGCCCTGTATTCTTTATTACAGAGGCACTCATCTAATCAGGGTGGGGGGAAAAACACAAAATTTCTAATGTTACCCAATCACAATCTGTTTTAAGAGCAACATGGTCACCTCCTTACTGCAGTGTCTGAGCCCTGGAAGGCAGATCTATACCACCCTCTGCTCCATACCAGGAACCACCACTGAGATGCACACCCCACCCACTCACTCCCACTCAGCACACACTAAAATCCTGGAAATAAGGTATGTAGCCATTGTAGACTAGCTCTGAGTGTGGCTGAAGCAGCACACCTGAAACAGAAACACTGAGGGGGATATTAGTGTGCGCGTTTATGGATGGCCCCAACCAGCTAGGCTATCTTTATTCTTGGGTTTGCCACCAGCTGAGCAAAAGGGAGTGGGCAGAAAATGCTTCTCAGCAGCCATCCCAGAATCAGCACAGCCATGATGTAAACAAGTCTTACTGTCTAATGCATTTACTTTCACAAAACTTGTCAGATACAGCAGCGTAACTGTCCCCGTATGTAGTGGGGATTAGTACAAGATGACTAAGGACAATGCTTTTTTTTTTAAGGTACTTCAGCGCACATCTCTGGCTGATCAGCAGAAATCTGTCACAAATGGACACTAACCGCATTTCTCAGCCTTAATAAGTGTAAAAATGAACTGCAAATACAGTCAGTAAGCACAGGTAATTAATAGGATGATATTTATTTGCATAAAGTGATTCCAGAAAATATGTTTGCAAAAATCAAAAGGTTAATTCTAAATATATTTTTCTCTTCTTTTTTGTTTTTAAGAAGTAAATGTTTTAAAAAAATATTTACATATTACAGAAAGATAGTTTCCATCCCTAGAAAACCATAATTAGACTCTAGGTATATCTGATCACTTTACTAGGTGCTTAAATACTGTAAACAGATATCATTTGATTCCATATGGTTTTTGCTAAACTAACTTTCAATTTTTCAGACATAGAAGATAAGGATGACTTCAGTGTCTATCTTCTTTGGCAAGATCTTCAAAAATTGCACAATTGTTAACAATATTTTCAAACTCATTTACAATCTGACCCCAGGAAATCTTGAGTACCAATAACTCCTGTTGTACATAATAAGACCTCCTAGAAGCCACATCTGTTTTATCTATTTTTATTTCTTGTCTATGGCTACTTGCACGTATTCCTCTAATAGGCACCAAACAAGGAATGTTCACATCAAAGATTTTAATTACTTGAAACCCTTTTTTTATTGATTACAGACAGCAAAGCAGCTTTTTGTGTTAACCTTTCAAAATGTCAATTTAATTTATGAATAAAATGATTTTTTTTAGTTCTATCCCTCTATCCCTATGGATAATGCATACTGTGTTATACTACTGTTATAAAAAGGATGCTTTAATTATATGTCAAAAATGTGCTTGGGTTTAAGAATTGCTATAGTTCCTGAAAGAGCTACCCAACAGTTTCTAGATAGCACATGTAGAACAGGAACTATACTTTGCAGACAAAGCCCACTATAATTGTATTTTTTTTTCATATTGGGGCAAGTTCTGCTACCCCCTCACACTGGGCGCTTCTACACGTGCCCCCCACTGCACAGTTGGTACTGCGCAGTCATTTAGTACTTGATTACATAGCACTCACTGATACTGTGCAGTCCCGGCAGTGCACAGGTTATTTCCAACTCTACTGCGCAGTAGCAATGAGCTCTTGAGCAGTTAGGGCCTGCCAACACTACATCACTGTAGCTTATCACTACAGCGACATAGTGTCTCATGTAGACATTCCCACTGTGGTAGAGGCTGATGCCTGGTGCAAGTGATGCCTGTTGCGTTATAGCCAGTGAAAATGTGCCTGTTGACTTGAGTGGGCTCTGTTATTATAATGCAAGGAGCCTTCCTGCTCCAGTTCACACAGCATGTATATGGGCTAGAAAGAACTGCAGAGTGCTTTGACTCTGCCCTTCTCTTCACCCTGAATCTTTAAGCCTGGATAGGTACAAGGTGAATGAATGAAACAAAATAGGTGGCTCCTTGGCCCTACCACACCATTCACCACCAGAATACAGGTAAGACTTGCACCCAGCAGGAACTGTCCTAGAGAATTGTCACTGTATAACTTCTCTCCTGCCTACCAAGGGGGTCCAGAGAATTCCTGAATCCATGGGCGACTGGTGCCTCTTGAGTCAGCAACCCGGGGGGGCGGGTCCCCTGCAGCCAATCATACTGACCGAGCAGGGAGGGCGGTCTCCCCATGGCCAATCTCACTCACCAAAAAGCAGCTGTGCTGCTTCCAGAAGTCCCACAGCCATTTCCAGAAGCAGGACAGCCTCTTTTGCTGGCAGCCCCACTCCCTGGCTGGCACTCACAGGGGGGGCACCGGCTCTTCTGCCTGCCCCCCTGCCCATTGCCTAAATAGGGAGCATGGCCTGACAGGGAGTGCACCAGTGCTCTCAGAGGGTGCATGTGCACCCCCTTGTACCCTCTCCATGTCGCCACACCCTGAATCTATTATATGAACAGTTTTGTGAAATTCTTATGCGGGTGGTGAGACTTCACAAGTGGGCTATCATTCACACCTAAGCTGGTATGACTATGGGAATTGTGTATTTGGCAAACAGAGAGGTAGGGTTTAGGGTTTTTTTTAATAAGTGTTTTCTAGGCACATCTGCATGGAATAACCTTTGGCAAAAAAAAAAAAAACAACATCTTTAATTAAAAAGTAATATGGAGCCTGGTCTTTATTTCCAGTATCCTAATTCCAGAGGACAAAAGGCATGCATGAAGACCAGTGGCAAGACTAAGGGGAAGAGAGAGTTCAGGCCAACATTTTCAACTGTGACTTACACTTTAGGTACCTCAAGATTAGTTGCTGAGGATGCTTCAAGTTGGCAAATTAAACTAAAATGATCTGTCTACAATTTAAAACAGTTCAGAATCACTGCAAGAAGGAGAACCCAAGTAACTTATTTCTCACTGCAAGAAAGAGAACCCCCATGACTTATTCTCCAGACTATATTGCATCCCCAAAAGGCATTAGAAGTTGTACCAATAGCAGCAACAAACAGATTTCTGTAGGCTACTTTAGTTTTGCAGAAATTTCCAGAATTTCTGATGGAGTGTAAAAACTCCACTCTTCCATACCTGTGCATAAGAGTAATTTTATTTACATGCATTTGTGTTAGCAATATTAAGACCTAATCCTATAGAGCCCTGAAATTTCTGAACTAAGAGCATCTATAAACAGGCTTGTTTTGCTTGTGTCTCTATTTAGTTACAAGATTAACTTCACTATTTTTTAAGTATAACATGCATGCTTGTCTTGTTGTGAAAGAAATGCTATAGTTGAGTTCTTCTGAAAAATGTAAAGAAGTTAAACAAAAGTCAAATAAAGAACAGTCAGAGAATGCTTTGGTGACATCTGTGAGGGGAAAAAAAACACCTACTTTCTTTATACAAAAATATTGACAGAACTAGTTAAAACAAACATGAGTGTACATGCCTAACATTTTATATTTATCCTTGGACTGGAAACTTAATGCCTAAATCTTCCCACGTAACATTGGCAAAGGCAAATCTATTACAAACGAAACATTTGTGACATGTTTTTAAGTAGCTTTGCCATCATGTCTATTGTTATATTCATTAAGCCCACATTTTACAATTAAGGTGCATATGTTATTCTTCTCCAAATATCTGCAAGCCAGGTGGGAAAAGTCAATAGCTTTGGTGACATTGAGCATTTCTACAACAATACAGAATTCCAGCTTTGTATTTTGCATAGTCTGCCTACTATGTAGAAAACTGAATTGCCAACACATGCTTTTTCTTAAAGCTGTGAATGCATAGAAGATCTTAAAAAATACTGACTACCACTACTACAGCTCATGGAGCAGATGTCTACAATTATCCTGTTAAAGAGTTTCATTTCAAAATATCCTTCAAATAAAATACTGATGTACATTAATTGGCTTCATTGCTTTGTAAAGGTCTATTAGTGCCTGTGACTCCTGAAGGCAAGGATAATCTTTACATTGATTTCACCATGTGTTGAATCAAGTCCTTGGTGCATTTCAGACTATTTATTTTGCTAAAATACTGTAACTTATTTTTTTCCTCTTATTTCTCCTCTTTTTTTGGAATACATGAACAGAAGTCTAAGCTATTTGTCAGTGTTTCTACAAAATCAGGTGTACATTCCATTCAGGTATGTCAGAAAAGCAGTCAGAGGCAGGCAACAGAGACTTACATTCAATTCAGAAAGTCAAACACTGATGTATTGAACATTTTAGACTTAAAAATTTAGCTTTCAGAAAAGAAAATCAAACATTTGATTACAAGAAAATATTTACCAATAGAAACCTAAAGATGTCATAGGTTACATGCAGACATTCAGTGCACCTGATCTACAATCATGTGGCTTACTTTAAGCCACATGATTGTAGATCAAGAGTGGCTCATGCACATAAGTACTGGTGCCAGGAGATGCACCAGGAACCTGGTGTAACTCAGGGTCGGGGGAGGGATTGGGGTGTCTACTGGGTTCACAGGAGTGGTTGTCAAGTCTGGGAGGTTGGGGGTTGCAGGATAGGGGGAACTAGTGGATCCGTGGGGGAAGTTCTCCATCCAGGGAAGAGGGCATCAGGAGACTCCCTGTCAGTCGAGGGGGTAGAGTAGGAATAGGAAGAGCACAGCCCTGGGGCTGAAATGAGCAGCTAGTCTTTCCCAGCCCCAGGCCTGTGCTCCAAACATGTACAGATGTTCAGTAAATTGGACTAACCCATTCCCAATCTAACTTAGTTCACTCCTCAAGTGAACTAATTTAGCTTGAGCCAGCCATTTTTTTGCCCAGTTTAACCTCTCTGAATGCTCACACCGATCAACATTTAGATTGACCTAACCCCAGTAGGTCAATCTACATGTAACACCTGCATCTTCTCATAGGCCCTGTAGCCACTTTAACCCAAAGTTTGTCATGGTATTAATCTGAAACAATATGAATGAAACCTAACTGAACAGCTTCAGATCCAGAGAAGGAACAAGAGGCAGAACAAGAGAAATTATTATTCCTAGATTTGAAATCCATTAAAGGAGGCAGCACTGAATGTTACTTTAAAGCCATCAGGGTTTTTTTTTTCCTGGAACAAGTTAAGCTGGTGTTTATATAGTAGGTGAATGATGTAAAACTATTGTGCGTTTACATTTGATACTACATAAAATAAGATGGAATTTCCAAAAGGAATGAGCAGAGACAAATGCATTCATCACTCTTGGAAGACAATGAGAGTTCTGTAAATGTGAAATTATATATACACGTGACATAGTTATGCTTTGGCTAGTGCACTACTGACCCTTACTGGTAGAAATCAGAACTACTTTCCAGAGCTGCCATAAATTAAACCCAATACTGCAATGAGGCTTGCTTTATAGGAGAAGGAGCTTAGTTCTAGTCAAAACCTTAAGGGCTTCAGATGTTACAAGAACAAGAAACAGAAAGAAAGCTTAGACAGATAGAAAGCATGTACTTAATGAAAAGTTATGCTATTATTTATCCTGTTTCTACCCAGAACAATAGGTTCAATTATCTTGGTTATACTAGTAATGCTTTCTTAACATTTCTTAACACTACACTTTATAATATTTGTTTGGGTTTTTTTGCTGTTTCACAGTTTCATAGTTGGTAGGGTCAGAAGGGTCCTGAGCAGATCATCAAGTCCGACCCCCTGCCATGGCAGGAAAAAGTACTGGGGTCAAACTACCCCAGCAAGGTATTCATCTAACCTCCTCTTAAAGACCCCCAGGGTAGCAGCCAGCACCACTTCGCTTGGAAGTTGGTTCCAGATCCTAGCTGCCCTGACTGTGAAGTAGCGCCTCCTGATGTCTAGTCTGAATCTACCCTCTGCCAGCTTGTGACCATTATTTCTAGTCACTCCTGGTAGTGCTCAGGGGAACAGGAACTCCCCCAATGCCTGCTGGTCCCCTTTGACTAGTTTGTAACAAGCCACTAGATCCCCCCTCAGCTTTCTCTTGTGGAGGCTGAACAGGTTCAGGTCCCTTAGCCTCTCATCATCGGGCCTGCCCTGCTGCCCCCTGATCATGTGGGTGACCCTCCTCTGAACCCTCTCAATGCTGTCCACATCCCTCCTGAAGTGCAGCACCCAGAACTGGATGCAGTACTCCAAATGCGGCCCGACTAGTGCTGCATAAAGGGGGAGGATCACCTCCTTGGACCTGCTTGAGATGCATCTGTGGATCCATGACAAGGTGTGGCTGGCCTTCCTGACTGCGTCCCCACACTGTCGGCCCATGTTCATTGTGGCATCAATAATGACTCCAAGATCCTTTTCTGCCTCTGCACTGACAAGAAGGGAGTTCCCCAGCCTGTAGGTGTGCTGCTGGTTCTTCCTCCCCAGGTGCAGCACCTTGCACTTGTCAGTGTTGAAACCCATCCTGTTCTCATCTGCCCACCCCTGTAACCTGTTACAATATAGTTTTTCTGTTTAGTTCTTTGATGGAATAATAGAATGTGGGTACATAAACAAATTGAACGGCTGTGACATAGACAAATACACAGCCTTGTGGGTGGCAAATTGGCTTAAAGGTCGTACCCAGAGTGGTGGCGGACGGGTGGATGGGTCGGTATCGACCTGGCAAGATGTCGGCAGTAGGGTCCCCCCAAGGCTCGGTCCTAGGGCTGGTGCTATTCAATATCTTCATCAGCAACTTGGATGAGGGTGTGGAAAGCACTCTGTCCAAATTCATAGATGACACAAAACTATGGGGCTAAGTAAACACATTGATGGGAAGAAACCAAATGCAGGCAGACCTGGACAGGTTAGAGAAGTGGGCAGGGAACAATAGGATGCAGTTCACCAAGGATAAGTGCAAGATGCTTCACCTACGGAGAGGGAATCACCAGCACACCTATAGGCTGGGGGATGTCCTTCTCAGCAGCACAGTGGTGGAAAGAGATCTTGGAGTCGTTGTCAACTCCAAGATGAACATGAGTTATCAATGTGATGAAGCAATTAGCAGAGCTAATCGCACTTTGTCATGCATTAGTAGGTGCATCACAAACAGTTCCAGGGAGGTGATGCTTCCCCTCTGCAGCACTAGTTAGGCCACAGCTGGAGTACTGCGTCCATTTCTGAGTGCTGCAATTCAAGAGGGATGTGGACAACTTTGAGAGGGTCCGAAGGAGAGCCACTCGTATGGTTAGAGGCCTGCAGAGAAGGCCCTATGAGGAAAGACTGAGGGACCTGGACCTTTTCAGGCTCTGCAAGTGAAGGCTGAGGAGGGACCTTGTAGCAGTATACAAATTCACCAGGTGGGGGCAGCAGGGAATAGGAGATGCTCTGTTTACCAGGGCACCCCTTGGAATAACCAGGAACAATGGCCACAAGCTGATAGAGAGTAGATTTAGGTAGGACATCAGAAAGAACTTCTTCATGGTTAGGGTTGTCAGAACCTGAAACAGGCTTCCAAGGGAGGTGGTGCTCTCCCCTACCTTGGGGGTCTTCAAGAAGAGATGGGACAAGCATCTGGCTGGGGTCACATGACCCCAGCACTTTTTCCTGCCATGGGCAGGGGTTTGGACTCAATGATCCATTGAGGTCCCTTCTGACCCCAGAATCTATGAATTTATTAGTCTACTTTTAGGAGATGTAACTTCTGATGTGAGAATGTATTTCCTAGCATTAAGCTCAAATTGAAATAAACCAGAGACAGAAAAAAAAAATCACCCCTACTACAGTATTTTTATAGCTTTTTCACTAAGCTTTAGACAGCAGATAGCATATCAGAATATGGACACACCAGATCATTAGGCAATCACCAATGATGTTTGTTTGATACTTGCACCTTCACACATTCATGAGGCAGTATCTTTGTCCCCTATTGTATCATTCATAACAAACCATCCTTTCAAAGGCCATTGCTTCCTAATAATGCTTTACAAAGAGTCTTGAGTTGATGGATTCAACCAAGCTTAACAACAAATTATGTTATGGTAGACAGACAACTTACAAGCTACAGGCATACAATATACACAAAAGAGAAACAGTATATTTTTGTTCTGTCAGTCAATTCAGGGCCCATATTTTCATGAACCTCTAAAGAAATTCTTCTCACCTGAGCTCCAATTTCATTGACTAGGGACAAACACTACACATTAACTAGTTTAAGTGATCAGAAACTGGTTTAAACCTGTAACAAAACATAAGTTCAGTGCACATAAACTAGTTTCAAAATGTCTGGAACTGTTTTAAGATAAACCTACTTGAATGTAGTATCAGACTTAACTGATTTGGGTCAAACCAGTTTATGCAATGTCTGCAGTTTATGCAATGACCACTTCCTCGTTTAAGTTAAACCAGAGTCCCCCAGCATCCCAGATGCTTTGCAGCCCTGGGCTGGGCAGGGCTAGGTGGGGCCAGCCTATTCTGTGCTCCAGAGAACAGGCTGACCACACCCCTCTCCTCCATAGCCAGAGCTCCAGTGGAGACTGCAGGCACAACAGAATCTGCCTGGCTTCCCTCGCTGCTCAAGCAGGGATTCCCCCCTCCCTCCCTCCCATCTTCCACAGCAGAGACCCCAGCCCCATGGACCTTAGTCCAGCCTGTCAGGCTCAATTTGTTCTTGATGGGGGTGCACATGTAGACATGCACCAGGGAGTGCTTTAATGACCCTGAATTTTCTGCACAGAAAATTCAGGCACATTAATTGCATGTGTAGACATGCCCAGTAAAGCATCACCATCTACACATGAGGTGCTATTAGACCAGAGTAAACTAATTAACTCTACTGTAGGATAGGACTGCCCGACACAAGTACTATCCTAAGGTGGAGTTATTTGCTCCATCACAAAGCACATGTACATGCTGACTGGAGCTGGTGGGGACATGAGGGTAATAAAGTATGGGGCTGCCTGCCAGCTAACCCCAAACTGTAGCTCCCTCGTGTTCCAGCTGGCCCCTCTGCATACATTGAACCATACAGGAGCAACCCTGGGCTGGCAGGCTGACCCCCTGGACCCTTTTCCAGCTGAGGTTGTGCTACCCTGGCTCAATGTGTTGCAGTCCCAGGCACACATGTATACACTGTACTGGGAGCAATAAACTCCAGCACAGTTTGTGCTGGAGTTTATTGCAAATTAATGTCATGTGTAGATGTGCACAGTATACATTTCATAAACACACTCACTAGTCTTTTAATAGTAAGAAGTACTGAATTCAATCAATAACTCTTTTAAAACCTTTCCCACCTGAACGCCATCTCTCATCTCTCATTCAGTACCCCTAGATGGATTCAAACATCCGCTCATGTCCTCTCTCACACATGGAAGGAGCTCCCTGTAAACATCTGCAAAGCTACCTCATTATACTTTTCAAATTCCTCATTAGGACTGTTTGTCATTATGCTTAAACACACACACACACACACACAGAAAAAAAAAAAAAACAAAGAAAAGGCTAATAGCTGTTATCTGTTGAAGTACAATTGTGTATCATTTTTTCCTTGTCCTCTACTACCTGTGTCTAATCTACTGTCTGTTATTTTAAGCTCTCTGGAGCAAGTTTTCTTTCTAAGCTTTCTTCAGTATTTGGACAGTGTGCAGGGATCTTGCCCATGACTTGGGAACTCAGGTTATCCAAAAGGACCATCTGGTGTTACCTAGGCTTGTGAGTAACATAGTTCCCCACAAGACCCATCAACATTGCTTATGGCCTGCAAATTTTTTACAAATTAGTTAAAATGGAAGGTGATAGCAAGAGTGAAGCAGTGTTTTACTCATGGGCCAGAGAAGGTTGAATATGACTGCTTTACAGCAGTACAAATGAATAATTTTACAACGTGCTCCACTTGCCAATGAAACCAGAATCTAAACTTTGAAAGCGTGTTATAAGCAGGAATTAAGTCCACTTTACGGAAGATCTGTGTCTGTAAATACATGAAAAAGCTACCATCATACTGAACACAGCAGCATTCCAAAGATCCTAGCTAGGATTTTTTGAAGTTACTGACTTTTGAGACTTACTTTTTTTTTAAAAAAGGTGTCCAGTATTTTCTGAATATCATGCCCTTTCAATAGATCCCCAAATTGGAGGATCCCAAAATAAAATCCCACAAATAAACACCACCAGTCATTTGAAATTTGTGTCCTTGACTTTGCCTCTACTAGGCTCTGTGACAGCTAAACAATCATATGGGTCCTTGTGTCACTGGCAATGGGGGCAAAATGTTTGCAAACATCATCAGGCCAAATATATGACCATAGATATTTAATTTGCTTTGTGTTCTTCTTTAAAAGATGGATACAGGTTTCCCTCACTTTATGCTCTACATGCATTCCTGGAAAATGCCACAACTCAAATTTGCATAAAGGGAACCCACTTTACGATGTAACAAATAGGGATACATTCCAAGACCTTGACTGTACTGACCCCCAGGCCCATTTATACCACTTGTACAAGACAATTTTGGTACTCACTAACAGCAGACAAGCACAGGGTGGTGGTGAATGTTACCATAATGGAGATGGCAACTACAGAAACACGTGTCGCAGACAACAAGCAAGGAGCACAGATCCACACAGAAGACTATATTTTGGTGCACGTCACTCCCACAATGCACCGCACAAAGCAGCAGACTGTGGGCTTCCACCACACCGATCGCATAAGAGTGAATTTACCTCGCATGTAACAATTTTTTGGTATAAAAAGGGTCATTGTATAAGATCAAATTCACACATACAAAACCCACATAAAGCAAGGGAAACCTATACAAACCAATGTTTATGAATGCAAAGTGATTCTACAGTGTGATACTACAGAAGAGTGAATCTTTATAAGATAAGGATGCCACTAAAATAAACAGCAAAACACTCACCAGCTTCCACAGGAACAAGCTTCTTCCTAAATGTCTATGTAAATAATTCACAAGGGTAATATATAAACATAAAAAACAATATGTTTTGGGGATGGAGAGAAATTCATTACGTACCCCTAAAATGGTGACCTCCTTCATGTGGGCCATGTGTCTTTATGTGTTCTTGTCAATTCCCGCCATACAATTCCTATTATACTCAACCGCTTGTTAAAGTTTTGGTAGAATCCTACATTGTTAAGAGTTTGTGCATGTGGCAAAGGTCCTCTAAGCAGCATTTTTCTGACAAAGGACATGCCGTGCCAAGCTAAACTGCATGTAGTATTTCACAATAAAAGAGTATGTAGTGCATTTTGGTGATTAAACTTCTGCTTTAAAGCTAAGCAGCTAAGATAAGGTGAAAGCTGAAAAGGACTCAAAGGATAAGTACACTAAGAACTGAAACGATAAGCCTTGTTTGTGCCTCACCCTCCACCTTTATTTTGTTCATGTCTTACCGTTCTGGGTAGTTTTCTGAAATCTAGTATTTTGGGTAAATGTAGCAGATTTAAAAGCCCCGACCTCTTTCTCTCACCTCCATGGCATGTTACCCTAGTGCTATTGAAGTGAATTGTTAAAATAAATACACAGTACTTGCAGCTCTTTCAAGCTGGTCTGACAAACAACATTTGTATCCTGTCCTCCAAAACAATTTTGCTGCTTTCCCATCCCCAAGCTTGGAATTAACTGATTGTAAAATGTGTTTTCTAACATTTCATATTGTTGATGGTCTTAAAGGTATTTGTTTTCCATGTACCTGGCAAATCCAATTACCATTATTAATTTATTTAGAGTTACTATTTAATATATCATTCTTATCATCTAATTAACATGGCAGTAAGTGTTAATACATTTTTTAAGTTGGTGGGAGCATATAGTTGACATTATATGGTGAAAGAGGTTCTGCACCACAACTTGAGTAGTTTACAGAAACAAAGCTTTTCTGTGTATAAGTGAAAGTAGTTGTGTGCTGATGGCATAATAGATAACTGGTTAGAATGGGATCCAGTGATAGCCCAAAGAGAAGACCTTACTTCTGCATCCTTAATTCTGAGCATAATGTCAAGCCATAACAGCTGCTACCAGGACTCTTTACTCCCACACCACTGGGAAGGCTGGTGTGCAAGGCAGAACTCCATCACACATCTCCTTCTCTGAAAAACAGCTTATACTAAGCTCTTATACTAAAAGACAAGGAGGCAGAGACATGGAGCCTAGGGGAAGTACAGATGCACTACTCCCCTAAATATGCAGGAAATTCTCTGAAACAGATTTGCAACTGCTTTGTGGCCCTTTTACAGCACATATGTGACATGAAGAAGCTGTATCCATGTCTGAGACTTGATACTGTATTCCTAATTTACGTTTCTTTGAAAGATAGTAGATTCATTAGTGAGAAGTATAGGTTTAAAGATGGATTTTTCCAGCCCTTTCAATGTGTATAGCTCTAAAATGTGCATTAATGAGAACAAAAAAAAAAAAAGTCACATCTTCCTGCCTGACTTGAAGTCAGTGAAACTATTCCAATTTGCACCAGCTCAGTATCTGTCACTCTGAAGAGGTATTGCTCATATCCATAGGCTGTATCTCTGTCTCTTTGCAAGAAATGAGTGAATCTTAAAAATGTATGTGTGGGTTGAAAGGCCTATCAGTTTTGTTCATTTAAAACTTTACTTGGCACATACTCTTCTGAGTAAGAAAAGTTGTATATGTATATATTATATCTTCAAATTTATGGTAAGTTAAGCTGTTCTTCCCTTTAAAGGCAGAGAAACAAATATTATCAGCCCAAATAAGTCGCACAGTTGCTACATGCTGAATTACAGCATTTATCTTGGATGGGATATATCAGAAAATAAATTACACATCTGAGACATGGAAAATGATCGTTTTAACTAACCAGAGAACAAAAATTGACAGGTACTGATGCAGTGTGCCATTCTTACGGTATGTTGAGATACAATTCCAACAGCAAGGACGTTTAGTTAACATATGACTATGTGGCGCTCCACTAACCTGGAATACTGACACATTAGCATCTGCTGTGTGCCACCGAGGGAGGTTTCCCATCCTGGATAAAATTCAGAGACATAATGTGGTAGTGGTGCCTGTCAGGACTGCAACACTGACAGATACCATTTTGCTTGCCATTTCTGCAGGAAATCCTGGAAAGAGTTGCCAAGTATACATCCAAGACCAAACCGAAAATATCTCTAAGCACTTTCATTGGAAGAAAACAGACTCCCGTAAGAAGACCAGTGTCAGTGCCCTAGAACAGAATGAAAGCAGAATTCCCTCACTTGCTTCACTGCCTAACTATTCCCCTGTAGAAAAGGTCAGAGAACAACATTTCAGATGATAGCCTGGATAGTTCGCCTAATTACTTCCTAGCTAATAAATATGTCACGCAGGTCTTAGTCTGAAAGATTGGGTTTCTCAAAAAAACACTTTGTCCAGATTGTTATAAAAAAGTTACATATATACAGATATACCTAAGTAGAGGGGATTTTAGTAGAGAGTGCCCAAAATGTATGTAACAGCTTTTGGCTTTTGTAAGATGCATAAGAAATTATCTGTGCAGCTCTTCACATTAGAACACAAAGAGATCTGATGGCTCATCTGAGGAAGCAGTTGGCCTAATTGCATGGCTAGTAAGTAAGACCAGTAGTGGAAGGTTCAGTGGCTGGGGCTTTTAAAACCAAATAATGTACTAGAAAAGACACTCCAAGAAACAATCCTTCACTGCATTGTCATGCAGAGGACCTAGTAATTTATCTAATCCATATATAAATTCAATCTTTTCAAAAACACACTAAAAGTACCATTTTCTGTGCAGCTGACTCCATGCAGAAAGAACCAAGTAAGGCTATGGCATTGTCATTAAGTGCCACAACAGATACATATATACTTTACCAACTACAAAGTACAACCAGAAGGCCTGGTACAAAAAGGAAAAAGGGATTTTTAAACAAGAGGAAAACAAGATCTAAAAATCTATTTTAAATCTTAAAGTATCTTCAGATCCTAGTAATAGTCATATTCTATATGGAAGGCTGAAAACATTAATGACTATAATCCATCAGGTTAATAAAAGTTAGTTTGTCTGGCCAGGAAATGACCAGTTTGTACCTCAGACAATTTACCCATGCATGTTTCTGAAATCTCTCAGTACTTTCATTTTTTTTTAATTACATCTGTGCTTCTTGTCTTGGTTACTAGCCCACTGCTTCCTATTTTGTGAAATCGTTTCCAAAATACATAGCTCCCAATTAAATAAGATGAGCTACTTTCAAATGTTCCAAAAGGAGGAAAGTTGAACTGATCTCAATTAAGCTGGTAGAAATCTGAAATAACTTTACTTTGAGCTCAGATGTTACACTGGCACAATACAGGGTAAATGACAAAACAAAGGGGCAAAGCTTTATTGAGGGAGTATTAAAAATAATTTTAACCTATATTTAACAGGTGCTATAGCAAATACCAGCTGTTCAGAAGAAATCTTCCTTTCCTTTATGGTCATTAATCTGCTTGTTGGCAGATGTATCTCTTGTTAAAATTAGCTTTATAACAGTGCTAATGTCTGGCACTATCTTGGATCAATTACTCCATGTAATATAACTGCTTTGCTTTACTCTCTCCCTCTTTTTTTTCTAAACCCTTTTGCACTGCATTAGAAAGAGGCTGTATTTATTAGAAACAAACACTGAATAGACTTCTCTGCAAAGTGCACTCTTACACTTTACCTTCTGCTCACTATTAAAAATTCAAGGTTATAACAATGAGAACATGTTGACATTGTTAAACATTGTTAAGAGGTGAATGAGCCAATCCTGCACTGGTGGAGAAGCACTGGGAGTTAACTTTATTCTAATAAGCCGAATGAAGATACCAGTGAAAAGATTCTTCTGACATGCCCAGGAGAAGTGTTCTTTGAATTAATTTCATGCTGTAATGCTTTCCCTATACTTACAGTAGCTGGCAATTTTTACATGCTTTTTCAAGTACTATCTTATTTGTAAAATATCTTACTATATTAGAAATCATTTACATCACTTTGATTCCAAGTGTACTAATACTCAACAATTTGTTGTTACAGAAAGAGAGCAAGTAGTAGTATGAGAAAGATTCAATGAGATATGACAATTTGTCATTACAAATGAATTCAGGATGGTTGTTAATAGCTCATTGTAATTCTAACAGTTCCTTTTTTCTTTTCTATAATTCCCAGGGATAATCTTTGAGGGTGTAGTGCCCTTGTAAAGTTCAAGATGTTTTAAGTGGACATTTTTGTGCACGTAAAAAGAAAAAAAGCCCACAGATATAAATATGGATGAAGAGAACTTTAGAGTTGCCTGGAGGTGGAAAATCTCACTTGCGACAGGTAACAAAATGCTTCCAGTAACAATGCTGACATGTCAAGTTGGGGTGACAATATTCACACATTAAACAGAAGATATCCATTTTCATGATATCAAGCTGCAAGTAATAGAGATTCATCACATCTGGTGTCTTACCCTAAAGCAACCCTCTCTCACCATCATCAATAACCACAAGAACACAAAGCAGAAGTATGTTGGTATATGCAGACCAAACCCCGCAAAGATAATTACATCAGGCAGCAAGCTGGAACTGCTTATTAACTTGCTTTTATCTTCAGCATCATTTTAAGTTAGAGGGATGAATTTGCCTAGATAATCTGAACTTCCTGAAGTCACCTAGTAACACTGCAGTGAGTTTGGTCCTCTGTGACAATTTATGTATTTTGTAACGATTTTGTACATTGTACAATTCCTATTATAGAAACTAAAAGGTATCATGCAGCCTATGTTTTTATCACATACTTTACTACAGTGCATTGCAAAGGCTTAATGGTTACAAGCTAGGATGTCAGCAACAGAATAAATATTCTAAAGTTGATATGGGAATTCATTTTACAATGTATAAAATTAAGCCCATTTCTGTGGCTTTGGGCACATGTACAAATATATTACAGACCTATTGATTATATCAACTGAACAAAACTCTACTAAGTATTGCCTTCATAGCCCATCAGCACCATACTCAAGGAAAGCCTCAGTATATCAATGAATCTTACCTCGTCTTGAAGAATGTCCTCTCTCAAGAGACATTTATCCCTATTGGTCTGACACTGACTTTCCAAAGGAGTCCCCATATTAAAATCTAGGAACTCTCATTCCAGCTGATTCTCTACTAGTAGTATAATATTTTGATAGAGTGATGCTTTCTACGGCTCTGATCACATATCATACTTTCAAAACCATGTGGACACATCCGTGGCAATGCATAGGGGGTGCGCAAGGATGCAGGCAGGGGGCATCCCCACGCTGGTCAGTGAGACTGGCTGCAGGGGGACCCCCCCCCCCATCAGCAAGATTGGGTGCGAGGGGAGCCCCCCACTGTTGCTGACGTGTCGCTGGGGGGGGGGCACATGCCCCCCCCCGACTAAGGTGGCACCAGTCACCCATGGAGCGCATCCATTTGCTGGTGTGGAGCCCCACTGCATTCACAGAGCTGCACCCTGGTTCCAGCTCTAGAGTGAAGCTTACAGTAGTACAGATATGAACCACTTAGGTCTTCATGGCTGAAAATAAAGATCCTGAATTTTATTAAAGGGTAGTGGTAGTGTTGGAGTAATGTCATTCAGAAGGAAAGGCATCTTTATAGACCAACTAAATAAATAGCAAGAGCACAAGCTTTCATAGGCTGAAGCTCACTTCACATCACATGCTGTGAAAGGACATGAAGCAAGCAGAGTATAAGAAGGAGAGAGAAACTAGAATACAAAAGACAAGGAGTAGGGAAGAAAGAGAGAGGGAGAGCAGAGAGGAGGACTCTGCTAGGAGAGACAAACAAACATGAAAATCACATGAACAAAGGGGTCACAAAAGATAATCCAGGTAATGAGGCAAGAATGCATAGTCCCTGTATAAACCATACTTAATACAGTCCATTTTGTGGATGATTTCTTGTTCTGTAGTTCCCCTTCAGGAAAATTCTTCTGCCTGAGAACAGCAATCCTGAGGCTAATGATGGAGTGTCCAGGGAGGTTGAAGTGTTCTGTCACAGGCTTTTGTGTCTTACTGCAGCTGATGTCAAACTGTTGTTGATTCATTCTTTACATGTAGAGATCACCCTGTTTGACCAATATACATAGCAGACATAATGGTGTCCTTGCCATGGTGGTTCAGGATACGCGAGAGGCAAGGATGTTTGTGGGTGATATCATTCAGTGGATCAACTGTATGGTTGGGATAGACTTCAACCTTTCACATGCATTGCATTCTTCTTCAGATGTAAGTCCATGTCCTGAAGAAGAATGCATTGCATTCAAAAGCTTATCTAAGACTATCCCAACCATGCAAATGGTTCAATGAAAGATATCACCCACAGAAATCCTTCCCTCCTGCATTAAATGGTAGTCACATTTACCACAGGTTAAAGTTTCTGAACAGACTTCAATGACAGTCTATTTAACAAAGTAAGTAGAATAAGTCAAGAAAAAAGAAAATGTACATTTCTTATGTTCATTTACTGCAGTAGTTCCCAAACTTTTTTTTGCCGCGACTCTAAATTGGCCACCAACAGGACCTCCTGACCCAATGCCATGGGGGCTGGTGGGAGTGGACTTTGGTGGCAGCAACCTGGTGGTGGGGGAGCTGCCATTACCCACTTTGTGCATGGCAACCCAACCCCACCCACCCACCACTCCCAGGCCACATGTGTGAATGTGTGAGTGTGTGCAGGCCCTTCACAACCCTACTGAGGACCCCCCGTGACCCTGATTTGGGTCACACCCCGAGGTTGGGAACTGTACCAGGGGACCTTCTCGGGCTGATTTCCCTGTGGCCCACCCACCTGTTTCTGGGCTAACTACCCACCTTCTCGCCCGCCACACCTTGATGATAATTAATTAATTGATGTTGATTAAGCGGGAGGCTGCCCATTGCTTGCCCCAATGCCAGGGGCGCTATCTGCGGCTCCATTACTCCCCTACACTGCAGCCCAAGTTTCGCAGATGGCATCCAGATATTATCCATATCACCAGCCCCGTGCTGGGCCCTAGAATCCTACTAGTTGGACCCCACTTAGATCCCTCCATTCAGGCAGCCTATTCTGCCTTCATTTCCAGCTGCATAGCTCCCTGAGCTGCTCCCCACCTTACAGGTGAGGTCCCCCCCGGAACCTTTGGCTACTAGCCCTGGCCCACCTCCAGGCTAGTCGGAACCCCAGGCCCTCAGCTTTTGGGCATTCCTTGTGGTGGGCCCCTGGCCCTTTGACCCTTCTGGTCCTGGCCTCAGCTTGCACCAGTCAGGGGATGTCAAGTCAGGTTAACAGTCTATGGCCTGACTCCCTCTCTCTGGGATCCACCTTCTAGACCCTACAAAGGGGGTAACCCACCCAGTTGTGGGGGCTAGGGGCTAAGGCACCCCAACCCGCCTTTCACTGGGGTAGTAACTGGCCTGGCATTTCCTGAGGGCTCCCGCACCACTGAAAGCCTCACCAGGCCATCCACTCCCGGCAGGGTGCAGTTTTAGGTCATGTCCATGACCAGGAGCCTCCTGACCATCCCCTACAGCTCCTCCCTTACCTCCAGATGATACCTGCAGCCAGGCGATGTTGTTGCCTAGCCTCCCAGCAGCAAAATACCCTGTTTATATGGGCAGCCCTGAATCTAAAATGGCTGCCCTCATCAGGCACCTGCCAGCTGCTGTCTTCTGGCCCTTAAAGTGGCAGGCACAAACAGTGCCCTGCCACAGGAACCAATGATTTACAAGAATTATGTTCTTACACAGAATTTTTGCATTTCCTGACTTGAATATTTAATTTGAATATGCAGTCCTGGTGTAGCTTGTTGGTACTGACTCACATTGAACAACTTTTTCTGAAGTGCTTGCAAGTAGATCTGCATGTTCAAAATACCTTGACTCACAGAAAACCACTTAAATAAGGAGGTCAGATTTTCACATGTTCAGCACTCAGCAGTTCCCATTAAAAAATTTAGAAATCTAGTGTTTCTTTTAGATTCCATTCTGGGAATTGAGCTCTCTCAAAAATCTGGTCTGCAACTCTGCTGTTTAGTGTAGGAATTTACTTCAATGGGTATTTCTACATGCAGCACAATTCCAAGGATCTGGCCCCTAATTTTATTATTGAACTCCAGTATGTTAAAGTAAGTGGAGAAGTTTCCCACTTTAAAACCAAACTTCTTGGACTACAAAACCAAATACTAAGACTAAAATGTAAGACCAATTTTGTATTCATTTACACTGAGGCTAATCTATCGATTTAAATTGGGCTGCCTGAAATTTAACTGTGAGCAAAAGAGAGGGGAAGACCCTCAGCTAATATAAAATACTGGAACTCAAAAGAATTCTAATTGTACAAGGAATGCAGATAAATGTTAGTAAAGCAATAAATAAATGTTACCATAGTACCTAGCCACTAGATTTATAAATGTGTGCTCTAATTTAAAACTAAATGCTTGAATTATTCTCTTAGGAAAAATGTAAATTAATAATACAGTATATGCAATATTTAAGAATTTCTGTGTGGGAGATTAATGTCTTTTCCCTGACCAACCCATATTAAAATTGTTAGCAAATATATTCCATCACCTTAATCTCTTTACTCATGCTCCACATTGTGCATCATTGTGCCTCCTTATTAAGTAAACACAGCCACTTAGTTCTTTAAAATTATTTACATTCCAAATTTTACCATCATTATAAACAGTTGTGTAATCCACAGAGTTAAGACATTTTTCATTATAGATACATAGGCACATGCTCATCTTAGTTCATTCATTGCTTTATTTATATTAGATAATTTAACAATGAACTTAAATATTATTATTGTACACTGGTTATGACTGATTTAATATTTTTCATTAACTTGCCATTTAAACTACAAAATTTAAAAATCCAGACATTGCATGTGTACTTCACAAGGTTCCAGACCTTTAGACCTTGGTTGTTTGAGTTAGCTGATCATTTTAGCTATTTGTTAAGATGTCAGTTAATCATGTTACACAAGTATGGTTTTAACTTCAAGTGCAGTCATTGGGTAGAGACAGACCTTCAAAAACCTGAGCCTGAATTGATTTGCAGGTTAGTCTAACCTGGCTAGGCTAAATCAGTTTTGTAACCAGACAGACATCCCAGAAATGCAGACACATGCCTGCAGTGGCTCAGACTAGAAGCCAGGGGGCGCTAGAGCAGCCTTCCTTTCCCTTGCACAGAGCTGAGCTGAGGGGGGCATGGCCAGGCCCTGGCAGGACACTGTGATTAGGGAGGGTTCCTCCCACCCCCCAAATAGCCCAACAGGGAATGTTTATCACCTCTAACTCAGTGTTTATCACCCCATTAAGAAAACAGAGGGACATTACCAGTTATCTGTTGATTCTGTCTTTGTCTCATGTGCCACAGTTTGGAGGTAGCCAGCATGTGGTCTGCTAGCTAATGCTGAGAGGTGTCTGTGAGGGACAGGGGAATGCATGCTTAGCAGAGAGTGTGGAGGGGTGGGGGGGAGCAGAAGCCAGGTAGATGCCTGCACCTAGGGAGAAGGAATCACCAACACACTTACAAATTAGGAGATGACCTTCTAAGCAGCACAGCAGTGGAAAGTCATCTTGGAGTCATAGTTGACTCGAAGATGAACATGAGTCAACAATGTGGTGAAGTGATTAATAGAGCTAACCGCATTCTATCATGCATTAACAGGTGCATCACAAACAGGTCTAAGGAGGTGATACTTCCCCTGCATGCAGCATTGGTGAGGCCACGGCTGAAATACTGCATCCAGTTTTGGGCACCACACCTCAAGGGGGATGTGGCTAACTTTGACAGGGTCCAGAGGAGGCCCACTCATATGGCTAAGGGCCTGAAGGTAAGGTCCTACAAGGAAAGATTGAGGGACCGAGGTCTCTTCAGTCTCCTTAAGAGAAGGCTGAGAGGTGATCTAGTGGCTGTCTATAAATTAATTGGGTGGGGCAGCAAGAGATAGGAAATACTCTGTTTACCAGGGCGCCCCTTGGAGTAACTAGAAACAACAGCTACAAACTGACAGAGAGCAGATTTAGACTAGACATCAGGAAGAACTTCTTCATGATAAGGGTTACCAGAATCTGGAATGGGCTTCCAAGTGAGGTGGTGCTCTCCCCTACCTTGGAGGTCTTTAAGAGAAGACCCAGAAAACACCAGGCTGGGATCATCTGACCCCACTGCTCTTTCCTGCCCAGGGCAGGGGGTCGGACTTGATGATCTACTAAGGTCCCTTCTGACCCCAAAAATCTATTAAATCTATGAAACCTATGAAATCTATGAAGCTGCAGCCAGGGAACAGAGGGGAGAGGCCAGCCCTGCTGTGGAGCAGAGAGCCACGCCCAGCCCAGAGAGCATGTCAGGATGCTGGGGGAGTCTGATTTAATTTAAACAGACATTGCATAAGCTGGTTTGAGCCAAATCAGTTAAGTCTGATACTACATTCAACCAGGTTTATCTCAAACTGGTTTCAACCATTCTCAAACTGGTTTATGTGCCCTGAACATCTGTTCTGTTACACATTTAAACCAGTTTCTGATCACTTAAACCAGTTTATGTGTAATGTCTGTCCCTAGCCATTGTGTTTATACACTTTATTGAATCTGTGCCTAATTACTGTGTCAAGATTAGCCTAGGTAGCTAGTGTTAAGCATTCAGAAGAGGTCAATACACATTCATAGTGTCCTCCATCTGATGTTAAAATAACTCTGCATAAAGAGGAGTGAATTAATGCTTCATAGGCTAGGGACAGAAGTTACACATAAACTGGTTTAAGTGATCAGAAACCTGTTTAAACCTGTAACAGAACACAAGTTCTGTGCACCTAAACCACTTACAAAATGGCCAAAACTCATTTAAGATAAACCTGGTTGGATTTACATCCAATCCATCCAATCCAATCCATATCAGATTTAACTGATTCAGATCAAACCAGTTTATAGAACTTCTGTCCCAGACCCCTTCCTGGTTCAAGTTAACACACAGTCACCCAGCATCCCCGGAGTACAGGTGTGTACTGTATGTTCCAGTGGAGCAGGGCTGGCCTCACTCCTCTGCCCCCTAACTGGAGCACTATCACTGTTGTGGTTGACTGAGAAGGGGGTGGGGGGGGGAAACCTGGCTTTAAACCCTAGCCAGGGTCTGCCTGGTGGGGCAGAGCAGCCCCTCAGTCTTTTCCTCTGCACCATGCTCCAGTGGGGGGGGGGGAAGGGGGGGCATGTCCACGTGCCAGCCAGGCTGGCAAGCTGAGTTAGAGTGGACAGAGAGGTGTTTAAACTTCTTCCCATGCCTGCAAGGGACCTCAGCCATAATCTGCCTGGCAGGGGTGAAGCAACCCCTGCCTGACCTTTCTTCTGCTCCCTACTTGAGCAAAGGGGCAGGGGGCATGGCCAGATACTGGCCAGGCCAGCAAATTGAGGACAAGGGGGGAAGAGGTCTTTCCTCCCCTCCACCTCAGCCTGCTGTCCCAGATGGCATCTGGCCATGCCCTCTGCTCCTCCACTCAAGCAGGGAGCAGGGGAAAAGCAAGGCAGGGGCTGCTTCACCCCTCCCCACCCCCCAGATAAGCCCTAACTGGTCCAGGGACAGGGAGGGTGTTAAAACCCCCTCCCTCCCTGCTTCAGCCTGTGAGCCCCCAGCTTGGGCACAGCCATACCCCCATTCTCCACTCAAGCAGGGGGTGGGGGCCTGGCAGGGGTGCCTCCACTCCCCAGAGGCAGGCCTGGACTGTGGTCCCATGCAGCCAGGGTGGGCCACCCCCCTCATATTGTGAGCCCCTGGCCAGGGTGAGGCCATGCCCCACCCTACTCGGGCGGGGGCACAACCCTGGCAGGGACTGCCCCCCACTTTCAGCAGGGAGTAGGGTATGAAAGTCTGGCAAGTACCAGTGTTGGGGTCCCATGTGGGCCAGGGAGTGGGGTTTAAAGCCCCCCTTCCCCTGGCCTCAGCATGCTGGCCACAGGCTGGGGCCTGGCCATGCCCCATCTGCTGGAACAGGAAATGGGGGAAAGCCTTGGAGGGCTTCTCTCCTCCCTTCCCTCTGGCAGTGGCTGGGAGGCATGCTCTAGTGCCCCCAACTTCTGGCCTGAGCCACTGCAGGTATGTGGCTGCATTTCCAGAATCAGAATTGAATGTCTGTTCACTTGCTTCTTGGTTCAATCTACACAGTTTAGACTAACCTGCAAAGATTGAATTGATTCAGCCTCTGGCTTTTTGACTCTCTGTACTTAGCCATAGATACCATGGAAGTTTGGGGCCCAACCCAGGAAGGAACTCTAGTCCAGCCCATGCTTAAGTATGTGCACAACTACATTCCTAGTCCAGGAAGCTACATTCCTAGTCCAGGAAGCATTTAGGTCCCACTAATCAGGTCAGTGAAATTCAAGTGTGCGCTAAGGACCATATTTTAAAAGGTATTTTAGGTCCCGAAAAACCAACAGATAAGTGCCTAGTGGTATTTTTCCATAGCCTAGGTAGGTTAGGTCCCTGACTCCTGTTGAGATTAATTTCTCAATGAGAGTTAAGTTCTTTTGAAGGTCCCATTGGGTCCCCATATGCATCTTTAGGCATCTAAATATTTTTAAGTAGCTGAGCCTATGTGCTTTTCTGAATTGGTACCTATTTAAATTTAATTATTTCCAGTTTAGAGATAGTAATTAAATGTTCCTGAGCTTCATTTTCCCTAAGCCATGCAGTAAATTATTAATAGAACTAGAAACTAAATGTTTTAACTTCCAATTTCACATTTTTTTAACCAATAAACTATTCATTTTCTGTGTTGTTTTTGTTTTTAAATGATAATGTACCCAGGAGTGAGTGACATTTACTACTCTGCATTTGAATATAGGGGGTGGGAAAAATATTTTTCTAAAAATAGCGAAGATGTATTAATCTGACTTGCAATATTTAGGCCAGCATGTAACTTTCAGCATGATCATTAAGTATAAACTAGAGCCATAGTCCACTTTATGTAAAGATTGCACTACTTAACATTCTGAAATACAGCTGCACACATTTAGGATGAATATTTAGTATATGAGAAAATGGCAAATATATCTTAACTTTCATCATTAAGTATATCCTTATGACATTTGTTATTTCATATCATTAGTTTTGGCATTTCACCTCCATGTGTGACTTATTTACGGCCTTTTCTGGCACTCTTATAAGAAACTGAACTGAGGAATAAAACTCCCAGCTACCTAAACTGGAAAATCCTTTACAGAAATTTAATTACAGTGAGACCTCAACAAGAGTTTGAAGCATCACCAACAGTTTTTCCTAAATGTCTTCCTTAGTCATCAACTTGACTTGAGGAAACTGAAGAGATAAAGCAGACACTTAAAAAAACCAACAAAAAAACAAACTTTGGTATTTCTCATACCAAGTTTCTACATTAGCCATTGTTTTTTTACTACATAACAGGGCATGCGGAGGACTGTCTGGTTATTTCATAGCTCAGACCCAGTTTGAGGACCATGGAAAAGCATACCAGCTGGAGCTCCTGTAACTTATCTGTTAAACTTAACCAACCTTTTGTTCCCTATAAATGTGATCTATCAGTGCCAGGCAACATTTTCTCTCCCCTGATGGCTAGACCACATAGAGATGGTTTATGTGTTAGCAACTGGATAATAAAGCCTGTCCTTTATCTCAAGCAGTCAATGCTTTTGCTCTTAGATTCAGACCTCTGGGGTTCAATCCCACAAAACAAAAACTACAGAGGTATTATGAATCTCTGTCTTGCTTTACTACCTGTTTAGAATTCCTTTGCCTTCCGTGATTTGTTTAGACAGTGTTTCTTCCACCATTGTGCTCTGTAAGTTAATTAGAACTACTAGTATTTTTCCATACCTCTTTCCTCAGACAAAATAAAACCTTGTGTCCTACATTAGAAACCAGTCAAGAGATCAAAATGACACATCCAAACCAACAGGACAAATCAGTCACCTTATTCATTCCAGGTAAGCACACCTCCCTGGACTGAAAAGGACCTTCTGGATAATTGTATTTAGTCTCTTCCTCTCACAGTCTCTCTCTGATCATCATATCAGTTCCTTTCATAGGTTTACCATATTTCCAGTTCCAAAAAAGAGGACACACATTGGGGGACACTTCACTTCCAGCCCCCAGCCCCCTGGCTCTGCTAGTGCCCCTCACTCCCAACCTGTAGCCCCTGCAACCCTGCTTCTGCCCCTCACTCCCAACCCACAGTTCCTCACTCGCCTGGGCTAGGCTTGTGACCCTCAGTCCCAACCTGCAGCCCTCTGGCCCTGCAAGTGCCTCTCACTCCTGCCCTGTAGACCCCTGTCCCTGCTGGTGCCCCTCACTCCTGACCCTCAGCCCCTTGATGGTGCCAGTGCCTCACACTCCTGACCCACAAGCCCTCTGCCCCTCCCATGCCCTCACTCCCAAGCCACAGCCCCCCCTGCTCCTGCCCCACAGCCCCCTCCTGGAGGGGGGCCCCCAGCTGCCCCTGTCCCAACCAGGCCAGAGTGCAGCGACTCCAATTCATGCAGGTGACAATGGAGCAAGTCCAGCTCCAGTGTGGACTGGAGGAAACAGGAGGGGAGGCCTGTGGCTGGGGCTTCCATGCCATGCCAGGTGGTCTGGCCACAGCCTCCTGTCCCCCATCCCAGCACTCCCCCTGGGCAGTGCACAGCCCACCCCTGCGAGCATGGGCACCAGCTCCTGTGCTGCCAGTTCAGCCATGGAGTTCCCAGCTGCCCTCAAAAGCTGCCCCCCACCCCTTCCCCCACTGGAGGGGCAGGCATTTCACCTCCCTCACCCCCCTGCCCTGCCGCAGCCCCAGTCCTCCAACCCCTGCCTGCCACAGACTTACCTGCATTCAGCTGAGGCCACATATATGATGCTCCCTGCTTCCAATCGTCCTCCGCCAGCTCCCACCAGTGAAGCAAAGCAAAATCCCGGACATTTGTTCAGCTTTCAAAAAAGAAACAAACACCCAGACAAAGATTGGAGGACTCAAAAGAGGACATGTCCAGGAAAATCCAGACGTATGGTAACCTTTCATTAAATGCTCAAATGCCATCATAAATCTGATTAGCTTGTTTGCCCCATTGGAAGGCTGGTCCAAAATTTCACTCCTCTCCTAAACAGAAACCTAATTTTCAGCCTAAATGTGTTCAGGGTTTGTCTATGTTCTTTTGTTCTTGCATCAGCATTTGAAAGGTTTGTTATAGATCATAAGTTCAGTTCTTTTCAAAACAAGTTAATTACCAGAAAGGCCCTCAAAGAGCTGGTATACCCTAACTTATATCCTGCTGAAGGCAACAGGTTTGCAAAAGCAGTTGATTCAAGAGAGAATTTCCCCATTAGGTGCATTCTGCCAATCTGTTCAGCCTACCATTCACTTGTCTAGAACAAGAGGCCTATGCTACTCATGCGAATGGAACACCCTGAAAGTCCAGGTGTCACTGTGTTGAGGAAAGCATGTATCATACATTCGCATGGCAATGCGGAAGTTATATAAAAGATCAGAGTGAACAGTGATATCACTCTAGACTGTAAATAGCAGCTGGACTTCTGAGACTAGTGAGTTTGCGAATAAGATCAATGGTATGTTAAAATAGTGAACGTCATATTCTGATTTTAAATGGTAAGAAATGTTTTATTACCTTTAAAAAGCAGAGGGAACCTTTCCTTTTTTGTATCTATTCATTACTTTTTTAATTGTTTTATAACTAAAGGGAGCCATTTCAATCATTTATAAAAGTGCCTAAAATACATGTTTAACTGATAGACCGTGATGACTCTTTTGAAGCCATTACAGTCTGCTGAGTAAATAATATGCATTTTCAAAAAATGCCTAAATCTTTATTTACCCAGTCAACCATAAATTCTGTAAAGAAGCTATCATGTCACCTCTCATACACTTCCCTGAAATGTTTATTCTTCATTTTTTCTAAGGTAACCATTAAAATCAACAGCGGTTTTCTTCTAAATGAAAGGAAGTTTAGAAATAAGGCAGAAATTGGGCCTATAGTATTTAATGTGAAGAGAAAATAATCCACTATTTGGAGATACTTGCATTTGTAGCACAGAAGGGTAAGTTAAGAATGACACTTCTATCTGAGGATTAACTCCTACACATTCAAAGAGCTGCAACACATCTCCACACATCACCACAATGGGAGGACACAGATCAGTAAAACAAAAAAATGCAGGGTGCTAGGGTTTTATCTTTAAGATAATAAATGGAGGGTTCAGAATACATTTAGAACTAGTGTGTAATAAAATATTGTGCAGAAAAGGTCAGAACTATTTCTTGGTTTGTTATTCTCATATTTCCAAATTCTGTACTATGCAAGAAATATTTTGCAGAAAAACTATCATGAGCTGAACCTAAAGACTTGCTTTCTTTCACTAGTAATCTACAGTCCTATAGGTTTTGTGACCTCAATAACTGTAGAGGATATTTCTAAATTAAGGACTAGCCTGCTTGGTTCAGTTCAAAGCTCATTCCAACAAACAGATCTGAAACACTAGCATCTGTTCCCTGACTCAACCACTGATGGACACACAAAAGACATACTGGGCATTAAAAGCCAAATTAATGTCTCTGGCTGCCGTGCAATACGTTTGCAATGTGTGGGTTTATGCACTATTAAGAATTGAGATTATGGCCACATGGGAGACAAAGCATTTATTTTCATCAGGTGAAAGCATGATTTTCTAAAACCTGAGCTAAGGTTAAGGCTGTGTAAGTGGGGCTGTAACAGACTGACACCTTCTCTGAACCCGAGCAACACATACTGAGGTATTCATTTATTAGTCATTCTACTACATAAAATATAGTATATAAAAATAAATATAGTTTATAAAAGGAAGAAATAAATGTTAGTACTAAAGATGTAAGAAACTTCCCATTACTGATGAAACCAGTTCTTAGCATAAATAAAATGCACTGTGCAGGTGGCTGATATAATATTACTCTTTTGTGAGTGAAATATAATTTCTTTTTTTACTAATGTTATTTTATTTTTGGTTGAATGTAGTGCCTGTTAAAGACATGGATCATTGGACACTCTTAAACCACATGAGAGGTGTAACATGTCTTAATAGTGACCTGCAGTACTCAACACTAGATAGGACCTGGTCATTCAATTTTCACTTAGGAGACAGGTCTTGAGTCCTCTTCTTCACACAGACAGGGTGGCCCTCTAGGCCTTGGTGACAGAATCCTTCATCCTAAGAGAATCCTGTGGAGGAAGCAACACAGACCCTGCCCCTTCCCCTTTCTCCTGCCTCCACCCCTAATTCTACCTAGATTAATGAGTCAAAAGAAAAGAAATGTGGTGAGGAAAATAGCTAGGGCAAAGGGAAGGGTTTCTGTTGGAAGGGCTTCCTCTGGCTGCCTGACTCATTTCTCTCCCATTCCCAGGGAACTGTTGCTTCCCTCCCAAGTATAAGGGTGCCTATAGATATGCTCCAACTAATTAGATTAGACTCAGTTAAACTCATCAAATGAGCTTTAGTTCAGGTGCTCCCATGGCCATTTTGAAATGCAAGACGCTTAATACACGTGACAACAAGGTGTTTTAATTATAGCAGCTCTCCGGGAAGTGCTCTAATTAAAACACCTCCCCTGTCCCCTATCCCCACTTCCCACCCTCCAGTACATGTATATGTACCCTAAGATACTCCCATTTCCTGGAAGGAAATGTGCTCCTGCAATTTCACCTCTCAAGTGTGTGGGGACCCTCATCTTTTCTTGCGATGCAGCAGTTTTCAGCAGAAAATAGGCATATTTGGAGATGAAGAACCAGGATTATAAACCTACCTTTGTAAAAAGTATGTTTGTCCTTTTACATGTCACTTGCTCCCAAGGTTATGTACTAGCTAGAACATATTTCTTATGTTCATATTCATCCTATATCAAAGCAAATTTGCATGGGGCATACACATTATTAATGAATAAACTCCAAATCTACAAATGTGAACTCAATTAAAGAAATGAAACAGTTTTTTAATTGGGCCATTTCTGTTAATTTACAACACAGGTATCTTCATTTTATGATCTCATCTCCTGTAGCAATCATAAGGTACAACTAAGCTACATGCAAGTTTATTAGCTTTACGGTTTCACCTTATAACCTACATAAATGCTACATATGAACACACATCCTAAACTGTATGCCAGGTTGTTAGTCAGATTAGCTGTAGCTATAGAAATGTTGCTTTTGGTTACCCTTTCAAATTATTATGTTGGATTGCAAACTGCTGCTCACGTTAAGAACTGTAGAACATAAATTTAGTCCTTTTGTCTGTGGACTTATTGTGTGATATTTGTAACTTCTTGTTGTTCGTAGTTGTTTGTACTGCTAGTTGTTTGTACTGCTGCTTTTGGTAGTTTGTCCTGTGTAATACAAAGACTGTACAAAGGAATTCAATCTAAAAGCTTTTAGTTGCCTGACTGACTTAATTTAAGCTCATGTGCCCTCGTTCTGAGCCCTTAGTCTAGGACAAATAGCCTATTGCATTTTCAGAAATTGTATCCTGTACCTCCTTGAGGTATCCTTGTAATCTTCTCTTTTCAATAGCTATAGACTCACTTTTTTTTAGAATAAGTAAATTCCTCGAGTCCTTGTTTTAATCAGGTTGCCCTCTGCTCTATTTTTCCTTTGTATAATGCTTGTATTATATTAAAGTGCACACGGAGCCATACTGTCCTCAAAATGTAGCCTCATGGGGCTAGAATAATTTTTTCCATGTTATGTTTAATACCTCTGTTTATGCATCCCAGAATTTTGTTTGCTTTTTACTGCTGCTAGGATTTCATCAATCACCACCTCAGATTCTCCTCCAGTTTAGTGTTTGTAGTGTTTGACAACAGGTTATATTCTATCTCCTTTCATTTGTCCTTAGACATACTACTGTCCCTAACATTTATTTTCCCCTGAGTTGCATAAACTTCTTATCTGCCTATGTTCCTAAATTATCTGAGCCATGATGAGCTGAAATCCCCTTTTCTGTTGTGCTGAGTTCCCTCAACTAGTTTTTATAATCATCTTATATGATATATGTTGATTTATTTATTCATACAGAACATACAAAATGAACAAGCTTGATCCCAATAGACATCATGCTTCCAGACATTTTCCATCCAAAAATGCTTACAATATCAAATTTGACACTCAGACTATTCCTTCATATATCATATTTAATGACTCGATAATTAAATTTTGCATCATGCTACTGCACTGAGGTACAGTACTGTTGCACTTGTACTGAATTTCCCAAGTTGAACAAGATGAAATAAATACAGAATTTCAGAACAGCTTTCTATCGTATAATGGGGACATGTCCAAGTACTTCACTGATGTTCACAGCACCATCCCTGTTGTCTCGCATATAAACCTTGTCATCTACAACAGCTACCATCTGTATAATTTAGGGGCAAAATACAGCGGGATGCACACCTAGCCTTAGGTTTCACTCTAGTCTGGAGCTCAATAATACGCTGATACCTCAGGGGATATTACTTCTTCTACAGGGGAGAGCAGATAGGGAAATCCAGCCCTATGCTCTTCTATGAATTCTAGCCAGGGATCCTGGGTTAAGCTTTAATGGACCATTCCTCCTGTTCCTGTACAGATTACCTGGCCTGCTTCCTAAACTCTGCCCCCACAATTAAAACATGCTTCTCCTCCATGTTGCTCCTTCCACTTGTTTTATCCTATGCCTCTGAAGCTCCTCTATAGCAGCCTATGATCCGTTCACCTACTATACTCATTCTGATTAGATAGGACAGTTATTTTGTGACTGGTCACAGCTGGTGGTAATTAGGCCCTTCATGAACCCTTTTGTGATTGCTGCCATGTGGACTGTAATCACAAGGCCTTAACTGTTCCTTTCATTGAATAGTTCAGGGGCCTATTGCTACAATGACTAATTTCAAAATTAACTCGTTGTCCCAAAAGTGTGGAGGAAATTTTCAGTATTTTAGTTGAAGTAAGGAATTAGAAATACTTTTTGAAATATAAACCACATAAATTAAATTAACAAATACAAATAGTAATACAATAGCTATTTTTTCCCACATAGGAATGTGTAAATTAGCCAAAATCGTGTCATGTAGTATTTATTTATCACTTTACCACTAATAATGTGTAGCATTGGACCATTTTATCAGAAATTGTGGTCAGTTCTTCTGTCTTGCTCATAAATGTTAATATTTCTATAAGAAATATTTTTATATTGAAAATATAATCCTTGTATTCCTTAGTTACTGCACTGTTACACAAATGAATACAGAAGAAAATTATACAAATTGTTCCCCAAACTCCTAAGTGGTTATTTACATTAACTGCCTAATTATTAATTTGGTGATACAATGATGGTTTCTGCAAACACCATTGAAAGTACACAATTGTAATTTTATTTTTACACATGGATTTCAAGTCACAGCTTTTATTTTAAGCTCATCCTTTATTCACACTGTTTATAAAAAAGGAAGAAAAACTTCAACTGAATGTGTGATGGACAGTGTATCAGTCTATATTTTTTGAAGATCAGATTTTTAACTTGACCATTATTTTTTTCTTTTCTCTTTGATGGATAGGTAGCAAGGGCTTTTTTGAGTTTTGGGGTGAATTTTTAGTGTATTTCTTGAAGTAAGGCATTGATGATACTAGTTAAAAATGCTAGATGTAGTGCTAGCAGATGCTACACAAGCTTCCCTGCAGAGCTCTGCCAGTGTATCTTAGACCTGACCTATAACACCCCTGCTATTCCAGATTTGGACTTCGCCTGTGCAGAGACTGACATTGGTTATCTAGTATTGTGGCTCTGTGATTTGGACAGATATTCACTGAGGACTAAACAGATATCACAAAACTCATTTTCACATTTTCATTAACACTAGCCATTGTAATGAGTCACAAAACATAAAATGACCCTTCAGTGTCTGTACTTACTCCTAAAATAGCAAGAATGAGCTACTTCAAAGATTATTCATATGAAAAATATATTGTTAAAAAGGCATTTTAACTAAAAGCACAAAATCTATCCTACTAACAAATGGCAAAGTTCTCTCTTTTCCACTATATGGCTCTACTACAGATCCCATGCACATAATTTCCACTGAGACTTTTAGCTTTTATCCACAGTAAATATATAATTGGCCCAATCCTAGGGATCGCTAGAGCACTATAATACATTAGAGCTACATAGACAGTGGACTGTATATGTAGTATAGAATCAGCTCAGATCCATTTATGAGATTATTTCTGAGTGATAGAAAGAAATGGGTGCCAATACCTTAGGTAAAATGGCTAACTCAGTGACACAAGATGAACAAAGCAGTTATTTATTTGGTCCATAGGGAACAGCCCCATTGGTGGCAATGAGGATAACCTCACATCCTTGGGCTCCTCTACCCAACTAGGTCTATTACACAGCAATTAGGTAGCAATTGGTTCCCCTGGCCTACTTCAAGTCTCATTGTCTGCTATCTCACTGAGTTCTCTTCAACATAGTCCTCTCATCATCCAACTATAATGATTTCTTCATGTCTCCTGCTTGCATGCAGAATTCCTGTAGGTTACAATTAGACTGTAAACCCACTTTACCATCACCTTATAACTGTTCCTTCAGTCTATGCATATTCAGATCACAATGACCTATTCCCCTTCCTAATTCTTGGTGTACCTTGTCTACACTTATTTCAGTTTATTCCCCTACTAATTCTGCACACTGAGGGTGTGACAAGCATTTGCAGGATTTGTCTCAGGTTTAACCAGCTTAATTTACACCACCAAACCCTGATTTGGGAGCACCACATGCAAGTGTTTGCCATTTGCTGGGAAGAGGCATGGGCAGCCAGAGGCAAGTAAATTGTGGGGGGTAGAGGAAGGAAGAAGGATCTGGCAGGTCCATGAGAGAGGGGACTGCCCAGGCCAAGGATTAAAAATAGCCTGGTCAGAGTTGGGGAAGGGTGCCGCAGCACAGCCATAGAGCTGTGGAGAATGGCTGGACTTTCCTAGCCCCAGGGCTCTGCCACAAATGTGTCCAGCATTCACTAGGCCGACTTAACCCCTGCTAGGTTGAGTTATCCTCTTTCCAATCTAAAGTTAGTTCACCTCAGATGAGAACTAACTTTAAATTGGGCATGCCATTTTTAGAGCAAACCTAAACCCAGTAAATGCTTGCACACTGGGGCGTTTATACTGCCCTAACCTCGATTAGGGTGATCTAAATGTAACACCTATATGTGCCCAGTGTGTCTCACTCAAGCCTTTTGCTTTCAGCTTTTGCTATTTCCCCATCATCTCTGTTCAGGCCTCTGTTCTGTTGACGTCCCTGCTTCTCTTATTCTCTCTCCATTTCTTCCTTAGCCTCTTTATTTTAACCTTCATACTCTCTTCCCCTAGCATTTTTTCCAGGTTCCAAGTTTTCCTGAATATGTTGTTGGATTTCCAAATGAAGTGATTTGAAACCACGTGACATGCAGCATTTAACACTAAAATGCACTACAGAGGACTCTTGAACTGGTGTGGCAATGAATGGCCATCACAATAACTCCTTGTCATACCTGACTTTTGAATCTGTAATCTACTTAAAAACAAAAGGGAGAACATCATCATGCCATTCTATAAATCCATGATGCACCCACATCTTGAATACTATGTGCAGTTCTGGTCCCCACATCTCAAAAAGGTTGTAGTAGAAATAGGAAAGGTACAGTGAAGAGCAATCAAAATGACCAGGGGCCTGGATCCATTACCTTATCAAAAGAGACTAAGGCTAGGACTCTTCAGTTTTAAAAGAAGATTGAGGCAGGGATATGATAAAGGTCTATAAAATTATGAAAGGTACAGACTAAGTGAACAGGGAACTGCTGTTCACCAAGTCACAGGATATTAGAAATAGGAGGCACCCACTAAAATTAGTAGGTGACAGGTTTAAAACCAGCAAAAGAAAGTATGTTTTTATACAATGCATAGTTAACTTGTGGAAATCATTGCTACAGTAGGTGGTGGAGGAGATAGCATAGCCAAGTTCAAAAAGGTCTGGATAAGTTCATGGATGATAGATTTATTAAATGACTATTGAACAGAATGGCTGGAGATGTTTCTTCTGACATCTCTAAACCAACAAATGATGGCTGCCAAAAAGAAAACTGAATACGGAACAGATCACTCTAGTGGTCTGTATGGTTCCACGCTCTTCCTGTATAGCATCCGCTTCTGCCACCACCAGCAACACTACTGGGCCAGATGGATATTGGTGTGACCCAGTATGGCACTCCTTATGTTCCTGAGAAACTCCATTGAATGTGTGGACAATGAAAAACAGGCAGCAGATCCTCAGCTCTCACAGCCATGGCAGTTTACACCAGCTGAGCATCTGCCCCCCCTGTTTACCTATAAAGAGATTATAGTGAATATCAGATGTCTCCTACAGGCTCCCTCTTGTTCCGGTTTGCACACACATTAGTTTTAGAAATGTGAAATAAGCACATACCTTAACATGGGAACATACCTTTCCCTTCTGTTTTGCCTTCATAAAATGACAGATTATTTTACCATTTGAAGATTTAAAAAATTTAAAAATAATTCAATAGGCTTGAAATTACTTGATGAACAATCTTGTTCCCAGGCTCAAGTCTTCCATTCTAAATTTCTTTCCAGAGTATTATTTTACAGCTAAGTTATAAATGTCTGAAAATAAATATTTGCAATTGAAATAACCACAGCCTTTAATTTATAGTTGTGTGAATAGTGTCACTGCAATACAAATTACTATTATAAGTACACTAGTTTCAGGAGAAATTAGAAAGGGATTAAACAGATATTTATAGCTAATGCATTTATGCATAAAATAATGGCTGCAACACTGGGCAACAGACAAGATGCTTAATTCGAATTCATTGTCAATTATTACAACAATGAAGAAAGTTAATCCAGCAATTATTGTTTCTGGTTAATGAGTTCAAACAAAACAAATTTTATGAGAGAATGGTCTGAATAAATTATTATATCCTCGCATCCATTCTTAGAGCAAATAATATCCCTTCTTCATTACAAGAGTATGATATATGATGATCATCATATAAAAATGTATCTCAATCTTTTATTCTTTGCAAACTCAAAGTTCCTAATGAGGTATGCAAGGAATTAATGAACAAGACCTATTCCCCTGAGTAACAGTTTACTCTTATGACTGTCCAAAACAAACTAAAAAGTTTTTAAAACTTTTTAAGACTATTTGAGTGATATGTATTAATATTCATACTGACTTTTTATGCTGAAATATTTACAGTCCAATACTTTTCAACATTTTGCCAAGTATTGCATATAATTCAGTAAGCTATTCTACTTTTTGAATTATGGAGCAGATTTGATGTTCATAAAAGAGAAACTCTAATAACACTAAATAAACTCAAGTGCAATGAAAGTGTCCTTCTGAACTTTAGTCTGGCCACCTTTGTTCTGATGTTTTGCACCCTCACTCTCCCAATTCTGGGCATGCCTAAAATTGTATAAAGTGGTGGAGAATTTTCATTCCATTCTGATTACATTCCTGTTATAAAAAGAGTATCAATATTTTAATGCCTAATAAAACCTCTGGAATCTCGCAGTGTAGCTCTTTGTAATAAATTGTGGTATCTATACACATCAGGAAAGAGAATAAATTATAACCAGCTATTCAATTATAAAAAAAAAGCCCAGGTATTACTGAACAGTGCAAAAAAAATTGGTAAAAATTCACTTTGTTCTAACACTAAACAACAGAAAGAAAAAAAAATGCAAGACGATATTATCTATCCTTCATTTTGAGAACATCAACATGCACAATTAACCAAAGGCCAACTATATAATATTCTTTGCAGCTACTGATAATTTAAAACAGGAAGGGCCTTAAGCCCACTTAGCTTTTGAAATTAGCATTTGGCTTAACCTTGAAAGCTTTTTTAATTTTTTTCATGCATTTGTTTGCTTTCAGGAATTTACTTCCATTTTACCTTTAATCCTGTTATATCACCTACTTCATCTTTGCAATCCATAAAGCATGAGCATCAGTTGGCCTGCAATTTCTATGCTCAAAATCTCCTATTTATAAAGGTAGATAACACCTTAAAAAGTTGTCAGAAAAAGAATTATAATTAGATAGTAAACACTTAACCAAAAAAAAAGAAACTCCTATTGTTTAGAAGTAGTTGTTGCGTATTAAGTAGCTACTTCACTTACTGTATGAGTTTCACTAGTCTCAAGGTAATAATTTGTGCCTCAAGAACTTCATTCATTTCAACCTGAGCGCTTTTCAAAGTGGCAGTATGGTAGATATTGATCTCTATGTGTTAGCAAGGTAAGAACTAGCAACTGTGAAGCTCATTAGAAATTGAAAAGCAACAATGGAAATGTACATAGTTAAAGTTAGCTGGTACACTTGGACAGCCTTTATATCAGGCACCTACTAATAAAAGCAAAAATTTCATCTTGCAATTTGTCTTATTCTTTCCCCATTTTCTCAAAAAAATATTATCAGAAATACTATCTTACTGAACTGATTATAAAATGTTTTATATTGTCCCAGAAGATATTACAGGTAGTTTTATTACCTCTATGTGGGATTTCCATTCTAAATAATTTAAACCTGGCAATAATACACCATAACCATTACTACAGGGAAGTGTTCTCACAAGACAGCCTTTTTTATTAACTCAGAATGTTCTGAACAATAAATTAAGTCCTTAGAAGACTATGATAAAAGAGAAAACAGTTCATTAGATAAATGGCAAAAGGATACAGGTTTTCTATGTTAGACCCCAATTCAGAAAAGCTATGAATCAGAAGCTTAGTCTTAAGTACATGCTTATGTACACTGCAGAATCAGGGCCCAAATGTGTATTTATTGTCATTAATGTTATTTATCTAAAAACAGTATGTTTTGAGGATGTGCATTATAATTCAATCTAACTTTAACCCACAGTATCTCAATGTTGCTTCTTGGTTCATTGAAAGACAAAAACTATAAAAAATTCTGCTTTTAAATCACCTGGCTACTATAACCAAAGCCTTTGGTTCACAATCAGAGGTCTATAGCAAGACAAGATTTCATAACAGCTTTGTGATACCACATCCTTGAAATATGATTGCTTCTCCCTCAGTAATTTAGTTTCGATGTGTAAAGGGACACCTGACAGAGAAAGCTCAAATCTCACTTGTATCTCCACTGATGGAGAATAAAAACCCCAAGAGGACAAGGAGCATCCAGTTTATTAAAGTCAAATCACTTGTTAAATTTTCTGAGATACAGCTAGATAAATGTTTGTTTTTAATGTGTATTTTAAGTGTTTGTGAAAGGTGCTGCATTGACAACCCTAGAGATAAGTCATCTACAGAATAGCATGAGCAGCAATACAGATTTCCTCACACATCTCAGCTTTGTTCCAAAGGAAACTTCCCTGAAAAAGATGGTTCTTAATGCCTTAATGACTGTAAATCTCATTGATAAAATAGTGACAATATATTGCATAAAGTCATATAAGATGGGTAAAACTGGATTGGTTTTTTTAACTAAGTTATCCTTTCATAATCATTAATGGTAACCAGTAGTAAAAAGGTGGTGTATCCTTACTGCCCTGGGATGATTTCACCTGACTCAGGGTAGATACGAGATTAAGGAAGCAGCTGGAGCTAGTCTATGGAGGATTTGATTGTTATACATCAGACCCATTCCTCCAAAGAAACCAGATGATCTTTGTAGTTAAAGTCACTGATAAGGTACATTACACTTGGCATGACCATATACCTTTCTCATGGAAGTCAGCCTTATTAGTATTGAAAAAAGTGTTACCAATATTATTCTGACTAGGTCAGGAGGCATTAGCTAAGGTATCCTGAATGCAACCCTACACTTTTGATAAAATCAAATTATCAAATCATCCCAAGGCAGCAACAGCACTGATTTCACAATCAGTTGCTAGAAAATTATAGAAATACTCATTTTAAGGAGTTGTGCCTATATCTTCAATTATATTTAGAACTATCATTGACTATCTTTAATAATGTATAGACCTTTAATCAAAGCAACAGATGATGGTAATTGATGAAAATAATTCATCTAGAAAGACCAACAACAAGCACTGTATTGCTTATTCCATTTGAGAGAGAATTTGTCCTGAAAATCACTTTCTTTTTTTCCCTTACTCAGGTTGCTGGTGCAGCTGGAAACTCAAATGAAAAATTAGCTAACAAATAGTCCCCGAGACACATTTGTTCAAAACCTGCTTCATCTTCAATGGACACCTGAGGAGAAACTAGTTAAAGGCTTGACAGATTCAACACATGGCAAAGCATCTTTTGTTGGCAGTACTTTAAATTGCTATGAGGGAAGGTGTATCACTGAATCAGAGGTCAGGACAAAAAAAAAAGTCACTGATAGTTCCAAGATAGAAAAGAGTGAGTATATGATGGAGAATCTTAAAGTCCAGTAAACTATTACATTTTCTGCAAGTATTCAGAAAACAAATCTTAAGAATTTATGGAAACTGCTATAGTCTAGAAGCTGAATCACTAACAGTGATAGTTTTGTGCATATTGAAGCTAAGGGGACAGATTTCCAAACTGAACTGTTTAATCTTCCTCAGTCCACACCATGGTGTTTACAGCATTTGTTCCTAAGCTCAAGATACATAAACTTATGGGTCAAACCATCTGAATGTATAAATCACCAGAGTTCACTGAAATCAGCATTATTTTCATAAACGGAGGGACAAAAAATTATTTGTAGGGCCTGAGTGCACCCTCCCCCACACCCTCACCTAGCAGGTAAGTCCATTGGGGGGCAGATTGAGGCCCCCTGCAGTGATGGAGGGAGTGGGGAAGAGGCAGGGGCAGGGGCTGGGATGAATGGGGCCCCAGCCAGGCCAGGTGGTGGGACAGTCGGAGCCTGGGCAGCTCATCCAGGGGCACAGGGAGGCTCCTGCCATTGTGTGCACCCTGGGGGAGGCCAGAGGGGCAAGTGCCCGCCCCCCCAATCTGTGTACAGGGCAGAGGCAGCTGCCGCTGCACGCTGAGATTTGCACACTGCTGCCAGTGCAGCTACCTTGAGAGCCACACAACGCCATGCATGTCCTGTCGTGGGGCAGGTAGGGGGCACAACGCAGCCCAGCAATAGCAGGACACACATGGCATTGTGCTGCTCCTGGGGCAGCGGCAGCAGTGTGCAAAGCACAGCGTGCAGCGGCAGCTGCATCCGTCCAACACACAGATCGGGGAGCATGTGCCCCCTGGGCCTCTGCTGGGCTGCACACAATGACAGGAGCCTCCCACAGCCCTGGATGAGCCACCCGGGCTCTGACTGAATGTCCCACCACCTGGCCTGGCTGGGGCCCCATTCACCCCAGCCCCTGCCTCTGCCCCACTCCCTCCCTCAATGTGGAGGCCTCAATCTGTTCCCTGCCCCAAGCCCCTTTCCCTTCACAGAATAAACAGACTGATACTTGCCTGACATGCTGGGCAGCCAGTCATCCACACACTGGACTGCAATCCTGGCTGCACGCACACTCCTCCCCACTCCTGCTACAGCTGCCCGGAGTCCACAGCTGAGCTGCCTTGTGCCCTACCTGCTGTCCCGGGTTTGGGGGGTTGAGCCCCATTAGTCTCAGCCTTCCACCACCTATGATTATCTTCCTCTCAAGGTGTGTGCACGCGTCCTTGTGTAATGGAACTCTTCTTCACAGTTAGGAAGCTTCCAAGACCAGGTATATTCACAGGAAGCTCTGCTGATCTCCTGTCCAACACAAAAATCTTGTCCACTCCCGTAACTCAAAGCTGTTCCCCCAGGGACTCACTAAAAACCATAAATCCTCCAAACTCTGCCCAAACTGAAGGAGAATTACTGCTTTTAACAGCATTGCAAGGACAATTATCCAAACAGGGAAAAGGCTACATGAAACAGCTATACATTAACTTCTCCCCTACCGAATGACCTTTGACACACCCACTTATGCCAGCAGTGAATGTTAGCTTTCATGCACTTCTGTACAGTAAAACAGTAAGAAATATTTTTAAAACCCTTTTCTGTCCCCTGTATTTCCCCCCTTTATTTGTCTGCTTTTTATGTTGTTGTATCCTGCTTTTCTTATTCTTACAGGCAGGAGAAAGGATGAACAGGTACAAGCACCCTACTTTTAGGAGGCAAGCCTACATAAAAAGCCCAGTTCTCTCCCAGTGCCAAAAGCCTAATAAGTGAACCTACCCACACTTCCTGAAAGCCTAATTAATGCTCTAAGTAAGGTTACTAACGGCTCAGAACTAGAAAATTCAGGTTTCATCTGACGTTCTGCAGCTGAGAGGTGAGGCTGGCTCCATTCCAGTTTCTACTTTTAATGCACAGCTCATTTAGCACATTTATATTAGCATTACATTAAATTGTCCTGTAACAGGTTTACAATGGGCAGTTTAATGCAAAAGTGTTAGAGCTGTTGGTATTAGCAGGTTTAGTGAAAGGGGTTTCAGGTCAAAAAACGCTCATATGTTTCTCCTCATTTATCATAATGCAATCTAGATATTTTGTCCATGTGTATGGTTTATAAAAAAAATATTATCAATCAGGTGAATTATCTTGTAGTTTTAGGTAAATCGTGTAAAATTTATATTTTTTAAAATAAAATGGATAGCAGGTATGTTCAGTAACAAAAATGACCATCTAGTTTCATCTGCAGCCCTATAAATTATGAGTTACTGTTTCAAGGAACTATTGTACTACATCTTACATTTTGCACAACGAAGTGATACCTAAAGGAGTCACCTAAATCCTTTGCCTATTTATTGTCATTAATATTTTTCTTAACAATAATCATAATAAGGCTTTGCACTTACATAACACATTATGTCCTCCGATCTTAAAGCCTTTTAAAATAGATACCTTAATGAATTCTAACAATCATCCTGTGAACTTGGAAAAGGTTATTTAGGGATCACTTCACCCACCAGAAAAATGCATTCTTCTCTGGTGTGCAACATAGCAGCTGCTTAACAGCTCTCAACAGAATACTTCACATCGTATCCTGCCAGGTACTGGGTTCTCTCTTCTCACTGGTTATAGGTTATGCAGAATCTTGCAGAGTCAAGCCCTTAGTGCTCTTGGAAAGGATATAAATTAGTGTAAATGAGGTCAAGAGACATGTATGGATTTCTGTAGAAGGCAATGATTGAGAAAGCATGAAGGTGGAATTAATATAGACTATAAAAGGGCAGACAAGTTAGGCCAGATGGCCTTTTCATGTTAGTAAAATGACTTTTGCTGTAATGTGTGCACGGCTACATTCCAGTGCCCCATAATGCAATTTCCACACTAGTAATTTATCTGTTTCACTACCAACTCGCTAATGCTAACTTGAATTGTCAGCACTGGGTGATATCTATTGGTTTGCAAAGGGTCTTATGAGTTATGTGTTTTTACAAGTGCATTATAGACGGTGCTGTCACTATGCACTCATGTGGCACTGATAATTAGAAAAGGGACTGATGCATGAGGTACAGTAGTACAACCAGCAGTTTTCTCAAACCATCCTGCTTTGTACTGGCAAATTCAGCCAAAGAAGCCCCATGGGGTCAGTGAGGCATGCCCCTTTCTCAAGAAGTACTTTAAAGTATTGGGAAAGGAACAAATGTTAGCAAAACATCAGCAGTAGAACACAAAGGTGTTTCCTGCTTCGAGGTTTCTTGTAACCCCAAAGCACACAGTCCAATTCCCAGTTGCCCTGCATCTACTCTGTGCCAGCTCTGTTACTGAAAAGCAACCACATGTCCTGCTGTGTGACAGACTTTCCTGCCAAATGCAGGTCTAAGTTTAAGCAGACTATGTGCATAAAAGTAGTTACAGATTTTGTGCAAAACTCCTAAAGCTTCTTTTGTTTTCCTGTAAGGAGGAACATAAAGTCTCCATTTAGATCGAGCTGAACCCTCTAGATTGGGTTCTGTTGTCTGGCCCTGGAGAGATGTAGCACAAGGGGAAAGGAAATAAAGCAGATCTTTGCTTAGTCCATGGTCCGAGTTGCTGTAATTTATGGCCTCCCCACACCTGGTTATTGGCTGTGCAGCAACCCCAAATAATCAAAGTACTTCCCCTTCCCCTAATCCTGTCACCATTCCTTTGCCTTGCTGTTCTCCATAATCCCTACTTCGGGGCTTGTGAGGAGGAGCAGCAGTCTAGATTTTATATAATCCTTATGCTGCTCCTGCTCCAAGGAAATTCTCCCCCAACCCCACCTCCTGTAGCATCGGTATAGTCCCTATGGCCACTCTGATATATAAGGGCCAGAATCAGGACCCCTTCAGTGTTACCAACCCAGTTTAGCTGCTGTTCCATTCTTTCCCTTCTTTAAATCAGTGGTAGCTCTGCACCTGGATGTCATGAGTCATCGTGGCAGGAGTAAAAGTGAGACCAACAGTGAGAAACAGATGTAAGAGATGAAAGGCAGAAAGAGGGTTATCAGAAAAAGGTGAAAAAAAGAAGGGGAGGAAAGTATTCGCCCCATCTGATTTTCCATACATGACTTATCTGACAGCTGTTCCCTGTTTTCTCCTATTACATTTTTTCTAAAACATTCTAAGGCAAATCATGACTTAAAAAAAAAGAAAGACAATAAGAGGACAATCACTGATTCTTTTCATAAGGGAACAAGAAATACTTTCCTTTCTGTCCTCCCAATTCAGTGAGGGGAAAAAAAAGTGTCACAGCAAAGAGGAATTTTCTTGAATCTTCTTCAATCATTTTTAACATAGAAAATGTGTGTCATGCCTTGATCTTCCCTCTGCCCCTATGCCACCCCAGTGTTTCCTTTGTAGTCTTAGCAAAATGATGCATATTATTAACAATCTGAACTTGCTAGTTATTGTTTTGCTTGGTTTTGCATCTACTTATTTATTTTCTCTAAACCCTGTAGTTTCTACCTGCACCAACTTAGGAAGTATTTCCCAGAGTTTGCCCAGGAACTGGCTGAGGCAGCTTGCTCCAGGACCATGGTTGTCATGGGTGACTTCAATTACCCAGACATCTCGTGGGAGGATCGCTCAGCAAAATCTGAGCGGTCGCAGAGCTTCCTCTCATGCGTGGATGACCTCTACCTGACTCAAGAAGTCTATGAGCCAATGAGAGGCAAAGCGCTGCTCGACCTGGTACTGGCTACTGGGGATGACCTAGTCGGCGACCTAGTGATCGATGGGAAGCTGGGTGACAGCAACCATGAGCTGATCACCTTCACCATCCGCCGAAAAGCTGGCAAGTCAGTCAGCAACACGCAAGTCCTTGACTTCAGGAAAGCCGACTTTGACAAGCTCAGGAGGCTTGTCAGTGAGGCCCTAAGGGACTGTGACCACAGGGAGAGGGGAGTTCAAGAAGAGTGGTTGCTCCTCAAGGGAGCGATCCTCAATGCACAAACTAAGTCTATTCCATCTCGGAGGAAAGGCAGCAAGAGGGCACAGCAGCCCCCCTGGCTCTCCAGGGACCTAGCAGACCTCCTGAGGCTAAAAAGAAAGGCCTACAAAGGATGGAGGATGGGAGTCACCTCCAAGGAGGATTATTCTGCACTGGTCCGGTCCTGTAGGGAGCAGACCAGGAAAGCCAAGGCTGCAACTGAACTCCAGCTAGCTTTGAGCATCAAGGACAATAAAAAGTCCTTTTTCAGATATGTGGGGAGCCGGAGGAAAAGCAGGGGCAACGTTGGACCCCTGCTGAACCAGATGGGGCAACTGACAACTGACACCCAGGAAAAAGCCAACCTATTAAATAGGTACTTTGTGTCAGTCTTTCATCAGCCCCATGGGACGCCCATGCCCACTACAGGGCCAGGAAGTCCAGGTGAGGGTGATCCCCTGCCCTCCATTAATGCTGACTTTGTGAAGGAACATCTTGAGAAGCTGGATACCTTCAAGTCAGCCGGCCCTGACAATCTTCACCCCAGGGTACTCAAGGAGCTGGCGGGCATCATAGCCCAGCCTCTAGCGCGGATCTTTGAAAACTCTTGGCACTCTGGTGTAGTGCCCGAAGACTGGAAGAAGGCCAATGTGGTGCCTATCTTCAAGAAAGGGAGGAAAGTGGATCCGGCTAACTATAGGCCCATCAGCCTGACTTCTATCCCAGGGAAGATCTTAGAAAAGTTTATTAAGGAGGCCATCCTTAATGGACTGGCCGATGCCAACATCTTAAGGGATAGCCAGCATGGGTTTGTTGTGGGTAGGTCTTGCTTGACCAATCTCATTTCCTTCTATGACCAGGTGACCTATCACCTGGACAAGGGAGATGAGATTGATGTCATATATCTTGACTTCAAAAAAGGCTTCGATCTGGTGTCCCATGATCGTCTCTTGGAGAAACTGGCCAATTGTCGCCTTGGGTCCTCCACGATCCACTGGCTGGAAAATTGGCTCCGGGGTCGGACCCAGAGGGTAGTAATTGATGGAAGTCACTCATCATGGTGTCCTGTGACCAGTGGGGTCCCCCAGGGCTCTGTCCTTGGACCCATACTGTTCAACATCTTCATTAATGATGTGGACACTGGAGTCAGAAGCGGACTGGCCAAGTTTGCAGATGACACCAAACTTTGGGGCAAAGCATCCACACCAGAAGACAGGCGGACGATCCAGGCTGACCTGGACAGGCTCAGCAAGTGGGCGGACAAGAATCTGATGGTGTTCAACGCCGATAAATGCAAGGTTCTCCACCTTGGGAAGAAAAACCCGCAGCATCCTTATAGGCTCGGCAGTGCTATGTTGGCTAGCACTATGGAAGAAAGAGACTTGGGGGTCATCATTGACCACAAGATGAACATGAGCCTGCAGTGCGATGCTGCGGCTAGTAAAGCGACCAAAACGCTGGCTTGCATCCATAGATGCTTCTCAAGCAAATCCCGGGACGTCATTCTCCCTCTGTACTCGGCCTTAGTGAGGCCGCAGCTGGAGTACTGCGTCCAGTTTTGGGCTCCACAATTCAAAAAGGATGTGGAGAAGCTTGAGAGAGTCCAGAGAAGAGCCATGCGCATGATCAGAGGTCAGGGAAGCAGACCCTACGGTGACAGGCTGAGAGCTATGGGGCTCTTTAGCCTGGAAAAGCGCAGGCTCAGGGGTGATCTGATGGCCACCTACAAGTTTATCAGGGGTGACCACCAGTATCTGGGGGAACGAATGTTCACCAGAGCGCCCCAAGGGATGACAAGGTCGAATGGTCACAAACTACTACAAGACCGTTTCAGGCTGGACATAAGGAAGAATTTCTTTACTGTCCAAGCCCCCAAGGTCTGGAACAGCCTGCCACCGGAGGTTGTTCAAGCGCCTTCATTGAACACCTTCAAGATGAAACTGGATGCTTATCTTGCTGGGATCCTATGACCCCAGCTGAGTTCCTGCCCTTTGGGCGGGGGGCTGGACTCGATGATCTTCCAAGGTCCCTTCCAGCCCTAATGTCTATGAAATCTATGAAATCTTTTAGAAGGTTCATACCACCCACTCCACAAAATTCCCAGAGCCAGATAGTGCATTTTCTAGGCAGTGCACAATCCCCCTTTACCATGAAAAGAGGAGTTACCCAGCTCTGAAACTCTATGCATCTTCATTGGACCCCCTCTGAGGTTTCTGTACAGTTTAGGGTTTACAGGGGGAGTGAAAGTATGATTAGTGTTGACCAGATGATAGAGTGGCAAGCGGATTCGGGTTTGGCCAAACTGAATCGGGGACAATGATCTGAATCAATGAATCGAATCCCTATTCCTGATTTGGGCTGAATCTGAATCGAATACAACCTGTTTCGCACACCCCTAACAACCATATAGTTGACATATCCTATGATGAGCTCTGGGTACCAGCCTTCTACCAATGATATTTCAGGAGTGAAAGAAAAAAAGTAGCTGTTTAGCTCAGTTAGTTAGAGCTCAGTGCTATTAATGCCAAAATTGGAAACTCAATCCCAGTTGGACTATGTAATCTCTTGAGGTCCCTTCCAGCCTTACTTATCTATGAATTAAGGCAAGAAATGTCTTGTGTGTGATAAATGCAATGTGCCTTTTAGGATGAGATTTATCAAAGAATTAAACATAAGATTTTTTCCCCTGTTTTTTTATTAATGACATTCTTAGTCACTTAAGTTTAAAAGTAGAAAAATGGGGGAAATTATGGTTTATTATGTGTTTACATACACACACACACACACACACACACACACGGGGGGGAGGAGATAGGGAGAGAAGCAGAGAGAGGTATTTCTAGAACAAATCAAGTTTAGCTAAACATTAAAAAGGATAAAATATCTACATTTGTGTAATGGTATTCAGTAAATTCTGTATTCTTCTTGAACAACATTTTCATCTTAAGATATAAGTATTCTCATGGGGAGTTCCTGTGATTTGAGCTCTTTTGAACATCCTTTATGCTTTATCATTTAAAGCCTAATAGTTCAAGCATTTACTGTGCCATACAGTTCTGTTGAAAGCATTAGGGCTATTCATTGAAGTAAAAAGATACCTGTTACAGCCTTTTGCAAGAATTGCTGATGAAACTAATGCCACCTATTTGTCACTGACTTTTCTATGTATGCAGCCTAGTATGTCAGGGAAACAAAAATTGAGTTATTTTTAAATATATCTGTTTTCCAAAGGAAATATTCTAAACTGTGATCCTTTAAAGACAGACTATAATGATTTAAAGCCTAGAGCAAATGATAAGGATTCAGTGATGTACCCCTAAGCACAGAATGTAGAGCTCAGGGAAAAGCATGGCTAACAAACATTTTAGCAATGACCTTTTGCTGTTTCTGAGGGGGGGAAAGTCCCCCTAAAACCTTAGAGTCATGGGAGGGCATGTTTTAGTTATAGCAGTCTTCTCAGGCTTCCCTGTAGGCTGCAGAATAGTTTGAAACCTAAGTAGTACTGTGCATTGCATCCCTTCCTACCCCACAGCTCTACCTGTACCAGGTTCTGAATGCTAACACTTGGAAATGGGGCCTCTTTCTGCAACTTTGTCCCCTTTTGCCCAGAGTAAAAGGGCTGCAGCATGGCTGATGATATCACATGATATATTAAAATAACCTCCCAGACTAAACAAACCAAACTACTTCATACTTCAACATTTCTGTCGGGACCCAGGGCAGCCGGCCAGCAGCTCTCCCTAACTCCCACCCGGGCAGATAAGGGTCCGGGGCCTTAGAAGGCCGTTAGGCGGGTACTTGTGACGCTTGGAGTGGAATTAATTAGGCGGACGCTTATCGGTTGCAAAGCAAGATTGTTTACTCACGTCAAGGTGGTGTAAGACGGAGGTCAGAGATACTTAGTTAGTTACAGCTTAGAGATCGTTGTTCAGTCGTTCTGCAGATATATATATACGGGCTGGCGGTCGGCTTATCGGGCATGCGGGGCAAGGGTACGCCAGGGAGGTCGCGGCGGGAAGACGCTGACAACTGATCAATTTGTCAGATTTACTCCAAGGTGTGGGCAGAGTTGTCTTCGACTTGCGAAAAATGTAAGCGGGTTTTGTTTGTATGATAGCCAATTGTTTTTCGCCACGTCATAAATCTAATTAGAATTGCCAATTATCTAGCGGTCTTTGCTAGGGTGTTATTTTCACAGGGTTACTCCTTGTTTTCTTTGACCAATTATAATGATTTATATAAAGCAAAGAAGGCAAAAGTTTTTATCTCTGTTAGTGGCGCAGCAATAAATTTCTTTTTGACATGCGCAGAAAAAAGCGGTTACTATCATTATTGTTAACCCTTATTAACCTAGTGCAGAAAAAACTGTTTTAAATGGTTATTACTTGTTTGTGACATGGGCACGACTTAATTTGGTTGTGACATGCCCCCTTGCCCATGGCACAGCAAGTAACATCATGTTTATGTACAGACCATTTTGTTCATCATTGTTAGTGTTTGGCAAGCGGGTGTATACAAAAGCAAAAAGCATGGTTAACTTCGTTTTGAGATACTGTAAAATCCAACAGCTAAAACACACAAATATAGCAATTGATAACAAAAGCATAATGAAGGGTATTAACAAGTTGAGGAACCATGATTACGTGTCCCACCCAAACCAACGGAAGAGGTTTGATAGCCAACCTTGGCCTATACCCGAGAGTCAGTTTGGCGTTTTCCGCAATTTGCTTCATTTCTTTGCTTAAGACTGTTGAAACGCACCAACCTTGTCATGCATCACTACTTGCTTTTTCTCTCAACGATTTGACACTTCCTGTTTTCCATCCACCTACGACATACAATAAGCCTTCACATTTGTCTCTTGTGCTCTCTCGTGTTCCAGTTAAGAAACCAAACTAAAAAGGCAAAATTTTCTCTCTTTTCTCTCTCTCATTCAATGCTTTTGTCTACACTCGACCTTTCTGCGACATCCCCCAAACCTTCAGATTATCAATGCTGTTCTCTTTTAATAATTCATAGCTTTCCACTCAAAACATTATGACTTGGCTTCACTGTGTAAAGTTTCGAACAGGCTTTAAAACAAAACAAAACAAAACAAATATGTACAAGATCATTAACAGGAAAAGAAAAACCATAAAATGAATCGTTAGTTGTGTTTTTGGCCTATAATGACAGAAGGTTTAGGACCGAGTTGGAGGTTTCGAAGTCAGCTCTGTTCGCCGAGAAATCTGTTGGTAACTGCAGGAATAGAGCGACGACCCTGCTTGCAACATATGAGCAGGCAGCCATTGTGGTGTCGACCCGGGTGTGTTGCAGGTTGGTGCTCGGTGATTCTCGTGATCGGGCAGTTACAGATTGCTGCTTCATCTTCGCTGGGCCTGTAAGGGGACAAAACAGATGAACAGACAAACAAACAAAGAAAAGGGTGGCCATACTCGGTGAACAGCATGGCGGCGAGTTAGCCAGTTGTGATGAGCTATGGTGAGCGACCAGGTTTGATCGCCTTCTAGGAGCACAGAGTAGGAGCCAGGATACTGCTCAGGTTTGCAGATGATTTTCTTGTGCACTCGCGGATGTGGTTGACAATGGCGTGGTGTTTAGGGGTGAGCTTCGGCTTTCATGGTTGGGGCTTTTGAAACGCTAGTTCATAGATGCCCCCTTCAAGTAGTTGTTTGTTGGGGCAGGCTGCGGTGTTATCTGGAGTGCGCTGTTAGGCATGGATGCCTCCGGGGCCCGGACCGGTTGGCGGGATCGGTCGAGATTGGTAGCCTAGTATATGTGCCAGTTGTCATTGTTCCGCATCTCCTAGGACGTGTAGCAGTTGTTTGGTAAGCGTGAAGTGGTTTAGGAGGAACCCAAACATGGCTCTTTCCTCTGGTGTCCTCTGGGGTGGCAGTCTTGATTCCTTTCGTAAGTTGAATTGGGAATGTCTTGGCTTTTGATGTTCGACTGGATATGCAGTAAGATAGCTTAGGGCAACGGCTGAGTTTGCGGTTGCTGACTTTATAAGGGCTTGCAGTCGTGGAAGTTGACTTAAAAGATTTTCTGCTGGCTGAGTAACGAGCAGGTTGAGGAGAAGGCGAAGGTTGATGGTATCCTCTTCTCCATAAATCTTCATGCATGCTTTGATGACGTCAAGGGTGGTGGTGGTGGTTGCACCCTCTGGGTTGGTTACTTGCTTGGTTATTGTTACAGGATGAGCGGTAGCTGTAGTTGTTACTGTGTCTGATGGGAGGATTGGATTCTCGCTCGTTGCCCCCTCCCTGTGGGACAGAGGTGGGGCCATTGGGAGCAACGTCATCTCAGGGGGCGGGGTAGCTGGGTGGAGTCCCACCTGTTCTTCTGTGGCTCCGCCCTTCTTTTTCAGGTCCTCCGGGCAGCTCATATTTTTCTCGGTGCCATTTTCTGGTGGCAATGGAGGGTTTTGGCACGCTGCCATCTCCGCAGCAGCTTTGCTGACTGTAGCTAACTGGGTTTTTAAGTTTGCATTTTCACGCAGTAGGAGTGACACTACGTTAATCATCTTTTCTTTGTCCCACTCGGAGCTTGCCCACTCCTTTCCAACTCCCTCCTCACCTCTCAGCAAGAAGTAGCCACTGACGTACCCTGTCTCCGCTCCGTTCGCTTGGTGATAAGCGATGAGGGCCCATAATTCATCCGCGTTATCTGTACGGTGCCCCCCACTACATCAGGGCAGTTCTTAATTAATTCCCACTCCATCACATTTCCCCTTGATCCTGTTCGTGACGCCATGTCGGGACCCAGGGCAGCCGGCCAGCAGCTCTCCCTGACTCCCACCCGGGCAGATAAGGGTCCGGGGCCTTAGAAGGCCGTTAGGCAGGTATTTGTGACGCTTGGAGTGGAATTAATTAGGCGGACGCTTATCGGTTGCAAAGCAAGATTGTTTATTCACGTCAAGGTGGTGTAAGACGGAGGTCAGAGATACTTAGTTACAGCTTAGAGATCGTTGTTGAGTCGTTCTGCAGATATATATATACGGGCTGGCGGTCGGCTTATCAGGCATGTGGGGCAAGGGTATGCCAGGGAGGTCGCAGCGGGAAGACGCTGACAACTGATCAATTTGTCAGATTTACTCCAAGGTGTGGGCAGAGTTGTCTTCGACTTGCGAAAAATGTAAGCGGGTTTTGTTTGTATGATAGCCAATTGTTTTTCGCCACATCATAAATCTAATTAGAATCGCCAATTATCTAGCGGTCTTTGCTAGGGTGTTATTTTCACAGGGCTACTCCTTGTTTTCTTTGACCAATTATAATGATTTATATAAAGCAAAGAAGGCAAAAGTTTTTATCTGTTAGTGGCGCAGCAATAAATTTCTTTTTGACATGCGCAGAAAAAAGCGGTTACTATCATTATTGTTAACCCTTAGTTAACCTAATGCAGAAAAAACTGTTTTAAATGGTTATTACTTGTTTGTGACATGGGCACTACTTAATTTGGTTGTGACAATTTCAATAAAGGTAAGAAATGTTATATAGAGTTCTGCCTCACCTACTATATTCACACATTCCGTTTTACCATAGCTGTCTGTTTATTTGCTTCTCCTATTCTCCACTTCCCCAGAGAAGGGAGGACCTTGTAAAAGCTTTCAAAGTAGATCCTGTATAAAATATTGGAGCGTTTGCAGTGATTTCGGTCAAAAAGACAACAAGGTTCAGATCACAAAAAGGAATAATACTTGAAACTATCAGCATCTAAATTGAACTCTTCATTGACTGTACACTCTTAAAGAGCTCCAAACATATTTTAGATTTGCAAGAATGAACACGATGACAACTTGTTTTTCAGAAGAAACTGGGAAAGAAAGCTAACATTCAGGTTGCCTGAAGTATAGTCAGCTGTAGGCTCAGACAGATGCTCAGAGAAATGCTCTGGGAACCTTTGAATGCCCCTTGAAATGCTAAACATATAGAGTTCCTCAGACATGTTTCTTTCAGCTCTGCATAAAACATCCAACTAGCAAAGTTTTTTGGGTTTTTCCTCCCCTTTTTTCAATACCTGTGCAATGTGCACCCTCTAGTGACAGATTTAATTTCTAGGTGTTGAAGGCCCTTTGTTATAACTGCTGCAATGCAAAATGCACAGCAGCCCTGAGCTCTTATTTTTTAACATATTTATACCTAGTTTACTAGATATTTTCATTCTACTGTATAGTTCATGCCATCTAAGAGATGAACATATTTATAAGAGGATTTTTTAATTACCACATTAACACTTTAATAAAAGTAGCTTTTGTAAGAATTCTGGTGTAATGAAAGTTACAGACACTGTGTCCACATTCATACAATATTTGCACATCTAGAATCACAAGATGGCTTGCTTAGTTACTTTTTATCTTAAATCCCAATACGTAAAGTGAAGAAATGGTGCAGGATGCCTTCATTCCAATTTTTGTGTAATTTGAACAAGACAGGGTACATCTACATATGTCGCTGTGGCAATGTTGTTACTATGCCATACATGCAGCACCAGGTTATTTTTAGCAGCTACTTCGTCATAGCGGTGTGCTATACCAAGGGAGCACATTGCTACAGCAAAGTAGCTTCTTGTCACGTGTAGATGCTCATGGACACTACATTGCTGTAGTGTGTTGCCACAGCAATGCAGCATCATATGTCGATGCACCCACAGTCATAGAATGTGATTATTCTAATTCAAGAACTAGATATTCTGGTTAGCTGGGTTATCTGCTATACAACTGCACCACAAATAACAGTTCAAAAGAAGAGACAATGAGGAGAAAAGAACATCTATAGTTGCCAAACAAGCAATACTAATTCTAAACATTCCCACTTCCAGCAAGGGCCATGTCACTCATTATACTTAGGATGGCCATGCACAAGCATCCATGCATTCAAACACCAAAACACATGCTATGTACAATCATATCATATCAAAGTTATGAATTTTCATGGGGAGGTGTATTCCTATTGTCAGACTGCTCCATGAAGTTAATACGAGTTCAAGATTCCCATATGGTATGAGGCTGAGACCAACAACCAGACCTGGCATCAGATCAAAGTCTTGAACCAGCTGATTGGTCCCAGCCCAGTGCTACTCTGAAGGTAGTTCAAAACTGCCAGTGGTAGAGACCTGGATGGCTCACCCTGAGAATTCAGTGGCAGGTACAGATCGAGCAGCAGGAGTGTCACCCTCTCCTGGGCTCAGCTCCCCATGCCTCCCTCCACCAGCAGCAGAAGCCTGGCTTAACCTGTTATGCCAGGGGCAGTTGTTCCTGGGCTGGGTACTGCTGGGCACACAGTGGAGATGACTCGGGCTCTGGGTATGTGGGTTACATGTCCTCATGGGGTGTGGTGCTGGGGTCAATGTTGGGGGTGGGGGAGTGACACAGCTAGCTCCAGCCCTGTCCAGAGCAGGATGAGAGCATGGTCAGTATTGCAGTGTGACTACTCAGAACACGTTCTACCTTTTAATACAGCACAGTAATGTTTACTACAGTCTAAAAAAGCTATTTACTAAGTATCCCCTGAAACAAGGCCCTGAGATTGTTTGCTGTGCCTCATAGAGAAGCAGTAGACAATCACAGCCCAAAGAATGGTAGAGTAAGGGTACCATTGCAGCAGGAATGATACCTTTACTCTACCATCCCTTGGGCTGCAATTCTGGAATATTTGAGTCATTAATATAGGCTGTTTACATTCATGCTCTAAAATTCAGAAATTCTGCAGCCTAAAGATTACCAGAATGACTCTAGCAGCATGTATTATAACCTCACCCCAGCTATACCCTTCACCCAGGCCTCTGTTGTACCTAAGTCAGGGAAATTCTCCCTCAGCTGGTACAGAAACTTCTTCAGATCTCCTGCACAGGTCTCATAACAATAGGAGAGATGTCCTGGTAATTTTTAGCTAGCAACAGACAGATCTATGCTGTTTAATCAAGTTTATACCAGAGTTTGGTTTTCAGAAGTGCTGAGTGCCTACAACAAAAGACAATGAAAATTGTAGGCAGTCAGTATCTCTGAATATCATATGCAAAGATTAACAATCTTTCACACGGCTTCTATCATGAATTAGGTACAGCCCGATTCCCCTTTTACATCAGAAATGTATTTGATACTTTATGGAAGATATCAAATTTTAGCTGATTTTTTAAATGAAACCTTCACATTTTCCCAAGCAGAAAGCAGCTGTGACCACCTGAAACCTGAGATCCTGCTCCTGCCTTTGTTTCAAGATAATTTGCATCATCACAGATCCTCACAGGAGGTGAGAGGCTCCATACCAGCTATGAACTGACTGCCCAGAGGAGTTTTCCATCTACTGACTCCTCTGTGAAATTCTATGAAGCATGAACTTTCATTTCTACCTAAGAGAACTTTTACAATCTTTTCTCCTATGCCTGATGAAGGGTGTTTGTGCCCCAAAGCTTGCACTTAGAGAAATTCTTTTGCAAAAATCTTGTTGGTCTAATAAAATATGTCATCTCTACTACGAGTCCTGATTGCCTTTTGATACTTTATAATATTTTTGGTCTCGGACCAGCACTGAATTGGGTTTAAAGCTAGGTGAGCCCGTTCTCATGTGTGCCTGGGACAGACGCAATTTGAGCTGTGGCACAGCAGCCCCAAGCTGGCAGCAGGCTCAGGGTGTCAGGTCCTGGCTCCGGGAGGCAGCACCGAGGTTGGCTGTGGCACAAGAGTGCTAAAGTGTAGAGCTTTGCAACAGGCAGCCCCTGCACTTTAACACCCTCGAGTCCCAACCAGCCCCTGTCACTGTCTACATTTCATTGCACTTAATTACTTCATCATAAGATAGTACTATCTCTGACAGTACTATCTTACAGTGGAGTTAATTAATTCACTGTGCCCTAATACCATTGTACATGTAGACAGTGATGCTTTACTGTAGCGTTAGTCAACTGCAGTAAAGCTCATGTTTAGATGTACTCAACGCCAACAAAATACTGTAATAGTATTGAACAACAATTAGGTAGCCTTTGTATAGTATAGTATGAAACACCAGGCTGCAACTTTTTGGTTTAATAACATGGAGTTAGAGGAGTAGTTCAAAGTCAATTTATATTAAAGCTCTAACAGCTACCAATTCAGTATTACTATATAATAAGATATAGGTTTGCATGCAAGAAAAGGGTGATTTTCACTCCTGTGTTTAGTATAATTTTGAAAGCAAGCATATACATTGCTTTGTGTACATGGTAAAGGATTTATCATTTAAACTTCTGTGGTCCTAAAAAGAATTTTACTCTTGCACATCAGATTCTTTATTTCTGGTTCCTAATAGGCAGCTGAAGACATTTTTCTCTGCTTCATAGCAATATCATTTGGTGTTCTATAAAACAAACCTCTAGTAATTAGTGCTTATACAAATATTATTTGGCAAGCAACTCGCTTTGCTTAGAATATTCTTGCTATTCTTGTTCTAATCAATGCAAATGTATAACATAAAATTCCTTACCTGTTTTAAACATAAATAGAGATTATGTGAATATTCATAGGGAATATTAACTTCATTTCATTCTGGGGTTTTTTCTTCACCATCTCCTAAAAATGGCTCTCCATAGTAACAACAAGAGTGAAAAAGGTTTCCCTGTAGCAAACACTCTTTTGTCTCTGTTTTCAACTAAACACACCATATATTCACCCAAGGAACCTTGTCTGCCTATATCCTTAGACCAACACGGCTACAACCTAAACCCCTGCACCATGTATTCAAGCACTTTGAAAAAACAAAATACGTTTTACTGTTTTCTGTGAAACACTACAATACAATGTTCAGATATAATGTCAATATCAGATTGTACGTGTGTTTAAAGCGTGATGCTAATTACAGACAAAAGAAATCAGTACAAATGTACAGAATACGTATCTATAACAAAACTATATGCATAATGTATAGTTTTTCTGTTTTCCTCTCCCTAACCCTTAATAAACTACTGATTTTACCTGAAAATGGAGCAACAGATTTTATAAATTGAATTATATAGATGTCAATCATTGCATTGTTTACATGTGCTTCACCTTGTATTGTCTGTTCTTTATCTTTTTTATTTAAGTTCTTCAGGGTAGAATACATCTTTTAAAATGTATTTGCACTAGACTTATCACAGTTGATTTCCAACACTGATTGGGGCCTCTGTGCATAACCACAGTAATTATAATTATGTATGATGCTTAAAGTCTCATCAGGTTCATAAGTACACACATCCTAAGAGTGAGATGCATACACATACACACAAATACAGATATATTTTTATAAATATTGAGTTTCACATTGATAGTATTGACCATTAATTGTGCCACAAGATCATACAAAGTCATCCACAGCATCTGTTCCTTTGATCCCTTTTAGTCCTAGAGGAAAGCAAGATCCAATTGTTCTATAACCCCTAAATGAGAACTCAGCTGTACATTATTTTTTGTTTATTCCACAGTATTACATATAAAAATATTATTTTATCTCACACGTTTTCTAGGTATGTTTATATTGCAATCACAGTGGAGTAATTGCAGTATACTCTAGATAGCTTTCAACAAGTTAACTTGAGTATCCAATAGCAGTCTAGTAGAGGTAGCTCAAAGATCAGCATGGTCTAATTTTTCTGCACTGACCTTACCACCTTAGCCAATTGTAACTAGTGCCTGAGCCAACTAATTTAAACTAGCTCAAATATGTGTACACTACACTGCAGTCACTGACATGACTGGACTGTAAATATATCTTTTGTCTGACCCCTATTTCTTTTCAAAAAGGGATCCAAGCTCAGAGAAAGGACTGAGTACCCGAGCAGCAAAACATCCCTTTTGAAAATCCTGGGAACTCTACTGTAAAAATGTCATAGCTCTACTCCTTCCAGCCTTGAAATAGTTAAAACAATTCTAACAAATTAAATCAAAACAAAGCATACTTCATTTTCCACTTTTTTATTTTTCACAGATGAAAAAAATATTACTTCGGTGCCTTAAAAAAAGACTGAAATAATGGGTGTGCATAATTTCTGCTTTAACTTACATTTCTGCCTTTTAAACTTGGTTTCAACTCAATGAAAAAGCCAACAAATATAGATTTAATTATGCAGAAAAGATGCTTTAACTGCACTGCACATTCAATACTCAAAATCCAAAGAAAGCAGTCCTGCTTGAAATGTGTACAAATCAATTCATTATATTGATTTGGAGTGAGTTGTGCTTTAATTTAAAACATAGATTACCACAGGCCAGAGTTGATAAAGTCCTACTTTTTGAGACATGGTAGCTGAGTTCTGAAGCGGGCCCAAAGTTTTTGGTGAAAAGGTGACTTGCATGGCTTCTCATTTTTCTTCTATAGGTGACCATCACATATAACCTACCAGAGGGCTTTTAAAATCTATTTATTGCTATTCATAATAGACTTCATCATCCACTAAAAACTCATATGAAAAATAGAATTGAAAGCTGAGTATTAATTAACTTTACAGATCTGCTGACACTTTACATAAAACGTTGAAAGATTTTCAATTTAGATACAACTATTCCTATACCATAATTTTAAAACTTCTATTATTATATTTTCTTGTTTTTTTCTAAGGCAGAGCTGGATCAAATCAGATTATATCAGAATCATTGGATTTTACTTTTAGAAAAAACAATGATTAGCCCTCTTGTTTGTATATAAAAGTCCAAAAGCACAATCTGAGCGTAAATAATGAAGTCATGCCTGCCCAAGTTTGTAGAAAGCCTGAAACAACAGATCTAAGACGGATGAATTGCTTTATGCATCTCGGTAGTGTATTAAGTACACTAAGCACTGCTCATATAGCTAATGCCAATATCACTCCAACAGAGGCAGATATGTGTGACAAAAGAAGAATGTGCAAAGCCCAGTCCACTTAATCAAGTTAATAGACCTTAACTCAAGGGTGGGCAATTATGGAGTTTTGATGAGCTGCCATGGACCGGGTCAGCCCCTCCCCGCTGCACAACTCACCAAAACTACCTATGGGGCTATGGGCAAGCAGGGAGCAGCGTTCAGGAGTGAGATGGGTGGGGGCGAGGTCAGGATCATCAGGTCAAGTCGTTGGGTGACGATAGCTTGGGGTCAGGGCCCTGCAATCTGCTCCCTGCATGCCCTGCCTTGTGGGCAAGGGTGGATAGGGTGTATGGGTGTTGCGGGGGGTGGGCATGTACACGTGTGTAGGGAGGGGGGCTGCCTTGGCACTATGTCCTAGGAGCCAGCTGTAGGTGAGGGGAGGAGGAATCAGGGTGAGCGTGCAGCATGCAGTCTGCGGCTGCCTGCACAGTGCTCTATGTGGGGCTGATCCCCACCTTAGGCAGCCCATGCCATGCTCCCACCTGTGCCTGCCAGCCCAGCCCTGGCTCCAGCCAGCATACTGCTTCTGGTGGGGCTGTTCCTGGTGCAGTTGCAGCCGGCCATGTGCTACTCTTCTCCCCTCACCTCCAGTGAGAGAGCCATCCGATTGAAGCTTTCCCCCTGCCCACCCGCCCATGTGCGCAGCTTCCAGCAGCACTGTTCCCAGTGCAGCTCCTCATCCTGCTCTGGGAGAGCAGACAGAGGGGAAGCTTCAGAGGGCAGCTCCTGCTGGCAGTAAGGAAAGCAGAGCAGCACCAGGAACAGTCCCACAAGAAGCTGCATGCACTTGTCAAGACCCAGGCCAGCAGGCTCGGGCAGGAGCACAATGCAGGCTGCCCCTATGGAAGCAGGTGGGGTTTGGCCACATGTGGAGCATCATTGTCTGGATCCAGTCAGTTGGTAGGCCACATCTGGCCCATGGTCCATATCTTGCCCACCCCTGCCCCTCTCAGGTTGTAAATAGATATAGCATTTCTCCTGGGACAAAGATTTTTGTCCTGGGATCCTACAGGCTTACACATCTATTGTCCCACTTCAAGTACCTGTAAAGTATATAGGATTAAATGTACCAACACTTTTTCTATGGGACATTATGATGTACATCCATAAGGTAATTGTGACATATTTCAGGGACAAGCATGTCAGGCTGTGTGCTCTCATTGGCCACCTAGGCTTCATACAGACATTACAGCCAGAAGTTCTTGGGGGTTAAATCAGGTTAAAAATTGATGCCTGATCTAATTTAGTAATTAGATAGGTTCAGAAGTCAGAACTAAAGTAAGTCAGAGTAGGGGGATGAGCAGGTGGGATGGGGGGGGGGGGGGGGGCGGTTAGCAGGATACTTGGAGGGTCCGCACTTAGATCAACCTAACTATGGATCTAAGTGTAAGGTCCACACATGGGTGAACCAAGTTAGATCAGGTGGCCATTTTTAACGCAATCTAACCTCCCCCAATATTTGTACATACCCCTAATGGCAGAGGAGCAGCAATGCAGCTTGGAGGCTCTGTGTGTAAATTGATGTGCTGCTCCTGTTTTGATATGGGTAAAACCTGGGACAATCAGGATTGCCTCAAAGAGACATCTGTTTACAGCCTCAGAAGATAGGCAATGGGTTCCTTACCACCTCTTTTTCAAGTAAGTGAGGCACAAAGAAGAGGCGGATCTTAAGAGTATCTCAAGGGACATTTGAGCCCCCGTTTTTTTCAGTATTCTCCTGGTCTGGGGACAACATTTGAATACAAGAAACTAAATGCCATGCTTCAAAACATAAGCTAACCACCAGCAGGGGACAGAACACAATGGTACTTTTATACAAAGGTCATTTAGCACTATAGTATAAGGGGAAACAAAAATATGGTCTGTAAGAAGGATTGCCTCTGCAGTGTTTTCAAAGTATTCCCTAAAATGTCAGCAGCTTTTTGAACGTCTTAAAATACATTAGATTGGTATAGAAGCTACTAGTGATTCTGTGACTATGGTATTGATATGAGTTATTATCATGAGATCTCACAACATTTACAGCACTAAAATTTCATAACCGCATTTTTGATCAACAGAACAAAATGACATTGCCTTCAGGACTTCATGCTAAAACTTCCAAAGCCTTGTACCTTTACTGTGCCCCCACTCTAATATTTACTGTAATTATTTGTAAATTTAATATTTCCTTTAAATATCCATTAAAAATCAATTACAATCTAAACACTATGAAAAAGGGGTTGTCACTGTAGAAATAACACAATGATCTCATGAGGTCCCTTTGAGCCCTAAACTTGTGTAAAGTTAGATAGCGAACACTTTTTGGAAGAAGCATAAGTTTTGAAACTCCTTACCATTTGCACTGGTGAATCTATTGAAACAACTGCTATAACAAATATCTAGTTAGTCATTTACAAAGACATCATAAGGCTTTGGCTCACTCTGAGAAAAAATAATTTCATTCTTGTCTGAGAGCTGTCATATTCCTATAACCTGGCTGATTATACAAACTTGCAAACTTTGCTAGCACTGCCACCTGCTGTTGATGTTAGTTTTCTTTCCAACTGAATAGTTTTTAAACACCAGTGATGTATAGTTAAACTGGCCTGTTCTAAAAGGAACAAGTATCATCAACAATGATTTTTAAAGCAGTTTTAAACGTAAGTCATTGCTAACAGATTCCTATGGCAGAAGCTACGTTACAATTTCTTTTTTTATTATTCTTACAGATAATTATTACAGATGAATAGAAAACTGTATTAGAAAAGCAAGGTCCTTTACCATTGTTACTTTACTTTTTTTTAAATGTATTTATTATTCTTTGCATGGATCTTAGATGCCTGTAAAAATATGATAAAAAATTAGGGTAAAGTAAAGCCATAAATAATTCTCAAATTATACAGATGAAAACCAATTAAAATAAAAATGCTAATATCTAATAGAGATAAAAATGTATATTACAAATATATTATCCTATCAAGGCACATCCTGAGATTGTTGCTAAATTTCACATGGATAATGTAACATTGAGCATTTTTTGCAAGATGTGTATTGTGCTGAAATGTGAACTAAAATGCCAATTACCCACTAAAATCAGTGTTTTAAGTTAATAATTATTTCCCTCACTACAGCCCTGAGCCTTCCCCTGAGTACTCAAATGGGTAAAATCCAACTAAAATAAAAATGGTTTTGTTTTAAAAGTTCAAATGTGGCGCATTTTTTAAGTGAGGAATATGTATTTTTCATGTAGAGTGCCAAGATATCAGGGCCAAAAGTTCTTCAGAATGTCAGACAGATTTGAAAGCTGGTGGAGAAATAAGGATCTTGTAAAAGCATGTGCAATGCAAGATATACATGCACATAACTCTGTTTCATGATTTAAGAAAACCTTATCTAAAATATGCTGCACATATTTGAATACACATGATAAGTTACTTAAAACTTTTCTTGCAGATCCATTTTAAGCAGACACCAAGGCCATGTACCAAAAACAGCTGAGGAACCTGTTTGTGAAAGTCCACAGGATTTTATTACTATGTGAAATGTGTGTTTATTTGAATGTGTTACACTAATGATATAACAACAGTACCAAATAAGCTCACTGATCTAAATCTAAATGGGTGAAGAGCCAAGCCAGAGATCCACAACTTGGCCAAGTTTTGCACTCACAAAGAAATAACAGCAACAGTGGAGTGGCTTCAGGTGTTTATGTGTAAGTTACACTACTTCCACATGAGTGGAAGCTGCAAGAACAGAAAGAGGACTAAGTTGTCCACCAGCAACAGGAGACAGAAAACAGATCTTTTTTTCAAGCTGGGGAATAAAAAGCAATAAACAACTCTGGCCAACTCAATAAACATCAGGCTAAAGCCTTAGGGGCTTCAATGGACATTAAGAAACAAAATGCAAGGCTTAAAAGTGTTGTGGTATTAAAGATCATATTTTATATTACAATAGTCAGCAAATAACATCATGTTTTCAAGACCAATGATACAATCACACTGAATAAATAAGTACACTTCGCAATACCTTGTTAAAAAAAAAGCTTTAGCACTTTTGGCGCCCACATAATTTCAACTTTGCATGGCCAAATCAATTAACTACATAGCTAACTACTCAGGAGTAATTGCTCATATTTTGCCCCTATGTGCACACGTCTTTATACACTAATGCAGGCACGGTACTTTATGGTCCTCTAGGGAGAACACTGGGACCAAACCTACGTGGTAGAGAGAAGTTTAGGATGGGCAAAGAGACTAGTGTCTGGGGCTAGAGGGATGGGTGAAGGGGAAGCTGAGACTAGCTGGGCAGGGACACTGAAAATTAGGTAAGAGTGCTGAGGTGGGAAAGTAAGACAGATCTAGCAAAGATATAGGATAGAGGAAGAGAACAGAAGTTAGCTGAGCAAAGAGGTTAAAACAGGGAGCCAAGGTGGGGCCTGGTCTATATGTGTCTGGGGTGGGAGGAGAGGAATGGGACAGGAGAATGAAAAATGAGAGACAAACCAGATGAGATCCAAGTCTTTGGACAGAGAGCTTAGGCTCTCTTTGGAAAGAGTCTATGAGACTAGCTTGACAAGCAGATTGGGCTGGTATGAGAAACCTGAGGAATGAAGGTTGGGAGCAACTGGTAAATAGAATGGAACTGAATAAGCAAGAAGATAAGGACTAGGATGAGAAACAATGTGTGCAAAAAGACAAGAGCAAGACAGGGACAAGTACAGACTGGAGGGGACATGTACTTGACTTTGTAGCCTTTGTCCTCTTAAGTTTTATTGAACACATCCAACTTTGATAAGGCTCCTCCCAAGAACTAAATCAAAGTCCCTAATAACTTCATTCAAACTTCACTAAACTAAAAAAAGAGGCTTGCACTGATTCTAGCGAGCTTTGGATCATGCCCTATACATCTGATCCAAATAAGAATTAGTTCTTAGGATACAGTCTTTCGGGACTCTCTCTGCTTTGACTGCATGAAAGTCGTGGTTAGAAACACTAAGAGGATTATTCTGGGACATTACAATCACAATTCAAGAATCCCAGTCAGATAATACTCATTTTCATTTGCTTCATACAGCCTTAAATCCCTAGGATGTACTATATATGCTTTACACTTTTGAGTTGGAGCCAAAGTGTGAAAAAAGACATTATAAAGCACTGTACATAAACCAAAGTGTTTGGCAACATACTCCTTTCACATATCCATTGTTACTTCCCTTCACTTTCAATGAACAACCTATAATGAAAGCTGCCTTTTAGCCTTCTCCCAATGTGGTAACCCTTGGGAAAAACAGAGTCTTTGTAAAACATATTAAAATTAAGTAATAAGAATGCAGTACAGGTCCAAATGATGGTCTGGCAAACTATCTATGACTTTCCTGCTGTTGCTGAATGAGTCTGAACAACATCAAAACTAATTATTTTTTCTGTAATCTAGCTCCAGCTCTAAGCCTCTGTTTTGGCTAGGACATTCATCCTCATTTTTTTTTTTAAAGTTAATTGTTAGATGATAACTATCAGATTTTACATTTCTTCTGATACCAACTATGAGTCTAATCGGACACTAGAGAGCTGCTGGCCTGTTTCCCCAGGAAGGACTAATGCCTCACCAAAGTCTTTTTCATATACTTCATTCAGGGAATGGTTTATCAGTTCAAATAAAAGACTCACAGAGTCTGTTTTGGCCAAAACAGAACTAGTTTCCTGACCACCACAAGCTACAGGAGCCCAGAAACCTTATGCTCTGGACCTCACCATCTGTTCTAAAACCAGCCCCAGAAACCCACTTATCTCCTGCAAGTGAGCTCTCGCAACCCTTTATAGGCATTACCTATTCCCTTCCCAGGTGGCTGTGATAATTGAATAAAGCTAGCTGCTGGCCCCAGGTTTGCTCATTTCTTAAAGGGCAGATCATCCTGTTACAAACACCACACAATTTATGTGTGCAGGGGGGGAAAAACTGTCTCATATGTATTAAACAGATATGATTTCCCTAGGCAACTCTAGTGTTTGTTTTCACATTGTACCTGTATGCTTTCTCTCCACAATGTATCTGGCTCCAGAGTGCAGGAAGATAACACACTTCTGAGACTGCTAGCTGTTCAGCATCTAGTTTAAGGAAAGCTATTTAGAAATTTTTTAAAAATCTGATTCACAGAGGTTTAAATGGGACTTAGGCACTAATTGCTGCCACTTTAGATATCTAAATCCAAACTGTAACCTTCAAAGCCATCATAGAGATGCTGTCTAGATATATCTAAGTTCTACAGGCACCTAAAGTTCTGCATCTGTGTGTGTCTGTAGGTACCTCAGTCTTGACAAGGCTATCTTGGTACCTATCTCACACTTATGTGCTACAAGGCTTTGTAAATTAGGAGTATCTCCACCTCTTGTAGCTGTGGATTCTGTTGAATGCCATCATGTTAAAATAGCCTGCCAATTAGGGGCATCTTTCTGGGAAACAGGAGCTGTGGATTCAAATCTTCTCCAGCAGAAGAAGGATTTGGCCATAGGTGTCCTACAGCTTGAGTAAGTGATCTCATCACTGACTGCTGGGAAGAGGTACACCACATTTCCAGATCTCCTTGAAGAGACATTGATATTCTGTTAAGAACCCCAGGATTTAATACTGAGAACCACTAGTTCCCTGGCCATCACTCCACAGTGAGGGCATCCAGGCCAGGGCTACTAGTTATTATTTTTCAAGTTAAAAATTACATCTGCGACCCTTTATTATGCTCATTCACTTCTCTGCAATCAGTTCCTGTGGGTGTTCAAACCCTTCTTGACAGTCCCAGAAAACAATGTCATCTTACAATTGGGTATTAAGTCAGGGTGTAGCTGCACTTCCTTTACTATTATTGTCCTAACAGGTTGGCCTACATATCAAGAAAATACAGCAGTACTCAGAATTTAGGAATCTGGGTTAAGACCCAACAAATCCAGCCAATCAGCCAGTCTTTCCTTCTTGTTCTAAGGAAACTTTCATTTTTTTTAAAGACTCTGAAGCAGGGGAAAATGGGGGTAGCTTCCAAACACCACAACTTTCCATATGCCATCTGCCAATGCTATTCCAAGTACATTTCAGTGCTACTGTCAGCTCATAAAAAGGCTATGAGCTTTCAAAGGTTACAAATACAGAACAGTCAGGCAGCAAAAGAGTTGCATTCCAAATCTAGAGTTTTTTCACAAAATTACAGAAACAACAATAACACTGATTTCCATCCAGAAACCTGGGGAAACCAAATTCTACCCAGATGCCTTTACTAGAAAATATTTCCCTAACTGTAAGCACCAAGACTTCAAGAATACAGCATTAATCCATGAAAAGGCTTAATAATTAAAGCAACTGCAGAAAAACAATATATGAAACACAACAGTATTTTGGATATTAGTCCTTTCCCACAGTTTTCCCACCTGCCACTGTGATCACCCAGTGGATAAATCGCTTTGACATCTCATTCCTCTCCCTACAGCAATTTTGGCTCTGTGATTGCCAGGTAAAAGAGCAGGAATTTTACTGGAATTCATTCAGGTTGCACTGACTTCTGCAGTGGAAAACTGCCACTACTTTATACCAAGGCACCAGCTTTAGAATTTCAATGTCATTACACTATGGAAAAACATTCAATAGTGTACATACCATATATAGAATCTCTGTTGCCAGGAATGCAGTTCTCTTTCAACAAAACAATTCCTTTTCTTCCCTTTTCCTGTTTTGTTCATGTCTGAACTGCACTACCCAATGGCATACAACTGCAATATTAGTTATGGCCAGGGGTCCAGGTTTTCCACTCACCACGGAAAAACGTGGTAAAACCTGAATTTTCTCATTTTAAGGAGAAAAACCCAGATTTTCTCCTTTAAAGGAGAAAAATGCAGGAAATGCCACAAACAAAAGAGTTCCAGCCTACAAGGGGCTGGGGGGAGCAGGAAAAGGGAAATCAGCAGGGGGCACCATGTGTATGTACACATGGCTGCCAGGCAACCTGGAGAGCAGCTCCCACAGGTATATCTGGTGGCAGCGGTGGAAGGGGGAAAGAATTGAGGCCCCCATAGATAGGGAGGTTACTGCTCAGCCCAGGTGGTGCATGAGGCTTAGGGCTTGGGGCCAGAATGTGCAGCCACAGGCCCTGAGCATGTTATGGACCCATGATACTAAAGGATTACTAAAGCATAATCAACCTGGAGTGAACATGGATTACATCTCACACCATTCAAGCTAACTAAAATCTAATTTTATTAATACATTAAATGTATTAATAGTTTTCTACATAGAGGAAGAGAAGAAAACACTTAGTCCAATGGTCTCACCCAATTCCAGGTGTTGTTCCAGTTCACAGAAAAGGTAGCCAATCAGTTCCTGAAAGTAGGGGATGGTCATCTATGGTTGTTGCTCTTTTTGGCTGCTGTTCAGTCCAGATGCTGTTGGATGATGACACATACCCAACTTTCTTGTAGTCCTGCTTTTATGCTTTTTCTTTAACTTTACTCCTCTGATGACTTTTCATTTCTGGGTACCATTGATTGGTTTCCCTGTGATCATCATATACTGTTCATATTTTTATCCTGTCCTTTGTTCCAACAAATCCATCACATGCATACATCTTAATTTGGTCTTTTACTGGTGGCTTAATTTGGACATACCCCAGACCTCTAATGTTGCCCTAAGAATCAGGGGGTATCTTGTTCTCCTCCCAAATGGAGAGATAGCAAACAGTGGATCAATATTGCCTTAAAGTATGCTTCAGTTTTCTCCAAATGAGAACTTTATTCCCTCTAAACGGAGATCCAGTTATTTCCTCCAAATTAGGACCTATTCATTCCCTCCAAACGAAGATTTTTTCATTCCTTCCAGACAAGGATCCAGTTAACTTTTTAATCAATCAGTTTTATTGAGCGCTCTAAAGTATTAACTTGAAGTATGCACATAGATACAATCTTAGCAAGCAAGTAATTGCATATTACCAGTCTTAATAATACATGACTCAAGAGCTGGCCAAGCATCTTAGAATGGACTCTGGTTCTTGAAGGGAGAGATGTCTTCAGTTCTCAGGCATCATTTGAGTGAGAAGGGAAGGAGAGGAGGGGATGTGAAGGAAAAGGGGAGAAGAAGGATAGAGAGAAGGGAAAGGAAAATGGGGGTAATACTTATAGTCCTTTAGTCACATAGCTACCAATTAAGCTATTTTTCTGTTTTTCATCAACAACTTGGGGTTTGTCTTCACTTTACTGTTGTTTTTCTCTTCTTCTTGGTGCCGGGAGTAATTTGCTTCAGATATAAATGGAATGCACCATAACAAACCCTTTTATCCATAACAACCGCTTTTATCATCAGACTCTTACAGAAAAATAAGCTGCATCAGACCCTTTTCTCTGTAGAGATCAGGTCATACAATTGCATAACTCCATGAATGCACTCTTAGCCTACTTATGTCAAAGCTGCTCTAGGCCTTGCAGGCCAAAGAGACCATTTCAGTCCTATAAAGCATCAAGAGGATGAACTGTCTCCACAGTAATTTTGTGTGTCCAGCAACTCCAGAAATTACAAGAGTTTTCCAGTTGGGCACCGTCCAATTGATCCCCTTGTATCACCCTTCATTAACATATTCAATGATGTCAACCCTCTGATTTAGTCAGTTAGTGCCAAGTTCAGTTAATTTGAGCTAGTAACAAGGCTTATATTTAGCACAAATATGTTGATAACGCTGGAACACAAGCTTCCTGTGAAAGCGAGCTCAAGGCTATAGCTGATAGCACAGATACAAGATGCAAAAGAAAAATGCAAATAATAATGAGGCTATACAAAAACTTAAACAATGGTTAAATAAGGCTGAATATAAAAGTTTAAATAATACTATAATTCACCATTCAAGCAGGTGCAACTAAAGCTAAATGTGACAAACTATCCTAACTGGTGAAGAGCAGGACAGCACCATGGGCGACTTGTCGGGGGGGGGGGGGAGCTGGCTCCCTGCTACTGTGGGCATCTCCCAGGGAAGGGCATGGGGGACACATGTTCCCTTGATTTCTGTGAAGGGCAGGCTGCTTGCTTCAGGCTTGAGCTCCCTGTCCTGCTACCATGCCCCCGGGGCCTCCACAGCCCAGTAGGCAGGACCTGGCACATCAGAGCAGAGTGAGACATGGAAGCTCGGTACCACTGCCATGAACCCCATGTCACCATGGCAAGGCACCCCCTTCCTGCCACGCAGCAGCAGAGGTAGCAGCATGGAGTTGTGCCCCTCACTATTGCCAGACAGGCAGAGGGTGCCTTGCCATCATGGTGTGGAGTTCCCAGCACTGTCACCAAGCTTCCCCACCTGGTCCCACTCTGCCCTGCTGCTGAGTCTCACCCACTGGGCTGTGAAGGTCCTGAGGGGAGGGCAGCAGGGTGGGGAGCTCCAAGCCCACAGCAGGCAGCCTGCACCCAGCCCCACAATGGACTCTGCTCCAGCCATACTGCCTATGGGGGAGGGGGAGCCAGCCTCTGTACTCCACTCTGCCACCATAGCCACTGCCTACTTTTGGCAGCAGCTAGGGCTCAGACCCTGCTGTGGGGAGCAGGGGGACTGCAGACCCAATCGCCCTGGCAACTGGGCCCCTGCTCTGACAGAGCTGGGGGTTGAGGGCCATTGGTGGGGAGTGAGGGGCACCAACAGGGCCAGGGAGCTGTGGTTGGTGAGCGAGAGGTACCAGCGGTGCTGAAGCGTGTCCTGAAGTAACCAAAGGCTGGGTCCTCCAGAGAGATGCTCTAGCACACGACCAGAGTGTCTCTATGGCTGCTGCATGTCCCTGCTGTTCCAGCATTCTGCCTCAGTGTGCTGAGAAAATAGAAGCAGAGAAAGGCTGCAGCAGTGAATCAGACCCAGGCTCTGTCCCAGGTAAGTAGGGATGTAAGGGGGAGTCTGTGTGGGTGGAGGGACTGCTCGGAAGGTGTGGGTCCCCCATCTGCCCCCCACATGGCTCATGGTTGCACCCCCCAGCATCAGCAGCAGCTCTTAAGGCGCTTATGCCCACTCCTGGCAGAGACCCCCAGCAGTGTGGCATTGCCTGAGACTGGTGGCTGCACACGACACTGGCCCAGCCTGCATGCCCTTGAGCAGAACCAGGCTAGCTCCTGCTGTCACCCAGGACTCCTGGCACCACAGGCAGAAGGTACATGCCCTCAAGCCCACTTACCTGGGACAGATGCCAGAAGCCTGTGCAGGGGGAGACTGGTCTGGAAGGGGCTTGTCCTCCCCTCAGGACCTTCATAGGCAGCAGGGCAGAGTGGGACCATCCCCATAAACCTTCCACCCACAAACCCCACACCACCCCAAGTTCCTCACTGCTCCCACAAACCTCACCCTCACAAATCCTACACCTACCCCTACACCCACCCACAAACCGCACACCCACCCCCCACACCCTTTCCCTGCCTAACTCCATATCCCTCCCACAAATCTCACACCCTGCATGCCCAGCCACCAGACAAGATAGGACAGGGCCTGCTGGCAGGAGCTGCAACTGCAAGGACAACTATCACATTGCAGCTCTACCCCATGTCCACACCAGTGCTGGGACATGCAGCCACAGCCTGTGGGGACTTCTGGTCCCAAGAACCACTTGGGAGATTTGATGGGCTGGGGGGAGGGGTGGGGGTAGCAGAAGAGGTACGTGTATGAGAGAGCACAGTGGGGGTCGGGGACAGGGGAGCAATCCAATAAGGAGTGGCTGCCAGAGCCAGGGTTAGAGTCCCCCTTCCCCCCTAGAGCACCCTGAGCCTGTGCAGGGGGAGACTGGTCTGGAAGGGAAGGGGCTTGACCAGCCCAGTCCCTGAGCCCCAGTCAAGGGCTTCCCAAGAACAGCATGGGGACACAGGCACAGGGAGCAGAACAGCAAGGGCTGGCACTGCTCAGAGCCACAAAGCAGTGGGTGGGACAGCGGCAGCTGGACTTGTGTCCTGGTGCTGGGACAGAGCTGCAGCTGGGAGGGAGCTAGTGGGGGCAGGCAGGGGCTGCAGGTCAGGAGTGAGAGGCAGTGGCAGGGCTGTGGGCTGGGAGTGAGGGGCAAGGGCAGGGTCAGGGCACCAGCATATCAGTGCTGCTGAGCACCCCACATCTTGGTGAGTGAAGGCGGTAGGGGCAGCTCTGAATTTTCTATGATTAAAAAAACCAAAAGCAAACTCCAAAGTGTATAGATACTTAGAATTTGTTTTACTATGATGATAGAGGCACTGGTAGGCTTCCAAGTTGCTTTAAACTTGTAAATATATCAATAAAACATTGATGAACTGATGTCTCTATATATAGTGGCCTTTCATTTTAATTGTGGAAGAACGTGGATTTGGGGTATTTTAATGAGAGAATTTGAGGCTTTTTATTCAGAGAATTTGTAATTCTTAAACAGGGAGCACCAGGATCCCTGCTGGTGATCCAAGCGGCAGAACACAGGCAGAGGAGCCTGCCCAGGTCCAGCAGTGGGTACCCAGGTGGAGGACAGATGAGGTGGCTGACCTGGCCATTTGGGGCCAGGAGGGCATGCTTCAACAGTTCAAAGCAAGCCACAGCAAGGAGCACATCTTCTGGGCAATACCTGCCCAGGTGGCAGAGCAGGGACACCAGAAGACATGACAGCAGTTCTTCACAAAAGTCAACTGTACAGCCACAGCCTGCTGGCAGCTGGCCCAGAGTGCAAGAAGCTCTGCTACAGTGCCCGTACCACCGCCCAGGCATCTGCGTGGTCCCTGTCTGGGTCTGGCAGGCGCACAGCCATGGGGCTGAAGGTCCAAGTTTGCAGCAGATCACAGCTGCTGCAGGTTCCATGCTGTTTCAGGTTGTAGCAGGTCACAGCCAGTTAGCAGCCCCTACTGTCAGACTGCTGCTGGTTAGGGCTGCTTTAGCAGTCCAGCTGGCACCAGGGGCTAGTGTCCCCAAATACCAACTATCTTGGCATGTGCTGCCTGTGCATGCACTGCTTTGGTTTTTCTTTCCTCAGGTTCTTTTGAAAAAACCCACAGGAAAAAAAAAAGAGCACCGCATGCACAGGCAGCATGCCCTTGCAGCATAGAGAACACCTGAATGTGCGGTATGTGACACTGAAGACATGTTAGTGGCTCCACATACCACACGGCCGCACTCATCTGGATGCACCCATGGTGTCAAAACATTCTGACCTGTTGTCACCTTTCTGAGTTCTTTGCAAAAAAGGTAGAAAGTGAAAATTAATGTTGCATATTTTTCTTCTAGGGAATCATTGTTGATTTTAAAATATTCAAACAGAAATTTAACAATGAAAATAACTATCAGTATCATGGGCAACTGGTGCCACCTTAGTAGGGGGGGGCACATGCAAACAGGGCTCCATTCACCCCTGCCCCTGCCCCTGTCTCTATCCAACTCCATTCCCTCACCGTGGGTGCCTTGATCTTCCCCCCCTCCCCACCATGCCCCTTCCCCACGACAGACTTACTTGCTGGGGGTGCGCGCAAACTCAGCCCTCCGATCAAATTTTCTTCCTCTACCTATGTTCCCTACCCTGCTGCTCTCCCCCTCAGGAGCCCAGTGGGTAGGACCCAACATGACAGGACAGACCAGGGCCAGGCAGGGAAGATCATTGCCATCACTAGCAGCCCCAAGCTGCCATGACAAAGTGACTCCTACCCATCTGGCAGCAGCAAGGGTGGTGGCATGGAGTTGTGTCCCTTGTTGCTGCCCAGGGGGCCGGGGGTGCCTCACAATGGCGGCACAGTGTCCCAGCAGTGGCAAAGAGCTTCCTCACCCAGCCCCACTCTGCCCTGCCATGCCAGGTCATACCCACTGGGCTGTGGAGGCCCCAGGGGGAGGGCAGCAGGGCAGAGAGCCTGAGCCTGCAGCAGGCAGTCCCCCCTCTACACACACAAATCTGAGGAGCACGTGACCCCCATGCCCCACCCCCAGAAATGCATAGAGCGGCACAGAGCCACCCCCCCACCCCAATGAGTTTCCCATGGCTCCGTCTTGCTCCCTGCCTGGGTCGTGCCACCACACATTCAGGCCCTGGGCCCCAAGCCCCACACACCACCCAAGCTGGGGGTTGGGGGCTGTGGGTGGGGAGTGAGGGGCACCGAGAGGGGTGGAGAGGCTGTGGATGGCAACTGAGGGGCACTGGCAGGGCCTAGGAGGCTATGGGTGGGGAGCGAGGGACACTGGCAGGGCTAGCGGGATGTGGCTTGAGAGTGAAAAGCAAAGGCATGGGCAGGGAACCAGCCTATCGAGGTTGCTCAGCACCACAAAGCAGTGGTGTGGGACAGCCACAGCTGGACCCATGTCCTGGTAAGCAAAGGGAGCAGGGGGAGCTCTGATTTTCCTTGATAAAAAACCCAAAGTCAAACGCAAATATTTATAGGTATTTAGAATTTATTTTATCATAATGATTGAGACACTGCTAGAATTCTAAATTGCTTTAAAATGGTAAATATATCAATAAAACATTGTATTCAACTGATATATAGCTATCAATATATAGATCTATATATAGATAGATATAGATAAAGATATATATCTATACAGATATATATATATATATATGTATATATATATATATATATATGTATGTATATATATAGATACAGTAAAAGCTCTGTTATCCAGCATCCCCCAGGAATGGGGGATGCCAGATAACAAAATATGCCTGTTAATTAAGCGACCCCAGCTGCTGCTTCTCCCGCCGCCTCCCTCCACCTCTCTCGCCCCTCCCATGGCATTGCTGCCCCTCTCGCAGGCCCTCTGGGCCCCACAGGACAGAGAGACAGGCCCCGCACAGCCCCGCACAGCCTGTTATGCCCCCAGGCCATGGGGGCTCGGCAGCGCAGGCTTCTTTGCCCAAGGCCATGGGGGCTCATGGATACCAAAAGTGCCATGGTAGGCACTTGCGGTTTCACTTTTCCTTACAAGCTGGCATGCCAGTTAACAGAGCATACCAGCTTGTAAGATGCCAGTTACCAGAGAGTTTAATGTAGATACATATACAGATACAGATACATATAACATATACATATACATAGAGAGAGAGATATTATATGAGCCTCCCATTGAAAATATATAGTTGTGTTTCATTTTAATCACAGAAAAACACAGATTGGGGGGGGGTTAATTGGAGAATTTGCAAGGGGGTTATCAGAGGATGTGCTATTTTTTAACAGAGAAAACCAGGATCCCTGAAATCAGTATAGAACTGCAGCTGAACAGCAGGTATGTTGTTGGCCAAAACTAAGAGTAGAACCTATTCCTTCAAAATGCATATGCATTTGGCAAAGAGCCAAATCATGCCACTGATCCCTCCATAGACCTTTCAGGATATTGCAGCTGCCACAGATCCTTTTTCTTGGGCAAGAAAAGAATCTACAGACAGTTTACATACAAGGATTATTCCAAGCAGACTCTCTCTTCAGTGGGAAGAAACAGAGATTTAGAGTATGGACGGTCACTGCATTTGACATGTTTTGTTGCAGGACAAATATTTTTATCCCAAGACATAATGTATACAGAACTGCTTGGGCCCTAGACCATGACAAAATTGGCCAAAAGTATACTGGAAGGAAATTGTCAGAACATCTCAAAGGACCTCTGTACATTTATCACCACTGCAGTGTCCAATGACAAGTGGGCCAGGCAGTCCTCCAGGTATCCCATAATGCAGCATTTCCCACTGCCCTCCCTTCTGAGCCATTCTGGCCTTAGAGCAGGATTTTACTGCCCAGGGTGACAGGTCACAGGTGTCCTCATCCACATATTTATTGCCTGCCATGAAGACTTTCTGGACGTTCTGTGCTCCACAGCCATGTGCCCTGAGGTCAGAATCAGTACCGGTTTTTGAACACGAGCAAGCAATCAGCTCTCAGCAGATATCCCCTGTGACAACTGCTAGAAGTGCTACATTTGTCTGCATTTTCAGGTCAGCAGGATATTTTCCCTAGGTTAGCAACTACATGATGCTATTGGAAAAAAGCCTCCATGGAGAAGGTTCAAGGCCCAGTATGGCCTGGTGAACAATCTCTACCCTGTGAAGGAAGATTTCATAGATTCATTCCCATGCATCTACATCACAAGAGGTATTTATTGAAGAGTGCAGAATATGGCACTACTAAATTACAAGTATTTAGAAATAAAAGTAAACAGATACTGGTCATTTTTTTCATAGTAAAATACTGGTACATAATATCACATACTGGTATAAGCATCCACCTATAAGAGCAAAAATTCTAAAAGCACATAGGAGAAGAAGTGGAAGGGACATCTAAAAGTACTATTGACATGAAAGTAAGTGATGTTATTTTTCTTACCCTAAGAGAACATAAATCAGCCATTTTAAGAGCAAGAGGAATGTAGAGTCTCATAGGTTAATTGAGTGTTGACAAGTATGAATTAGTTTAGTGAGACACCCATCTCAAATGCCATTTCAAGTTGCCACATGCCATAGACAATAAAGATATTGCCAAAAAGGGCATTAACAATTCAAAGCCTACTGAACTGTGCCTAATAGTCTACATGATAGTATTTGTTTCATCCTCTTGCCACTCTGCTGAATAGTAGCAGAATTCAGTACATTGATTTCCTGTTTGTTCAGAAGAGATATCGGTACAGGAGTAAGATATTTTCTTCATAACATTTGCTAATTTTAAAAGTGTCCACAAACCCTGTTCCTTTGAACAGAGATGTTAATAAATGAAACAGAAAAGTTCATCTTGCAAAAACATCTGGTAAGGTATGTTTGCCCTGTCCCAGAAGCAGCTGTCCACCCACTCAGTCTCTTTCCAGGGACTCAGGCACTCCAAACACAATATTATTTTCCTGCCACAACCCCTGAGATTAACACTGGCAAATCTCTATTTCAAAGCTGCTCACCCAGACTGCTTGATGAGGTGAAGCACAAGACCTAGTCTCTGGCAGCAGGAAGGAACCTCAGAACTTCAACTATCTGACAAAGGAAATTGCTTTAACTCAATCACAGCCCTGCCCTCATAGTGGGGTAGGTCATAAGGTAAGTCTTAAGTTTCATAGTTTCATAGTTGTTAGGGTCAGAAGAGACCTCAACAGATCATCGAGTCCAACCCTCTGCCCTGGGCAGGAAAGAGCACTGGGGTCATATGACCCCAGCCAGGTGCTTGTCCAGTCTCCTCTTAAAGACCCCCAAAGCAGGGGAGAGCACCACCACCTTTGAGAGCCCATTCCAGATTCTAGCAACCCTTACCGTAAAGAAGTTCTTCCTAATGTCCATCATAAATCTGCTCTCTGTCAGTTGGCGGCCATTGTTCCTGGTTATGCCCTGCTAAACAGCGCCTCCTATTTCTTGCTGCCTTGCCCCGCCTCCCCCTCCCAATGAATTTGTAAATGGCCACAAGATCACCTCTCAACCTTCTCTTGCAGAGACTAAAGAGATCCAGGTCCCTCAGTCTCTCCTCGTAGGGCCTTACCTGCAGGCCCCTAACCATACGAATGGCCCTCCTCTGGACCCTCTCAAGGTTATCCACATCCCTCTTGAAGTGTGGCACCCAAAACTGGACACAGTACTTCAACTGCAGCCTGACCAATGCTGCATAGAAGGGAAATATCATCTCCCTGGACCTGTTCATGATGCACCTGCTAATTCATGATAGAGTATGGTTAGCTTTACTGATTACTTTGTCGCATTGATGGCTCATATTCATCTTGGAGTCAACTATGACTCTGAGTTCCCTTTCTGCCACTGTGCTGCTGAGTAGGTCATCCCCTAGCCTATAGGTGTGTTGGTGATTCCTTCTCCCTAGATGTAGCACTTTGCACTTGTCTTTGTTGAACTGCATCCTATTCTTTTCTGCCCACCTTTCCAACCTGTCCAGGTCCGCCAGGATTCAATCCCTTCCCACTAGCGTGTTCACTGTACCCCATAATTTCGTGTCACCCACAAATTTGGACAGAGTACTCTCCACGCCCTCATCCAAGTCACTGGTGAAGACACTGAATAGCACAGGTCCAAGGACCAAGCCTTGGGGGACCCCACTGCCCACATCTTTCCAGGTCAATACCGACCCATCTACTACCACTCCCTGGGTGCAACCCTTAAGCCAATTTGCCACCCACCCGACCATGTAATCATCTATGTGGCAGCCACTCCATCTGTTTATGGGAATAGGATGAGATACCGTATCGAAGGCCTTCTTAATATCCAAGTAGATGACATCCACCTCGACTCCTCCATCTAAGCATTTTGTGATCTGGTCATAAAAAGAAACAAGGTTAGTCAGGCAGGCTAACCTGCTATGAACCCGTGCTGGTTGCCCTTCAGCATATTTTTCCTACTGGGCTCCCACAAATGTGATCCTTGATAATTTTTTTCAAAGGTTTTCCCAAGGATAGAGGTGAGACTAACTGGCCTATATTTACCTGGATCATCCTTCCTCCCCTTCTTGAAAATAGGGACCACATTGGCCTTTTCTAGTCCTCTGGGACCTGACCCGAGCACCATGAGTGCTCAAACAGCCATGCCAGTAGCTTTGCTATGACACTGGCCAATTCCTTCAGCAACTGTGGATGAAGATCATCTGGGCCTGATGACTTAAACACATTCAGCTCTTCCAAGTGTCCCTTTAGTAGGTCAGTGCTGACTGTCGGTAGGCTGGTGTTCCTCCTCTGCCTATCTATAATGTAATTGGGAGATTTGTCTTGACCCATGTTCAGGAATACAGAGGCAAAGAACTCACTGAAGAGTTCAGCCTTTTCCCTCCAATGTGTCACCAATTGCCCTAGTCTGTCCTGTAGGGGTCATATTTTACCCTGCACCTTCTTTTTGCTCCCCATAAACCTGAAAAAGGACTTTTTGTTGTCTTTAATTTTTGTCACCAGCCTGAGTTCCATTGCTGCTTTGGCCTTCCTAACTGACCCCTGGAAGTTTTTACAACTAAGCAGGTGGGAGGTATCCACTACAAATACTCATTTCTTAAATCATCCTGTTCCTTGATAAAACAGAAAAGGAAGTGAATTTAAGGAAATATAACCACAGTATCTATGAACACAGCGTGCCCCCAGAGGCTGGGGGGGCACAGCTAGTTCCCACAGGTAGCCACAGCACTATCAGCAGCGGGGGAAGGGGGAGTTGGCAAGCACCAACCAGCAGTTAGCAACCACCCACAGACACCAACGGCAGTGTTGGCAGTGGCCAGTGGTGATTGGGGACCACCCACAGACACTGCCGGAGGTGATGGGGGTGGGAGTGGGAAGTGGTGACCAGCCACAGGCACCGCCAGCAGTGTCAGCGGCACCTTTTTGCAGGGGGTGCACTGCCAAGCTGAGAGGGTGCACATGCACCCGCATGCTTCCCCTATGCAGTATTAATAATAGTATCATAGAAAAACTAAAGCTAGAAGGTATCTTAAGAGGTAATCTAGTCCAACCCTGTTCTCAAAACTGGATCATCCCAATCTAAACCACTCCAGACAAGTATTTGTCTACCATGTGTGGTGGGCCAGTAGTGGGTGCTCCTGCATTGAGCCACCCACCTCACTGCTCCCGACCACCTTTCAGGCTCTGAGTGCCTCCCTGGGGGTGCCTCACATCTGGCCAACCTGCATGCCTAGGGGTAACACCGCCACCACCCAGAATCTGGACTGATGTGGGACTTGTACCTACTGGGAAACACAGCCCTAGTAGTTCTTGAAGGTATTTGACCCACTGCAAGAATTTGGGGTGCTTTCCTCAGTCTGAAGCACAAATAGTGGTCTCCCTTAGTCAGCCCAACCAAGGGGACCCCAAGGCATAATCTAGACCCTCTCCCAAGAAGTCTCCCATGCTAGGTACAAAGGAGAACTTTATTGGTTACAAGGAGTAGGTTTGGAATAGGGTACAGGGTAGAGCAACATCAGAGAAATCCCTTAGAACAAAGTGGCATGGTAGCTTTTGATTACGCATCTGAGTTACTGCAAGCTATATAGCTAGTTAGATTTCAGGTAGCTTACTCACAAGTATCATCCAGAGGCAGGTGGAGATTCCCTCTGAAGGCAAACAGTTCATTGATCATGAGTTTCAAAAGAGAGATGGAGTTTCAGATGGTCCAGCTTCTCTCTGTGAGTTTTCATCATGGCTACCACCCCTCCTCCTGGGCAGTTTTTCACTTATGACCTCATTTACCTGGTCCAATGAAAGCCAGCAACCGTTGGCTGCCAGCCAACTAATCTGAAATGCATCACTGGTTGCTGGGTAGACTGGCAGGGTCTTTAGCCCCCTCCCAGTCATATTGGCATTGCTTGAACAATAGGGAGCATAAGCCCCCCACCCAGGTGTGTGATGCCAGTCAAGTAGGCAGAGGGAGCAGGTTCCCCCCCTCCTTCAGGACTGTATTCAGCTTAAATTACAAATCAGGGTTACCTGAAGCTGATGGGGCCAGAATAGTCTGCCCTCTGCAGTGACCATGGTAACCAAATTGTCAGATAGCAGAGTTTGGGGAGAGACAGAGATGGTAATCTGCCACACCCTGCTTTTAAAAACTTCCAAGGGTGGAGATTGCAAAATCTCTCTAGGTAATCTGTTGCAATATTTAACCACGATAGTGAGAAAGTACTTCCTATTCTACAACCTAAATTTCCTTGGTACAGTTTTAAGATCCAGTCCTCTGTGGCCACAGAGAAAAGTTTATCACCATCTTCTCTATAACCACACTTCAGGTATTTAAAGACTGATCAAATTCCACCTCAGTCTTCTCAGTTCTTCCAAGTTTTCTTTGAAAATCATATTACCTGATCTCAATATTTTTGCTGATCTCTCCACTTCTGTTGCCTTCACCTTTCTTGCCACTTTCTAATTTGCTTTCATCTTCCTTGAAGTACAGTGCCCACAACTGGATACAGCACTCTGTGCAAGGCTTCACTAGTGCTGAATACAGTGGAAGAATCACTTCCTTAACTTGCAAGTGACAGTTCTGTTAATACAAGCTCGTACACTATTGGCATTCTTTGCAATAAGAGCACACAGTTGCTCATATACATTTTACAGTCCACAATAATCCCAGGACCTTTTGTGCAGCACTGCAACCAAAATTGTGGTTCCCTGATCTGTATTTGTACATGTAATTGTCCCAAGCACAGAACTTTGCACGTGCTCTTACTTAATTTTATTTGATTAACTTTGAATAATTTTTCCAGTTTATAAAGGTCATTATGAACCCTAATCCTATCCTCCAAAGAGTCTGCAACTCCACTCAGCCTGGTATCATCTGCAAATGTGGTAACTATACTGCATCCTATCCTCCAAATCATTAATCAAGGCATCCCCTAATAATGTGCAATGAGGGACAATGGGAAACTGGCTAGAGATCAGTTGTGGAGAGATGAGAATCCAGTGGTAGCTATCCACCAAAGAGAACAGTTTACAGAAAAAATCATGACCTGCACTGTATGAGTGATTGTTAGATAGTTCCCAAATGACTTAATACACTGGCCTAATTAAATCACATCCCTCATATTGTGTCTTTGTTCTTCTGTGTCTGGAACCATATCCTTATCAACTCCAAGTACAGTCACTGCACAATATCCTGGATCTTTCTGTAGGGAGTTAAATTCTCTTAACTTAATCCCTAATAGGCAAGCTATAACTATACATGTAGCTGCTATAATAGGATGTATAACATCAAAAAAGATTCAGCAGGGACTCTAACACTTACTCATCAAATAATTATAAAGAATGCATAATAAATGCATAAACTATGAACTGCTTAATATATTGAGTAATCCATTTATTATGGAGTATATAAGACAAGCATTAATGTTGACCATTTCAATAATTCATGGAACTGTATGTATTGCAGATACTAATGCTCTGTAATTAAATAGCTCAATGACTATTTGGGATTAGGCTGTGCTTTCCATGTAAGATGTGGAAAATAGCTACATCTGTACAAAGATTCTCAGAGAAAGCATTCTCACTCCAAGAGTCAGAACTGCATCCCTTTTGATACTGGGGGTAATGCAACACCTCTTAATTTAACATGCGTCTTGGGGATATTTGGTATATTTAAGCTTTTTAATATACTTTAGGAAATCATGAAAACATGAACTCCAAAGGCAAGTACAAAAAACAAAACACATCAGTTTATTAAAAGTCCATTAAGTATAAGCCAGTCCCAGGAGTTTTGAAACCTTAGTTGAAAATCATTAAAAAGATTTTTAAATGCCGGGGATTGGCATTGAAGAAGATGTAGTCAATTAATGATTTTTACAAATAGAGCTTTATTAATCCTCCTACTTTGTTATTTCTCATTACCCATATTTCTCTGCCAACTCTTCTATGTGAGGCCATGAAATGGGCAATAGTAGGAAAACTGCCCCTGTTTTAGCCCATGAATCTGCAACTGGGATATGAGGATGTCACACAAAGGTATTGAGAGAGTCATTTTCCCTTATGCTTTGGAGGGCGTATCTATGCAAGTCGCTATGCACACTGCCAACACACAAGACCTTGTGCCTGTCCTCCCAGCATGTGCTCAAGGCTGCTTCAGGTTGTCTAATTTGCAAATTTATTAAACCAGCATGTGCAGGAAGGTCATGACTGGGCAGGATTTATTTCTACACACAGAGCCTTGTCTTGCCGATAAGGCTCTATAGATACGCTAAGAGTCCATTTAGTGCTTTATTCTTGATTCAGTCATTTATTTATTTATTCTTTATGTGCAACTCCAAATTAAGTAAATCTGTTCCTTTCAAATGCTCTGTATTAAAACTTTGCAAATTCCTATGTATTGTACATGCCATAGCTATTAACCAATTCACTCTATTGATAATACACATTTTACCTTGTTTGCATTTTCATTTCCGGATGAACTGTTCTTAAAGGCAAAATCCTATCTTTACCTACATCACATCTGTGCAACTGGTGCCCCACGGGCCTCATGCACACTGACAGGGGTTATGTTGAGGTTCCCAGACTCCTGCCCTGCTGCTGCTCCCCCCATTAACTGGGGCTGCAACAGCAGCCAGGATCTCTGGGCTCCCTTCCCTCCTCTGGCTTTGCTGCCTGCCCCCTCCCAGGGGACAGGATAGTGCAGCGCAGCACAGCTGAGGGTGAGCTGGGGCCAAACAGATTTGAGGTGGGGGCCACACAGACTTGAGATGGGAGTACATGTGTGATGCAGTGAGCAGGGGGAAGAGAGCCATGGGTGCATGGTACAGCAGTGTTGGCAGGGGAGGGGCCTCGGCACTGTGTGTGGCCGGAGGGGATGGGACCCATGACTCACCCAGCTACAGCCCAGGGATTAGTCAACCCCCAACTGCTTACAAATTGGATAGCCCTGACCTGTGTGAGTGGGGATAATCTCACAAAAGCAGAAGTAATAATGAAGCATTCAGAAAGAAAGAAGATTGACAACTAGAAGTGCTCTGGCCATACCACCACTGCTGTTAGCAGCACTGTGACCTTGTGGGAAAGCATCTTCCTCTCTTTGCCTTCCCATTACCAAACTAAGATGCTGGTATCTATCTACCAACCAGTTAGGGGCTGCTGGATCCCATCAGAAAGATGCTGCACGAACAAAACGCCAGAATTAAAAAGGGGACCAGTGCTTTTGTCATTAACTGCTTCATCTTTCACGCAGAACTACATGCTTCTTTTCTGCAGCCAAGGCCCAGCTTAGGTCCTAGGGGTAAAATCTTAGCCTCACTGAAGTCAGTGGCAAAACTCCCACCGATTTCAGTCAGGCCAGGATTTCACCCTTAATTCCTAACCTTGGAGTAGAAGTGTTCAACCCCGGGCCTGTGGGGCCAGGTCCAGCCCACAAAGTCATGTTATCCAACCCGCAGGATTCCCCCCCCCCCCCCCGACTTCTGAAAATGTGGTGGCGGGAAGAGCAGTGGTGACCGATTGCCACTCTCCTGCTGTCAAATTTCTGAAGCCAGAGGGAGCCCAAAGAGCTGAATAGCACAGCCCTGTGCACGAGACTGATGGCCTGGGGCCGGTTGGGGTGGTGTGTGGCTAAGCGAGGCCATGCAGGGCAACGCGGAGTCAGCTAAGTGAGGCAGGCTGAGCAGCCTGGGGCTAATCAGGGCGGCACAGGGACTGTGGACTGGCACAGGGCGAATCAGGGCGGTGCGGAGGGGCACGGGGCAGTGCAGAACAGGGCTGCATGGGGCGGTGTGGCACAGGGCCAAGCAGGGTTACACGGGCCTGACCCGGCCCGCGGACTGGTCCTGCACTGCCTGTCGAGCCCGCAGGGCCAGACAACTGCGCAGCACCACTTCAGCGCCTCCAAGCCTCTCGCCTTGTACAGCTTCTTTTGTATTCATAATGCTGGTTCCCCCCGGTAGAGTCTGAAAGAAATAAAAGCAAGTAGGGGGTCAAAGAGAGAGAGAGAAAGAGGACCCCTCACCCCGGGCCCGGCCGGCACTGGGGAAGGGGCTGCCCCCAGCCCTGGGGGACGGGCCGGGCTGGGCGGGCGCGGTAACGCGAACTACAGCTCCCAGAATGCAGCGCGGCGGGGCGAACGGCACAGGAAGTGCCTTTGCGGCCGCTTCTCCTGACCGGAAGTGGGGGGCATTCGTCGTTCCTCCTCCTGGCCCACGGGCGGGCGGCGCGCGGGGGGCGTCACGGTAACGGCCGCGCTCGGGCCCCCTCCCTGCAGGGGTCGCGCGGGCGCGGGAGAGGGCAGCTCTTGCCACCGCACCGCGACTGCGGGGGCAGCGCATGCGCCGCTCGGGGTCTTTTCCCCTCCCCTCCAGTGCAGCAGGGTTTGAGAGAGCTTGTTTTAAGCCTTTGCCCTTCCGACCTTCACTCATGTCCCTGCTGTGTCTTTTCTTTGCCCCAAGCCATCACTGATGTGCCCCCAGTGGCTCCCTGATAGGGGGTTGTATCTACCTGGCGCACAGGACCCTTGGCCACTCACCTCTCCGGGCACTTTCACGGGGCCGTGTCCGCCACCTCCTTGGACTCGCTGCGGCAGGTGCTATCTGGTGGCTCTGCTCAGCATCCCCCCTGGGGCACCTGTTTTAAATCTGATACCTTGCTCCTGTCCCTGCTTTATCTTTTATTTTTCCCATTATTTTAGTTGATGCACATCCAAAAGCCCCCTCGAATAAAGGCTTCTGGATAACCATTGCTCTGCGGGCATAAGGCCCACCTTACCCTTATGCTGCAAATAGACCTGACCCTTATCTTGGTGGCTCCCCGCCTTGGAGCACTTGTTATCGGCCTCTAACCCTCACATCATTTCAGCTGTCCCAAGGAATCGGTCAGTATGTACCTGATAGCTCAACAACAGCGGGTGGGGTGGGTAACTTTGTGAGCTGGCACATGCCTGTGTTTCCTCTTTGCACCAAATAGGTTTAACCCAGTCTGCTTCATGTATAGGCCTGTGCCTCTTTTTTTTCCTATGTGACACCACTGCCAAGATGCAATGACTGGGAACCACCTTCTGCAGAATCTTGGGCCCCCCAAGGTTATGTCACACCACTAGTGTATGGAGTTGGTATCTGGGAAGATGAACCTAATAGCCCCTTGTAGAGTTGAACGGGGCTGTATGGCTTCTGCAAAGGATACAAGAGATGTTACGCAGCTCTCATCTCACTGCTGATACAAGATTAATGCCTGTCTTTGTGTATATTTGGGGATATTGGATATGTTTTTGAAAGTTAAATCTGTTCTTTTATGGGTTAGGTTCATTAAAAAAAAATTAAAATAATGGCTCCAAACCCATGACCATCCCTGACTAGCTCCCGGGCAATCAAGAATCATTTGAAGGTGCTCTCTTAATATCTGGGCACATTTTCAGTACACACTTTTTCTCTAAAATCAGCCCTCCAAAAATGGGGCTAATGTTTTAGCAGGGAAGCTGATTTTTCCTTGCTGGAAAAAATCCTACAGGAATAGAAACATAGAGACACTGTGCTACAATGACTCCCGCTTTTGTCTGGGGAACCAGGCAGGAGGGACAGCGTCCCATGTTAACCCTCTCACAGCTGCTGATGAAATAGTAGCTTTTGGCTGAAGTGTCGCTGAGCTGGCTGGGGATGAGCAGGCTGCTGCATGCAGTAAACTCTTGGGTATAACTTTAGAAAAATCTTTTTCTACAGACTGTCTTCCAAAAACAAGGTCTCTCTCTTATTTGTAGGTATGTGGTATGCAAATAAATGTAGTATTCGTTTTCTTTATCCTTCTTTTTTAATTATGTGAAATCAAAAGTATCATGAATATGTTTTTGGACACATTTCTGTTTTTTCAACCTAGTTGAGATAATGACATCCCTTGAAAGGAACCCCAAGCAGCAGATGATTTCTCAGCTGCATAATTTTGCTTCTGCTGGTGACACAGCTAGGTTGAAAGCATTGCTTAAGCATTCTCCATCCCTTATTAATGCAACAGCCGAAAATGGTTGGACAGCCTTGATGTATGGTGCTAGGAATGGGCACCTCGAGATTGTGCAGATTCTTCTTGAAGAAGGGTAAGAAACAGATTCATTCTCTTCAAAAGAATTTACTGGGTTCCTTGCTTCCCCTTTGATTCTCTCTCTGAATTACCACCATATTCAGGTCCATAAATGAGTAAACTTACCTATGTGGGTCATGAGAAGAAAAACCTTGCAGAGCAGAGCAAGTCACTCAAGGCATTCTAATGCCAAAATAGTTTATAATTGGTACTCCTGTAGGTCTGTGTATGTCTAAAAAAAAAAAGTTTAAAAATATTTTTTTAAAAGGGGTGTCAAACATAAGTCCTGTAGCCTGGATTTGGCCTGCAGAGCCAGGTCATTGGACCCAAAGAATTGGTTCATCCAGCCCTCAGCTTTGATGAGGGAATTTCTCTCAGCAGCAGCCAAGCTCCTGGGCTAGGCCCATGGAGTTGGAGCTGCCGCAACAACATGACTTGTTCCTGCAGTAGCAAGCAAGTGCCCACAATGCCAGGCTTCTTCCTGTGGTGTTCTCCCAAGCGCTTGGCAGGCAGGCTGGGGAATGCTACAGTGTACTGCCAGCAGCACCATGAACAGAAGCCTGGCATTGCAGTATGTTCTGGCAGCAGCAACCAAGCCCATGGGATGCTGGGTCCCAGGGCTCCATGCTCCTGTGCGACACCTCATTCACCCCACCATCACAGCATTCACAAGCCGCACCTGGTACCTCAAGGTATGTAGAAAAAACATTTAAACTTGTGCCTGTGGCCAAATCACTGATTCTTTGAATCAGCATCAAATCTTCAGATTAAGACGAATCGAATCGGGATAGTGATCCAAATCAATAAATCAAATCACTGTCCCCAATTTGGGCTGAATCTAAATCTGAATCAAATACGGCCCATTTTGCACACCCCTAGGCCATAATCATATTCTGGCCTGTGGGGCTGTTCCTATACCACTCATCCTGCTTATGGATCAGTCATACACCACTCATTTGACCCTCATCTGACACTTCTGGTTTAAAAGACAAAGACATTCTCTCAATAAAATTTACCATCTCTGCATTGTTTTCACTTTTCTCAGCCCAAGACTGGTAGAACTCCCTGGACTATTACAAGTTATTTTTACTCTTGATGGTAGTGATAAAAGAGTAGGACACAAGTCAGTCCTTCAGCTGGCCATTGCACTGTTTTCCTCCCCAGTGTAAAAATTGGGTATTTTAAAATTAATAAATCTGAATGTTCCAGTTTGTTTTTTCAGTGGATATTTAGATCTGTAATTTTCTATCTGCTTCTATACTGTAATGCAAATAAATGTGCTTTAGTATTTTTCCTGGCACATTTGTAAAAAAGTACCCCAGTACCAGTGAGGGATTTTCTTTGACTTCTTAATGTTTTAGCACAAGTATTGCTGTACTTGTCAAATGAGTTTGTGCATGACCATACTACACCTTTATCAAATAAAACCCTAATCAGTGCTGAATTTTTCTGTTTAGTGCCCTGGCACTCACCTTGGCACTTGTGCTTCAGTTGTTTCAACTCCTCTCTCTCATACACCACTGCACTTGTTTCTTTTGAAGGTATAACATCTAAAAAAGAAGAAACACCACTTACCATTTTCAAACCCTACATCAGTGCATCACTCAGGGTCAAAGAGAGACTAGCATGTTAAAGTAGCCTGCTTTGAAGTCAGTCATTGGTAGATATTTCTGCAAATGTCATTGCAAGCAATGAAAACAATATAAGAAACACCTCAAAGCTCTAGGGAGACTTGTGAGTCATCAGAAGGCTAGATGAGACTGATTGAAAGGGTAAGTCTTCTAAACTAATGTCTGAGTCAGATATGTGGTCCAGTTGAGCTGCAATTGGTGGAAGACAAATGGGGAGCAAAATTGGCTTTAAATTACTTTTTGGACCCCTAATCCTGGACCTAGCCAAAGTTGGTGTTGTCAGTGGCATGATTAAGATTAATCTAAAAGGCAACTGTAATTTGCAGTTTGTAACTGTAATTAGTAGTTAGTCTATGGGCTGTTTTGTCCACACCCTTTTTTACCCAACTACGCACTCATGGCTAGGCCCACCATGGAGTACAGTTACTGTGGCCTGTTTTATTGTGGAGTCCTTGAGGCAGAAGGAGTTCTTGGAGTCAGATTTGTTTTGTTTTCAATAATGAGGGCTCTTTCAGTTTCAAGGGAGAGAGAAACTCTAACACTGAACGCTGACACTAATATTAAAATATCTGGATGTAAGTTTTCATTTCTATTAAGAGAATGCGGGTCATAGAGGAAGAGAAGCTGTATCCAAAAAAACAGTGTTTTTCAAAGATTGTGGGTGGCAATGGTAGGTAACCAACTGCTGAACAGGAATTGCTAGTGTAATGCTATGGGTTAATAAGACCCCAGATGTATAAGCAGCGATATTATCAAGAAGGAGTATGGAGATAATATTGCATCTGTGTAGAGTGCTAGTGAGACCACTTCTAGAATAATGTAGCCAGTTTTGCATCCATACTTTGAAAAAGGCATTGAAAAATTAGATGGACTTTGGTAAAAGGTGCAAAGAATTATTTGAGATATGAAAAAAGCAGCTTACTGTAAGGAATTTAAAGGAGTTCAGTTTGCTTAACTTATTAAAGAGAACAAAAGAGGTGACTCAGTCACAGTCTGAAAGAGCCTACAGAGGCAGTAGATAGGACTCTTTAACTTGGCAGACAGATACAAGATGCAGTGGCTGGTAACAAGAATAATTCATACTGGAAATGAGCAAGTTTTTAAACAATAAAGATGATTAATCACTGAGACAGATTGCTAAAGGATATGGTAAATTTCTGTTATTTGAAGTCTTCATTTGGATGTCTTTCTAAAACATAAGTTCCAGTTCGAGCACAAGCAATCGACCTCAATGCAGGCATATCTGCATGAAATATGTAGTTACCTGTGTATCAGACAATATGGTCCTAATGGTTGTTTTTGGACTTAAGATCTGTGAGGATTTTCCTGGCCCTTTTATTTTTGTTTTTCTGAGGTGAGCATTTTTGTCTTTATTTGTTTTTCTTTCCACCCTGGGAACTTGGCTTTCCACAAAGTCAAAGAAACTTACTGGAACATTCATAGAGACTGCATTTCTACATTGTAAGGAGCCAACCTTACACCATCTCCCTTATCTTCAAGGATCAAGTACTTTATAGGGATATTTTGCTAATCTCTTTCTAGAGCAGCAAGAGCACCTTCTTGTAACACCAGACATTTAGAGACAAGGATAAAAAGAGTCCACATAGCCCATTAGGCTATGGACAGACTTGACTTGTAAACACTTTAAAAGGAGGGGAGGACTTGCATCAACTGTTATGTCTACTAAATAAAACCTTAAAGTTGCAACACTTTTGGAACAATATTGCTCTCGAAGACACATAGACATAATCGTTGCATGTTAATAGTTAATACTAGCATGTTCAGTACTGATACAATTGTTATATCTGTCTGTGTGCTTAGTTCCTTTCATGGATGCTTGAAATCAGGGGCAGATCCAGAGGGGGTGCAGTGGTGTGGCTCCCTTTTGGATTGGACTGCACCGCAGATGCCTCCAGGGACTTCTTAAAGTTCCTAAAACAGGTGAAAATACTCCCTCCCTGCCTGCCTTTCCCCACTGTTCTGAGGGCAGAGAAGAACCAGAGCCTTACTGGGAAGTGGGGACAACAGCAGGAAGGATGGAAAGGGGTTCCCCCTGCACTGTGACCAGGCAGGGTGGGGGGAACTTTCCAGTCACTCAAGTTGCTATTCTGCCCTCCCCAGTTGACCCAAGCCCCTGCTTATCCTGGTTGGCTCTGGAACTTCCCTACCCCCAACTGTGGAGAATGCAGCTGGAGCAGGCAGGAGAATGGGCAGGGAGGGAAGAAGAGGAGGGGTGGACTGCCTCTGAACAGGAAGGGAAAAGAAGAGGGTATTTTCACCTGCTTTAGGACTTTAGAAACTCCTCAGTAGCTCCTGCAGCCTGGTCTGCCTGGACTGATGGGGCAGAGAAAGCAAGGAGGAGGGGGGTTGTGGCTTCTGCATCTCACTTTGGGAAATCCTGGATCCACCCCTGGTTGAAAATCACTGTTCTCTCTGTAACTGAAGCAATTATTGCTTTGATCCAAGACTCCTTTTATTCTCCTTTTATTGTACTGTGTCAAAATTGACATTAGGCAGTTTGCTCAGTGATCTACTCTGCTGGGCTGTTGAGACTCTATGAGCTTTTTTTATCATTATACCTTTGGATGTTCAATACCCTATATAGGTTGTGTGGCCTTAATAAGGACTATTTCAAAATCCCAAAGCTTAATGGTCCCAGATATGCATCCTCACAAGTAAGAATATACAGCAGAAAGACCCTCACAGACCACACGTACTCCACTAACCATTGTTTATCTTTTCTGTTTTTAATAGGTGTGACAGATCCATTGCCAATAAATCAAGGCAGACTGCACTGGACATTGCTAAATTTTGGGGGTATAAGCATGTCGCGAATTTACTGGCTAATATTAAGGGTGGGCAGACACCTATTTTCTTGCCAAATGAAGTGATGGAATGTGAAAATTATTTCAGCAGGACACTTTTGGACAGAAGAAGTGATAAAAGAACAGATTATAAATGGCTAAGCAAAAAACAGAGCCATCCAACTACAGTTTACATCCTTTTTTCAAAGTTAAGCCCACTGGTTACTTTAACAGGAGGAGAGGACAGTACCCAGCAGCCAGAAGTCAGGCTTTGTAAGCTATGCCACAAGGATGTCAAGGAATATATGACTGAAGAAGTCACCTTGATTTTTCTTGGAGTAGAACTTCAACGGAATAAGGACTTGTTAGCCACTCACAATGGAGGAGTTTTAAAAGAAGTTGAAGAGGATGGATTAGTTGCTTGGTTTGCTGTTAGCATAGATTCCATCTCCGCTGAGCAGTTGAAACAGAAGCATCAAGATTGTTATTTTCTTCATCCTCCAATGCCTGCACTCCTGCAGTTGCCTGAAAAAGAAGCTGGTAAGGTGCCTAAAATGCAAATTTAGCAACTCTTGAATCAGAAAGAAGGAGTAGGTGAATAGCATTCAAGATGCCTTGGTCTCTTTACTGAGTATATATCTGACCTTCAGCAAGTCTATGGCCAATCTGCACGTCTCACTGGTACCTATATATAAACTGATCATATTCAGATCATCCGCAAAGGAGAGTTGAACTTTAACTCCTTGTAACATAACTGAGATCTTTTGAATGGTGCAAATTGTTATAGAAAAATCAAATTTAAAATGACAGAAACAGGATTCATGGACCAGCAGGTTTAAGAAGTCATTTGCTCAAGCAGTCCACAGGGTCATCCATTCTGAACCCTCCCACCCACCATACCACAGAGCTTCCTAAGAAAAAACTAAACATCAGTATTCCACAGGTGAACGTGGGGAGAACAAGTATATCACTTGTTCCTTGCTACTGTAATGGTACAGAATGTGTTAAATGATCCAGAACAGTGCTCCATGTGGTAGAGGAAAGAATAAACTACCCAAGTCCTTGCCAATCTGTACAATTCCTGATGCTAAATTGATTGCCCATCACCATAGATAAAATAGTAATTGCCGGAAGTTTTAATTAAAATCCAGTTACCAGTTTTTACTGTCTAGAACTGGTTGTGTGTAGAATTTGGCCTATACACAGCTGAAAGATACTAGCACCAGCAAAATATGGTGATAAGATTTTAAAACCTCATGGTTTTGTATGTAAACCATCCGTGTGTAAATGCACAGATATTACATCAAAATCAAGTAAAAAAACACTCCCATATATAGATGACAGGTACTAAAAAGAGGATCCTAATGAACAGTTTTTGAATACTTACATGAGAAGAAAAAAAAAAGTACTTCTGGTGTGCATACTAGCACAGTAACCAGTACACATTAGAATAACACCCAAAGAATTGAGGCCCCAGTATTCAGGGCGCTCTACAGACAGAAAGGAGACGAGGCATTCTAGAAAGGGCTTAAGGTCAAGAAATAGTGGATATTGTGAAATAATGCACAAGAATATGTACACAAGATAGCACTAGTGTTATCTTAGTCATGAGGTAAAGGCTTTGTGTTGATTCCTCTTTTGTTTAGAATTTTCCTAAAGTGCTCCTGAGTAAAAATTAAATCTCAGTTTTCCTATGTTAATCAATGTAAAACTTTTTAAAACACAGCATTCTACAGGTCAACTCCAATCATAAGTGATTTTTCTTGGTTGCCTACACAACCTGACTCTGATTTTGCATTTACCCTTCATTAGTATATGTGGCAGATCCAGATGAATCAGGGCCATAAGTACAATGGAAAAGATGAAGTTTATTAAAGTGACAGTTTAAAGCTTGGTCTTAGTTCAATTTTCATGATTAATTGATGATTATGATTTCCTTGGTTTACCAAACATTTTCATAAATTCATAGATGTAAGGTTGGAAAGGACCTAAGTAGATCTTTAAGTCCGACCCCCTGCTCTGGGCAGGAGAAAATACTGGGCTCATATGACCCCAGCTAGGTAACAGTCAAGCCTCCTCTTAAAGTCCCCCAAGGTAAGAGCCAGCACCACTTCCCTTGGAAGTTGGTTCCAGATCCTAACCGCTCTGACTGTGAAATAGTGCCTTCTAATGTCCAGCCTGAACCTAATCTCAAACAACTTATGGCTGTTATTCCTTGTTACTCTGGGAGGTGCTCAGGTGAACAGGGTCTCTCCCATTCCTTGCTGGTCCCCCCGGTAAGTTTATAGACGGCCACCAGGTCCCCTTCTCAGCCTTCTCTTGTGATATTATAAAAGCTGAAAAATGTTATTTGATTTTAAGTGACTTTTTGGTTTTTTTCTTTTAAAGGAGTAGTAGCCCAGGCTAGATCCATTCTCGCGTGGCACAGCCGGTATCAGTTCTGCCCAACATGTGGTAGTACAACCAAGACAGAAGAAGGAGGTTACAAGAAGACCTGTTTAAAAAATGGTTGTCCCAGTCTACAAGGTGTTCACAATACATCATATCCAAGAGTTGGTAAGCTTAAATATAAACAAATGGCTGAGGAAAATTGGTCCATAATCACTATTTAACTCATTGTCTTTGCTGTGCCTTGCTCCTTTTTAATTCTTCCTGTTACTTCATTCAAACCCTTCCCATCTCTTTTAATTATCTTCTGGACAGTGCACGTCTGCCAGCTTTATTCAGAGTTAAGTAGTCCAAGCTGCTTTTTGTCTGTGTTGTGTGACAAAATAATGCAACACAACTTCAGTCTGATGTGTAGTACTGTAATGACCTTAATAGAAAGTGATGTTGCAAGAATGTATGTTAGCTATCAAAACTGATAATGTATCAGTGATGAAGCCATGATGGTTCAGAAATTATGCAAGAGTCAAGGATTTCTTAGGGAGATATCTTTTATTGGACTGACTATATAGTTGGGATAGAGTCAGATAAGCATTTGAATGCAAGACCTGATAAAGAAGGTGGGAGAGGGAAGGCAGGGCTTCACTGGTGCCCGGCCTGCCAGAAAAGTAGGCCACCACTGGTTTAGGGTAAGAGATAATAGTTGCAGCACAGAGAAACAACACCGCCACTGCTGCAAGTGAAAGTGGCCATAGCTGCTCTGTTTGTACTAAATTTATTTCTTTCAGCAATGAGAATGCCTGCTGGTTAAAATTTCACAGTAAGTCCAGTAGGTGGACCCCAAATGAGTTCTGTGGATCCTAAATAGGCAAGCTGCACAGTCCTCTCAGAATGGTATTAGTTCTGGACACACACAGTACCCCAGGGAACTTTGCTGGCAAAAACTTAAGACACCTACAAACTTTCAGGTGCCAAAGATTGGGTGGAGATTTGTGGATCACACTCTCAGACTTTGGCACTTAAGTCACTTTGTGTGTCTGTGCCTAATGACTTGCCTGAAAATCTGGGACAGACGAGGGACCTGAACTCTCATGTCAAACCATAAATTAGTGTTTTAATTACTATATCATCCTTGTTATTCTTTTAAAAGCTTGAGTCTTCTTCCCTGTGCTGTGGTCTCCCTATCTTTTTTTGCCCTGCATCATCTTTCTTTGACTTCCCTTTCCTCTCTCCCGTCACCTTGTCATCTTTCCTTCTGAATCATTTTGTGTCTTTTCTTTGACCTTTCTCTCTTTCCTTGCCTCTGTTGTTCTGCCATTTTATTAATCCTACTCTGTCCACCATTCTCTAGTGCTTTATGGACTACAGTGAAACTTAATAAACCCATTAACAGTTTTTTCTTCAAAGTCATTAGCATAATAAACTAAGACAATAAATAGGATTATATGAGAGACTGCTGAACCAGCAGTTGGTTTGGGGTTCTTTTTATTAAAAAGATGACAGCCAGCAGGACTTGCAGTTTCTACTATGTCCCCCAGGTACATTCTGAGTAGGGCACCAGTCTTTAAAAAGTATTTGCCTACTGACATTACTAAATCAGTCATTCTGACAGAAGGAAAAATACAAGAGGGGCAAACAGGCAAGAAACTCAAAGCAAGTAGAATGTAGAATAAGGTGGAGAGAAAGAACAGAAAGCAAATATAAAATGCACATATTAATATGGTTATAACAAGGAATCCAAGATGGGAAAGAAATGGTAGGGGCATGGTATAGAAAGAGGGGAAGGACCAAAGTAGAAATAATAGAAAAAAATGGGGAGAACACACAAAAACAGAAGTAGTTACACAAGAAAGAAAGACGTGAAAAGGAAAGGAAGAAAAGAAACAAAAAAGGAAAGAGAAAACACAGAATATGCCAAGGAAAGAGAGTGACAGTTAGAGAAATTTGACCAAAGTAAGAATGAAAACACATTACTGCATTGCGATCATAATAATACCTAGCTGTTTCCTATCTGTGACCAAAGAAGAGGTTATGGTAAATTGTCTTTGCTGAAGGAACTGTTGTTTTGTGTTGGACGTATAATTAGGTTAATGCTGAAAATCCTTGAACACACAGGGCTGTCCAGTTTCTAAGCAGCTGGGAGCCAAATGCTCTGTGGGCCACCCCAGTGGGGGGCCACATACCCAGGAGCTACACAAATGGATCCTCACTGCACTGCATGTCCATATGTGTACCCCAACCACCACTGCACTCCAGAGACTCCATCTGCTGTTGCAGCCACAGAAATGGGGGAGTGGTGGCTCAGTGGGAGCCCAAGCCCACAACTTAATTCCTCACGGGCCACAGGTGGCTTGCAGGTTGCCAGTTGGACAGCCCTGCTTTAATGGGTTGCATGGTTAAGTGATAAGTCATTTGTATCCTGAATTTCAAGGTGTGGCTGGTAGAGTACCCCTGCTAGACACATATATTACAAAGTTACGCTAAATGGTACCTTGTTTAAAACCACTGCTTTCCCCAAGCATTTACCAAATTAAGAGTTTAAGCTCTTAAAGATATTGTATCTGTATTTACATTCATTAATATTAAATAGGGATTATCCATGACTGCAATTTGTTGCTGTATTTTGAGCCAAGAAATGCTAAATTTGAACAGATTTCTTTCATATGCGTTCCAGATCCTGTAGTGATAATGCAAGTCATTCATCCAGATGACAACCAATGCCTCTTGGGTAGAAAGAGTACGTTTCCTCCAGGCATGTTTACCTGCCTTGCTGGATTTGTAGAACCTGGTGAGATTTTCCTCATGATGTTGGTGTCAGTTCATTTTGTATTTACCCAGTTCACTATTGATTGTTTGTGGTTTTTCAAAAGGATTTTCCTGGATATTGATTTTAAATACATTGAAAAGAAATTTCAGAAGTTTCATAGTTTTTAGGGGTTGGAATGGACCTTACAGATCATTGGGTCAGCCCCCTCTGCATTTGGGCAGCAAAGGCTGTTCGAGTGGCTTGGACATAGGGGCTTACTTATTCCAAGGTGACCCTGTTTCCGAGTCTCAAAATATGACGCTGTTCATACCATCAACTACTCTGGCATGTTCAGCTGTCTCCAAGCTTCAGTCTCAGCTGAGTGCAGGTTCACAGCACTGCAGGAGGCAAGCAACCCCATTCCACTTCTTCAAGCTGGACAGTGCCGCTTTGTCCAGTTTTCAGAGGGGTTTAAAATGGGACTGGCCCAGCAAAAATATAATGTATGGCCATCTTCCTTATTTCTTTTACTTAAAGAAAAAATAACTGTGCACAACCCATTTAAGCGTCACAAAGACTGAAATTAGCACTTCATTGAGATAGGACTTCTACTGTTGTGTTCCAGCAACAGTCCCCAAGACTGTCAGAAGCAAGTGGGCATTGTGTTGTCAAAGCAGAAGTGAGGTTTCAGTAGGAAGCGTTCATTTCTTAAGACATCCCACCTAACCACGACTCTTTCTAGCAGTGTGCAGAGGTCCCCAGACTAGTTCTGGATGTCTGTACAATACAATGCATGTCATGCGGAGACAATAGCCTGGGTCCCAAAATTACTATGGCTGTACCAGTACAGTGCTTCACCTGGACTGACAAAACCAAGCTGTTGGAGTTAGTTAGCATGCATATATTTCTACAAGTAGTTGTGTTGCAACATATAGACATACCCAGATTTGTCTCTCTCAGAACTGACTCCATAAATAAGAACTGTTAACTTGTAAAGCCAACAAGTGATTTCAAATTTAAAAGCCAAAATCCCCCAAAACTCTATACTAAATACTCAATTCTGTATGTTCTCCATTTAAAATGTCCAAAGAGGTTTTTCTTAAGTTTTCAAAAGGGCCCACCACCCAAAACAACTGTCCTGTAGAGTCAAACCAAGCATGAGAAGTTCAAATGAGAATTATTTTCTGAGAAATTTTCTTATGTTAAGATCAAGGGAAAATGTTATATTAAGATTTTCACTAACAATCATTTTAATGATTTAGCTGCTAATATAGGGAATTAAGTACACATTTCTATTTTTATAGGAACTGAAATTAGTTGTCTTTTGCTCATTTCACTGCATGTTGTGATTCAATTACTTAAATAGCTTCCAAACAGTGTTGTAATTATTTGCGTGCTCTATTTATATTGTTTCACATCTGTTCAAATAAATATACATGTTGTATGTTGTCTTTTAGGGATATCTTATGTTGAATAGTCCACACACCTTGTCAGTAGATTTTTTTAAAGGAACATTCTCAAAATTGGATATTTCTTTAGCCAAGTAATTTCAAATTATTCCATTTTCTGAAAGTGAATTCTGTAAGTCCCAGGACCTGATTTTTAAAAAATATATATTTTAAAATATATCTGCATACTGTTTTCTTTTCCCTGGGTGATAATATACAAGGATTTTTTTTTTCAGCAAGGTAGAAACTAAGATTGAATTCACCTGGACTATGTATATACTTAGAATGAAGCAAGTAGTTAAGTGACTGCAATATCCTGAACTTAAATAACTCTATAAAAGAATGCAGAAAAGGCAAAAAGTGTTGTAAAATGTATAAGAAAAAGAGAAAAGAATTTTTGGTAATCTTTTTTCAGTAATAATAGTCTCAAGTATTTATAGTGATAGTAAATACAACATTTTCAGACAGAAATGAGGTTTGGGGGCTAATGAATCCCTTTCAGGTGAAACCTTTTCCTTTGTTTTCTAAATTGTTCAGATAAACTGAACTCATTCACTGTCATGAGTTTTTGGCACAAACCAGCAGTGAACAAAAGGACCCTGTGTGTTTAGAACAGAGGTTATATCTTCCATTGAGTTACATGTTTTTGTCACAGGTATGATTTGAACAGTTTTTTGTATCAAATGTCATTGGGGGGTTTGAGGTGTGGGGGCAGAATTCTCTCATATGTTGTAATCTGTCTTATTCACAGACCATAATGCATAGCTAAGTCTACAAATTCAGCTAATGAAACTAGTGCTGTATGGATGAACAATCTCCTTTTTTTTTGTTTGTTTGTTTCCCTTTTTCTCCTACCTTCTTTATTTTTCAGTTCTAGGCTCAACTAAAGACTGTAGTAGTGGAAATCTCAGAGGGCAGCATATTATGTTATTTCCATGCTAATTTTGCTCAGTAAAGAAATTTGTCTACTTTGGAGAAACAATTAATGATCCTCCCAAATACTTCCAGGAAGTGTCTTTCATTAGTTTGGTCAGGGAACTTAAGGCAAAGACTGGCAAAAAATAACTAGATATTATTCACAAAAGAGAACCACAAAGTACTAAGGAACAATGATATTGTATTCCTAGCATTGGTCACTGTTCAGTCTGGCAGAGGAATGGTGGATTGCTTTGTGCTATAGATTTTATAGAATAAAGGTAATATTTAATCACATTATAGTCATGTCTGGGAGCTCATCGTTTGTCAAAATGTTGTCTTTTATGAAAAACTATGATATATATGAATCCTTAAATTAGAACTAAAAGTTAGGGAAATGTCAAAAAACTTCAGTCATAACCCATGTACAAATAACATATTATACATAATACACATGTACTTGTGGTAGGTATGCTGATATTTCTTAGGATAGAGTTAAAGCTTTCTATTAATAATGAAATTAGAAGAATTTCTTCCCTGAGGGAGACAAAGAATCAATTAGAATGCTTAAGGTGTGAATACATTTAAATAATCTACTTTCATTTTACTCTCAGTTTTCATATTTTAAACACTTGGTTTATTTTTAAGTGTAGTTATCTATGCCATTATATTTATAGAACAAACCTTAACTTAAAGTTGACAAAATTCCTTTTTGCCATAATAATAAAATGATTGCCTCAAAAAATAATTTGAGTTAAAGCGCCTTATATTTCCTACATGTGTCCTAATTTCAAGGAGTACTGCCAGCCTGCATACTTACAGTAAATTCACATCTTAGGAATTTACAGGATGATGGTGGCACCGTGCATTTTTTTTCCATTTTGAAAATGTTGCTTTGGTATCTGCCTTTTATAACACTTCTGTGTGTCATTCTTCAGATCTGTGCCCCAGTCTGTGAACTAGACCCTTGTAGATAATTGTTCAAAGCAGTTTCAAATCTTTTGAGTCAGTTGAATGTATAGAGTGTAATCCTTGCTTGGAGCATTTTCATCAGCTGCTTGTTCTTTGCCCTGCTTGATTAGGTGAAACAATAGAAGATGCAGTTCGAAGAGAAGTAGAAGAGGAGAGTGGAGTCAAGGTTGGCTGTGTTCAGTATGTCTCTTGTCAACCATGGCCAATGCCCTCCTCCCTAATGATTGGTTGCTTAGCTGTTGCTGTGTCTACAGAAATTAAAGTTGACAAGAATGAAATAGAGGATGCCCGCTGGTTCACTAGAGAACAGGTAAAGTTCAATTTAATTTCCTTCTTGTATTGATTGTTCTGTGACTGTATTGGTTCTGGCATACAATAGATATGTGCTTTTTTCAGCAAGTTGAACAAGTACTTATACTCCCTATATCATACAATTATATTGTAATTATAAATTGCGCATAACAAAGAAAGGCAGATACTCATAAAAGATAATGCTTGTATAACTACTGTGCGCGGGCATTTTGAATACTGTTGCCATGCTTAGATATTCACAGCTTGTCTTTGAGAGCATTTTAGTTATCCTGGTCCATTTCTGGTTATTTTTCTGAGGATTTTTTTGGATGCAGATATGAGAAGTATCAAGTGGCATTGATTTTTCCAGGTTTTCCAAGGAAAGATGTTGCCATTTTTAAGATAAAACTAAGGGTCTTCATTATGTCTTTAGTATCTTTTTTCATACACTTGTAACGTAAGAACCCAGTCCCACAATTCACTGTACATGGACATGCCTCTTCACAAATTCAGCAAACTGCAGTATTGAAGTTCAAATGTATAAAACTAGAAAATCAAAAAAAAAACCCCACAGTGGATGGAATTTAAATATAAATATAAAATAAATAACTTGAGGCTTGTTGTAATTGCTGCATCCTGTCTTCCACCTTTTCTGTGTGTTACCATTTGCAGTAGTGTGTGTATATTTATTTAGGTTGAAAACTCTAAGGTAGTAACCATGTTTTCTTATTTCAGTAAAGCAAAGGTGGTGTATAAATAATTAACAAAGAACTGTTTAGTGACAGGACACATACCATTCATCATTCTTAAAAGCAAAGAAATAAGTTAAAGTCTTTTACCTGCCTTTACACTTTCTTGTCACCTGGAGCATTGCTGATAATCCAGTGTTCCATGATAGTTTTACTTCCCTCACCTACAAATCTCTGGTCTTTTTTTATTATGGAATCATTCATTAGCTTCAAGAAGGAAGGCACCAGTGTGTGACATCAGTACAACATTTTTATATGACATGCAGCCGCATACTTTTTCAAAACCGTTAAACAGGACAATTTTTCACCTTTTGCATAAGCAATCATAATAGAAATTAAAATTTAGAGAACATTATTCAGCTCAACTGAAACTGTAGAGTAAACTTCCAATTGTCTGAATTCCATAACCATCTCCATTTTAGTTTGGGAAAACAGGATTTTGTAAACTGAGAACCTGCTGTCTTCAGACTAGATTTCTTTGCCCCTTCCGGTCCTAAATAGTGACTGAGTTCTGCAGTGGTGGATCATGCAGCTCTATTCCCAGCATACTGAACTCTGTTTGAATTTACATATTAAAAGGCAACATCTTTACCTAATAAATAGGCAAAGATAGCATTGTCAGGATTATTACTTTGGAATTCTACTCTTTACATATGGACTAAAATTAACTTTCTTGCGCATAACTTTTTTTCTATGCCTAAATATATAAAGGACTTGGAAAATAATTATTTGCAAAACTGAGTAATGTTAGGCTACTAGCCCATATATAGATATCTAAATAAAAGTGGCTGAATTTTTGGAAATGTCAAGTTCCCACAATTTTTATCAAGGTCAGTATGAGATGCAGGTGTTCAGCATCCTTGAAAAGTAGTTCTTTTTGGAAGCCTAATTTAAAGGTCCTGCTTGCTGAATATTTTACAAAGCAGAAGATGGGATAAACAGGAAAATTAAATACCATGAAGAATCCTTGCACCACAATTGAAAGAATAAGGACCAAACTTCAATCCTTGCTTAAGCTGCATATCCCTACGCCAGCTCTGAATTTCACTTTGTAGGACCTATAAAACAAAGCATTATGAACAATATGCCCTGAGACCACTTTTTATACATCAGTAGTTTGTAAATTACAGTTCTATGAGATCAGGGTACCGTAATTGCAAGACAATACTTGTTAGAAAGTAATTTGAACTACTTAACTACTGCAAAAACAGTTTTGAACAATTCCATAAAATATTCTCCTCAGTCCTCATTGGAAGAGAAACAACCTCTATACATAACATTTTAGTGAAAATTTTAGAAAAAATAGTATAATATTACAAGTAATCACACGCATATATGAAGATCTTTAGCAGGAATTGGACTCCTGGGTTCAGTTCTGGTCACCTGATCAGGGTGCAGCAGAAATAGAAGTTATACTGAGACAAGCAAGGTTTAGAAGGATGAAAATACTTTCATAGAAGAAATTGGGCTTAGGGCCCCTCTAGTCATTCATGTAAAGGCGTGATAGGATCTGATGCATGATTGTGAGATCCAACATCAGATCCAATCGTGCCTTATTGCCCATGCAAGGGGAGCCCTAGTTGATCCTGATCCCTGGCTCCCCCTGGACAAGTAAGTAGCAAGCTCTGCAGCAGCATCCCATGTGGTGCTGTAGCTGCGAGTCCCGCAGATGATGAGGCTTGCAGCTGAGGCAGTGAATGGGATGCTGCTGCGGCCGCAAGCCTCATCAGCTGTGGGACTCCAAGCTGGGACAGCATTGCTGCAGCTGGAAGCCCCATCAGCTGACCACCCATTTAATTAATGGCATGATAAGAACAAGCCACAAAGTTATGCATTTTTTGTGGAATAACTCTGTGGCTTATTGCTTGTTTTATCACACCCTTACTTGATTGAAAGTGTGGCTGGGCCACAATTTAAGACAAGGTTGGGCAATATGTAGCCCATGGGCTGGATCCAGCCCACCAACAGATTCAATCTGGCCCATGGGTGGATGGCCATCAACTAATTGGATCTGGCCCACAGGCAGGCAGCAGCTCTGGCCACCACATGATGCCAGGTGGGCAAGTAACACTACTTCGTTCCAGCAGCATCAGGCATCTGCTGCGGACATAGCTGGGGCTTCCATTGCAGCAGTGTCACCTGTGGGCACAGCCAGCAAGATTCCAGAGCCCCAACACAGAATCTGCTGACTGTGCCCACAGCTGATGCTGCCACCCACCTGGCACGGCAGCAGCTCCTGCCTGGACCCACAGCTGATGCCGCCAGCAGGTTCTGGGTTGGTGCTCTGGGTGGGAGTTTGCACTACGCTGGGAGTGCAGTGGCATCAGCTGTGGATGCTGCTTGTGGGTTCTGTGTCTAGGCTCCTGAACCTACAAGTAGCATCTACAGCTGACCCTGCTGCCTGCCTGCTGCAGCAAACTGCAGCTCCAGCAGGTTCTGGAAAGAGGGGGAGAGAGACAGAAGAGAAAGTGACATAGAGGAGAGAGAGAGACATGTCCATGTACAGTGAATTAAGGGACTGGGTTCTTAAGTTACAAGTGTATAAAAAAAGATACCAAAGAAAGACAGAGACAGAAAAGAGAGAGTCAGAGAGGGAGAAGAGAAAGACAGTGAGAGAAAGATGGATATGGCCCTTGACGGGTACCCAAAACTCATTAAATGGCCCTCCAGCCATTTGTCTACCCTGGAGTAAAGAAATGATTAACTGGTTAATCATGTCTTAAGTGTAATATATAGATGCCCTGTTTCACAAATAGACACATTAGGATATCATAGAAGCATAAAATAATGAATCAGTTTAGTAAATCAACAGTGCTTTGTAGTGTTTCTCATAATAAAATAGACCAAAACAAGGGGGGCTGTTAGAGAAAATAACAAAGTTGATAAAAGTTGATTTTACACTCACATAATCTGTGCAACTCGTTGTCCAGGGTAAAACCAAAATCTGCTCAACCCACTGTTAAGCACCAGGAAATATTGGACTTTTTCATGTGTTTTATGTTGCAGGAGAAATCAGCAAGGTAAAATCTCAGTATATTTTTAGAACCATTTGTTTAAATTATTTACACTGGTTTCAAATATACAGGTTGACCGAAAGCCTTCATGTAATCCCATATTTTCAGGACTTCCACTCAAATGCTAATGCCTACTTCTCAGGGAAGAACTCTGCTTCAGTAATTTACTCTAACAGAGAGCAAATGCCACACTTTCTGAAAAACTACTTTAGAAAACCAAGAATGCAGCATTTTCTTTTAAAGACTGAAAGCTTGCTTGTATGTTAAGAAAGAGAACTCATAGAACAGTGTAGCAGCACCATCTGGTGGTCCCCGCCACACTTATAGGCTACAGAAAGGGATTAGACATTTAAACAAAGTATGATTGTTTACAGTTAGTTTAGAAGGAAAATAAACTTGCAGACTTCAGGTGTTATACTAGATGACTTCCTAAGGTTCCTTCTAGCCCTGGTTTTCTATGATTCTATGACAGATAAGTTAAATAGACTGTTAGACCTTTGCAGTATTGTACCCATGTGTTCATAAAATGTTAGACTGTGTATATTTATAAGATTAATTTATGAGACAAAATCTATATGTATTGCAGGTTGTGGAAGTTCTCATAAAAGGAAATCAGCGTTCATTTTTCGTGCCACCATGTCGAGCCATCGCACACCAGTTGATAAAGCACTGGATTGGAATGAACTCTAACCTTTAAATCCAAGGAATTGCTTTAACTTAAATTACTTCTTCCAGTGACCACTAATATTGAAAGTAAGTTAGAAATGATGGGTCATCTAGTAAAGAGTGTAACCACAGTAACTGAGTCTTAATCCTGGCTTTTGGGTTTGACTTGTCTCACTGTCCTTTTCAGAAGTGGGTTGGAATAGGATAGTGCCCATTAATTACCCCCAAACAAAAAATAGTGTCAAGATTTAAATATATTTTTGTCTTTCACTATCACTTCTTCTTACCAGCTCCTGAGTTACCTACTTTGGATCTTTTATTTGTTTGAGATGTAAGGTTTAATTTAGACCTGATGGAAGTGGTCCCAGCTCCATGTAACTTTACCTAAAAGCTGCCTGTTGTCTGGGACACTCTCTGTGTAATCTCCTTTTCTGTTATCTTGCTTCCTTCTTTTGTCTTGTTTTCTCTTTCTTGTCCCATATTTTATTCACCTTTTCATTTTCTTCTATCTTCATTCTGATCCATTCACCCTTTATCTGCAGTCACTTGTCACTCCCCTCAGATCAATAAAATACTTTTTAAATTCTAGCAACAGTAGCACTTAATTGAAGATGTATTCACAGCAAGTATTAGCTGCTGCTATAGTATATATTTATGAAGATGCTGAATGTGTAAGCATTTTTGTACATCACATGAATAGCGTTGCAGCAATCCAATCTGAACTAACATACCCATGTAGACATACTGTACTACAATATTATATTTGCAATAAAGAAGAGTGAGGAGCTGTCCTGTCAGTCTGATAATCAGATGCTGGTATAAGGCAGTGACTGTGGTAGGTGCTGTTGAGCAGCAAACAAGTGTGTGGTAGATTTGCTTCTGGTCAGTGCATATTGTTTTAGAGAACTGCAGGGAAAATTAGATTAATTAAACTAAGCATAAAAGATGCAAGAATTTAAATGACATCACAAAAATGTAAAATAAAATGTGCTTAATATATGAGGCATTATGGAATACTGGTTATGCAGTTTGCATATAATTGAAAGTGCTAAAGTCAAATTGAAAGTAGCCTAACTATAACAATTCCAACTGTAAAGAAGAGAAGATAATAGAGGTTAGAAAAATAATATTAATTTATTGATATATATTTAATTTTAATAACACTACAGTGATTCAGACTGTTGTAGAAAATATATAAAAGCATGTATTTTATACATGTTTAAGCTACAGTACCATAATTCAGATTTTGTGCCTTATAATAAGTTAGTGACAGGAATTCAAACTATTTTCTTTCCAAAATAGAAGATTATAAAATTATGTTGTTATTATGGAAACAGCTTTTTTCCTTTAATGATCTATAAGTACAGAGTGAAAAAAATGTTTTGAAAAAATTCAAATAACTAGACAATGATGTAATCATGTAAGATTCAATCATATAAAATAATGTATAATATGTCTTTATAGTTTTCATTTATTTGGAGGAAATTGATTTTCTTTTTTATCAGGTTAAAGAATACTCCAAATGAATTTGACTCAAAAATTTCCACAATGCCAAGGCCTATTACAATGTTTCCATGTTGGTCCCCTGCTCTTTCCCCATCCCAGTAGATATACATTTTCTCATTCACTGTTTTCAACACAAACATTGCAGCACTTTTACTGGTAATAAAGTGGTTCTTAAACTTTGGTTTTGAAAGCACTGGCAAGAGCTAACAAGACATAAGTTGCTAGCCACTTCTCTTTGTTCTATCTGTATATTTTGAGCCTAGATGCTTTCACTAGGGGCTACTGCTATGTAGTGGGAGATAAAATAGAAAATGGGCTCAGGGACTGGAACTACAAGAAGGACTGAAGCTGAATGTTGATAAAGATACTTGTCTCCCAGTGAGAGAGAAGCACAGGACAAAAGGAAGTAGAATAGCAGTATCTTCAGGAGAGCAAAAAGAGAACACCAGGTAGCATAGCATTGAATGGGAGAAGAGGACTGTGTGGTGTATAGCATCTTGGTTAGGGGGAAGATGGTGAGAAAACTGAGAGTGAGAAACATGGGAGAGGGCAAAAGGGAACAATTACAGGCAATGTAAAAGTAATTCACTTATGTTAAAGCAGCTAAAAATACATATACAATATAAAGTCCTTTACTTAATACTGACTTTTCATGTAGGAAATTACTGTAGTTGGTATATAGAGGAAAGAATAGGATTATGACAGTGAAGTTCATAAGAGGTCACAAGATGACGTCACTTTGAGGACTCAAACTATACTATGAAATGTTTCAGAACCTATGCACTATGAAAAAAAAGAACAATTATCTAGTCATTTATAATATTTTCCATGTTTTTGACAGAGGAAATGCAAAAAGTAAATAGTGACAAATAAAGTAACATGTTAGTAGTCCTTCAGTTTAAATCATCATCTCAACAATTCAAGGAGAGACTGAAGTAAGTGTCTTGGGCCACATGTACATGGTAAACTTACTGTGCCCAGCAGCAGTGCCCCACTGCTCATGCCACGTGTCACAATATTTCCTCTGGGCAGACTGTCTCCTAAAGCAGAAGCAGTGTAACCATGTCCATGTAGTGCCACAAGCAGGCCAATTAAATGGGTGTGGGGAAAGTACCACTTTCACACAATCATCCTAATTAGTTAACTCACAGCACCCCACAACGATGGCTATACTATAAAGTCACTGCTGTTGGGCTCAGTGGGTTTATCCAGTAGTCTGCACTTACAGAGTATGCTTCCTTTCTTCTATTATGAAATAAAAATATATTACTTGGGAAAATAAAGGCTATTTTAACTATTTTAATTCACAAGTTAAAATGAAACTTTTTTTATTTTATTTTCATTGAGCTTGTCTGTAGACATCAAAATTGAATCGTATTTTGAATGTACAGTATTTTCTTAAGGATGATTATTATTTACAGATTATGTACATGAACAAGCTAACTGAAAATCCAACATCTCTTGAGTAATATACTGTAGTCATTTAATGCTGTATACCAATGCTGTAGCATGTTAGAACATTACTTAGCCAAAATACAGAAAGAGAAGGCAGAAAGAATATAATTAGTCAAGTTGGAATTTGATGAAAGTAGCACCTCCATGGGATTTTACTCTATGTGTTTAATCCAAAAGACTGTTTCTGCACCAATAGTATATGCCTTAACCCCAGATCAGTAGAGTAAATTAGAATGGGAAATGCCTTAATGCCACTTGTTGAATAATTAAAATTACTGTTGGGGGGGGCATTGTTTCTATTGAATGAAGATGCATCTCTGTCTCTCAGCATATCCCTTCCTTTCCCATGTCTTTTGTGATACCAAAGCAAACAAAAACACAATGGGGAATGTGTAGAGAAAAGAATAAAAGACGTTTCTGAAGACATTCGTGTTTTTTTTTCTTTTCCTGCTTATTTCAACATTAACAGTTATTAAATCTTATTCTGTACAGAATACTTTATATGTATGAAACATAAAGTATATGTGTAGCCTGTATATATAGTTACTGACAAACATGTATAATAAAATAAAAACCAATGAAAAAGAAAAAAAATTGGGACACAATGAACAAATATGATAAGTACTTAATAAAATTATGAATATTGTGAAGCTTTCATAATGGCATATATATATAAAAATGTTTCTTGTAACTCACATGTTTTGCTGTACAGGTATAAACTTGAGAAAAATGTTGCTAGTTTCAGTTTGCATACGGTAACATAGCAAATATTTGTTGTTAAGGTACTTCATATGAAAATGTTGCTAGTTTATTACATCTTAAATATGTGTATAGGGTAGAATAAAATATATTTCTTACCTTTCAATCTAAAACACATAAGGGGGAAAAAAAGTGCATACCATTAGGCTGATTAAAGATAGAACGCTTCTGATGCTGCATGGAATTAAATATACTAATCAGATTCTGAGCTTAAGGGACGGAAATAGAAATCAAAAGAAATGGAGCAGGCCAAGACACTGAACAATATTACCTAGTCTCTTATCTTTACTTTTAATGTAAATAATTGTATTGATTCAGACTTTCCAGAAAAGACTGACAGCTGATAGGGAATTTACCCAGGTGAGTTAAGTTGATTATTATTCTGCTTTAGCTACTACAGGGTAAATAACTTACGGTGCCTTTTTTCCTTCATTACTTGGAAGGATACATGTCTGTGGTTGTGCTATTACTGCTGACCCGGGTTGACAGTACAGAAATAGATAAGTGTAAAGGAAAAAAAAGTGTTTGTACAACTCGTAAAACCTAACTATTCATGCTGAGTCTGTTAGCAACTGGAGAATCTGAGTATTTAAGAAAAATGAATCTTGGCTTATAATGACAGTAAGTACTTACTTAAATATTTTTTATTTTAAATTAAAGAATTTGCTAAAATGTCAGACACGGATATTAATGCCATATAATTACAGTAATTCATTCCCATTTTTCTGTTTCTGTAAAGTATAGAAATCCTGCTTTAATTTTTACACAACTGAGTGCAATTGTAGGAATTAGCAAACTTTACTTGAGTGTATAATTTAATATTATGAATTATATGTAAATGATGTTTTGCTAAATGACAGATAATTTAAGAGTAAATTGTGGTCCCTGGTGTTAAATTTGCCATGTTTTATAGAAAGAGACTTAATTAAAAACATAAATCTTCAATTTTCCAGTAAGAATACAAACTAAAGCTTTCTGGTGTTTATATTGCCCTCTTCTGCAGTAAGATAGAATTCAAGGAGCAATTAGGGTGATGGTAGCGGTGAGAAGTGATACTGATAGAATACAGAGGTAAGGTGTTTTAGCCATGGGTGACTGTTACATACTTCTGAGTTGGCAAGTTAGCTTATCAACTTGGCAGTTGGTTATAGTTAGGGAACTGAAACTGAATAGGTATTTTCTTGCCATCACTTCTGACATATTTAACAACTTCAGAGGAATTGTCTCATACAGTAGGAAAAGAAGCATTCTACCACCAACCTTCTACCCTGCAAAAATATGAAATCAAGTAACAAGCATCTTCTCAATGTACTTAGCTTAAACTAAAAGCCAATCTATACAGATATCATAAAGATTGAACACATTCTATTGTATCATTATTCATCACCCTAAATCATTCCTTGAATCCTATTTCACTTATCACTGCTGCTTCAGGCACACAAGGGGCTGTGTAATGTATCAGGACCACCCCCGACCCCCAGTTTATAGAATGAGAGGTTTGAAAAATCTAGGAGGTCCTATACTGCAAGTTACCAGGTTGGTGTTTTTCTTCTGGATGTTTAAAAAAAACAAAATTTTTTTTGCACCTACAGAATTTTTTTATCTTCTATAGGCACAATAGATCATATCCAGTATAGTCACATAAATGCCCATATTTCTCATCAGGATACCTAAAATTTAGGAACCATACACTATATAAGCATATAAGCTCACTGTACAAATAATGGAAAGAGGCAAGCAAAGTGCAACCCCACCCATCTCAGGATTCAAACCCTGTACCTTCCACCTCCCAGGTGTCCTAAGCAGTACACTAGTAGTGAATAGTTTGGGTGGGGGCATCCATCAGTCTTGTGTTGAAGTTTAGCCACTGAGCAGCCAAGTAATAGGGACACAAGAAGAGCAAGCAATGGGAATATTACTGTAGGCCACTGATAAGGCCACTGTAGGCACTCCTGTATGAGGTTCTAATCCCAACCTTACTTCTATTTCTTAACCAATTATTGCCTAACACAAAATGCACAAATAACATCAGGAACAAGTAACAGAACCCAGCTCACCTTAGCCCTACAGCAGGGCTTCCCTCTTACTGCTGCTCCTGGCCCCAGCAATTTATATTTTCAGATGACTACTTTGTTCTAGAGAAGGTGTAGAGATGTCCATACTCTAGTGGCTAGGACTCCCTGTGAAATGGGAAATGAGAGTTTGAATTCCCTCTAGTTGAGAAGAGCCTAGAACTTGAGGCTCAAATGTACTGGTTGAATGCTCTAACAACTATGTTTTTACAGAAAAGTTGGATAGCACCACCACCATTTTTTTTTAGCTGAACTTGATGCAGTTCATGTGAGTTAGTCATTCAGGAGAGGAACAGAAGTTACAAATAAATCAGTATAAGTAATTGGAAACCAGTTTAAGCCTGTAACAGAACAGAAGTTCAGTGCACTTAAACCAGTTTCAAAATGGCCAAAATGGTTTAAGATAAACGTGATGAATGTAGTATCAGACTTAACTGATTAAACTTAAACTGGTCTATCACACTTCTGTCCCAGATCCCCTCTTGACTCAAGTTAACTCACAGTCCCCAAGCATCCCAGGATGCTTTGCACCTCCCCCGTAACCCCCATTCCCAGGGCAGGCAGGCTAGCCTTGGCTGCACTGTCTGTTCCAGCTGAGCAGGGACAGCCCCACCCTCAGGCTGTCACAGAGTTGAGGCAGCAAAGTCTCTGCTCCCTAACCTTTGCTCTTGCCTGTAGTATTAGCCCAGTGGGGATGTGGGGGATGGGGAACAGATCCCCTCCCCCCACCAGCCCTGACCCTAGTGGTCTGCAAGGGTTGCCTGCTCCTGCAGCTGGGCTAGTGTGAGTCATTGTGCTCTGGGGAGGAAGCACTCCTGTCCCAGGGCCAGCATCATGGGTCAGGGTCTGCCCACATCAGGGGAGCCCCACACCTGGGGGGATGCCCTGGCCCGAGTCCACGTGGATCTGGCCAGCTGCAGGAGCACTGGGCTGGCTGCTGAGCACTGCCCCCTTGCCAGTCTTTGACCTGCAGGGGGAGGAGGAAGGAGCTCCCATCCCAGTGCTGAGCCAGGGTCTGCTCCCACTCCTGCTGACCCAGATCAGGCACACTGCCCCACCCCCTCCTCCCCAGCACCCCTGATCCCCACTCCCTTCCTGTGCCTTGATTACCTGTGGCTGCCCAGCACTGCATGTCCCAGGGAGCAGGCAGGGAAAGGTTAAGCTGCTTGCTCAGACCAGCTGAACAGGCAGGTTCAATCTTGGCAGGTTTCTCTAAGCCAGGGATGGGCAATTATTTTGGGCAGAGGGCTGTTTACTGAGTTTTGGCAAGCCATCAAGGGCCGCATGACAGGCAGCCCAGGGCAGATAAATATTAATTTTCTAATATCTGCGAGCCAGATAGAATGGCCTGGCACGCTGGATCTGGCCCCCGGGCTGCATTTTGCCCACCCCTGCTCTAAGCTCTGTAGATTGAACCGATAAGGAGCTGAACTGACATTCAGTTTTCAGTTTGGAAAAGGAACAGAAGCCTGCATCAACCCAGGCCAGAAGGCAGAGGGCACTGGAGCATACCTCCCTCCCTGCAGCCACAAGTAATCATGGGGTGGAGGGGTGGTGGGGAATGAGCAGGGATCTGGGGTGCTGGGGGCAGTGGGCCCAATTCAGGCCAGCAGGGGAGGGAGACAGACCCCAGCTTGACACCTGGACTGGGGCTACTTCCCCTCTCTGCAAGGGGAGAAAGCAAGGGGTTGGGGTATGTGGTCAGCTAGCCTCAGCTTGGCCTGCAGACTGGGAGAAATGCTTCAGCACCCTCTGCCTTCTGGTCTGAGTCAGTCCAGACTTCTGTCTGCTTTTCCAAACTGAAAACTGAATGTCAGTTCAGTTCCTTACCAGTTCAATCTATGCAGCTGAGAAGAACTGCCAAGATTGAATTGATTCTGCTTTGGGCTTTATGACTGTCTGTACTTAGTCTCAGAGTATAGCTAATAGATTGGGCCCCACCAACACCTCTCCAGTACCAATCTGCTTATGTGACCAAGATGTATCACTTCTGAGCATGCCTAGAAGTCCAAGTCTCCACACAAAAGGGAAGCCATTATAGTGATCATCAGGTTCATCCATTTACTTAAATTAACTATGCACAGAGATCATTTGCAGTGGCCCTTATCCTTCCACAGGACTGTATTGGTCCACTTCCCCCCCAGTTTCCAACTTCTTTTTCAGTTTGGAAATGCAAATTATTCAGATTCTTTCTCATTCACCACCTCTGACACCATATAGTGATCACTGGGTTGAATAGTGAACATGTTCTCAACAAGAACTAATCAGTGAACTTTATTGTGGTGCAATAGGCAACCTTTGCAGACCCTAGGTCTCTCTCCAACTAACTAGCTGCTCCATAATTGAGGGACCATTTCCTACTTCCAAACTTCCTCAGTGTCCCATTAGGGAGCATATCTCTTAAGTTATAACTTGTATCACTATAGCCATATTCTACAACAGAGGCACTACCTGCTGTCTACTGATTTTTGTGCTCTTGGACCAGGGCCAGTCTGGCTCACTCTGAAGTTTAGGCATCCATGGAATCAATCTGAATCTGGCCCAACAACTCCGCTATATTGCAATTTATGTTGAGATCCATAAGGGGATGTAGGCATGGCAATGCTGAGCATCACCCCAGCTAACTGTTAGGGCCTTGTTACACCTTACATTGTAAGATGCACAAATGTTGATCAGTGTTAGTGGTGTCTCTAACTGCTTGGAGCAATGACACATTCAGGCCAGCAGGGGCTGGAGGACTGAAAGGCAAGAATCCAGCCCCTCCCATTCTGGGCTTACCTCCCTACCCACCTCAATAATCAGGATTTAGGATTCACATTTTGTACTTTTTGATAGGAGAAAATTATATATAAACAGTTACCACATGCCAGACTACAAAAGTAACATATTTTGGAGTTTATATCAACAGCAGTATTTTTCCAAGTGACCACCTGAATCAAATAACCCAGATTTAAAAGAAGCCAGGAGACCCTTTACCAATAGGATTAGTAGTTCTACTCAAGAAGCCATGATGCATTCTGGTCTGTGACCCATTTAGTAGGACAGCCTCCTAGTCAGTGATCCATGTGGGACACACAAAGTTACAACTGGGGGTTCCTGGTATGCCACCCATGAAATAGGTTAATCTAGGGGTGGGCAATTATTTTGAGCTGATGACCACTTACTGAGTTTTGGCAAGCTGTCGAGGCCTGCATGGGTAGCCCCACCCCTTGACAGGTGCCCCACCCTCTGGTTGCTATCTTGTGACTAGAAGTCCCGACCTCTAACTCCTGACCTTTGCCACCAGGAGGTCCTCCCCTTGCCCCCAGAAGTACTTTCAGCAAGGGGTTTTGCCATCTTGGAACCAGAAAAATACCAAATTATATTCCTAAAAAATCAAACATCTACTGCAACATTCATTAATTTGATTTCAAGAAATATGTTTGTCCTCGCTTACATGTGTTTGTGAAGTACAGCCATGCAACCAGGAGCCATATGGTGCAGGAGCAGCCAGCGGGCAGGCAGGGAAGTGGTGAAAGCAGCTGCAGGAGGGGAGAGTGGCAGCAAGCAGATGCATGGGAGTGCAGCAACAACTGGGCAGAAGCATGGGGCCTACACCAGTGTCCCGGGGCCAGTGTCAACAGGGCCCAGAGAGGAACAGCAGGAACATGGGGCCTGGGCTGGCAGGGGGGCTCCCCCCCACACACATGTGCACACACATACATTTTCTATGTTAAATGTACACATGGCAAAGAGAGGAAACAAAATGTACCACTGTGATGTGTGTTCCTACACCATTTTTTCAAATCCTTGCTTCTTATGCATGTGTGTGTCAGTGTGTGTGTGTCTTCCTTCTGTATTGATTTAACAAGAAGTATAATACCGAGACTGTTTTTTAATAATGACAATGAACCTGGCATTCTCCTAAACTCATCTTGACCATTAGAAACCATGTCATAAATCTTCCAGATACACAAAGCACCTATTCACGTTAACATGATTTTTGTATCTGTAAGTCAGCTTTCTAGCCATTTCAGGAGGGGAGGGGAAGGAGACTTTTTTTAAAAAAGAGAGGTTTGTTTCCTGAGAACTTCAAAGATGAATGACAAATTTAGATCTGTAAGAATATACAAGTAGTGTGCCAGTAACAAAGGCAAGGATTAGAAAACATAGTATAGGTACACACATCTTAGTGGTACACATGGCTTCCTCTCTTTGCCATGTGTGCATTTTTTCTAGACAATTGTTCAAACATAGGTATTTAAAGATTATAACTTACTTGGGTGAGGCAATAGAAATGACTTGAAGAGGTTTTGGAGTGCCTCTAGAATATGGGGTAGAATACAGAAAATGACACAGGAGAAAGGATGAAAGGTATCCAAGAATGAGAGTCTCCTGAGTGTATGGAACTGTAGAGAATGACTGGACTCTGACTTAGAGCTGGTTGTGAGATTATCACTATTACCAAGGTACAATCAATGCATGTGGCACTTAACAAGACAGGTTAAGGTCTGATCCCTGCCCCAAAGATTACAATAAAATATAGGCAAGATAAAACACAATGCAACTAATTGTTGGCAAGGCAACTAACAGAGGAAAGATTCTAAAGCAATATTAGATTTTAAGGTTGATTTTGTAGAAGACAGGGAATTCTTGGGAATCAAGCAGTAAGAGATGGTGGCAAACACAGCTGGCAACATGATAAAAGAATCAAAGTCAATTTAGAGAAGAAGAGAATAGTAAGGAAAGAAAGTAATAGATGGGAATAAGAACAGAGATAAGATTATGTAGGTCGGTAAAGGTAAGGAGTAGGATATTGCATTTGACAGTAAGAAACCATTTAAATTCAAAGTTTCAAAAGCAGAGGGAGGGAATGTTAATGGAGCAAAAGAGAAAGGGAAAGGAGAGGAGAGAGGTATCTGAAAACATCTTTTTGGGTAGCCAGGAGAAGAGACTAGATGTTTCCAAGATGTGACAATTTTAGCTATCAGATTTAACAGGAATCTAAGCAGTGGGCCATAACTATGTATTAGCATGTTTATAGCATGTCCCTATCTAAAACCTAAGAGAATTATTACCAAAAAAAAGTTTAAAATAACAACTTTTCTCCCAAAATAAACAATAGCTTGTTACCTTAGGAGAAAGAAGCAAACATTCTTTTAACTGTTCTTTGTTAAATGATGTTACATTTCATTACACAATCCTTTTTTCTCCACATTTTAATCTGGTGGTCCCAGCTGGGCAATCATTGTAATGTTGCCTCCCTGCATGTTTTTAAAGAAATACATTCAATGCATTGTCCCTCCAGTATACGAGAACTTGAATGCCGTTCACAAAGGAGACAAGTATATGCTTGGAACAGCTATTTAGCTTTATGGTAGGCGGTAATCTTTCAGTCAAGACTGTTGATGAAGGTTTTAAAACTACAAGATATTTAATTTAAGCCAGCCACAGCTACAACACTGCCGCTTGCATTATCATGTAGTATACTAAGTCTGTACATCTTGGGCTCAATCCAGTAAACAGCTGAGTGCCTTCAACCTCCTGTTTGCCTAATTGGTGTTGTGATCACTCAAGCTTCTCACAGACAGTGCACAGCAGTGTACACAAATAAATCCTAATTAAAGGTCTTATTTTGCAGTCCTGGTTCATTTAAGTGATCCTTGCTGAAGTCAGTGGGACTGCTTATGTGACTGAGGATTGTGCAGGTGATGAGATCCCTAATTTTCATCAGAGTCAACAAATCTAAGAGGTGGATCCAACAAAATCAAGTAGAGACCAGAACAATGGAAGAAAAATATAACGAGGGAGTAAGAAAGGGATACAGTGAAAAAAAGCTGAAAAGGGGGAAACAGCTGACTCAGCACTCACGGAATCTGCAGCCTCCTGGCTGTGCCTGCCTCTCCCCAGCCAATCTGAAATGCCAAAACAGCGCTGAATCAGCGCCAAATCTCTGATTCTGATTCAGCCGAATCAAGTGGGGACCATGATTCCAATCACCAAATCGAATCACTGTCCTCTCAACTGGCTGAATCCAAATTGAATACTTCCCTATTCACACAGGCCTATTAAATAGTATCGGGGAACTACTTTCTATAACCAAAGCTGTGAAAAACTATTTCTAGACTCTACACTTTTACTGTAATGATGAGGCCAGGAGGTGTGATATTATTGAATGGATGTGGAACAGATAAAGATTTGGTAGAGAACTAGGAATCTGTGCTCCTGCACAGAATGGAAGCATGCAGGATGAAAACATGTAAGCTGTCAGCCTGGCAAAGATGGATCTGGGCAACCTGGGGCCAAATGATCTTCCCTGTAAGGATCTGATGTTTTTCCCCTTGTCTGACAAGGGTCCTGCCTAATGAAACGCAGCAAAAGCTGCTGCTGCTATCAAGCTACAAGAGCCTCTGCATGGTGTAGGCCATGAGCATCCTACACCAACCCCATCCTTTTGCCCACCCCACAGCCCAGCTGCTTAAGATCAGTGCTATGCTCCACCCAGACCAAAATAACTTTAAGATTTTACTCAGCTGCAAATAATTCAGGGTACAAATGGGTGAGAAGCACAGAGTTTGTTTTTGCATTCATTTTTCAAGGTGTTTCCAATTAATTGCAATTGCCCACTGGTTGGAGTTGTGTAAAAGCACAACTAAACTTTTGCTTTGTTTCATTTTCATCTCTTCATTCTCCTACCCAGGGATTACTTTTTAACACTGTCAAATGCAAAAATAAATATATAAATAAATAAATATATAAATAAAAAGCTACTAAAATAGCTGATCAAAAACACTTCACATGTTAGACCAAGTTAAACTGAGTAGTTAACATACACACAACACTCGTATTTAAAACCCAGTACCAGTAGAAATGAGAGGTAGGGAAAGGCTAGCAATTAAGACAAGGATCCAACACTTCCATTGACTTATTGAATCAAGCAATAAAGTCCAAATCCTCAAAGGTATTTGGCTACCTAACTGCCATTGATTTCAAATCAATGCTTAAGTAGAATTTAGGATTTGGCCAAAATGACGGAAAAAACAAGCAAAAATAGTTATGGCTTGGCCAAGGTCCTTGCTCTAGTCACAGGGATTACAAGGAAAGAAGCCAAATTGGACAGAAAGCAACATGTCTATTGTATAGGGATTTTTTTTTATCATTAAATGTTTTTCCCCTACATAGAAGAGTAGAGTCTCGATGTCCTCCGAACGCAGAAGTGAGCAAGAAAAGAAGGAAGAGCTGCAAAACCAGAAAAAGCTCAGGTGGCAGAGAATGTAAGTTCAACAAAACAATTAGCTTGAATTTATAGGGTAAGCAAGTCAGCTGATAGTTTTCCAGAGATTTTCTGGAAAAATTGATGCTCACAATGATATCAGGTATACAAAACTAAAGACACGGATCAATCTTAGTGTCCTTAAGCTATTCCTTGCTTGAGTTAATCGAGTTATACTAAGATATCCATATTAAATCATAAGAAATAGAGGCAATATCTTTTGTTGTTGTTGGGTTGCCATCAGACCTATTTCTGGGCATGTGTTTCCAGATTTGTGGTTGTTTAACTCTCTCAGATTTATTTCAGATTTAATATATGTGGAAATCGCAGTAAGTGCCAAAGAGAGAATAAAAATATCTCTGAACAATGCTAAAGTATAATAGCTTGAACTAATCCTGGTTAAGTAGACATTACTGTGAACTGTTATCCTCTGATATATGTGCCCTATTCTAAAAGAGCTCAAGCAAAATAGATTTTCATGTCATTTACACAGGAAATCTTGTACAAGGCAAATCCCACTGGAAAATAGTACTGTCTCATGGTTAGAACAAGAGACAGGAGTGGGTCATGCCTCCTGGGTCTTTAGCCACTGACTTGCTTTGTGGTCTTAGTTAAAGTAATTAATTCCTTTGCTCATCTGTAAAGGGATTATAAGTACAAGTCCCATGTAATTTACCTAACATTGCAGCTATGCACTAGGATATTGATTGCTCCAGTATGTGCTGCACAAAGGAGTAAACACCTAATGAGTAGATAAAGACAGCGTAGGTCTTTCTAAATACACAGTTTACACAAAGTACAGGTATACTGTGTAAATGCCATGTGTGAGTATTTTTGAGAGAAAAACTGTAGCATTAAGGTCTATTTCATGCAAGTAGGTTGATTCTTAGTAAGAGACATGCTGTTTATTTAGCTATTACAAACCAAATACTTTACATTTAGATTAAAAGGAACTAACAGATAGTAGATGTAGTGAAAACCATTATTAATTATATAGTGTAATATTATATAAAGTAAAGCTCATTGGTGACAATGACCCCAAAAAACATCATAGTGGTTGTTGTTACATTTTATAATGATATGTTTCAGGATGCTACTTGCCTAGACCATTACAACAGCCTTTCTTTCTTTTCCCTGATTTAGATGAACACTTGCCACCTGGTTGGAAATTCAAGAAAAATGCGAAATGTCTTAAAAATAAAGCAGATGGGTACCTGGTTGAAGCTAACCTCTGGGAGCTGCCAGACATGGTGAGGTTTAAAGAAAAAAGGAAAAGTCACTTTTGTCCACGCAGAAACACAGATGTACGTGAAGATAAGGAACATGATGATACATCTGACAGTGAAAAAGAACAAGTGAAGGAAAAGAGCTGCCCTCCACCAGCCTTCACTCATCAGCAGGATGAGGTCTTAACAGTGGTTACCTTTGATGAATTAGACGCCTCGTCAACAGGAAAAGTTACCCTGCGGGGCAAGGCAGCCTCTGTAGAGTCCTTTAGTTCGGCTAATGGAATAATTACTACAGAAGTGACATGTGGTTCTTTTAATGTGAAAGTAGAAATTAAGAAACTCTCTTTATTTCATACTGGAACAAACCTAGTAATTGAAAAAAAGAAATATCCAAAGACCAGCAAGTGCTATCATGACAGGCGATATCAGAAAAGCCACCATTCTAAAAGCCACAGGCACCAGAGTCCATCAAGTGACCATTCAGTAGATAACAGCTGTAAACATACCAAATTGTCCAAACAGAAAATGCAAATTGCCAGCAACAAAAAACCCTTACTGAAAGTGAATATTGAAGGAAAGGACATTAAAGTGAAATACACCAAAAGAAAGCAGAATCTAATGATTAACATTGAACCAGGTGAGCACATACAGGCATGTATTCAACCCTGCAACAGGACATCTGGCAATACATATTGCAGTGACACAGACCATTCTGTAACAGAAGTACCTTGTAATACAGATTGTGAGTCGTATTTTAGCTTTCATGAAAAGGAAGAGGCTTTTAAAAGCTATCCATGCCCTGATTGGTACGTGCTACTTCCTCCACCTAAAGAGTTTGCTGACTGTGAAGACATGCACTCAGATTCCATTACAGAGATTGTATCTCTGTTCCCAGTCACTGACAGAAAGGAACCTGATGCTTTCTCTGCAGCCTTAACAGTTTGGGAGGAAGGAAATCATGTCTGTAAACAGACAGCAACAGGGATCAAAGACAACACCAATGAAATCTTCCCAAAAGACAGGATCATTTTGTCAGAATTAAGTTATAACAGGGATTGTCCTCAAGATAATGATGCTTCAATTGAAACAGATTTTGGTAAGGAACTTATCAATAAGAACAGTGAGACAGGGCAAGTAATGTACAACAGTTTCATTGTTGGGCAAAATACTATCTTATCATCATACCTGGAGCCCAAAGCAACTAGAAGAAAGTCCTTCCCAGATATCACCATTGATGGGTTCTCACCAGGTCATCACAGGAGGGACTCAGGCTTTTATTCACTGCCATCTTTGTCGTGGAAAGTACTGCCCAAGCAAGCCAAAGCAATTGATGTTTACAGCAAGAACACCCTCCCTCAAACCAGCTATACTGAACTTTCTAAGTGTTCTAGTTTTGCATCGTCATTCAACAGCCTGGGTGGTCTTAAGTCATCCTATCAATATTCCTTCACCTCATATGATCATGATATGACCATTTACCCATCTGAGCCTGAGGGAAGCGTAAATAATACTTGTTTACTGAATCACTTTGAAGACTACATGGAGGACTGCAAAGAAATCCAAGACACATTCGTAGAGACTATTCATTCCATTGGAGGTCTAGGTGAGAAACAGTTACATCAGTACTTGGAGCCTCTGAGAAATTTAGTTGTGTGTGAAGAACACACTGAGTTTACTGAAAGTGGTTTAGATGAAGAGACACTAGAAAGCAATCATCATATTGATGCACAAGAGCATAAAGAATTAGAGAGCAAAGCCCTGATGATTCAAATCCCTTTGCCTTCTAGAAGCCCTTCAAGTGGCCATATCAGTGACAAAAGCATTGCTAATAAAATTGCTACAGACTGTGTGCAAAACCAACTATCAACACTACAGCTGGGTCCAAATGTTCAGCTGACTACTCCAGAGCCTGAAGTGACAATAAGGAAAAGGAAAGCATCAGTGGTGACTGTAATAACTGGAGAGCTAGAACAAAGGCTCATCATTCAAAGTGACAATAAGGTGATACCTGAATCCTTTGGCTTTGAAACAAAAAAGGAGCCTAAACTGCCCTGCAGCATACAAGAAAATTCATTTATGTCACCACTACTGCTGGATGTTCAGGCTTCAGCTATACCTAATGAAGTACATAGTTTTTCAGAGGTCCAAGTTTCACCCAGGACTGCTCCTGATGAAACTAATTTCTATGATGATTGCACACAAGCTGCTACAATGTCCACATCTCCAGCATACCTCAAAGATAACCAGGTTTTCACTGAGGATGCATTTGTCGAAGAAACAAAAGAAAACCTTTGCGATGAACAAGAGATAAAAAGCCAATTATCTGATAGCTTAAGACAGGAGCTTGTAGCATGTCAGATACAGCAGTTAGCTAAATCCAGCTCTGATGACACCGAGAATAAAAGTGAAACAAAGGTGGATTGCTGCCAGCATTCAGACACACCAATGTCACCCAAAACAGAGATTAGTAAGACAGGTATGTGTTCCAGAATTGTGTTGTTATTACTCTGACATGCTTCCTATTTGGGAGTGAGTTAGACCTTAGTGTTTTGGGAAATTATAGCTTGACAAACGGAGGTGGATTATTAACATATAAAGGTGATACTGGCATGGTTAGCTCTTTTATTATGCTGTGCTCATCACTGCAGTCTCTCAGAGTTTTCTCAGTAGAATCAGTTAGATCTGCTATATGAATTTTGATGCATCCTAACAATAAGCTACTGATACTAGTGAGTAAAGCAGATGCAGGAGCAGGATTAAATTAGTTGTCACAAGATATGTTGTCAGGGCCTTGTACTGTATTTAGAAACCATGTAAGCACGTTTAAGGAACCCAGACAGTCAAGTGAACTTAGAAAAGACAAAAAGCCAGGTACATCCTGATTCTAATCCAGGCTAAGCCTTCAGCACATTGTGAGATCATAATCAGATCACCTGAGCTCCTTTTCTCCTCTCTCAAAGTAGCTGAGAAAACTGAGCACTGAATGGGTGGGTTTTTAAATGAAATGCTACATCCTTTCTGAAATCTTCATTTAGCTTCCTTGTTATGATGCACATAACATCACCCTACTTCTGAGTAATTTTATTTTTTTAATAATAGAAATTTAAACAACTGAGTTCATCCACTCTCTGTTCCTGACAGCAATGTGGGATCATGTATTGTAATATACAGTAAAATGTAATATATAATCATCTTTAAGAGATTCAGCTTACATTTTTGTGCAATTTCATCCCATAACTCATTACTTATATACTATCATCCACATTCTCCAGTTTTCATTAAGACAGCTATATGCTTGTAGTGGCTCTAAATCAGCCCTACACACAAAAGACTTTTAGTGCTTGCAGAACTGCTGTCAATGCCACTGAAGTGAATGAGACTTTTACACTGATTTTAATATAGCCAGGATTTTACCCTAAGGGTATAGAATTGGTTCTTATTACAGTGGCATAAGAAGTGGAAGAAGTTTTGTTTTTGTTTGTTGGTTTGCTTGTCATCGAGAATATTAAGGGGTTTCAAAGCTAAAAAAAGAAATTGCATTAGTCTATCTAAATACTTATTGGTTTAAATGCATTACATTTAAAGCAATATATATTCTCAGCATTTAGATCACAGTGGAGATATTTTGACATTTATTTTAAAAAAAAAAAAAAAAAAGATTAAATTAGAAATTTCCAAGATGCATTTAAACCAGGGGTATCCAAGATATGGTCCTCAAGACAGATTCAACCCACAGAGCTGTATCATCTGGCCCCTGGTGCTGCCCAAGGTTTTCAGAGCAACTCACAGGCAGTATGTAGGGTGCACCGGATGGCCTCACAGGCTGCACACAGCATTCACTCTGCCTCAAATCACAGAGCAGCTGCTGCATGCAACACAGTCCTGAAGCACCTGTGCAGCACGTGGCATGGGCTCCAGGGCCTCACAACTGAATGCAGTGGCTTTCTACTACCACTCAAACACAAGCACACATAGCATATACTCAGGATCTGGAATGCAGGGCTTGTCTGTGGGTCCAGTTTAACCCAAGGACTGGTCCCATGCTACTCATCCAGCCTTGCAGATGACACCTCTGGTTTAAATAATTGTTGAAAATGTACAATACCCACTATATTTTGTGATGACACTATTCAACTTAATAGGGGTAGTTTTCACCACAAAGTCATGAATATAAGTCTATAAAGGATCATAGGAAGGATCGGAATAAAGCAAAGTGATGTCAGTACAATTAAGCAGATGCCATATTAAAATATAAGTATACATTTCTGAAGAACATATTTTAGTGTCAACATGCAAGGCAACAATGTCAATAAAAGTTGTGCTAATAATATTTTTAACAGCAGCAAAAACCAAATGCCCACTTACATTAAAAATGGCTTAGTCTGTATTTTATAAACTCCAAAGCAAGGATATTTGGTGCCAAGTGTTCACTTGTCCTCTTTATTTATACATGCAGATATATTTGCTTCAACAAGGATAAACCCACAATCGAATTCAAAACGGCTTATTTTTGCACATGTAAGCATGCACCAGCAAATCCTGTGGGAATAAAAACGCCCAGAGAAAATTAGGCCATGTAAAATAGACTTTCCTTAAAGTTCTAGAAGGAGCCCTGTTATGTCAAGGCATTGAACTGCACACCTTTACGTGGTTATTTATTGGAGAAAATCACAACTACACATATTTAAAATGTTACTAAAATGAGTTCTTTTACATGTACGGCCAATTACATATGTATATAACTACCTGTTTAAGTTGTGTCATGGTGTATTAAGAAGCAGTAGCCATTCCATAGTTAAACCTGAGGCCGGCTTCCAATCTGAAGCAGATGATCCTGTTTCCCAGGGGAAACAAGCTCCCCTTGCAAAAGAACATGTCACATCTTCATGTAGGATGTTCCTAGAAAGTTTAGGAAAAAATCAGATTAATTGTGACATTATGAAATATAAAAATCTCCGTTGTTTTTTTTTTTAATTCCTCTTACCTTTTCCTTTTGGCCTAGTCTACCTGCAAATGGCTTGTTTTTCAAGTTCCGGGTTATCTTATTTTCTTCGTGCTGCTAAGCAGTGGGAAGAGAAACTCCATACATCTAAGAGGGCTGTCCAACTGACAGCCTACAGACCACATGCAGTCCACAAGCAATTAATTCGCAGATTCTGGGCTCCTTCCTACCAAGCTGCTGCTCTTCCCATCCCTCCAGCTGCTGCAGCAGCCAGAGTCTCCAGTCTCCCTTTCCCTTCTCTAGCTTCCACTTCCTGCCCTTGCTCCAGAGGGTGGGACAGGGCAGTGCAGCCCACCATACCAGGAGAGCCCGCAGCCGGCTGTGGAGCTGAGGTTGAGTCCAGGGCACCCATACACATGGGGGCTGGGCAGCAAGCAGCCTGCAGGATAGCTGGTCCTTAGAAGCTGGACTGCCCTGATTTATAACATACAAAAATAAAAGCTTTTGATAAGCCACATAAACCCTGCAACATGAAAAGCAGAGAAGCAGTCACCTAGAGTCTTTACACAGGAATGATATTAAAAGAAGTCAGCTTCAGTTACCTTCAGAGGATCAGGAAGTTTTCCCCTCTTTTGCTGAGATCAGCTTAGCCCTGGGAGGAAACAGGGTCTGAAAGATCCTGAACAAGTAGGGGGTGAGGAAATGCTCATCTTGTTCATACAATGTGCTTTGTAAGTTCAGGAGTATTTATTATTCTCCCTGGATTTTGCAAGCCATCTTTTTTATGGAGCAGGCTGAAGAAACTCTCAGTGCTCCTATCTTAGAGGTATAATTGGCCAGTTTTGCCCTCTGGGTAGGGGCAGTGCAGTGGCCAGGAGCACTGCAACAGCAGCAGCTGCTATTTTGCAACCCCCTAAGTCAGCACCAAAGCTAGTGAACCAGTCCCCCTGCTTTAGTTATGCTACTAAGAACAGCCTAGCACTGCACAGGGGTGCAGCAAGTACCTTAAATGGCAAGATGGAGTTGTTTCTTGCTTCTTCCCTTTGTTTCTCCCTCTTTCAAACTGGCCTGAGGTATGGGTTGGGATGCATTCACATATATATTTGAAAAGCACCTTGCCAGACTTACCTTTTCCAGTCACACATAACCATATCCCCTTTTGGCCTGTCATCGAATGCTGATTTTTTGTTCAAAAGCTTTGATCCCACTGTAATGGAATAAAATGATGTGTTTAGATTAATTTCAATGTTAGTGTTTTTTAACTAATTGATGCGATGAAGGGTGGCAGATAGCAGGATTGGACCCTAAATTGGTTTAAAGAGGTGGCAATATCCCACCCTAGGCAGCTGGCCAAAAGCAATTCCAAAGCTGAAGACACAGGGGGCAGCAATTAGCTTGCTGTGCCCAGCAGTAGAAAGATATTTGAAAGTAACACATATGGTTATTGTGACAAAGAAAACATTCTGAACAGATATAGAGAACAGAGAGCAGAGGAAGGAAAAAAATAGGCTATATGTATAAAAATCCCACTAATAGTTTCCTTCTAGTTTCCTTCCTCCTAATAGTGGCCTTGAAAGTTTAAAAAAAAATTGTTGTTTAAAGATTCAGGGTAAAGAATACATCCCATCATCTAGTGTGCTAATAAATTCCAATGAAGTATTATATGTGTGACCCTATCTAAGCCCAGAAGAAAAATGTGTCTCTGCAAATCCAAAATTTTCTATAGGAGAGTTCCAGTTTGCTACCAAAAAGAAAGAAAGAAAGAAAGAAAGAAAGAAAGAAAGAAAGAAAGAAAGAAAGAAAGAAAGAAAGAAAGAAAGAAAGAAAGACTTTTAAGAGACCTTTATTCCCCGGAGGGTGATGACTCGGAGCCAGTCAAAAGCATGTACAAGGATGCCCGAAGCTCTGGGCCTCATGGACAAGGCCTGGGCTCGTGGCCTGCACGGCCTGCCCGTACACACTAGACAAAACAAAAAAACACCAACCAACACAACGAACATAAGGACTATTTACAGTATTTACAGTTCTGCCAGCAGGGACACCCATGGAGGCCTCCGGGGTCGACCCGCACGAGCAGAAGTCCAGGGCCTCGGCCCGCTTGACGCGTCTCTGCGGCTTGAGCAGCCGGTGGCATCACAGAGCGAGGATCAGGCGTCCCGCCTCGACCCGGCACAGCACCCCCTCGAGGGCCCAGCGCTCCTCAAAGGCGGGCACCGTCCGCCGGAGGACAGCGTGCTCAAACTCGAGCGAGAGGCGGGCCCGCACCAGCAGGCGGAAGAGCTGCAGGGCGTCGACCATCCCGGTGCCGCTGAGCTGGTTTCGCCGGCTCTTCAGGGTGGCCATCTTGGCCTGGCCCAGCAGGAAGTTGGCCAGGCTGACCGTGGCCCGCTCGGCCGCCCGGTATGGAAAGGAGTGGACGTAAGCGTCTTCGGAGAGGTCTCGGCCCAGTACCCGAAGCAGTGCGCCCAGGGCGGCAAAGAGAGGCTGCAGCCGGGGGCAGTCGAGGAAGGCGTGGAAAATGTCCTCGTCCAGCACCCCCGGGCAGAAGGGGCAGGCCGCCGAGGCCGCTGGCTCCAAGTGACGCACAAAGGTGCCGGTGGCCAGGATGCCGTGCACGAGCCGCCACTGCAGGTCGCCGGTCTTCTTGGCGATGGGCGCCTTATACAGCGTGCGCCACGCCGGGGTCCCGGGCCGCGCCAGGCGCCGCCGCCACGCGGTGTCCGGGCGGCCGGCCAGCACCTGGGCGTGCCGGGTGCGCACCACCCACATGTAGAGGCCCTTGCGGGGCAGGGTGCCAAAAGGGCAGCCCGTATTGCTGCTGGGGGGCACCGGGAGCCTGAGCAGCGTGTTGGGCCGCTCGGCCAGCTCGCCGGGTACCGCTGGGATGACGGGTAGCGGTGGGAAGGCGTCTTCTGCGGCGTCTGCGGCGGGGAGGGGCCGGCGAGTCTGGAGATGGGCTTCCAGGGCGGTCGATGCCTCCGTCGGGAGCGCGGCCCTAACGGCCCGCAGAAGCCGCCCCGCGGTGCGGACGGAGCGCATCGCCAGCCGGGCAGCCAGGGCCTCGGGTGACAGCCAGTCCGACCGAGCGGGGTCCAGGAGGTGCTCCAGGCGGGTGGAGCGCGCCTCGACGAGAGCTGCCGTGAGGCTGGCGGAGGCCAGGCTCGGCACGACACGGTGCAGGGCCGGGTTGTGGACCAAGGGCTCTCGAAGGAGCTGCGGGAACCGCAGGTGCCTGGCCTGGGGACAGAGATGGAAGGCCGCCCGCCAGGCCCGCACCACGCTGCGGTAGAACGGGGGAAGGACCGCCCCGTTCAGGAAGGTGAGGTCCAGTTGAAACAGCTCCCGGTCAAAGCCGAGGCCCCCCACTCGCCGCAGGAATCGGCACGCCAGCTGTCGCCACGGGAGGTGGCCTTCGGTGTACAGGAGCCGCTGGAGGGCCTGCAGCCGATAGGCGGCCACCCTGCTGGCCAGATCGATCAGGCCCTGGCCCCCCTCGCCGGTGGGCAGGTAGAGGGCAGCTCGTGGGAGCCAGTGGCGTCCGTCCCACAGGAAATCGACCAGGAGCCGCTGCAGTCGCTCCAGTAGCTCCGGCGGAGGGTCCAGCACCGCGCAGCGGTGCCACAGGGTGGCCGCCGCCAGGTTATTGATGACGAGGACGCGCCCCCGGTAGGAAAGGCTGGGCAGGCGCCAGCGCCACCGCTGCAGGCGGGCCTCCACTCCCTCCTCGAGGCCGTCCCAGTTGCGCGCCATGAAGGTCGTCGGCCCCAGGAACACGCCCAAGACCTTGAGGCCCTCGCGGCGCCAGGCGAGGCCCCCCGGCAAGTCCGGCGGAGGCCTGCCAGTCCATGCGCCAAGCAGCAGAGTGTCACTCTTGCCCCAGTTGACGCGGGCGGAGGAGGCGCGCTCGTAGGCCCGCTGGCAATCTGCCAGAGCCCGCACGTCTTCCCGGGTGGCGAGGAAGACGGTGACGTCGTCCGCGTAGGCCGACAGCCGGAGACGAGGGCCAGCGGACGGGCCCGTGGCCGATGGCAGGGCCACCCCACTCAGGCGGCGGCGCAGCGCGTGTAACAGCGGCTCGATGGCCAGGGCGTAGAGCATGCCCGACAGCGGACAGCCCTGGCGAATGCCCCTGCGCGCGGGGAACGGAGCGCAAAGCACCCCGTTCACCTTGAGCAGGCTGGAAATGTCCCGGTACAAGACCCGGAGGGCCCCGGTGAAGAGGGGCCCAAAGCCAAAGGCCTCCAGCGTGCGGAAGAGGTAGGCGTGGCCCACGCGGTCAAAGGCCTTCTCCTGGTCGAGAGAGAGGAGGCCGACGTCGAGGCCAAAGAGCTCGCTGGCCGTGAGCAGGTCCCGCAGCAGGAACAGGTTGTCTTGTATGGTCCTGCCCGGCACGCAGTAGCTCTGCTCGGGCCCGGTGAGAGAGGCCATGACCGCGCGGAGGCGGGTGGCCAGCGCTTTGGCCAGAATCTTGTAGTCCGCGCACAGCAGGGAGACCGGCCGCCAGTTCTTCATGTAGCCCAGGTCTCCCTTCTTGGGCAGCAGGGTCAGCACCGCTCGGCGGCAGCTGATCGGCAAGACCTTGTCGGCGAGGCTCTCCTGGAAAACGCGCAGGAGGCTGGGGCCGAGGAGAGGCCAGAAGGTCTTGTAGAACTCGGCAGGCAGCCCGTCGAGGCCCGGGGCTTTGCCGGAGGCGAGGCCGGCCGTGGCGGCCGCCAGCTCTTCCAGGGACAAGTCCCGCTCCAGCTCGCCGGCCTCCAGGGCATCGAGACGCGGTAGGCCCTCGTGGAGTTCCCGCGTGGCCTCGGGGCACGACGGCTCGGCCGCGAACAGGTCGCGATAGAAGGCGACGGCACGTTCGCGGACTTCGCCCGGCTCTGTAATGACCCGGCCCTCAGGAGTCTTGACATGGTCCAAGACTTTGCTCGCTGCCCGCCGCCGCTCCAGGTCGAAAAAGAAGCGGGTCGGGGCGTCGGTTTCCACCAGCTCCTGGCAGCGGGCGCGGATCCTCGCGCCGCGGGCCGCGCTCTCCGCCAAGTCGCGCAGGCATTTCCTGCGGAGCCGGAGGCTCTCGCTCAGTGCCGCGTCGCTGCCGGCGGCCAGCAGAGCAGCCTCGAGCTCCGCCACGTCCTCCTCCAACTCCCGGATACGGCGGCGCGTCTCGTTCGCGGCCAGCTGGGTGTACTGCTGGCAGAAGGCTCGGGTCTGGACCTTGCCCACGTCCCACCACAGCTTCCAGGAGGAGTGGCTCGGTCTCGCAGCCTCCCACCTCCGCCAAAAGTGGGCAAAGCAGTCCCGGAAATAAGAGTCCTGGAGCAGACTAATGTTCAAACACCAATACGGTGCCCGTGCACAGGCTCTCCCCGGCAGGCTCAGTTCGCTGAAGGCCAGGCCATGATCTGATAGACCCGAGGGAGCGATGCGGCTGCTGCGCAGGAGTGGCAGGTGGTGCCTGGTGATATAAAGGCGGTCGAGGCGAGCCATGGTGAGACCGCCGGCACTCGTCTTGGCCCAGGTGTACTGGCGCGCATCGGGATGCAGGGCTCGCCAGACGTCCACGAGGTCTGCCCCCTCCAGGGCAGCTTGCAGCTTGCGAGCGGAGGGCAGGTGGGGCTCAGGCCCTGTGCGGTCGAGGCGCAGGGCAGTGGTGCAATTGAAATCGCCCCCGAGGAGGAGCAGGTCATCATCCTCGCTAGCGTCGCGCAGGAGGGCAGCCAAGCTCTCAAAGAAAGCGACCCTCTCCTGGCCATCGGAGGGCGCGTAGATGTTGACGAGCAGCAGACGGTGTTGCGCGAGGGTGACGCGGACGGTCAGCAGGCGGCCGGGGACGACCTCCCGCGGCACCGCCGCGTCAAGCTGCAGCTGCGGCGATAAGAGTGTCGCGACCCCCGCGCGGAGGTTGGTGCCGTGGCTCAGGAACACCTGTCCTCGCCAGGCAGCCCGCCAGGCCGCCTGGTTGAACCTGTCAGAGTGGGTCTCTTGTAGGAAGGCGATGGCCAGCCTCTTCTGCCGCAGGAGCTCCAGGACGGCCTCGCGCTTCACCGCGTCTCGACAGCCGTTGACGTTGAAGGTGCCAATGGTTGTGGCTGCCATGGGGGTGGGTGTGGGAGAGGAGGAGCAAAGCAGAGTGCGGGTGGAAGAGCGAGCACCCAAGAGCAGAGCAAGGCAATACAGACAGGTCAGGGAAGGCCTACCGTGCCCTACTCTAGTCGAGGGACCCGCCCAGGCCCCACTCCACTCTCACCCTCTGGGCAAGCTTGTCCAGACGGTAGGCCATCTGACGTGTGCCCCGATCTTGCTTCATGAGCTTGACTGCCGCCCTGGCAGCCTTGACAAACACTTTGGGGTCCGCACACCACTGGGTGATGTGCCCCGCTACATTTTTCTGCCCCTTGGTTAGCTTCAGCAAGGACAGGAGTCCCCCATAGTCAGGAGAGACCCAGGGGGGCTCCGCCAGCTTGGGGTGGATGTTGCCCACGGAAGAGCGGCGAGGCCGCACCCCCGGCGGGAGCTCGCCCGCAACTGCAGCGTCGACCCCCTCGATGTCCAGGCACATCAGCCGCCTCTCGTCGTCCGAGTCGAGGACCGGCTCCGTGAGGACATTCCCTGTCTTCTTGGGGGGGGAGGGGCCATCCCGCTCACGACGTCTCTTGCGAGACTCCGAGAGCTGGATCTCCATCTCGCTAACGTCCCCATCTGCTCCGGTAGGCTGGGGCGTGACCAAAGGGGCAGCGGGCTCTCCCGCCACCCCCGGGGCCAGGCCACCGGAAGAGAGACATTCGCCACTATCCCTGCTGCCGCCTGACTCCGGAGGCTGGGGGACAGGCGAGGGGAGGGGGACCCCTGAAGGCCCCTCCCCCCCACCCGCTAAGTCTGCCTCGTCGGTGGCTACATCCGACGGGGCGGGTGGTGTGGCGGCCGGAACGGGGTCCGGCTCTGTAGTGGGGGGGTCCTCGGCACTGGCCGAGGAGGGGTCTGTCAGGGATGGGGTGTCCTGAGAGGCCCCCCTCATCTCCCTCTCTTTTTCGGGTGGTAGGGAGGATGCCCGAGCCCCATCATCCGATGAGGCTCCAGCACCGCAGTCCCCGGCCACCCCAGCCACTTCGGCCGGGGCAGGCAGGGGGCAAGGGGAGGCGTCCGCCTCTCCACCTGGTGGGGCTGCCGCACCGAGGGCAGGGGGCGCCACAGACGGGGGAGGGGGCGGTGGGGCCATGGTAGTAGCACCAGCCCCTCGGCTGGACGATGGCTTCCCACTGGAGACCCCGGTCCCCTGAGATGGAATGTGGGGGGAAGGAGGTCGGGAGGAAGAGCTCCCAGCCTCCCTGGGCCTGCCGCATGCCCCAGAGGTCGACGCGCCGTCTTTCGGCGCTGCCGCAGGCGGCGATGGTCCGGCCGCCTTGCCCTGAGGGCACTGCGCGGCCAGGTGGGAGGAGCCCCCGCACTTGAAGCACATGGTCTCTCCCACAGACAGATAGATAATAAACCGCCGCCCCTCGAGCGTGAGGCTCAGGGAGCGAGGCAGCGACTGGGGGCCCTCCTTGAGGAGCATGAAGACCTGCCTCCGAAAGGACAGGACGTGCTTCCCCTGAGGGTTCTTGTTTCCCATCGGCAGGCGGCGAAAAGGACTCGCAGGAACCCCATAGGCCTCGAGTCCCCTGGCCAGCTCCCGATTGGAAACGTGCGGTGGGACGTTGGAAATCACCACCCTCACTGCCTGAGTCTCTAGGGGCGTGACAGGGTAGTGGATGCCCGCAATGTCCAGGCCCTCCGCACACACCCTGTCAACCAGGGCGGGCTTGCTCAAATAGATCATCGGGACCGTGTTCACGCGCCCCGCGTAGCGGATGGTACGCCATCCCAGGAGGGCGGCCAGAGCCTCCACGCAAGCCTCGAGCCCCACATGGAGAGGGGCATGAACCCTCAGGCCATGAGACAGTGGGAGGTCCTGAGAGACATCCTCATGCCAGCTGCCAGGCATAGGAGCCGCCATTCCTCGCCAGGACAGGGTTAAACTGCGAAGCGCAGCAAAAAAAAAAAAACAGCCTCAGGCTGACCCGGGGACTGGGACTGGGAGGGGGTTGAAAAACGCCCCAAAATCGGCCTGAGGGGGGGCAGAGCAACCCTGCAGGGGCTCAGGGCAAGCCCCAAGGCAGGGGCAGATGGCAGGGACCAAGGGCAGGGGCCCTGGGGGAGGGAGGCAGCAGAAATCAAAGGGACAACTCAGGCGGGGGTGGGGGAGGGGCAGAGGCAAACGAGGCTGCCAGAGCCCAGGGGAAAAAGGCTCAGAAAGTGGGGGGAAGGGGCAGGGAGGGGGTCCCCAGGGACAGGGTGGGGAGAGGCAAGGGGTTTTTTGGGGGGGGGACAGGAAAAGGGGGGCAGGGAGTGCGAGGCAACGAGCTGAAAGCACCTGAGCTGGAGGAGCTTAGAAGGGCTTCAGCTGTCGGCGGCCATCTTGAAAGAAAGAAAGAAAGACCTTTTTAAGAGCTGGTGCAGTTGAATGCTTCTGATAATGTCTTTCTCTGACTACAGTAAATATAACTGTTGATTAGTACTCTAATGGGAGGCGGGAAAACTTGTGGCTAAGTTTGATGCTTCCTATCCTCCACTTGAATGGTGAGCAAGATGTGAATGTTCTTTGGTTTTGGGGAGGGAGAGAGGGAAAACCCATTACAAGTGCACATGCACCATTTACATACATGAGAAGGAGATACTGAATGGATTGGAGGAGATATCACAAGAAAGAAAGAAAAAGCTGCCAAGAAAATCAAAAGAAAGTATTTAGTTTCAGATTGTAGCTGTGGCAATCCAGGAAATATACAGAAGGTGACTTATTTTGTGATAACTTTTGCTGGACCAACTGTATAGTTAGTTGGAAGAGAAATCTGAAAAGCTTCCAAGCACAAAGAAGCCAGAAGAGACCAGAAGGGTGTTTATACCTGAAAGCCTGTCAAACTTCTTTCCCAGTTGATCCAATAAAATATATCACAAAGAACCCCTGCCTCTTGTTTAGTTTCAGCCAAATTGACTCAAATTGATTTTTTAAGTGAATAAAATGTTTTGAAATCAGTTGAATTTTAATTGAAGGGTCTCATAGTATATCATAGAAGTTGTAGTTCTGGGGCCTTATGCCATCATTTTCCAAAAGGAGCAGGCTCCCTGTCTGGATTCTATTTTATAGGATACCTTGCAATGTCCTGTTCAGTTGAGCTATGTGAGTACATCATTGTATTACGATGATTCATGTTTATCACAGAGGACATTGGGTTTGAACATATGACATGATTACTAGAGAGGAAATTGACTTTACTCAATAGTAAAAGTGTAGTGGACACAGACTTGACCCTTGCTAAAAGGTAAGGCTTTTTTGTGGGGAGTAAAGTTTGTGAAAAGAATGGTTAATTTACCCCATGGTAACTTACTATGGAGTAAGTGACAGGTCTACTTCCCTGGTCAATCATCCAAGGGAAGCCATTTGCTAAATGCAAACCAGGTATTTCTGGCTCCCCCACCACCTAGAGGCAAGGCACTGTAATAGAGCCTACTGCGCCTAGCTCAGAAGAGTAAATCATCTGTCTGTTTTCTACAACAGAGTAAACTTACTACATAGTAAAATCGAGACTAAATTGCTTCACAGTAAATGTGCTGTGTGTCTTCACCTTCAGTCTTTCCATGAATCCTAGCTTATAGAAGAGAGAAGGAACAGGAGGCACATGAACTACAATTGCTGTGGGGTACTATGATGGCTCAGGCAGATGCAATTTAATATTGAACCTCTCCCCAACGTAGCATCTTGATTCAGTTAAAAAAACAAAACTCAAGCAAAATAATTCAATTCAATGTCCAGCTTCGAATAACTTAATTTCCATTGAAAATGCTGATGTGAAACAACAGCTCTAATAAATGTATTGAGTGAGAGCATCCCAGATAACATAAAAATACAAATCACAGAGGAATAAAAAGGTGCCTTAATATCAAAATCTGCTTTCAAGATTTTGTTGGACAGATGGATAAATCAAATTAAAGAGTCAATGTAAAGGTATAAAGTGCCCTGGTAAACCATCATTTTCAGACATACAGTGACACTGAAAACATGGCCATAATTTGTAACTCTCAGCAGCAGAATTGTAGGGTGGCAGGAGCCAAGGACAGAGACCTGGATCAGATCACAAAGCTGGTGGAGCTAAGGAAGCTATTGAAAAAAACCACACCAATGAGAGGCACTCATTCAGGTCATCTCTGGTAGAGGTCTAGCTAAAATGCCAATGTCCTTCTAGTGAAGCCTGTTTGTCCTCCTTACTCAAACATCTCTTCCCTCACAACTGTAACTGAATAAAGACCTGCCCCTTGCATTTACAGAAGTCAATCTAATCTCCATTCTCTTATTTTAAGGTTTTTTAATGGTTAAAACAGAAATGAAACAAATCGGTACTATGTTACTGTTAATAGTTTGCGGTGGAATAAGCTAATTGGGGAGTATTTTGCTTTGGGTTGCATCTATTTAACCACTTGCTATACTTTTAAACCCAACTTTTAAATAAGAGAGGCTTTACCTCCCCCACACACATGCATACAATTATGAAAGAACATTTGCACATGCAATTAACATACTTGTTCATGAAAACTGGGCAGATGTGAAAATAGCTAGCTAGTTACATGCTAAACTAGCCACCTGTGTGGACAATCACTTGTTTAATGTCCATGTGCATGGTAATTACACATGTACATTTTTTCATGTAAACTTTGAGTCTCTTATGTGAAAAACAGTTCAAAAAAGTATAATTGTCAAAACATTTCTAAAAGATCTGTGTTATATCTTACATATTTTGCTCACAAATAAAATATGGTCTCAATTTAGATTTCAAATTAGAAGGGAATACGAGCATACAAATCCCCTTAAGAGATGCAAGAACCAGTGACAGCTCTCAGGAAGAAGGAATAGACCAATGGGCCAGGAGACGGAAAATGTTCAAAGACAGCAAAAAGTGTGGTTCCACTGGAGGGAGCTCTATCAACAGTACGATCACCGAGGGATCAGGTGAGTACACATTGTTTTTACAAAAATATGCCAACTCGTTTATGTGACTGACAACTCTCTCAGATTTATCAGCCCAGGAGATTCATCTTTAGTTGCAGAGCCTCTGTGTTAGATATAGAGGCAGCTTATATTGCTTGCAGCTAAAGTAGATATGTGCATTGATTTATTAAGCTTTAACTTAATACCTCATATTCATTTTAGATAGGGTTGTAGCACCCAGGGAGGTAAATATTGTTCCTGATTCTGACAGCGTGTGTAGACGAAATGGGGGCCTTGAACTGAAGCAGTGGGATTTTAAAAACACTGCTTCAATTTAGGGCCAACTAACCCCTGTGTCGTGCACACACCCGACTTACCTGCCTCTCCAGCAGCAGGGAGGGGAGGGCGAGCTGCTGGTGGGCAGAGCGGTCCCTGGGCTGCAGGGGGCGAAGAGTGGGGCTGGCGCCTCCCCCAGGCAGCACCTGCCCACAGGCACCCGGCTCAGGCGGTCCTGGGCAGCACCACAGCCGCAGAAGGAAGCACTGGGCCTCCACAAAGCTCAGGCAGGCAGGCAGGCTCCATGGGACAAGAAAAAAAGATCAAGCATGCTGCTTTTTTTTTTTCCTCTCTTGTGCAGAGCCTGCCTTCTCAGGCTGCTGCCAGGCTGCCTGCAGGGCTTCCTGCAGGGCCCCTGAGCCTCACGGTGCCTGGTGCTTTGCTCCATGGCTGATAGGGCAGAAAACTAAAACTCCTCAGAGGTGTTTTAGTTTGCTGCGCTCCAAAGTCATTTAAGGCACATATGACGCTGAATGTGCTACAGCAGCTGGAATTAATGCTCAATACGCTGCCAGTGCATGCAAGCACCAACACCATTAAAGCAGTGCAAAAGCATTTAGCCCACTTTAAAGTGTCGTGCAAACATGCCCCTTGTTTCATCTACACATGGCCTGAGACTTATGTCTAGTTCTGTTTTCTCTAGGATTGCTGTCTGTTGGTACAAACAAAATCATATCATAAAAATCAGAAATATTACTTCTCCATTCCCCGTAACTTATGATCCTGTATTATCCAACTGAACTATGATTTCTCCTTCCCTCTGTCCTCCTCCAGATTGCAAAACAAAGAACACGTTTGCTAATAAGGCCCAGATTCTGCTTTACTCCCATTGAGTTAAATAAGGATTGTCCAACTTCCAAGAAGTCAGGAGCCACATGCACTGCAGGCTGCAAAAGCCGCAAGCTGCATGGGCGTCCCCAGGCCGAACCACAGCCCCCAGGCCATGTGCAGCCCCCACCTCTGCACTGCATGTCTCAGTGGCTTCCCTGCCTGCCACTACACTGTGCACCTGCATAGGCACACCCCAGGCCCCACACTGCTGCTTCATGTTCCCATGCAGCCCCAGACTCCCCTTTTGCTCCCTCACTGCACTGGGGCAGGGGAAGGAAACAGCATCTGGAGGAGGAAGAGGCTGGAGAAATAGTGGGAGTGGCAGCTGAGCAGGACCCTGGCAACTTAACCGCTTGTGGGCTATATGCCGATTGAACAGCCCTGAGTTAAATCATTCTCTTCAAGTAATGTTATTATTATTATTGATGGGACTTCTCACAGAAGCATGCTGAGCATGGAAAAGGATGGTGTAACATGCTCCTAAATGTGTAATATAGGATTCTCTTTGTGCTATAGATACTTCCCCATCATTATCCTGATACACATTCATCCAGCCTTGCTACCTGGATTGTGCCCTCTGCTACTGAAACAGCTTTTTCCAGTAACTGTCTCATTAAGGAATCTGTCACCTTTCCACATGCCTCAGCATATGCCAAATTCAATGGCTCAGTCTCATGGGGCAGAATTTTCAAGATGAACAGCTTAATGAATTTACACTTCAAGCAGATGAGTTTTCCATGCAGGAACTGTACTATCTAGGAAACAACATATGTTCTACTTCTCACACAACATTGGCTTTGCCTCCTTGTTTCCCAGTTTAGTGAATTTAACAAAGTCTTTCTAGATAAATGGTTGTTTTTTTTTTATCTTGTCTAAGAAATGTAAAAATGCATTTACACAGAAGCATGGTTCCATTCCCAACAAAAATATTTTCTATCGGTTTGGGGGTTTTTTGTGGGGGGGAGGGGCTGTTTGGAAGGAGGGTTGTGTGGCTTGTTTGCTTGCATGCTTACTGAGTGGACTCTTTAAAGATTGACAGCTGTGAGGTCTATGCCTTCAGTTTATTGACATAGTACAATAAAACATAAGTAGTTTATATTTAGACCCTTTACATTTTCCGCTGTATTAAAGGTATCACTTTTAGAAATAAAAGGGTCAGAAAATCTTTAATGTCCACTAAGAATAGGAATGAGAGAACTAATTCATTTTACATAAAAAACCACAACGTCACCTGATGGCAACAGTTCGCAATCACTACCAACTAAAGCCAGATCAAAACTCATTTCAGAGACACGAAGATTAAAAATCACCTGAGCAAACAGAACCACAACATTCTTCAAGCAGATGTAGCCCTACGAATCTTGCTCTTAGACCTTTTATTGATTCAAATAATAATTGCTTGACTGTATATACAGTTCTAAATTTGAACCACTGTTTTTAGATAGATTGTACACCTTCCAGTTTCACAGACAACATGTGGATAAAACTAAAGCAGCTGGAGTTGGTGTTGCTAGTGTCTGGCATATTGCCTTGCAGTTCCTATAGCCTATCTTGATCGTTGTCCATGAACACTGTGAATGATTGGACCATTGTGTCAAGAGTTGTAGCATTCCATAGCTTTAGTTTGTGTGCTTCAGACTACAACAGTGGTTCTCAAACATTTTAGATTCAAGGCACCCCTCCATAACTTTTTGTGCATTCAATGGCACCCCATTTAAAAAAACTAATTTATTTATTATAGTGCTTATCTGCCTGAAGAGGGGCTGGGAAGGAGTAGGAGCAACTTATCTCCTAAGTGGAACCTACACTTATCTTGCTTACTGCCTCTCTCCAAATGGCACCCTTCAAAGGCTGTCATGGCATCCTAGGGCACCAAGGCACCATGGCTGAGGATCACTGGACTAGGGTTGCACTAACTCTGGAGCTATGCTCGATGCAGGAATAGGTCTGGTGGAGTAAAGGTGGTTTTAAGCAATCATTGTATCTCTTTATGTGCTTAGCACATCTCTTGGCATATGCAGACTTGAGACAACGCCAATCTATATTTAGCTGCAGCATCCTACTTACTGCTACCGCAGCAGCCAAGAAGTGCAGCATACTACGGCAAAGCCTCCCCCCACCTTTGCCCCCAAAACATGTCTGCCATGTCCCCTCCAATAGGAGCTATGGAGGAGGACTGGCAAAGAGACACTTCAACAGTTCACATTTCCTCCAAACCTCCCTTATGCTAAGGTATTCTCCTGGGGTCAGTTCCTCCAAGTAAACATCATCAGAACAACATGAGGGCGTGGGAAGGGGGCACAAAGTTTGCTATTTTATGACTCACCCTGAGTTCGGGAAATGTCTAGTGCTGCTGCAGTTTGAACAATGTTACACAACTACTGGCAAAGGACTGCACTATGCTAAATACCTCCAGTACTACAAACACCACAGTTGCTTGGTATGTGACCTAATTTCTTCTTCATTTATAGATCAGGAAATGCCAGCAATCTAAACCACGTTTTAAATATGACAACTCTTGTTATATCTGGTACTTTCCATTCTGTTAACCTTGTTCCTCTCCGACTTTCTGCATAATAAGGGAGAAAACATTAGATGTGGCATATTTACATTTGTAAACACAGTTAATCAATCTGTCAAAGCTATAGAAAGAGAGACACATCTGGTAAATAATGGGCTGAAAATAAGTGAAGAAGAAAAGCTAATTTCCATATTTTAAAATCTGAAACAAGAGGCAGATGCTCATAAGTCTAGCAACAGATCCATGCTAAACAAAGCAAACACTGCTATTCTCTTTTCAGTCTGGTTGCATTACTTCAGCTGTTTGCTCTCATTGTGATTTTCTGAGACTGTTCTACATTTTTTTCTAAATTTGCTCACAAATATAACAGCCCACCATTTTCTATGAGAACAATCTAGCATGCAAATAATGCTGTGGCAGTGTTATCATATGGAAGCAATGTTAAACCATTCTCTGTACATTAATTCTGGTGAAATACGTTCACGCAAATGCTGGATAATATTGTTAAAGGGTTCAGCAGACAAGATGCCTGGTGTCCTAAGGTGTTTTATACCTAAACGGCCTATAAAAAAAAAATCAAAAAACCTTCCCAATTAACTGAAGTCCAAAGACAATTGCACCTGGAGAAGATTGTTGGTGTGCTCAATGTTTTTACTACACATTTGGTAGCTGTTTTGTGTGCCTGTAGGAAGTGGGTCTCATCTCAGTTCTTATAGATTCATAGATGTTAGGGTCGGAAGGAACCTCAATAGATCATCGAGTCCGACCCCCTGCATAGGTAGGAAAGAGTGCTGGGTCTAGATGACCCCAGCTAGATGCCTATCTAACCTCCTCTTGAAGACCCCCAGGGTAGGGGAGAGCACCACCTCCCTTGGGAGCCCGTTCCAGACCTTGGCCACTCGAATTGTGAAGAAGTTCCTCCTAATGTCCAATCTAAATCTGCTCTCTGCTAGCTTGTGGCCATTATTTCTTGTAACAGCCAGGGGTGCCTTGGTGAATAAATACTCTCCAATTCCCTTCTGTGCCCCCGTGATGAACTTATAGGCAGCCACAAGGTCGCCTCTCAACCTTCTCTTGCGGAGGCTGAAAAGGTCCAGTTTCTCTAGTCTCTCGTTGTAGGGCTTGGTCTGCAGGCCCTTAACCATACGAGTGGCCCTTCTCTGGACCCTCTGCAGGTTATCCTCATCCCTCTTGAATTGCGGTGCCCAGAATTGCACGCAGTACTCCAACTGCGGTCTGACCAGTGCCCGATAGAGGGGAAGTATCACCTCCTTGGACCTATTCGTCATGCATCTGCTGATGCACGATAAAGTGCCATTGGCTTTTCTGATGGCTTCGTCACACTGCCGGCTCATGTTCATCTTAGAGTCCACTAGGACTCCAAGATCCCTTTCCACTTCTGTGCCACCCAGCAGGTCATTCCCTAGGCTGTAGGTGTGCTGGACATTTTTCCTCCCTAGGCGCAGCACTTTGCATTTCTGCTTGTTGAACTGCATCCTGTTGTTTTCTGCCCACTTGTCCAACCTGTCCAGGTTTGCTTGCAGCTGTTCCCTGCCCTCCGGCATGTCCACTTCTCCCCATAGCTTTGTGTCATCTGCAAACTTGGACAGAGTACATTTCACTCCCTCATCCAAGTCGCTGATAAAGACATTAAAGAGTATCGGTCCAAGGACTAAGCCCTGCGGGACCCCACTGCCCACACCCTTCCAGGTCGAAGCCGACCCATCCACCATGACTCTCTGGGTGCGACCCTCCAGCCAATTCACCACCCACCGGACTGTGTAGTCATCCAAGTCACAGCCTCTTAACTTGTTCACCAGTATGGGGTGGGATACCGTATCGAAGGCCTTCCTGAAGTCTAAGTATACGACATCCACCCCTCCTCCTGTGTCCAGGCGTTTCATAACCTGGTCATAAAAAGAGACTAGATTGGTCAGGCACGATCTGCCTGCCACGAACCCGTGCTGGTTTCCCCTCAGCATAATTCGTCCTGCCGGGCTCTCGCATATGTGAGCCTTGATAATTTTTTCAAAGACTTTGCCAAGGATGGAGGTGAGACTGACTGGCCTATAGTTGCCCAGGTCCTCCTTCCTTCCCTTCTTGAAAATGGGGACCACATTGGCCCTTTTCCAGTCCTCCAGGACTTGGCCTGTGTGCCACGAGCGTTCGAATATTCCTGCCAGTGGCTCTGCAATGATGTCGGCCAGTGCCTTCAGCACCCTCGGATGGAGCTCATCCGGGCCTGCTGACTTAAAGGCATCCAGTTCTTCCAAGTGACTCTGCACCATCTCAGGGTCTACGCATGGAAGTCTGGCGCCTTGCTGCTGCCTCTCTAAAATCCCAGTGAGAGACTTGTCGTGCCCCTCACTTAGGAACACTGAGGCAAAGAACTCGTTGAGGAGTTCAGCCTTGTCCCCCCTGTCCATCACCAATTGTTTCTGCCCATTTAGCAGGGGTTCTATTCCTCCCTGGGCTTTCCTTTTACTCCCTATATATCTAAAAAACAATTTCTTGTTGTCCTTTACTTGGGATGCCATCCTCAGCTCCACGGTAGCTTTGGCCCGTCTAACTGCCTCCCTACAAGCACGAGCAGAGAAGGTATATTCGTCTTTGGTGATCTCTCCCTGTTTCCACTTTTTATGTGCTCCCCTTTTGGCCCTTAGGCTGCCCTGGATTTCTGCGGTCAGCCAGGGAAGCCTCCTGGCCCCTTTCCCTCTTTTACCCCACACAGGGATCGTCTCGCTTTGTGCCCGAAGGATTGTTTCCTTAAGGCACAGCCACCCTTCTTGGGCTCCCATCATTTCAAAACTCCTACTCTGCAGTGCGTCCTTGACTAATCGCCTGAGTTCATTTAAATCAGCTTTCCTAAAGTCTAGTACTTTCACCCTACTAGTTATCTTACCCACTCGACGTCTTATGTTGAATTCTATTATTAGGTGATCACTGTCCCCCAGATGGCTACCGATCTGTAGGTCCCCTACCATGTCATCCCCCATTGCCAATACCAGATCCAGTATGGCATTCCCCCTAGTGGGACAATGTACCTCCTGTGTCAGGTGGAGGTCCTGTACACAGGTTAGAAACCTGCGTGAGCGGTGGGACTTTGCCGTCTGTGTCTCCCAGCAGATGTCTGGGTAGTTTAGGTCCCCCATAACTACCGCCTCTTTAGCTTTTATGGTCTCTGAGAGCTGCCTCAGGAGCCCCGCATCTATTTCTTCCCCTTGGTGTGGGGGTCTGTAGCAGACCCCTACCACCAAATCCCTTTCTCCTTGCGCCCCATGTAGCCTAACCCACAATCCTTCTACTTCCTCATCCTTGGATTCCGTCTTGATTAGGGTTGACGTATATTGCTCATTGACATAGAGCGCAACCCCTCCCCCTTTTTTCCCCACCCTGTCCTTTCTGTGCAATCTATAACCCTCAATGTGTACTGCCCAGTCATGGGACGAATCCCACCAGGTTTCCGTTAGCCCTACTAAGTCGTAGGTGTTTTGTGCAAGCAGGAGCGCTAGTTCATCCTGCTTGTTTCCCATGCTCCTAGCATTAGTATATAGGCACTTGAGCCCTGCGACTGGTGCCTTTGCTGCCCCCCCTCTCCGAGTCCCAAGGGGCCCCTTATTTCTTACCTTCTCGTTTCTTACCTGTGCCGTAGTGCTGGCCGCCCCGCGTCTTGCAGGTTCCCAATGTTCTCTTTCTTCAGGCTGGGCTGTCCTTGTGGGTGCCACATGGTTTGGTGGTCCACAGCTTCCCCTGCCCTCATCTTCCCCTCCCACCGGTGAGCCTAGTTTAAAGCCCGCCAGAGGAGATCCGCCAACCTAGAAGAAAACACATGCTTACCTTTGGGGGACAGGTGAAGCCCATCCCAACTGAGCATGTCCCTCGTCGTGATGTGCGGGTCGTTGTCCAGGAAGCCGAAGCCTGCCTCGAGACACCACTGCCGAAGCCGCCAGGTGGTCTCTCGGATGCAGTTCTCATGCCATCTTCCACGTCTGTTCACTGGTAGGATGGAAGAGAATACCACCTGTGCACTGAACTCCCTCAGCACACCACCCAGAGCACTGTAGTCTGCCATCAGGTGATCGGGGGTTCTCCTGGCTGCATCATTAGTACCCACATGGACTAGGACCATGGAGTAGTAATCGGTGGGCTTGATCCTGGCCTGGATTACCTCCTTCACATCCTGAATCTTTGCTCCGGGCAGGCAGTATACCTCTCGTGTTGAGGGGTCCTGGCGAGAGATGGGCCCTTCTGTACCTCTCAGGATGGAGTCGCCTATGACGAGCACTTGTCGCCTCCTCCTCTGGGTCCACTTGGATCTCTTCTTAGTTGAGCTAGCTATAAAATGCAAATCCATGCACTTCAAACTAATTCATTTTACATAAAATGCCATGGTTTTTAAACTTTTGTGCTATCCCAAGTTAAAATGAAAAGGTAAAAACCTTGAAATTGTTTGCAAGGAAGAATTTCTGATAAAGCCGAGTTTACCATTTGCTAGCTGTCCAGCTGGAAGGGTCCTTTCATTTTCACTTTCAAAATCCATGATTGACTTCCAGGTGGGCTGCTGAAAGTGGGGTGCCACCCTTTCTCTTTCACCTCTCACCACCTGGGTACTGAAGAAATTTAGAGTAAGATAACTTACCTGCCCTACTGCTACCCAGCTGAGCTATGCCTTTCTAGCTATCTGCTCTTGAAATTCCAGTTTCTCAAAGCAGGCACAAAGTGCAATTTGCCAAGTGTGCTTCCAGTGGAGATGTGTCATTTCTGTCCTCCTGATAGAAATCTCCAGTTTTGCAAATAGGGTATTTTCTGTAAAAATATTCCAATGGAAACTTCCTGAGAAACCTGGGTTCCTAGTAGCTGACTAATTCATATCTTTTGGGTGGAAAAAATCATCCATACTGATATCAAAATTTCCAGTGGTTGAAAATCTTTGCCCACACTTAGTAAGTTTGTTCCAATGCTCCTTCAACTAAAAATCATGCCTTAACTCTAGCTTCAGCTTACAGCCACTGGACCCTGTTATACCTTTTTTTGCTAGGTGCAAGAGAACTGCAGTAAAACATTTTGGTTTTCCCTGTAAGCATTGGTAGATTTTGATCAGTTCACTTCTCGACCTTCTAAATACACTGATCCCATTGGGCACATCTACACGTGGCCATACAGTGCCTTTGTTACTGCGCCGTTTAGTATCTCCTTTTGGAAGTACTTAAAAAACAATGTAGTAACAGCCCGTACCGTGCTGCGCTGGCCGCACACAGTAATTTTTGGCTATGTCACCTTAGCAATATGTTATAACAGTGATGTAGCAGCAGCATCACGGTTTTTGCCAATGGACACTATGGCGCTTGTTATCTTACATAAAATAAAAGGTGCCCCTAACTAGAACCTGATGAAAAATTTTGAAAAGATTATAAACCTCTTTCCACTGTTTAAGATGCCTAATTGAAATAATAATAATAATAATTCATAGATTGTAAGGCCAGAAGGGACCTCAGAAGATCATTGGGTCCAGCCCCCTGCACCAAGCAGGAAAGATAAGGGGGTCAGGTGACCCCAGCAAGGTGACTATCTAGTCTCCTCTTGAATATGTTCAGAGTAAGTGATTCCCTCCTCTGAAGGTAGCTTATTCTGGACACCCTGACTGTGAAGAAGTTTGTCCTAACGTTGAGCCTAAATCTATCTTCCAGGAGTTTGTGGCCAGGAAGATCGATTCAGGCTCAAGGCTTATTATGATGGTGATGATGATAATAATAATAATAATCTATTCCCATTTAAAGGGGATGCCTTAACATTACAAATACCACATGAAGACAACACAGAAACAATAGGCTACCTAGTGTAACATCTTTACTGCTCAGTGTCACTGTGAATGGTATGCTATACTAACGCCTCAAGTTGTCTGGTCTCATGCTCCTTGACTTAATAGATTAGCACTGGAGGTAATCCAAGTAATAGGCTTTAGTACTTAGTGGGTTCTTGGAGTATCTTTGTGTTATTTTACCAAGGGTATGGACAAATATATGGGCAAACCATTACAGGGCAATATTGCTACATAAATTGGAATCAAATAATATCATGTACAGATGGCTACAGACAAGCAGTTAGCACCCAATTGTCACCATTTTTTGTATTCACATTAAGCAGGGCTTAAACCAGCACATGCCAAAGGGAAATAGGTATCTGTGTGTCCCTTGTGTCCCCTCCACTTCCAGTGTGATGGGGGTTACATACTTTGTTGTAGAACAGGAGTCCTCAGTTTTAACTTCCATTAGTCAGCTGCGAGAAACTAGCCAAAAGCATCAGACAAAGGAGTGAGCACCATATCATTCTTCCTGGATCAGCAGCATGGATGCTTCCCACCTTGAGTTGCTGACATTCTGCAATAGTAAGGCCACCTTTTCCTGGTGATTTATATGGACTCCTGTCACTTAGTCTAAAACTAACACCTTATCCTCTTCTTCATGAACACGCAGTTGATGCATCAGGCCAGCAATATTCCAAGCAACTATTTTACATAGCACATGAATGACTTCTGTGACAGTCACATGCTTGACGCTTATGGAAAAGGAAATCTTGATCATGACTGAGGACAACTTGCTCTGTGAGACTGCATCTGTAGACTGTCAGTTTCTGGTTCTCTACAACCCTGTAGGAGAGACTTGTGGTACAAATATGGAAGAGTGATGAGAAAACATTAGGATGAAGACGGCCATCATTCCTGACATTTGTGCTAGCCTCAAAGTTGCAGAGGCAGAACACCATGGTTCAGTGCAGGAGATTTACAAATATCAGTGCATGATATAATCCAGAAAGGTGCAGGATTCAAAAGGTTTCCACAACTCCCCCTTGGTTTCCCTGATGAGACAAAAAGTATTTGCTAGTGGTGATAGAAGCATAAAGATCAGCAGTGTCAGCATCTCTCTGGTGCTATTCACTGACCCTGCCCAAGCACTGCTATGTTCCGTGAAATGATATACTAGCTGTCCTGACTACAGGAAGCAAGGGCACATCCAGGCAACCGCACATGTGCGGTCTGCAGTGCCACAACCCCCATGTGCCACACATGCCAGAATTTGCCACACTGCTAATTTGTAGCAAGGCGGTTGTGGGGGGGATTTTGACACAGAGATCTTGGTGTTTTCCACACTCAAAAAAAAACACCAACCCGCACCCAAAAATGGCAGAGCAGCACATGTGGCAGCAGCGTGCACCACCTGGAACCAGAGCCTAGCCAGCCAGAGCCACACTCTGGGTGATGGCCAGGCTCTGCACACCCGGATCACCACCACTGCAGCCCCAGGAGGCCCCCAAGACCCTACGTAAGGCTGCTGGGTTAGGGTTAGGGCCGAGATGCTGGCCCCAGCCTCCCTTACCCCACCCAGAGTATTTTTCCCAGTGCTAACCCCACATACAAGGGCATGCCCCAGGGCAAAAAGCAGCAGCATGTATTTGTGCCTCTGCTTTTTTCCCCATGGCAACCGCACATCCTTGCTCGTGGGGACACAGCCCAATGGTCCAATCACCAGCTAAGCTTTTGCAGGATGAATGCACCCTGAGGCAGCTCAAAGCCAGGTGCTTAGTGTGCAGATGGAGGCATTCTAGCAACAGCTCCACAAGATTTTGATGGCCTGCTGAGTTTTGCAAAAATCTCAATCTTTCTTGATGTGTGGAGCCCAAAACTGGACACAGTACTCCAGGTGAGGTCTCACCAGTGCTGAGGAAAGGCTGAGAGATATGGGACTGTTCAGCCTAGAAAAGAGAAGATTTCGGGGGGATTTGGTGGCAGCTTACAAATATATCAGGGGAGAGCATCAGGGGCTAGGCAAACAACTATTCACCAAAGCGCCCCAGGGGAAAACCAGGAGCAACAGTCAAACTCCTAGAAGAAGGTTTCAGACTGGATATAAGGGAAAACTTCTTCACAGTTCATGTGACCAGACTCTGAAATAGACTCCCAGCGGGGGTGGTGCAAGCATCTACCCTGGAGATCTTCAAAAAGGAGGCTGGAGTTATTTGACCCCGACTGTCTTTCCTGCCCAGAGCAGGGGGACTGGACCCGATGATCTTACAAAGTCCCTTCCAGCCCTAAATGTGTGTGACTCTGTGAACAGAAGAGTCATTTTGCTAAATTTCCAATCCTGTTAATACAATCTAGTATATTGTTAGTTGTTTTGGCAAAAGCAGTACACTGTTGACTCATATTCACTATATGGTCTACTATAATCCCCAAATCCTTCTCTCCTGTTCTTTCCATTTCCCAGGTTTCCCAACTTCAGAGGATGTGACCCTGGTTAATTTAATGAAAGGGCAGAAAAAAATACCTGTTTGCCAAAGTCAAGGGGAACCATACTAGATGTGCTTTGCTGTGCTGTTCATCAGGATGGTGCCCACAGCAATTCAGGACTAATGGATAGGGACAGCCACCTACTTAGGAATCAGAGACGAGGGAATTCCCAGGAATGTAAAAGTTTAGCTAGAGCTTCCTGCTTCTCAAGTTCATCTTTATTTCTGAAATGATCCATGTTTAACAGACATCAGTGCTTCCCTGCAGTGATCAGGGAGCAAGTTAATTTTGGCTTGGCTAGAAAAGTAACTCAGGACTTGTCTGTGGAAGGGGGTGGGGTGGGGAAGGGAAAAGGAGGCTGTATTTGAACAGGCTAGTTTGTATTTGCTTGCTTGTGGCACTTGCTGTGCTGAAGAGGAGTGCTGTTTCTCATTGCTTTAACTGTATTTGCAAGCCTTCTAGGGCTCTTCTACAATAAAGAGGCAGCTAATGCCTTTCAGTTTTATGTTTGATGTGTTGGGAAACAGGGGAGAGAGTTCCACGACTGTCAGTGCCCGAGGCAAGTTGTCTAGAGAAATGTGCAGGGTGGGAGGAATTCCCAGGCACTGGCATGGAATAGTACATGCAGCTCCTGGGACACCATGGTAGAAAAAAAGGGGCTGAAGCTAACAGAAAATATGCTTGCCCACATCTGCACCAGCTGAGTGAACAAGCAATGTGAACAAAGTTGCTTTGACATAAACAAGTACCCACCTCTTGCTGTTTTTGTCCACATCCTCATTGCTGATGGGTGCTCCATCTGTGGGGATGGCTTGCAGGGGCTGACTGGCTGCTGGCAAGGAGGCTGATGGCTGTGCTGATACAGGTTGGGTGCTCTGGCTTCAGGGGCCTCAGTGCTCTTCTCAGAAAGCCAAAATACAAGTGTGGGCTCCTCTGTAGTGAAAAGACCCTGATTCTCTAAGACCTCCTTGCCTTTGAGCTCCTCTGTGCCACCCACTTGTTATCCCAGGGAGGGTCCCCAAAAATCACATTAGCAAGCCACTCCCTGAAAACTGCAAAAGAAGGGGAAATCAGTGGTTCCTTCCAGAGGATTTCTATGGGGGGGTTGGCATTTTGTGGGTGACATGGCCAAAGGGAGAGATGCACACAAGAGATTCAAACACTCTTTAGAGACCTCAAGGAGTGCTGAAAACTCTGGGGAATAGCATCCTACCAGAAAGGCCCCTGACAAAGTCCAATGCTCTCTAGAGGAAGTGGAGCAGGAAGCCAAATGGAGCTAGGAGTGTGGCTTGAATAAGGATGTGTGGACTGGGGATCTGAAGGTAGCCAGGCTGAGCTGATTGCTTGGTTGGAGGACGCAGTGGAAGCTGGCGTTTGTTGTTGGGGGGTTGTTTCTGAATATGCCTTGGAACTGTGAGGCCATACATACTGGTGCAAGCCAGCTGCATGGGAATTAGGTCTTTGACAGGTTCTTGCTCAAGAAAAAGGGAAATGGGGGTAAGAGTGTTGGGCATGGGATATTTACTGGGAGAGATGGGACTTCCACTGAATTCCAATACAAGGAAGGAGATCCCCTGGACTTGACCTGTAAATAGAAGGGTTTAAAGTTGTGTTTTGCCTCACCTTGTGTAACTCTTGGGGGAGGCAGGGTTTATACTGGTGGAGGCAGCTGCTTAACTACTCCTGGTGGGAATGATCATGTGCTTGGAATAAGGGGTGGGAAGTGCACAAGAGTGATAATGTATAGAATAAGTGAGAGGGGAAACTAATGCTTGTGGGGGTACCTTTAGAAGGGATGAGTATGGAGAAGGGAGGACAGTGTGTGGAATGTGTGACTAGTATTCAGTATCTCCATGTGTGTACTCAGGATGACTTGGTGGGCGAATGGAGAAGGATAGAGAGGGTAGTGTAAATTTTGCCTAGACAGTCTGCATAAGAAGTGCAAGTAGAAAACAAGAGTGGAAAGAAAATTGCTGGTGGAAGACTGCTAGTTGAAATGTATAGAGTGGATATATAAAGTGAGTTAAGTAGGACAAATGAGCAGTGTGTCCACAAAGTTGCATATCTATGTAAATGTATGCAAATTAAAATCCACAGGAGGGAGGGTTGTTTGCAAAGGTTGACAGATATTATCCTGGCCTCCAACCTGCAGGCTGTGACCCTGTGTCCTCCTGCTGCAGCTACCTCTGCCCTCCTGCCAGGAGAAGGTTGTCTCTGTCCAGTTTTAGTGATCTAGTCCAAGCTTCCACGCTGCTAGACAGCCTCTCTCTCTGCAGTCAGACAGCTGCCTCTAGCCTGCAGCTCCTGCTCTCACAGAGCCTCCAGCTCTCCCCCAAGCCTGGTCCTCTCTGACCTCTGGATATTATTTTCTTGTCCTGTTGTAGAGGGATTATGGAGCCCTCTTCTGCCTGGATGTTGCCCTCAGTAATGTGGAAACAAATCATAGATTCATAAGAATGCATATTAATTAAAACTAAATAAGTACAGCATCTGAAAATCCAGTATTACAAGGATCGTTTATTATATTACGGAATATGCATATACATACTTATTTTGTGTGTGTGCGCACGTTATATATTATTAGTAATAGTATTATTGTGGTATATACACGTGTGTGTGTGTGTGTGTGTGTAATGTAGTGTGTGTAGAATGTAGTGTGTGTGTGTGTGTGTGTATTGTACATACACACACACACACACACATACACGTGTATACATATACACATTCAAATATATGTGTATATATATACACACATTCAAATATATGTGAGCTACATATTATAAATTAATCGTAAGATTTCACCAATGTAATGGAGTGACCTGCTGTAGTGAAGCATGTACATTTCTTTTTTCTTTGGTCAATAGTTGGTTCATACCTGCAGTGTTTAAGTCAAACAGTCCTGCATAAGTATCTATGCCACATATAATCTTGCCGTTTCCTAAGGCTTTAACACAGGCATTATGTTGCTGCTTATATTACATTTGCTATTAATACTGTATTTCTAACTGAATGAGCAGTGAAGCACTGGTCCATGTAAGCCAAACCAAAAAGTTCCCTGTTTCAACACATTATGCATCAGATCAAAAACAATGATGACCATATTTTAAGATGTCAAGATTTTTGCAAACAAAATGTATTAACTATAGAAAGCTGACTAAGAGAAACATGATACAAAAAGGTAGCCATTTAAAATAAATAACATCAGCTGTGATGCTCCATTTCAATATGTATTTATAATTTGCTGCAGTGTTTTAACAAGGAAAGGTCAGCAGAAGCAATCATAGATATGTATTGATTAGACTGCAAATACTGTAAGTAGGACTTATTTATTATAATTTCATGAAACTGCCATAAAAACAAATGTAGCAGTAAGCCCAACTCAAAAAGTATTCAATAGACTAAAGCATAATAGTTACTGTGCAAAGGAAAAGTCTACATGTGTGCATGCATTTTTTTTCAGTTGAATATAATGATGTATGTGTGTGGAAAAGTCAAGAATATAACAAGTGATTAGACTTCTCATTACTTGAATCATGCCACTAATTCTTGGTCTTTTTTATCCTCCTCCTACATACTCCAACTGTTTTTCAGTTTCTATTTCAGTTTACCAGAACCTAACACAACTGTGCTGCCAGATTCCCAGCACAGGAGGATTTGCACTTAGTACACTAAATTTAGATTTTCCTTAAATAGTTATAGTGAAGTCTATAGTTTTAGGATTTTCCTCAGGACTGAACTTGGCCAGGAAGGGATGGAAAGGCACATTCATATTTAATATCTCCATTTTTATTACTCCTTTGGATTCAGACTGCCATCAACAAGCTATATTTTTTATTCTTAAGTGTTTAGAAAATGCATTTTCTTCACCACAAAGGCTACAGAACTATCTTGAGAGGTTACAAATGTGCCATTAGGGGCTAAATGAAATGCTATAGTAACTGTGCTTGTTATTCCCCCATGCTGACTGGGTATTCAGCTCCATCCCTCTTTTTCCTTCCTCTCACAATGAATGTTTCCTTTTTTCTCATATTCACTCCATATTTTTCTCCTTCCTCTCCCATTTTTCAGTGCCCTCTACTTTGTCTTCTGCATGAAATGATCCCATCTTGCCTGACACAAGAAATATTAAAAACATTTCAGGCCTCCTCTACAAATAAAGCTAGAAGCAGACACAAACAGAGCTCTAATTTTCATTTGGCAGGGAATTCAGAAGATGCCCGTTCAGTAGATCTGAGCTTACGTAGTGACAATGAAGAAAGAGGTTTCTACACAGAAAACTTTCATTCAGCTGCTTGGGTTTTCCGAGGGGATGATGTCAGTCCAGATAACAGCCCCAGATGCCTCAGCAAAAGGAACAGGCCAGTAGCAAGTAAGTATTCTCAAGTTATAAGTAACAAATGTCAGTAGCGGGCATGTCTACTGCACCCTTTTACTGTAACAGGGAGCACTGAAGTTGGGAGCACCCCACACATGCTATTGTCCCAAAACAGAAGTAATGCAACTACCTTAAAACAGCACTGGGCACACGTCAGTAATCCCTCCCAACTCAGTAAGCTTATAGATGCATGCTCAGCACCACACTAAACTGGCTATATTACTTCTGTTTTGAGAGACAGTATGCCTAGAGTGGGCATGACATGCCTCGAGCTGCAGCCCCATGCCCCATGGCCTGCCATTGGCACAGAAATCTGGGGGGTTACATGCCCCACCTGTGTCTCCCCTGCAACAGCCTATGACTGTAGACAAGCCTAGTGTTTCTAAATGCCAGTGGCTCTCCACCTTTTTAGATTTCAGATATCCCTGCATAACTTTTTTGAATATCATTGCACCCCATTTCAAAAACTGATTTATTTATTACAGTGATTACTTTATAGACTCATAGAAATTAGGGTTGGAAAGGATCTCAGAAGGTCATCTAGTCTAACCCCAGACTCAAAGAAGGATCATCCCCAACTACATCATCCCAGCCAGGGCTTTGTCTACCTGGGTCTTAAAAACCTCCAAGGAGGGAGATTCCACAACCTCTCTGGGTAACCTCTTCCAGTGCTTTACTACCCTCCTAGTAAGAAAGTTTTTCCTAATATCTGTCCTATACTTCCCTTGCTCCTTGTTCTGTCGTCCACCATCCAATGAGAACAGTTTAACTCCATCCTCTTTGTAAACACCCTTCAGGTAGTTGAAGGCTATTATTAAATCCCACCTCAGTCTTTTCTTTTCCAGACTAAATAAGCCCAATTCCCTCAGCCTCTCCTCATACATCAAGTGCCTCAACCCCTTCCTTGCACAGGAGTAGAAGGGGTGAGAACGTACCTTCTCACACAGGAACCAGGAAGAGATGAGCGAGCTCTTACCACCCCAAACCCTGCAGCACCCTTAAAAGGATTTCATGACACCTCAAGGTGCTGTGACATCAGTTGAAAATTACTGCAATATGCTATGTGGCTACAATGAGGAAATTCCATATTAGAACAGAGTCTCAAAAACTGATGCTGACAGTAGGAAATAGGAACTGATGCTGACAATATGTAATAGTTTAGAAGGTAGCTCCTTATTTAGTTCATTTCTTACAGACTCTTATAATTGACAAATCCTTACTTGTAGGAGCTCAGAATTAAAATCTAGTCACATGCTGAATAACGCAGGTTCAGAAAAAGGGCAAAGAGGTGTAAATCATGTTTTCAAGTATGACAATCACAAAGAGACAGAGAAGTCACCTAACCACTACTCATATCCTTTCCTTTGCAGCCAGGTAATATAAAAACACTCAAATCCAAGTAGAACTGAAGAGGGGTGGGGAGAGAGTGCCAATTTTGCTGTGAGCAGGAAATATTCTCATTGTTCAATTTACAATGTGACCTCTGTCATGCAAACAAACATCTAAGAACCCATTTCTTTCATCGTTAAATTTCTTGAAAGTTAGCAGTTTGAAGAACTAGGACAGTGAAATATCTTTGTTGCTTTTTAAGTGTTAGTTTTGTGTTGGAACTCATAAATCATTCACAAGATTGGAGCAAAACAAAATTTTTAGATATGAAAAATCTCCCTTAAATGTATGACAAGTATTCTTTAGAGCCTTTTTCCCTAAAGAAAAGCTCAAAAGTTCAGCACAACACAGCACTTAAAGTATTTATTGAAGTGCCTACTCTCTTTCAGACCCACACATGATAAATTTGACCTATTGGAAAGTACATTTTAGAGCAATATCTATATTCCAAGTGTTGCACAATTTAAAGACAAAACAACTACCAACAGATATTTTGAAATGGGATCTTATTAAAGAAATATCTGGTAAAGCAATCAAATTACTCTAAGTAGCAATTTCAAAAAGTGCTTCCTAGTTCAGAGGTTGTGATTACGGAGTAGTTAAGATTTCACACTTCCACTCTAGAGATTTGAGTCTGAGCCTTGCTCTGGACTCAGGGCCATCCCTGGGGGTGGTGAATTGGGGTGACTGCCCTGGGCCCCGCACTTAGGGGGGCCCCGCAGAGCCAGGCCGATTTCGTATCTAGCCATTCACCATCCCCTCCCCCCCCCTTCTCCCCACCCCATTGCCAGCGCCACCACCATGTCCATTTGCCCTGGGCCCTGCAACCTGCTACAGTCATCTCTGTCTGGACTTGTTCTGAAGTTTTCCCCAGCTAAAGGGCAGGAAGTGACAGATTTCTAAAAGATAACTAGATCTTCAAGCCCAAGAATGAAATCATAGTACAAGAAAGACCTGGAGAAGCTCAAGAACTTCATGCATGTTCTGCATATGCAACTGAGATGGGAAGATTTAGAAGTGTGCCTCTGATTACTCAGCTGAACATGGTGTGCAGGGATAAAAGGAGTTCCTTCCTTCTTCCTTTACAGTTCGTGAACGAATAGTGAAGATTGCAAAAGGAACTGGTCACTACCCTTGGGGATTTCGGATCCAGTTTTCAAAGCCTATCCTTGTCACTGAGGTGGATACTAGTAAGTGGTGTCTTTAATTTCTGACTTAAATATATTCAAGAAATTTGCACAGTACTGTGCATAAAGCAGGCTAACATCCCTGAACAGACCATGACAAACTACCAAAGGACGCTAGTCAGCTGGGAGCTCAGCAAGGCTCTTTTGTTCTGTTACTACCCCTGCTCAGAAAGAATTTTTCCCCTTCAGAGGCGGCCTAGTAAGGCCAGTTTTGGCTTCAAGTAACTGCCTGAGTCAATCTTCTTCTCAAAGGCAAGGTCTGAAACCACCAGCCTGACTTTCATAAATGGCAGATAAATCATTGGGAATAACATGAAGGATGTACTGATCACAATAAAACCTTTCCCCAAAATCTCACCTGAAACAGTTCTTTCCTGTTGATCTCCATTCAGTTGCACAGAAATCCTCAAGAGGTAATGCACAGAAACCTAGTCAGGAAAAATAGCTGTCAAACCACAAAAGACTAATGGCCATTATGGAGGAAAGAAAGGAAAAAAAAACTTTAATTGTGCAAGTTTTATTAACTGCACACATGATTCAAAAAACAGTTTGGCAGTAGATACATCCTTTAACCCCTCAAAGAAGAAATGACTGGGGTATTAAAGCAGAGGAGACTTCATTTCTTCCCCCAAACTACAGAAACTAAAGAAAGAAAAATATGACTATCCGGTATCTGCTTCTGCCATACAGGCATCTACATAAAAGGTGTTCCTCCACCCTTGGCTATCACCCATGCTTGTGTGGCTCCGGTTGTGGGAAGGGAGACTACCCAAAAATAGATCCACAACATGGTTCTTGTTCTAGCTTATGCACCAGACTGTCCTTGCTAATGAATCCAGTACCCTACTATGAATGTCACTGAGGGCTGCCAAACTGTCTCCTGAGCAGAATACTTTATTAAAAAAAAATAAATTCATATATATATATATATATATATATATATATATATGCTACCAAATAGTATCATCATGAACTGGCACTGGAGAAAAATCAGGAATGCCAGAAAGAAATGGAGCATAGAGAAGCAAATGCACAGAATGACTGACATACCAGAAAAGGTCAAACATCTTACCATCTTTAAGACTTAAATCAAAAACCCAGAGAGAGCCTAAAGGGTCTGAAAATTGTTAGATTTATGTATCAGTCATGCTTTGTGCAGGAAGCTTCTGTTCAGTTTTAAAAGTCATTCTAACCTGTTGGCTTAGAGCAAATGTTCTGCTTATTAAATGCTAAAAATAAAACCTTCGGATGAGAAGACCAACCCATGCAAAGGACAAGCTTATTTGGAATAAAAAAAAATAAAATGTTAGAAGTGGGGAATTTATATTACATGATCCAGAAATTTGCAATATTGTCTAGGCTTTGTTGCAGGACCTCTCTACATATGATATATTAGTTAAAATAGACAGTAAACAATGATGAATTTTTTACAGGATTTATACCAAATCATAGGTTGTTTACCTATACATTTTATCTTTAACGTCATTAACAATTGCAATATTGTTAGCCGGCTTTTAAAGTCTAGGAAAACTAGTCTTTTAGATCTTATATATAAAAGACTCAATGTATATGATTATGGGGTAGTTCAAGAATCCCTCTCCCCTTTCTCCAGAAATTACCATATCATTTTACTCCAGAATCCAAGCATTCATTCTCTTTCTACAGTATTGGTGAAAATAACAAATATAATGATAGTAATATAATTCCCAAATAGAAGATCTGAACAGAGTGGACAAGTTCAGATCATGTCCTTGGGGTGTTACCCAAGAGCCCCAAAGAGGACAAAGTATGTGTCAGCATTGTTAGCTATTTTTTGTTGATCATTTTATAAGAAATATAAAGTGAATGTACTCACCCATTGGCCTGAGTTGTGGAATCATGGTGGTATTTTCTGGGGTAAAAGTTACTATAGAGAATTATTGGGCTGAAAAATAAAGATTTTAAACATTCCTTGCATGCAAAATAAGAGTCGTTGCTGCTTCTGCCCCTAAAGAGACAAAGAACACATATATCATTTTCTTAGTATTAAGAGTCTCAGCTGGATTCCACAGTGCAAACACATTGCAGGGGGGGCTCTTAAGTCAAGTAACATACCTTACAATGGGAGTTTTATGCAGAGTATTTGTATGTAATGCATACAATTATAAAATCATTCCAACAGTGAAAGCAGCTATTACAAATCATCTGTCACCACCATTAAGGTGGTGGGGGGTTCTCATATTCTTTCTTTCCAAGCAAAACAGAGATCAGTTTGCTTGAAGAACAAATTGCAATAAAATTACGCTTCTTTGCATGTGGCTGATTTTGTTAAGGAACATTATAAAAAGTGTATCTGAAACCATGAAGACGTTTATTTTTCATACATTTTAAAACAAGATTGACTTTAAAAATTGGTTAAAATGAATGTCAGTTGATGGAAATCAAAATGGCTGAGTCACAGTAATACCGTGAGACAACGCTGATCTATAATTTGTGTTTTTTGTTCTGAAAATAGTAGATATTATTACTACTACTGCATCTACTGCTCACCATTATCTAACTCATTCCCTACAGCTTATAAACAGCCTCTGAAATATACTGTACCATCACTTTTACTAAATGATAGGGTTCAGGTAATTTAAAATTATATGGATTTTTTATAATATAGGCATTCTGTGATTTTTCCAAAGAACATTTTTGCATGGTACATTAGGAATGCTTAATTACACACTGCAAAGAAAAAAATGTGACTGAGAAATATGTAGGTGGAATTTAAGTGACTGCATTAATGTACCTAAATGGAGCATATTTTGTACTTATATAACTTATCTTCCATTCCAAGCTATATTTGCATGCCTTTTATGTATTGAAAGTGCATGTGGTTTTCAACAACTTATATATAAACAAAAGTATGATACATTAACAATTCTGAATTAGTTACATGTTTACTGTCCCTTCATTAGCTGCTTTTTCATTTATAGGAAACAAGATACAAACATTTAGAGGCTAAATCACATTAGCAAGTAGGATTTAGCCATTAACATAGAGCGTACAATTTTGAGACCTAATTCAAAACCCATTGAAATATAGGAAGTTTCTCATTGACTTCCCTCGTCATTGGATCAGGTTTTATGGTTAGACATTTATATCTTGAACCTTAAAGATACTCCAGTGATTATCTGCCTCTTCGGGCATCTATGTCCACTCTTTAGGTGGAATTGGCTGCCACCTCCACCCTTAGACTCTGCCCCAGTACCAAGTTTTATTGGTTGGTATTTGTGAAGCTCCCAAGCACTTCTGCCATCAGTAAGCTACTCAAACATTAAGTCAAGATGAAGCCCAGGGGCTTCTAAAGCACAAGATGTATAGATGCAGCAAAGACAGGTGTCACACACTTCTTCTGCTTTATATACAGAAGAGAAGAAGATAAGGAAACTTTGAGGATCTATCTTATGGCTAGGGCACTCACCTTGAATATGAAAAATAATCCCTGCTCTGCTTGATTCGGAACAGAGACCAAAACCAAGGTCTTCTATGGCCCTGGGCTGTTGTGTATTCAAAGGAGCATGCTCTCCTTCCATGGTGTTTCATAAAAAAAAAATCTACACAAAAAGCTGACCTGGCTTAGGTTCCAGCTACAGGAAAGGGAATATTCTAAGCCATGAGAGGTCACTATCTCTGTGCAGCAATATGTACATAACCTTGAGCATTTGGGTGCTATTTCTACAGGATGCTACTTATTCAATCAAGTAGGGGAAATGGATTTTGTTCTGATAACTGGGATTGTAATGAGGAGTAGATTTTTTTTTCATTTAAATGATGGATGATGGATAACCAAAAGATGGTTATCTACAAGAGAATGTGCTGTGTTAAAATAAAAATGCTTCTTTCTGGGGGATTTTAAAACCATGTTTCCTTTTGTCTTTCACCTCTGGAAGCCTTTGCTAGCTCAGTACTTTTCATCATAAAGTTAATTAAAAGTTCCGCCTTTTGCTCCTTGACTGCAAAGAGCTACAATGAGCTTCATTCCCACAAGACAATGCAAAAGATTTAAAATTCAGGAAAGAGATGGAGTAAAAATGATATAATGGCAAGATATGTTAGATAAATGTCCTTGAGAAGATGTGTACTATCTCAGATAGCACAATGTGAGGCTAAGCATAGAATTGTTCAGATCTTTGCTTTTTTAGTCTGTTTAATCAAGTCTCATAAAGTCTTTTAAAAAGAGACATGCTGTAATTGACATAACTGACACCATCAGTATGCCCTTTTTGGGGGTAAAGAGTATAGACTACATTTTCAAAAGGGCCTTTAAAAGTTGTGCGCATAACATTTCATGTCCAAATAGTCTCACATGTAAAAATTCTTATGTGTATGCAGGGACCTGTATAAAATACAGATCTGTAGTGCCTAAAAGATGTCTTGATTCTGCTTCATAAAAAGTTATGCTCTGACCCTGCTGAGAACTCAGCACAGGTAGATCACCAAAGTTCTTCAAATTAAAAAAAAAAACAACAAAAAACAGATTTAGGCTGCTTAAAAAAATCTGGTTCTATTTATTGATGAGGAACAGATGACAAAACAGCTGTTCACAAGATTAGCTGGACATACTGTAGAGCTCTTCAAGTGACTCAGGAGCCAATTCCTATCATATTTAGTAGAATCAAAACTAAAATATTATAGATTTTTTATCCACCATGGAAATAGCAAACTATGATGCTAATGTGAATTGCATTTTGTATCTTGTGGTACCTTCCCTTAATAAATTGCATAGTTCGCGTTTTGGTTCTAGACAGCGCGGCTGAGGAAGCAGGGCTTCAAGTTGGGGATATTTTGATAGCTGTCAATGGAACAGATGTCACCAGCATGCCGCATTCAGAAGCTGCAAACCTGGCAAGAAAAGGTAAGCTTGAGTTCATTGTTAATTGCATGAGTCAGGATCATTGTATGGTGCTGAGTGGCTTGAAACTATGGTGATGGATGCTATAGAAAATTAGACAGTTTATTTATACTCCAATTGCCTAGTGTAGTTACTTGATCTTGCTAAAACATACATATATTGGCAAAATAATTCCCAAAGATCCCATTCTGTAATAACAATTTCGGGGGCTCATGCCTCAAACAGAGTCTCCTGACAGTAATTTCAGGCAAACCACTATCTTATTTAAATCTCATACTTCCTCAGGGGAGGAATTCACTGTGTAATGCACCCAAGAAGCTATTCTTTTTTTGTTTCTAATGACTGAGATCTAATAAGAACAAGAGAAAGATTATTTCATGAGGTAGCCATTTGCAGCACTACAGAAACAGTCAGTTATATTATTCATGCATATTCTTTCCAAAATGATGATGGCTAAAACCCAAAGACATCCATTTTTGTATGTTGAAAGTCAGTCTCCTGCAGTTCTTTTTATTCTCCTAGATAGGATTTTGACAGTGGCTCAGGGGAAACTGAGTAAATGAAAATGCTTTAACAAGAGAGTAACGAATTTGTCTTGACGCATACCAAATTCTTTCATTATAAAGGTGTCATTCACACTGTTACATGTAAAAGTGTGTCAACCTTTCACATCCCTCACCTACAAGGTGTTTAGTCAGTCATCTCTGGAAACTCTCCCAGTCTGAATTTTGGTATAAAACAACAACCTCAGTGTCAATATCCCCATAAAGAGAAATGCAGCCTCAACAATAATGTTTTGTAAATGAAACTGTCATAATCATGGTTCTCAAGTTGTTTCTTCGGGATTGTTGCCTGCTCAGAAGTTTTGTCTGTGAAATCAGGATTTCGGGCCCCAGTGGGTAAATCCATGCATGTGCTGATAGTATCAGTGTATCATGTGACTATTGCAAAACATCATCATAATGTGGATAGGCTGGATGAAAATGTGATTGTCCTAATTACCATTACTAGTTGCCAATCCAGGAGCAGGTCTGCTATGAAAAATAACATGTTTAAAATAATGAGGGCAAAATTTTCACAGGAGCTTCTAAGCTACAACTACAGGATTTTGGTATGGCCCCACATTTGTGCAAATAATTTGTGGATTTGGGCTAACACGCTGTCTCTTTGTAAGGTAAATTTTCATCAAAATTGTGGGGTTTGCAAGCACAAATCAGTTCCCCTGCAGATTGTGCAGACCAGTTTAAGCGGCTTATTTAGACATTTGAGTCTGAGAATGCAGTGATGTTCTCCAGTATAAAATGAGTTTGTTCTTTGCTATTCCTTTCAATGATGTTGTATTTCTGCCTGAAAGGAAAATACACTTTTTAGTTTATTTTTTATCTCCAGTTCTGGCCCACCCTAAAATATTCTTAACATATCTTTTCAGGTCCTGATATCTTGACCCTGTTGGTTGGATCAGACATCAGTCGCTACCCCAATACTCCTAGACCAACATGTCGAGGATATTTGCACAAACGAACTCAGTCAGCCATCCTGAAGGGCTGGAGGAAGAGATGGTTTGTGCTGAAACATAACGGCTACCTCCACTATTACAAACATAAGAAGGTAAGGAGAGGGCATAGTAAAAAGAGCAATAGAGGACTGCAGTAGCGTTGTACTCATCTATGGAGGGAAGGTGCATTCTGTTATATTAGCATAAAATGTCTAGAACAGGGGTTCCCAAAATTTCACCCTGAGGGGCCATTTCAAATGGCCTCCATGGATGGAGGGACATGCCCAGAGGTTCACAGCCCACCTGCAGACCACACTTTGAGACCACCTACAACTACCACCACCATAAGGGTATCTTTTGATGTGTACAGAAAGCTTCCTTACTGTAGAAATGCCCACAGGCCAACTTCTGGCTTCATTTACACTCATGAAACTCCACTGAAAATATTGATTCAATAATAGCTTCATCAAAATTCAGTGGATTCAACTTCTCTTTCCTGGTTAGGACACTGGAGTGTGTTATAAATCAAAATTTAGATAAGGTGGAAATTTTGGAAGTACAGGCAGCCCCTGCTTGATGCTGTTTTGCTTAGTGCTATTTCGCTGTAATGCTTATTTTAAATTGATACGTGATTTCACTTAGCACTCAGTGAGTTTCATTATAATGCTCATGGTTGCCATCTTGGGTCATTAAAAACAACTGTGGTTGCCATCTTGGGTAATCAAGTACTTTCAGTTTTGCTTAACACTCGTTTTGCTTTACCCTTGGTTTTTTCAGGAACCAATTAAGAGTGCTAAGCAGGGGTTGCCTGCACAGGAGAGCTTTAGGCTCACCTACTCATATACCTATTTTCAGGAAACAGCCATGAGCATAGGTCCTCTATACGGGAGTACAAAAGAGTCCAGCCATACTGAATTAAGAAATAATCACTGCACAACATTTATACCACAGTTAACACTAAACTTCCCAAAAGTAAGTACCTGGGGGAACGTCTGAATTAGCCAGAATTAACCCTGAGACTCCCACTTCAGTGTGCACCTCTCCAAAATACCAATACATAATAGATGTTTATGGCACTCAGTAGGCTTAAATCAGGAGACTTGCAAAATGATGGCTTATTGTTCACAAGTGCTTCTATATTGCTTTACAGTAAGATAGAGAGATTCAAAAACCTTTAACATAAATTACAACTTCCCTAAAGATTGGTTAACTCTGAGGATCATAGTAGCAAAGCTTCAGATTTCATTTTAGATTCATGCTGGACAGTTCCTTACGGTCCCAAAAATTGTATTTTAACTTGTGTCCAGCAGGTGGAGTGTTTTGATAATGGATCTTTTTCAGTGACATAACAAGGAAAGCAAATGAATTCATCTGTTACACAAAGTATTTTAATACACTTTGCTAGGCAATTTAGCAGGTGCTGCATATAATTATGAGTTACTGCTTGCTTCCCTTATGTAACTTTGCAACAAAGTTACTCAAGCAGAAAGTTATGTTTCTAAAATTAAATGTGCTCATTTATCACTGTGTCGTTTTTGTAATAAAGCACAAGCTGACCCTTTCAGGCATTAGCTGTTTCCTTTTTAAAGCAAAGCTAGTGCAGCTGGGTAAAGCTGTGCTGAGTTAGACAAGCTGAGGATTAATCACTCTCCTTGCAGTAAACCCAGTTTCCAGGAATGTGTCTAGGCCAAACCTGGCAGAGGTAGTAATGGTGGGATGAGCTGGTCAAAAAGTATTTGTATATAGGTGTAAGGGAGAAATTAGAGCAACCTGTACTGACTGCCAACTCAAGGCAGTTTACAGCAGTTGTGTGCCCATTACTGCTGTAATGGACACATGGTCAGAAACTCACTCCTTAGTCAAGAAGTGTTCCCTCCCCATGTACTCTGACCCTCCCCATGGAAAATTTGTACTAGCTGGTGGGAAAATTAATCAAAATTACAATAGTTTGATTTGGGAATGCTGCTGCAGTGGACTTACATTGTGGGTGCAAAGGCTCCCTGTCAGTCCCACCATGATCCACTATGATCTCTGGTGAGGGAAGCTGACCTACAATGGAAGTCCCTGGCCATGGTTCTTGGACTATGTAGTCCAGGGTAAGGCGGGAGTGGGGGGGGGGGAGGGCTGAGCCCCTGCATAAGAATCACCCCACATATACAGAGGCCAGTCAGCCCCCAGCCACCCTGTGCCTTTCTAAGCAGCCCAGGCAGCAGCAGTGGCCTCCTTCATTGGCCCAACCCCATGGTACTGGTAGGGACCCCTGCACACAGTCCCGACCCCAGCCAACTCTTTTTGCAGACCCCCACCACCACCACAAGTCGAAGTATAATTCAAACCCTGATGTAGTCCAATGGAGAAGCCTGGCCCCTGGAGATGAGGACATGAAACCAAACTACAACTCCCTTTGGGTAGCACACCACATATCTAACCTGAAATATTTTGGATTTTGGACATTCAGCTTCTCATTCATAAATCATTAAAAACAAAACAAATACTTTTCTAAAAAAAAAAAAGATCATTTAGCTGAAAAGAATACTTTTCTATTAAAAACAGTTTCAAAATAATTTTTGATCAGATTCATTAATATTTAACAGTTCACAATTTTTTTTTTTTATAAAAGATGAAATGTAAATCTGAAGGCACCAAATTACATCAAAGTACTTTACATTAAATATTCCTCCAATACAGTGAACTTTTAGAGGACTTGGCTTTGGAAAACTTTAAATTTATTCTCAGGAGATTCTAAGGAATCTTTGAATGCTCATCACACATATGAGAGCTTGTATTTAAGACACAGATATAACAGAAGGAGATAGGTTTCTTGAAACATCAGATGACAGAGAGAGAGAGAGAGTATATTTTTATTTTCATGAAAGTTCAAATTTGAAACTGATCAAATGCAAAGAGCCAACCACCCACTCCTTGCCACCACTCATTCTAAAATGAACCCATTTCTCCATTCAGTGCTGATTAGCTTCCTGTAGTGTTACACCAAGGTAGCAACAGCCTTCAATCACAATCCTTATAGAGTCTACATATAAAGCAGGATTCTCAGCTTAGGAAGTTGGACAGATCTCCCAGACAGGAGGTAATCTTCAAGAAAAGGTCTGACACACTATTTATTTGGGTAAGTTTTCCAAAGCTTGGATAATTTTCTGAACGATCAATGCTGTGGGTGGGTACCTCCAGCCCTCCTCCACACAAAGCTTCTTTACCCAGTTAACAGTGATTCCTCCTACCTGATCCTGTTCCTTGGTGGTTAGTCTTTGCAAATGTCTGCCACCTCTGACAATTTCAGGAGGAGTGAGGTATAACTTCTTTCTTCACCTGGCATTTTCTATAGGCAATCCAGTGGGCCTGCTTCTCAACCGCTGCTGGCTGCGATACAAAAACTAGCAATACATAGATAGCCATTATGCAAATCTGAGGTTAGTACATTTTATCATATTATCAATAAACATTTTTTTTAAAATGAGTAACGTGCTCCAAGTTGCATTCACAGCTCAGCTGTGTCACTGCATGATCCTGTAGCAGTTAACCATCCCAAGTCAATAGCTTCTCTTATTACTTTAATAGACTCTTCTTTCTTATGGGCTAGGACCAAATCTAGCCAAGTCTATACAGTCCCAAACATAATGGGGCCTCTCTCTTGATTGGAATCTCTAAAGAGAACCATAATTCAAATACTAAATAATTATAATCTGGTAGAGGACAGAAATATAGCAGATTCTCACCCCACCATTTGCTGTTGTCAGGAACCATTCTTCCCTCTGTTGCTTCCTTAGTGGGTGACCAGCAGACCCTCTCTACTCTGTCTTAATTCAGAAGTGTCCAGCAGGCTCTGCCAGACTGGCTCCATTTCAGACCAGTTAAGAGGAATGCAAATATATCACAAATGGAGACTTCGTTATGTAATTTCAACAGGAATTCTTCTTGCCCTAAAACATAAAAATTTAAAAAAAAATAGAAAAGCATCCAAACAGTTCAAAACTCTCAAAGGGTTGGTCTGAGTTTGGTTCTATAATGGGGTTCATGATTTTTTGGTGGTTCTTATTTTGTCCAAACCGGTTTACCCATGCCTCCCTTTTGGAACTAAGGAAATACAGCCATACCTTCTATACAACCTTCTTGTCTTCCTAGCCATTTACTAGATACTCTTTGGAAGCTACAGCAGATAGAATAAAATAAACACTGATGTTTCCCTTGATGCTATAGCTTGTAGGTGAGCTCACAAGGATTCTGTTCCTTGCTCTCTCACTGCCTGATTAAGTTTTAAGAACATTCATTCTTTCACAAGTTTTCCTGCTTTGTTTGTTGCTTTGAAGAAAATGCTTATCTAGCTACGCAGCTACAGCTTTTTATTTAGATTGTAGCTCTCCGAGACAGAGAACATGTCTTTATCTGTAAAGGAGATGCACTTTTAGAGCATGGCAAAAATTTGGTAGTAATAATTAGTATTCATCCTCTGGCATCTGCAAAGGTTGGTGCCATAAGGATACTTGCAGGATCATTTCATGTGCTTGTTTTTAGCTAGCAGCTCTACCTCTTTTTCTTGACCCCAGAGAACGCATTAAAGTATCACATTGTGGTACTTGTTCCAATTAACATTTTTAAAGCATCTAAAAGGATGAGGACCTATCAATTATCTTTTAACTGCTTCTTATAATTGGATGGTACTTGAAAGAGGTCTTCACACAAGTACTTTTTTTCAGCCTGTCTTCCTAACAGTGTATTTCTTCACTTTGTCATAGATCTAGTTCCCAAGCAAAGTCATAAGGAGCTAAATTGGGCCCACTACTGGGTATTATTTCTTCCAGGAGTAGCAGAATAATGCACTCTCTTCCAAAATATTGCAAATGATGATGTTCTTATTTTCACACAAGATTCATGCAGCATGTCAACGAGGAGATGGTGATGGAAACATTGTCCCAGGTGTCTTCTCTCTTAGAAAAACAGATTCTTCCACTGAATGGATATAAGACACACTTTAAAACAATGCATTGAAGATAACAGTAATTAGGGGGATTACTTTCTATCTCTTACCAACAAATAAATGGGATTTACTCATTTCCATGTATAACCAGGTCCTGATTTTGATCACAAAGGTAACAGCTTTGCATTGATTTAGTTCCACTGACTTCAAAGGGTTGCTTCTGAAAGGAGAATTGGACCTTCCTTCATGCCAGATGGGCTTGTTTTGTGTATTTGAGTTTAAAAGGGCAGGTTATTCTTCTCCTGTTTTAGTTCATGCCAGGAAAGAGGAGGGGATAGGAAATACTGAGGTGGACATCCTCATCATCTCTATTTACAGGCATACAAAGCCAAATCCTGAAATCATCGGACCTGAAAGCTCCTTTTCCATCCCACATAAAAAGCTCGTTAAATTAATGGCCCTGATGTTTCTTCGGCATTTTCTATATTGATGGCCCATGTGGTTGTTGTTGTTTCAGATTTATTCTATCCTATCACATGTTAGGGATGTGCTAGCTCTTGCAATAGATTTCAGTCGCATTGCCTACAAGGTCATTTTAGCCTCCCTTCCAAGAAATGATGTCATTGACCTTGATTCTGCAAGCACTTATGAACACAAGGATCTTTACATATGTGGGTAACCACAGGAAGTTAAACAGGACTAGTCAAGGGCATGTAGGAAGGATCAGGATCAGAATAAGAATGCAGTAATAATGAATCTGATCCTCCTTTAGTAGAAGGGAGTATAACTTCATGGATATTACTGCAGCTATGATGATTTACATTAAGAACGTGGGCGATGCTTCCAGCTCATGCAGATATTCAGAGCTATAAAAATACGATCAAAAGGAGCTTCGCTCATGAAGGAAAAGGGGTAATTCCGCAAAACAATGGCCCCCTCCTTTATGAGTGTGGAGACCCTACAGTGAGCTGAAGTGGGTGCTCCGAGGTCAAATATGAGTACCACTCACTAACTGATTCAAGAACTGGAGTAGAGGGATGGAGATTCAGGCACTATGATAAAGCTACTCTTTGTCTGGCTCAGGTACAAGTTGGTTAAGAAGCTGAACACCAATAATCAGTTACAAAGACATTATACATGAGTTTCATAATGCCTCTGGGTATCCTGGAGATGCACTAGTCATTGTTTCATCTTTCTACAGATTACAGCATTCATTCTTCTGATGCTAGCTTAGCCTTGCTTACCGATACAATGAGAAAAGTGGACACAAACTCATCCCAAAGTGTCTCTTACAGTATATCTACACTGTGACTACAGTATAGTATAGACAAACCAAACTAAGCTTTAAAGAAGCTTGGTAGGGTAAAGGAATAACTCCAGCCATAGCAACATGGAATTCCATCTCAGGAGGGTAAATTAACCTGCTCAGAGCTCCTTACAGCCACAGCATGACTGCTTCCAGTATCTGAGCTCATTCATTTAGCTTGGATATTTCTACATGACACTCCAGTCCAGCGTAGACATGCCCTTAAAAAACCTAGCAAGACTGGCAGTGCCAGCTCTCCAGGCCACTCAGTAATAGGAACACAGTTCCTTGGACTAGGATTGGGTCTTTGTACTGTCTCTTGCTAAACTTAAGCTGACCTTGTACTTCGCTCTAATAAACCCACTGTTATGTCAACATCTGTCCCTTTATATACTGTTGATATGCTGTTGCTTGCAACACAACTCTAATTGCAATGAACTGGAATCAATAGGAAAGTGAGTGGACATTTGTGCTTAGTGGGAAAAAGTTTGATTTATACCAACAGAACAGTTCTCATACATTTGAAGACATCATTACACATATTCATTTATACAATGACCCCAACAAATTTAAACTGAATATAAATGGAATCTTAATGGAACAAAATTTTACATAAATATTGAAAATAACCCTCAAATTTGAGATTTTCACAATTTTGGCTGATATTTTCTTTTGCATTATAAGAGAAAATAAAAGAAAATATAGCCCGTGGCATCATGATTCTGAGAAGAAAATATAGAATTTATAAGATTAAAGAAATATCAACAATAAATCATATATATATATATATATATTTATGGATCAATATTAGTTCCTCTAGTTGGCATCCTAATGTATACTTAATATCAGTTGTGTTTTGCCATTAATACTTTCAGTGAAAACGGAAGAATTCAAGGCACAGGAGGGAGGGAGGAAAGGAAGGAGGGGAAAAAAAGAGAAATAATCTACTAATCAAAAAGTTGACTGTGAAATAAAAGTAATTTACATTATCACATAAGGGAAACTAATCCCAAATGTGAAATGAGGTATTTATGTGGTCCTCAAAAGAAAAGTAATAGTAATCACTGCCCTAAGTTGCAGACCACTCAGAGTCTGTGCATTTCAGATGCTTATGTTACACACTTACTTATTACATCTCCTTTCTTAATCCCACCATCTCAGAATTCTGTGGCATTTTGTGGTGTCAGGGGTTTTTTCCTCCATAATCAAGGAGGATGATCTCAGTGGCAATATATTGGATGGACTGCAGGAGTAAGAATTGACTTAAGGGAAAGCAGTGAAAATGCTGCTGTAGATGGGCTAGGAAATTACCAGAACATGGATTAATGTCTCATCAGCAGGAAATGGGAAAAAGGGTGAAATTTTGGAGATGGCGTAAGCCCCCCTCTACACATGCATGGCAGGAGGCACAATTGTGGGATTGCACCTTTGTGCCTCCTGCCATGCACCTTTGTGTCTTATTGCCAGTGGCAAGAAGCAGGCTCCTGTGCCTGGGAGCTCCCTCTGCTGAGGGGTTCCTAGCTGTGGGGGCACCCAGGGAGATGTAGCTGCTGCAGGGACACCCAGCTAGAATATGTAGCTGCTGCAATCTCCCAGGCCCAGGGTGCATGAAAGCCCCAAGGCTGGGACATTATGACTGGTGTGATCTCCCAGCCCTGGGAGTGCGTGAGACCCCTGGGGCTGGGAAATCACAGCTATGCCCTGCAGCTGTTGAGACCCAGCTGGGTCCAGGCAGCTGTGGGACTCCCAGCCCCCTGTGATCAGGGTGCACCCCTAAGGTTGGGAGCTAACAAGGCTCCCAGACACAGGGGAGACCCTGCTACACATGCAAATTAAAGCTCAATAGCAACTAGCTACAAAGTTAGCACACATTTTCAAGGCTGGTTAAAGATTTGTATGGCATGATAGCTACCTTGCATGTGTACTACTTTGCATGTGCATTTGTATGACATGATAGCTACTTTGCATGCTGGTCTCTAGGTAACTGTGCAATTAACCAGTTAATTTGCCTGATACCTGTAACATATAGAGGGAGCTGTAGAGACAGAAATTGCATGATTTAGTGAGAGCCAGAATGCAAGTAAAGACAGAAACAGAGGGAAAACATTATATCATTTTTCTATTCAAATCCTACACCCCAAAGCTCAAAAATGGCCTTGCAGATTGTTCTTTCATAGTTATAATATTATTAAACATGCTATAAGGGGAAAGGGGAAAACAATAATCTTTTCTTCAGGTATCATTTTGGTTGTATATAATAATGTCCGTTTAGAAAAGAATAATGATTTGCATTCCTTCAGTTCACAAGTTCTGTACTTCTAGAAATGCATGAGGTATAGTGCGAGTGGGTGTGTGATATGTTCTTCTTGGTGTTCTTACTGTTGTGAGGAGAGGGGAAAGAGAAGACAGTGCATTTTCCAGCAGAAGGTGATTAGATCCCAGTTTCATAAACGACTCTTACACCACCAGATCTGAACATGTTCTATATATATCATGTTCCTGTCACCATTACAAAGTCAATTCCAGTTTATTACAAGAGTAGCCTTTCTCTTATCTTTTCTACCAAAGGTATTTTTAATGCATCCAACTCTAGTGATGTCTGGGTGTTGCATAAGTAACTATGTAGCACCGGTCTCAAACAAGGGTCCCCAATCTCCATTTCTCTGTCACTTTTAGTACTTTTTTCAGTGAATGCAGTAGTGTAACTAAGGCAGGGTGACTGGGGCAGCAGGCTTGGGTACCAACTTGGAGGGAAAAGGGACGGGGAGAAGAATATAGCAGCTGCTGCTGCTGCAACCCCACAGTCACATTGGTGGCACTGCCAGTCAGGAGTCATTGCTGCCTTGGAAACCCAGCTGCTTTGAGTGAGTGTTCTTGAATCAGCAAGATCTCTGTGAAATATGCTGCTGGCCATTCTTCAATTGTATTAGTGTTAGTAAGTCTTTCTTGTTCAGAACACCTGAAAAGGGTATGGTTTCTGTTCCCAATCAATATTCAGCATGAGTAACATTTGCACTCATCCCAATCCCCCATTTCCTTTATTCAAACATGACTCATCCCCTCACTTCCAGAGCTGGTAGAATAGTGGAAAATTATTTATTATAAGCAATAATACACTAACATGGAAACCTTCCTAAATGGAGCAAAATTTTAGGTAGCTGTAAAGAATACAACCTTTTCTATGCAAAGCACTCCTTCAGCTTTGTTCCCCACCTCTATATGTAGAAACTGTATTCTACAAATGATATGTTTATACAACTGTAAACTGTGAAGCTCAGACTATACAATACATGCTTCTGGTTGATTGCACACAATGTTAAAGCTGCTGCCAACAGAGCATTAGAACAACAAGGAGACAGAGAGAAAAAATCCTTTAAATGATCTTAATTTCTTTTGGTATGTTCAGAGTCCAATTATTGTAACAAGAAAGAAATCTTATGCCTACTGTGCATGGACCTTGCACAGCATTTCAATCTATGACAAACATCCAGTCCTTTGTTCTCCTATACAGGCCTGTGTATTCATTGCTAAGCCTAAGCACTTTATATAAAAGGCTTAGCTATAAATAGATTTAGGTCTGAGCCATTGCTCATAGAGATACCACTTGTATTTGTTCTTCTTCCTTGCTTAGAGCTTTATCATCATAGTCAGGGAGCTGCCACATTATTTACAGCCAGCATACAATCTGATTTCTTCTGTACATTTTCCATGACTCCCACAGCTCCAGGACATATTTTTCAATTTAAGTTTAGGGAGCTGCTGACTCTTAGGTCTTATACATTTCCTCTGATTCTTCTTATTAACAAATGATAAATACTGTTAGCTGATGTGATGCATAAATTACATTTTGCATATTGCATACTCACACCTACAATCCAGTCACATGTGAATATATCACTTGCTCTAATTCAGCTCGTCCCAAACTCCCCCACTGATATTCAGCCTGTGAGGCTATACCCTGCAAAATGCTGATCACCTCCTCCCTTCTAAAGTGCTCTGCACTTGGTCCTGGCTGACACACTAAACAATTAGAAACATTTTCATTAGTTAACCCTTGCTTATGCTTTAAATGCAAATACATGACAAAGGAACCATCTACATAGCTCTGAAAAGGAATCTTATTTGTTACTATGAGTTAGTAAGTAAAACATATAGTTCATGTGTGATATACATAGGAGTTTAAAAACTGAAGTTACTGGGAGCATCTACACATGCAAATAATCCAGGAGCAGTTTACTCAAAGTACTCTGGAGTAAACTCTCCCACGCACACATGTACACCTGCAGGGACATGGGAGCAGATTTGCTGCTTCTAGCAGCAGACTGCTCCCACTCCCTGCAGCCCTGTACCAGGTCTCTGCAGCATTCAGGGGGAGCTCTAGGCTCTCCCTGGGTGCTAGCCCAGTGGCTGGCAGGGAGCATGGGGCCAGGAGACAGCTGTCTCCTTGTGGGGACTAAGATATTGCTCTCTGCCCCTGGGAGCTGCCTGCTGCCGGTGCAGGCTCTGCCACCAGAGCCCAGGCAGGGACAATGTCCCCTTACCCTGGCTCCAAGGATCTCCCAGCCCCAGCATCATGACCACAGGGCTCAGGCTGGGAGCAAGGATCTGCCAGTCTGGGCCTCACAACTGTGGGGCTTGGGCTGGAAGATAAGGATCTCACAGCACTGGTGTGGGGACTACAGAGTTCAGACTGGGAGATAAGGATCTCCCAGGTCTCTCTCACCAATTGTGAAGTGGGGGCTGGGAAGCTCCCTGCTGCCGGGGCAGGGGGACATACTCCCTGCCCCAACTCTAGTGGTGGAGTCTGCTCTAGAAGCAGATAGTTCCTGGGGGCAGGGAGCAATCTCTTGCACCCTGTTGCCCAGCTGATTGGGAGCACATTTGCTCCTGGTCAGGCATCTACATATGTGCTACTGCCCCATAAGTAATCTCAAGCAAATTTGCTACTTACATTTACAGGTAGCTGTCTCGGCCAGGAAGAACGAACCAAAGGAAATGCTGGTTAATTAAGCGAACGTCAGGTGGGCTGGTGGATGGAGAGGCGAGACAGCGAATTGGTTGGAAAAATAGCTTTTACTTACGCCGCTGGTGGCCGCGACGCAGGCTGTAAAGGCTGCTTGCGTAGTTACAACGAGTTGCTCCAACTGGCAAAAACCCGAGCCAGTGAGTCCACAAACGAACCAGGCATGCAGGGAGAGGGTACGTCGGGGATAAGCGTTCGGCGACGGGGAGAAAAATCGATAGTTGATCAGGCTATCGATTCGCTCTGCCACGAGTCAGAAATTCTTTTAAGTCACTCTGCAGCGTGCTCAAAGTTCTCCAACTTGGGCGGAAGTCGCGCAGATTTTTATACGGCTAGCGAGCCAATTACTAGCCGTCAAGTAGGAATAATTTAGAATCAGCCAATAATGGGGTGCGAATTTACATACAAATGGCGGGAACCTTTTTGCACCGCAGTTTACTCTTTGCAGCAGAAAAACCCCACCATGCAAAGAAGCCCTAGCGTGGCAGGAAAATTCCACTGTGCCGAGGCATCAAAATCATTGGGTTATGACATGCCCCCTTGCCGACAGCACAGCGGAATTATAAACACGTGCATGTGTTATACGTAATTTTCGTCTAAGGACTCATTGGCTTTACAAAGCTTAAGTGATTAACAAATACATATAAACAAACAACTCTATAGACCGGTCTTTAACAAACTATAAAATACAATAACTTAAATATATAACAACAATTATCGGTCATCATCTGATTGGAGAACATCTATTTGGGAGTCCCCTTTTTCTTCAGTTAGTGAAATGTGGTTCATAACGAAGTAGTCCCCACGGAGCGCCCGTCTGTTTCCATAACAGACGATGCCAACTAAAATACTTACAAACATTAGAAAGAGAGTTCCACCCACTGCACTACCGATAATGGTACCCCAATCGCCTTTCTGCATTACTGTTAAGGTTAATGTTGACGCTAGACCTGTAATGCTATTAGCTGAACAATACCATGAAACCGTAGGTGGTCGTGTGGTAGAACGATCTAATATATAAATAGTCTTTTGATCGCTTCTTTGACCAAGGGAATTTGTTATCCTGCAAATGTAAGTCCCAGCATGATTGTGGGTTAGTGGGCTATTGAAATGCAGAGTATTGTTTATAGACAGTAAGCCTTCAGGCCATTGTCCATCTAATCTGGCCCAGGTAAATTTTGTAGGTGGTGGATTAGAATTAGCATTGCATTTAAGCTGAACATTTTTTTGTCTAATAAACCAATTTTTGTCATAGCTGGTTATTGACACTTCAGGAGCGTATTGAATGTCTACTGTATAAGAATACCTTATCTCCTTGTCCAAAGCTGGGTGACTTACAACACAAGTTATGCATCTTCCGTTTGCAAATCTAGTAGGGATGATTTTATATTGACTCACAACTGTCACTGTTTCATTTGGAAAGGAAGTTGAACTAAATTCTATTTTACCAAGGTCTCCCTCCCAACTAATATCTGCAGCAGGTTTTCCTGTGGCTGCTATACACATGGCTACTACTGTCCAATTTATACCATCTATTAAGGGAGTTGGTCCCTTTGTGAAGCTCACAGTGGGTTCAACAATTACAGTTATAGTTGTTATTGACTCTGCATTTCCTAATGGGAATGTAACTGCTTTGCATACATACTTTCCTGCATCAGAGAAGCTCACATTGTTTAGGTTGATTGTTATATCACTGGACGAAGAGTTTTTAAATGCCACTCTTTCATGGTATTTTCCTTGAACAGAAAACCCATGTTCAGGATGATGTACAACAATAGTCTGTGCATTTTTACCCTGCAACTTTTCCCATGAAATCTGTACTATGGTATTATTCACATTAACTATGCACTTCAATGTGACATCCTTTCCCCAAACTGCTGTTACGCATGGATCAACAACTGGTTTGACTAAAGCACCACAGCAGAAACGGGAAAGAAGCAATGTAAGAACAAGTTCTAACCCAGCGAACATTCGCCGTCTTGGTGTCCCCGCGGCAGCCATTGCTGCGTTGACTTGAAGGTGCTGTGATTTGGTGCTTGGTGGATCTAGTGATCGAGAAGCTGTAGATTGCCGCTTCGTTACGGTCGGACCTGTAAGGAAACACAAAAGAAACAAGAGACAACTGTAATCGAGTTCACTATAAGGAAACTGGGTGAGCGTCAGAGTGGCGAGTCATCCAGTTGTGGTGAGCGATAATAGAGGGACAATCGGGCTTTTCTTCTAATAAGACAGAATAGGTGTTAGGATATTGTTCCGACCGTTGAACTACTCCCTTGTGGACCTGTGGATGAGATTGACGAGGGTGTGGTATTGAAACCCATACTAACTCATTTGATTGAAATTTAGGTTCCCAAGGTAGAGGTTTTTTGGTGTTAGTCTCGTTCCATAGTGGCTTTGAAATGTTTAATGAAATGAGGACGTCGTGATTATATTTAGTCCAATTTTTGTATGTCCCTCCTCCCTTGAGACGAAGTTGTTCTTTATATAAGCCGATATGTCTCTCCACGACGCCATTAGATTGCAGGTGGTATGGCAGATGAAGATGCCATGTGACGTTATGAAGACAAGCGAATTTGTCCAGAGTGCCATCAGACTGAATTTCATGAGGAGGTTGCCAGGCGGCAAATGCAGCGGTTAAGGCAGAGACAACAGCAGTGGCGTTGCTTTTTCGTAAGGGGATGACCTGTAACTGACGTGTCCCCAGATCAACAATGACTAACCCCTTATTTGGCGGTTTAGACCCCGGGAGGGGGCCAAGCAGATCTACTTGCCAGACCTTTCCCACTTGAAACTGCAAAGTGTTGAAAGCCTCAAGTTGATGTTTGGTTCAATGGTATTTTTCCTTGGCACATACCTCACAGGCTTGTGCTACCTTTTCCCAATCGCGTCGAACCCCATATGAGGTCGTCTTGGTAGTGGCTTGGCGCCAGCGTCGATAGCTGGCCCGCGGTCCCGGGTGACCCCAGTTTTCATGGAGCCACGCGAGGAATGGGTTTACTTCAGGACCGAAAGTAGAGGTGATAGGCAAAACTATGTCAGTCCGGAATGGGTCTTCTAAGAGTTTATCGATGACCTCATGCACTGGGTCAGTATCCGGGCGGTGTGACTTGGTATGTTTAATCAATGGGAGTCGTGTAAATTTTGTTAGAGTTTTCCAGATGTCTTCCCACTCACCTAAATTTTCGCTGGGAAGGGCTATACCGGTAAGAATCTTATAAACATACTGTGAGTCAATTGCAATAATTGGAACTGGGAGTGTGTCATCATGGTGCGCTAGACAGTGTTGTAATACTTCGAAGAATCCCAACAATTCACATTTTTGGGCAGAGGTGTCATTCGGGTGGACCCAGGATATTTTTACATCGTGGCAAGCCTTACAATAATACCCATAGCCTCCACTGTGTCAGGAGGTCCCATCTGAAGCCATCCAGGCTGGGGCGGAGGTTCCATATAACGTTGGGAGCTTTTCTTCATCCTCCAGGCTAGGACTAGGTTTTGTGTCCTCTAATTTCCAGCAGCACCAGTTGTAGTGGTGGGTAAGCACCAACATGTTCCATGTCTTGGGTTCTCCCTGAAAATGCGGGTCGACTTTCTCTGCATCTAGCAAGGGCAGTAATGTGGCAACGGGAGCGTGAAGTGTCCTGTGCCCCCTTGCTAATGGCTCCACTAGCTGTCCAGCTAGGAGGATTTTTCCTATAGCTCCATACCAATGTTGTGCTGCTTGAAGAGTCTTATGGGCAGTGTATACCAATTCATCGCGAGGATTGTGCGCAACAGCCCACACATGGTTCTTGGTGAATCCAAGGGTTATGGTCAATGGTTCGCCAAGATTGATTGCGTGGAGCTGCGTACTCTTAACAGCAGCTAACAGGCAAAACAGATTCTGCTGGTCCCCTTCCGTCCAGGGTGTAGATTTTCGGGACTTATTACGGATCTGTCGCTGTAATTTAGTAAGGAGTGCTAGATGACTAAGATTAACATAATGCCGATACCAATTTAGGTGACCTAAGAGTTGCTGAAAATATCTTTTAGTCACTGGCAGAGATTTCTTTAATGGGTCGATGTCAGGGCCATCGTGTGAGATTCCGCAGCGGATGGAGCCGATGAATTGGGTGCCAAGGAATGTAATGTTATCTACGGGATGTAGGCATGACTTTTCCTCATTAATTGTCCATCCCTTATCCTGAAGGTGAGCGACCAGTTGGTTGACTATACTGGTAACGATGGAACTGTCACAACCCATGATGGCGATGTCGTCAATATAACTCCAAATTCTCAATTCCTCTTCTGGTGGAAGGGCACGTAAGGTGCAAAAGTTCTTCAGGGTATCGTTCATGGCGCCGGTGGCTAGTGACGGAGCATTGCAGTATCCCTGCAGGCAGTCCGTCCATCTGTACATGGTGCCCTCGATGCACATATTCAATACTCCTTCAGGGTCAATGATCGGGATTGAGAAGAACATATTCTTTAGGTCCAGTGTGACCCCAACCCACTCGTTTCGCTGGAATTGAGCCATTTCGAGCATACATTGTGGTAGAGTGGAAGGGTTGGGTTGTTGAAGCACTCGACATCTTCTGTTGGCCTCCCGGTAATCAACAATCAGCCGAGCTTCGTTAGGTTTCCCAGGCTTTGCAACTCCCCACCCCGGTGACAGGTAAGTACTGGCAGTTACTGGTTTAATGCAACCTTGTTGTTCTAGTCGTTGCAGGAGATCAGTGAGAGATTTTTTGAGGGGACCCTGAGTTGGAATTGGTCGGTATCGCCAGGTGGAGGTGTTGTAAAGCGTCGGTTGATGCCAATCCGTCTTCGGGATAACGATAGGTAGTGCTTGTAACACTTGTTCCTTGAGGTTAAGCGCTTTGATTCCCGGAATTCCCAGAATATTGATGCCCCCTAGCACTACCTCTAGAGCTCATTGATGGCCGAGGACAGTAAAATTGACTTTCGTTGTAACTGCAACAGTGTTAAGTCCCTGTACCCTAATTAATTTTGTGGTTTTCTGGTGGGGTATCGTTGAAGTGATTACATTGACTTGAGCTCCGGTGTCGAGAAGGAAGAACACTTGTTGTTGATTGCTTGGATCAATGGGATCGTAGACAGTGAGTTCGGCGTAGGGACGGAGATCAGTGGGGTCAGGCTCGAGTTGAAGGAGGCTGCCGGCAGAGCCAACGGCCGTTATTCGTTTTTTTGCTTGTCCTCGAATTTGAATCCCAGTGCGTCAGCTAGACGATGTTGGCTCTCATTCCCTAGGATACGCAGCTGCTGTTTTGTAAGCCCAGAGTGGCTGAGGAGGAATCCGAACATAACTCTTTCCTCCGCCGATCTTTGGGGTGACCACAATGGCTCTCGCCATAAATCAAATTCCTGACGCCTCAGTCTTGGTGCTCCAACTGGATGCGCCAAAGGTCGGTCTTTTGTGTCAATAAGAGTTCCCTCGCTTTGCTTCATGAGCCCCTGTAATCGTGGGAGATGACCCAAGAGGTTTCCTACTGGTTGGCCTGCTACTGAATTAAGAAAGAGTCGGAGTGTGACAGCGTCCGTTCCTCCGTACACCTCTACACAGGCGTCTATAGCTTCCAGAGGCATTGGGATCGCTCCGGGGTTTGGTAAGTGGCGATGAGCCCAACTTTCCCTACGCTGGGCAGCTGTTAGTCCCAATGGATGTATTCTTGGGTTCCACGTAAGGTATGACACTCCAATTATGGCTAAGAGAAGTTGTTCCGCGCTGGTCTTTTGTGGGTGGCGCTCGTGCCAGGTGTGGGATTTGTGGGCTACCTGTCCCACCACAAGCGCTGGGAGAGGAATGAGCCAATGTGTATTTTCCGAGACCACATTCAGATCAGTGGCGCGTCCTCCACTCCACGCCGCTTGTCGGGTCAACGCACTTGCTTCTTCTAGGTCTAGTATGTCGGATGCAAATTCTACAATTAGTCGTCCCAACCATATGGCCAGAGTTTCCTCAGGTTTTATTTTTGAATCCTTACAAAGTTCTTGCATCTCTGGTCGGGTACGCGTGCGAGATGTAACAATAGTACGTGTGGTACCTTCCTCATTTGCAACATGCTTTATTAATGCTACTGGGTGAGCCGCAACCGAGAACAGGTTAAATTCATCAGGCGGGAGCACTGGATACATCTTCCCTCCCATTGCCCCCTCCCCGTGGCTAGGAGGCGGGGCCGTTGGGAACGACGTCACTTCCGGGGGCAGGATTGCTGGGCGGATCTCCGCCTGTTTTTCTGAAGCCCCGCCCCCCTTTTCCGGGCTCTCTGGACGGCTTGTGTTTCCCTCGGCGCCATTTTCTGGCGGCGAAGCCATGCGATCGGCACTATTTCTAAATGCCGGTTTGGAGTCCTCCACCATCCGTTCCAGTGACTCCTTGCCCACTGTATATAGCTGAGCCTCTAGGTTTGCATTCTCCCGTAGTAGACCCGCTACTGAACGGAAGAACACATTTATCATTTTTCCCTTTTTCTACTTTGTTATCCCCCATCTTGCTACATGGCGACCCTCAGTCTCCAGATCTTCTCAGAGCTGAACGAGGAGTTCGTGACCATGCGACCCAGGCACTAAAGCCGGACAATTAAACCAGTCCGTTGGGGTGGGTTCCCCTCCTTCCCTCAGATACCAGGTGCACTGGGCAAACTCCTGAGCGGGGGTCAGCTTTTCCGCCTTCCTCACCTTCACCCCCTCTAGGGATAGGGTCGGTGTTTCCTCCGGAGGTCGATAGTAGACCTGCTCACTGCTCATTACACACCCGAACTCCCCGAGAGACAACTTTGTTCTCAACTCCTTTATAACTGCTTCTTCCCTTTTTACTGAGAAGTAGCCGTCAATGTTTCTTCTATCCCCTCCTTCCGCCTGGTGGTAGGCAATATGTGCCCAGAGCTCGTTTGTGCTTTCCACGCGGCAGGTCCCGGTGCACCAGGGGCAGCACTCAATTAAATTAATCTCCACCGCCATGCCCTTAGATCCTGTTCGTGACACCATGTCTCGCCCGGGAAGAACCAACTGAGGGAAATGCTGGTTAATTAAGCGAACATCAGGCGGGCTGGTGGATGGAGAGGCGAGACGGTGTATTGGTTGGAAAAATAGCTTTTATTTACGCCGCTGGTGGCTGCGACGCAGGCTGTAAAGGCTGCTTGCGTAGTTGCAACGAGTTGCTCCAACTGGCAAAAACCCGAGCCAGAGTCCACAAACAAACCAGGCATGCAGGGAGAGGGTACGTCGGGGATAAGCGTTCGGCGACGGGGAGAAAAATCGATAGTTGATCAGGCTATCGATTCGCTCTGCCACAAGTCAGAAATTCTTTTAAGTCACTCTGCAGCGTGCTCAAAGTTCTCCAACTTGGGCGGAAGTCGCGCAGATTTTTATACGGCTAGCGAGCCAATTACTAGCCGTCAAGTAGGAATAATTTAGAATCAGCCAATAATGGGGTGCGAATTTACATACAAATGGCGGGAACCTTTTTGCACCACAGTTTACTCTTTGCAGCAGAAAAACCCCACCATGCAAAGAAGCCCTAGCGTGGCAGGAAAATTCCACTGTGCCGAGGCATCAAAATCATTGGGTTATGACAGTAGCAAATTTACTCATGATTGGAGCAAATTACTGTGCAGCAAGCATCTGCATGTGTGGACGGTGATGCTTACTGCACAGTAATTAGTTCAAAATTTGAGTAAAGCATCTCTTGTAGATGCGCGCACTGTGAACTTTCTAATTTATGTAATTTATGCACTGATCTTTCTCATTTATTTTTCCTTTTAAACATCTCTGGTTTTTAAAATATATATATTGTTATGTGAATTTTCATTTTGAGAGATGTCACATGAAAAGAGCTGGAGATTAATTTTTATATATTTGAAAACTAACATTCTTTCTTCCAGTGGGCTCCACCCTGAAAAGGACAGACACAAGGAGGCTAGAGAGCAAGAATCAACAGCCAAGAGCTCATCAAGATACCAACCTGGATTCTGGCACCAAAGGCAGTGATCAAGGGCCAGGTTTTATAGATGCCACAGAGGGAGCAGCAGTAGGATTCAATGAGAAACTGGATGCACAAAAAATTAGGTGGAAGTCAATGGCCTCTAGGTTGAGAGCTTGAAGGACGGGAGAGATAGTGGAGTTGTCAACTGCGATGGAGAAAAAAGGAGAAAGAAGGAAAGAAGACTTCAGTTGTTGATATACTGAGTTTGAGAAAATAGGAGAGCACCCAGAAAGAGAGATCAGAAAGAGAGGCAAAGATTTCTGTTACTAGCAACTCCTGTCGCTACTGACCTGAGCTAACTCTGAACGAGTGCTCTGGAGGTGGCTTCTATTTCCAAGTGCCAGTCTCCTGAGTCATCCTATCCTTCACCTTTCCACTTTTTAGTGTTGTTTATTTTTTTGCTTGTGTTTCAGATTCCCATGAATATTTTCTAGGTCTTGATTTCTTTCACTGTAAAGTTATTTCTACTCCATCTTCCTGATATTTGCAATCACTTACAGGGCTTAGTTTTACTCTCTTCATTTTTATTCCTTTTGTTGATTTTGATTTCTCATGCTGCAGATAGAATGAAATACATAGCTCTCCAGTCCTCTTCTTTTTCTTAGGCAAAGCAGCTTAACAAGAATAGCAAATACATTTCCATTCAAACAAAATCCTTTGATCATAGTGAATTGCTCAAGGCATGTTCTGGATGTCATTTATTTTCTGAATGTGTTTACGCCAAGTGAAATAGGACTAGTTCATGAGTACCTAGCTACACACCCTACATTATCAACCAATCAGTTCAATGAAAGGATTAGGTAACACATTTCCTTTTTTCTCACTACTCCCTCTCTAAGCCTCAAATAGGCTTTTGCTCTTACTCTTTGATACGCTTTGCCAAATGTTTTCAATTTTCCGAAAAACAGTTTTCCTGAAACTCAGGGAGAACTGAGGAAACTGAGAACTAACCTTGAGAGATTATTTCACCTATGTCCATGGGTGGATCTAGGATTTTGAAAAGGGGGTGCAGATGTGCAACATCACATATAACAAAGCACACACTTTTCTCCAGTTAAAAAAGAAACTAAAAGTTTCACTCATAAGCACGGGCTTAGAGCTTTATTATTCAATTTAAAATTGAAGCAAACCCCCCCTTTATTAGAATTTTCATTGATTTGCTATATCATAGATTATATATAAAAACAAAACAAACTAGGCAAAAATAATCCAAAGATGTTTTTTTCATTTGTCATGGTGTTATAGTTCAATGTGCGTCTCTTTCAGTTTCATAAAACAAAACCAAGACTTCTTGACAGTAGACAGTGCCTCCAATGCTTCATTGAAAGTGATTTCCCCACCAGAGCTAATGTTCTTAAACACCAGAGTTAATGTTTTAGTTAGAGTTAAAAAAACAGTATGCGGAGCTGTGAAATGGGAACTATGTTACTAGGAGCAGCTAAGAAACAGCAGTATTGCAGAAGTAAGGATAGCTGGACTAGTGGAACCATTAAAGACCATTTAAAAGGAAAGAGGACCATTAGTACCTGTGGAATGAAGAATTTTGAAAGGATCAAGGAAATTGTAATGAGCCATTAAGTCAACTGACTCTCTCACTGCTGCCTGAATAGAAGTGGTGCTGCCCCCTGTTAGGTAGCTTGCTTTAAACTTTGGATGGACTAGAAATCAAAAGGAGTATAAGACAGGCTCTAGCAATCTGCCTGGCATCAGACACCTCCTAATGGTTTGACTTACCTGCCCATGCTCCCCAGTCTCCCTTTACCTCCTGTCTGCCACTACTTGATCTGGGGTCTTTTAACTAGGGAGGCTCTCCCTCTAGAGGCCGGAATAGTCTTTTCCTAAGTGCCTTTCCTTGGTGTACAATCCTCCAGGTTTCTCTGCCCCAAACCCTACAGGGTGAGTTTCCCCTTCAAGACAACCCATTGTGCCTTAGGGGCAATAATTGTGACCTCCAGCTACCCCTATAGTCATGCCCATGCCTCACAAATGTCAGTCAATATTTGGGTGGGGAGAGGAGGAGAAGACCCTTGGCCCCAACTCCACACTCAGTCCCTCTAGCCTCAAACCTTTGGTGGGGCTTCTGCCTTCCTGGCTTCAGCCCCTTTCCTCTAGCTGGGCCCGCTAGCCTAAGGTCCACTGTCCTGGCCCATCTCCTGCCCTCGCCCTTCTTGGGCTCCTGTCTTGTGTGCTCCAGGCCAGGCTGCCCTCATCATCTCTGCCCTCAGTCCTCTGGTCCTTGACTGCTTGCTTCCTCAGCTCTTGGCCCTCTGGGCCCAGACCCCAGGCTAGGTTGCCTGATGCCGAGTGTCCTACCAGTCACCCCTCTGGGACCTCCACGTCTCCCCCATAGGCACAATCCAGTCCTCCAGTGCTAAACAAACATACATATCAGCATAACAGAAATATCAGCAAACTGCTTCTACAAAAGTCCTTCCCTGCTCTGGGTCAATACCCTACTCCAAGCTATACTTGGCAGTGCTGGGCTTACTCTCATGGGTAGCTTGGGTGTCCATGAGCCTGCTTCCTGCAGTCAGCTTCCCTGGTGAGCTCCCCTCCCTGCAGCATGCAAGGTCTGACTGCCCAGTCTGGCCCAGGCCCTGGGTTTATATGCCTCAAAGCCCCACCTCCTTTCTGTCATGTGGCTCCCCAGCCATGCACAGAAGTTTCCCCTTTTAATCAGCATGTGCTCCTGCTGCTGCAGCCATGCTCAACAAGCTTAGCTTGCTGCCTTCCCTTAAAAGGGAGCCAGAGAGCTCCTGTTACTTTACAGGACAGAAGTGCACCAGTGCCCCCAACCTCCCACCACCCCCACGTGGATCCAACCCTGTTTGTGTCTTCATTTCCAGAGCAAAGATTGCAAACATGAAACAGGCACTTTGCCCTCTACCCAGGGGACCCCAAAAGGCATTCTGTGGATCACTGGTGAACTATGGAACATTTGCTGGCAGACATAATTCCATCATAAATTTCAGATTATTCATATTTCAAAATCCCCCCCTCCCTTCCCAAATTATAGGAATATTTTTGTGATTCAGTTATACATGTGTGTGGTAGCAGTAGTACCCATCACTGGGCTTAGTTCCATGACTCACCATGTCCTGTAGCTTTGCCCAGAGGCATAACATGCAGCTACTGCACCATGGGCAGTGGAGATGGCAGCATTGGCAGCCAGGTCAGCAGTGGGGGAGGCCACCAGTCAGCACTCAGGGCTGGTGCCCCACTTGCCCACTCATAGTTACATTACTGGCTTTTTCAACAATAGGCCATTTGTGGGCTTCAGGGCAAAAAAGAAAAATGTTTTGGACCAAAACCAGCAGCCACTGTTGAAGAAAGCCACCTCACTGCAAGGTGGCTTTCTTCGCCCAGAAGTCTCATTAATCAAAGATAGAATTAGAAAATATCGTTTTAGCAAACAAAAGGACACTTGATCTTACTTTTAAAGATAAGCCCCCAAATCTGCGCCGCCTCCTTCGTGGACTTGTTAAATCAGAATGGCAGGGGATCCAATTGCTTGAAGCATGGATAAGGGGGACAGGAAAGACAGTTGTCACAGACCACCATTTGCTTAGGTGCCAACTTATGTGTATCCCTACAAGCACACTACCCCACTAGGGCCCTACTCGGGCTACATTCCAGCAGCAGGGGACTCTACCACAGAAGGCTGTGTATATGGAGAGGGCAATTCAAGACTCTGCCCCATCACTACAGAAATGTATCTTGAGGACCCACAAAAAGGAACATACACATTCCTGAGTACCCAAAGCTCTGCATGGGCTCCACTCATGATAGTACAGAAAGATCCTGGAGAAAGCATAGGTCCTGTGAACCATGTCTTACTACCATTGCCACCCCAGCAACAGGAAAAACGAATTACCTGTGGACTGGATCAGTGGACACAAAGCATAATCTGGTGTTCTTCAACACGGTTTCATGTTTGGAAGCGTTATACATAAAGTAGATCAGACTGTGTGGACTGTTGGCCTTGTTCTATGGATATCTAGCTGATTTTTTGTGAAAAAAAAATATGGAAGAAAACACAATGATTGTGGAAATGAGCTGTTGTGGGTGTATTTAGGTGGCAGATTAAAAAATTGAAAAGGTTATTCTGCTCCTGCAGAAAACACATACACTGGGACAATTAGGCAGCTACTTGTTCCACTGGATTTTTCTATGCACAAGTGCTCATTTTATAAACTCAGCTGGAGGTTTTGTGAATGCAAAGATTTCTTTGTGTGCATATATTTCAGGAGCAGCAAAAGCATCTCTCAAATGTTTTGAAGTTTGGTCCTTACTGCTAGAGCCTGTTGGATTTCAGAGTCATTCATTAGTTCTATTCTGTAAAAGAGGATTTTTATGCGCTTTGCAAATAGCGCTACTGCTGTCTACATGTTCCAACAGTAAAAGTGTGTTTATGCCATCAATGGACTCTGGTAGAGAGAAATGTAGTGAAACACAGCATACCTAGTCTGTGTGTGGAATACCCTGAAAAAATGTGTCATGTAACCAACAAGCTCTCTGTCTCAGGCATGCCTATTGGTGCACTCAGCACTGCAGTAAGGGTGGCTATACTACATCCCTTCAGAGTGCAGTGGACATGGAGCAGGCTGCTGTGCTTCACTGCAGTACTCACTACCATCATCTATGGACAGTGTAATTATTCCCTCATCATTGTTCAATAGGAAGCAATAGCCACTGCTTCAGGAGCACTCCTTAAAAGCAAAGGAGTTTAAAAACACAGCCAAGCCAGTACTCTTATATGTTTGACATGCAGCTTTGCTTTGAGCAGTGATAGATACTTGTGTTTTGGGTGATGCTTCTACTGTTTCACCAACCTGATAACGTTTAGGAACTAAATAGCTTCTTACAACTCTCTTAAATGAACAACATTGATTATGCCCTCCAGTTTCAAAGATGTTTAAACCAGTCTATAATAAAAACCTTTGAAATAGGCTATCTTGAACGTTGCCCAAAAACAACAAAGAAAATTCTGTATAAATTGATATTTAGGATACATTTTCAAAAAAGGTCAATCCAGTCTGTTAATTTATGCCCACAATTCTGTGAGCACAAATATCTGCTTTAGATCTGCATGCTCCAGGTGAGATTTTCAAAGGAGTAAAGCAAGTAAAGAGTTAAATGCACACTGAGTGTCAAAGTAACAGGTACTCCTGAATCATGATGGTGCTTTTGAAAATGCCATTCTTAATCACTTCTATCCCTCAACCTGAATCATGTACAAGCAGGAAATGGAGGACATACACTCAAAAATCACTTTTCCCAGGGAAAAAAAAAGGTAGTGTGTACAAACCTGCAGACAAATACGAATCTCCAATAAGAGACTTCAAATATCTGTCTTTAGCAAATCTATTGCACATGTTTTCTGGACCTTCCAGCTTTAAATAATAATTAGTGGGATATTTTCAAAGGCACCAGCTTGACAGTAAACATCCGTGTGTGTCTTTCCTTACAATAGCTAAAGCCTGGCCATTTCCCGATACCAGTTCAGTTTCCCAATGCTGTGCTGTAAGTTTCCTTAGCTTCTACTTCATCAATTATAGGATGAAGGAAAGTGCAGACCTCTGGAGGTGACAAAATTGGAAGGGGCAGAAATTGGCATGGACACCAGCCTGGGGAAACCATTTGTGTTTAAGTGCATACCTCAAAATGGAAACAGGATTTTCCACTTCTGTGCAACTTCAAACCAAGAGATGAAAAGGTAAAAAATCTTATTGTATTGTTAAAATGTTTTGATACATACACACATTTTGTTTTGGTGCAAAACCTATCATAAAGATTAGTTTTAAAAGGACATTTGTTAGTCACCTATGTAAGGGAAGATTTTTTTTTTGGCTTTCTTCCTCTCTTTAGGATTTCATGAAAGCATAACAAATAGCATCTTTATCAAATTGTGATCTCTCCAGAAAAGAAGTCTGTCCACGTTCTTAACTCTCTTCCCCTTATCCCTATATTTAAAGTAAATTGAAATCATTTCCTGATTCTTTGCCAATTTATCCTTTATTTCATACCAAAGTAGCTAGAAGTAGTTATTTTGACTCACAATATTTTTCCCAGCAGAACTTAAAAGAAAAAGCAAAGTCTCTTTTCTCAAAAGCACTTCTGCTTTCTCTGTAACATTATTTCCCCATTTTAAAACTTTAACACATTACAAGAGCACATTGGGCCTGATTATAGGTTTTGTTGGAACAGTGACAGCTAGATTGGTTTTGTCCCTCATTTAGGGAGCCTTTAATAATGTTCCTTTTGCTTTCACCAAGGATTTTAAATTATTACTAGAAAAATGTATGTAGTGGTTTTTAAGCAGTACTTTGAATCCCTCTGACTCATTTTAGGCCAATCTAGTATCCACTGTCAGTGCAGACACAATGCATTGAAAATAAATTTTCTTTGCCCTTTCCTTTTTCCTGTATTTTTGGAAGTGCAAAGATATAGACAAGGGTGATATTTGATATGGCCTGACTCATCCATCCTTCTATTTTTATATCTGAGCACTTACAGAACACCTATTCTCATAGTATCCAAGCACCTCCCCACTAGTTAAAAATAAAAGTAGCAATGCATGATGGGACCAAGCCAGACTGCTGCTCAAATGGAAATCTCTGTTACAAAGTCAGTTTCTTTATTTTGTAATACCCAGTTTGTGACAGCCTTTTAAAGTTTCCCTTTAAGCCCTAGCCAGTCTTTTAAAAAAGAACTAGGAAGTACTAACAATTTGTCTAACAGATAAAGTCTAGTCTACAAACAAGTGTTTATGGATATCCCCTGTTACATTGCTCTACTTAGGATAATTTGCCATCCAGCAAGAGGCAAAATATATCTTTGCCCATAGTTAGTAATGCCAATCTAGATAATAATGCATTGTGTGCACATGCATGTGTATATGTGTTTGTTTCCAAGCTTTAGCCTGTCCTAAACACTGTACTTCTCTCTGAAACATTCTTATTTCAGCCAAAATTAAAACTTTTTCAAGTGTATTTATTCCATTCTACCAAGATGAGCTATTCTCTGTTTTGCTCATTTTGTAGGTGGTTGGAAGCCATGGATAAAGCTGTGCATCCAATCCAACAGGTAATTCTTTCTTATTTGAGAAGCAGACTTCTCTAGTGGACTAAGCATGGGATTGGGAGACATGGAGACTCCTGAGTTCAGTTCTGTTTTTATCTCTGCCACTGACACAATGTGAGGTCTTAGGCAACTCACTTAACCTTTCTGTGTCTCATTTCACTCATCTATAAAATGGTGTCAGTCATACTTCTCTACCTCTCAGCATTCTTTTTTTGGATTAACTGGATACCATTTATGTGAAAAAGTCCTCTTAATACCTATTTTCCAAAAGATCTTACATTGATTCAGCCACTACCAACATGATCAGTAATTTATTTGACTTGTTTTCTAAGCTACTGAATGCCTGTCTTCAACTGTTTCATCTCTAAGTACACAACAGTCATTTCTGGAGGAATTGGGGTAGGGGGGGTCTGTATCTATTTAAGCATGTAATTTATTCTATTAATGAATATTTTTCAATTATTTCCTCTTCCAGGTTTTTGGGTTTTTTTTAGTTACTTGCTTTCTACATTCATTTTTAGTTAGACCAAAACCTCTTTATTTGTTCCTTAAAATGCTATCCAGGGTCCTGTAACTGAAACTTTAGAACAGGGTTTGGCCAACCAGCAGCATGCATGCCACAAGTGGCACGGGCATCCTCATGTGTGGCACATGGCAGATCGGGGAGGGGGCAGGCAGCATGGTGGCAGATAGGGAAGGGAGCAGAAAACAGAGCAGAAGATTGAACAGGTCAGGGAACAGGAAGCAGAGCAGCAGATCAGGTAGGTGAGGGGGTTTAGAAAATACTCTGGAGGACAGAGGGCTTAATTTGTGGCATACCTGTCAAAAAGATTGACCCCCACTGGTTTGGAGTAAGCTGCAGAATTCATGATACCCCAGCAGTACTGTGCTTCTCCTGATCATTAATACTCTTGCTCAACATATTGATACAATGACACTTTGTCCTCCTAATAAATAAGGGGGTCTTTTCCACTAATGCACTACATTCCTTTCTTGTATGCATAATACTGCATTCCTCTCCTCAGCAAGAGAGAACATTTTCAGTTCACAGAAAAGCTGACACTCAGCTATATTTCTTTAGCTATTTTTCCCTTCACCATCCCGAGAAGGATGAAGAAGAAATAACAATCAAATGAAAAAGTAACAGAACAAGATGTGATTGATATTGCAAACATTCTCCCTGACTCCAAATGACAATGGCACAGGTTGATGCAACAATTTTTTTTAAACTGCATATAAACAATACATGCTAGTCTTAGATGTAGAAGTTAGGTTCCAAATATCCTTTTAGATGGGAAAGAAGAAAAAAATATGTTGTTCATGGTTCAATCTTACTCGATGCAGTTCTGCCCCCATCTCTCCCCTGCCTGCCCTTTTTTCCCCTTTTTGTCTATTTCCTTATGGTTCTCAGCAATCCTACTCTGTCTTGTTGGCCAATACTATCAGCAGCCTAGGCATTTACATCCTCTTCCAGAAATGGTAATAAGGAAATCTTTGACTAGGTCAAAAAGATTTTGCCTTCAAGATGAGACAGGAAAGCCAACCATAAGTATCTAGTAATGCTTTCCTCCAAGCCTTATATTCTATCCTCAAATGCTCCTATGACTTTCATGGATGTCAGTGGCAGTTGTGTATGAGCATCCCTGGTTAGAACGGGATCCTTAATTTTCCACATTCTATTTTTGGAAACCATAAAAACTGAACTGAAACAAGGCGAAACAAGGTCACCAGACAGTTAGTGCAGTAGTCCTCTTAGGACAAGTTGCACCACCTTGAGCTGCTAAACAAAATATACGAAGAAAAAGACCAGTAATTCTTTTAAGAAGGAGAAGTTAGTAACTATTTGCTGTCTTGCATATGCTTTTAATTGCACTTCTAATACACTGTACAAATACGTTGCTTTTAGAATGGGGGAAAGGGATTCAGCTGGCATGTTTGCATAAGGAAAGCAGAGTTCTTCATAAATTCTTACATGCAATTATTTGATTACTAAATATGTAGAACCATGTATGGGTAGATGTCACCCTGCACAACACGAGCCTGCCACCCCTCGCTATCAAAAACCCAGAGTGCCTGGGTCTTCTCCACCAACTAGACAAAACCAAGGATGTCTGGGTTCAGCACTACTGCATTTTGAAGGATGGTTGCTTGTATTTTTATGCCAGCATTCGGTCCATACATGCCATAGGTACGTGGTAACCATTTGTTCTTATATTGCTAATGTATTAATATTAATTGGAATGGTTTAATGCAGTTTAAAGTAGTACTTTCATATTCTTAAGGTGGAAATGGTGCTTTTACTGACAGAAACCACTTTTGGATTGGAGGGCTGAAGAAAGAAGCATTACTGGCAGTGGCCTGACCACAGACAAACACATCATGTAATCTGTTGCAAACTCATTTCACTTCAGCTGTTTCTAGATGTGGGGTGGAAAAAATGGTGCTTTACCTTAAACTCAGCACCCTCCCATGCCGAGCCCAGCACGTGCCTAGAAGGGGCAGTGCATTATTTGCACCCAGCTTTCCCAAAGTCTTAGAGACTGAGTGCTTTAGTGGGGCTTTTTTGGCTCTTTTATCTAATAACTGATTGAATCAGCTTTAGCTAAAAGCACCAAAAAGCCCCGCTGAAGCACCCGAAGCACACTGTGGAGCCAGGTGGAAGTAACACAGCACTGGTAGAGCATGTTATCCACCCCCCCACTCCCCCCCCCAATCTGTCAGCATCCTTCTTCATCTTTGGATAGTTAGATACCTTCTTACAATATCCAGACTAAACTTACACAGTTAAATATACTCTTGTAAAAAAAATGGTTGGGCACCATAGCAGATTTTCCCTTGCCACCAAAGCTCATTTCTGAGGTATACATTTTTCACAGCAGACAGTACTCTCAGAAATATAATTTCCATTGACAGTGGATTAGTGTGCGCCTAACTGGTATTCAATATGATATCAATGAAACTACAGGACTCAAAACTTGGAAAAGAAGTGTCCCTAGTCTTTGAATCTGTTCCCTGGGCCTTTTAAGTAATCTACCATGTAAATATAAATTGAGCTGCTGCTATTTCCTAGTGAAGTGTCAACTGTAACACTGTGGCATAGAGAAAAATGTCATGAAAAGTTACTGCTATATATGTAATACCCTCTCTTCAGAGTTAAATTAGCTAGGCTTAAAACGGTTCTGCCATGTCTACTGGCAAAACATCAAAGAAAGAGAACAACTTCTGCTTATAGGATTTTTAAATTTTGAAATGTCTCTCTTTTTCTTAATGGAAGGAAAAAACTACTAAAATATTTTTGCCACTGCACATTAAATGATTAAATAAATTATTTCTAAGAAGAAATCATTGCATGTGTGCTAGCCAGAAATAAAAATTGCACATTAGATGATATTAAACATTGCCACTGTATTAGCAGCTCATAGATCAACAGCTCAAAAGTGGAGAAACTGATAGTAGATATAACCCAGAAAGGCTATGGAATCTCCATCCTTAGAGGTTTTTAAGACTCGGCTAGACAAAGCCTTGACTGGGATGATCTAGGTGGGGGTAGTCTTGCTTTGAGCAGAGGGTTGAACTAGATGACCTCCCAAGGTCTCTTCCAATCATCATTTTCTATAATTCTATATGAAGTCCTCACCTAACAGCCAAATGTATCCCCATTAAGGCTAAAACTCTCATCAATTCCAGTGAAGGACTTGACAGAATGAACCAAATCTTCCTAAGCCGCTTCTAAATGTACAGGACTTACATGCATCCAGGTTTTGAGGTCCACAAAACTTAGTCCTCAAAATTACATGTACAAAGAAGTTGGCTGCATGCTTTTCCACGTATAAAAGTAGAACACATGGTGAGACTTAGGGATGTAAAGAACATTTTAAAAGTTATCCACATAACCTTTTCTAACTATATTGGTTAAATGGTTAACCAATAATATAGCAATTCTGAGACACCTGCTGCTGGGATCTGCTCCCAGGGCCCTTTAATGGGGAAAGGGGAGGAGCAGCGGGTGGGGAGGCAGTGGTGGCAAGCCCAGCCAAACAACACAGCCTACATAAAGCCCCATGCTGGGAGAAAGGGAGCTCCTGTGAAGGAGCAACTAATTGCTTAATTGACGAGTCATTAGGCTGCCTACTGTTTTCCTCTTTAACCTCAGAGGCTATAGGTACTAGTAGTCCCCTTTGCTGTTCCCCTCTCCCCCCCACCCTTTTTCCTCCTGCTGGGGCATGTAATGGATTCCCTTCCCTGCCAGATTGTGCCCCACCTGGCACTAAAAAATAAAGAGTAAGCTAACCAGTTATCACTGGGCTCATTAGTTAAAAATTAATTGTTTAACCTTTCACATCCCTAGTGAGACTGTAGTCCTTTTAAATCTTACTTCTGCTATTCTGCTTTCAATATTTCAAGTCAGTACCCTAAAGTACAGTTGTACTCTGAGAAGCAATGATGTAAAATGGCACCGTCTTATTCAGCTGCTCTCCATCTATAGTTCACATTAACGTCTGCTGACTTCAGTGACACGCCTACATTTTAACTGCTTTTTATTTTTATTATACCTGAAGGATCAACATAGCTGAATGTGCTGCAGCAAGTATTCATACAGAAAAAAAAATAGTTTTGAAGTTTGAGTATCATGACCAGTTGGTTACATCTGTGCAGCACAGATAGCATTGGTGCGAGAGAGACCAAATTGACAACATTTAGTTTGTAATGATAAAAATACCTCTGTCCAGTACAGTGGTCTTCATCCAGAAACGTGGAGAACCTCGATTAGTAGCAATGATCTGTGAAGCTGAGAAAAAAGTCACCTTGTCTCTCAGATCTCAAGATAAATTGCAGGGCAGGAAGAGAAAAACAATATCTGTCTATCTATCAATAGATATAGGTAGATCTGTATAGAAAAAAAAAATATATATACACACTACACACACACTACACACACACACACTACACAGACACACATATATACACACACTACACAGACACATATATACACACACTACACACACACTACAGACACACATATATACACACACACACTACACAGACATATATATACACACACTACACACACACTACAGAGACACACATACACACACACTACAGAGACACACATACACACACCCACACACGACACACACATATATACACACACACACACATATATACACACACACACATATATACACACACTACACACACACATATACACACACCCACATACACACACACTACACAGACACATATATACACACACACAAACATAAACACACACATATATACACACACACAAACATATACACACACATATATACACACACACAAACATATACACACACTACACACACACACTACACACACACACAAACATATACACACACACTACACTCACACACTACACACCCACACACACACACACACACACAAAAATAAAGATTTCCAGATGAAATATGCTCAGTTTACAAACACACACACACATGCATACCCATATCCATACCTGTATCTATATACTGTATATAGATATATATAGATATGGATGTGTGTGTGTTTATTTGTAAACTGAGCATATTTCATCTGGAAATCTTATATAAATAAAAATATGGGTTCCCACAATGCCATTTTCTATTCATTTTTCAGTGTAAAGCCGCATGGTAATGATATTTTTTCCGTACATTGCCTATATTAAAAATAATGCATATGTATTTGAGTATGCATATTTTGATTCTGTGATGCACAAAATCAAAATCATCTCTCTCTAAAAAGGCATTATAAAATCTTTCCTACTGCACAGCAGAAGAGGTAGTGACACCTTCACAGTTTGCAGTAAAAATGGTATTCCTGCTAATCCCTGTTTGTGCCATTTCCCTTTGTCCAGGTGGGATTTACCTGCAGGGTTATACTGTGAGCGAACAGTCTCTGGGCTCCAGGAGATCTGTAATTGAAATGAAACCTCCCTCCGAAGAATTTAAAACCTTCCACCTATGTGCAGAGAACGTAAATGAAAACAAACGGTAATTTGAGCTCTTTCTGTTCTCTTTGCCAAACTTTTTGAGCAAGTAAAAACCCTACAGTTCTGGAACAATTGATGACAACTTTCCACTTTGATGTCATCTCCTTGCTCATACTTCTTCTTAATCTAGTTTTAGTCATACTGCAGCACAATATGCTGGCATATGAGTCATTGATGCTGTTATTGTCATTGCGGAAGATATAGCAAGGCTGGATTATGGAGGTTCAAGAAGGAACCTTGTTAAAGTACCTTTCATAACAGCAAGTGGGTGGTTAGACTCAACGGAAGAACTCTAGCAATTTTCATGAGGGAAGGCCAAAGTAAATCAAAAGTAGATACTAGTGTTTCTCAAGGGTGAATTACTCCCAACACAGATTATTATAATTAAAAAAGAAAAAGTAATCCATTAAATCACTTAGGTCTATGATATTGGTCATCTCAGTACAACAAAAATGTCAATGAGGTCAATGGGAGTTCTGAATGAGCAAAAGACTGAATTATAGGGTTTGGATTTTAGTGCAGTAGGCAAAAAAAACCCCACCAAAAAGCTATTTAATGGCTTGAAAACTTGTGTTCAGATTTTACCTTTCCAGTCAAGTTCCTCCCTTCCCAGACTTCTCTAGTCCACTTACTACTATCATTTATAGTGATGTAAGTGTACAACACATTTAGAAAGACCCCTTACAAAAGAAGTCTTCTTTCCCAGTGCAGATAAAACACTTACTCGCAGTTGTTGGTCCTCCTTTCTTTCAGATGGGTTACAGCTTTGAAAGCCTCTATTAACAAATGGTTGCCCCTACACCAGGCCATTCAAGACTTTATGAATCGACCACTGGAGGAGACAAGGATGTGATGAAAAATCTGAATTTTCTTTTCATTTCCACCACACGATAGCTTGCAAGACCATGTCTTCCGAAGACACGTATTTCAAAAAGATTTTTTTTTTAGGGAATTTTAGCATTGGTATACTTGTGCACTACTCATCTTTTGTAAAGATTAGTAAATAAAAACAAAATTTATGCTATATGCTTTGTGGATGCTTTTCCTGTGCATTTATTTCTGTATCTATATTCCCTTAAGTAAACCAAAATCAGTATCTAACTTTAGAAACACCTTGGCTTTTTGGATTTTGCCATACTTACTGGCTGTACTACTTCTTGCATTAGATTTATCATATGATTTTTTTTATGTTATGGGCAAATATAGCCATTATAATCATTTATATTTTCAAGATGATCCCTTAAATTGGTTTCCCTGGGGGGGATTGGCCAGAAAATACTAGAATGAAACAGCCACAGAGACTGCTTACAGATGTTTAAAAAAAAACCAAAACACTTTACCAGAAGAAGCAGTAGGTTAGTTCAGCCCAGCTCTGCAGGACTTGTATAGATCAGACACTTCAGCGGGGCTTCTTGGTGCTTTTATTTAATAACTGATTCAATCAGTTAGTAGATACAAGTGCCAATATACCCCACTAAGGCACCCAATGTATACAGACATTGGGCAAGCCATGTCCAACTAATACACTGCCTCTTCTGGGCATGCACTGGGTTCAGTGTGAGGGCACAACAAATTTAAAGTAAAGCACCCTTTTTTTTTGTTGTTAATATCTCTAAGCAGCCTAAGCAGTTTTGCTTGAGAGAGCTAAATAGAAACCTGACATATCAAGCAGGGCAGCCTAGTGCGTACACAAGTATATGATTTTACTGATATTCATATTCATGTGTATTCTATATTAGTGTAAATTTTAATGAAGAAGTAGCTTTGATACAGCCAATTGCCATCATGGCTTATCTCACTTATAGAGAAAAATCAACCTAAGACTGGGATACATTATGTCCTCTAAATCTTGTGGTGAGAGGTCTTTTAAATCAAGGACATCAAGGTTACACAAACATCTGTGGCTATTACAGCTGGTCAAATAATAATAGTAATTTAATCATTTAGTCAATTTTGTAAGCTAATTAACATTTTGCTCCTCTAAGCAAGAGAGAGAGTTACTAGCCTAGGCACAGTGCACTGAAAATGTAGCTACAAGACTTCCAGTTCAAGAGGTAACCTATTCAGAACAATGCAAGGTATTTTAGGGGGAATGGTAAGTTTGTGATGACACAGGTGTGTTTTTACACACACACACACACACACACACACAGAGGAGCAATCATATTTTGTTATTATTTTTTACACAGAAAAGTGTACCATTTTTGTCCACATCTTGGTTGGCTCAGGTACACATGCTACTGATTTGAGACTAACACTAACCTAACAGATACTTAGATCTAAGAATCAGGGAAGCAGCAAAAGACAGTGAAAAAGGAAGTGCAACAATAATAAGCTCATGATCTAATTTAAAATTAAAAAATGGTTGCAAAAAAAACCATGTCGCGGAATAAAATGTAAGAATTTTTTTCTTCCACACTCTCTTCATTAAGGTTCTGATCCAGCAAAAGTACTTAAACCTATCCGGGATTCAATTTTGCCTTCAACTCTTGGGACAAACTATTCCTTTCTCCTATAAGTAGTAACACTGAAGTCATTCACTAGTGTAAGTGATGCCACAGGCAGAACTCATGTGGCACAAGCCATTACATATGGTTTGTATACAAAATTAATTGAGCCTAGGACACATGGCAGAGAGAATCTGCAGTAAATTTACTGAAGAAAGAGTTCAAGGACCTCAGTAAGACTATGCTGATGACTCTGCACCACTTAGTGAGTAAGGGTTATGGAATTGGGCCATCTCCTTTATGACCATATTACCAGCATTTGACCATAACTAAATACCTTATCAGCTGGAGAGCTTTCCTTTTCCTCTGCAAATCTGTGACACCTCTGAAGCATGTATGGGTTGTATCGCTATGTTTGTGCTTAATTTTCATCCATAGTATAACTTTATAATGAACCCCGTTTATAAGAGACCTGTAGCAGGTTAGCTCAGTTTACACAGCCTATATTTTTGAAGGCATCCTTCAAAAACCCTAAGAGAACCACCGCAGCTCTGCACTGCAGCCCCTAACCTCCAAGTCTTCTCTCTGTCTCCTTGCTCTGTCTTACTCTGCTGGGGTCTTTTCCAGATCCCAAGAGAGTACCCTGGCAGCCACCAGCCTGAGAGCTCTTACTCAATTCCCCCTGTTCTCTCTAGCTCCCCTCCCTGGGAGCTTTTAACTTCCTTTGGCCAGCCAATTATTCTTAGCAGCTGACCCACTCCTCCAAGCTGGCCTGCAATCACCAAGTCAGTGTCCTCAACTGTTGTGCAGCCCCTGAGGTATGCAGCCTGCTACAGCCTGGTATACACAGCCTGTTATACTGGGCTATAGCCCCAGCAAACCTGTAGCCTGCTACAAGACCCCCTGCTTCTAAGCCCAACAGCAGGAACAAGTTGTTTTCATCATTTCATCAGCAAGTTGACTAATTCTATTATAGCAAACACCCTTTTATTTAATGGACCTTTCTCACAGTCCTAAAGGAGTTTGTTATGAGGTTGCAATGTATGTCAAAACTAGAAAAAGAGTCCCCTCTCTGACAATGGAAATCCAATATACCTTAAGCAAAGTCAGTAATGTTGCATAGGTTCAAAATACATGCTATATTTTACGGGGTATAGGTTGGTACATTGTTTAAGTCGACCCCATATTTCTGTAAAAAAAAAAAGTTAGGATTTGTATGTGTCCGGTATATAAACTGACCCTGCCTCAGTATGCGAGGTGCTGGAAGCCCAGGCGGGCTTGTGAGAGAGGTGACGTGCTGGTGGGTTCCTGAGAAGTTGGATCAGGCCCCTGGGAGCTCAACCAGCACGCAGTCCACTGGCAGCCCACCTGGCTGGTGAGGGGAATTAAACTCCCTTCCTACCCCATTCGCTTGAGGCTACTGCTAGGGCTGGCCACAGCCCCTGCTGCTCCAGCGATGAGTGGGGAAGAGAAGTGCCTGGCAGGGGCTGCTCTGCCCCAGCCAGGAAGACCCCAGCTGGTGTTCCTGGGGGAGAAGGGAGAGAGGAGGGAATAAATCTCCTCCCTACCCTTTTCACCTCAGGGAGCCATGCCAGGCAGGCATCTGGCCATGCCTCCACCCCTGCTCTGGCTAGAAAGCAGAGGGGTGGAGCCAGCCCTGCTCTGCTGAAGCAGACAGCACAGCCCGGCCCAGGGCTGCAGACCATGCTGGGGGACTGATTTAACTTTAACCAGGAAGGGATCTGGGACAGAAGTTCCAAAAACTGGTTTGAACTCAATCACTTCAACATGATACTACATTCAATCAGGTTTATCTCAAACCAGTTTCAGCCATTTTGAAACTGGTTTGGAAGCTTCTGTTCTGTTATAGGTTTAAACCAGTTTCTGATCACTTAAACTGCATTATGTGCAACTTCTGTCCCAAGCCCAGGGGCTTTGTGTAGGCACCAGTATTAAGTGAATGAAATTTATTAAAGACCCCTATTGGTAACATAAAAGCAGTAACATTTTTTAGCTTCTTCCTAAAAGATGCATCATTATGTGCTGTGGGCACATGGGAATTGTGGGTCCTCATTGGGTATGATCCTGCCTCCTATCCTCTTAATATTTTCCTGTTGGAATAAGGGCTTGAACCTGCATAATGCTAAACATCCTTGTCCTATTCCTGCAGTCAGGATAACACATTAGCAAGAAAAGACAAAGAAGCAGTCCCATTCATGTTAGCTGATCCTACTTAGGTTTTTAAATTTAAGCAGATGATTAAAGGTTTTGAATAATCAGGCTACAATACTAGGAACATTTCAAGATAAGACTTTAAAAAAACAGCTTCCATTTTTCTGGTTTTATTTGTCAATCTGGGATATAAAACAATAAGCATTACTTAAAGTAGATTAGGCTCGAGTCATTAAAGTTCTAAGAACTACAATAAAACAAAGACCAATGTTTTATATCATATTCATTTGCAACAACCCAACTGCAGTCTGGGCACAAGCTACAAAAAGAATACAACTGTTTTGTTACAAGGTGCATTTAAATGTAGCTTCTTGATTACTAAGACTTCCACTTGGAATAAAGATGTAATCCACAAGGTATTTCATGAATAAAGAAGCAAAAAGATAAGTAACAGCAGTTATCTTTTTAAAAGCTTGGATAAAAAAAAATAATGAAATCATTTTCAGTGGTACTCACATAACACCCAACCAATATATGCTCCATTTAAAGAAACCACTTGGAAAAATCTGTCAAACAAAACAGTTCAGAAGAACCCCTAACCTGCTTCCCCCCCCCCCCCCCCATCTTTCCATCACAGTTCTGTGATCTACGACTGACACCTACTTCTCTAATTTGCCAGTAGCTAAATGTAACTAGAATTGTAGCAAGCACATGTAGGTAGATTGTTTTTTTTATGAATAAATTAGCCAAGAACATCTTCAGTCAACAACAATAAGAACACTCAGACAGGAATTTGTGAAGTATCTAATAAGTATATGGCCAGTGTACTTCTAAATTTGACAGTAATCTTTATATATGATTTTCTGTGAAAAGAGGCTAAATGCATTACAAAGGTAGGTGGTACTGGTCTCATTACTATACCACTACTGTTCAGCCATCTCACTGTATAACCTCAGCTTTTTCAAAGAGAATAGCAATAAAACAGTGGGAAAATATAAATATGGGAGAAAACAGTTGTATATAAAATCTAAAAAATGTGCACCTTCCTTAGCCCTTTGGTTGACAAATTACAAACAAATTCTTACTATTCCGTTAAATTCCTAGGTGATTAGAATAATTTCTATAATGCCCTGTACATTTCTATAATGCCCTATTTGACTGATGAAACAGAAATCAGCCCTGTACATTTCCAGTTGTGCACCAAAAAACTACGGGTTTTAAAAATCACTAACTAGTGCACTAAATCCTTTTGCAATACAGTGAATACGTAAGTCAAAGGCACCCAAGAAAAATGATGACTGTTTTATTAGAGAAGGAAGCCTTCTGGAACCAGAGTTTAACCTCAGTTCATCTGATCAAAAATAAAATTTGAAGTGCATTTTTCCCTGGAGTGAGGAACTCTGAATTTTAATTCAGTCCATTAAAGAAACAGCAGCTAGCTACAAATGTTCCAAATTCAGACATCCCCAAAGGCTGAGCGTGTTTTATTTCAAGGTTTGATTTGGATTCCCTTCTTAGATTTTAAGTTTAATTTTTAATGGAGGAATGGAAAGAAAGAGGAGGGACAAAGTACCATGCTAGTATTTTTCTAGTTGTTTTGAAAATAAAACTTAGGGGGAGTTTGTGCTTTAAGTGAATAATTTGCTGCTGCCCTCAAGGCAGCAGGAACTGTTCTTACCATGCAATACTATATTGTCAGTAACTCATCTCATCTCATTTGTTTGCATTCAAGAATTTGTATTTATTGCTAGATCTGTATTCAAGGTTCTCTTTTCACTGCCAGGAAAAAGGATAACTATACTGAAACCAGAATGCTTCCATTAGCAGAGTATGATATTCCACTGAGAAGAAATCAGGTCGCATTCGTGAAGCATGATTTATTCAGCCGGTTTGCTGCACTCCAAATGGAGCTCTTTTTCTGCACTATTCAGCAGAAAACGTACACAAGGTTCTACAGAGGGGAAGCCACAGAAGGTCACCAAATGTTTCCCACATAGTACTGAGCTATTTAGCAGGAAACACTTTTGGGCTACAAATATTTTTTGCCAATTGCATAATTGCCTTCGGTACAGAAGTGCTCAAGGACACAAAGGATTTTGTTTCAGCTCCCCCCTGCACAAGCTACTTTCCTAATTTACCTGATGCAACCTAATGTACAAAAACAGAAATTCATTTTTATTGTTGACACCATTTTTGACTATGCAAAATGAATCCAGCTCAAACTGCTGTAAAGATAAGGTGCATCTTTACCAAAGCTGGCAGAGGAGCAATGAGCAGTTTCAGTGTCCTGGGCACCAGCGCCTGGGCTGATAGCAGGTGCTGCCTCCATCCTTGTACCCAGCTCAGAATTGGCACATGGGACAGGCTGGTGGTCACCCACCCTAGTAGCAGTACTGAAAGGTGTGACATTACAGTATCATTCTTGGATGGAAATCTGATTGCCTGAGCTTTGACAATGTACTATCACTTATACTCATCCACCATGCTGGTATTAAGCCCATGCATCAGATAGCATGCTAATTTTGCTTGGAGGCAACCACGGAAAGGTTTTTAGAAGGGCTGTGCAGGATACAGAAACTGACTTCTCTTATTCCAGAAGATCATCTCAGTTTCAAATAATGCTAAACAGCCCAAATACTTCACAATAAAGGGCTACATGCTGATGTAAGCAGTCAGGCCTTTTTCCTTCAAAATACCTTTTCAAGACCAAATGTTTTTCTATAAATGAAAACATTTCATAAAGCTTGTCAATTTTGATTAAATGTTCTCTCAGGGGGAAAAAGGGATTTTTCTCTTTAAAAAATTGCAATTTTAATATTTTATTTTTATTTTCATTTTGTCTTTAATATCTTAATATTATTTTGTGACATGTCCCCAGTAAGAGCGTGTATTATAAAAAGATATAATATAACACTTCAAATAGCCTAATATGGTAAGATTAAGGTTAGCTGCTTAGAACTCACTGAAATGGCTGCAATTTTTTCTGTCTCCTGTTAGAATAAAACCATTTCTTGTCCAGAAGATGTTTCCCTCAACATTATATATAATATGCGTTTAATGATTTCTTAAACATAAAATATTTTAACTTAATTTCATCCCAGAATTTCTATAGAAATATTTTCTAAAACCTGTTTCTTCAGAATTTCCATTTAAAAAAAAATTAAAACATTGGGTTTTATTCCTAACTAGAATGAAAAAGAAATTTAAATGTCAACATTTCTTTTAAAATAGAAATTCAAGTCTTGGCCAGTTTTACCTGCTGATAATAAGGAGTAATACTAACAGTTAAGATTTTTCTCTCTCATGTTTTCTTGAGAGCTTCAGTGCTCAGATTTTTCTTCATGGGAAGAATAAGGTATGCCATGTGCAGCTTGCTAAACAGAAACATTAGGAGGCTTTTAGTTAATTATTGTTTCTTGTAAAAGCTCCCTCAAATGATAAACCACTTAAGTTTCATCATATTGTACCAGACTAATGAACCTCTGTCACCCATTGAGTAGATACAATTAGAATAGAGCCTTTTGAATTTGTAGTTGCCACAGAAACAGGCATTCTAAAATAATAAGATGACAAATAATTGTACAAAGACACAAGATTGACCAATTATCTTACTGTTGGTAACATCTCATGAAACAATGACTGAATTCTAACAGTTAGCCATAAAGGTTTTCATTAGAGGAAAGATGAGGATGTATTGGAAAGCAGAAATAATTTCCCAAAATGAGTATTACCAGGTCCATAAACCAGAAGGTCTCATCATATGACGATGTCCCCAGATATTACTAAACAAAGTCAGCATTTAAAAGCTCTACAATCTCTTGAGGCCCTTGCTTTTAAGTGAATAAACATTATGTTTTGGCACTATTTGTTGTCAGATTCCTTATAAGAGAAGGGAATCGTAGGAGGCATAATGCTCAGTACAGGGAAATCATATAGCACATTTGGGATCCAATTTTGCCAAATTCTCCTGGTCTTTTGTCCTCAGTGTAGGACAATTGACTTCAATAGAAGCAGATTATACCAGTTGAGTTTCTGCCCAATCGAATCCATTCAGTTTTTTAAAACTGAGACACAGTAGAGACCAAAACAAGTCTTCAGTACTTCCATTTTCCCAGCATTTTTCAATGAACTATAATGATATGCCTCCATTTGAGTAGTAGATGACATATCAGAATTTCAAATGAATAGAGCATATAGTCAATGACTTCAGTATAACAGAATCTGTCCCCACGTGAGTTATAAATGTATATCTTACATCAGTATTTCTCAAGCTCAGATATGAGATGTCTGCTAGCGGCCTGCTCACGGTGTTATTAATGATTATTAAAAGACAAAAAAAACACTAATTAAATAAATATCATAAAATTATTTCACCACGTAAGCAATTACTATAGTTGCCCTGGATTATTTGCTAGTCACTTATGGGAAGAGACAACTTACTTGTGAAGGAGGAAAAAAGCAACTCAAGAGATATATATACTCCCTAAGTTGTGGTGCCACAGTAAGACAAAATTTGAAAAGCCTTAGCCTAGACTTTGCTATGACAGACAATCATGAATCCAACCCATTATTACTGGAGATAAGGAATACGTACAAAAATTGTCAACAGGTCATGAAAAAGGAATAATATGTAACTTCAGTAACAGCATTAAACGATGCATGAAAGTAGACAAATTCAGTGGACACCACTGAAAAGCAGCCAGGCTTGTTTAGAATGCTATAGCTGGCCCTACACCAACCACATTACACATCACAGTTATTTGCAGATAAAGAGAAGATTGTGTCTTCACGACATGGAAATTTCACATAAGAGACCGGACACACATCTTGCTGGGGTTATTTGACCTGAGCAGTCTTTCCTGCCCAGGGCAGGGGGGCTGGACATGATCTCACAAGGTCCCTTCCAGCCCTAAACTTCTGGGAATTTGTGAAGCAATCTCTCAAGTTGGAATAGCCCAGGATACAAAAGTTAAGACCTCTTTACACTGGACTCTTTAATCATGTGTTCCTCAGTTTTACACATCATCTTAAAGTCAGCACAGCAGTGAAACTGTCATAGAGGTAGGGCTTATATGTAAATATGTTATGAATATTGTTACTCAATAATTTTATAAAACCTGTAAGTGACTTGATCAATCAAGGGAAGTTACTGTATACTGGGGTTTCTAAATATACTGAGGTTCAAAAGTACTATATACTCATGGTATTTGATTTTGTTTTTCCCTCACTACCCCTGACGGAAAGCTTTTTTAGAACATCATATAACATGATGGCAAATGGTCATTCTGAAGAAACTGACAAACAAATAATGGATAGACAATTAAATTATACCCAGTTAAAAGTGGGAGGGTCTTACCTTATGTCAGATACTCCACATCTGACAAAGTAGGTTGTTACTTATAAAAGCTCTCTGAACTGTCTGGTCTCCTGCCCTATCTTCTGCCTGACAGACCAAGATGGTTAGCTGCATCTGTGCTCAGATGCTTCAGAGCATCTTTTTGTGTATCTGTTTGTACCCCACGCTAAGTGGAAACTAAAATTTGTGGAAGCTTCTCTGTAGAATAGGAAAGCTAGGCCTATTCCATTCAAGAATAAGCTGCCCCTGTTGAGCATTCACTTATCAAGAGATAGGTATGCCCAGCATCTGACATGGTATATTTCTACCTTAACCACTTTTTAACTCAGTTAAATCCATGCGTCTGTCCATACTCTTGGTAAATCAAAGAACATAGTTACAAGGAAAACAAAATTGCATCTAGCAACACAGTAAGCAGTCGACATAGAGGGACATAGATCCCATGCAGGAATGTGACGTTGTCTGACAAAAAATATTTTATGGATATAGTGACAAAATTCACTGCATTAACTACGGCTTTTATCTTACTGGGAGAAAAAGATCAATCAGCAATGAGCAGGTAAGACATTACTCCCAGAAATAATACCCAAACCTGGAAGACCAGATAAAAGTATTTGATGAGTACTAGGCATAATGAGATTGTAAGGAGATGCTGGTGGTAATGGGTTTGTTGTTATTGCTTTCCCTAGATTTTTAGGTTTTATTTTAATTACCTGAAATGAAGAAGCCAAAGAGGGAATAGATACCCATGTTGCAAAGCAGAGTTACAAATTCCACCTCTAACAAAGCAAAGCCAAAATTACCTAATTGGAGACATGTTTGTTTGTGGGACATGTGATTCCGAGTTGCAGCACAGATTGTTAGAAACTGAAATCTAGAGGGATGCCTCCAAATAGCAAGAGCAGCAGAATACCTGAGGCAAAGCATCAAACTAATAATAGCCACCAGAGCAGAATAAATACACAGGACTGAGCCAAAGGAACCAAGGAAAGAGGACATAAACAGACCAAGTGTGGATGCAGGTATCTTGATCCAGGGTGTATTCCCTGGAAAGTAGTATGAATGGTAGAAAGAGAACTGCTTAGCCCACGGTCACCAATGCAAAGGCAGAACTACTCTCCGTCCAAATACATTAGGAAATAAAACAGCAGCAGTACACACAATGATGGAGTATGCAGAGACTTCCAGTGCATGGAAGTCTGTATGACTGTAGCTGGTTTCTTCATAGGCTTGCCACACAAGTCCTAGGTGAGTTTGTACAGCTCTCACTGAAGTCCTGCTGCCATGTCTTCCTTACTAATGGTACCAGTGCAGGCTAGATGAAAGCTTATGCAAGTGCTCTGCAATAATCACACTTATACTTGCTTTCAAATCAGATGCACTGCATATGAAAGCTTCCAACCAGCCATATGTCATATTTCAATCATGCTATTAGATCAGGATGTCAAACGCATCTAGTCCTGTGGGCCAGATGAGCTTTGCTGGGCCAGTCCACTGGCCAAATCAGCTAGACACAACGCACAGGGCCATCCAGCAGTGCCACGTACACAGTAGTCCCCATCCCTGCCCCCTGTTCCAGGTGCAGGGCATGACAGACATGCTTGGGAGTTCATGCTGGGGTAATGTATGGGCTGGAACCAGTGCTGTAGGTGCTGCATACAGCCCAGGGGATTCAGCATGAGAAGGCATTGCATTCTCTGGGGCTGGACCAGATTTGGCCATGCCAGAGCCAATGTGCAGAAGCAATCTAGTAGGGTGCAACATGCAGTGCTTGCCCCATATGCCACCTGCACACACTGCCCACAGCACAGGGGGCTGGCACGGGGCAACACAGGGCTTGTAATCTGAGACCCACAGGCTGGATCATAGGGCTCCACAGGCCAGATCCAGCCTGCAGGCTCTATATGACACCCCTGTATGAAATCAATAATCAATTTGATTTCATATAAAGATCCAACTGCAATGACATCCCACCAATATCAATAAGTAAAAATATCAGTCCAGAGAATGTGACCAAATGCTTTTTTAAGTCCAATAAAACCATTCCGAGATCACTTGTGGGTAAATGCAGATTGTCACTGAGGAACCTATGAAAAAGTGAACAATATCACCTGGAGGTTATGGCCATTCACATGCAAGAGTACCATCTACTACTAGCAAGTTACCAGCATATCCTCAACAATGCAGGAGAGGGAGAACAATCATTGTACCCCATGTGCAGTATTACATTTGCACAGAATCTGAGGATGTCTTTCAAAGAAATGGCTGCCTGGTGGACAGCCCGAGAAAGAAACACTCCCTGTGCAGCCTGGAGACACAGCAAAATGCAAAGCTCTATTAGCCCTGGTGGAACTACTGATGAAGGGATTTGCAGAAGGAATCCTGAAAAGAAGGGAAATCACTATTTTGAACCTACCAGAGTGAATCAGTAACCTACTAGTGCTGAGAAAAACCTTCAAGTAAACTGAGTGTCTACTGATCTAATTCCATATAACAGGTCGTTGAAAAGTAGTCATTGCCCATTGCCAATAATTGAAAATATTACTATTTATCCAGGACAAAAATTCTCAATGGAACAGGAGGCAGACACCATCTACATACTCCAGCACCTTTTTGGGAGGCTACCGGAGTTCCAGCAAGGGGCAGAACAGAGTGGTGCATTACACACAGTAAAACAAGATTGTATAATGGTTGTACAGCCAGAACTGGCCAGATAGCAAGGAGTAAGTGCCACAGGTGGCTTTCCCCTCATACCAGGTGAAAAATGAGCTGCATAAACAAGACAAGCTTTTGTTTGAATGGGGAAGAGAAGCAATCCCAACAGATTTAAGAGCTTAGTGAGATGGATACATGTTTCATACCTGTGCATAGAAGTATGCCTGAGACAAAGTGTGCACCAACTGACCAGGCACAAATGCCAAACTAAGAACATACATGAAACAGTGCGAAGGGTGTATAGAGTACAGTGATTATGGAGAAGGGAGACTCTAAGGGCTTATTTCCAAGATGACCCAGGAAAAAGGTTGTGATGCACCTGCTCACTTTTAATGACAGGAACTACATGGTCACAAGAGATTACTATTGCAGTTTCTGGGAGGTGCACTAGGATTATCAGGAAAGAAAGATTGCAAGGTATAGCATACCAAATTTTCTAGGCTCAGACAAGGACCCACAGTACACTGCAGCAAAACACAAACAATTCAACATCACATGGAAGTTTGAGCCCAAGACGGTTCCCTGCATGCTCAGAAAGCAATGGGAGGGCAGAGTTGACAGTAAAGGCAGCCTTACTACCCACCTGATACTTCCTTTCTCTCACCTCTTCTCTGTCTTGTCCATTTATACTGTAATGTCCTAGGAGAATCTACAGGCCATGGCATTGGCTAGGATTTGTATGCTGTACGATAATACAAATCATACAACTTTTATGATAAGAATGAGAAGTCTAAACACTAAGAGCATGAAGACACAAAAGATATTGATAAATTGCAAATGAATATGTCTGCTTCTGCTATCAGACAAGCTTTCCTAACACAAATATTTGATTTTTTAAAATTTTTGTGCATTCAGGCTTTGAATTCAGAGTTTAAAACATAAATAAATAAATAAATAAATAAAGGAAAATACCAAACCCCCCCTACATATTATTATTTAGAGCCAAGTAACAATCTTGTAGGAAGGGGAGATCTGGGTTCTGACCCCCAACTCATTATGAATTTGGTATCAACAGGCCATTGGATAAAATGAATAAATAGTATTAGGAGCAAAGACTGGATGCAGGGACTCCCAGGGCCTATACAGTCATGTTACTTCTTACTCTTCTCTCTTAGCAACATGAATCTTTCATTCTGGCTGCTCAGTGGCACAGCTTCAACAGGAGTGGGAGAAAGTGACCTGAGCCCAGACAACCCTATGGCCTGGTGATCAAGCCACTCTACCAGGAGATATGGATTGGAACCCTCTCAGATTACAGAGGACACTGAACATAGGTTCTCACTTTCTGAGCAAGTACTTTACTGACTGCAAGGTAGGTGATGGCACCACCAGCCCCCATTGCCACCAACTCCTTCTACTCCTCTGGTGACAGTGGTTGTGGTGGCAACTGGTGCTGGTTGGTTTTTTTTTAAGTGAGCTAATCATTTGTACCCCAAAAGCCTAAATTCCAGAATGTGTTTCAAGCTGTCAGTCCTATCATTAAGTAGGCATCTGACTTAGGCTTGTAGGGAGGTATTTAAGTCCTGGAAAGAAGCAGAATTTCAGACACAGTGCTCTCTTTAGAACTTCCTCTTGGCTGGCTAGGTCATCCGCTCTCCTCAGCATGCCGGCAGATGCAAATCCCATTGTTTCACACTCCTTCAGTCGTTGATTCCACATGCTCAGTGTCAGTTAAGTCTATATCCCAATGAACAGGCCACAACCTGAAGACTGGGGACAGAAGTTACACGTAAACTGGTATGTGTGTGGATACCTTTAAGAGTGTTATGTATAAATTGTTACATTGGCCCAGGGATTGCAGGAAAGAACAGATCAGTAGGCTAAGAAGGCACTCTGAATAAACGAGCTTTATCATTTTGTAAATTCAACTCCTTTGTCTTTTAATAGTAACACGTGGTACCAAGAACAGGCGACACTTGCAGCTCGTAAAGGGGAGAAAAAAGCGGCATCATGAGATTCACTAAAGGAAACAGAGTTAATAACAAAGCAACAAGAAGTGACAGAGGAGATTCAAAATGACACAGAAGTAGAGACATCTGAACAAGGAAACCAAACAAGAGCTGAACCAATAAGCACTGAGAAAATCACTTAGAGCTAAAAAGCCAACACAAAGACTAATAGAGGCCTGTTAAAATATGCTTCAACAATGGGTTGAACTAAACTTCCAATGTTAGTATTACATGGGAACATCAGTATTATGTTACATCAGGCTTGTCCAACATACAGCCCATGGGCCGCCATGTGGCCCTCCAAGCCGTTTTCTGAGGCCCAAGGTGCTGCGACGGGAAACAAAAGTAAACACTGTACTTTCATTGTGGGGGGGGGGGGGTGTGATGTGATACCACTTCCTGTGGGGTCCTTGAATATGGCTCACCGGCCCACTGGGTGATAAAAAGTTCATGATCCGGCCCTACATTCAAAAAGGTTGGACACCCCTGTGTTACATGTAAAGGGGGAACATGTCTGGATACCTTTAAGAATGTTATGTATAAATTGATACATTAGCCTGGGGATTGCAGGGGAGAACAGCAGATCAGTAGGCTAAGAAGGCTCCCTGAATAAACAAGATTTATTGTTTTATAAGTTTAACTCCTTGGTCTTATGAGAATAACACAGTATGTTCCAAGTGATTGGAAACCAGTTCAAAACTGTAACACAAGTTCAGTTCAGTGCACATAAATCACTTTCAAAATGGCCAAAACAGGTTTTAAGATAAACCTAGATGGATGTAACAGACTTTACTGATTTAGGTTAAATAGGTGTTTTGAACTTGTCCCAGATCCCCTCTAGATTCAAGTTAACTCAGATTCCTCTAGCTTCCCAGGCTCCTTTGCACCTCACCTCAAAATCCTGCCTTTTGCATGGTGGGTGAGCTACCTTTGGCCCAAGCTGTCTGCTTCAGCAGAGCAGGGAGACATATTCTAGCACCCTCTGGCTTCTGTCCTGGGACACTGCAAGTATGTGGCTGTATTTCTGGAAACAAAAGTGAATGTCTGGTCACTTCTTTCTCAGTTGAATCTATGCAGTTTAGACTAATCTACAAAGATTGAGTAGATTCAGCTTCAGGCTTTATGACTGTCTGTACTTAGCCAAAAGGGCCAAATTCAGCCCTGGCTTGATTGGACACAGTCTCCAATTAATTCCAAACAAAACTGTGTCTGTTTATGCAATGGCTGAATTTAGCCCTGTAGTTTGAAGCCTTGCTAAAGTCTATATTTCTTGAAATCTATATTATCCAGGAGGAAATGGCTTTCTGTTTGAAGTTATGCCTAAGGAGCAAGAAAGAAGCTATAAGATATGGGGCCATATGTTGTAAAACTAAAATAAAAATATTCCCCAGCTCCTTGGATGATAAATTATAAAATGGAGTGAAAATGGGTTTACCTGGGATTCAGGTAATTCAAGAGAAAAGCTATTTTTCTATAAAACAGGTTTAATGGTCTGCATCTTAAAACTGGGGAAAATAACACTTCATTGTCCTCTGGAAGACATGAAATCAGCATTGCAAATATGTTTGTTATGGGAGGTTACAGTGACAGTCAACCACACCTGATCAGTGAAAAGAAACTATTCAGCGATCAGCAGGCACAGTCCTATTATGGGGACCATCTGGGGAATGGTAAAACTACATAGCAAAGGGCCAAAGTCTCAAATAACTTTGTACAGGAGTCAGCAACATATAAGCCATGGGCCAGATCTGGCCAGCTGAGCTGGAGGTTTGCATGTGCCTGCGCCTGTACCCATCCCAGAGCCAGGCACTGAGGAGCTGGGCTGGGGCTGGACAGTTTGCAGATGCATCTGCATCACTGCCACTTCTCGACATCTTTCCAACTCCTGTCCAACACAGGCTGCGTGATTTCCATAGAGCAAGGTGCTTTGCCTATGCCTGCACTGAAGCTGGGCAGCTATGAGCTGCACCCATGCCACCACCACTTCTCTGAGCCTTGTGCTCCCTTGGCTCCCACTCCAGTGCAAATGCAGCTTCCAGCCTGTAGGGAACTATGCTGGGGACAGACAGCTGGCCTAGGGACAGAAGTTATGCACAAACTGGTTTAAGTGATCAGAAACTGGTTTAAACCTGTAACAGAATAGAAGTTCAGTGCACATAAACCAGTTTAAAAATGGCTAGAACTGGTTTAAGGTTGAATGGCTAAAACTGGTTTAATGTTGAACTGTTGCGCCCATCATGGGAATGCTCAAAGCCTGAGACCCCAGCAACGAGAGCATCCTGCATGCCTGCTGCGTCTCCCACCATTATGCCAAGCTGATGCACCATGGTGTCCAACACTATCCATTGGTCCCGTGACATCTACATAAAGCAAATTACGGGCCATCGCCAATACACCAACCCCACCAGACCAACTGCTACCAGACCAGACCCAGAGGGGACCGCCTGAATCCCTCTCTGCACCTGATGGACTCCAAGAGGAATCTTCCATGATGGACCACTCCACTCCACCCAAAGAGGACTCCCGCAATAAGACTCTACTGACAGAGTAACTTCTTCAACCTACCCCTTCCACCATTGCAGACCATTGTATGGGTTTATGTGCATCTATCTTCTTTCCCTCTCAGTGACACAGAGAGATCAGGAAGAAGCAGCAGCAGCATAGTTACAATTTGCAGATACCTGGTCCCAGTGCAGCTCCCTACCAGCTGGAATCTGTGCTTGTGCTGCACCTGGGGATTTGGGGGCCAGGAGAAGTGGCACCAGCACAGGCACAGCTACCTGAACCTGGCATGGGTATGAGGAAAACCCCCTACTGATGATGCATTACTGAAGCCCACCCAACCTGTGTTTGACTGAAACTTGGTTGTTTAGCCCACAGCTTACAAAAGGTTGCCAGGCCCTGACATAAGAGGAAGGGAAGCTGGATGGTAATAGGATATAGCATAAGTGAATGCAACATTTGGACCCATGGGGTGCGTCCACACATGCAATCACGTGTGCTTGCAGCAGCTCAAATAGAAGCAGTGCAAATTTGAGCTGGGACATTTTGCCTCAGCGCACGTGCTTGACTATGCACTTTGTTGTAGAACAAATTGTGCCACTTCGGGCAAAATAACCCTGCCTGGCTCCTCCCGGATCTGCAGCCAGGGGGAGCTAGCGTCTGGGGCCAGCACCTGTACTATCCCCAGCAGTACAAAAAGCCGCTCTAGTAAGTAGCTCAGGGCTTCTGGGGCCCAGGTAGTTGGTACCTCGGGACACTACCCTTTGTGCCAGCTGGACTGCTGATGCAGCCCTGAGTTCCCTGCACCCTCTACTCACTGCAGGGGTCTGGCAGTGGGGCCTGTTGTCTGGCTGTGACCTGCCATGCACCTGCCAGACCCGGATGGGGACTGCACAGCCAGTAGAGGCATCTGCTCCTCTGGGCCAGCTGCCAGTGGGCTGTGGCTGCAGGGTTGGCCTATGTGTGGCACTACTGTCACATGCGCCCCCTGTCCAGCCATCTGAGCAGCTATCACCTGAAAGATGTTCTGGGTGTGGTGGCCTCCTTTGAACTGTCAAAGCCTGTCCTCCTGGCCAGGAGGTCAGTCACAGCAGCTGGGTCCAAGGTGCCAGCTCTAAGCAGGCTGGGGGAGTGGGTGGGACTGGCAGGGGTCCCCCCCACGCAGTCCCTTCCTGCCTCCTCCAGCCCCCCCGACCCCTTACTCACCAGCACTGGAGCTCTGGTGCTGAACACACAGCCTGGCCAGCTGCACATTTCAGCACCAGGGCAAGGGGCCAACCACAGAGACGCTCTGGCAGCCAGAGCATCTCCCTGGAAGACCCAGCCTCCAGCTGCCTCAGCGCATGGTCTGGGACCGTGCCCTGCTCCACTTTTTTTACCTTTGGTATTTTTAGACCCCTGGATATCATTCCCGCACATGCCTCTTGCCCCACCTCAAAGGGGCTTGAGGCAGGGCAAGAGGCACATGCGCGCTCTTCTGGACACGCCCATGTAGGTCAAACCACTGTCATATATTCTCCATGAGAAAGTTAAGAGATCATCTGTTAGAAGTGCTATACAAGCCTCCTTCACTCTACTTGAATGAAATTGATTAGGTAGAAAATCCAGCATATCTAAGGATATGTGCATAAAGATGATATGAATGACTCATTTTTTACATGAAAGCAGAGAGCGTAAAAACAGATGTCTTGGAATGACATGGCCTGGCACCCTCCCGACTACATGAATTTATTTATGCACACAAAAAGAAAACAACATTTCATAGGCTAGATTTTACCAGACCCTTTTAGTAGTTAATTGTCTTGCTTTAGCCTTAGACAACGGTATTTAAAATATTCATAGTTGAAATTATATGCACATATGGGCACAGACACTCTGAAATGACTGCGCTGCTGTCATTACCTTTAGCTTGAACCTTATTCAGGTCACCCTAGCCTCTGTGGGATTTGGCTGTTGTTTACTGTCTAGTAGCTCAGACATGATTTTCTCTGGAGATGACTGCCCAAAAAGAACCTTTCTACAGAATGGAAACTCTTTACCAAGAAGATCCCAAGGGAACAGTTTGCAGTTCTCTGTGTAGGTTGCTGAGTGGATAAAAAACCCCCATACAATATCAAGTCTTGCCTAACTGAAATACAGTGCGGGTTTGTTTGGTTTCATTTTATTTGCTTGCTTGCGTTGAGTGCCAAGCTGGCATTTTTGCAAAAGCAGTGAACCCAAAAATGCAGTCAGTTCAGAAATATTCAGCTTGATAGAGGAAATGCAGAGGGAAGGTTTCGCTTCTCCTGCCCCTTTTCAGCTTCAGTTTAATTGCAGTATGGGTCAAAGAACAAAGGCTCAGTAGAAATATCTGTACACATTCACAGTGTGCAGCTGCTTGCCCTTGACATCTTGTAAATGGCACTACAATGAAAAACAAAGCTCTCTCATTATGGGAGCTAAAAGCAAAATATAAAATGAAGAGAGAATTGGGGGTTGGTCACTGAATGTGTATGCAGCTGTGACAAATGATGTAGCATAATTAATGAAGATCAGAAGGAAGCAGAATTTAGGAGCAGGAAGAGGCTAGTGGAGACACCACACCCTTTTAATGGCTCAGACTATACCCCATTAGCCAGAGTGGAAAGCGGTGGTGTTCCAAAACAATAAAGTGATTCTACAATTACATTTGGGGGCTGATGACACATTTCTTTTTACACAGGCTGATTGTTGTTATGGATTATTAATGCATTTTGTGATATTTTAAGATTCCTTTTTAAGAGCTGAGAGTTCTCACTAATTTTTACGCTAAAAAAGCAGGGGTGTGCAGATGGAGTGATCTATTTAGTAAGGTTGCCTTGCATCCAATAAATCAGCTGTACAAAACTGGTTTGCAGGGCTGATTGTCACAGTCAGACTAAAGATCTTGGCCTTCCATTTCTGTAGAAGTCACACTTCTTCTTCCTTCAGTAACATCTTGGATAGCCTTTTGTTTTAACTGTGCACATACAGCACTTATTCTTACTGGTTCTTTTCTCTTTATATGACTTTGACCTTTTCTTTCTATTGCTTTCTCTTCTCTTCGTATATGGAACAGAGCACAAAGGTCACTCACACAACTCTGAAGGAAAATTAAAAAAAAAACATTCAGCACTAAATCACACCTTAAAATCATTTCTCACTGTACAAATAAAAGGCTTATCACCCATACAGGAAGAATGTTTTTTCAGGTACTAACTATTGGAGGGATGCTCTGAAAACAACTTGGCATTTTGCACTTAAACATACAGGGACCAAAAAAAAAAAAAAAAGTTTCTCCAGATGAATAATGGAAACTGCCTTAGAGGAAGAAGCTTTGAAGTGGAATATGGGGCACATACAGTGTGCGCCAGGGAGCAGGCCATTTATGAAAATGCTTATGCGTTACTAACCTAAACGCACTGAAACTATAGAACAGGAGCAAAGTACCTGATACAGCAAAAAAGGAGCTAAAATCAACCCCATCTTAAAAAGTGCAATTATTTCAACATATAGAACACTTTTAGGATGAGTTTGCCAATATAAAATATATTATTTTCAGAATAAAAGTATATTGTGCTTAACCAGGGTCCCACATGTGCCTCTGAGAAGAATTTGGCCAGGATCCTTATTAAAGTAAGCAATATATGCTTGAGGTTCAGACCACATTTTTGGAGGGTATATACAAAGGGCTATATATTTGGATAGCCTTTTGTATATATCAATCAGGCAGAGACAAGGACATATAGCACACAGCAATATTTATAAATTAAAATGAACAGACATTTTCTCCCACAAAGTGCCTAAACTCCGTAACTAGCAAGAGAAATTCAAACTAAGACATGCAAGTAGAAGAAGTAAAGAAATTAAACTACCGGTGAAGAGAGCAAAATAGTGTAAACAACTTGATTGCTAGGAGATATTTAGAAGGCACTGAGAACTTGGAAAATAAGGAGTTGGAAACCTTTACTGAATAATTTTCACAAAACTGAAAACAGGAGGATATAGAGAAGTGGCAGAAAGTAAGGATCAGGAATGAAATGGGAAGCAGATGGAGACAAGGTAAGGCAAAAGAAAAGCATGTAGATGAGGGCTGCTGCTGTTGGCATTGTAGAATGCCAAGGAAGGGATTCTAGGAGAGGGTGATGTACCCATTTAGTAGTAGAAGAGAGCTTAGAAAAAGTGGTTTGTATAGACAGCTGTGGTGAAGCCAGAGAGGTCACAATAATAAGGTAAATGGTGAACAAGGAAAAACATTAGTATTATCTACAATCTTAAAAAGTTTCCTCCACTCATATGGGTCGATCCTGATGGATTAGGAGACATTTCATATAATGGGGAAAAATATAACCAGAGCCTGGGCACATAGCTAGCCTGGAAACATCTCAAATCTCTCCCCCACCCTGCCCCACTAATAAAAGTTAAATAACTTTTATTAAAACAGTCTATAAACCACTTAGTTTGCTTAAATAATGCGCCTCACGTATTACATGTTTGTATTCTTGTCTCAGTTTTGAAATGACCTTGGAGTGTCAGTGCTATGTAACATGAACACATTAAGATGACAGCAGACTAGACACTGCAGAGTGAAACATTTGCTGCAATGAGCCATTTGTGAAAGAGTCTGACAAAAGCAAAGGACCAGTTCTACAGAACAGAAATATTCTCACTCCTTCACATCATTAAATCATGTCTGTGTACATTCTCCATTTGCCTTCATTGCCAGCACTGACTCATCGGAAGTACTTAACTGTGATGTTGCTGCGCAGATTATCTTTTGTGTTACATCATTCCCTTGAGGTCTCTCTCAAGACAAAGAGTTTGTACTATGCACTGCTGCAAACCCCTTCATCAAGAAGCACAACATTAACCCACCGGGGGGAGGGGGGGGGGGGGGAGATGGATCACAAAAGGAGATCTTGCTGTATCATTTTATGTCTGTGATGCAATCAGGCAGCATTGTTATATCACCTATATAATTTTAAACCAAGTATTTCTAAATGAAAAAAAATCTATTTACTTTCTATCTGAATTACATATTATTAAAGGCTGCAGAACATAATAAAACCAAATTTTATCTTTGAGACAAAAACAAACTAGTGGAAAGTCTGTGGGAGAACTGTGCTACATCCTAAAACAGCAGGAGAGCATTTGACTGTTTATCTTATTAACCATGAAAATTAGACCACACAGTGTGTGTGTTGGGGGCGGGGGGGAGGGGAGGTGTTAGGGGGAAAGAGACTTCAGTCTAGCTTTCTCAAAAGAAATTCAAATAAAACCCTAATCAACATCAAAGCATGGACAACCACGGTCTGGATTCTGCTGCTGGAGTAATGTCAGTCTGAAAAAAGGAGAAAATAAAATGTCTAAAACCAATTTATCACTGTCCACATGGTAGGCAGCATTCATCATGCCTTAGAAGGGCTTTTTCAGCTGAAGCATCCATGCAGAGGGAGCCGCTCTATAGACTGTGCACTGAACATATAAGCCTTCTAGAACAAGGCTGTAAAGCATTAGCCAGATCTCACTGAGTAGGTTGGCAGACCCAGCAGGGAACCAAGTGATACTTTCAGAAGTTTCTCTAATTAGACCCCCCAATGCAAGATTGGGCTCCTTTTGTGAAGCATTGAACCTTCCCACTGAATTTTGCACAGAGGTTTGCATTGCAAGATTTCTCTCTTAATCAAAGTTGCTGTAAAATCAGCTAACCCTGTGATTTTTAACTGCCAATAGAAATGCACAATAGAGAGAACTTTTTGTCCTCCTAGATTTTTTCTAACATGAAACCAAAGCCATGCTTATTGCAATCTATTTGGCTGGATAAAAGCCATGTGCCCTAAAATATTTTTTGCAATTTTATCCTGATCAACCAATCCATATGTAGTTCTTCAGCTATTGACCTGCTAGAAAACTGACTGAGCCAAAGTCATATTATCCTCAGCATAGGACAACTCCATAGTTATTTTAACTTAGGCAAAATAAAAGTGATGTGTGCGGTGCGCCTGTCTGTGAATTATACACCTGATCCAAAAGAGTCCGTAGACTTCAATAGGCTTTGGTAAATATGTAAAATATAGCCATGTTGACAAAAATGTTATGTTCCTAGATTATTAGTTTCAGATCATGTCTCCTTTTAAAGTGCGCATACTATTTAATCCAGTTTATCATAATTATTCACATCTGGGGGGAGGAGGAGGTAGTGTGACTGGAAGCACAAAGCTAAGAGCAGAGGAAACAAAAAGCTGTTTTTATTTGAGAAGATCTTCAATGTATATAGCTCCTTATCATGCCAAACACATTTGTTTGTGTGCCAGCATCATCAATGATATCAGCAGATGTCTGGGAAGGATGGTATTTGCTTGTTAACAGTTGCTGCAGAACCAAGAAAGGGTGTGAATTCCTAAAATATCAAAGGTCTATAAAGCTAATAGCTAGCGCTTGGTTTCATTGCATTTTAAGTCCTTGCCAACAGCTCCTTTAAAGAACCCTATATTAAATTTTCATAACTGGACTTGCAGGAGTGCTGATCACCCACAACTCCCCTAGAATCAGTGGTTGCTGCAGGCACTCAACCTCTCTGAAAATCAGAGCCATAAATTCAAGTAGGCTTTCTCTCTGTAAAATTATAACAGCCTAAAGAAGGTCATAAATTGCACCCATAGCACCAGCAGTGACTTTTTTTAACATTGCATGTTATTTTGTAACTTAGCATAATATATTTGGTTATTAACCAAACCGAAGTACTGCAATTAGCATTCATGCATATAATATATGCTCAGGAAGATAGACAGAAACACAGTATAGAAACATAAAGGCTAGTAATTCTTCCTGGCATACAAATCAGTCTCATAGAAAGCTTAACTGTCATATATCTAGTCTCAAGGAGAATGAGAAACTGTTAAATGGACTAAATGCTGATCTTTTCCAAGGCCAAGCTGACAGTTTTCAAAGGGTCTATGCAGCACTTGTTCCTACAGGCATGAATTCTGAACAGCAACTGAGATATGCTACTATTAGTCAGTATAGTCTGGTTGTCAGAACACTTGCATCTGTGAAATGCTGTGCTCTGTATGGAGAGATATCAGTAAAAGCAGCATGAACAAATTCAATCAACTGCTGGCACACTGATGAATGAAGAATCAGGGATATTAAAATGCAATGCAAAGCACTCATAAATATTGCCAACTCTTAGTGTGCAAGATGAATATCAGCTGGTTGTGCACAGAGTAATCAACACGTTCCCAGTCAAGATTCTCAAGATGGAACAACATATTGAATTCTGGTGTTGAGTCCTCTTTCCATTTCTGACTCCAAAAGAAAAAGCATCTTGGAGATAATGAAAACAATTTATTGTCTAGCATTACCTAACACATGTCAATTCATCTTATGGGAAAAGAATGATCAAATAGTTCAAGATTACATTTTATTATTGTAGGTCAGATAATCTAATTCATGCTTCTCTGGAGACTTTTTTTTTTAATTATTAACCATTTACAAAGATAAAAATCACTTTATAGGTTTCTTCTGGTGCACCTGTTTGTGTGAAATGTGTCTAATTAATCACTGGAGTTTCCCAAGATAGAGTCAACGAGTGGCAGTAGACTAGACAGTAATGCAATCCTTGCGTGAAAGGATTATCTTCTATAGCAATTAAGTTCTAATATGCATATTTTCAGGGGCACTTTCTTTATGTAACAGACAATTCAAACTATGTGTTCATACTTAATTTTTTTAAAATTCCAAATTAGGAGACTGGGGGTCAGATACTATTCTATCTATTGGAAATCTAAGCGGACTTAAGTTCCCTAATGCAATTCTTTTCCTCCCTCTTCAAGTCCCTAACAACCCATATTGAATATACTTTTGTAATATAAAATCATCTGACCCATAAGACTGAATCACAAAAAAAGCAGCAAGGGGGAAGAGGATCCACTCACCTTTTGTATTAACAGGCTTTCAGGGACTTAAGTAGGGTTTAACAGAATTGCACTTAGGTGTCTACGGCCACATCTACATGAGACGCTTATTGGACAGTAGCTTGTTACTATTACGCAGTAGCATTGCAGGGCATGAACCACGATGCAACAGTACTGTATAGCAGGAACGAGCTACTGCTCAGTCAGTGTCACCAGGAAGCTGTGTGGGGACACTACTGCGCAGTAACACTGATTACTGTGCAGTCATTTAGTACTTGGGTATGCAAGTACTAAATGACTACGCAGTAACAGCTGTGCAGTCAGTGTCTCATGCAGCCTATGTCTACTTAACCACCAGGTGGTGGAATAGAATCTGGCCCTCCCTGAATTAGGGGCACTGGCAATAGCATACAGATGCTTTCATGTCAAAACCACCATGATGAATTTGGCCCAGGGAGTCAGAAACTTAAAGTCATTAACCATCTCCAGTTCTTTTGTTAAAAAAGTCAAAGATTCACCCAAGCCTAGATTCCCATTGAATGGGTTATGGCCTGCTAGTAACAACAACGCATAAGTAAGTGATGTGGACAACAGAGGTAGACGATCTTTAAGTGTGCTTAAGCACTTTTAAATTTATTTGCAAAATATTAGCTATCCGAAACTATGTAATATCAAAAAAATGGGGAGTTCCAACACATCCCTTCAAGAGGGGGTACTGGTCTACTTAAGGATGAACCTGGAGCATGATAGGCTTAGGCTCCTGTAAGGCTCTGTGACTCCAAAATGCATGTCTAAGTCACAGTGTCTCCCATACTTCCTCACTGCTTTTGAATGGGTGGGAGAAGTGAGTAGTACTTTGTTGTTGGCCTGTTCCACCAGTAAAGTAGAACCATTCCCTTACTGTACTGGTCAGCAAATGAGGGGTGGAGCCAAAACCCCCCACATTCCCAACCCACTCACTCTGTAGTAGTTAAGAGGCATACAGCACTTGGTAGTCCAAGCTCAAGGCTCTCCACTTCAGGAACTTCATAATGAACAGGAGGTGCTAAAACCCCCCCAGTAAAAGTCTGTATAACACATTCTTTAAGCTCTTTGAATAATCAATTAAACCACTTCTTGCATATTAATTCAACATTCAGTGCTAAACAAATTAAAAAGTGAAGCAGAAACTCTAAATTACAGGTTCCCTCCTTCAGTTAGTACCTGAAGTTATTGACACAACTCTCTTCTGGTTTCAACTGGACTTTTCACGATACTATTCAGGCTAAGTAAGCAAACTGAAATACAGAAATCAATAGAGCATGATTAAAAATAACTATTCTCAGGGAAAGTTATGTTTTTTACGTCATCTATTAAGGCAGAAAGTGAAAATATAAGCAGTAAGCCAGTGATTCTTAACCAAAGCATACTGGCACCCTTGGGTGTCATGAGATACTTTCAAGGGTATTGCAGGGTACTGTGCAATATTAACACTGGTAGGTGTGGAAACACCTACACACATGATTCACCAACATAAGACCAGAGATTTCAAATCCATTTCAAATCCATTTTGCCAAAAAGATTCAGATCCTTTGTGGTCCAAGTTCTTTGCAACAGAACAATTTTTCTTTTGTTTTTCTGCAGTCAAAAAATGTGTGAAAGCTAAAAGCTAGCATTTTAAAAGGGGTCCCTTGAGTCCAAAAAGGTTGAGAACCACTGCAGTACGCAAACTGTTAAAGCCAATGACTTGGGAATTCTAACCATTGGCTGTCTTGTAATGACCATAAAATTACACTGCCAACTAAATGGTGGTGTCTGTTCACAATTTCTGAATCCTGGGCTCTTGTGCAAATGAAACTTAAGAGACCTAGATAGTTATTTCTGCGACCCCCACACCCCCTGCAGACAGGTTGCGGGGGACAGGATGTATTGAGCAGAATGCTGAACAGCAGGGCAGAGAGTGGGTAAGGGAGCAGAGTCTTACTTGCCATGTCCTGGGCTTACTCCACTCTGGCTGCTGCTCTGGTATGGACTTGGGTTGGTGCAGGTGCATGACTGGCTTCCCACACCAGCTGTAGATACCCCCTGAGGTCTGAGTTCTCTGGAGGCCTCCAATCTGGAGACTTGTCAAAACTGGCTCTCAAGGCTTGTGCCTACTCTTAATTACACTATTGGTAAAACTCTCACAGTACTCAGTCTCAAAGCCAAGCTTTCTTCTACTTAAAGGTGAGCTGACAAAACAGTAGACTCTATACCTTTGAAGTGGACTAGACACATCTTGAGAGTATTTTCTTGAGGCATTCAAATGGCACCAACATTTTTGGGAAGACCAGCTGTAAGGCTATGTCATAACAAATAATGCGAGAGGCAAGAATTTGTCAGGGTGATATATTTTACTGGATCTACTATGTATCTGGGATAAAGTCTACCTTTGCATAACTACCCAAACTACCTGGCTGGTCCAATAAAAGACGATCACCCTAAGAAATCCTTGCCTCGCGCATAATTTCTAGACCACCATGACTAAAAAAATATCACGCTTATGCTACCATAGTTAATAATCATTATTGGCAAATCAGTGCAAATCTACTATTAATAAGCAGATTGTAGAGGGTCCATGTTTTTCTAATAACCTATTTTGATTAATATATAATAATATTTACATTCTGGGGTGATAATGGCACATTCTAGTTGTTTTGGGATGATACTGGAACAAAAAACATGGGCAGCAAAGGATTAAGGTTCTATAATGTTGGTCATCACCTTAGTATCTGAACATATTAAACTCTAAGCTAACTAGACAGAATATTTGTTTTGTAAGTGAGCTTTATATATACATTTGTTAGACATGTATAATCCTGGCATTCCTCTCTTCAGAAAAACACTTCATGCACTCCCCTACTCTTCTATTATTGATCTATTATTAAAAGATGTGTGAATTTCCCAGTTGCACTAAATTAGCTAAAGTGAATGGTAATACCTCAGCACAGTTTGCCATAGTCTCCCATATAACAAAAAAATCCCAACATTGCATAAAAGGTAATAAACATTTTTTATTAAAAGAGAAACAACAAAATTCTGAAATCAGATGCACTCAGGGCTAAGAGAGAGTAAGATCCCATCTTGCTCATGCAATTTTGACTAGAGAAAAGGAAAACTCCAACATTAAATATTAAGCAGAACTCTTTACTGACTGACTTGGTAATTTGTTCTACATTTATTCTCTCCTTCCTTCAGTCAGAAGATGTACAGCATTTGACTGCAATGCTCAGATAGGTCACCTAAGTACCTGGATAGCAATTGTTATTTAGGAAATGCAGATCCATAAAGTGAACATAAATAGAGATGAGTGCAAATCTGCTAATAGCTACATTACAAAAATGAAATGATGATACAACAGCTACTCAGTAACAGGGATTGAAAATTATAGTCCTAAAATCAATACTGGGTTCCATTAACTCTATGTCAGTGAAGATACCAAACTTGATGCTGAGTCTTGTTATAGAAACACAATGTATATGAGTTGAAGAGGCAAAACTAAGCTAGAAAGCATGGTATTCTGTATTGATCCCATGTTTTGAAAAGCTTTAACTACTCATAAGGGACTAAAACTATACAAAAGAATCTGGATGAACCAAAACATTCATTCTGCCTAACTGCAAAGCTAGGCTGAGACGGGAGACTCTGCAATATAATCTCATCTCAGCAAGGACAACAGACAACTCCCAGTAATGACAACTCCACATATAAGACACCTTACTGAAGATTATATGATATTTTATTATGTGCACATATGCATTTTCATAAGTATGAAACAAAGGAAAAGCAAAGCAGAAGAGATCAATGACTTCAAATACATTTCAAAGTGGAGGCCAGATGGTTTTAGAATCCCTTTTCCTTACACCTTGATTCTACTATAAATGTTAAATACATTTTGATCACTGTTAAGATATTTCACAAGAAGTGGTGTTCTCTCCTGGGTCTAATGTTTCTCTGAATGAATAATGAAAGAGAAATCTTTAGAGAAAATCCTGAACCCCACACTTCAAAAACATTATCAATTATATTAATCAGGGGCAACTAATGCATGCAGTTTTGGCGCCCACATTTTAAAAAGGATGCCGAAAAACTGAAGTGTGTGCAGAAAAGAGCTACAAAAATTATTCAAGGCCCAAAATGCCTTACAAGTAGGTGACTTTTTAAGAGCTCCATCTGTTTAATCCATAAAAAAAAAGACTGAGAGATGACCTGATTATAAATAACCTAAGGGAGAAAAAATACTAGGTACTGAAGGGCTTTTTAATTTAGTAGAGAAAAGCATGACAAGAACCCATACCTGGAAGCTGAAACCAGACAAACTCAACTGAAATAAGGTATATTTTTTTAAACCATGAGCATAATTAGGCAACTGAATAACTACTAAAGGGAGTGGTAGATTTTACAGGTCTTGTTTTTTTCATATCAAGATTGGATGCATTTCTGGAAGGTATATTTTAGGCAAACAGAAGTAATGATTAAAATAAAGACAAATTACTGGGCTCACTATGAGTATAATTAGGTGAAATGTAATGGTCTTCAATAATGGTGGACTAACCTTTTGGGCCTACATGTCACAATTTAGTCCCACACCCTCCCTAACTGCTATTATGATCCCCTTCCCCTGCATGATTTGCTGCTCTGTTTCCTGCTCCCTACCCTGTGCTTCCTGTCTGTTCTGCTGTCCTATGCTTCCTGTCCAGGCCACTAGTCTGCTTTTTGCAGAGGCTGCTTGTGCCACTTGTAGCATGCATGCTGCAGGTTGGCCACCCCAGTCTACAATGTATAGGATGTCAGATTTCATGATTTAATTACCCTACCTTCTGGATTTAACATTTATAAGTATTCTTGCATGCATACATCTTGAAATGAATAAGTCATAGGTTCACTAGATGGTCATTCTCTATAGCATTTTACCATTATAAGAATTCTTATTGTTTTAACATCAAAGGCATTTCAGAAAAAAATTATGTCGTATTTCTTAGTAATAACTTGTTCAAGAAACTCTCTATAGCTACATTCATGATACCATTCAAACATAGTTGCAGAAACATAACACAAACCAATTCAAATACACATGAGTATGCAACATTGATATGATATGGTATGTTCAACACAGGAATTTTAGAGTGCATAATATTAGATATTCCTGTTGAAGTTACATGAAGGCACTTTGTGGATTTTTGGAAAACCAGTTAACCCTTTCCTTTCCACAAACTCATGCAGAATAAACATGAACTACCCCCTCAGCCAGAGCAAAAAATGAATTCTGACTGATGAAACAAATCAAAGGTGCTGTTTGGCTGCTTTAATGTTATAATAGAGTATGAGCAAAGAAAGGATTTGCAAGTGTATATGCCTGGAGATAAGAAACCTCACATCATCAAGAATGTTTTCACAATTTCTAGATTAAGATGATAAAGCTTGAGAAGGAAAATTACTACTACTACAAAGCTCATGCATGGAGCTTCCTCCTTCCTACATAGATGAGTTGAGTGGGACATATCTATGAGGCAATTCACACTCCCACGGAGAGTTCTCTTTAAATCCAGATTGGGATTAAAGGAGGAGTGTGTGGGATGGGATAACACCAGACAATATTATTTTTCTGGACTATCCCATGGTTGGAAAATCGATTAAGGGGAAGGGAGAAGCCATTTGCTATAGAAGCCATGTCAGTTGTCTCAGAAACGTATGCAACATATGTGTCATAGAAGTGATTTATGTAACAAATTGCAAACTCATGTGTATATGTCATGAGTCAAGTGCCTCAGCAAAACTTATTTAACTTGCTATATCCCTCAGCAGTTTCACAATATCATCATTAAAAAAGAAGAGGGAGTTTCCCGTAAAACTCCCTTCATCCCAAGACCAGAACACATTTTCTGAATACAAAAGAAATCAATTACTTGAAAACCTGATGTCCCACAACTCTGGAACACTGGAAACACGAATTTGATATTGTATCATTAAGAAGGTGATGCAACCTTCACTTCCACCCCTGAAGACACACAGCCTCTCAAGCTGTGAAATTTGGTGCGTATAAGAAAGTTATATTGTTTTTTTTTCTGAAGCATTTCATTTCACAGATGAAAAGATACCAAAACATATAAAAAATTCATTAAAAACTTAAGCTGTCCTTGGATTCCCTATATCACAAACAACACCCATAGAGCACAGCCAGGTACAGCACCTGGTACAGCCAGGTTTATATTCCTTTGTGAGCAGCGTACTGCCAAACCTGCTGGTAAAAGTTTAGACACAACACCCATTCAGTATGCTCTCCCTACCCTCCCAACCATGTCCTCTTTATAATCCATTTAATTAAAAAGCATAATTTAACTTCTTGGGTCAAATGAAAACGTGTGAAAATTAAGTCTGAAAACCACTACAAATATGTAACCACAAATGTAAATAGCGAATATTTTGATTGTATGTCTTTTATTCTCAATGCCAGGCTAGTCATCTTTCACACCAAGAAGCTATTAATATTAATAACACACAGTCACATTCTCTGTATGCGATATGTAAGCACATTTTATCAGTATGATAGATTAATCTCTTCCCAGTGTGACCTATTTTTATGTACGCTGTGTTTCTTCTTTGATAGACATTAAAAAGTCAGACTTTAACCAAGTTCTGTAATTTACTACAATGATTTGATGGTCTTTTTTCCTCTGTTACAAGGGTCAGCAACGTTTTTGGGCAGAGTGCCAAAAGCACCCGCAACCTTGACTTTTAGGATGTTGGTGAGCCAAGGGTGGATGGCAGGGGAACCATGAGGAACCTGATCCTTCTTGTGGCAGTGCAGCCCCAGCCCCTTCCCTGCCATCCACTCCAAGGCACACGTGCCAAGCAAAATGCCTGTGCACGCCATGTTCTGGCACCTGTGCCAGGGCTGGCTGACCCCTGCTCTGTTAAATACAATAAATTTAAATCCTCCACACTATATAGCATATTGATGGCCTCCTTATTAGCCAACATATTTGGTGAACCTGAGACGATGCATTTAACACATAAAAGTTCATTATAATAAGGATATCCAAATTTGTGTCACCATATGATCTCTTTTGCAGGTAGAATTCTCTAAAAATAATGGTATAGTTTTTATTTGTATTTAGAGTTCTACATTCCTTTTCATATGATTTTTATTTTAAATTTTCTCTTGCTTAAAAAAAAACAAACGAATGTTTCAAAGAACTATTTTGTTCACAGAAGATTCTAAGGGGACAGTCACACAGACTGAATTTTTCTGTTTCTTTTGATCAAGGGCACAGCACACCCACTGTGAATGCTAGTCTTTTAGACATCCCATCAAGTGTCTTGAAAGGATATATTGAAGTGTAAAAGGACTTCACTTCTTAGCTCCAGCCAAACCTGTGTTTTGTAGTAAATATGTCAGCAAGACATTTCATAGCAACTGTTGAGACTTTTTTCTGATGAAACCACTTTGGCATATTTTAATGAAGCTGGACATGTTTCTTCTTCCAAAAAAATGAAGATTTAGGTTGACTGAAATATCTTATGAAATCAGTGATAAAAGAATTTAACATTCAAAACATTTTGAATGCAATTCAAATGACATTGTAAATTAAAACATTTTGACCTTTCATTAGAAAAATGTATTTCATTTTGATATGAATTTTACTTTTGTTAATATATTTTTAAAAAACTGAAAATTTTTAAATCTTGAAAAAACAAACAAAATGTTTCATCTTATAAGATGTATTTGATTTATTCAGTAATGATGCTTTTCCAGATATTTTGGTCTGACCAGCAAAATAGGGTCGGAGAGAAACACAATTAGTACAATTCAATATTTCATTATAACAGGAAGCTGTTTTCATGTGTTACATTCAGAATTACATGAAGTTTCATGTGTGGTTGTCTGTCATCTTTCAAAACCATACCTTTGTATTTATAATGATGAAACATCTTAAATTCCGTTTTCTCTCAATAAATTACTTTTTCTTAAATGTCATGTAAAAACTCTAATTCTGGGGAAGTTAGTCATGAAGAGCAGGGAATGCCTAGTTAAATATTATATCCTCACAGATTCTCATTGTTCAGATAAATTGTTTGACTTAATTTCAATACATTAAATACAAAAGACATTAACAGCAATGTTTTTCTTACTTGGAAATACATGTGCGCTTTTTCAGAAGTCATGAGTTTAAACAAAGCAGAACTAGGAGTCCTCAAAATGATTTAGAAATTAAATGGAGCATGGCAAAACTTCTCCATTGTGTTTAACTATAGCAACACTTTTAGGCCAAGGATATCTGCCGCAGACAGTAAGGACATATATCTCATAAAACACTGAGAATAGACAGGCTTTTAATATGCCACATTATATAAGAGTGGCTGAATGGCAAGTGAAAATGTTTATGCAGGAATCATCAGATAAAGGCTTGGCACATTTGTCCTTATTCGACAAGAAAGGGTTCCTTTTGCAGGGATGTTCTTGTTTTATTGTTGTTTTGCTCGTCTTTCACTTGGGGGTGGCAGTTGTTTTCTTTTTATAAGGTGGGAATTAGCACAGTGATGCTCAATCTTTTGACGCTGCAGACCAGATAAATGACCTGGGGCCAGCCAGCAGGCCAGATAGAGCCTAGGATTAGGCTGTGGGGCCTGACACCACCCCCTCCCTGCCCCACGTGCCAGGATTGGGCCCCAGGGGGTCTGGAGTCACCCCTATGCACTGGGATTGGACTCTGGGTGCCTGGTGCTGCCCCCCCCCCCCAGGTCTCGCACTGGGACTGGGCCCAGGTGTCACCCCTACCTGGCTGGTGCTCTATCTAATGCGCAGGCCCTGGGGCATCCCATGGGTCTGGAAATTTGGCAGCATAGGAACGGTACCACCAGTCTGTCACAGTCAAGTTTCCAGACAGTGGGGAGCACCGCAGGCTAGATGACATGGCACCACAAGCCAGATCTAGCCCATATGCCAGCACATGAGTAGTCCTGATTTAGTGCAATATTTCTGTGAGTGTTTACAAGGGGTATGAAGGAAAGGTCAGTTGTGCTGACACACAGAGCACTGTACATGTCCCCTAACTTCGCTCTATTCAATATTACTTAGTTGCCTTCGGTCAGATTTTGCCCTCAGTTTGAGGCTAGTAGTTCCCATTATTTCACTGGCATTTTAATAGCAATAGTCCTGCTCTTTGTAGCTTCTGTAGGCTGAATTCACTGCAGATATACCAAGGACTCCTTGCATACTCCAATACGTTACTGACAAACCCCTGTGAGCCCCACTCCCATTGATTTCTATTTTGGGCTAAGTACAGGCATTCAGAGATGTTAGGGGGAGGTTAAATGAATTCAAATTGGCTGCCTGATATCAGGTAAGTCAGGATACAGGGGTCTTGCAGGGGACCTGGGGTCTGCCAGGGGATGGGAGGGGAGGCATGACCCATGAGGGGTAGGGGGCAGGCATGACCCACAGGTGGAGTGGGCGGGGCAGGCACAACATGCGGATGGGATGGGATGGGATGGGTGGGGGCAGGTGTGACATGGGCAAGCATGACCCATGGGTGGAGTGGGTGGGGGCGGGCATGACCCACAAGGGGGACAGATGCAACTTGAAGATGGGGGGGCAGATGTGACCCATGGGTGGGATGGGGGGAGCACGTATTACCAGGTGGGGTGGGATCCCCCACAATGAACCTACACTCCCATCCCTACCGCTTCTCACCCCACCAGTATTTACTTGCTCGGCTACGGTAGTGGTGAACACCGATAAAAATGGCTGTACCCATAGCGGCAAGTTGAGAGGGCTGGCTGGTTGGGAGGGAGCAAGGGGGCAGGGAAACCAGCTCAGTGCATTCAGGGGTGGGGAGGAAAGGAGCGGCTCTGGGGCTGGAGCCAGTGGCTGGATTTTTCTAGTCCTGGGGCTAGACAGGGAAAGCGTACAGAAGTTCTATGCGCTGGTTTGACCTAAATCGAATAAGTTTGATACTACATATATCCAGGTTTATCTTAAACCGGGTTCTGCAAATTTTAGACTGGTTTGTGTGCGTTGAAATTCTGTACAGTTACAGGTTTAGACTGCTTGCTGGTCACCAAGACCTGTAAGGATACGGTCAGAACCAGAACGAGCTAAATTTAAACGAGGCAGCCATTCTTAACCTGATTTAACCTCCCGAAATGTCTGCACTTAGGCTTAGGAACCAAATGGAAGTCCCGCATATTTATCTTCTTGCGAGAGCACTGTGTGCCCTATTTCACCTTTCTACCATTGGCCAGGAACTGACTGGCCAGGAACTCATCCCTCTTCAACCTGCTCCCCAGTTCTCTCCCATTTTTCTCCGCATACCAGTGACTCTGTGTGCCTTTTTTCCCATACAGCCAATATTAGAGTCGCCATGCAAAGAGCTATGATCCTGCCTCACCACGCTTCTCCCCTTCTCCAAGCAACTGCCCTTTATTCTAAGCACTTGCTTACCCATAAATGTGCTTCCGTTCCCATCTTTGTAAATCCAGAGACTCGGTCTGACCCCTATATCCTCTCCTATACCACTGTCTCCATTCTCCCCCAGGCAGGAGTTCAATATGACCCTCTTTCCATACCATGCCAAGTACCCTGTGCCCACCATTCTTATATCTTTCATATACCAAAAATGTCCTCAAGCCAGAGGTTCTATGAGCACCCTGAGGTCCCTCCCTTTTTCATCTTTCTTCTTTTTCTGTCCAGGCCTTGGTCATTCAGTGTCTCAACATTTTAAATCACTTGGCTAGGGGCAGGTGGAAGAGCAGAGCTGAGATGAGTGTATTTATAGCTCTTCGATAGACAATTACAGACCTGGCTAAAACTGCTGGTTGTGCTAAGCGAATACCACATATCCTCCATGTGCCTTGCTAGTTTTCTGATTCTCTCCAGGATCAATAGGTTTTTTGCTTCTTGCATTCAACAGTCACCGTATTACAGGCAAACAATGAAATGTTATGCAGTTTGCATCACTTGGGCAATAAAGTACAACATGATGACTGACATTTTGACTTAAAATGGTCTTAGTACAACTATTCAACCAGTGAAGGAGCAGAGCTAACATGGAGTTAATAATTAGAAGATATAAGGCACTTCCTGCTTACGAAGGTTTTATCTCCACAGCTCTCCTGAACTAAAACTCAAAAAATCAGTCTGTTTCCTGTTTATCAGGGAACAACTATATCCTGATCTAAATAATCTCTGAGGCTCAAACCTGAGGTGTTTATTAACCAAAGAGGTTGTGATTATTAACAAGTTAGCAGGAAGCTGCCTCAAGTTATAATTAGAGAGAGAATTCTAATAATTACATATTTTGAGACATAATTGAGCTAAAAATAATGGTGATATTTTAACTGGAAGAAATGTTAAGCTAAGGCAGCTAAACTGATTGTGGGCTTGTAGATGATTCGTTCTAAGGGCTATAGTAAATCTGAATGCAGCATTTTAAACTAATATGCAGTGTTATCAAAAGATTCTGTCATACTGAGTGAATAATTGCATAGCAATCTGAAACAATAATTGATCATTATAAGCCTCTAAAAGTTGCCTGTGCGGTTGAAAATGACTGGCACTGGTTACAACACAGAACCCCTCATAGTTGCTATTTTTATTTTAACCTATTTCTACTAGGCTCAGGGTTTTACTTCTGCTCCTGCCCACATATCCTTTATTAGCTACAAAGGGACACTCAAACAAAAGTACAGCAATTGACAGGAGCTCTTTCTATTAGGAAATGGTTTAAAATACGAGTGGCTCCATTTCAGTTCCGAGTTCCATATTAAAACATTTGGAAACTCTTTAGTTCAAAGCATGGCACATTTTGTATGTGTGTAATCAGTTCACTGAGGCTGGCAAAAAGGTCTTAGTGCTGCTGTCACATCAGTTGGACACTAGATTAATGCCACTAATTTCAAAAGAGTTAGTTATGACAGGGGTAAGTGAGAGCAGAACACATACAACTCAACATATGTGTATTATAGGGAAGGAACAACTTCCAGTAGCTCAATCAGGACAGCCAATCCACTTCTGGCTTCAAGAGGTTTCTCCATTCCTTTTATAACTCTACAGCAGCAAGTTGCCTATATCTACAATTCTCTAATCCTCACTAGATGTACTAAGCCAGGGCAGGCAAAGTCCGGTCCACACTCACAGGGTCTCCATAGAGACTGGCCTGAGCAGCGCTGGCAGGGCATGTGGCTGGGTAGGGAGCTGCTTAGGGTGGGGGCCATGATCTTGCAGCAGTGACAGCATGGGCAGAACCGGGGCAGAGTTGCAATCTGCTGCCCCAGGCAGCAATATATCACTAGTATATACTATATCATGAATATACTACAAATACCACTTTTTTCCCCCTTTTCTCTTATATTTTAGTTTATCTAGTATTTCTGGCATATTGGAAGCAGACTGTCTCTTAAAACTGGATTATTTATAATACTATTATAAATTTTATATTTAAAAATATTTAAAAATTTTATAAATTTATAATATTATTATTATATACCCACAAGGACAGCCCAGCCTGAAGAAGGAGAACATTGGAAACCTGAAAGCCATGGGGAGACCAGCACTACAGAACAGGTAAGAAACAAGAAGGTAAGAAACAATGGGCCCCTTGGGACTCGGAGCAGGGGGGCAGCAAAGGCACCAGTCGCAGGGCTCAAGTGCCTATATACTAATGCTAGGAGCATGGGGAACAAGCAGGACGAACTAGCACTCCTGCTTGCACTAAACACCTATGACTTAGTGGGGCTAACAGAGACCTGGTGGGATTCATCCCATGACTGGGCGGTACATATTGAAAGCTATAGATTGTATAGAAAGGACAGGTCGGGGAAGAAAGAGGGGGGGGTTGCACTTTATGTCAGTGAGCAATATACATCAACCCTCATCAAGACAGAATCCAAGGTTGAGGAAGTAGAAGGATTGTGGGTTAGGCTACATGGGGGGCAAGGAGAAAGGGATTTGGTGGTAGGGGTCTGCTACAGACCCCCACACCAAGGGGAAGAAATAGATGCGGGGCTCCTGAGGCAACTCTTGGAGACCATAAAAGCTAAAGAGGCGGTAGTCATGGGGGACCTAAACTACCCGGACATCTGCTGGGAGACACAGACAGCAAGGTCCCATCGCTCACGCAGGTTTCTAACCTGTGTACAGGACCTCCACCTGACACAGGAGGTGCATGGTCCCACTAGGGGGAATGCCATACTGGATCTGGTATTGGCAACAGGGGATGACATGATAGGGGACCTCCAGATCGGTAGCCATTTGGGAGAAAATGATCACCTAATAATAGAATTCAACAAAAGACGGCGAGTGGGTAAGGTAACTAGTAGGGTAAAAGTGCTAGACTTTAGGAAAGCTGATCTCAATGCACTCAGGCGATTAGTCAAGGACGCACTGCGGAGTAGGAGTTTTGAAGGGATGGGAGCCCAAGAAGGGTGGCTGTGCCTAAAGGAAACAATCCTTCGGGCACAAAGCAAGACGATCCCCGAGCGAGACAAAAAAGGGAAAGGGGCCAGGAGGCTTCCATGGCTGACCAGAGAAATCCAGGGCAGCCTAAGGGCCAAAAGGGGAGCACATAAAAAGTGGAAACAGGGTGAGATCACTAAAGATGAATATACCTCCTCTGCTCGTGCTTGTAGGGAGGCAGTTAGGCAGGCCAAAGCTACCATGGAACTGAGGATGGCAACCCAAGTAAAAGACAACAAGAAATTGTTTTTTAGATATATAGGGAGTAAAAGGAAGGCCCAGGGAGGAATAGGATCACTGCTAAATGGGCAGAAACAATTGGTGGCAGATAGGGGGGACAAGGCTGAACTCCTCAACGAGTTCTTTGCCTCAGTGTTCCTAAGTGAGGGGCACAACAGGTCTCTCACTGGGGTTGTAGAGAGGTAGCAGCAAGGTGCCAGACTTCCGTACGTAGATCCTGAGGTGGTGCAGAGTCATTTGGAAGAACTGGATGCCTTTAAGTCGGCAGGCCCGGATGGGCTCCATCCGAGGGTGCTGAAGGCACTGGCCAACATCATTGCAGAGCCACTGGCAGGAATATTCGAACGCTCGTGGCACACGGGCCAAGTCCTGGAGGACTGGAAAAGGGCTAACGTGGTCCCCGTTTTCAAGAAAGGGAGGAAGGAAAACCCAGGCAACTATAGGCCAGTCAGTCTCACCTCCATCCTTGGTAAAGTCTTTGAAAAAATTATCAAGGCTCACATTTGTGAGAGCCCGGCAGGGCAAATTATGCTGAGGGGAAACCAGCACGGGTTTGTGACGGGCAGATCGTGCCTGACCAATCTAGTCTCTTTCTATGACCAGGTTACGAAATGCCTGGACACAGGAGGAGGGGTGGATGTCGTATACTTAGACTTCAGGAAGGCCTTCGATACGGTATCCCACCCCATACTGGTGAACAAGCTAAGAGGCTGTGATGTGGATGACTGCACAGTCCGGTGGGTGGCGAATTGGCTGGAGGGTCGCACCCAAAGAGTCGTGGTGGATGGGTTGGTCTCGACCTGGAAAGGTGTGGGCAGTGGGGTCCCGCAGGGATCGGTCCTTGGACCGATACTCTTTAATGTCTTCATCAGCGACTTGGACGAGGGAGTCAAATGTACTCTGTCCAAGTTTGCAGATGACACAAAGCTATGGGGAGAAGTGGACACGCCAGAGGGCAGGGAACAGCTGCAGGCAGACCTGGATAGGTTGGACAAGTGGGCAGAAAACAACAGGATGCAGTTCAACAAGGAGAAATGCAAAGTGCTGCACCTAGGGAGGAAAAATGTCCAGCACACCTACAGCCTAGGGAATGACCTGCTGGGTGGCACAGAGGTGGAAAGGGATCTTGGAGTCCTAGTGGACTCCAAGATGAACATGAGCCAGCAGTGTGACGAAGCCATCAGAAAAGCCAATGGCACTTTATCGTGCATCAGCAGATGCATGACGAATAGGTCCATGGAGGTGGACTTCCCCTCTATAGGGCGCTGGTCAGACCGCAGTTGGAGTACTGCGTGCAATTCTGGGCGCCACACTTCAAGAAGGATGCGGATATCCTGGAGAGGGTCCAGAGAAGGGCAACTCGTATGGTCAAGGGCCTGCAGACCAAGCCCTACGAGGAGAGACTAGAGAAACTGGACCTTTTCAGCCTCCGCAAGAGAAGGTTGAGAGGCAACCTTGTGGCTGCCTTTAAGTTCATCACGGGGGCACAGAAGGGAATTGGTGAGTATTTATTCACCAAGGCGCCCCCTGGGGTTACAAGAAACAATGGCCACAAGCTAGCAGAGAGCAGATTTAGATTGGACATTAGGAAGAACTTCTTCACAGTTCGAGTGGCCAAGGTCTGGAACGGGCTCCCAAAGGAGGTGGTGCTCTCCCCTACCCTGGGGGTCTTCAAGAGGAGGTTAGATGAGTATCTAGCTGGGGTCATCTAGACCCAGCACTCTTTCCTGCTTATGCAGGGGGTCGGACTCGATGATCTATTGAGGTCCCTTCCGACCCTAACATCTATGAATCTATTTATGATTCATAAACCTATTTTATACCTAATACAAACTTCAGGCTAATACACTGGTAACCAGGGCTCAACCACAAATATCCCCTTCCTGTCAAACCTTTTAAAAAATATGGCTTAGTTCGCATACTTCTGCTGGGGAGCAGATGATTTCCCTCAGCCCATTCATGTGTCACCTCCGCCCCTTCATAAAGAGCAGGGGCGGGCAATTGTTTCGGGCGGAGGGCTGCTCACTGAGTTTTGGCAAGCCATCAAGGGCCGCATGACAGGCAACCAGGGGCAGATAAATTTTAATTTTCTAAAATTTTTAGGGCCCCCGTGGGCCAGATAGAATAGCCTGGTGGGCTGCATTCAGCTCACGGGCCGCATTTTGCCCAATCCTGATATAGAGCATAGAGAAGAAGTCCTTTCCCCTCTATAGATATTCATATTCTACAAGCATAGAAGCACCGAGGGGGGAAAGTTGGGGTTTGTTGGGTTTTGTTTTGTTTTTAACCAGAAAGACTGTTAACTGATCCAGTTTGCTCTTAGAGGCATTTAAACAGGAATTCCATGGATTTTAGGCACTGAAATTACAAAAAAGAAGAAAAAATCACAAGTTACAAAACTCAGAAGGTGTCCAAGTTCAAGCAATGCCATCAGTCTGAGCTGCAGTCCCCTAGGTGCTGACACTTCGGCTTCTGTGCACGTCCAGAAGTGATTCATTTAGACTTCCTAGGCCCCACCGAAATCTCACCTAAACTCCACTGTAATTCAATTTGATGCTGGAGAGGCACCTACTTCCAGGGAGGGACCAAATCCATTAGGCATGCTTCAAGCATACCCACAGTGAGTAAGAAATGAAAAGGAGTTGACCAACATTCAGTCTCAGTCAAGTAACTAGGGTGCAGACAGAAGTGATAATTTTAGCATAATGTGGCCACAGCATCTTCTGTAACTTGCATCTGTGGAGCTGCCAGACTATCACTGTTTTCAGAATGGGAGGGGAGAAAGGGAGCAAAGGAAGCTCAGTCTGGAGGGTTTTCAGCCTCCCAGCAAGGACCATGAGGTGGGTGTATTGGAGCCTGCCCCTTCCTCCCTAGGGTGGAGGGGCTCCAATTCACCTACCCCACCCTTCTGCACCAGCTGAGGAGCCCCAAGAACAGGGGTGGGCAAAATATGGCCCGCGGGCTGTATTCAACCTGCCACGCCATTCTATCTAGCCTGCAGGGCCCCTAAAATTTTTTGAAAATTAATATGTAACTGCTCCTGGCAGCCTGTCAAAGATGACGGGAGACAGGGGCAATAGGACCCAGGGGGAATCAACACTGAACTTGTTTGGTCAGGGGTAATGCTGTAGCTCAGGATACTTTGCAGAACACATTCTGAGTTACAGCTCCTGAGTCAGCAAAGGGTCTTCTGAATCACCCTTTAGAGGGATTCACTTTTTTTAATGACCAGTACCTACAAAAATGCTTGAAGTGCTAAGTGCTTGAACTCAGTTAAACTGAATCACTCCTCAGAGGCACCTAAATTTCCCTGTTGACTGTATAGGGATCGTGACTAAATTTGATCAATCCCTTGTGCCAAGGTACCTAGATCTTAGACCATCGGATGTCTAAAAGTAGATGCCTTCAGGAATAAACTTGACTTAGTTCTTTTTCCTTGTGACAAGGCCCTAGAGACTGAACCTTGTGAGCCATAAATACTAACGCTCAGAATAGTAAATTACACTAAGGGCAAAGAGGATCTGTAACAAAACAAAATCAGAGAGCCTATAAATTAATAGGGATGATGATGATGATGATAACAATGATCACAGCATTTAGATAGAACAAGCATTGTACAAACATATAACAGATAAACCTTAACATACAAAACTTATGCTGAGGAAAGAAAAACAGAAAAAGATAAGGTCACAGAGATAGGGAATGACTTTCCCATAGGAGATCACTATTGGAAACGGGGAGAAGGGATTCAGGTTTCCTAGACTTCAAGTCCTGAAAAGGAATCACTGAAGGTTCTTCAAAGAAATTCACAGGCTTTGAAGCTATGTATTAGGTAGAACTGCACTCATACATTGGTCTGATATTGGATTGGAACTGATATGAAGAAAATTGTCTATATCGGATATTGGCCCTATGGGGCTGATCATTTGTCTGATAAATGCCCATGCTGTGCGCAGCTATAGCACAGCACGGAGCAGAGCCAGCAGCTTGGAGAGATGCCTCCAGCTGGTAAGTCGGAAGGGAAGGAGGGAGGGAAGGGGCATGGGGGAGCATATCAGTGACCCCCTGAGGTAAGGGAGGGGGCAAGGGCAGGCCCTGCCTCACGGGGGAGTGGCACAGGATAGAGGCACGACTTGTGGGGTGGGGGTAGCTCCCACCGCTGCTTGCACCCTGGGAGGGCGGGGAGGCGTGTGCCCCCCAATCTGCACTGCAGGGTGGAGCTGAAGCCAGCACTGCGTGGGGCTCATCTTGCCAGGTGCTGGGCTCAGAGCAGGCTCTGGTGGCACTGGGAGGAGGCTGCAGCCACCCCAAATTTCACCACAGCTCTGCTCCCAGCTCTGTGCGGCTGCCCAGCCCAGCCGTGGCTTTTCCTGGCACTTGGGTGGAGGCTGAGGCAGGTATTCATCTGGGGTTGCGCCAGGAGGTGGCATGGGGCTGGGAGTGGAGATGAGGTGAAATTTGTGGTGGCTGCATCCTCCTCCCAGCACTGCTGGAGCTTGCTCCGAGCCCAGCACCCGGTGAGATGAGCCCCATGCAGTGCCTGCCCCACACCATGCAGATCTGGGGGCACACTCCCCTGTCACCGCCCTCCCAGGGTGTAAGCAGTGGTGGGAGCTGCCCCCACCCCACAAGCTGCACCTCCATCCCAGACCCCAACCCCAGCTAGGCAGTGCCTGCCCCTGCCCCTTCCCTCACCATGGGGGGCAATGATCTGCACCCCCATGCCCCTTTCCTCCCTGCTACCCTTCCACCACACTGGACTTACCACCTGATGGCAGCTGTATTAGATATCAGATCAGTAACAGCCTATATGCCTCCTTAAGTATCAGCTATCGGTACAGTCTCCCAAAATCTCTATCGCTGCATCCCTAGTTTTAGGTAAAGCATAACTGAAAAATTCATAATTATCCCTCTCCATTGCTAATCTCATTTTCTGCTGCAGTGAGCTTCTCCCCCCCCCCCCCCACAGTTCCCCCCAACCTCTCCAGATGATTTCTAAAGCATAATCTTAGTTGTTGTTGTTGGGTTTTTTCCCCACTGATCTGGGGACACAGAAACAAACACTTAACAACAGTACAATATTTTCTTCTTTCTTAATGAGTTTAACAAGCCCTTTTCATTCCATCCAGGAAGAGCACACACCAACTGCTGCAGCTTCCTTAGCCTGACGAAGGGTTTTTGAACCCGAAAGCTTGCTTAATAACTATTCTCCAACCATTTGGGTTGGTCTAATAAAAGATATCAAATTCACCCAAGGAACCTTGTCTGTCTACAAGCCCTTAAGAATTTTAACAAAGCAAGAAAAGCTTTCATAACATTGTATTTTTGACCTATATTATTCAAGAAAACAGAAGGAAGGTAGCTTCTTACATAGAGCTGAGCTATGTATCAAGGCAGAAAATTACCCAGTGAAATTCCAATTAACTGAAATCACGCCCACTTCAGCTATCTTCCTTCCTTTTTTGTATCTGTGTGAGACATGGTATTTAGCAGAACTCATAGATTTGCTGGAATCTGAAAGTGGCATGCCATAAGTCAGGCATTGTCTTGGAAAGGGTTGGAGGTACTTGGAAAGGGGCTAGGAGATATGTGTGGGTGGGTGGGGACAGAGCACCGCTACCCACCACCCCACACTGCTGCCTCCAAGGAGCAGGGCCAGGAGGGGGTGAGGGCAGCAGCTCCCCTCTGCAGGCCACACAGGCACTGCCCAGCCTGCTGGACACAGGGGGGGTGGGAGGAGGGGGAAGCCCCCCTGCTCCTGGTCTGGCTGCCACCATCCCCCCACTCTGTGTCCGGCCACCAGAAGTGTACCCAGAAGGGGTACACTCCTTAAAAGAGGTTGAAAAACACTGGCATAGGTGCTTCTGCTATGGCCTTGAACTAGTGACCTCTAGGCTATCAACCAACAGCCTTAGCGTCTGTGCCACTTCAGCCCCCAGTATTAATAATACGAGGCATGAGTTGCTCTCAAGACTAAATTTACTAGTAGTACTAAAAGAACCTTATCTTGAATAGGAAATTATGCACTTTTTAACACCATGCCTTTCTATACATTCTCCTATCCAGAGGCATAATGACCCTGGTCTATGCCCTGGGTGGCAAGAGCTGGGCTGACTGCAGCAGCTGTGGTGGTTGGACTGGCAGCACTGGTGCCTGGCTTTCAGCCACCTCTTCTACGTGTGCTCCCTGGGCTGGTGACCTGATTGCCCACCACTCATACTGCTCCTATGCAAGAACTTTAAAGGCTTTTCTTAAATTAATTAAGCCTCAACATTTCTGCAAACATCTTCAGCAAGGTACTATTTTATTATTTATTTGATATGTTCTGCACACACACTTTAAAGAAGATGCACATATCCTGCATAATGATCCATGAAAGCAGATCCTAACACCACAATGAACCACAATAAATTCACTTGGGGGGTGCATATGCGCTCAAGGATCCATCTGCACTGATCTGTTTGCTGGATTCAGGTCTAAATGAACCTGCAAGCCCGTTTAGCTAAGGAAGTCCTCAATCTGAGCTCTGAGTGGAAGCTCTGCTTAGAGTGAGTTCTATAATTCTACAATGCTCCCACAAATACTCCTACCCTCACAAACTACCAGTAAGTATTTCGTGACTCGCAAAAATAGATCTGCTAAACAAATAAATGATTACATTTCATAAGTGCCGCAGTAGCTGAAACTTTCTTGGAAAAGTGAAAAAAATGAAAAATTGTTTCAAGCACTTGGAAGAAAAGAAATAGTAAGAGATTTTTTTTTTTTTTTTGCAAAATTGGAGGATGAGGAGTTCTCTAAGGAGCTTAGATCAACAGATCAACTTACCCAACAGTTCAATGATTAAAGCCTTCACTCAAGATGAGGGAGGTCTGGATTAAATTTCTTCCTCTGCATGAGAGGATTTAAACCAACACTCCAAGACTCCAATGGAGTGCCTACTGGCAGGTCTGTGATGTTATAACACTTTTTTGGGAGGTGGGGAATATGGGCTCAAAACCCCTAAAGGAAGAGAACAGAAATGAACCCAGGTTTTCTCTGTCCCAAATGATTGTTCTAATCATTTACTTATGAAGTAAAACCACTCCACTTTTCCCTTTCTCCTCCCATTTGTTGGAGATATGACTTCACATTTAATTCCTCAAAAAATTATTGAATTCAGGGCCCACATCCAGACAAGTGAGCACATTTGAGATGCTGCAAGAGGTGCCGCAATTTGAGACATCACAAGAGGCATGCTAGGAATGAAAAAATATTCCCTGCACTGCAAATATGCAGTGTGGACACTAAATTTGATACCGGGAAATCCAGGTATAACAAAAAAACAAAACAAAAACACGCCAGAAAAAAAGTGGTGCTGGGCATGCTCCGAGAGCAAACCTTCACCCAATCCCCACACCCCACCACAAACCCTACATCCAACCACAACCACCCCCAAGCCCACATCCCCCCCAAAATCTCAGACCCTGCATGTCCAGCTGCCAGATGGGATGAGACCTGCTGGAGGGAGCCATGGCTGCAGGGGCAACTGCCACACTGCAGCCCTGTCCCATGCCCACACTGGTGCTGGGACAGGTGGCCCCAGCCTCAGCGGGGCTCCTGCTCCCAGGAACCACTTGGGGGGCTGGGGAGAAGGGGTGGAGGTGGCAGCAGGGATGTGTGAGAGAGAGAGATGGGGGTCCAGGACAGGGGAGCGCTCCGGGTAGGAGAAGCCTCTACAGCCAGGCTTAGAGCCCCCATGCCCCTTAGAGCAGCCTGTGCAGGGGAGGCCAGCCTGGAAGGGAAGGGGCTTGCCCAGCCCAGTCCCTGAACCCCAATCGAGGGCTTCGGCATGGGGATTGCTGAGGCCTGAGCACAGGAAGCAGAACAGCAAGGGCTGGCACTGCTCAGAGCCACAAAGCAGCGTGTGGGACAGCTGGAGCTGGACTCGTGTCCTGGTGCTGGGATGGAGCTGCAGCCAGGAGGGAGTGAGTGGGGGCAGGCAGAGGCTGTGGGTCAGGAGGGGCACTGGCAGGGTTGTGGGTTGGGAGTGAGAAGCAAGGGTGGGGGCAGAGCACTGGCATATCAGTGAGGCTTAGCACTTCACATCCTGGTGAGTGAAGGGGGCGGGGCAGGAGCAGGGGCAGCTTTGATTTTTCAATGATAAAAAAGCAAAAGCAAACACCAAACTGTATAGATATTTAGAATTTGTTTTATTATGATGATAGAGGCACCGGTAGGCTTCCAAATTGCTTTAAAATTCTAAATACATCAATAAAACATTGCCCAACTGATCTCTATATAGTGGTATTTCCTTTTAATCGAAGAACATCGATTTTGGGTATTTTAATGAGAGAATTTGGGTTTTTTAATCAGAGAATTTGCAATTTTTAGATAGGGAACACAGATATATGCTAGTGAGGCAAGTGGTGGGGCCTGGGCAGAGGAGCCTGCCCAGGTCCAGCACCAGGGATCCAGTTGGAGGGTAGACAAGGTGGCTGACTTCCTAACCATTTGGGACCAGGACATGCTTCAACAGTTCAAAGTGGGCCACCACAATGAGCACATCTTCTGGGAGATAGTTTCCCAGATGGCAGAGGGGGGGGCACCAGAAGACATGACAGTGCCACACGAAGGCCAACTGTGCAGCCACAGCCAACTGGCAGCCAGCCCAGAGATGCAGTAGGCTCTGCTGCAGTGCTTATACTATGGCCCAGGTGGCTGTGCAGTTCCCACCTGGGTCTGGCAGGCATGCAGCTATGAAGACGCAGGTCCAAGGGGGCAGATGCTGTTGCAGGTGTCAACAGGTCACAGCCAGGCAGCAGCCCCCACTGTCAGACTGCTGCGGTGGGAAAAAAGTGCTAGGGCTACTCTAGGTTACGGCTGCTTCAGCAGTCCAGCTGGCACAAGGTGCTAGTGTCCCCAGATACCAACTGGCTCAGCCTCAGAAGCTGCTGAGGTTAAGTAGCCATAAGCTGCTCACCAGGGCAGGTTTTTAAACTGCTGGGGCCAGCACAGATGTTGGCCCCAGCCTCTAGATCTCCTTGGCTGCAGATCCAGGAGGAGCTGGGCAGAGTCAGTTTGCCCCAAGTGGCACAACTTGCCCCACATCAAAGTGCATGTTCAGGCACATGTGCTGAGGCACAAATCTCTGGCACATATTTGTGCTGCTGCAAGTGCACATGCCTGCATGTGTGGACGCACCCAGAATGGCCAAAACTGCATTTTTTTGGCAAACTTTTTCTAGAAAACGTTCACCTACTTCTAGTTCTTCCATCAAAGTAAGTTATTTTTTAAAAGCATCTCCACACATACCGAACAGCTAAAGAAACATTTCTCAAGGGATTGGGTTTTTGGTTACCTGAGGTTCTCCAAGGGCTAGGAGGGATTCCAACTCCATTCTAAGCTGCAGTTTAAATGCATAGTTGTGTTACGTACCAAGAACTTCCAATGCCTTCAATGGTTGCTGCAGAAATTAAAAAGAAAACAAATATCTCAAACAATTCCTATTCCAGAGCCTAAATTTAGGTTTAAATATTGAGTTTAATATCCAAATACCCAAATATTTCAAAATACTGGAGTTTATTTTAAGGGCTTAAGTTTTCAGCCTAAAGCTGGGATGCTTAACCTCTGGCCCATAAACCCAATGCATCCTGCGGAGACATAGATATTTGGCTCATGGGGCTCCCCACCAACTGGGAAATTTGGCAGCAGGGGAGCGGTTGCAATAAATACGGCCATCCTCCCCTGCTGCTGAATTCCAAAGCCCCACGCCCCGAGCAGCAGGTTGGGGCCAGGCCATGCTCCCGCTCCCCACCCCCACAGCTGGATGGGCCAGATCACACCCTTTTTCCACTCATGGGGTTAGGTTGGGACTGGCTTAAGCTCCCTACACACCCCCCCCCCCATGAGGCTGAGTTGGGCTTGGGCCATACCCCTTTTCCCCCACAGGGCTAGACCACACACCCTCCCCACAATGGGAGCAGGTTGGGGCTGGGCCATAGCCCTTTCTGGCATGAGGCTGGGCCACCCTGCTCCCACCCCCGCAGGGCCAGGTTGGAGGCAGGATGCCCTCTACCCTCTTTTGCACAACTGGATGGGACCCTGCCACAACCACCCCAGATCCAGCCCACGGATAGCCTAGGAACTGTCCATCCAGCCCACCAGCCAAAAAGGTTGAGCACCACTGGTTTAGAGGAATATAGCAGACAGGAAAACAGTATTTCCACCATTATTTTAAAAAACCAAACTGGTAGTGCTCCATATATATCAAATCAAACTGCATATCCTCCAAGGACTGGGTAGTTGAAAGGACTGTGTTCAAAATTTTAGATTGATTTTTTCTGTTTTTTTTTTCTAACTCATTTATTCTGTTTTAATAAATTATTAAATTATATTACATGGGAAATGATCCTGGGTTAGTACTGTTTGTTTGTTTGTTTGTTTTATTTTTGGTTTTGGATTTGTTTTTTTAACAAACAGGATAGAAAAAATATATATATCAATCTTCCAGAAAAAAAAGTATTTAGTGCTTGCAAGGTTTAAAAACCAATAGATACACTTTAAAATTAGCACTGAATGGGTTTAAAATAGAACTTAGGTTGGGTGACATGTTATTCTTTTCTGATCAGTTAAGTGGCGATTTTTTTGACCATCTACAGGGCATTTTGGGCACTTATGCACCCGGAGGAATTATATTCCTAGGTATGTAGTCCTACATGCATGGATGACTATGAGTGTCTACATAATCACACAGACTGAGTATGAGCAACATCAGTCATAGCACATGTGTATACCCCTTGTGGATGTGTACTGACCTTATATACTTGAGGACCAAATTACCTTAAACCTGTAAGTAACGGACTTAGGATCAGAAACAAAAAGAGGGGCAGGTGACATGCTCTCATTTGCCCAATAGCTTGGTGGCTAGCATACTCACCTGGGAGCTGGAGGTATAGGATCCCACTCTTATCCAGAGGAGATTTAAATTAGCATGTGGTTGACTTTCCACCACACAGGACTCCCCACCACCATACCATGTACCATACACTACTTTTTTTGAAGCTGAACCACTAACAGTCTGTGGAAAAATGGATGGAGGGCATTACCAGGGGAAGCTTCTGCCCCACTGGGGACAAAGGCCCAGGTTAGAAACTCACCCTACCACAACATCATCCCCCTCATGTAGGCACAAATGCTCTGACTTACTTGCTTCCTCCTGGCTCTGTGTACCTCCCTTTCATGACTGCCAACGAGGCTAGCATCCAAAGGAACACTATATTATGCTGAGAAGTCAAAGAGATGTAGGTTTAAACTCCGTCGAGGAATAGAGGACCTAGGACCCAGGACCTCCAGCTTCCCAGATGAGTGCTTTAAGCACCTAGCTATTTGGGAGAAAAATGGAAACGCTCCCTTTAGTTCTGTTGCTAGCGTATATAACTCCACTGTCATGCATAACTGTACATTTGCACAGAGCTACATGCCCAGAAATAAAACTTCTCCGGGCATATAAGTTTTCTTTTTTAGCTATAGACTTTCATAAAGCTAAACTGTGAATTATAATATGAAGCAAGGAGAAATGGCTCAACATTTTAAAGCTAACTTTACTCCGCTTAAAGCAATTATTTCTGCTATAAGAGGGATTAAACTTTACAGATGCAGAAAAGTACAACATCAATTACAGCTAAATGAGTCCGCATCTAAAATAAAAAATCTTGTCTCTAATTTACCAAGGCAGCAGATTTGCTGGCTCAGATATTACCAAGCTGCCTCAAAAACTGCTGCAAAATAAGGAGTGGAAATAGAGTACATTTTAAGATTTCTTTGTTTAGGGGAAAAGCATTACAGCTGGTAATGGTTTTGTATTTTTCGATGCGTCTACCTGGTGTTGGAATCCTAGATGAGGTTTAATTATGAAATACATTTACTCTGTGCTTATGAGCAACTAGCAGTGATCCTATATTTATTATAGAAATATGAATTTCTATATGATATTGTAATATGATATGTAATATGATATTGTAAAAGCAGGAATTTAGCATAAACTATGGGAATGACACACACAGTTCCCTTCAAACACTAGAAGAGCAAGAATTTTTAATGAGTGTTGCTCACCAATAGTTTACTCAAAATTCCCTCCTTTTATACTTTAGTGGAACTACTCTGAAAAACAAGGCTTTAAGTTTGTGAGTAATATATACTAATCTACCACCACCTACCTATTACTTTCCCTTTATTAAACACACTGTATACAACTCATGGCTCACCTATGCAGTAATGGATAAAACTACTTCACTGCTGCTTTACAGCTATGTTCTCTCTCCTATTCCACTAAGACAAAATTAATAGGGAATAAGGATGACACAGACTTAAGTCAATGAAATAAGATAGGTAATAACTTTGAAAAAAGTGCCCTTCACTTTCTCTCTCTCTCTCCGTACATTGCCATATTCTTGTTCACTTCTCACTTGCCAAAGATCTACTGAAAAATACTTCATTTAATGTTCTGTGCACAGTTACTACAATTTCTCACTTTTAACGTAGGTACCATAGAATAAAATTAAGTGAAATAGTAGTGTTCAAAGAAGGTATCATTTAGTGTCAAACCTTAATACAACCATAAAATGCAAATGAGTTAAGAAAAAAATAAACCAGAAATATCTATGAAACCTATTAATAAGATACCATGGCCAGAAAGTGTAAGAACATAAATGCTTTACTGGATCAGATCAATGGTCCATCTAGTCCAGTATCGCGTCTTGGACAGTGGATGCTATAGAAAGAGCACGCTGAACTGGATACTTTGATTGACCTGTACCCTATTCAATAGAGTGATCTATCCCCTATCCTCTGGTACCCACCATTACTGGTTTAGAGATGTCAGAGGAAACATCTCCATTAATTTATCCAGTCCCTTTTTGAACCTGGCTATGTTATTTGCCTCCACCACCTCCTGTGGTAATGAATTCCACGAGTTAACTATGCTCTGTGTAAAAAAGTACTTTCTCTTGTTAATTTTAAACATATCACCTACTAATTTCAGCAGGTGCCCCCTATTTCAGCTGAAGCACCCTATAACATGCTCAGTCTACATTCTTTATCAACATATGAAACTAAAAGAAAATAATTACACATACAGGTAAACTCCTTAATACTACATTCAGAAGCTGTATCAGTAAATGACAAGGTGAACAACTGTTGCACTCAACAGGCCAAATGAGTGGTATGCAGCTGGTCCATGGGCGAGATCCAGAGCACAGAGCCACATTGCTTGACTCATGGGGCTGTAATCTAGAGGTGGCAGTGTTAATTGTTGCAGCTTCCAAAGCCACGGGAGCTGCCATTCCTTCCACCAACAAATTTCTTGCCTCATTAGCAGCTCTGCAGGCCAGATGATGTAGCTGTGTGCTCTGAATCGGGCTCTCCATGGGTCCAGAAATATGGCAGCAGGACAAATGGCAGCTACATTAATTGCTGTGGCTTCAGGAGCCATGGCAATTTATGGTGTCACTGCTTAACTTACCATGCTGCCAAATTTTCATCTGTGGGAAGCCCTGTGCCCTGGATGATACTGCTTCATGGGCCTGATCCAGCCTGCGGGCCATACCTTAGTCATCTCTCATGTAAGCAGATATGATCCTGCCATAAGCAGGGCAGTTGGACTAGATGACCTCTTCACATTCCTTTAGTCCTAATTTTTCTATGATAATATAACCTAAATACACGTTTTATTGAGCACGAAATATATACTAGCTTGCAATAGTCTTTTTATTCTATTCATATCGTGCTTCCTATTAATACTCTTGTTTTTTTCCATGTGTATTATAAAGGATAATATAAAAGTTGCTTATCATTAGCTGTTTATAGAATACTGTAAAATAATCTAACATAATGATTGCTCCTTTATAACAAGCTTTTAATAAAAATCCATTAGTATGTTTCTTGAGCCTTAATACATGTGAAAGAACATTTCTGCTGAACTCTATTCAGAGTTTTTCCCTGAAGTTCTTTCTTTGCTGATTTTATACTATACCCACACTACACTAGAACAGCTGTTTTCAAACTGTTCCATGAAACCTTGGCTTCCTAGGATAGGTCACCAGCAGCTCCGTAAAGAGACTGGGGGTAACGGCAGAGTTCTAAAGTTCTTTCTTTTTGGAGGTTCGTGCAGTGAGGGCTTACTATTATTTCCAGGTAATCATGTGAAAAGAGCATTTGCCCCCCTCAAACACAGGCAGTCAAAACTTTGTATGGTTTCCTAAGCTTGCCTCTTTTCCAGGCAACTGCTACATCAATTCACTTTACTACCACAAGGAATAATGTTACATAATTAAAAACACATCTCATGGTCTCCAACTTCTTTGTCAGGGAGAAGTGTATTCCTTAGCCAATTGAGCCAGAAAAAAACCTTAAGGTAAGTAGTGTGCATTGACCTTTCGAGTTGTTAACTCCAAAGTAGATGTTAGGCTAAATAAAACAAGGCCCATTTGAATTGGAGGCTTCTCTTTGATTCTATGGAAGTTTGGAAGCGAGATAAAATACCTTCACTTACTGTATTCTCTCTTACCACCACACTACAGTGGTCAGTCTTCAAAATGTATTTGTAGTGCCTTCTACTTTTTAATACTTATTCAAAAGAGTGTGTTTGAATATTTATGGAAACAACTAAGGAGTCTGGCCAATGACTTAGCTTTCCAAACCACTGTCCATTCAAACACCAAGTTAACTTCAACTGCCCTTTTTATGTTGTACATACTAACTGCGAAAGAATATAAACACCAGATTAATTTTTTGGTTCCCATTACACAGTCACACTCAAGTCAGCCAACAGCAGCACAACTGGGGGGCCAGTTTGTTCCAGCGACATATGTAAGACATTCCCTGTCCCACTGGAGGAACCAGCACAGAACTGTGCATGCTGGCACTGTTCAAGGAAAAACAAAGAAGCCACAGAAGATTTCAGTCAAGGAATTTTACTGAAAGACCCCATTGTATCACCTAAATACCAAATAATAATTTTATCTAGGCATGTAATGTACCCAAAAAGCGTAGCCCAAAGTATTGCTATAATTTGTATGTTAATACATTGTAATCTATTATTTTAAAATGCACATCATACTTTACCCAACAAATTTAACATGCACATCAACAATTAGAAATCCTTGAAGGTGGAGACTTAAAAAAGAAGTGCTGACAACATAGAGTATTACTGACACACAGCATTAAACAATAATACTACCATATAACACTAGAGAGTAAGGCTGTGCAACTGGTGGCCCATAGGCCACACGTACCCTGTGAGCTTGTGGTCCTTAAGTTCCCATCCAGGCACTGCTCCCATCTTCACTGCATCTTCCCATCTGGCTGCAACAGCCCTGCTATAGTGGTAGAACAGCAAAGACTTTCTACGCCTGAAGAAGGGTGATTGCGCCTGAAAACTTACTAAGAACTTTTTCCCAACTACTCAGTTGGTCTAATAAAAGATATCACATCTACTCAAAGAACCTTGCCTGCCTGTGTCCTTAGACCAACACGGCTACAACCAAAACCCAACATAGGGATTCGAGTGGCATTTACAGAAGGTACAGGGGTTAATGTGTGGCACACCTACCAAGAAGGTTGATCCCCACTGACCTAGCATATTTTCTTCAGCTACGAAAGTTTCATGTAGTAGTGTTGCCTATATATAAAGATAATAGGACAATGAAGTAGTAACAGACAAACCCAGCTTTTGTTTGTTTGTTTTTCCAAGTTTAAGATTACATTTACATTTGGATAGAGGGCATTAATCTTTTTTACAGTTTGTAGTGTCCTGGTGATGTCATCTTATCTGGGTGATTAAGGACAGATATCAGACAAAACAGTCCCAATGGGGGTTTTAAGCAGGATTACTTGCAACCTTTAAGTTATACCAGTAAACAGGACATTACTGACCTTTCCTCTGCAGGAAATTTAACTTGACTAGTCAGGATTATCACCATTCCTCACCAGATCAGGATTAAAGATGAATTTTCAAGACCAACCACATATTAAAAACGCATATGCAAGCTGAAAGCCAGAATGCTGAAGGATGTGTCTCCCTCTTAAATTTATTTTAACACCTCCCTGCAAGTGCATATCAATGTTTCATCCTTGTTGTTTCTAGGTCTTTAGCTTCTTAACCAGATACACAACTACTCTGTTTCACAAACAGTATTTTTACAAATTAGTATGGTATTAAGCCTCAGCCGCTGCCAAGCTAAGGATTTTTCCTTCTTCCTGCATCACAGTATTAAAAAATATATATTAAAACCCCAAACCACAAAAGAATGATTTCACTTGTGATAGACAAGGCAGGGCTAAGCACATTTTTCAAACATACGAAGCTAGAGTAAGATTTTCCTTCTGAAAATTGCTCACTAGAGAGATTCTCATTTGTTCAAGAACCTTTTTGCCTTGTGGCTCAAGTTCTGCTCATTTAATCAGCGAAACCACCACAAAGTAGTGGCAAGCCTGCAGCTGCTGAGGGACTGATATCCCCATAGAGGATTTCAGCTTAACTTGATAAGGGCTTGATTCTGCATCATTAAAGTCAAGGGGCAGTTTTTCATTGACTTGAATGGAAGCAGAGCCTAATCCTAAGGACGGTTTCCTACTTGCATACTAATTTTAACAGAGTATTTACTGACATATCACACACTGCTTCCCTCCCCACCAAATTAGCCATCCAAAGTTGGGGTGCATGTCTTAAGCAGGGAACCTGATTTCCATACTGGAGTGGAGGCATGGGGATGCTGGAATGGCTGCCAGGGGGGCTTCTTAACTGCATGCAAAAGAAACACAATCTACTTTTCAGTGTCACTCATCCTGCCCTTGTTGCTCAGCTAAAAGCTAGAGTTTTAACCCTACCACAGCTGCTGCTGAATTGGCAGCAGCTTTTGGCTGGGCAGTAAGGGGAGATGATAATAGTGAATGGACGCTGCCCCTGCTCCACGCAGTTTTCATGATATCTGTATTCTGCCTTCCTCAGACAAGGTGCACGTCTTTTTTGAGGGCATATGGTGTATGAAAAAATATAGCTGCTTTCTCTTTGGGATAGAACTATGCAAATTACCCATTATAACAAAAGAAGAAATTACAATGATTGCTTATGTATCAGCCTCTAATAATCAGGTACACATTGAGAATCACAAGTTTGTGTGCACATACGTGTGCACCTGCATATGTGTATGCTTGAGTGTAAATTACCACTTCATCCTATACTGATAACCACATCTTCTTTAAGATGAAATGAGCTGCCATTTAACAGCAATAGTTACAGACTTTAACAATAGCAATAGTCACAGAATTTAAGTAGGCAGAACACAGGCTTGTAGGTCTTACTTAGTGCTGATTCGTACAGATCCATGTGCTGAAATTAAAATACAGTAAAAGCTGTGTTAACTGGCATTTTAGTAACCGGCACACTCTACTAACTGGAATTTCTGGCCGGATGGATGGACAAAGATTGTCGGGGAGGGGAAGCTCACATGCAGTGGCTGTCGCCACCACCCTGAGCTGCTGCTGTTCCACATGTGGCTGCCGCCACCTCCCCACTCCATGTGTGGCCACCACCACCCCCACTCCGCATCCAGCCAAAAACCCCTGTGCCTCAGGCAACCGGCATTTGTAGATTACCAGACCCCCCATTTCCCACTCATGCTAGATAACAGAGCTTTTACTGTACTTTCATTCAAAAGTAGCTTTCATATAAAAGAAGTTCCTAACCTTCATTGTTGCAAAGAATAATGCAAAAACATGAACTAAGGGCTCCTGATTAGCTCCTGTATCTTCTCAGCCTGATTTTGCAATAAATGACTAAGCATAATCCAACCTTGTCATGCTTTGGAGGAAAGGCTTCCAAAAAAGATCCAAGAATTTCAGGAATCGTTTTACTCTTTCTTTCACATGCAGCTAGTTAGTTTTTGACGAAATTTTAAAGAAAGCTATTTTTAGCTTAGGCTTATGGCAGCTGAAATGCCCCAGGAATTACCAGACTGATAGAAAAAATAACTTGAGAAGCTAGCAATGCAATCATCAACCTGAGAGCTTCTAAATAAGCTAGTCTTCTGAATTCTCCTTTGAAATGTTTGTGGACTGGATTTTTTTGTAAAGTGTGGGTCACATGTGCACGTGCGCATCAAACAGGTCTCCACGCCATCTCCCAGTCTAAGAAAATTTATTGCTGTGACTTATTCCTTGATATCAGTCTAAGCTTTGTTTTCTCCTGGCTCCACCCTTCTCTCCCCCACAATTCTTGAACAATGCATATTGAATGTTCTGTAAAAATGAAGTAAAATATAAAGTGGTATTAGATTGCTGGTGTGAAAAATCCTAGAGGAACCATCAATAGATTACCAAAAATCTTCCTGCATTTAATTTGTTTATAACTCTGGTTATTCTGAAACCTTTGCACCGTTTTCATCCAAAACTTTCCTTCATCAACTTCTTACCAAGTTGCTTTCAATTGACTTCAGAAATATTAAATCATGGAATGAAAGCGTTACATCCCCATTCACTGCACCTTTCTTCCCAACCTCACAGCCTTCCCCTACTCATACCGGAGGCCCTGCCAGATCCAGTACTATGGCACTCTATCCTTTCTATCCCTGCTGTAGTTTCATCCATTTGCAGAGTGCAGTTTACACAGTGCTGTTTTACATTCATTGCAGCATTTTTCTTCTGAAGGAGAATGCTAAAAGCATCTCAGTTCCTAACATGTTTTGTCACGTTTTGTTAGACATTTTCTATGCGAGTATAAAAAATAAGTTAATGCACAGCCTCATGGAAATCATGGTCTATTCATGTTTTTATAAGGAGCTCAAGCTTCTGACACAATTTTCAGAATCCTTCAGTTTTTTTTTGACACTCAGGCTTCTGTGACCTTCAGAGAAATAACAGGTCATCTGGAGCCTGAACACGTGAGAACCTTTGCAAAGAGGAGGCCGGGTGACAAAACTGGTAAAAAAGGAGTATAATCTCAACACATGCAGTATTTGACATTTACATGGCAATACACAGAGCAGTTTGAGAATCGTATTTTTTAAGAAACCAACCTAATAAAAATATGGTACAGAATATGCATCGATTTCTCTGTTCTCATTTGTTCAGGTTACTTCATGTTTTCACCCATATCAACAAATCAGGCTGTAGCAACTGCATCAGCTGCCTCTCCTGGCATACTAGTGATTGAAGCCACCATAAAAAAAAATGTAAAGGGGTTCCATTTACAGTACTGTTTTGACCTTCAAGGGGCAAAGCTTGCAGTTATCATTTTAATATCTGATTTTAGAATTTCTTCCTCAGTCTATGCTTACTGACCCTATAGGTTACATGCATAACCTCGAGTACATTCCATTTATTCTATACCTGGGCTTCTACCCTCTCCATTACACTAGAACTACTCCCACTGAGAGCTGCGACAATCCTTTCCTCATGAAAGTAGGGCATCTATTCCTATTCTCTTTATCCTTGACTTCCCTCTGTTGCTTTGGCACTGTAATATCCTTCTCTGTAAAATCTTGCTTTCCTTCTTTCATGATGCAGAATCCCTCTTGTTCACCAGCCTACCTCAAACCACTCCCAGCATTGCTTTGTGGGTGCTCTGCTCCTATTCTTAATAGGAAGGGAAAAGAAAACTCCTCCCACAATGCTTCATCTTTGGCCCTTCTTTTTTTTATTCTGCAATTTTCTCATCCACTCATGCTGTTGCAATTACCATGATTTCCAGCCAACTCAAACATAGGGCTGTTGTTTGTTTGGGGTTTTTAACTTTTAAAAATATATTATAAAAACATTAAAAACAAATGGTGAAAATGCTAAAGTTTGCAGTCCTGCCTAGGACCAAGCATGAAACACCTGTCAGTAACCAAATACTATAAAGATTGAAACCCCATGCCCCCCAACACCCTTCATGGGGTTACACATTTAGGACTGGCCATCTGCTTTTCACCTTGCAGTGTTCTCTTGATGGTTCATGTCCTCTTGGAAGGTCAAGTGTCCAAACTGGCATGTGCCTGGACCAGGAACTGTAAGAGGTAGAGGCATCATCAGAGCCACCCTTTGCAGGCCAGTTCCTACAGCTCCTCAGGGTTATCATTTTGGCTTGGCCCAGCAGGAATTTAGCCAGACAGATCATGCTTCTCTCAGTCACTTAGTATGGAGCAGAGAAAATGTACAATTAGTAAAATTAGCTTCCTTACCAGCAGTTTTTCCCCCTGAATGAAAGTGTTGCCACTGGGTTTTTCCAAGTTGTGGAGCCCTCTTCCCAGGGCAGTCTCATCAGCTTCCTCTATGGGTGTGTCTTAAATTATGCTGTTTCCTAAATAAAACTGTTCAGTCTAAGAGAGGTGTGAAAAGAACAAAAAGTTGAATGTTGAAGCATGACATTGAGCAGCCCCCTCGTAATTCCTCCCTGCCCTCCCAAAATGTGTGAAGTAAGATTTGTCAGTTCTCCTCTCTCACTAGAAGAGCTGAAGATCAACCAGACAACCTCACACAACCAAATGTTCCACCATGCAAATGCCATAAATCAGGCCAGATTCTGATGGAGCAGAGTAATTCCACAAAAAGACAACATAGTTACAGGTGGAAAAAATTACTTAATTTCCATCATTAAAATAACCGAAGACACCGCTGTGTAATGTCTGAGAAAGCTACTAAAAATCCTTATAAAGCAATTCTTTATTTTACTTTGAACACTACTACAGGATGCAAGCAAGTTTTGAATGAAATCTCAAGAGGTGGAGTTTCTATGATGAGATAAAGAAGCTCCTTACAATGCACCATGGATCTGTGACATTTCATGTATTTATTTCTTGCATCCACCACACACAGAAAGCTTGGTGTCAGTTAGTATGAGTGCAGCTGCTCAGGGTTTAGAGGAAGAGAAAGCGTCAAATAAAGGTAAAACCACTGAAATGTGACCTAAATAGCATTTCCATGAGTAAATACATTATAGTTTGAAGTCTGGTATGCCTCCCCTGCCAAAAGGATAAAAAAGCTTGTTTGTAGTCCTGAAGGTTTCTGAGGCACCTATATATAAAAAAAAAGCAGAATTCGTACCTGACAGACTTTGTTATAGGGTAGCTAGGGGATGGAGCAGGCGCTCTACATTTGGGCTAGGAGAGATGGGTGAAGTATTTCTCTGGCAGATGAGTGTTGAAAAAAGCAGGCTGTTGAAGCTGCTTGGGGATTTGGAATATTGGAATAAATCCTACCAAGATAAGAATGAAATAATGCAGTAAAAAATTAGTAAGATAAATATATCAAATACCGCAGTGGATAAAAAAATCACATGCTTGTCATCTACACACCTAAGGAAATGTGCGTCTCTTTCTGGCAGGAAAGTTTCTATATATTTTTAAAGTTACTATTGCTGCATGTTGATTTTGCCTTACTTTCTCTTTACTTTCTAGATTCAGGCGTCTTTCTTCTGTATTCTTTTTTGATGGCTGCATTTCCGGGTCAGATCAGCTGTTTTGTAACATTCACTACTTTTAACAAGCTTCCAAGCGTTTAGTTTATAACACTCCATCATGAGAATTTTTTCTTTTTCTGGGTTTTTATCCTCGTTTTTCACGTACCCTCTTAGCAGGTTTTTTCATGTTTCTCTTTGACATATATCCTTCTTAAACTTGTACTTGAAAATCAACCTGAATTTATACTTTACCCAGACCAACCTGCTGCATATCCAGGATTTCTGGATTTGATCATGTTCCTCTATATTGTTTCTTCTTTGGTGTCACTGGAAAGCTTGGAAAGGACAGCAGTGATACTTTTGATTCAGTTACAGATTTGGAAAGTCTTAAGCTACCATAGTGACCTTCATAGTCCCACACAGCTCAGCTCCCCAGCTCTCTTATATTTCTGTTCTACTTTTAACACTTCTTAATGCCACTTGTTTAATCTATCACATGCATTTAAGGAGTCCAAGGGTAAACTGCAATCTCTTGCTTCTCACTGGATGAAAACACATTTTTACAATCCATAGATTTATGCTACAGTATAACCTCATAAATCCAGGTATCAAAAATCCATAATTAGCAAAAATCCGGCACTTTTCCTTGCCACTCCGGGACTGGCCGCTACTTCCCCCCACCCTGCCAGATGCAGAGAGGGAAGCTTGCACGCGACAGATACTGCCACCATTCACCACCCCGTGCTGCCGCTTTGCATGCTGCCAGCTGCCACTGCTCTGGGACCAGCTGTTGCTACCCACTCTCGCCCACTCCATGACTGGCCAACGCGGTGGCTTAAAAAAAATCTGGCGTTTCCAAATTTCCAGCAGGTGCTCAGTCCCAAGCACACCAGATTTATGAGGTTATACTGTACTATGTTCTCAGCAGTAGTCTGACATGGTAAACTTGGCTGATTGGTTTTTGTCAGTTCATATTTCTCTAGCTATGTGGTCTCTTGTCCAATATGACTAAGGTTTTGGATTCTACTACTTGCAGGTATCTAGTCTCCCAGATAATCTCTAGTCATTTTCTTAAAAACTGTAGCTTGTCTCCCATTATTCTCTACATCCATGATGAAATACTAAAATCATGCATACAGAATTTAAGGTGTAATACTTTGTATGTTCTCCATCAACCTGTCATATGACATTAACACATACAGTTAAAAAAACCTCCTCCCTACTTGATTCTCTGTGCAACAAATGGACAGAGAATATGAGGATCACAAAGCAGGAGTCAAGCAATTTTTATAAGGACACCATATCATATCCATTGTCTACAAAACACCGCCTGTTTTAGCAAACGTAGGATTTAAGGAGTTATTTGAAAGAGAATAGTGTGATGGCTTTATTGTTTTTTATCGCATAAGGATAGTAAGGGAATGGATGCTAAGGACCTAAAGCTTGACAAATGGACAGCAAAGTTTGGTTTCATTGATGGAGATCAATAGCTCAACAACACATAGGGAAGACAGGCACAGGCCAAACAGCTAAGCAGTCTGGTGTAATGCAGTGGAAAAGAAAAGCCAACAGAGTAACAGGAATTAGGGATTTTTTGGTTGGAGCATATAGCCTTTAGGGAGCTTGTTCCTTACCAATACCTAGCACCTGTGCTTTACGTATGATACTGGCTTTCCACTTCAGGGTGGCTTTCAAGAATACCATAATATATTTTAAGGCTTTCCATTTTTTTTTTTATTTTTTTATTTTTTATTTTTTTTTTTTTTTTTAGGAGGCTGCCTCCTTTCGTATGCCCCAAGGCAACAGTTGGGTCTGCACAGGAAATCTGCCTCTCCAATCTGTTTTTTTTAGGTCCTCAGAAGGAAAGCCTTAGAGCTCCCTGGAAGCAATCTTGATTCCATTAAAATCAATGCTAAACCACCTTTTAACTGAGTTGCATCCATGACTGCATCCTTTGCCTGTCAAAAAATCCAGAGGGGCAAGCTTGACATCATACCACAGGTCAATTTATTTGGTTAGACTTTTGAGCACTTTTTTAATATTTCTAATTATTTTGCCTCTATGGTCAAAAGTTTGACCAAAAGGATTATTACTGAAGGGCAGGGCTGCATTTTGAACCCTCTTTATGATGATGATGGTCTATGGCTGAGATAATGTTGTAGGCAAAACGTGGGCACGAACCCTATTCACTTCCATAAATAAACAACATTCAGCTGTGCTTTGAGTGAAGCCAGTCATTCCTGTAGATTTCAAAAGGTAGAACAACCACCCAAAAGTTTAAGGCCTGCCTCAACATACAAATAAGCTAGTTGTGCATTCATATTCTATATCTAACCTGTTTTTTTTGTTCTGTTGGCCCTGCACAAGGCAAAGATTACATTATTACCCTTTTGCCTCTACTTTTCTACTTCTAAACAAACCTCTTAGACCCATAGACAATACTTTATTCTCTCAGGTAAGATTCTTTTTTATGTACTAATCTACAAAAAAATATATGCAAGATGTTTGCTTATGTTCTGCATTCAGAATACCTTGTAAGGATCTCACTTTCACGATTCAGCATTATTCAGATTGCATTTCAGTAGATGTCTGGAGTTTAACAGAATATGCCCTCTTTCCTAGACAATGAATAAAGCAAGCAAAAACAGCCCAGTTTTCACAGGCTTAAGATTTTTACTTAAAGGGCTTTGAAATCTTGAATGAGCGTAACAGAGGCCCAATTTCCAAAATGTTGGCACTCAATTGTGAATGTACAAAGGCATGTGCAATTGCATACTTACCTGGTACACACCATTACTATGAATGAGCACAAATATTTGTTGTTTTTATGAGCAAAAGGATAAAAAAACCCCAAAAAAACACATGTGCTCATTTCATTCTTCCTGCTGGCATTTAGCCAGGTACATACTTTCCTGTCCACACTGCTAGAGACTGCAGTAGTGGAATATATAAACATGTACTTACAATTGCACATAGGATGTTCAGAAACCAGACCTTATAAATATTTCACATTGATCCAAAACTTGTGGTTTTTTTAAATGTTGCATATATTATTTTCCTCTCATTCTTCCACACACCAAAGCACTCCACAACAGTATGTGTTTATATCACCCTTTTATTTTGTAGCCAGAAATACAGTTTCATAGGGTAAATCAATAAATAGGGGTGTTTAATCCTTAAATGTAAAACCCTTCTCTCTTTGGCATCTGACAGTATTGTTTCTCAAAGTAAAGACCATATAGGAAGAGTTTACCTTAGAGATCATTCTTCAATACAGTAAGTTTACAGAGGTGCAGTTTATTTTAAAATATACATCAGCTGTAAAGATTTCTACTATGCCTAAAAAAAAAATTAACCAAACCAGCAAGATGCACACTATCCACAGGCTCTTCTTTACTGTAGCCAACTACAACTGTGGAATAAGTGAAAGAATAAAAGACATTCTTCATTTTCCACAACATGCTCTGCACTAGTGCTTTCTATTCATTCTGAAGAAAAATCATAATTGTGCCAGAAAAGGCTGACCAACTTCAATTTTTTTTTTATTTCATAGACAAGGCTCTTATTTTAATATCTTTAACCTCTAAAGAATGCATTGTCCAAAACAAGCATGGCTGCATACTGTTTCAGTAAGAACTGCACCTTTAAGAAAAGAGCAATAACGCTTTTACAAAGGTAAGCTAATATTTTCCAAATATATTTAAGACTGCAATTGTCAAAACTGCATTTGATATTATGTTTGGATGTAAATTTCTTAAGGAAAAAAAAAATCAAACCAGTGCATTTAATATAGTCTGTTAGATAATCCAAGATCAGTGCTTCAAGGCTGCAGTGTAAAGAAGCATTTTTTGACCTTCAAGCTAAGATGGCTGTCTGGATTTCCAATAAAAGTGCTGCAAATAAACCTGTAATTTCCAAAAGCAGTGCTAAAAGTTGTGGTTTTAACACTTACCATATTTTTAAATATATATCCTAGAAATCATGACAAAAATAAAAAATTTCATTCATACTAATAAAGATATTCTAATCTATATTCTGGAATCTAAAGTGGGTCCTTGCTTATATGTAAAGACATGTAAAAATGAAATTACACCTATCCAAATAAAAAAAAAAAAAAAAAAATCACTTTCAGAATGATTCATTTTCCTAATATTCCAAAGGCTTACTCAATAAAGTTTATATAAACAAAAGGAAAGAAGAAAAGCAACTAGTTTCATGTGGAAACTAAAAAATTATTGTTCAATTTTTAAATAGCAAATGAACAAAGGTTTATTTTTTCAATGAGACTTCTTTTTCCAGTGCAAAAACCAGTTACAAAAGGTTTAAACTGGACTGTTTTAAATAACGTGGTCCAATTCAGCCAGGTTCACATTCTTTTCTATAGTATAACAAATCATATGCATATCTTATTGTAAAATACACAAAGCAATAAAAGAAGAACTTGGGTGCTTATCCAAAAGCAATTTCCAGTAGCAAGTCAAATTTTTAGCAATAACCAACTAGACATTCTCACCAAGCCTGGAGTGTCAAATCACCATAAATATTAGATATACCTGTACAAAAAAGCTGTTTCTTTGTTAAAAAGGGTCCCCAAAGAAATGCCCACCAACTACAGTCAGATTTTCTTCAGAAGTTGCTTGCTCTGGAAAAAATTTTCCTCCAAATGCTTGAGACATTTTTTGTCAAAATTGTATTCATATAAATTACGTTCCAGTAACACTTAGCTGATATAACCACCTACGATGTGGACAGTCATGTACACAGTACAACAGTGGAGTTTTGCAGCAACAAAGAAATAACCAGGAATTGGCTTTAACTTCCAAATGGTAGCTCATGTGTTGTTTCTAGCAAACATACGGTCCCCGCGTAGGGTCAGATGCTGGAGCTGGTATTGTAGCACTTCTGTGTCAGCCGGTTCCTTGATGTTCATTTTGTCTAAATTGAGGTAGTCCAGGGATTTAGAGTGAGCCCTCTTACCTTTCAGAAGACAAAGAGGCAGAGGACCATGAAGTGCCTTGTAGGGTTCATATGGTAAAGCCTTAGTGCATTTATCCCCTGAGCTGGGCATCCGTCGTCTCCTCCTTCCATTTACAGCTGGGATCTCATATGGCTGGTAGTATCTACTTCTCGTTTTGTACAACCGGGATGAACGGGGAAGTCCTGAATCAAGTTGTTTGGATCGTAAAGTAGGTCCAGATTCTGATTTATTTTCCTCATTTCCTGTACACTTATGGGCTAATTTCAAGAGCTCCTCCCCAGTTGTGAAGCCAACCAAATAGTTAGAATCCATATGGAGGATCTGATAACCTGAAACAGTTCGTCGCATTGGTGAGCACGGGGTACTGGAACATCGAGGTTTCTCTGCTTCTGCCCTGCCTGTAGAACTCACCTCTGCAACAGGTAAGGGAAGGGTAGATACAGTGGTTCTGGACTCTCCATTTATATCAACTTCCATTTTAAATACAACTCTGTTCTCCTATAAATAAAACAGAGTTGGATTAGACACACATATATACCTGCTTTGGAAAACATCAGATGAATAGGGGGGTCAGAAAGCAGAGTATTCCAAAATTTACTTTACAAAGAAAATGCAGGTAGTATCTCTTTATTCAGCCTTCTCTCTCATTCTATATGCTGCCTTACAACGAGACATCAAAAATGCAGTATTTTTCACCTTTCAGAATTAGTGGGCCATTTTTAACCATCAGCACCACAAAGATGTTGAACATCTAAGGAAAAAAAATCTTGCAGCAAAAAAGAGCTTTTAATTGGTGAATAAGTCAAATGGAACCAGACAATTTCTGAGTACTCTGTCCACTTCCCAAACCTGTAATATTTTAATCTCAGGTCCATATACTTTCTTTCCTGTGAGGAGATCCACAATGGTTTCCACACGTACTCAACTATGAATGGGAAAATACTGTAGAATAATCCTTGTAAACAAGACTTAAAATATTTACCCCACAGCTGCTACTGGCCTACTTGAATAGATCTTTTGGGCATGTTCCCTTGGTTTAAAAAGGAACAGTTGTCTATTAGGCCTCCCAACTATTCAGCACAGGCTTCTTTACAGGTCTCTCTGACTTCCCCTCTCGAAAGACTTAACAACTTTCTGCTTTCATAAAAGCAACCTTTCTACTCCATTCCACGTGATGCTATTAACCAAGTGAACCACCAGCACATTTTATTTTAATTTACCTATTCACAAATCAAAGTAACAGCAACAAACTTCTGCTGAACTTGGCTCCCCAAATATCTCAAACCTAAGATTAAGATTTATTCTCCACTGTACAAGAAATGCCCTGCTGTAAGAAGAAGATCCAGGACAGGTAACAATGCTCTGGCTTTCATTAACCAACATGTACAATTTTGGGAGAAATACTTTTTAAATACATTAAGATTACTCTTCAACTTTCAATGCTTCCCAAATACCAACTTTTCTTGCATAGAACACACCACTGAATAAAATACATACCTTGTTTTTGAAAGGCAGAATGAAGATTTTTTTTCCTAGAGTTATGGCTACACAAAGGAGCAAGGACAGAGTCTAATTTTCAAATGACCCACCCTCCCTTTCCTATTTAACTAAAGTTCAAACCCTAGCTGCTGCTGAAGCCTCGTCTCCCTGGGTTTTGGAAAGAACCCTAAGCCATTAAGTCAACTGACTCCTTCAGCTGCCTGAACAGTAATGCAAACAGCTGCTGCACTGTAGAATAAGAATCAAAGCAGTGTGCTTCCATCCCAGACAGAAAAATCAGTTCCTCCACTTAATGCACCAATCCCAATTTTGGGGAACTAATTTGATGGAAAAGGTGTTTGTCATATGCGAGAAAATATGGTAATATTTGTTGTGGACGTTTGGTGAAGTACAGTAAAATCTCTGTTATCCGGCATCCCAGAGTTAAGTTAGCTGAAATAACCTAGCACTGTTTTCAGATAATGTGAGCAGGGGGAGGGGAGGCGGCAGTGCAGGGTGGTAGGTGGCAGCCACCACCACTGTGTGCAAGCTCCCCCCATCCATATCTGGCCAGGTGGAAACTCCAGTTAGAGTATTCCAGTTGGTGAAATGCCGGTTAACGGAGATTTTACTAGTTTCATTTTTTTGAAGGTGACAGTTTGACAAAGTTGATCCCAAGAACCTGGCGGCTTTCAAGTGCAGAATTGTGTATTTAAGCTGGCAATGTTTAAGTGGGTGTCTATGATGGAAAAGCAGAGGGTATATACTGTTAGGCATGGTGTATGCAGAAACCCTAACAATTTTTAAGTGTTTGTTAGGGTTTCAAATGTTTAAGCGGCATATGACATAATACTTCCAAATCCAGGTCTCCTTCACTGTCAAGATTAACAATGGCTGAATGACAACCAATGGCTTTTTCACTCCCATGTCTCATCACAAAGGAGACTCTCATAGACTCATGTCTTACATCTGTTCCCATACAAACCCTTCCTAACCCCCGTCTCCTGCCCCTTGTTCTTCCCTCAGATGCACACATCTGTCTCCTGCTCTTCCGATTCACTGCAGACATCCTGCATTCAACTTTTCCCACATCCCTGTGTGCATGCATACATCTGCCCTCCCTCAGCATCCCTTCCTCCCCTTAGACTTTCCTACCTCTCTTCCAATAATGTCTCTATCTATCTTCAGAAGACATAGGAGGCTTCTGCCAACTTAACCTCAAGGCTGCCTTCCCTAGTAATGTTGGGAGGCAACTGCAATCTTTTTAAAAGACAACCAGCATTTCTTCCTGCATTGGCTGTAGAAAAATAAAGGCCATTTTAAGCTCAGACCCAGCCTGTGGCCTCAGCCTTATACTGACAACAGTGGCTGATGGAAACTAAGCTTTGATAAATTTTTAGTTATGAAGAGAAAGAGTACCAAAACTTCCTTTAATCCTAAACTGTAGTAGGGGAGGAAAATTTTTGTAGCTGTGATGGTCAAGGTAATAGCTGAGGCAAGGCTTTTTGGGTAACTTGTATTGGCCCAACTATATAATTTGGACAGCTGTTGGACAAGCTTTCAGGCAACAGGCACAGTTCCCAAAAAACAATTCTTGCCAAGAAGTATCTATTATATTGACTTGGCAGTTCCTGACCCTATCAACTTTAAATGCTACCAGCCAATCTAGGCAGCATTTAAAGCCTGTAGAACCAGGAACTGGCCCTGGTTCCCCACCCCATGGGCTTTAAAAGCTGCACAGCTGGTCAGTGTGGGTAGCGATTTCAAAACCAACAAGGCTGGGAACCAGGGCCAGGAAAGCTCTTCCCACCCTGGTACCCAGCTTCACAGGCTTTAAATGCCACATACGCCACCCAGGTGGGTGGCACACATGACAATTTAAAAACTGGGAAGCAGGGAACTGTGATCAGAGAGGCTGTCCCTGCCCCCCCTTCCCCCCACCTCTGACTAAGTCATGCCAGAGTGCATCCTGCACAGGCTGCATATGCAAGGCTTTAAAAGCTGGGAGAGGGGGGGGAGAAAACCCCCTCCTAAAGTAAAGGAGAGGACAGGCTGTCAAATAATGAGCTTTCCTAAGGGTGAAAGTGGCCCTTGAGCAGACCTCTGTAGTTAGGGTGATCATATTATTTTAAAGGAAACCCAGGGCACGAACCCCAACCAGCTGATCCCTGCCCCAGGCAGGAGGAGCAGGGCCCAGTCTTGCCCGGCCAGAAGGAGCTGGCCCAGGTAGTGCAGGGAGGTGGCACCAATACGGGACTTTTGTTTCGTTTTTCACCAACTGGCCAGGATGCTGGGATGGCCTACAAAATCCAGCACTGTCCCGGTCAAACCGGGATGTATGGTCACCCTATGTATAGTGCCACTGTCTAGAGAGAGGTTGTCTGTGTAGCTCTCCAAAGGGGTGGAAGACAGGCAGGCTCCTGCTTCCAGACTTTATCTACCAATAGAAAGGAATGCCCATCTGTGGCCTGAGACCCAGGATACAGCATGCATGTTCAATTCTTTCCCTTGTCCATCAAAGTCAAGGATAATACTTCCCTCTCTCAGCAGGAGTGTTTCAAAGAGAAAATCGTTAATGTTTGCAGTGCGTTCAGATCTTACTTCATCACAAAACCTAGCAACACAGGCTAGCTTCTCCTAAAGCTTTCAAGGTAGGTGATTTCAGACATCTTGCGGGGTTATCTGCCATTAGCTAGTTACTCTCCGAGTTTACTTGTATTGACTAGAATAAAAGGGATAATGGTAGCAGTACATACTGGGGCGCAGTTTTCAAGATCGTGAACACCTGGCTTTATGTTAAGTCAATATATGCATACATTCTCTCCAGTGTAAAAGTCACTTATCTAAATATAAGAATCCGTGTCATCTTTTAAGAACTGTGAATAAATTAACTGCTCAGCAGAAAATAGGCTTCACAGATATAGAAAAGAACAAAAAACATACAAGTCTGGGTGGAGATCTTCATCATTAGCTGCCTAACTAAAATGTGTACCAATAATTAACATTGCTAAAGTTCCTGGTGAGTGCTTTTAAGGTCTGCAATGCATCTAATACTTGAAATATAACATAAATAGTACTTCATGCCAGATATAGCACCTTTCATCTGATGGTCTCAAAACATTTAACAAAACTGCCAAATGCCACTTTACAAGACCAGTTTTAAAAACGAGCAAACAAAGGCACATTACATATTAACGACAGACCAAAAACACAGAGTAATTCAGCAACAGGTCATAGGAAGAGAACCCAGGTCCAGTCCCTAGTCACTTGCTCCAATTGCTGTCAGTTCTGATTTTTTTTTTTTTAAATGTTTAAATAACAAATCACTTGCTTTGTTAGATGTATGGTTTGCCTGTGAACTGTTGCTTAAATTTTCTGGGGACAAACCCACACTCAATATGTCTTTAATAAAATACTTCGGGGTTTGTTTGGTTTTTTTGCTTGTTTGGTTTTACTATGGGTTGATCAAAATAAAAGATCTGGAAAGGTTTTCCTTATCTTTGTAAAATGCCCACACATAATTTTCAGTCCTCCCAAAACAGTATCAGTATCATTAGGAAGAGTACTTCTTAGCCAGAACTTGAAATAAAATCAACAATGCCTTCACCAGTTCTTTTCAGATTTTTTTTTTCATTTTTTTGCAATGCATAATAGATTATTTTGCTCCAGGCCTCAAACAGATCTTTAAAGCTATACTTGGACTCAGCCCATTTATTTGATTCCCAAAAATAATAAAACTATTTAACATGTTGTTGCTTTCCAAAGACCTGTCCCACAGCTGGTCAAGAGTGCTTGTGTAAGGACCAGGATGTGTGATTGATACCATTCTTTACCTGGAACTAAATATGGCTGAAAGGGAATGATGCAATGAAGGCACTGTAGTAAGTGCTCGATTCATTCAAAAGCTAACCCAAGAAGTCTCTTCAATTTGGCTGAGTCCCCATAGGCTTTTTGTTCAAAACAAGATTTAGTGCTAAAGGGTCAATTGCATCAGATAAAGAAATTAAACAGAAAAAAAACAGTAACAATTTGCAGTGCTGAATTCATGATTTCACTTTAGTATGCATATCAAGTGCATCCTGAAAAAAAAAAAAAAAAAAAAAAAAAGGAATTTATATTTGCACTGCGCTGTGCTAATTTAGTCATAGAAGGATGTCATGCACTGTATTATATAAACATTTTCTACATTAACTTTATTTCCACTGAAATCTAGGGGGAAAAATATACTCATTTTATAATGTTTTATATATATTAAGAGAGTTGTGACAAGTGAAGGAAGAAGTAGACAAAACGTATTTTGCATCTGGTGTAAAACACTGTCATTTTGTCAAGGAAGTAGTTAGCTCGTATGTTTTTTATATGAGAAAATAAAGCCCAGTTTATGCCCTTTGCAATATTTGTTCAGATGTATGCAATAGAGGAGAGGAGAGAGATATGGACATTCCATCTTTTGTTAGCACTAAAACACCTGTGATATTATATCCTTATACATTTTTTTTTTAACCTGAAAGGATTATTCCAATCATTGAGTTAAAAAAAGTAATCTACCATATAGCCAGGACAAAATTTACCTGAAAGATAAGAAGAGTTCACCCAAAATCAGACCACAATATCACTGCACAAGTTTCAGAGGATCTTGGAGAGAAACAAGAATATTAATTGTTGATTCTAAATCCTTTTTCAAAAACAGAACTGAAATCAAACAAAATACAATTAAGGGAAGAATTCTGTTTCAGCATACAATAAAGCTGATGGACAGTAAGGGCCCTGCTACATGTTCAAATTAAAGCTGGACAGAAACCATCTATGGAGTTGTTGCACATTTTCAAGCACTAACTGTATAGCTGGTTGGCTCTTTTTTATAGCTGGATAGTCATTTTTATTGTGTGATAACTACTTTGTACATATGGCTGGCCTAAATTTATTGCGTGAGTAACTAGTTAATTGTGTAATAATTACTTTGCATGTGTGGCCAATCTAAATTCATTGTGCTATTAACCAGTTAAATATGTAATATATGTAAAGTCATGAAGCATACGTAACATAGCAAGGGCCTAAAAGTTATTAACCTAGCATGGCAAAGTATCCGATAGCGTATTCAGGGAAACCGCTAACCAATAAGTATGGAATGCCAAACTCAACCAAAAGACTGGGTACATCTGTACAAACATTATTTCCATCTGCTATGCGCTCACAGCGGGTGCTATTACAGCACCTCACAGATAGGTGGAAGGGAAGCAGTAGGGGCCAACCTTTTGGCAGTGTGCCACAAATTAGCCCAATACCCTTCCCTATTGCCACTACAATCACCTTACCCATGCCAGATCTGTTGCTCTGCTTTCTGCTTCCTTCCCTGTGCTCTTTGCCTATCTGCTGTCCAGCTTTCTGCTCCCTGCCCTACCTCCTGCTGTGCTGTCCATCCATGCCACTTCTGGCATACGTGCCATAGGCTGGTCACTTCTGGGGTATAACAAACTGTTGTCCTGGGATAATAGCAGAGACACAACACTTATATTTTATACTGGCTTAAGTTATACCTGGGCACATCTACATGTGTGCTTTCGCCTATTCTAATGTGTATTAAAGTGCCACAAAAAATTGTGCTTTCACCAATACATATTAAAATAGGCTAATGTGTATTTTTCTAGAACCTCAAAACGGAGGTACTAAATTTAATGTGAAGTACCAAAAGCACATTAATGAATGTTAGATGCACCCCCTGTATAATGTTATCATCTTTCAAGAGGTAATTCTACTTTAAAGTAAGTTGCCCCAAGGTAAGGTTTTATGTCATTCCTTTGCACCTTCCTTACATCTGTGAAAATGCTGATTATAGGTCATATAGCTAAGCCTGAAACTTCAAATTTCTCCTCACCTTTGGAATAAATGCAATAAATTCTTAGTCTCAAATTAATTTCTGTTTTAGTGCCCTATTTAAAATTCAAGGATGACTACTGAACAAGGACAGCTGCTGGCGAAGTGCAGAGTAAATACTTCCACAGTATGCAACTAAGCTGGGCTGTAGTAAGCAACTTGTGACTCAGGGGCTGAAAATAGTATTCAGAAGCAGAGTCATAATTAAAATGTCACAAGATGATATCAGTGTGGACTTTAAGTTACCAGTAATTTTTTTCCATCATTTTATAACATTACACAAAATTTGGGCAGATTAATAGTGCCATTAGTAATGTTGTTGCATTTCAGTGCAAAGATGACAGAAAAATGCCTCAGAATACAGCTCACCCTAATAATGCAGGATCATCCCTCAAGGAAAATATCCCTTTCTGAGTGGGTCATGCTGCAGGTTGGGAGAACAAGGAAGTTTATCTTATGAACTCTACAGGCATGCCTGCCTGTGACCATGAGAGAGGTTATAGGATTAAGAGTCTTATTATTGAAAAAGAGTTATTCCCAAAGGCTCAACGTGAAGTATCCAAGAGCAGATGGGATCTATAATTGTTAGACATCTCTTTTCTTAGATACATCTTAAACCCTCAGGAGGTCGGGGTAAAGGAATAAAAAAAGCCCAGGACTACCAACTTGAATGAAAAAGCTCATGAAAATACCAACAAATCACACACATTCTTAAACTAACTCGCTCCAGTTATTTCTCAATATAGATATACAAGGTACAGATTTTAACAACTGTTCTGAACAGAGAGTGAGAACGCATTTGAAGAAAAAGATTTCAGAAGAAAAACTTACCTCACAAGAGAAATATTCAGGATTAGGCAGAAATAAAACAATAGGAAGCTTTTCAAAGAGAGGCACAAAAGATTGGAAGTATGCATAAGGCAGTATGGCATAATACAGAAGACTAGTGAGGATGAACAAGTCTGAAGGAGGGGGATGTCCTGACAGCAAAGTCCCAGATGGCTGGGTGAAAAATCAAAGGATGGAGCTGGCTTCATGATGCAGCTGGAAGAATTTTTATTAGAAGCTGCAAAGCACTAGTCTCAAATCAACTTGATTCAAGAGCGACAGCAACTCTCAAAAGACAAGACACGGTGTAGTTGTAGGTGAAGAACTAAAGCCATTAATGGGAACTTTCCTGTTCGTTTCCTTAAAATGATTAAATCCACAGGCCAACTAAAAATCAGCTAAAGATTCAGATAAAAACACTATGAAAGAAAGAACTAATTGCTTGGCAAGGAAGTGAAATTCAAGCCAATAGCAAGCAAACAAGCTCCAACAAAAAGAAACAAACTAGTTAACATGCCGTGCATTGTCAAGGGTAAACTTTAACAAGGCACACTAAGCAGATCAGGGTGGCCAGGGAAGCATGCATTAAAAGGTGATGAGAATCACAAATGAGTAGCAAAGGAATCAGAATTGGCACAAACAGTGACAAGCTCATCCTGCAGATGTGATGGTTGGTGGACTAGAGTGGCATGATTGAACACATATATATACAGATAGAATTTCAAAGGAGTTTTGAGCCAATTCACTTTGTATTATTAGACTAAATTAGCAGTTGTCACAAAGAGTGAAGAAAGACTGGTGGGAGAGAGGTGGTCATTCATATTTTAATTATACCTTGGGGAAACAAAGAAAATAATTAAATCCTTTCTTCATAATTTTTCCATGGATATTGCATGCTATTCAGAAAAAAATGGTGCAACTGTTTGACAAACGTGAAAATATTAAACAAATGTCCCTAATTATTCCTGAAGATTTACATATTCCTTTAAATATTAGTGCAACGTTCTTGCTTTATCAATTTTAACATCTACAAAATGATTAAAAAAAACCTTCACCATATTTGCTATAAAAGGATTGGTTGGTTCTCCAGCCAAATACTATGCTGTACTCAACCACCATGTCAGGGAGCAGCCAATCAAGAGAGATACTACTGTAAATCAAAATGGAAAATTAATAACTAGGACCTAGTTTCCTATTACTCAAAATTATCCCAGATATGATATACGAGTCATTTGCCACAAATAGGACATGCCAGTTAAAAAGCAACATTTAACCAATAAAATACGTCCTCAAAACTTCTTATGGGAATGTAAACGGGATGCACAAAGGATCTAATGCTTTGTTAGCAGGGTGAGTATTCAGGGTCATTCATTCTGTTCCAATATCAAAGGAACTCTGCCTAGACTGACCTGGATTCAGTGGGTATGTTATCGTTTCCCATATACTAAACCACTGAATATTAAAAGTGATATTTACTTATTTAAGCAAATACAACATGAGCTTGAGAAACTGAAGAATAAAAGTCAAAGCCAATGCTCATACACAGATAAACTTGCCTCCAACTTATTTCTAGTGTTTTCATCAGAAAGCTGAACTGAGTATTTGTGTTCTATCCTGCATACGAGGGTCGGCATTTGATTGTTCAAACCTGGTGACCAAGCAGCCAGCATATGGCTGCTCAAAGGAGGAGGGATTATTAAGAGAGCCATACCATGATGCCAGTAGTGTTATGCAAGTATTTAATTTCACTGATCAACTAGCTGTTGCTTCATTTCCTCCCTCCATCTCAACATGACTGAAAAAACCCCACCCAATATGCTCCTTACCTTCATAACCATTCTTGCTTAAGCAAAAACCAAAAAGGCAACCCAGACCATAATACAAGGCAGCAGAGGAGTTAAGTGAGCACAGTGCAATCAAAATACATTGGGAGAAGCATCTTTTATGGTGTTGGAAAATGGCAAGAAATCCCAGGAGGGAAAAAGATTTATGTATCTTGAGAAAGAAAGGAGGGGGCATCTTTTTCCTTACCCTCCTGAAGAATGAAGTTAGGTACCCATCAGGTCACTTGCTAGTAACTCATTAACCCACCATCCTGGGACAGATTACTGATGTTGTGCACGCGCACACATGCGTGCGCGCACACACACACACGTCTCACTGCACTCAGCTCATGGCAGAGGAGGAGACACTCAACTACTGTCAAAAGTCATCCTCATCATGACACATTAGTCTGCTTTTCTCCACTATGCTAAGTACAGATAGGAATTGGAAACATTTGAAAACTGCAGCCAAAGCCATGAATCCATTAGGGTAAGTGGCTACATAAATCTATACAGTGATACTAGCCTCCGTTTAGGGTGGGGCCATACAAGCAAACACACATATATAAAAATGTAACATTATATCAAGAGCATTAAGTGCACGTGCTCACATGCACAGACACAACTACGTATAAATAGAAACCTATGCACAAGTAATAAACAACAGCAACTTGCAGCTAAATACTCTTGCGTAGCTGTCGAGTCCTCAAAACAGCGGGCACGGCATCCTTATTGGAGCCTGTGGGCACCGCCACTGTGTAAACAACACATGAAGCAGAAGCAGAAAAAGTAGCAGCTCTTCTCTGCCATGCCAAAGGCAGCTCACAAGCTGCCATATTCGGTTATGTAAATCCTACGTAGCAAGCAGAGAATTGCACACTCACGCTGTATTCATGGGCAGCCACGTGTCAACAGAAAGGTAACTCCAAACTCAGCTCTGCCAGGTAAGCCACCTACGCCGACACGGGTATTTCCACACCGAGTTGTGTAGGCTGAGGTCAGGTTTGGCATTTGAACGCGACACGGAGGAAGCTGCAGTCGGTCCCAAGCTGGACCTGAACGGGAGATCAGAGAACAGGAGAGAAGCAGGACTGGGAAGGGACCTCCAGAGGGCACCTAGGCCAACCCCTACCAGAGGCAGGGCCATCGCTTATCCAAACCATCCATACAAATCCATAATCTAACCTCTTAGCAAAACGACCGACACCAAAGTCCTTTGGATAACCCTGACATCTTCTGTGAGACCAACTAAAGACTTAGAAAAATGACACTTTGCCAGCACTTGCACAACCGTGCCTACATCCTCAGGCCAACACAGCTACCACCAGCACCTCCAACACAAGACACCAGTACCCCAGCCCCACCCAGGCCAGGCAGGGGTCCACGGCAGCCCCCCTCCTGCTCCATCAAAGCCCAACGCGCTCACGCCCCCGGTTTCTTCCACGAAGCCACGCAACTGGTGCTTGCAGACTTGGAGGGGCCCCCGTGCCACCACCGGCTTCCCGGGCAGTTTCTTCTTTTTCCGGGGGCCGCACGGAGGGCACGACCTGACCTGCGGGGGGGGGGGGGGGGGGGGGGGGGGTTGGTCCCGAGGTGCCCCCCTGAAGGCACGCGGACATTTCTCAGTGAGCAGAGCTGCCTCAGCTTTCCCTCGGGCCTGAAATCTCCGTCTCCGGGAGCTGCGAGGAGGCAGCCGACACCCAGGCCCGGCGGGAGGCCCAGGCCTCGGGGCGAGGGACGCGGCCGTGCCCGGCTTGGAGCCTCCCGGGTTGTGAGGGGCCTCCCCGGCGCGCGGGCTCCGCCCTGCCTGCCTGCCTGCCCCCCGGCCCGGCAGGCCCCGCAGCAAGTGCACCCCCGGGCGGCGCCCCCGCGGCTCCCACCTGCACTCCAGGGCGCCGGGCCCGGCAAGCAGCGAAGCGCGGAGGACCAAGGCGCCGCCGCCGCCGCCGCGCGGAAGAGCCACTGAGGCGCCGAGTCCCCGCCCCGGTCACACGGGCCCGGGGCGGAGCCGGCGCCGCACGACCCGCCCTCGCGGGCCGCGCTCGTCTCCCGCCAGGCACACGAGGGCCCCGAGCCGGTGATTTCCCGTCTGAAACATGAGACCTGCCCGTTCCGGGCCCAGGCCGGAGGCCGGTCTTGCCCAAGCTCCCGTGTCGCGCAGTGGCAGGGGCAGGCAGCGGGTGCCGAAAGGGAGCGCGACCTGGCGGTCACCGCCTCGCCTGCCCTGTGTGTTGGGCCGATGTTGGGGTTGACCCAGTAAAAGACACTGGCTCGACCAGGAGCTGTGACTAGAGCAGCTTGGAGACAGCGTGTATCCTGGCTCGCACCGCGTTTTTTCCCTCCACCATCCCTTTTTCACTTGCAGCCTCCAAGGAAGCTCTGATTCCCGGATTGTGCCCCTCACCCCCCCTGCTCAGTAGCTCCTGATGCCCTTTTCCTCCAAGGACTTGCTCAACCCCTTTTTTGAAGTCCGCCTAAATGGTCAGCTCCTGCAAGTTTGGGTGGCAAGAAGTCCCACATGTTCATGACACGCTGTGGGGGAAAGAACTTCCTTTTGTTCATTTTAAACTTGCTACCTACTAGTTTCATTTTATGACCCCTAGTTCTTGTATTGTGAGAGAGAGTCAATACTAAATCCCTATTTACTTCCTCTTTGCCATTCAGTATGTTAGAAACCCTTATTGCGTTTCCCCTCAAGCGTCTCTATTTTAAACTTAAAGGGCCTAGCCTCTTCAGTCCCTCCTACCTGATGGAGCTGATCGTATATTTGTCCAGGTTGGGCAATAGGCTGAAGTTCTGTGATTACAATCATTTTCTAAATGCAGAGCTGCAAGTAGAGGGCAATAGAGGAACCCAAAAATATAAAACGAGGAAAGATTGGACAGACATCTGACCCCAGCACTTGTTCCTGACCAGGGCAGGGGTCAGACTCGATGATCTAATAGAACCCCTCTCACCCAAACTTCTATGAAACTATTAAAGGGACTGTACAAGGCCCAGCAAGACCATCCAGCCCTGGGGCCGGCAACTTTTTGGGGGCAGAGTGCCAAAAGCATCTGCAACTTCAATGTGCAAGATGTGAGCTTGCCAGGGGCAGATGACGGGGAACCACAAGGGGCCTAATCCTTGTTGTGACAGCGCAGCCCTGGCCCCTTCTCCGCCAATGCTTTTGCCTCTGACACCCAGGCCAGGGGTTGCCTACTCCTGATCTAGTCTGATACCCTGTATTCACACATTAAAAAGTATACCTAATGCCATTTTAAAGACTGAACCAAAGCAAGCCCATAAATTCCTTGGTAAGGAGACTACAATATTGAATTATCACTCAGCTAGAAAACCACACCTTATTTCAATATTGAATAACTTATGCCAATATTAGTCAGCTTGAAAAACTCTGCAAACTAACTGGCCTTTGCACACACAAGCCTAGTGATCAAGTAATCTCCCAACCTTCACCTCAGTGAAGCCCTGAAGATCATATTAGATTTATTTCACAGCCCCTGGATCAGTTTTTTTACCCTCTTTTGAACTCTCTCTAGTGTGTCCACATCCTTCCTGAAGTGTGAACTCCATAACTGGGTTACCACCTTGTAGCCGTTTTAACAACTTCAAACACAAGCGTCAGAGCACTTCCCTTCTTTTAACTGACAAAACTTTTTTTTATACAAGGATCATATTAAATACTTTGTCCTCTGGTCCTTTGCAGTTTCCTTAGTTTTCAAATACTATTAAAAATTAAAATTAATAGTTCAGAGCTCTCCTGGAAAAAAACACAAATAATATACTAAAAAAAAAAAAAAAAATCAAACATCTTCTATAACTTATTTTAACTTTATTTAAAAAATATTTTTGTCCTGATTTGTGTGCGTTTGCATAGTGTATCTAGAGGCACCTGCATAATAACTCAAAAACAGTCTTACTCTTGTATATTGTACAGGGGTAAGGAGGTGTATGGGGGGGGGGGTTGAGGAGTGGGGCGGTGCAGTATGGTTATGGTGTGTGTGTGTGTGTGTGTGTGTGTGTGTGCAGTCCTCAGAGTCCCTGGAGTGGCCAGTCCCTGGAGCTGCATGTGGTGGTAGCTTAGTGGGGCCAGCCCCACCTAGCCCCACAGCACACAGCTTCCCACACTCCCACCCCAGTCCCTAGCCGCAGGTGGTGGCAGCATGAAGGGCTAGCCCCACCAAGCCCTGAATGATGAAGCTGGCAGTGCAGGTCATGTACCCATGACCTGCACATAGCAGTGAGCGGGGTTCTCCCTAGAGGTGTATGGTTCAGGCAGACTGCATGTGAGAGCCTTGTGCAATGGAGCCAAATGGACCCCACCTTCTGCGTTCCTACTGCCCCACCCTGGGTCCCCATTGGCCCCGACCCCGGGCCACTGGTGCAGGACCCATGCTCCCACCCAGGTGTTGCTTTGCTTCCACCTGCCACCACTACCACTCTCCCACCACCACTGCTGCCCTTCCCCTTCCCTATCTCTCCTGCACACCCACCCACCCACTGCTGCTCCTGCCACTTCCCACCCACCACTGCCACTCCCCCCACCTACGTTCTCCACCACTACTACCCTTCACCCACCTGCCACTGCCACCACTGCCAACCCTCTGCCCTGCCCACCTACCACCCCCACCTCAGCTGCTGCTCTGCCCTGCCCACCCACCACCTCTGCTGCCATTCCCCCGCACCTGCCCACCCACTGCCACTGCCTCCAGTCCCCCACATGCCACCACTGCCACTCTCCCCCTGCTCACCTGTCACTGCTGACACTCCCCCCAACCACTTGCCACCGCTGCTACTTCCTGCTTTCCTGCTGCTGCCACTCTCCTGCCCGCTCACCCCCCACCGCCATCACCACTGCCACTCCTCCCCACATGCCACCACCACCACTCCCCCCCGCCCCATTGCCACTTCCTGCCTGCCTGCCCACTTGCCACCACTGCCTCTCCCTCGACACCCACCTGCCTACCACCACTCCCGCCCTTCCCCCAGACTGCTGCTGCTTCCCTACCTGCAGGGATGGGGACAGAGCCATCTTGCGGGCAATGGTGGGAGCACAGTGTGCACTGTCTCCACAGCAGTGAGTGGGGCTCGGCCCCATGCAAGCACAGGCGGGGCAGCCCACGCCGGGCTGTATATGGTGTATTAGTAGGCAACTGCCCATGGGCCAGATGAAACTGTCTGGTGGGCCAGGTCTGGTCTGTGGGCCGTATTTTGCCTGCCTCTGTTTTAAATTTTGGGGGGTTAGTTGACTAGACCTATCGAAAACATTTGAAAGCATTTAACTTTCGAAGATGTGAAGCAGCACCTACTTTTCTTAGAACCAGTAAACTATTCTATTTCGTCCATATCACAATATACTTCATTCTAAGTTTACAACCAAAATATCTACTGAACATTTCTATATCACTACTTTTACTCTAGAAATGGATCTATGTCTGGATTGAAGACTTTTCTTATTCCTAATATATTGGCAAAAAACATTACTACCTTTGCCTCTATTGCTACCTTTGCATCTATTGACCTTTAATTTATTTCTTTTGCTTGCATTATTAGCTGCCTACATGTGTTAACATATATTCTATATCTGTAGCCATTTATTTCCCTTTCCCTTCCATTCTTTACATGTATTAATTTGTTATCACTTCCATCTCTCTAGCAGGATGGCTTCTTGTCCGGCCTATTTTTGTGGCATTTCAAGAATTCAAAGGAATATCCTTGAATAATATCAGTTTTCATTAGCATTTCCCACTCTAAATTTATGTTCAATAGAGTCAAGAATGCATTAACCAGTGATATATATTTATTAGTTTAGTGTCTATTTGCATAAGGTAAATGCAACTAGATCATGATTTACCTGATTAAACCATGAATTTTAGGTAAGACATTAACTTTTCCATCAGAATAAGATCTAATACTGTGTTAAGAAATCACTGCCTATTTTCAAAAACTGCATGGAAATGTTATTTTGGCTACGAGACAGGTCCAGCAAATAAGCCCCATCTGAAGTCACCCACGAAAACAGTTTTTCTTTTTACACGTTATAGAGATGCATAAGGAGCAATTCAACAATCTGTAGCTCAAACTGTCTGTATGTATGAGAATCATTATCCCAGTTTTAGTTTTACTAATTAGAACTTTAACCTATAAAAACGGCCCTTCGATTCTGAATCATGCCTACACTTGATCCCAGAACTATCAATCTAGCTTATGGGAAGAAGCATGTCCTCTGGCTGCCAGGAAATAAGACAATGAACGTGACAGTGCCTTAATAACCTTCAAGTCACAGTTAGATCAAAATTAACCTTTTCAGTAGACCAACCATCTTTTCTTATGTGTTGAATCCAGTGGGAAGATTGATAGCATCCTCTCACAAGTAAACACCATGAGCATCAAGGCAATGATCATCCAACATCAACTTTGCTGAGCTGGCCACGTCATCTGGATGTCTGACTTTAGGCTCCCAAAGCTGTCACAACCCAATTAAGTAGTGCCCATGTCACAAACAAGTCAAAACAGTTTTTTTCTACACTAGGTTAACTAAGGGTTAACAATAATGATAGTAACCGCTTTTTTGCTGTGCATGTCAAAAAGAAATTTATAACTGCGACACTAACAGAGATAGAACTTAGCCTTCTGTGCTGTACATAAATCATTATAACTGGTCAGAAAAAACAGGGAGTAACCCTATGATAACACCCTAGCAAAGACAACTAGATAATTGGTGATTCTAATTAAATTTATGACGTGGCGAAAAGCAATTGGCTAATATACAAATAAAACCCGTCTTCACTTCCGTGAAGAACAGGAGACCTCCGCGCACACACCTGAAAAAACCTCTGAACGTATGCGTGAGAATAACTGACAAATTGATCGCTTGTCAGTCTCCCCCGTCTCGACCTTATCAGACGTAAATCAACGACCTGCCGGCCCGATTTTTTCTCCGTTTATCTGCCCGACCAAAGAACTCTTATGCAGACCGACATATGACCTATGAACCTTAAGCTGTAACTAACCAAGTATCTCTGACCTCCGCTATTCACCACCTTGACAGCGTGAGTAAATAATCTTGCTTTGCAACCGATAAGCATCCGCCTAATTAATTCCACTGCAAGCGTCACAAGTACCCACCTGATGGCCTTCTAAGGCCCCGGACCCTTATCTGCCCGGGTGGGAGTCAGGGAGAGCTGCTGGCCGGCTGCCCTGGGTCCCGACAAAAGCAAGTCCTACTCCCAGCGCAGTCAAAGTATACTCTCTAGAAGAGGGCAGGGAAGGCATTTCAAGGACGTCCTCGAGGCCGACTTGGAAAAAAATGAAACATCAACATCAACTTGGGAGAGACTATCGCCAAAGTCTGCCCCAAATGGAGGAAGGGTCTCAGTACTTTAAAAGCTTATGATGACAACAGGAGACAGAAAAGCAGGAGCAGCAGAAACAGTGCGTGACAGACTGAATCAAAAATAAAGAGCCACCCACCCCACATGGAAACATGTGCCCGAGTTGCAGCAGTGTGTCAATCTCAGATTGGCCTTATCAGCCATCTTCAGACCCACAAATAAGACAATCATGGAAGACGATTGCCAAAGAAGCACAGGGTGGTGGTGAGGATGGCTGCGTGCTGCCCGGCCACCACCACACCCGGCGGCTGGCCACACAGCTCTGGGCATGGCTCCATGGTGGTGGCGGGAGGTTTTGGAGGCAGAGGCAGTCACCGCTGGCAGTGTGGTGGTGGCCCAGCCTCCAGGTAAGCGGCAGCACCGCGTGCAGACTCAAGCCCCCCCCCACATATAGTTGAATTCGCCCAAGTTAAATGTGCGTAAGATGTGGGATGCCTGTATATACGATAATTCCCTCAATGAGGAAAATCTAGAATCAGCAAACCAAGTCATCCCCTGAAGCTCTGATCTACATTATATGTTTGGCTGGTGAAGCAAGCCAAAGATATATGAATAGTCTACTAATAGAGATTATAAATATGATATTTGAAAAGGGAATCTACCGTTCTCTCTAAGAATTTAATTATGGTACTTAATTAAGTCCACAAGTGACCTTGTAAACAATTGCTTAATATCTGACTTTCCATTTGTAAGCAAAGGGGGGGGGGAGGGGGGAAGGGAGAGAGAGAATTTTGACTTCTTAAACCTTTATTATAAAAATATTAAAAACAAAAAGGTGAAAGTGCAAAAGCATGCAGGGTTCGAGAATGAAAAACTTGTCAGTAATGAAAACCTTCATATCACCAGGGATTGAAACCCTCTCACTCCTATGACTTCCATGGAGTTACACTTTTAGGACTAGATTTCCATCTTCCACCTTGCAGAGTACCCCCTCTATGGCCCAGTGTGACAAACTGATTCACATTTTGTTGCAAGATGAAGTGTCGAAACTCAAATGTGACATGCCTAGACAAAGAAACAGAAGAGTTGGAGAGCATCCTGGGAGTTGGTTTCTATGGCTTTTCAGGGTTGCCATCTTGGCCTGGCCAGGGAGATTATGCTCCCTTTGGCTGCTTGGTACAGGATAGAGACACTGTACATAGTCTCAAAGAAGTCCAAATCCAGCATGCCAAAGAAGGTGCTGAGGGCAGCAAAGAGTGGTTGCAGTTGGAGGGCAGTCCAGAAAGGCATGGAAGAGTCTTCTTTACTTCCTCTTCACAGAAAGGGCTGGCTGCCAATACTCCTGGGGCTACCTGGTGGACAAAGGTGTCTGTGCCCAGAGTCCAGCCACCACTGGAGGTCCCTACTTCTTTTGGTCATGGGTAGCTTTTACAGGGTACGGCAGGCTAGGTGGCCACTAAACACTACCTTCCAGGTCATGTCAGGATGGGTGGTGAGAACACAGGCACAACAAACTGACATTCAATATGTATGGTGTCTTTCCACCAGGATCTTGAAACAGATTCCACAACTGTTCTTGCTGGGCACAGGGAAGGATAGCAAGGTATGGGACCTGCCCCTCTCATTGATGTCTATGGCCAGAGAAATAGGCAGCAGTGGGGTGGGGGGGGGGAGGCTTAAGCAACAACATTTCTTAACTTCAGTAACTCTTATTCAAAAACACCAAAAGAGCCACAGATTTTGCAAAATAACAAAACAGACTTGAACTTTTCCCCCCTCCCCAACAAGATTAGTCAGATCTCACCTCTGACAAGTCTATGTTGTGAACAGTGTTGCAGGCAAGGTGGATTCCATGTCTTCTCTCTCTGTTTTCTCTCCACAGTCCAGTCTTCTCACATGTCCTGATAATGGGCTGGGGAATCCAGTCTCTTAAACCAGATGGTCCCAAGACAATAAGCCAGTATTTGGAAGACAATCAAAGTGATGCTTCTATAAAAGCTTCTCAGTCAGTCACTGAATGCCAAGTCCATAATGTAAAATGCTGTTCTAAATCCGAATGTCTTTTTTTTCTATATTTGGTTTTTGACACTGTTCGCTTGACAGTCTCATAAAGCAAACTAGGTGAATTTGGTCTATTATGAAATGAATATAATGTGGATGTCAACTCGTTGATAACTTCTAAGTAGGATTTTTCAATTATTTTTTGGAAACTGGGATGACATGAGGAATCAAGTAGGGTTTTATGGGGAGTCAGTGCTTTCATTAATGATACAGAAAGCATTTCTGACATTTGTAGGTAATGTCAACGTGTGAAAAGTTGCAAGCACTTTGGTAAATATATCTCCCTCTGTCACTATGATTATCCAAGACAAACTCCTATCAGCAAGCTGTCTGACTAGCTGATAGATCAAATAGAAAAATGAAATGGCTTCAGGAAAAAAAAAAGAGCTTCCCACCTTTGGCTTCGTAGAATAGCTCTTCATCCTCTCAGTTTCTGGTTTGGCTCCAGTGACCATACATTTATAAGCTACAGGTTTGGTTCTTGTTCTGCATAGCTACGAAATGACACAACCACAGTTTAAAAAATCCACTGAATTCGCTGTGCAGCACCCCACTTCCTCAATGAAGGCTACAAGTGATCACTGTCACAACCAAATTAAGTACTGCCCATGCTACAAGCAAGAAATATATTAATCAAAACCAGTTTTAGTCTGCACTAGGTTAACTAAGAGTTAACTAACAAGAAGATAGTAACAGTTTTTTGCTGCGCATGTCAAAAAAGAAATTTATAACTGCGACACCAACATGAAATAGAACTTAGCCTTCTGTGCTGTACATAAATCATTGTAATTGATCGGAATGACAGGGGAGTGTCCGGGAGTGTTCCTATGATAACACCCTAGCAAAGACCGCTAGATAATTGGCAATTCTAATTAAATTTATGACGTGGCGAAAAGCAATTGGCTATTACACAAATAAAACCCGTCTTCACTTCCGTGAAGTGGGAGACCTCCGCGCACACACCTAAAAAACCTCTGAACGTATGCTTGAGAGTAACTGACAAATTGATCACTTGTCAGTTTCCCCCGTCTCGACCCAATCAGACGTAAATCAACGACCCGCCGGCCCGACCTTCTGCCCGACCTCCAAACTCTTATGCAGACCGACCTACGACCTACGAACTCTAAGCTGTAACTAACCAAGTATCTCTGACCTCCGTCTTTTACCACCTTGACGGCGTGGGTAAATAATCTTGCTTTGCAACCGATGAGCGTCCGCCTAATTAATTCCGCTCCAAGCGTCACAAGTACCCGCCTGACGGCCTTCTAAGGCCCCGGACCCTTATCTGCCCGGGTGGGAGTCAGGGAGAGCTGCTGGCCGGCTGCCCTGGGTCCCGACAATCACCAGCCGTGTGCACTAGTTCTCCATTTAATATTCCAGCTAGGTTTGGGTTTTTAATTTTGGTGATGGAAAAAATAGGTATTTGTACCAATTCTTTTACTTGTCTTTGATTCTATTAACAATATTTCAGATGCTGGCATGAGACATGTTTTTTCCTTGTTCTTGCTTTTTATCTCCAAAAAGATAGTAAGGGATTTGGTATTGAACAGCTGCTCATCTAGCTTGAGAATTTCCACATATAGGATCTTGCAGTCTGTCTTTTATCACTTTTGTTCATTTTATCACTATTGTTCATCCTTGGACTTACGACACAACTGGTTCCTGAAAACTGTTTTAAATTGAAACACTAACTCAGAACCAATTTTCCCATAGGAAACAATGTTATAAATGGGGAATTGCTTCCTGAACCAAGGCCTGATACCCTATTTTCATCCAAAATAATGCAGAATTTTGTACAGTACTCAATCAATTATATAAAATAAATTAATGTAGCTACATTACTTGTCTATATGTATTTATTTATGTTTTTATATTGTAAATATCAATCATATTTATTTGGAAGAACTTCTTTGAGGTGACTTTGCTGGACTTTTTGAAGGGTTCTTGGCTGGAGTCTTCTCAGGAGTCTTGGCTACAGGTTTTCCTGGAGTCCTGTCTAGTTTCTTAAAGAAAGTGTCCAAGGAAGTTTGGACAGATGTTCTCTTCTTTTGCTTGTAAATTTATCTGTAGCAGCTGTTCATATTGGACATGCCCCTATTCACTGATGCACTGTGTTCAATGTCAGGGTCATGTTCCTCAACAGGGACATGGCAGCTTCCAAATGTTGAAATGCCTCAGCCAATACTTTTGTTGTCAAGACTTTACAAGGAGGAGTCTCTTCCACAGTGGGTGCATCTTCTTCCTCTGCCACTTTTTGCTGTTCCCATTCAATAAGGTCCTCATTGCTTAATTCTTCAGAATGTGATGCCAGCAACTCATTAATGTCTTCTAGTGCAACATCTAGGTTGAGTTCTTTGCCTATTTCAACAACATTTTTGGTCACCTTTTCAATGGTGTCTATAAATCCTTGGAAGTCAGACACAAACTTAGGACACAATTTGCTCCAAACACTATTCAAATTTGATTGTTTGACTTCATTGGTGCAGAGTCACTTGGAGGAACTGGATGCCTTTAAATCGGCAGGCCCGGATGAGCTCCATCCGAGGGTACTGAAGGCACTGGCCGACGTCATTGCACAGCCACTGGCAGGAATATTTGAACGCTCGTGGCGCACGGGCCAAGTCCCAGAGGACTGGAAAAGGGCCAATGTGGTCCCCATTTTCAAGAAGGGGAGGAAGGAAGACCCAGGCAACTATAGGCTAGTCAGTCTCACCTCCATCCTTAGCAAAGTCTTTGAAAAAATTATCAAGGCTCACATTTGCGAGAGGCCGGCAGGACAAATTATGCTGAGGGGAAACCAGCACGGGTTCATAGCAGGCAGATCATGCCTGACTAATCTAGTCTCTTTTTATGACCAGGTTACGAAACGCCTGGACACAGGAGTAGGGGTTGATGTCGTATACTTAGACTTCAGGAAGGCCTTCGATATGGTATCCCACCCCATACTGGTGAACATGTTAGGAGGCTGTGACTTGGATGACTACACAGTCCGGTGGGTGGTGAATTGGCTAGAGGGTCACACCCAGAGAGTCATGGTGGATGGGTCGGTTTTGACCTGGAAGGGTGTGGGTAGTGGGGTCCCGCAGGGCTCAGTCCTTGGACCGATACTCTTTAATGTCTTCATCAGTGACTTGGACGGGGGAGTGAAGTGTACTTTGTCCAAGTTTGCGGATGACACAAAACTGTGGGGAGAATTGGACAAGCCGGAGGGCAGGGAACAGCTGCAAGCAGACCTGGACAGGTTGGACAAGTGGACAGAAAACAACAGAATGCAGTTCAACAAGGAGAAATGCAAAGTGCTGCACCTAGGGAGGAAAAATGTCCAGCATATCTACTGCTTAGGAAATGACCTGCTGGGTGGCACGGAAGTGGAAAGGGATCTTGGAGTCCTAGTGGACTCCGAGATGAACATGAGTCGGCAGTGTGACGAAGCCATCAGAAAAGCTAGTGGCACTTTATCGTGCATCAGCAGATGCATGACGAATAGGTCCAAAGAGGTGATACTTCCCCTCTATTGGGCGCTGGTCAGACCGCAGTTGGAGTACTGCGTGCAATTCTGGGCACTGCACTTCAAGAGGGATGTGGATAACCTGGAGAGGGTCCAGAGAAGGGCCACTCGTATGGTTAAGGGCTTGCAGGCCAAGCCCTACGAGGAGAGACTAAAGAACCTGGACCTTTTCAGCCTCCGCAAGAGAAGGTTGAGAGGCGACCTTGTGGCTGCCTATAAGCTCATCACGGGGGCACAAAAGGGAATTGGTGAGGTTTTATTCACCAAGGTGCCTCCAGGGGTTACAAGAAATAATGGCCACAAGCTAGCAGAGAGCAGATTTAGATTGGACATTAGGAAGAACTTCTTCACAGTTCGAGTGTCTAAGGTCTGGAACAGGCTCCCAAGGGAGGTGGTGCTCTCCCCTACCCTGGGGGTCTTCAAGAGGAGGTTAGATAAGCATCTAGCTGGGGTCATCTAGACCCAGCACTCTTTCCTGCCTATGCAGGGGGTCGGACTCGATGATCTATTGAGGTCCCTTCCAACCCTAACATCTATGAATCTATTCCATGCCTCACCAATGTTCTTAACTGCATGATAAATGTTGAAGCTCTTCCAGAATTCCTTCAGAGTTGGTCCACCTTTCTTCTCAATTGCCCTGATGGCCTGGGCAAATGTGCACCTAAGATAGTAGGCCTTGAAGGATGCAATTACCCCCTGGTCCATGGGTTGCAACAATGAAGTGGTGCTTGGGGCAGAAACACCATTTTGATGTCAGGATGCATGCCATCAAAGATGGTTGGATGACCAGGAGCATTGTCAAGGATTACCAACGCTTTAAATACAGGATTGTTTTTGCTGCAATAATCCCCGAAGCTTGGCACAAAATGATGATTAAACCAATCCTCAAAAATGTTCTTATTGACCCATGCCTTAGGATTGGATTTCCATGTCACTGGGAGAAATGCCTTGTAATGTCCCTTGAAAGCTCTGGGGTTTTCCGAACGGTACACAAGTAAAGGTTTAAGTTTAAATTCACATGCAGCATTGGCACCAAGCAAAAGAGCGAGCCTATCTTTAGCAGCTTTGTACCCTGGCATGGATTTCTCATCTTCGGCAATGTAGGTTCTTGATGGCACTTTTTTCCCAAAACAGCCCAGTTTTGTCAACATTACAAACTTGATGAGCACAATAGCCAACCCCTTCAGTGATTTCAGCCAATGTCTCAGGAAAAGCACAAACTGCCTCTTCATCAGTACTGGCAGCTTCACCTGAGACCTTGACGTTATGCAAATTGGCCCTGGCTTTAAAAGGCAAAAACCATCCCCTACTTGCAGTAAAAGGCTCAGCATTAGAACTATCCCCCTGTTGTTACTTTAGATCATCATAAAGACTCCTAGCCTTTTCCCCAATGATGCCTAAACTCACAGGAGCACAGCACATATTTTGATCCTCCAGCCAAATGATTAACCGTTTCTCAACCTGAGCAATAAGTCCAACACGCTGCTTAGTTATCACAGTTGAATGCATAGGAGCTGAGCCCTTAACATGTTCCTGACTTCTTGCTTTGTTTTTCAGGATGGTCACGATAGTCATTTGGGGGATACCCAAAGCTCTACCCATTTCAGTTGAGGTCTCATCCTTTTCAGACCTCTTAATTATTTCCATTTTTGTTTCCATGGTAATTGTTCTACATTTCCTAGAAGAAGAAACATCACTTCCACCAGATTTATGCTTTTCTGTCATTATTATGGGCAGTTTGGAAAAAGTTTGGAAACAGAACAGCACATGGGCAGTGCAGTGAACTTGTTGTAAAGTACTGTACTATACAGTACTGGGACTTATTATTTTTTCAGTACAAGTACAGTACCATAGTGCTGTAGTGGTAGCAGCAGTGATGAGTGAGCACCAGAGGAGCTGCCTGGCAAATGGCTTCCAAATGAGCAGCATACTGTTGCTCTAGCCATGTGTCCCCAGATCTGCCCCAAGCACGGGCCACTTTGCCCCGACCAGATCCAGGGTCACACGTGCCCCGCCCCTCCAAACCCCCCATGCCCTCCCAGACAAGCAGCAGGAGCCGCCAGACAAGCCACAGCTTCTCCTGCAGCCGCCTGGTACAGCCCCAGCACTGCCTGCTTCGCCCTGGCGGGGGCAACCAAAAAAACAGCTGGAAGTGCCGCAGCTTCTCCCACTGCCCATAGCCCCTGCTCCCAGAGCCCAGTGCAGCCCCAGCTGGGCAGCATTAGCTCCAGCACCTGTCCCAGCCCCAGTCCCTCCCTCACCACAGGGGCCTTGATCTGTCCCCACATGGCCCTTCCCTTTCCTCTCCCCTTCCACTGACAGACCTGTATCCAGCATCGTGAAGTTGAAAACCAAGTCAGAACTTTGAAACCTGGCATTGCAACTGTGGTTCGTTGCAACTCAGGCCGTTGTAAGTTGAGGACTGCCTGTGCCCTTAAGAGGGAATATGAGCAGGATGTGGCTCCAGCTTGTACAGAGCTCTGTACAAATGGATTTAAATGCCTCACCTTGTACTAAGTTTGGATCACGTCTTGGCTGATGCAGCAGTAGTGGAGATAAGATGAAGGAAAACTAGCAGGCAGGCAGGTAATAACTGTTTCCTTGAGGTAGTTAATTTAAGTTCATAACTCGAGGTTCTCATTTAGTCCTTGCAAGCAATGAACAGTACCTTTGCTTCCTTTTAATCTTCCCTTTTTATCCCTGCCCCCATCTGTCCCACAATTACTTTACAGAAAGTGAGCGATCCTGCCTTTTAGATGCAAATCTCTTACAGTGACTTTTTCACATTCGGATCAGAAAGCTAGACAGAGCTGCAACATAGGACTCCGTGGAAGCTTCATTTGTTACAGAAATCAGAAGCATTCTACTTTTAAGGTATTACACCAGTGTCGGAGGAGTCCCCCATGGTGCTTATGCTTAAACTAGTTCAGTTTGTTTTTAGATGAAATATTAAATGCTGCTTTTAAGGTGGGGCAGAAAACACCTTTCAATAAAGAACACCACAGTGGTTGTGTGTAACCAGCTTGGAGCTATGGAAAGGAACACTTGTAAAGAAAGGGGTGGGAAAAGTCAGTTCAAATGAAATGCTCCTGAGCAAGTTTTTGGAACATGACCTCATCAGAAACACCCTGTTCTGTCAAAGCAACACATAGAAGACATCCTGGACGCCCCACTCAAAACATCGGCACTTGATTAACGTCATAGTGCATGCCTGGGACTGTCGTAACATCCATATCACCAAAGCTATGACAAGCACAGGTGACTGCTGGACTGATCATTGTTTGATATTTTCCATTATGTCCCCTTGTATCTCCCTAAAACAGCATAAGCAAAAGCAGCACCCAAGGAGGAAGTTCAATATCTACTGCTTGAAAGACCCTACTAAAAATTATCATCTCCAGCAATACCTTAGTACCTTCAAACCCTCTGATGATCTTGACTCCGGTGGTCACTGGGAAAGCCTGAAGAAAGGCATCCATGGGGCATGTGAAGAGAATCTCTAGGGTTCTCCCCAAAGAAACACCATGACTGGTTCAATGAAAATTATAGGGAAATTCAAGCTGTCATTGACAGACAAAGGAGAGCTTTCAAAGCTTGTCAGAAGGACATCAACTGCAAACAAAAGCAAGACACTTATTGCCACATGAAAGCTGAGACGAAGAGAAACATTCAGAAATGAAAGACCAAGTGGGAGGACAAAGTGAAAGAGATGTAAAAGTTTCCTGACAGCCATGATGTGTAACTTCTTCAGCACAACAAAAGCTATCTGTAGGTTAGGTACACATGGAGCTGTCCCTCTGAAGTCTAAAAATGGAACAACACTCTTTAAATACAGCTCCACCATCAAGGGTCAGTGAAAAGAACACTTTCAAGAGCTTCTGAACTGAGAGTCTAACACTGAAAGTAATACCAATTAAGTATTTCACAATACCCCATTAAGGACTATCTTGCAGATCTACCAGCCTATCAAGAGACCTTGAAAGCCATTGAGCAGATGAAAAACAACAAAGCATCTGGTCCTGATGGAATACCAGCTGAAAAATATAAGCATAGTGCAAAAAAGCTCTCTTACCACTTACATGCTGTTATTCTGAAAATCTGGAAACATGAACAGATTCTCAATGACTTGAGAGACTCCAGAATCTTCCAGGATCCAAGAAAAGAGATAGATCAGATCACAGCATTTACCATGGTATTGCACTCCTGTCCCTAGCTAAGAAGATCCCTACCTGCATTCTCAATAGACTCACTCCCGTCGCCAAGGAGATTCTATTCAAGTCCCATTGTAGCTTTAGAGCAGGGGTGGGCAATTCTTTCGGGCAGAGGGCCACTTACTGAGTTTTGGCAAGCCATCAAGGGCCACATGACAGGCAGCCAGGGGCAGATATATATTCATTTTCTAAGTTTGGGGGGACCCCATGGGCTGGACAGAATGGCCTGGCAGGCTGCATCTGGCCCATGGGCTGCATTTTGCCCAGGCCTGCTTTAGACTATTCAGAAGTACAATAGACACAATCTTTGTTTCTAGACAGTTGCAGAAGTGCAGGAAGCAACACCAAGATCATATTTACATTGGCCTTCATTGACCTAAGACCTTTGATGAAGTCAACTGAGCAGATCTATGGAAGATCATGTTGAGATTTGAATACCCACCAAAATTTGTCATAAATCATCAGGTTCATTCACGACAACATGACAGTAACTAATCTAAGCAGTGGTTCAGAAATGGACCCCTTCATCATTAGAACTGGAGTCAAGCAAGGATGCGTGATTGCACCAACTAACTTTTCTACCTATATGACAGCTATTCAACATCTCATTGCTGACAGACTTCCATCTCGAGTTAGCATCTACTATTGCATGGATGGGAAGCTTTTTAACATCAACCTGTTACATCCCAAATCCAAGAAAACCAACTGCCATTATTAATCTTCAGTATACACTGACACTTGTGTCATGTCGTGTGTGCCCACTCAATTGAAGAATTCCAGGTCACCTTAGAATGCATCTGTGAAGCATATAGAACGCTTGGACTCTCTGTCAACTTCACAAAAACCAAGATACTTTATCAACCTACCACAAACTATCCAGCTGTTCCCCCACACATTACAATTAAGAGGGCAGTCCTTGGAGGATGTTGGCCTTTCCCCTGGGTGGTCACCTTTCTCAAAAAGGTCAATATAGATGACAATATTCAACACCAAATAAAATCTGCGAGTTCTGCCTTTGGAGGTTGCCAAAATCATATCTTCAATGATGCTGACATCAGAACCCAAACCAAACTTCTCATCTATCAAACCATTGCCATCCCTAGCCAGCTATATGGGTGTGAAACCTGGACAACATATCAGAAATACCTGAATGTTCCTATGAGCAATGTCTTTGAAAAATCCTCCATATCAGTTGGAAGGACAGAAGAGTGAATGCGGTGTTATGGCTCAAGCAAACAGGTTCTATACTTCCAAATTACTTATGGTTACTGCTTTAGATTGGCAAAGCTGAAGGTCAAGCTGAAGACATGAAATACTGACATTGGTACCTGGGAGACTTGAGCACTGAATCGTCCCCAATGGCATCATGATGTACTAGGTATTGATTATTTGAACAAACTTGCCTCACTATGGAGAAAGTTAGATGAGAAAGACGAAGGGAAAGAGCTGTGAGCAGACATCACCAGGAGTTGCTCCTTCCTCCTAAAACTGCCCTTTCTGCAGTTGAATGTGCAGATCTCAGTACCCTAGCGAGCAAAAGACTCCTTTGGGGGAAATGGTAGTACTTTTTTTTTTCCAACTAAAAGTACATTTTAAAGTGGATTGTACCTTATAGACTTGCTTTGTTTTCAGATTTGCACCCACAAATCAGATACAATTCTGTATAGAACTATTGCAAATTAAATTTTCACGTAGCTGTAACTTGCGAAGTTAGCTGCTGAAAACCTGTTCCCTTAACATAAAAAGTAGATTCTAAGTCAAGTATCTTTAAACTTCCTTCTTTCATTCACTTCTCTGAAAAGTTCAGATTCAAGCTTTTGAATTCCTGCTGCACGTGTGGGTTGTTCACTAACATCTGTTCCAGGGTACAGAATACAGTACTGCAGAGTTTTTCAGTGTTTAAGAAATCATCCCAGACTTGCAGACTTTCTAGAACTAGAAACTGCATGTCAAATATTTATTTAATATAACTACATGTTCAAATATTTGAATCTTCAGGGGATTTCCCTGTGCATACCTATGAGTGCCGAGGGCTGGGAACTTCCATATGGGGGTCCCCCATTTGCATTTACACCCTGTGCACTGTCAGAAATGCATGGCAAACTGGAGGGCCTCAGGGCCATGCTGGAAGTGGAACCAATGAGTGGAAACCCAATGTCCGCACCTGCAATCAAATCTAGGTTCTTCCACTACAAAAAATGACATTATGCAACCGAGAAAACAGTATAGGGGAGACTTCAAGATGCAACATATTGCTTAAGTACAAATATATTTTTTTTTATCTAAAAAAATAATCAGTGGGATGACACAAAGTGAAGTTCAGATGTTATTTTCAAATGGATCTTAAAAAATGGCATTTGTCCAAATAACTTCTTAAATAAAGACACAGGAATCATTTATATGAAATCTAAACACTAGACTTTAAGTATGCTGTTTAGTGTGCTTCCATTATATATGCACTTTTTTTTTGTTGGGGGGGGGGGGAGGCAGGGTTAATGGCAGTGATAATATAACTTTTAAAGGACTGTAAAAAGTGCTCTTTGATAATTTGTTTTTTGGGCCAAATTCATCCTTAACATAATTAAATTGACTGCAACAGGAGTTGTGCCCAATGCTGCAAGAACTGAATTTGGCCCCTCATATCCAGATGGGAGAGATTAAGTATACTTGAAATAAATCCCATTTTCAGAGGTACACATATCCTGAAGGTATGTGACAAACTGTTTTGATTACAGCTGCTCAATGCAGTGATTACCAGCAGGCTTAGAAGATAAAACATGTGCCATCCTGCAAAGCACAGAAATAGAAATAGTTACTAACAAAGGTTATATAGGAGTAAGGGAAGTCTTGGAAAATGATGTGTACATGCAAATACAGATGGGCACAAGAAGAGCACTGTCCCACAATACCCACACAACTGTAGCTGTTTCTAGGTAAAAAAAACCTACTCCTTTTGATAGCGTCTAACCAAAGTATTGCAGCACCTGTTATTCATGAAGCCTTTAGTTACCACATATTAGTTATATTTGTGGAAACCTGTATTATTACAGGCTTTTACAATTTTGCAGTATACAGTGATGTGCAGCAAACCAATGATAAACCTACTTTCAGTTATTGTGTTGTGAAATGTAAGTAACTACAGTTTACATCTATTTTAGAGTGCATTCAAGTCCTCAGTGGATAGGCTGAACAGTGTAGAGAGATGTTAAAACTATATAGCATATAGGACAAGGGCTTGGATTAGCACATCCTAGTTCACTACATGTCATTCAGCTGTATAAGGCAGGGATCTCCAGCCCCATCATTATCACCTGATTTACAGATGCAATAGATGTACCTGCCTTTTAAAAGCAGCTTGATCCTGAATCTTTTTGCAGTTTGAAGTTCTCCAGTGAGCATGATTTAAATAATTTTGGCTAAATCAAGCTCTTGTATAGAGTTTAAATACTGCTTAGAATACAACCCTACAAAATAATTTATGGATCCTTTCTGAAAACCTTATTTTTAATGTTTTATGTGTAAATATGCTTCAACCTACATAACAAAAAGGAGCTAATCAAAACAACTGGATATTCTGCAACAGGTTCAGGTATAACAAATTAATGTGAAAACTACTTTATAAAATCCTTAAAAATATAAAGGTTATGAAGTGAAGCATTTATAAAAAGTATAGTTGTCTGTACATGCTTACCGAGACATGTAAAACACAGCCTATGTTAGCACGTTTCTGTTTTCACAGGATTCCTCTCTCTCACAACATATGTGTGTCATTATCTACACTGAGGTATGTGGAGTTCCACTGAGTCTCCACATCCTGCATGATTTTGTGCTGAGGGATGCTCAGCTCTGCCTGTGTGTCCTGCAGCAACTTGCCCTCCTTGATGCTTCAGTGGAAGTAGCCCACCACCTTCCTGCCTTCCAGAATGAGCTGGCTGGTAGTCATGGCACCGTCACCGGGAGCCCTGTCCCCCTCCAAGGCATCCCTGACTACAAGGTAGAACTTGTGTGCCACACAGCGGATGCCAAAAAGTTGGCATCACAAACTGCCTTGACCATATTGGCCGTGTTATCAGTGACCATTAACCTGTGTGTGAGCTTGCCCTGCCCAACAAGCCAGCCCTGTACCATGCGGTTCATAGCCACCATGATCTCCCTTGCTGTGTGGGACCCATCCATCACCTCTGCTTGAAGGAGAGCCCACCAACGCCCTGACTGATTGCACCAGTTCCCTGCGAGGGAGAGGTAGGCAATGATCTCCACCCTGGCTGTTCCAGATGTCCGAGGTGAAGTGCAAGGCTACCTGCAGACCTGCCTTCTGCAGCTTCTCCCTCAAGTACTCCCTGCATGCCTTGTAGAGGGAGGGCACCACCATCCTGCTAAAGGTGACGCATGTGAGCACTTGGTAGGATGGGGCCACGAGTGCCATGAACTGCCTGACCCCTGCACACTCAACAAAGGAGAAGGGCTGGCCATCCAGAGCAAGCATCTCCCCAGTGCTCTGGGTATTCTCGCTCATGTTCGGAACACGCCCCACTTTGTCTCTGCCTTTTCTCTCATTGGTCCAGGGTGGCCTGCCTCTGCTTCTTGGGGACGGGGTCTTTGGAGTGAAAGGTGCTTATTTTTGGGCATGCTTCCACTGCTGCAAGGCTGAGGAACAAGGGCCAAGGGGGTGCTGCCTCCTGAGACGCAGCAGCCTCACCATGGTGGCAAAGTGTTTCATGTCCTTGCTTCGGCTGATTTGCCTTCAGCAGTGCTGGCAGGTAGCATACCTGCGATCATCTGCCACCTCAAAATGATCCCACGCTATGCTACCCACCTGCTTTTGGGCTGAGGGTGGGGATCCTGCCTTATCCCTCTTCTCACCAGGCAGTCACAACAACAGGAGCTGAGCCACCTGCCCCCACAACCTCCTCTGAAGTGCCTTCTAGAGGAGACCTGCCTCTAGGGGAACTTTGAGGGGTGTGGAGCACAAACTCCGATTCCCCCTCCTTCCCTGCAATTTCCTTCACTATGGCCCTCAGCTCCTCTTCCAGATCCAGCTCCTCCTCTGGCACTGGAAGGGTCACACTGGGAAATTAAATAAGGATTGAGAATGTCATGCTGCTGGTTAGTGGTGGTAGTGGTGCAGGTGCAGGCACTGTTACCACCTCCTTGCTCCCACTAGCAGCAGAAGACTCATGGCTTCCAGGAATAAGGGTGCATCTATGTTTGGGAAGGGGGAACTTGCAGCTCTCCCTCTCCTGCAAGAGGACCTGGCACCTGCCTTACATTTTGCAGCACACCAAACGTTATGAGTGTGTGTATTATATTTTACATACTACAACAACTTAAAAGACAGAAATCCAATCATTTTCCCTAACAATATACAATGGATACAAAGAGACTATGAAAAACTTTCTACAACATTCATCCTACATAAAAAGAAGAAATGGAACAAATTACTCCAAGAACAAGCTCCCCAGCCACAAAACAACCATCAGAGGAACAACACCAACACCTTACAACATTCCAACCTCAGACTCGATGAAACCGAAAGCAGCAACCAACCCACAAATATTATCAGTCTCTCCACACACACGCTTACCAAAACTGAAAAATCTGTCCTTTCTAAAAGCCTAAATTTCTGTCCAGAAAAATACCCTAGTAAAATACTTCAGTGTGGAGAACTAGAAGAATTCTTCCAACACCTGCACCTCAAGAAATATTTCCATGACCAAACTGAACCCACTCCCAACAACTCATCCTCTGACAACATTCAGGAAAAGATCAACGCCAAAACACCCCCAAAAAATCAGATTGGACACCTCACAGTGGACGAAACCCTAACCTTGACCGCTACATTGACTGCTTGAGGGAAAGAATGAACAATGAAATAATCAGCAACACACGCCACCACAACAACCTCTCTCTACCAGAGAAAAAGGCCATAGAATCTCTAAGATCTAACCACCAAATAGCAATAAAACCAGCAGATAAAGGAGGAGCCATAGTCATCCTAAACCATGAAGACTACATAAAGGAAGCCAACAGACAGCTCTCTGACACCACCTACTACAAAGAACTACAAGAAGATCCTACTCTCCTTTTCACCAAGGAACTCAACAATACAATCAAATCATTTCCATCAAAACTACAGACCTTGATCCTGCCACTACCTAACCGGGGGACGTTTTACATGCTCCCTAAAATCCACAAACAAGGGAACCCTGGCAGACCTATCATATCTAACCATGGGACCCCAACTGAGGAAATATCAGGTTTCGTTGAATCAATCCTAAAACTGCCCATCACCCACCGAGCAAGTTTTGTACAAGATACTACGGACTTTCTACGGAAACTTAAAAACATAGACCACCTTCCCAGCAACACACTCCTAGCCACCATGGACGTTACCAGCCTATATACCAACATCCCACACCAGGATGGCATCCAAGCCTGCTTTACATATCTACAGGAACAAGATTACAACTTAGAATACAGACCCAAAGATATTACTAACCTTATACACTTCATCCTCACACACAACAATTTCACTTTTAATAATCAACACTTCCTCCAGATGATGGGAACAGCTATGGGCACCAAAATGGCCTCACAGTATGCCAACCTTTTTATGAGCCACCTGGAAGAAGACTTCCTCAAGAACTGCACCATCAAACCCTTGCTATACTTAAGATATATCGATGACATCTTCATCATTTAGACTGAAAACCTGCAATCTCTGATTGAGTTCCATCAAAAATTCAACAATCACCATCCCTCCATCCAACTTTCTCTAGAATACTCCAGCACCAACATCTCCTTTTTAGACACAATGATCAGTATCCAGAATGATAAAATACAGACCACGTTATACAAGAAACCCACAGGCAAACATACATATCTACACAGAATCAGCAATCACCCTAAACACACCAAAAAAGCTGTAATATACAGCCAAGCACTCAGATACCACCAAATTTGCACTGAAGAGAACACCCGGGATTGCCACCTCACCAATCTCAAAAAGGCTTTCACCCAGCAAGGACACTCCTCCAGAGAGATAGATCGCATGTTTGAAAGAGCCGCTTGGATACCACGTGAAGAACTGCTGCAGTACAGAAGAAAAACACCCACAAATCGCACACCGCTGGTTATGACATATCACCCCTCCCTTGAACCTGTACGGAAAATCCTCAAACAATTGCAACCCATACTGGAAAGAGACCCTATTCTTAAAAAGATCTTCCCAGAACCACCCATCCTAGCCTTCAAACAAGCACCGAACCTTGCCAACCTCATCACCAGAAGCAAACTTCCTCAAGCCCAGAACACACCAAAAAGATCCAGACCGTGCCATGACAAGAAATGCAAAACCTGCTAACACATCTCCACCACCCCCACAATTACTACACCCCACAACAAAGCCATCATAGTTCATAGTAGCTAGGGTCAGGAGGGACCTGAACAGATCATCTAACCTGACCCCCTGCCACAGGCAGGAATGAATGCTGGGTTCACAAGACCCCAGACAGGTGATCATCAAGTTTTGAATTCTGTTTGATAGCTGGAACTATCAATGCACTTGATCATCCAGCATTCCTGGATCTTACAGCTGCACCTCCAGAAATGTAATATATCTCATCCAATGCACCAAATGCCCTGATGGAAAATACGTAGGAGAGACCAAACAACAACTGCGCGCCAGAATGAACGCACACCGGAAATCCACCAAAGACAGAAATACCCAATTACCTGTGGGGGCACATTTTTCACAAGAAAACCACTCTCTTTCCAATCTCTCAGTGCTGATCCTCAAAGGAAACTTACAAAACACTTCCCGGAGACGAGCCTATGAGCTCCACTTCATCAACCTCCTGGATACTAAAAATCATGGACTGAATATAGACATTGGATTTATGACGCATTATAACCTGCCTGACATCTGACTCCCGAAGTATTTTTCCACTTTCATCTCCCTTCTCTCTCTTCCTCCCCCCCAAGCCTGTCTCTCACCCATTGACTCCTCAATCTACATTTTCACTGACTACCCGTCTTGTATGCAGACCAGCCCAGCCCAGCCTCTGGCTTCTTTACTTTCCATTCCATCCAGGAAGAGCACACACCAATTGCTGAAACTTCCTTAGCCTGACAAAGGGTTTTTGAACACGAAAGCTTGCTTAATAATTGTTTTCCAACTATTTAAGTTGGTCTAATAAAAGATTTCAGATTCACCCAAAGAACCTTGTCTCTCTATTATATTTTTTGTTTTCCTGCACAGTGATGACAGTGTCAGGGAAAACACAGATTTCTTTTTGTGGGGGGAAAGAATCAAGACAGACTAACAAGAATAAATAAGAGGATTTGGGGAGAAGAGTAAGTTGAAAGGAATAGATAGGGATAACAAGAGGGATTGTAGGCAAGTGTAAGTAGGAAAGGATTGAATACAACTTACAAGAAGAAAGAACAGCTAGCAAGAGTCTAAGCCTTTCAGATGCTGCTGCTCCAAGAGAGAGACAGCTCACAAAAGGCACAGATCACTTCAGACACAACTTTATATGTTGTTTCTATGACCCTCCCCCAGAGCACTGTGATTGGAAGGGAAGTCAGAGAAAGATCACAGTCACTGGCCAGCTCTGATGTCAAAGCAATCTTCCCCCCCAGCCTTTTCCCCCTACCTCATCTCAGTTTCCGTTTGTTGCAAGCCTTCCAAATCAATTCGGAAGCTTCCGATTCAATTTGGACCTTTTAATAGGTTTCCTGATTAGATTTGGGTTCAGAGATTTGGCCGCCGAATCTCCTCTGAATAGAATTGGCTACCAAAGCTTCGCACAGCCCTAAAAGAGCAGGTTCATGGAACATTATGGCTTCCTTGCTGGAGATAATTGCTAGATCTGATGTGAAATCTGAGACTCTAGTACTCCAGTTTGTTGTAATAATATTCCTCATTCCCATGCTGAAGAGGATACTGTTTGCCAGTCACTGACAGTGAAATCTACATGCAAGTTACTTACCCTATAGCAGTTGTGGTGCTGCTAGGTGATGATGGAAAGTACTGTGGATCCTGGTGTCAGCATGCATGAGCCTTGTTCTCAAGTTTTGAATTCTGTTTGATAGCTGGAGCCATGGATGAGCACTGTCCTCCTCATGCTCTTGTGTGGGGGCATAAAGGGAAAAGGACTGGAACTTTGGTTCCCTGCCTCAGTTCCATTGTAATTTAAAACTATGTTCAGCTGAGAACTCTGATCTGCCCTTCATGTGTACTTTTCAATGGGATCCACACCGACTACAGCATCCTGACAAACCACAGTTGCTATAGGAAATCTCCAGTGGATAATGTTTCCCAATTCTGATTTCTTACCAAACTTTTTTAAAGCTAGTTTTCATCATGATGCTGTTTTTGAATTTTCTGCTGCTCAAATATATAAATAACTGAGGAATGAAGGAGTGAGATCCAGTGCATATTACTTTGAATATAAGATGTCTAATGAAAATTAAAAGTTGAACAAATAAAGTATATGATGTAAAAACAGCATGTTTTTGCAGGCTACTACACTGAGTAAATCAGTGAAGAATATAAAAGTAAATACTCTTTTAGTAAATATAACAATCTTGCAACCTCACAGAGTAAGATCCTGCAAGGATGCCAGAAATCTAGTATTTCATCCTGCAGGTGTCTAGCAAGATGATGAGCCAAAATTATGGGTCTCAGTCTAATTGTATGCTCTTCTAATTGCATGGTCTCTGGCACATTCATTGTGTAAGCTGGATGGTACAACATGAATAAGATAGCCTTGCAGATTTCTCTAATTTTGGAACAATTCTATATCCAGTTATACATACCAAGTCACTATTTTCATACATGGATGTTATACTTCGATCATTAAAGACTGGCTGATGCTGGAAAGCCTGGTTGAACAATAGAAGGCCATCCAGGCGATGGCCTTGGTTGGGGAGATTGGGATCAGTGGCCCCCTTAACAAAATGGAGTGGAATACCATCTCTCAGAGCTTGGTGGTCCTCAAGCCATTCCCTGAGGCCGAGAGTCTCAGCGCTGGCGATGCCATCCTTAGCCAGGTGATCCCCATAGTGAAGAAGCTCAAGAATTAAATGGAGAAGCTCCAGGGGATTGATGTTCCTGGCTGGGGCAAGCCGCTTTCACCAGCCGTGCAGGCACTGGTGAAGCAGCTAAAGGAGGGCATCAAAAAAGGCCGAATCCATTGCAGTCCAGTACGGTTCACATGCTGGCAGGCATGTGTGACCCAAGGGTGAAGGGGAGCATCTGCAGCAACGAAAACCTCGATCACTGGACTGAGGTGTTGGTGAACAGAGTCAGGGAGGCAGAAGGGCAGAGATGGGGAGATGTGGAATTGGGGTATTCACTTTCCCATGCCAGCACTCCAACCATGAGCCAATCTCCTCCACCACAGCCGCTGCCAATGTGGGCCAAGAGGCACCAGACCCCGCCATCAGGCAGTTAGCGTGGAGGCCTCAGTGGCTACCTATCTTGCTGAGGACATGGAGCCACTGCACTGTAACCCCTTGGCCTATTAGGCAACCCACAGCCAGGTGTGGCAGGATTTGGCCACGGTTGCTTGGGAACAGGTGTCTACCAACCAGTGTTCCAAGCGAGAGGGTGTTCAGCATTGCTGGTGATGGTGTGGCACCCCACCGCACCTCCTTGGATCCTGGTTTCATGGAGCAGCAAGGTGAACCTCATGTTGCTGGGGTTCCCCAAGCTCCATGTGCAGGCAATGTCAACACGCGCCACCACAACAACCTCTCTCTACCAGAGAAAAAGGCCATAGAATCTCTAAGATCTAACCACCAAATAGTAATAAAACCAGCAGATAAAGGAGGAGCCATAGTCATCCTAAACTGTGAGGATTACATAAAGGAAGCCAACAGACAGCTCTCTGACACCACCTACTACAAAGAACTACAAGAAGATCCTACTCCCCTTTTCACCAAAAAACTCAACAATACCATCAAATCATTTCCACCAAGAGTACAAGAAAAACTACAGACCTTGATCCCCCCACTACCTAACCCAGGGACTTTTTACATGCTCCCTAAAATCCACAAACAAGGGAACCCTGGCAGACCTATCATATCCAACCATGGGACCCTAACTGAAGAAATATCAGGTTTTGTTGAATCCATCCTAAAACCGCTTGTCACCCACAGACCAAGTTTTGTCCAAGACACCACAGACTTGCTACAGAAACTTAAAAACAGACCACCTTCCCAGCAACACACTCCTAGCCACCATGGACGTTACCAGCCTATATACCAACATCCCACACCAGGATGGCATCCATGCCTGCCTTACATATCTACAGGAGCAAGATTACAACCCAGAATACAGACCCAAAGATATCACTGAGCTTATACACTTCACCCTCACACACAACAATTTCACTTTTAATAATCAACACTTCCTCCAGATGATGGAACAGCTGTGGGCACTAAAATGGCCCCACAGTATGCCAACCTTTTTATGAGCCACCTGGAAGAAGACTTCCTCAAGAACTGCACCATCAAACCCTTGCTGTACTTACGATATATCGATGACATCTTCATCATTTGGAGTGAGAACCGGGAATCTCTAATTGAGTTCCACCAGAAATTCAACAGTCACCATCCCTCCATCCGACTTTCTTTAGAATACTCCAGCACCAACATCCCCTTTTTAGACACAATGATCAGTATCCAGAAGGGTAAAATATAGACCACAGTATACAAGAAACCCACAGACCAACACACACAGCTGCACAGAACCAGCAATCACCCTAAACACACCAAAAAAGCTGTGATATACAGCCAAGCCCTCAGATACCACTGCATTTGTACTGAAGAGAACACCCGGGATTGCCACCTCACCAATCTTAAAAAGGCTTTCACCCAGCAAGGACACTCCTCCAGAGAGGTAGATCGCACGTTTGAAAGAGCCACCTGGATACCATGTGAAGAACTGCTGCAGTACAAAAGAAAAACACCCACAAATCGCACACCGTTGGTTATGACCTATCACCCATCCCTTGAACCTATACGGAAAATCCTCAAAAAATTGCAACCCATATTAGAAAAAGACCCTATTCTTAAAAAAATCTTCCCAGAGCCACCCATCCTAGCCTTCAGACAAGCACCGAACCTCGCCAACCTCATCACCAGAAGCAAACTTCCTCAAGCCCAGAACACACCAAAAGGATCCAGACCGTGCCATGACAAGAAATGCAAAATCTGCCCCCACATCTCCACCACCTTCACTATTACTACACCCCACAACAGAGCCATCAGCATCCCTGGATCTTACAGCTGCACCTCCAGGAATGTAGTATACCTCATCCAATGCACCAAATGCCCTGATGGAAGATATGTAGGAGAGACCAGACAACAACTGTGCACTAGAATGAACGCACACCGGAAATCCATCAAAGACAGAAATACCCAATTACCGGTGGGGGCACATTTCTCACAGGAGGGCCACTCTCTCTCCAATCTCTCAGTCCTGATCCTCAAGGGAAATTTACACAACACATCCCAGAGACGAGCCTATGAGCTCCATTTCATCAACCTGCTGGATACTAGAGATCAGGGACTAAACATAGACATTGGATTTTTGATACATTACAATCTGCCTGGCAACTGACTCCCCCGCCCAGCCCAGCCCCTGGCTTGTTTACTTTTCATTCCATCCAGGGAGAGCACGCAGCAACTGCTGCAGCTTCCTTAGCCTGACGAAGGGTTTTTGAACCCGAAAGCTTGCTTAATAACTATTCTCCAACCATTTGGGTTGGTCTAATAAAAGATATCAAATTCACCCAAGGAACCTTGTCTACCCTGCTCACTCAGCACCTACTTGCTTTTTTTATTTGCTTTCAGAACCTTGAGGTGCATTTTCACAGAACCCCCTGCACCAGTCTGCCTGAAACCTGGCAGGCTTCATGCCCGCACAAAGGGCTACCATCCCTGCTGCATTCATCCTTCTCTGCCTTAACACACACAAGTGATACGAGTTTTGCTTTTAACAGTTTAAAGTGCACTTTCACAGAAACCCCTGCACCTATCTCCTTGAAGCTTGGCAGGCTGCATACCCTCAGAAGGGGCTACCATCCCTGCTGTTTTCATCTGAATCTGCAAAAAAAATGACAAAACTTATTGGTATTTTAATGATTCCCCATTATAGTCTATGGCCAAATCAGCACCAAAACTCTGAATCCAAATCAGCCAAATCGAATCAGGAGTGATTCAAATCACAGAATCAAATCACTGTCCCTCTGAATCAGCCAAATCTGAATCCGAATCTGAAGCGAATACTTGCTGCTTCGCACAGACCTACTTTCTTGCAGATTTTGGATACTAGCACATTTCAAAAACAAACTGAAGATTTTGCTTGGGACCTATGGAAACAAACCTTGATAGTCCATGGAGCAAGCACATTAGTCAAACTGTAATGCAGTATGATGCTCTAAATTATCCACTCTAAGAAACTCTGGGATGAAATAGATTAGTCTTTAAACAGCCAGCCACCAGACTAAATTTGTAGATTTAATCCTGTCAGAACAGAATGGTAGGACATAAAATACATATAATGGATATTACTGTGTAAAATGTGGTTTTCAGGGAGAAAAAAAGGTAAAGTATTAACTGGCATAAGAGAAACAGGCTCCACTTTAGTGTCAGAACCAGTTTGTTCTTGTTAAATTAGATGTATGGGCTTCCTCCATAAGTGCTGAAGCTCATTAACTTTTGGCTGAAGCAGTTGGCATCAGTCAGCTTTAAAAAGGCAAGGCAGGAGATGAAGAATTTCAAGGGAGTCAAAGAAGGGTTTGCTAAACTTTAGAAAAGTGATGTTGTGGTCCCATGTCAGAATATATCTAAGACCAGTGGGTAAGCATGCATCAGGCCATTCACAAATTTCTACACTCTTGAATGGCAGAAAATAAAAAGCAACTGCATTGGACTGCACTGACTTAAGTGAATGAGTTTGAGCTGGAACAAGCAGCCCAGAATCTTTGCTATAAATCCTTGTCTTGAAAGAAAAAAAACTGTCTTGCACTTAGGTAGAGAGGGAAGCTGGAGCATCTCCTGTGCTTGTTCTGAAACTTTACATTGAGATTCTTCCAGCTCTCAGAAAGGGGCTCTTCCTATCAATGTCAGGTTAGATCTCCTCTTTGTGGTGAATCATAAGGTTCCATTTTGAAACCTGCCAAATGGTGGCCCTCCAGCAAATTAGTCAGCATCAGTAATCTGCCATCACAAGATTGCCTGTGACCCCTTCATGGCCAGTCCTGCATCAGATCCCACAACTGGATACTTCTAAGACACTCTTTGGAAGTACCCTTCCTTTCTTTTTAATGATGGCTTACTGCAAGAAAGCAGGGGATTAGCAGCAGCCCAGGAACTGTAGAATCATTCCTCTAGAAATGCTGGTGTCATTGATGCAGATCCAATGATATTGTTAATAGTATATTATTATAAAAGGAAGAGTGAAGGCAGATACACAACATCTTGGGAAATACACATTCTTTAGCATCCAGATTGGTACCAAGATATTCTTGGTACGTGTACCCTAATTTTTTGGACTTTTTTTTGCTGTTGGCACCTTGCAATCTTGAACTTGAGATTTTGAGGACTTGTTCAGACAGTTGGACTCTTCTTTACATGAGCAGTGTATTGTTTTGAGCTGCTCCTACATTTGATGCATGTGCATTTGTCAGTATTTGATGTGGCCTGCTGAAGGGATGTCTACTTCAGGGCTAGTTGATGGAGCCTGTGCCAGGGCTACTAGTGGAAGAGCAGCAGCAAGAAACGGAGCTTTTTGTCAGGGATGCCCTCTTTCCTGAGGCAAAAGAGACATCTGCTGAGCCTGTCAACTAGAGACATCAAGTCACTGCAGGGAGGGCAGTGTGTGAAGGTCCTCTATTTCTAATGGTTGACAAAAGCACCTCACCCTGTTCAACAGTATAGTCCAGGGGTTCCAAAAGTTTTTATGCCACAACCTGGCAAGCCTCGGCCCAGCAATCACAGCCAATCATGGCCAGAATTTCTGGCTAGCAGACAGGTAAAGATACCCCCCGCAGAAGGAGCCATGGCCTCTCTGCCCAGCTTTGGGGGGGCCGTGGTTTGCTGGTCCACGGCCACTTCCGGTCCAGCAGCCAACCGTGTTGTGGACTGGCAGTTGATTTGCATCCCAGGGATTAAGAACCCCTATTATAGACAATAGATGTCTTCTTCTCCAGCCTTTTCTTCTAAGGAATATCCAACTAAATAGTTAATATTAAGAACTGAACTGATCAAGTGAAGAATATTTCCTTATAAAATAGGTTTTGAAGCTCAGGAGAAGCATGGGACAGTTCAAGTTCTTTAACACTGCTATGGACAATAAGGGGGAATAGAGAGGTTGCAGCCATTCCATAATTTATGCACATATATACATAGGCAAGGGAACAGAAATGCATTCACAGTGGCATCAGACCTGGCTTACTCACAAGATTCTGTATTCTTGCCCAGGGGCTCTAGCCCTCAACCTGCTCCTCTGCTTCAGCCAGTACTGAAAGCCAATGTCATCACTGGGCTTGGATTGTGGCCAGGTTGAAGTCACCTGGTTTTGGTACAGCTCTTTCTTTAAGCAACAGGTACATGGTTTGAAGCAAAGCCTATGCTAGGGCATCTGGCTTCCTCTCCCAACTCATATATAGGCACAAAGGCTATGTTCACAGAAATCAACAGGGCTCTACATTGATGTAGCTGCCTGTGCACATGAAATGAACTACAGAAACACACGTGTTTGGAGGAGGGGGTAAAAAGAGGTGTTGCCTGTTTTCTTATCCTCATTGAAAAGCCTTGCTTTGGACTGCAAAACTCTATTTTTAGAGATGCATTATTGGTTTAACTGGTGTAGTGCTTTTACATAGGATTAGAATTATGTAAAGCTACTGACAGTCAAATACTATCATATTCCTAGAAGAGAGACCCAAAGACACCAAAAAGTTACGACTGACCTTGTTTTTATTTAGGAGCACGTCAAGTTTTGTTTTGTTTTGTTTTTTTTTTATACCAGAGCTTTGGTTGACTGGAATGATATGCACACTTACATTTTAACAGAATAAAAAAAAAGAAACAGTAAACATTAACATATACATTCTGTTATGTGCAAGATATAGGGTCCACATTACATGTTTATGATACAAGAAATTAACTGGTTTGAGCATACAACTTTGAACACTTCAGGTTTTTGGTATCATTTAATCTGCACTTAATAGAACAATTTTTAGAAGTCATTTCACTTGTGACCCACTTAAATCTGTACAGACTTTGTGGCAAGATCACAATGTATTCAAAATTGCTGGTAAGTGTTAAGAGCTTTCTTTTCCTTAAAAACATTTCTTTGAAACAATATGTCTTGCCATTTAAAGTAGAAAAATATCAATTTTAATGCAGTTTATAAAGCCATTATTAATAATTCAGCCATCTGAACATATGGGCAAAATGCTGCACTAATTTGGGACATTTATGAATATTTAAAAATTCTTCATGCCACATATGAAATGAAAACTAGCTGAGCCTGGATGATTACTTCATAGAGCCCAACTCCACAGTTTGAGTCCTGCTGACAGAGTGAAAGTGATATGAACAAAACAGAACATGCTAAAACCAGTGTATTCAGTGTAACTTTCTAAAGTTAAACTTTTAGTTCCAGGAGTATTGTCGTTTCTCTCCTTAGTCTGAAACAGTGGTAATAGAACCACCGCATAATGATGGGGTAGCAAGTTATCCTAGAAACTGTAAATAATCAGGCTGTGTGTAACCATACTTCCTTTTAAAGAAAACTGCTTTTTCTTTTATTTTTTTTGTGTCAGCAATTTGCTAGTAACTTTTTACAAACCTATGATAAGACAAATAAAGCCATCTTTTTAGTAAACAAAAATTCTTAGGATAAGAAAATAGATAAAATGATTCTTTTTTCTGTCAGAGGATATACAGGTATATACTCATATATAGGCACGTACTAAACCACAAAAGAAAAAAGTATATTTGAATGTTACGGGTCTGATGTAAAACACAGAACACAGCAAGGAGATTCAAACTGAAAAGACAGCGACTTCATTCACCCCATTGTTCCTAGTTATTTCAGCATATATGATATAAAATCATTCAAATGCCAAAAGCACCTGTTTTACCTCAAACAGGCAAAGTGATTTCTTTGGAATTGTATTTAAATAAAAATTGCTCCTGGCCAAGATCACGTATGTCAAATTTCAACCCAAGACAAAAAAGTTCACAGCTAGATTATAACCCCTTAAAATAGGAGTTCAGAATGATAGACAACTCTTCATTACAGTGACTCTAACAGAGCCACTATAATACAGACCACTGGGATGGACCTTCTTGTCTGTTTATACTTTATACACATATACAGTAAACTAAGACACTGAAAAGGCAGCTTAAAAGGTGTGCAATTCGTTCAACTGCTGAGCAAATCTCTTTGCCATAAATATTTTAGAAAATGAGAAGAGACTTTTTACTTGAATATATACAAAGTGTGCACTAGTTATGAGTCTTTAATTTACATAGAGGCAAGTGCACTGACACAGACAGTAACATGAATGGCTTTTGAAAGCTGGTCACAATTAAATTAGCTTTTCTATCACTGAATGTACACTGACGGAGATTTTTAAAAGGAAGTTTTGTCTGCCGTGCTTCATTTCTTCTCAGGAAGGGTTGCACTAGCATGTTTTGCATCATCATGGGGGCTTTCTTCATGAGATGTTTTAACTTTAGACACACAACTGGAGGTCCCACTGGTAGCTACACAGAAGCAAACAAGGAAAAAAAATCCCTCCTGATTAAATGGATCTTTGTTTTGTGTGGTGTTGCAACTGATATCAACACTGATGCAAAAGGAACTGAAGTATCCCAATATAGTCATTAAATAACTCAAGTTAAATAAGTTACTTTTGAAAAGTTGAGAATCAAAATTACACCTGCATTAATAGTGAGAAATTCACACTACTGAAATTCACTACTTTGTATTACAGAAAAAAAAACTCCCCATCACTAGTAACTTTATGTGGCTTGCCAAAATTACTGAAAAGTTGGCCAAATAGCAAAGGGTCACATTTTTATAAAACAGAAATACCCCAACTGATCTGAAAGCTACTGAAAGCAGATAGTTCTCCAGAGTTATCTGGAGGTCAAAGCCAGTAAAGAAAAAGATTACAAGTTTGAGAACTTGTAAAAGAAAAGGGCTTTTCCATTTGCACATGCTCTTCTTCTAAACAGTTCATTTTTAAATAGATTTGCATGTACTTAGCCAAATAACTTGAATATGCTATAGAAAATTTTCTGGTACAAAACAAAGGATAGGTAAGAGTTTAAATTTGGTATTTCTTTTTTAAAAAGAAGAAAAAAAGTAAAATGTAAATATGTGACAATTTTTTTCAACCTTTTATTACATGTAAACGACTTAACTTATTACATTCTGTTCAGACAAAGAGAAAAGCAGCTTGCACTGTTCTACAGGCCTTGTGGTAAATAAATTTCAACTTAAAGCTCAAATATTGGACCTCATAAAGAGTTTTATATAGTATTTTCAGAGATGTTTTAGCTGTTTCAGTGCTAAAACACTCAGCTTCCTTTCAAGCAAGAAGCAAAAATAGTCTGCAAATAATTAGAGAACAGAAAATGAAAACTTAAAAATACCTTAAATCTAAGGAATGCAGATACAAACAGAAAACAGACTGCAATAGGTAGTGAGAAAAAAAAAAACAAGGTAACATCCTGAAAAACAAGATACCTTATGTTTACTAAAATAATAAGGTATATTATGGGGGAGGCAATGGGAACTAAAATAATCAATTCCACGGTGTTAAATAAGTACAGAAAAGTCTGAGGACACTTCCACTAGGGAATTCTGTAAGAGATACCACATTTACTTAAATTCAAGACAACTTCAAATTTAAGTTGACCACCCCCCAGTTATAATTTGTTATAATTTTTTCCTGTATGGAATCTAACTATTGGAAGGGTCTCTTAAATTCATTCCCCACCACTGCTCCAGGAGGGCAGGTGGTAGGAGAGAATCAAGTGGCTTGACCTCTACCCCTTGTCCGCTGCCGCTTGCACCCCTACTACTTGTCTCCTCTTTGCCTAGCCCCTGCTAGTCCCTGACCCTCCCTGCAGTGCCCACCCTGCTGTACCTACTCCCTACCACTTCCACCACGTTCACTGCTGCCTCTGGACCACTAGCCTCCCACTGTTTACCCTCCATGGCTCTGGTTCAGGCTCCTGCCCAGAGAATGGAGCACATGGTGGTTCCAGTCCTAGCTCTGCCATGTAGGACTAGAGTTGCCTGCACTGCCATTGCTGCTGCATGGCTGGGTGAGAGCTGGAGTGATCATGTGCTCTGCGCCCCAAGCCAGAGCAAGGCCAGAGCCCAAGCCATGGAGGACAACTGCTGGTGGCGGGTGAGGGGTGTTGCAAAGGGCAAGTGACAAGAGGAGCTGCAGCAACTACCTGCCCCCAACTCCAACCCCAGGTCAGGACTGGACCTGGAACTGCAGAAGCCACCTGGCCCCTCCCCTATACTTGAATTGGAGGGGTTTCCCCACCCCTGTTATAATGGGATAAAATGTTTTGGATCGAGCACATACAGTAAGTCAAAGTTTAGCAGCAGTCTTTTTTATAAATACATAAAGAGAAGATCATTCTACTTCTCTTGAAAACTCTTGGACAGACAAAGTTGGAAACTCTTTCAGATGGTCACAACTTGAACACCCCAAGGCTGAGTATCTACATCATTCAAACATCTAATCAGATAGTTATTTAAATAGCTCTCTTGAAGACAGGAGAACAAGAGTCAAGGCTGGAGAGAATTAAAGAAAGATGAATTTTGAAAGGATTTCAATCTGTTCTAAAGGAAAAAAAAAATACAATTCTGGATTGGGAGAAGGGTTGCATTTTCTTTACGATAGACCAGGACTTGTGGAAAGAATGATACCACAAGAATGTCTGTATGGACAACTATAAAAATGTTTAAGGTAGAATGAACCACTGTCTTTAAAAAAGCAGTATGATACGCATCCATACCATAATGTATTTTGTACAATTTGCTTGTAAAATGTCACCACAATCTAAGCCTAACTCTACTACATTAAGTTTATCATTAGGAAAAATGGCTTCACTTGCAAAAAACCTGAGATCAGACTTATGGTTCAACTAAAGAGATCAAACTAATATATTATAACAGGTCTCATGGACTTTATGAGGGACAGAGAAAACAGTCAAGATCCAGAAATGGTTTACTTGATAGTTGTACCAAAGTATTTATTTCATATAACTTTCCCCAAAAATTGAGTACATCTGATTTAATCGGTTAAAAAAAGAAACATTCCATTTAAATCGATATTACCTGTTAAATCTATGTGTAGTGCAAAGTGAAAAACTAAAGCTGATAAGCCCTCTAGAAGGAGGGGGACACTCCTAAGACAACAGAGCTATCATAAGCCATATCTATTAGTAGCTTGGAGAATGGCAAAGTATGTTCTTTTAGGAAATGAAAACTAGTGGTTAAACCAGATGCACTCAACTTTGCCAGCTATGATCTCTTCAGAAGGTATAGGATGAGTGTAATCACACTTCTTAAATGCTGATAGGATGTTTTGTGTAGAGAAGTGAAAGGGAAAGAAAAATATGCAATCCAGTTTGTGGTGCCTGATGCTGTGGTGTGTGGTACTATGGATAATGAAGCTCAGCTCTGACAGACTGAGATACTTGAGAAAAGGCACAAGGCATATAATATTAAGACAAGCTTCAAGATTAATGGTGCTCTAATACAAACACCTGAACCTGGCAAGGTTTCTAAGAATGCAACTACATTCACAAATCCCTCAAATAGCTCAGATATCTAGAAGAGGACAATATAAACTGGCTCAAAGACAACTTTATGCCTGGCAGATGTTATACTTAAGATCCGATTACCTGGTTAATCACACTGTAGATAGTATACATTAACATGCGGAATTAATGGCATAACAAAACAGGAAACCAGCGACAAAAATACTACCCATCTCATTCCGGAATATTTTTGTGGCTGGTCTCCATCGTACCTTAAATTGAACATGTGGCAGAACAGCAACAAACTGGAGGCAGTCCTAGGCTCCTGAGCGGTGCTGGAGCTGTAACAGACAATCAGCTAATTGTCTGGCCCAGGCCCAGGACTGCACCAGAGCTGGTTCTAGACTTCAGTGCCATCCCAAGCCCTGGGACCTGACAAGCAACTGACTGTTGGTTCCAGCCTGGGAGCACACTGGAGCCATTCCAAGACTGGTGTGGGACAGATGATCCCTCGGCCCAGGGCCAGACTGCAGGCTCTGGCTTTCAACTCGTCTATACAGGGAGAGCTTGGGACCTTAATCCTGGGCTCCCTCTGAATGGCAAGTAGTAATGATGCCATTACGATCTGACTCCTGATCCCAAAATCATGTGTCCTGCTATGCACACATGACATGGCAGGAGGCAGAATTTTTCAGATCAAGGATCAGACTCCATTGCACCATAGATCCAGGAAACTACAGACCAGTCAGCCTCATCTCAGTGAAAAATCATGGAGTAGGTCCTCAAAGAATCCATTTCCAAGCACTTAGAAGAGAAAGTGATTAGGAATAGTCAGCATGAATTCACCAAGGGCAAGTCAGGCATGACCAAACTGATTGCCTTCTATGATGAGATAAGTGGCTCTATGGATGCAGGGAAAGCAGTGGACACAATATACTTTGACTTTAGCAAGGTTTTTGATACCGTCTCTCACAGCATTCTTGTAAGCAAGCTGAGGAAGTATGGGTTGGATGAATGGACTGTTAGGCTCAACGGGTAGTAATCAACGGCTCAATGTCCAGCTGGCAGCCAGTATGGAGTGGAGTGCCCCAGGGGTCAGTCCTGGGGCTGGTTTTGTTCAATATCATCATTAGTGATATGGAAGATGAGATGGATTGCAAGATGACACCAAACTGGGGGGGTGTAGTAGACGCACTGGAGGGCAGGGCTAGAATTCAGAGTGACCTAGAAAAATCGGATTGGGCCAAAAGAAATCTCATGCGGTTCAACAAGGACAAATGCAAAGTCCTGCACTGAGAACAGAAGAATCCCATGCACTGCTACACCTGGGGACTGACTGGCTAAGCAGCAGCTCTGCAGAAAACGACTTGGGGGTTAGAGTAGACAATAGATGGATATGAGTCAGCAGCGTGCCCTTGTTGCCAAGAAGGCTAACAGCATACTGGGCTAAATTAGTAGTAGCATTGCCAGCATATAGAGGGAAGTAATTATTCCATTCTATTCTGCATTGGTGAGGTCACATCTGGAGTACTGTGTCCAGCTTTGGGGCCCCCCACTATAGAAAGTATTTAGACAAGTAGGAGGGAGTACAGCAGAGAGCAACAAAAATGGTTTGGGGGATGGGGTACATGACTTATGAGGAGAGGCTAAGGAAACTGGGTTTATTTAGTTTGGAGAAGAGAAGACGGAGGGGATTTGATAGCAGATCTTCAACTACTTGAAGGGTGGTTCCCAAGAGCGTGGAGCTAGACTGTTCTCAGTGATGACAGAATATGGAGCAGTCATCTCAAGTTGCAGCAAGGGAAATTTAGGTTGGATATTAGGAAAGATTCTCTCACTAGGAGGGTGGTGAAGCACTGGACCAAGTTACCCAGATTGGTGGTAGAATCTCTATCCTTGGGGGTTTTTAAGGTCTGGCTTGACAAAGCCCAGGCTGGAACGATTTAGTTGGGGATGGTCCTGGTTTGAGCAGCGGGTTGGACTAGATGACCTCCTAAGGTCCCTTCCAACCCTTATTTTCTATGAGTCTATGATTTAATATGTTTATGGGTCTTGAGCGGTTGCCATGCCATCAGCTGCTTTACAGCAGGGCACCAGCCCACAAGCCAGACCTGCAGCCATAGCTCTGTGTGCTAGGTCAGGTCAGGCATGCATGGTAGTATGAGGCCTGATCCCCAATGCACAGAGGTGGTGCAGGACCTCGTAAGCCTGCATGTGGGAACGGGATCTGATCCTAGCATGCAGGGTCCAATCTGACTCGCACAACCAAAAGGTTGAGTGTCTGTGCTCTAGACACTGCATTAAAAGCTTCAATGGGAAAAATTGTGTTGCTTTTACAAATGATTTTTAGAGAAACTTCCTTTTTAAAAATTATTTAGCTTTTTGCTAAATGCTACTGAACAGACGTAGATGTGGAGATACAGGGAGAGCTAGGACCAACTATACATGACCAGGGAAGCTGCTCTGACGCACTGGAATTCCAGCACATCACCCAATGCATTGGAGCAGCATCAATTAATCAAGTCTGCTGAAGTGTGGCAATTACTGCACTCCAGCAGCTTCCCACATCTCCTGCATCAGCATCCCCATGCTTCAAAATGTCATTCGATGAGCTTTAGATTAAGTGCCCTGCTACCATTTTGAAGCACGGGGATGCTAATTCAGTGTACTACATATATACATTGCAAGTATATAATTGCTAAGACAATTTTAAGAAAGTGTCTGTATTCTACCTGATTGTGAGGTACAGCATCACAGTAAAATTTCCTGTTTGTATATATTCACTTTTACCTCAGTAACTCCTTCAGACAAAGCAGACAAATATTTCATTTGCTCCACTAACTCAGAAGCAGGGGAAAGGTATTCTGAAACTGTTCAGAAATGTATTTCTTTTGCTAAGGTCAGGTACATGAACTTTCTAGCCAATTCAATAGTCTCAAAAACTTCTAAGAGCAACAGAAGGGTTTTGGTACTGACGTATTATTTGTAAAAGTAATTTATACAATACCATAATTACCCTTTTTGTGACCATCCCCTACATGGATAGGGGTTCTATTTCATAATATTCTTTGTGAAACTGTTCAGCACACCAATGGCAAGCTTATCTATTCTGGAAAATGTTTAAGTGAAAATGAGTTACTCTGCCTCTGTGACAGAAGTTACTTACATGAGGTTGTTTTTTCTTTTGTTAGCTTTTCAGGCAAGTTTGTAAGTGGTGTTGGCTGGATTTTTGCAGGCGTGTATGTATTTAAAGAGATTCTTCTTCCTGACAATGGACTTGTATATGTTGGAGATGCTGAAAGAAGACAAACATCCCTTTTATATTGTGAACAATACATCTGTCCAGTATTTGTACATTAACAAAACAATAGTAAATAAGAAACAACACATCTGTCAATATTATGAATTCCATAATTACAGAATCCGTAACCCAACCAGTGATTTTTGTATCAAGATTTCAAATATGGAAATAATGAAGAAAATCTACCCTAACTACCTATGAAAGTAATGCAAGAGCTTCACAGAGCCCAAAATAAGTTAAGAATCAGTGACCGATGTCTCACCAGAAGAAGTCTAGCAACATAAGTACTAATACTGACTTCTGACATGGCACAAAATACTGCTAGGCACACCAGTTGGTTTGAGAAGTCTACAATATGAGTATACCGCAGAATGAAGAGGCACAGCTAGAAGCTAAGTGGACTGCAACTGTCGGAAGAGGATGAGGACAAAAACATTCAGACAAGCAGCCTCTCCAGGAGGTGCAAAACCAGAAAAAAAAAATCTTTCTATTGACTAAAGTTCACATTAAAACATGGAAAGTCCGCATAAGGAAGAGGCTAGTCCAAAAATATATATAAAAATCATTAATAAATTCTTAGTAAGTTATACCCTTGGCCTGTTACAAATGACTTCTGTCAACTATGCACAATAATGCTGAACGGTTTAAAGTAATAAAAATTGAATTACAACTATGAGCAGTGGATGTGTCTGGTAGATTGTCACTTGAAGGAGCAGCAACGGAGGCAAGAAATTCATCCACCTGCTTTAAAGAAAGGGAGTTGTGTAGGGTTTCCAGAGGGCAGATGGAAGGCACCATGGAATAGAGTTCAAAACCTGCAAAAAAAATAAAAAAATAAAAAGAGGTTTCCAGGCATAAGACTTGAGTGCAATTTTTTACAAGCAAGAGACATGGTATAAAATTAATTATCCAGTATCAACACATGCAAACATACAATATTCTTGAAATCATGGTATCAGTGTTCTGTAAGATTGAGTTGGAACAAATTCCAGCACATACTAGGCTCAAGATACTGTATATAACATTCTACAAAACTCAAGTACAGATAAATCAGGCTACACAAGATGAAGAGATATCTTTGTTCTAATCCTATGACACTTCATGAAAATTACTAAATAGGACAAAGTAAACCATTAAAAAGACATGGAAATGCCAATATTTTGTTTACTCATTCCCACACCAATCATAGCACTAAACAAGAACTCATTCAAGCAGATGTAGAAATCTAGCCAGGTCACGTAGACTTTTTTTTTTTTTTTTTTTTTTTTTTAACTGGGACACTGCCAGAGAACAGCTAAAAATATCGGTAGGCCCAAGAGGAAGGAGCCTGCAGAATTCAACCTCCATCCCCTTGGGGTATTCTTGCCACAAGACTGCTGCCTTAACTTACCAAATGAAGGTTCAGCAAAATCAATTAATACGTACCTTGAGTTTATCTTAATTTTACAACACAGATTCACACCTACCTTTATTCATTTAAAACCCACAATTCACATATTACTGGAAATTTCAAAGCTAACAGTTAATCTAAACCAAATAAAAAGTAGAGGGAGATATCCAACTTTGTATTCCAACATTAGTACAAACATACTGACATTTCATAAGCCAACCATGTATATTTGTATTACAATGAAACAAGAAGCATTTAACACACACATATGCTTAATACTGCAGTTTTATAAACAGATGCAAGTTTGATAGCTCTCAATGAAAACCTGCATCCAAAAAGCGTTTTGAAGGGAAAAATTTGTCCACATTAGCATTTCCATATACAGCTGCAACATTATAATTTTGCAGTTCAATGCTATAAATTGCTACATTTCTTCCAAGATGTCTATTTAAATGAAAAGACAATACTTAATGAAAGAATGTTTAAAGTTTCAGTTCAAGGTACATTTTTCAAAGACATCAATATAGTGTAAACTTCCTTTCTTCAAAAATATTACTAAGCATTTACACACCTCTGATACCCAGCTTGTCTTCATTTAGTAGTTTACATAAAATAATAATTCTAGGTAATTTAACACAAGAACTTCTGAATTCATATTTGGACCCACCCCGACCACTCTTGGATTAATGCGAGATCCAATCCTGCTAATGAGATCCAATCTAAATAGCTGAAATTTACTTAATCAGCTCCACTTATACAACAGCTATAAAGTTGCATTTCATGGAAGCTCAGTTTTCATGTGCAAAAGAAACCACTGCATACCTGTGTGTATACCTTTTTATTAGGATAGCAGTTAAGCTTCAGTGTAAGCACTAAAATAAATATTTGGCATAAATGTTAAGATTCTTTAAAAATAAATAAATAAATAAATAAATAAAAAAGCATACATGCAAAGTGTAAACCCTTTCTTTGCATTACAGTAAACTTTCATAAGACTTTTCAGATTAGCCTGACAGAAATATTACTACTTTTTGAAAAAAAAATTGCTTTAAGAAACATTTTCATTTCAATCTAACAGTTTGGTGGATGACATTAGTGTCTATACCTACATTATAGAGACCTATTATTAATTCTATAGCATGGTAAGAAAAGATCTCCCAAAGAAATTAAAACATTATTGTTGTTGTTAGGAATAATTAACTATTTATGTTCACTTAAAAAAAATTCCTGCTATGCACACTATGAAAAAAACCCCAAACTAGTCTTGCTTGATAGCAAAATTGTCAAAAAAAGAGAAACTGTAAATAGATTCCATGAGCTAAGACAATGCAGTAAAATAATAATTTTAACAGCAATGGTTTCTTAGTCTATCTGGCAAGAAAACCTATATGCAACTGTAACTTTTTAGGAAGCTATATTAAAAAAAGAGACTTTTTTTTTTTTTTTTTACTAAAAAATCTGTCAGTACCTCTTTAAATAATGTAATTTTCTGCAAACGTTAACTTCCCTTAAGTTTTTGGTGCATTCACTCTTAGTAAGCAATAGCCCCCTTTCAGAATGCAAGACAATGAAAGGGTTAACACAACAATTTAGAAAGCCACCCTGCTGTCTTACATTTAAAAGACTATAGAGACATACCACTGGAGCTTAGAAATTCCACAGAGGAAGTGGACCAGCACCTAAAGAGGTGTGGATGTTCTGCATAGAGGCCCAGAAAATAAAGCACTGTGAGAAGATACTTCATCATGTTCCTTGAACTAAAAATGAAAGGGTGGGGGCAAGTCTGCGAAATGGGTTAGAAGTTGCAACATCACAAAGTTATGGAAATAAAGAGTGAGAAGGAGAATCAAATGACAGTCCAGAGGACAGACAAGACAACATCAATATAGTTGGTAAAGAAACTTGGAAACCTGGAATAAATTTAAACTTCATAGATGCACATACAGCATGCATTAATTTGTGAAAGATGTGTGGAAAAGCGCTTGTATTAATCACAGCTATCTTAAGGTGTGCATTAAATTGATTTTATTTACTTTTTTATTTTATTTTTTAATGAAAACCTACCCAGCCACGATAAGAGTTCCAAAGGGAACAGAGCATAATAAAGAAGTATTTAAAGCTATGGTAAACAGATGCTGTCTCAAACCTAGCGCTCATCTTTTCCACTTTCACCTCTTTTGCTACAACTGAGTTTTAAATTAAGCACTTGCTATGTTGTTTAGACTGTGATTTATTTTATAAAGAGTAATGCCTATTTTTTTTTGTTTTCAAGAGAATATTAATCTCTGCATTTTAATTTGTATAAATTACAGGCTTAAAGGCAAACCTTCCAGTCTAGTACTAAACCATTAATGTGTGTCAGGAGGCAACTATAGTGCTGAACTTTACTAAATACTCCTAGTTGATACAACGGTTAAAGTATAGCTCATGATTTAATTCTTCAGAAGGAAAACAAATTGAGAATCACATATTTTGTTCTTACCTAGGCTTTAAGTAACAAGACTTCTGTAGTCTAAAAGCACAATGGCTGCTTTCACTTCATTTCCATAAGACCTTATTAGCCTGTCACTGTACTGGTTGCACAGTTTTGGAATCCTAAGAAATCTTGAAAAACTAAATTAAGATTTAGTAAATGCTGAAGACTTGAGCCTAATTTCAGTGAACAGGGTAGTTATAGGACCAATTTATTGAGGTAGAAAGGTATGCCCAAAATATCTCACAGATGGAGAGAAAAATATACCTCTATCTTCAACTTTTCATGGGTTAAAATAGACATCATTAAAATATGCTATTCTTGGGATGAGTTAAAATTCTCATCCCTGAAGTTCAAGAGGTCAATGCAAGAGGTAAGCAACTCTCATACTGTGATTATTAGATGAACAGAGAGACTCAATAAGCCTAGAAAGGTTAAGTGGCATTTTTTTCAATCATTTTGCAGATTAACAGAAATGGATCCAAAAAGCTCTCACTTTTCTTTTACTTTTTAATCTAGAGTCACTTCAAGAAGATGGCTGCAACCTCTTGCTGTCAATTACCATGATTTACTCTAGAAACAGAAGCCTCCGATCTCAAATCAGAGGAAGAGGAAGAAGAAGAATGTTAAGGTACTGAGAAATTTAAGACCAGAAAAGCCTCAGTATTTATTCACATACTATACAGGACCGGATTACTTGAGAAATTGGGAAGCAAGTGTAATTTGTAATGGATATTGTGATTAAAAGCAATATTTCCATTTTTCAAAAGATTTTCTGATAAGTGAATTTTGAAATTATGGTTATATAAAGTGAATAGCAAAGACGGGATTTGAGACTATCAGCATATCTACTGATTATATTTGGCACTACACTTCTTTGAAGTCTGCAAAGACAGATGGTTGGACAATAGTGTGCAACCGTGTTCAAAATAAAAATAGGAATAAGGGATGAAGCAAGGGAGTATTTCTTTTTTAAAACAAAAGCAAAACGTACCATTGGTTGGGTGTCGAGCAAATGAGATAGAAAATCTTTTAACAGCAGAACCGCGTGTGGTTTCTGAGAAAGAGAAAAACAGGTACCTGAAATTTATAACAGCTACCAAAAGAAGGACATTTCAAAAAAGGAAAGAAAGGAAAAAAACCCCCAAAAAACCCACGATGAGAAGGTTAGAAGTGAATGGCATGCAAAAGGGACTAGGGAGAAAGGACCATAGGTCAAATATAGGTTAAAAAGGAGAAAAGGCTTGGTTGTCGATAACTGCAAGATGTTTAATGAAGTACATGGAAAAAAAGCAGGATGAGCTAGTGATTGCGGCATACAAAGTTATATCTAGTTAGAATCAGACACTGAGAAGAGTGATTTTTGGGGGCGCTGGGAAGGTGAAAAAACAAAACCAAACCCTATTAATACTGCTTGACCTCAGTGTTAACAGGGTAAACAGTATAAACTAACACATCACACCTGTATATTCTGAAGTCTGCTGTGAAAATCTGAACTCCACCCAGATTATCGAAAACCTGTAACCTACTATTCTTCTGGCCAATAAGAGTGAGGAATCCTAAAATTTTCACCCTCAGTATTTTTAAAATGAAGTGCAATTTTCATTGGTTCCTTGTAAATGCTCCATGCAATACATTTCAGTTCAAGGTCAAAGAATTACTAGATATCAGGTTTAATGATTAAAGAGCATTTCCAACTGAATTTTTTGTTTTTAATTTCTCTTTAATATATGCATATCCTGAAATATCTCAATGTCTGTTATACATATGTGAACTTGTGAAAATAAAACGATGAGCATATCATGAAAGACGCGAACAAGGATTTACAGTGCCATTGAACTGAACCAAAAAAAATTTTTTTTAATTGAATTACAGGCAAGGAGACAGCAACAGAAATTCATACAACTAAATACTAAGGCAAAGGATTCTAGGATTCCATTAAATCAGCAGCCTAAGGCTTGTCTTTAGAGGTTTAATGTGTGCACATGGGTTTGTGCGTGCATGTGCGAGAGTGTGCACATACCATCTACGAAGCCAGAAGAAGTCAGCTTTTTACGATGAGTACGAGCATAATCCTGTAGGTTAGGTGCGCTTGAAGAACCCCCGAGCACTGAGGTGCTAAACAGGCCCGCACAGTGAGACCCTGATGGGAGTTAGAGAAAATACATACAACAACCAGGTGTTCTTCCATTCACATTGGGGATGCATGCAGCATGCAAGCACATGGCTCTTACCACACAAAAGGCAGCCTTTGGCAGTGCCTTGGACAGGTTCACAATATGCTTGTAATGTCAGACTTGTAGGCTGTAACTATCATAATTTACTTTGCTTCTACACATGTCATAGTACCCTCTGCTACATGTGCAAACAGAGGACCGGACTTTAACAAAGGGACTTCATTTCCTGTTGTCAGTTTTGGTAAAGAAAAATTACTAATTAGCATCAATATAAACAAAAAATAACAAACAAACAAAGAAGACACAAAAGTTACGGGTTGTAGACCCTGCAGATCTGAAACAAAATCTGGCGAATATGATTATTGCCGTTATTGAAATTAAATCTCTAAGACAGCAGGTGACAACTTTACACACACATACATTTCCTTAGACTTAACATAGAAAACTTCTACTTCCCATCACTCACGAACTGACGTGAAACAAGATAACCAAAGCTGACATACAGGCATCAGTACTTTAGCTATTGTCACAGCAAATTCTAAACTTGGAAATAAAAATTTAGCTAAGTTTAGCTTCACTTCTTTCCTCGAGATACATCTTTGTATTAGTAGTGTATGTATACTTCTGTTACCAAATCAAAAATTATCTTGTCATTAAAAAGGGACTTATAACAAATTGTCTGGAAAAAAAAAGCATAATTAAGTACAAAAACATGAAAAATATTTGATTTTTATTACCCACCATAATAAAAATCTCACCTCAATGAATAAAACGGGAAAACTGCTATTTAAAATTTTAACTTTCTTTAACCTCTACTACTACTACTACTATTACTCCTCTGTGAAGGAAATGCTATTACTTGGAGGCCTAGTTCTGACTTACCAATGTTTTTCTATGCATAGCGGTAGATTTAAGAGAGTCATTTCATTAAGTAACTCATTTCCTTCACAAGTTACAGTAGCCCTAAGTCAGCGAGCATTACTAGCACATGTGACCGACCACAGCCAATATAAATTTGGTGCCTGGTCTGTGGCAAAAGCCTTTAACACCAAAACAGAATACCTTGAGCTATGCACACAATATATCAGTTTCAACAAACCATATTGTGTCACATTGAAAAAGAAAAGAAAATTTAATTTTAGCCACCATGTTGGAAAAATTTACTTCAGTAATCAAGACCACCTGATGTATGCATTTTACTATGAAAATAAGATGCAAGAGAATCACAGAGACAGAAATACAAAAGAGAGCAGTTTCTTAAAATGGAGAGATAGTAGGTCTTATAATTCAATGCACTGAACGTGTGTGTGTGCTGTTTAATGTGCACCAAGTTATTTCACAAAACAGATAATTGTTTGCATTTATATAAATATACACAACATTAACTTATAACACTACAAGATTTAATATATGTAATGCATATCAAACAAAATAATGTCTGTTCCATAGCAATGGCAGGAAAATATTACTTGAATTAAAGTAATTTAACAGTATGTTATAATAAACCACACAGTTACAATGATTAAATTTGTACACTGAAAGAATCCAGGAGAATTATCTTCAATTTGTCTCTATTGCCCATAGCAGGGAACACACATTGCATCTTGAGAGTTTTACCAGGTTCTATACTATGGGCACTTAACATCTCTACAGAATTTTTTGGAATCAAGGTCATGAACTACAAGTTACTTCAAAATAAAACTGAGAGGAGTACTAGGTCAGAGTAAAGTGTCAGTGTGAAGTCTCACCTGTTTTGTTCTTTTTTCATAAAAGATAGAGTTTTCATAAAATAAATTGTTACCAAAATATTACCAAACTCAGTGGGTTCATACAGTCTCAATGATTTACCAGGTATCATTACATTAAAAATACAACTATTTGCTTCTGTATTTATGAAAATAAGCTTTTAAAATTCCAAGATGGCATAACTGCATGCTAAACTACAGATGCTGGAAAGTAAGTATATGAAACAAAATTTCAATTGTATGCACATACCTAGACCACTCTGTTTTTGTTCCAGAATAGTTCTTGGTGTTCGTAAGCTACTACTGGTTTCCGACAGGACCTGGATATAGAAAATAGAAAAATAAGGAAAAAGAGAATAGCAACATGTAGTGTCCATTAAACTTGATACAGCAGCCTGTTCCAGACAGACAAGTGTTAATAAGCCATATGACATATGTTAGTAGAAATACATAAAAAGTATGAAAAATCATGCAATATCCCTTTCTGAAGGGAGTCCATTTCACATATGAGATCCTTGCAATGAGGGGGTGCAAAGCAGGCATTCAGAATGAAAAAGGACAGACCAGGACAAAGATGAGAACATATACAGTTGAGACAGACTTATTTTATTTTACCAAATGCACTCTCCTAAACTGCGCCTGTATTGGAAAAGGAAGGGGAGGGAAGGAAAGACAGGCTATTGAGGACACCATACAGTCACTGATCCATGCACGGGCTCTATTAGTGTAACCTTCAGATGTTCACAGCTTTTACTGACGTATATATACTTTTTCCTATACACAAGTTGCTTAAATTTCCAAAACCAAATGGAAATTGCTGAAACTCTTAGAAAAGAAAGGGGCATGATTAACAGAACACCATCCATTATCCTATATGCAAACAATATTTTGAATTATTAAGCAAGCTTTAGACCTTCATTGATATTTGAACTAATAATAATTTTATATGAATCATTTGTCCTATTTTTCCCAATATTGGGGAGGTGGGGGAATAAGACTTCAAAATATTGTAAAATGTAATGGATGAAGTACTGTTTTTATTTTTTTTTAAATTAGATACCTCCAGATACAGGAGTGAAGGCAAGAAAAATGAGTGCTAGAGTTTGTTTCCTGCACAGTTAATACCAGGCCACTGAAAATATGATATATGCAAAACAAATTTTGAACAGCAATCTCAAACCCCAAATAAATTATTTTAATGGCATTGTTTGTCATTACTGAAAAGTGTTTTAAATTCACCTACCACCAAATTAAGCAATGCTGTTTTTAAAGTCTTAAAGGACAACTAAACCAAAGCAAAAGTCTGTTTCAATCAGCAGTAAGCTATGCCTTTTCTACAGCGTTAATGTTTATAATCCCTATGAAAAGAAACAAATTCATTCTGGAAATATCTAACACATTCAGTGAAAAAAAACCATGCACTTGCTTTTTCCCCCCCCCAGACATTCTTGGAAGTAACTAGCATTTTAAAAGGTGGAAGAATTTACTTTGAACGTAATCCATGATAAGGGATTAGATGTCCTTAAAGACAGTTGGTTGTTGCTTGGAATGCATAATAATGTTTAATGAAGTAAAGTTTAAAAACCTGTTGCCATGAGCCAAAAATACTGGATGTGAAAGCCAATGATTTAGGGGAGACAGGGGAAGAAGTGATTTGTTCCCCTGATCTGCGTCTTCGACGCCCAGTACCCACACCACTGGTGTAATGCAGCCAGGTACCAATACCCTCTGGGCTAGACACACTCAGGGGGCTCTCTTCCTGGAAGTGAGAAAGGGGGCAAAAAACAGCAAAGCATGCAAAGTTAGATTCAACAGAGCCAAATGAACAGAAAAGAAAAAAAAAAAACCCCAAAAAAACCCCAAACAAAAATCCATTTTTTTTGCACCCTTTTACATACAACTAAGACTATTAAACAGTAATTAGGAGCGACTAACATGACAAATTATTCTTAAGAACATAATCAATTAGGTCTTCTAACCCATTAATTTTACCAAATTTCTGGCAGACAAATTTCTTCAATGCAAAATAAATCTTTTCCTCTAGCTTTAAAATGCATTGGAAATGGAACAAATTTGTTATTCTATATATACTGTTTAATAGTTTATCTAAGTATATTAAACTTTCCTATTTGTTATTTAATAGATATTTCCCCTTGCCCATTGTACTACATTAATTTTGAAATTTCAAAAGATTTTGGAATTACACTGGAGAGTCAATCACAGTAGTGGTTGCAGCAAAGATGTCTCAACCTTAAAACACTTAGGAACTTCAGATGTTGAAAAGGTAAGAAATTTTAAGGGACAATGTCAGGCTAAAAATGCTAAATTCCTCTACTTGTGCTGATATCACCAGAAAGTAATACCAGTGCATATTTTTATCAACATAAAGTTTGATTTTCACCATTTAAAGTTTTGTTTTTCTCATTTTACTTTCAGAGCAAAGAAAGCTGACACTAGTCAGCTTAATTTCTGGTCATTGTGTGCTTGTAAACACAGCTAAAGTACGTGTTGAATACTGTTAGGGAAAAATCATCCAGATTAAAAAGTTTCATTAAAGATCCAATGTTCACTGGAAGTTATATAGATTAAATAAAAATATATATGGATTAAATAAATATATACATATAGGCTAAGCCTAAACAATCTGGCAGTGTCCCCTTAAATGAATGAACCACAGCAGAAAGTGAAGTCCAAGGCAGTGTAGTTTAAGATGACATCATATTATAGTTGTTTAGCCTTAAAATCCACCATTCCTAAATCTTCCAAAGACTGGTTTGAAGATTTCAGTGTGCTGTATAAATCTGTGCACAAACAGATACATAAAAGTGGAAAGATCTAAAATTTCATAAGTGATAGTTATTTACATTAACTTCTTTTCTAAAGGATGTAAAAATTTAACGTGTTCTTAAAATCTGGATGCTGGAACAGGTGCTAATTAACTCTGTTACCTGTGGAAACTCAAAATTTAGTAATTCATATAAAAATACCTTTTGAAATCAACTTCTGAAAATTTACCAAAAAAAGAAAATGGTTAATTAAATATTACAAAACTGAATGTGAACTCCTTTCCAGGAAAAGAGCATACACCATCAGAATGAAAACAATTTTTAGAATTGTTGAGATTAAAGCAATTTTGAACATTAAGGTATACTTTGAAAAAAGGAAATGCGAATTTTCTAAATATTCAAAACTACTGTCTCCCCCTTATTTTATTTATCTTATGTACCATTAGAAAACAAAACCACACATATTACTCCCATGTATTCAGTCACTGAGTTGCTTGTAATTACATCTGTGTAATTATATATTCAATCTACATAAGCAACCCATTTCAAAGACAGATATAAAAAGGCACACTGCATAGCCTTAGAAGTTTACTGTTTTTAAAAAACTGAGAATGAGGGAGTAATAAGGGGTTGTGTCATTTATCACAGATGTTCAATAAGCACCGATAACGTTTTACTGTTCAACCACGTAACTAGTATCAGCAGTGTATTGTTGGTTTACCCACCTCATAGTGATGTTGAAGTAATTAGATATAGATGTCATGGCCTAGGTCAGCGTTTCTCAATACATGGGTTGTGACCCAAAAGTGGGTCACAAGAATATATGAATGAGTTGCAAATAAACTTTAAAATGGATTCTCCTTTCCAAAGGAAAATGTGGGAAACCATGGCTCTTCCCCTGCAGGCTGGAAGTTCCAGCCTGCAAGGGGCTGCTTGGGGCCCCCCTTCCGCACACACCCACCTCCTGCCCCACATACTAAGGGGGGCTGGGGGCAGAAGTGAGGGGCACTGGGCCAGGACTAGCCATCCATGTTTACAAATGGGTCCTGGTACAAAAAGAGGTAGAGAACCACTGGCCTAGGTAACTGAAGACAATAAGGGTCTTGCAGTATTTATATAAAGACTGAGAAACACATAGTCCCACCTCGCCTCAAAGCATGCTGCCCATTTGTTCTCTTACCTTCAACTGCTGTGCCGCTGGGAGTCACTTGCTTTATATGAAAACAAATGCAGCTGAAAATATTATTTTTAGACCCCTGGCATAAGTCCAATACTCTGAGGATTGGACATGGGAAAGCCTGGGTCTGAACCGGTACCAGGGCTGTCTGGTGCTAAATCTCAACACTCACTTGAATGTTGGGGGTTAGCATGGGGCAGCTGTGGAGTCCAGAATAAAGCCAGCCCCTGTCCAATTGGTGGGAGTAGGCTGGGGCAGCTCAAGGGCCTTAACTCAGGTATATACCTGGAAGATGCCAGGCATACAGCTGGGGATGGAGAAGTTTCTCACCTCCCAGCTGCACATACTACTTCAGAGAGGTACCCGACATAAGCAGTGTGGGATGGAAAAGCTCTCACCCCTGGCTGGTGGCACCAGGTAGCTCTTTAAACACAGAAGTGCAGCTGGGAGAGGGGGATCCTTCCCCATTTCTCACTGCACAGGTTAGACACCTCTTTAAACCAGCACACTGTTTAAAGAGGCATCTGGCATGTGCACCAGGGGATGGGGGAGGTCCTCCATTTCCAGCTGCACCATTAGCCTGACATTGGGGAGCCGCTCCCTGATTTTGGGTTTTTGGCATTCAGGAATGTAAAAAAAAGCAGACAGACATTCAGCTGGGGTGTGGAGCTGCATTCCCTTTTTTTAAAGGTCCAGGACACTATAAGCCTAACATCAAGGAAGGGCTCCCTGATGCTGGGCTCATGGCACTCCAGACCTTTAAAAAGCAGACATGCAGCTGGGAGCCCCAGGTGCACACCCTTTACATTCCCAGTCACCTGCAGAATGTCACCTGGAGAATAAGGAGCTCCTAGCTTCCCAGCTACTGCTTCCATGTTTGTGGGGGCAGGAAGGGGAAGAGGGCAACAGGGAAGTACAGTCAGGGAGCAAGGAGCTTCCTGATCCCCAACTGTAGGTGCCCCTCTGTGTTGGCAGCTGTGCAGTTGAAGTCTGAAGAACTTTAAATCGTCTACCAGGAGCTTTAGTAGCTGTCACCTCTTGCACTGCCCAGTACTCATCAAGAACTAAAAAGCTCAATATTTGTTTTAAATTTCAAACAACAGTGTCTGGTAAGGATGCATATGCAAGCAAATGTATGTTAGTCAGCTTGGAGGAGGCATAATTTAGTGTGAAAATGTATCTTCATTTTCAAGTAATGAGGGTTAATCAGTAAGATTTGAAATGCTAAAACAAAAAAGTAATATACGGCAAGAGTCTCAGATAAGTTTTGAAATTCTTTTCAGACAACCATTGCCATGGAGGATTTCTCACAAAATAAAAAACAGCCCTTTGACAGGAACAACACCATTCTATTTTCGTGTTATTAAAAAAGAATAATCGTCTTTTCTTTTGGCTATGAGTTAATGAGAAGTTAACTTCCGTAGGAAGAAACATGATCTAGGATACAAACACTTACTTCAACAGAACCAATCTTCCTGGATCTTGGAAGGGGTGACTTTCTGTGTATGTGAATTGGGTCTGAAACCATGGGCTTGAACAGAACTACTGAACGATCCGTTTCATCCCTCCTGGAAGCATGCACCTCCTCATCACTATCATTTCTATGTGTGGTTTTCTTGGGGCCTTCGTTCTACAAGCAAAGATTACTTGTTCATGTTAGCATCAGACTTTGTGACATTTGGACACAAAAATCCATTAAGTAACATGAGTAACACAAAAAGCTTAAGTTATTTTATACACATAAGATGTTAGTTGTATGCATGTAGCTTAAAGCTTTTAAACTATAAAAGTGGTACTTAACAGTTTTTTTACACACCTACAAAAAGTATCTACTACTTTAACTACTTGCAACTTATCACAATGTACACAATGACACCTACCTGCACCCTTATATTTTACATCATACTGTCTTTGTACAGGTTCCTTGCTGGATGCAAATGTAAAGTTTTGGCCCCTAACTGAAATCAGTGGTAAAACGGCTGCCAAATTAAATGGGGTAGGACTAAGCCCAGAATCTTCAAATTTGTAATGCTTAATTATTTAACTATACAAGCATCCAGGTAGAACTGCAAATATCACTGTTTTACTCAAATTATTTTGTGTGTCACTTTGGGCAGTTGTCACAACATCAGAAAAAGCATGACTACCTGCTGAAGCCATTTTTCCCCTATGCAATTTTAAGAATCTTCAACAACGAATTAAAGTCATAAAAAATCATAAAAAGCTGAGATCATATATGCTGTAAAAAACATACTTTTAGGATAAGCAGATATAAGGTTACCAAATACAGTATCTGTTTGCAATTGAAGGATCAGAATTATAACATTTTGCAATTTAGTTTACAGATTATTTAATAGCTCTGAGCACACAAAAGGATTTTTAAAGTTTAATTTGCAAGTGAAGGAGCATTTTTCTTAGTTTTTTTAGAAATCAGCAAGTCCATGAACTTAAATATATTTATTATTTTAATATAATTTTAAGTTAAATATTACCTCTCTGGAGGCAGGTCTATATCCATAACCAGCTGGTAAGTTTTTATCCTCTTCACAACCTTTAGCTCCTGGACTGAAGTGCAGCTCAACATGAAAACGTTCCTCTGAAGACGGTTCCTAGAGAAAGTGAACAATACATGTACTCTTTAATATACAGCCTGAATTAACCATCTCTGCAGATGGTTTTTTTTTCAGTTTACTTAATTACCTTGTTTGGATCCTCGTACAACATGATAACAATCTGAGTCATGTAATTAAGTTCATTGACAACATTGAGATAATCCATAGCTCGCTTCCACTGATCATCTTTTGATTCCTTAAAAGTAAATGAAACATTTTGTAACATGTATTTAAAAAAAATAAAAAGATACTAGCACAGGGCCTTAGGGCCCAATCCCAGCATACAGGGTCCAGCTAAGGCTGTGTGGGGCACAATCTGGCCAGCAGCTTAGTTCCATGCATTCACCTGTCCCATGGGGTCCAAAGTTTGAGCACCACTCATCTACGCAATCAATTAGTCTGACAAAATCTAAGCTGGGGGCCTGTTTTATTTGTTTGTTTTTTTTTAACCACATTTCCACATACCTCCCTAATAGTCTCCCCTTCAAAATTTGTTCTAAAGCTTTGCAGCCTATTAAAGCATAGGCAAAGAAATGCTTGACGCTCTTTCCAAAAGGGAATGTTTTGAGAGGGCAGCAGCTAGTAGGTTTTAATTGTTGCAGGTGAATGAGCTGAGAATGTTCAAAGGCAGCAAGCTTACTTCAGCATTAGCCCTGGATGAAGAAGCATTAAACCTAAAGTGAGTAATGCTGCATTTGGATCGTTAAAAATATCGCTGCTATCTAACCTACTAATTTTATGTGCCAGTTCTTACAAAATTCTGGGATGAAGAGTAACTAGTTCCCTCAACTTGAATTCATTAAGTGATAAGTTTTACTGTTGCCTCAGCTGTGATAATTTTCCTTCATGTAGCCTCATTCCCATTAACCATTCTTGTTTTGGCTCCTATCAATCACCACTGCTGTCCTCCTGGAAACTGAGGCAAATCATTCATGTTGGTATCTAAACTATAATTAGGCTATCTTAAAGTTCTACCTAAGTAGGAGGAACTGAAGAGTTCAAATGCAAGTCTCTGCCTGGAAATTACCATACATTAGAAGTTACACTAAAAGTAACCTTAAATATTTTCCCTTGTATTTTTCTACTAAACCAAAGAGTTCCCAGCTGACCTGCGTGCATAATACAAATGCAAATGTTTTATAATATTTTGGAACAGGAATTAGGTTGACATTTTCAAAGAAGCCTAGAGGAGTTGGGCACCCAACGCCTATTTATTTTTAATTGGTTCTGGACACAATTTCCTTAGGTTCCTTTTATCACAGCATTTGCTCCAACATAAAAATGTTCAACTTGCATCACATAAGGCACCGTATCGAAGGATTGATAGTAGAGAGTGGACATGACTCTCGCTGGTGAAATATAATCGAGTGCGAACGTGACGTTCTGGAGACATAACACCTCTAGAGTACCTAAAACGAGAAATACAGGAAAATCTTGGTTAGTGAATCATAAGGCATTTAGATGTACCTACATTACAGATCATAGCAGCCATTTTTTTAATTAGACACAGTTAAGTAATTAGTTTTACTGTTTAAATAGCATGCGTCTAAAAGCATTTCAAATATGCAAGTTACAAACATTTACTTTTAGTCAACAGAAATAAGAAAACTTTATGTATGTATGCAAAACATTAAAACTTACAGAGGGTGGAGTTTGTTTACTGTATCATCATCTTGAGTTCTCTGAAGGTCAGAACGAATTTTCCTAACTAGAGGAGTACAGTATCCTTTGGCAATCTCTAATTTTTCAGCATTGGAAATACCATATTCCTAGACAGGAAGAAATTAATTTATTGAAAGCAAACCATATAACACACAGAGAAGTGAACCTTCAATTGAAATCTTGTACGTGAAAATAGCTAGCCACCTGCTACATTGTTGTGGTTGCAAACCATGGTCTAAATGTAAGTATTGTTGTTCACAATCAGTGTTAGGAATGTCTGAAGAGGTTTCCCTATTTTTCTTCTGCCAACAAGCTTGCGTATTAGGCCTGTGCAAAGTGGCTAGTATTTGCTTTGGATTCGGATTCAGCCATTTCAGGGGACAGTGATTTGATTTGGCAATTCGAATCACTGTCCTAAGTTGAGTTGGCTGAATCTGATTTGGTGATTCGGCCATCACTGAATTGGCTGAATCGAACAGGCCCCATCCCCTGCCCGCTCACCCAGCCCCATCAGTGGCTGCCCCCCCCCCCCAGCATCATGGCACTTAAAAACAAACAAAGCTCTGCACTCATTGGCTCCTGCTAGAAAGTGGGGGGTGATCCCTGCTGCTCCCCACTACCCTGCATTGTGTTGGGGGGGGCTCTGCCATAAGACCCTAGAGGTCCCGACAGCTGCTGCAGCAGCCGGGGAATGAGACAGGGCTTTTTATTTTTTTAAAGTGCCAGGACGCTGGCACTGGTCAGGACAGCCATTGACAGGGCTGGAAGAGTGGGCAGTGATCAGGGGATGGGGTCTGGCAGGGGTTCCCCCCTGGTCCCCTACCCTCTTCTCCAGCGCCCCCCCCCACCCCCTAATTACCTGCATGGAGCCTGGGTCCAGCTCCCTGAAGTGGCAAGCGGGGAATGTACAATTCTCCAAGTCTTCTCCAAATTGATTTGGAGGCTTTGAATCAATTCAGACCTTTTAATTGGTCTCCTGATACAAATCGGAGATTTGGCCGCCGAATCGGGCTGAATCGAATCAGCAACTGAAGCTTTGCACTGCCCTCTTGCTTATACCAAGTATGTTCTGAAAGTGTTTACTCTTGTGGCCTGAGATGCAGAGGTTTTAATTTCTTTACCTCACTACCAACTGTTAAAAAAGACGCATCTTCCTTTCCTACTTTTGAAAGACATTTGGTGGTCAAATCTATCTGGAAAAAAAGAATAAGGAACCCCTCCCTCCAGGTGTTCTGTAATGAGTAACATCACCAGCCTACAGCATATTGCTGTATTATTCTCAGCCTGACTGAATCTGGACATCAAGGGATCTGAAAGACAAGCATAGTTAAAAGACTACCATGGCAGGATATCCCTTGCATTCTTATCACCTTGGGTACTGAGCATACTACCACGTAAACAGAATCGTCTCATTTCTATTTGTGAATCACCACCAAAGACAATCAAAATCTACTCAATGCAAAGCTTCACTACATTAGTCTGAATTGTAACTTAAATGAATTTCCTTGGGGTTAAAGCACACTGAAAAGCAATAGCAATCTGTCTCGCTTATAATTTTTTCAGTCATTATAGTCAATGAAATAATACTTATTCACCTTCATACCACTCCACGCACCATACTAAATCGTATAGTGCTTCAATTTTAACTCCTTCAGAAAACAGGAGAATTTCTCATGAAAAGTAGGTTTCTGTATTTAACATCCTATCAATATCAAATACAGCAAACAAGAATCTGAGGTTACTATACCAGGAGTTTAAATAGTAGCATTAACACACACACACACAAAAAATAAAAAATGGATAGTTTGCATTTCCAACATGGGAGGAAAAAAAGGCTTTAAATAAGTTAGGTGAATATCCACTTTTTTGTACAACCAGCAGTTACAGGTGACCCTCTGAACACCTGGCATTATATATTTCTGTAATGCTGTACAGCACACACTAGCTCACAAAACCAGCTTCATTCTTCTAATTGTACTTGACACCCCAATATTTCAGTGCAGTTCATTCTCTGTAAAAAAAACTTACAATATACTAAAGAAAAAAAATATAAATAATTTGTGTGTTAATTTGTATTTTCTCAACCTTTCAGTTTCTCAGTGTGTTACCTAGTCCCATGGTCAACCCCAACCAGTCAATAGCTTTAGAAGGTCCTTACAGGGTATTTCAAGTAAAGTTAACCAAGATTAAAACAAACAAACAAACAAAAACCCAAAACACCCCAATCCAAAATACAGCGGCATTTTTTTCTAGTTTTTGATGAGTCAAATAAAAGGGTTATGTAGTTAAGGCACTTTTTTTTCAATTAGTCAACAGCACACAAGGAGGAAATATGGCTAGGATCATTATCAATTTGAACAACTAAGCGCCCTATTTTCAGCATAATCAACTCTGGGTGAGCTTCAGTCAAAGTTTAAAGTAAGGCTTAAGTATTCTGCCACGATGCCTAATCTTGACAAGGCATTGTCTGGCATTGTCTATTAAAAAAGGGAAATAAACCCCCCCAAAGGTAGAGCCATGATATAAAGAAACTAATATGTTTTCATCCCTATAATCTTCTTTTTCAGGTGCTTGGCTGGTACATTTTGGTCATGTGCCAAAGCTCCAACTAATTGCCACTTTGGGCTTAGGGAAAGAAAGACCCCCCCGCACAAAAATCAACTTTCTGTGGTAAAACTGAGAGGTAACTAGATGTTTTCTGCAGTATGAGAATGCGAATCACCTACTAAGATTAATTGGGCATGATGGGTACATGTATACTAACTTTCTGACAGTTAAGCCGGCTTAATTTTAATTTAACTTTCAGAGTGTACACACACGGAGCAGCGTCAGCTTAAATGCGAGTGTGGTGAAGCACCTTTGGGGTGCTTGCCATGTGGCAGAGGCTGCAATAGGCTGGGGCAGAGCCCAGCAGAGGAGGCAGTTTAGGGAACCCCCCCAGGTTCATTCAAAGGGGAAAGGTGTGTGGCGGAGCACCCTTGAGGGTGCTCACTACTTCGGGGCTGCCACAGGCTCCAGTGCAGGAGAAACCCCCTAGGTACCATTTAAAGGGGGAAGGTGTGTGGCAGGACAGTCGGTGCCTGCCACTTTAAAACCAAAGCTAACCAGCCAGCAGGTGCTTTAGTAAGGCAGCCATTTTAGATCTCTGGCTGCCTATATAAACTGCACCCTGCTGGGAGTGGGTGGCCTGGTGGGGCTCTGTGGTGTGGGAGACCCCAGGAAATGCCAGGCGAGTTATCACCCTGGTGAAAGGCGGGTCGGGGCGCCTTAACCCCTATCCCCAACAACTGGGTGGGTCTGGTAACACCAGAGGTAGTCAGGGCCAGGCATGGCTAAGGCCACCTAAGCCCTGTCGGGAACAACACCCCAAGGAGGGAGAGTGGGGGTCAGGCATGGCTGAGGCCACCTGAGCCCTGTAGGGTGCAAGACCCGGAGGAAAGATAGTTGGGGCCAGGCATGGCTACAGCCACCCGAGCCCACCAGGGAGGGAAGCCCCATAGCCCTGAGTGAAGGGGGCGGTGTGGAGCCCCAACTGAAGGGGACAGAAATGAGTAGCGCCAAGCAAGGGGGGCGGTGTGGAGCCCTACATGAGGGGCCGGTGTGGAGCCCTGAGCATGGAGAGTAGGCCCAAGTAAGTCTTCGGATGCCTGAGGCTGAAATTTGGGCCAGAGGCAGAGTAGAGGGGGCTCAGCCCAAGAGAGAGGGGCGAGTCCTGACCCCAGTAAGTCCTTCACTGCTGGCAGGCTGAATGTGGGTCAAAAGTAAGATCTGAAGTAGCACCATGACCTGCTGCTCCAGGTGGGGAGTGAGAGTCCCCTGTGAGACCCCGGAGCAGCATTTGTGGTGTGAGGTACCCCAGTTCCCACATCCAGGAAGGTGGACCCAAGAGAGAGAGTGGGGCTAGTGAGAGCCCGGAGGTAGAGTACCCCCTCGACTGGTCAACGCTGGGGTCAGGACCAGGAAGGTCAAAAGGGCCAAGGGCCCACTGCGAGGGATGCCCAGAGCTGAGTTCCTGGGGTCGCGCCTGGCCTTGGAGGTGAGGCCAGGCCTGTGTGGCCGAAGGTCCCAGGGGGACCACACCCAAGAGGGGAGATAGCTACGGGGAACTTAGCAGCTCGAATGATGGCAGAGTAGGCCACCTGAGTGGAGGGATTGAAGCGGGGTCCTGATAGGAGGATTCTGGAGCCCAGCGTGGGGCTGGTGTTACTAATAGCTGGATGCTCTGTGAGGCATGCCTTCAAGGTGTATTATCTTGAGCCACGTTAGTTAACTTAGTTCACAAGATGGCTGCTACCCGTGTCAAGGAGCTGTATGTGTGTAAGCTCTGATGTGATGTAATTTAAGTCAACTTAGTTAAGTCGGCTTAGTTAAGTAGCTTTATTTTAAATCAGCTTAGTATATGTGTACGCACCCAATCTCACCTACTCACCCAATCTGCACCTACCATTGCAGACACTGGTGGCACCTTGGCATCCTATTTTCTGTCTGTGGCTGTTTAGTTTCTGATGGACTATAATGTTTTAGAATACCATATTGTCTCACATACAAACACCCCCCAAATAAGATGCACACCTCGTTTTCAGAAGGCAGAACGTATATTTAAAAAAAAAAAAGAAACAGATTTCTCCAGAGTCATGGCTGACTGGCCAACAGAGTAAGTTCTCATGGAAACGAAGTGTCCAGAAAGTGAGACATCCCAGAAGACAGTGAGTGAGGCAGCAGGAACTTCCTACCATACCAGGAAATTCCTGCTGCCTCGCCCACTATTTTCTGGGATGCCGCCATTCCTGGACACTCAAGGGAAGTCTTCCTGAGAACAATGTCACACACAGTTAGGTTGCAGACCTTTGCAAGGGCAGTAACAAGACTGTTAGCTCTTCACTGGAAGTAGTTCTTTATACAAGTTTCTGTAAATTAAGCATTGTTCCAAGATCACAAGCCTCATCCAGAGACTACCAGCAGCTCACTTGCTACTTTAGGCACAAGCTACAGTGTTCAGCCAATATCTATGGCTATGAGAGGGTTAGCATAGAACTTCAACTTGCTAAGCCAGATGAACACTAGCCATCTTGGTAGCTGTATAGCATGCACATGGTCTTCAGGCATACTTCTTTTCAACCAAGGAAAAGATCTTTCCTGCTTAATATATGCACCCTAATTTTGGGTGTCTGATTTCGAAGGGGGGAGGGAAAGGGGGAAGAGGTGCATGCCATATGTGGAAAGATATAGAAGTCTAAGATATTGGCCTCATCAGAGAACTTGACTTAAGATATGCAGGATGCTGGACTTGATCAAATGGTCCCTCTGGGCTCAACTCTATGAAATCTTGACCCGAGTGTATTCTTTTGCTCAAGAACTCTAAATTTTTAGCAGCAGTAAGTCCCATTTGGTTTAAATTATTTTAAAAGTCAACTTTAGCCTCAGTTCAGTGAGATTATGATGTCTGTTGCAAACAACCCAAGAACAAATTTTGAAAGCAAAAAGTTGACAAAAATGTAACTTCAGATATAGGTAAACTTTGATTACTATTATAATGAACCTAAGTAAACCTTTGAAAGACAAATGAGAACGGGCAGTTGGGAAATAAGACCTAGACATATGCTCTAAATTTTTTGGAATGCGACAGATTAGATAAACTAGAATTATTAACTTATATTGAGGCCAACTAATCTATTCTTTACTAGCAATGTTCAATTTCACCAGTAAATGAAAGGTTGACTGAAGGTTTCTAGCTATTCATGGCTTTTTGAACACCGAAAACAGAAAGTATTTTTCAGAGATGTGGATTGAAGGCAATAATAATAAATATTGTGCAATACTTACCTGAGGAATCACAATGTCAGCTAATGCCTTTGAAAGCCTGTATAATTCCATTGTGTTTTCTAATTTTAAGGAACCATTATGCTGGACATCATATTTTATACAGTCATAAATATCAGGGATTTTGCTGATATCATATCTTCCATTCTTTGTTTTAAAGTCCTTTTCCAACTTGGACCACCTACGCAGCATTAGTTCTAGCGTTTCACTATGGTAAAGCTGAATATCTAGACAGATGAATATTTGTATTTTAGTGCTTAAAGTTTAAATCAGTTAAAAGCTATTTTGCTGAGTGATTAAAGTATTACTGTGATTACAACTTCAAAATTAACCTCAAAGATAAAAGCAATATTAGTTTACTCCAGGTGACAGCCGATTAGGATAACATAATTGAAAGCCTGGGAATATTCTTACAAAAGGTACCCAAACTTTAATCTGAAAAAAATCTAAAAAAGGGAATAAGTATGCATATGGGTAGTCCTGCTGCTACCTGCACAGCTATGCCAGCAGAATCAAGACATGCCCTCAAGAGTATCACCAGCTTGTCAGGCAGACTTACAGTGGTTAGAACAGGAGAATTCACTAAATTGCAGACCATGACAAATCAAGAATTGCTCAGGGACTTAGTTTAAAATTAGATGCATTTTTTTTCCTGAAGACAAGTAGGAGTTATGCCCCATTTCTCTCTCACTCCTGTAACAATCCAAGACCAGAAGCTAGAGATAGAGGGAGCCAGGTCGCCGCCAAGAAAAGGAATGTATACTCTCTGGGGCACGGCAAGAATTTGGAAGAAAACAGACACAGGAAAACATCAATATTAAACTATCAATTCAAGTCCTACAGAACTGTAGCCATTAAATGCTGTTTTAATGGTTTACAACGTATAGAGGACAATTTGTACACCATGGGCAGGTCTACACGTGTGCATTTACTGTGCAGTAATCGAAATTACTGAGCAGTACAGGTGCACATCTACACATGCATGCCCGTCCTGCACAGTAAATATGGCAACTTATGCTGACTTGAGTGGAAATTTGATACCCGCATCATGAAGATATCAAAATGTATACCCAATCAGTTACTGCGAAGTAATGCATATGTAGACACCTTATTGCATAGTAACACTGTGAGTGTGTGGACTGATTTGGGACCAAAGTCAGTCCACACACACACAACGTTAATATGCTTTAGCACCTGCACGTATAGATGCTGACCTACTTCCACTTACTGCGCAATAAATTTAAGCCAGCGTAAATGCATGTGTAGACATGCCCAGTGAGATCTTTCACTGCTTTTGAACAAACAAAAATCTTCAGTGAAGAGACTAATATTCAAAGTCAGTCTTCACTCATATTTATAGCAGTCTATTTTTCCTGCCCTTCTCTGATCTCAGATCTACAGGCATTCCAGTCCTTGCATTATTCTTAAAATATCTGAGTAGTCAACTGCTTTAGTTTCTAGTATAAAAACCAGATGATATAACTGTTAACTGTAACGTCACCACAGATGGTTGGTTTTTTTTTAATTAAACTTGTTGCTAATTTTAACCAGTAAAATCTCTATGCTAAAACTATACACTCAAGATCAATTTATATGAACTCCCAAAATATCTTTTATGAAATGATTTAGATTAGATATGAGCAGATTTAGATTAGACATTAAGAAAAATTTCTTTAGAGTGAGGTTTGCCAAAATCTGGAATGGGCTTCCAAGGGAAGTGGTGCTCTCCCTTATCCTGGAGATCTTTAAGAGAAGACTAGACAAGCACCTAGCTGGGGTCATCTGACCCCAGCGCTCTTTACTGCCCAGGGCATGACGTTGGACTCAATGATTTACTAAGGTCCCTTCCGACCCTAAAAATCTATGAAATATGAAGAGCAAGCCTAATAAAGAAAGGTTGCATGTCTTATGCCTGTGCAAAGTTAGTAGTCTAAAATGGATAAAGTAAAATCTAAAAATATTTTTGTTACCTGCAGACTTGGGATCTTCCATTCGCTGCCTGATTTGAGAGGTCAAGCTCTGGATCAAGGAATATACTTTGTCACATGTCTTCACAGGATTTTTTATCACTTGCATTGATTTTATTAGAGAGATGCTTCCAGATGGATTAAGCTGCAATTTGACATAAAAACATAGTATTTTATTATCATTTTTGTCCATTAGGAGACTATTAATCAGGGATATATCCTCTGACATCACTAAATCAATGACAGTTTATGTCAGAGAAGATATGACAATGGATGGATCACTTTAGGCATGGCCTGTTCATATACTCTCCCACTAAAGTAGTAGTGCCCAGCCTTCTTGCCCTGCAGGCTGGATGAGTGGTATGAATTCAGCCTGCAGGCCTGATCAAGCTGCCCTCTCACCCTGATCCAGCCACACTATCTGATCTGCAGGACTCCTCATGTGTCTGGATACTTGGCAGTAGAGGAGAGGCAATTAACGCTGCCACCACTCCCCTGCTGCCAAACTTCCAGACACTTGAGGTGTCCAGCCAGCTGAATGATGCAGTTCCATGGGCCAGACCTGACCTACAGACCAAGGGTTGAACACCCATATTCTAAAGCATCTACTTTTGCCTTTGTCAAAACAGGAGACTAGGTTGGGGGACAATCACCTTGTTTTACTTTGTAGCAAGCCTATGTAATCTACATTCTATTACACTGTTTTAGGGCTGGTATGGAGAATGAAATTTTTTCTAGGACAATAAAGTACATATTCTGATTAGCTCAAATTTATAAGTATTCCATGTTTCCTACAACCTCTTTATTAAAATTTGTTACAGAAGTGTACAAGGGAGTCCACCCCCCTATTCCCAACCCCACCCTGAGATGAAGACCTATTGTCTTCATCCAAGTATTAGAATACAGACTGCTCACTTATTTTGTTTAACAGAATGCTATTCATGTAATATATTCTAACCTTTTCATAGTCTTCAGGAGTAAATTCTCTGTCTCGCTGGAGTATTTCATGAAGCCTTGCCTTAACACGATGTTGGCAGCTACTTAAAGAATCACTGTCACTGTCCAATAGACCATTCATATTAGCACTTTTTACCATTTGGACAAGAATAGGAGTCAGTTCTCCCTCCAAAGCTAGTAGTCCCTGGAGAAAACATGACAGTCACCAGACAGGAAACAATCATCAAAAAGGATGCCCTAAAATGTTGACCCAATATGTTAGTGTAAACTAGAGATTGTTCAAATAACTTGCCAATAATTGAAATACTACCCTCAAACCTTATTCATTCCATGAAGCCTGTACATAACTTTATTTTGTTCCCTTTCCCACATTAGGCTTCCTGGCAGAGATTAGAAGCATAGGGGGAGAAACAAATTTATTTAGTATAAAGATGGATGAAGGATTGTGAAATTATTTCACAGACATTAGGACTGGAAGGGACTTCATGAGAACATTGGGTCCAGCCCCCTGCCAAAAGGGCAGGAAGTCAGCTGGGGTCAGATGACCGCAGCAAGATAACCATCCAAACATGTCCAGAGTAGATGCTTGTACCACTTCTGGAGGGAGTCTATTCCAGACTCTGGAGACTCAGACAGTAAAGAAGTTTTTCATTATGTCCAGTCTACTTATGTCTTACTGAGAGGTGACTTATTGAGAAGGGTGAAATGCTTTGCAGTGACTGCAAAATAGAAGGATGCACTAATGATATCCACACCATTCCTCTTCTGATGATTGGATAGTTTCTAACGTAAGGGATGAGAACTTGCTCCTTCCATGAGTCATAAGTTCACCCTAAACACACTTAACTTTTTATTTAGTGTACTGAAGCCATATATTATCCCCCCATCTCCTAATGAACATAAATAAGGGTTTTACCAAGAGCTTCATGTTGAAAAGTTTCCCACAGTACCTTTGCAAAAGCTGCTGCAGTCATCTGAACTCGTCCCTCATCAGAAGCATATATTTTGAGATCATGTCGATACGTACTATGTAATCTAAGTAAACCACATCCAGGAAATCCAGCATAATCTCCTACCAAAAAAACATTCTTCTTAGGCTCTCATTCTGTACTTGTTCATTTTTGGAAGGGTCTAATTTATGACATACAGTGCAGGAAAATTACCTTGTCCACCGGGGTACATGCACCTGAAAGCTCTTCCAAGCTCCTCGGCTTGAACCCTGCCTGCAGGGGTCAATTCTCCTCCCCATTTTAGAACTAGTAGTAAGGAAGGCTCATTTCTTTTGCTATCTAATCAAATGCAGAAAGAGAAGTTAGAAGCAACAGGACAAAAAATCCAAACATCTATTTAAGGGCAAAAGTAGTATTCAGTCCTGTGCATCTCATTTAAGAGCTATTCTATCTCTAGAGTTATACTTTAAAAAAATCAAGCATAATTCAACCAAACATTGAAACAAAGCATAACTCGGACATTTTAAGAAAGCAACAAAACTTGTATTACAGAGAAAACAAACAGGTAAGAAACCTCATATATATCAAGAATCAGCAAGTTGATGTTTTGTGCACTAACTACTTGTAAATATCCATGAATAAAATTTTAAGGGTTTTAGAAACTCATGAAAGAAACAGGTGGTGGTAGTACATGGAAAAATGTAAGTTTTCTACAAGATACTTCTGATGTATAGTTTATAAAATTTTTTCCCTATATATTTTCTGCTACTCAAGAAACCATGTTAAAATGCAAATTACATCTATAATTATAGAAACTCAGCAACTTGAGATCGCTACTCACAGTATCACAACAAAAACACTGATGTAAGGCAATATGGTGCTTATTTGCCCACAACACAAATGTTAATTTACATACAGTATTCATTCTGTTTTGCTAACCACCATGTACTCTAGAGTTAATACATAAGCATACTATATACTATTTTAAGTGACAATGTGTCAATAATATTGTACCTTCTTCTTCACTTGAAGTTTTTGGGCAACCATGAGGGAGATACGTTAACTGGACTTTGCGATTTATGCCAGAAAAATGTCCATACCTAAAGTGGAAGAAAAAAGCATGCTAAGATTCACAAAGACTGTCAAATGCATACTCTATTTTACCACACTCCTCTATCACTTTGACATACACTAAACCCAAGAATCTGTCCTGTCTGTTGTGTTTAACCTGTTCTCGTAGACAAGATTCAATAAAAAGTTTTAAATGGCCATCATTTAATTATACATTACACCTTCTCACTGCACTGCCCAAGAAATTAATTGTGGAGTTCTCACCTAGAACAGGAAGACCCCTATACTTTCTGTTGATGCTTAATTTATTCTATCCACCCTTTACTGTTTTTTTAAATATCAGTTTCAGCAGTAAATGGCAAAGTGAAACTACCATAAGTTAAAGACATAAGATATTAAGATTTTCTCCATGTTATGATGAATTTTCACATTAGATGAGAGTTACCAAGAACAAGATCTTTTATTTATTATACTCTATACAATTTGCTACATATAAACAGAACACAACAAAAATTCTATTTACTGTATTACAGAAGTGTCTCTGGGCTCCACCTGTATCTAGCACAACAGTATTCTAATCACTACATAAGAAGAGACAGTCTTTGCTTCAAAAAGCTTACTCTCCAACTGGACATGACTAATAAATCTTTAGAACAAAGAAGTCTCCTCCTTATAAGCAGAGAAATGAAAGACAGCACAGATTAAGTACCACAAATCATCCACAAAACTAGAGTAGAGAGAGGAATTAACCCAGCTCTCCTCAGTACCATCCAATTTCTTAAATCACAAGATTATCCTTTTACTCAATACGTTTAAAAAACTAAGTGCATGATGGGCTTAATCTTTTTTAACATTATAATCTAAAGATTATTCACATTTTGATAATGAAAGAGATCAAAACAATCATTTCAGTACTGATGTGAGGCTAAAAGATGCACTTACATCTCCAACACAGTTTTCAGCTGTTCTAGTTTTGCTTTGCTTTCTTCAATTTCAGAGTCATTGTTTTGTCCAAGTTCTACTAGAAGCTGTCTTGCTATATCAAGCACTTCCTAACAGAGAAAGCAAAACAAAACAAAAAAGTATATGAACAAATTCTTATATTTATCTGACTGTTGAAGAACTAACACTAACAACAACAACAACAACAAACTTGCCTGCAACTGTTTTGGTTTTTTCAGTTTTAATTTTCCAGACTTATATCCATCACATTTTTCAAAGAGATCAAAAAACCTTTAGGAGAAAGCATAACCAATTTAAAACACATCAAATATAATGCTAGATATTAATATACTTTATGGCAATAAACAGATTATCACGTTTAAAAAAAATAAAAGGAAGTGAGGCTGGAACTAAATCCCTAAATCAGAAAGCGTCTGAACTATGGAGAAAGTTTGTTCAGATGCTAGTGTCACAGGTCTGTCTCTGCTCACTTTAGTCTCATGCCATTAGCCAATGCCTTAAAGTTTTCCTGCTCTCTAGCTAAGACTGGAAAAAAGTACTAAACTAAACAAAAGGATATGAAGAATCCTCAGAAATGACTGTATCTATTCTCAATTTTCAAACAAACAAGTAACAAAAGAACACTGAACAGAAAGCCAAAAGTTACTAACTATACAATATTAATCATATAGCTCTAAATAATTAAGGCATATATGCTCTTTATGATGTGAGGACATAATCCGGTCCTAAAACAATAATAATAATTGCAGTGATACCTACTGATGGATCAGGGTCCCATTGTACAGACACATTACAAAAAAGATGGAAAGTACGCATTTATGGGGTCAACAAACTAAGTAACCTAGAGACAAAAAGGACAAAAATTGGCAGAGGATGGGAACATCTCTCATGAAGGGCTTTACATGCAAAGACTAACAGTTTGTGAAAGTAATACAGGGAAAACGAAAGAAAGGGTAGTAACAGAGAGGCAAAGAGGAGACATGGTCAAAGTAGTGAAAAGGGAATATTATCTTTGCCTCAACATTTTGAACAAGATAAAAAATGCATCTATCAAGGCAGGAGTGAAGGTGGTTACATTAGCAGGAAACACAAGTTGAAGGAGGCCTTGAAAGAAAGATTTAACTATGTAGGCAAGGGAAGGGACATATCATAGAGCGTAGAGTCAAGATTTAAACAAAAGCTTGTACCTAGTGTCATAACCCAGTGAGTTTGGTGCCTCGGCACTATGGAATTTTCTTGACACACGAGAGCCTCTTGCACAGCGAGGGTCTTTGCGGCATAAAGAACCCGCGTGCAGGAGAGAGTTCCCGCCACTTTGCAGCTGTCTTTGCAGGATGCATTCTCTTTGCAGCACAGAAATGCATGGTGCAAAGAGTTCCCGCCATTCGGATGCAAATTCATGCCCCGCAATTGGCTAGTGCTAAATTATTCACACGTGGCGGCCGGTAATTGGCTTGCTGGCCGTTTAAAAATTAGCGCGACTTCCGCCCAAGTCGAAGAGCTTTGAGCACGCTGCAGAGTGCCTCTTAGAGATCCGACTTGCGGCTAGCTGATCGATAGACTGATCACCTATCGATCCTTCTTTCCGTCGCCGAACGCAGTCCCAGACGTACCCTTTCCCCGCTGGCTTGAATTACGGACGAATTTACTGGCATTGGCCTCGCCAGCTGGAGCAACTCACATTGTTGTCCAGACGACCGAACCATTTCCGTCGCAGCCACCCGCGACGTAACTAAAGTTTTTTGCAACCATTAAGCTTGTCAGCCTCTCTATTCACCAGCCCGCCCTGACGAACGGGTAAATTCTGAATCACCTCGAGTCGGTTCAGCCCAGCCGAGACATGGCGACGAGGATGGGATCGGGATCACCGCGGCACATGCCAATGGGATCAAAGGGCACGGTGATGGAGAAGAACTTAATTGGGTGCTGCCCCTGACGCACCGGGAACCGCCACGTAGAGAATGCTAACGATCTATGGGCGCATATCGCTTACCACCAGGCGGAAGAAGGGGAGGAAAGAAGTATTGATGGTTACTTCTCCGTAAAAAGAGAAGAAGCCGTGGTGAAAGAATGGAGAACAAAGCTATCCCTAGGGGAGTTCGGATGCATAGTGGGGAGCGACCAGGTTTACTATCGGCCCCCGGAAGAAACATCAACAATATCCCTAGCCGGGGCGAAAGCGCGGAAGGCAGAAAAGCTGACCCCCGCTCAGGAGTTCGCCCAATGCACCCAATACTTAAAGGAGGGGGGGAACCCACCCCCGCGGACTGGTTCAACTGTCCGCGGACCGGATTTGGTGCCTGAGTCGCGGGGCCATGAGCTCCTCGTTCAGCTACGGGAGGATTTGGAAACTACGGGCCGAAGTGGGGTGTAATTAAATGGAAAAAGGGAAAGATGATAAATGTGCTGTTCCGTGCAGTAACGGGCCTACTGAGGGAATACGCGAATCTGGAGGCTCAGATGTATACTGCGGGTAAAGAATCGCTGGAGCGGACAGCAAAGGGCTCCGGAGCAGCGTTTATTAACGGTGCCAGCCGCATGATGCTGCTAGCAGAAAATGGCGCTGAAAGAAGCGCGAGCTACCCGGGGAACCCGGAAAGGATGGGCGGAGTTATGGAAGACCCAGCGGGGATTCCCTTGGTGACTCCACCCCCTGAGGTGACATCATTCCCTGCAATCACGCCTCTTTACCACAGGGAGGGGGCAATGGGAGGAGGGATGTACCCAATGCTCCCAGACGCAGAATTTAACCCTCTCTCTGCCGCAGCTTACCCGATAGCTGTGACGAAGCATGTTGAGGATGAAGATGGTGCTACACGTACCACCACTATCTCTCGTACACGCACCAGACCAGAGATTCAAGAGCTTTGCAAAGAATCCAAAATAAGGCCGGAAGAAACCTTGGCCATATGGTTAGGAAGACTGATAGTGGAATTTGGATCGGACACTCTGGATAAAGAAGAAGCGAGTGCCCTGACACGACAAGCAGCGTGGATCGGAGGGCGCGCTACTGATTTGAATGTGGTCATGGACAGTGCCCACTGGCCCATCCCACTCCCGGCGCTTGTAGTAGGACAGGTAACCCACAAATTTCACACCTGGCATGAGGGTTGCCCGAAGAAGGCTACAGCAGAACAACTTCTCCTGGCTATAGTTGGAGTGTCGTATCTCTCATGGAGCCCAAAACAAATCCTATGGGACTAACAGCAGTCCAGCGTAAAGAGAGATGGGCTCATCGTCACCTATCGGACCCCGGGGCTATTCCAACGCCCTTGGAGGCTATAGATGCCTGCGTGGAGGTGTACGGAGGAGCGAATGCTGTTACACTCCGACTCTTCTTGAACCCAATAGCAGGACAACCAGTGGGAAGTCTTTTAGGCCATCTCCCACGATTGCAGGCACTTATGAAGCAAGGTGAGGAAGCTTCTAATGACGCAAAGGATCGACCTTCAGCGTACCTGGCTGCAACATTGAGGCCTAGGCGTCAAGGGTATACCCCTCAGCGAGAGCCATGGGGGTCGCCTCCAAGGACCCCAAAAGAAAGAACCTCAAAGGAAAGAACTCTGAAGGAAAGAACTATGTTTGGATTTCTTCTCGCTCACACCGGACTAACAAAGGCTCAATTGAGACTTTTGGGAGACAAGGCCCAGGCCAGTATGGCTGAAACAACGGGATTTAATTTTGAGGATCCGTCAAAAAACGAGTAATGGCCGTTGGCTCCGCCGGTGGCCTTCCTCAACTCAGACCTGATCCTACTGATTCTCGACCATATGCTGAACTCACTGTTTACAACCCTACCGATCCGGATGACAAACAACAGGTATCCTTCCTTCTTGACACTGGAGCTCAGACCAATGTGATTACCTCGATGATACCTCACCAAAAGACCACCAAGACGATCAAAGTACAAGGGCTTAATGCTATCGCCGTCACAACGAAGGTCAAGTTTTGGGTTCAGGACCACCAATATCCCCTAGAAGCTGTTCTAGGGGACATCAACATTTTAGGAATCCCGGGGATAAAAACGCTTGACCTCAGGGAACAAGTGCTACAGGCATTACCCGTAATTATCCCAGAGCAGGACTGGCATCAACCAACACTTGGTGACACTTCCACCTGGCGATATCGGCCAATCCCAACTAAGGATTCTCTGAAACAGTCCCTTACTAACCTTCTGCAGCAACTTGAGCGACGAGGCTGTATTAAGACCGTAACAGCCAGCACCTACCTATCATCAGGATGGGGAGTGGCGAAACCTGGGAAGCCTAATGAAGCTCGGTTGGTTGTAGACTATCGAGAAGTCAATAAAAGATGCCAAGTACTTCAACAACCTAATCCGTCTACTCTGCCACAGCGTATGTTTGAGATGGCACAGTTCCAACAAAGTCCGTGGGTCGGAGTTACATTAGATCTGAAAAATATGTTCTTTTCTATCCCAATAACTGACCTGGAAGGAATAATGAATATGTGTATTGATGGCATCATGTACAGGTAGACAGTTTGTCCGCAAGGATATCGTAACGCTCCAATCATTAGCCACTGGTGCCATGAATAACACCCAGAAGAATTTGAGCCTTGCATTCTCTTCCCCCAGAAAAGGAATTAAAAATTTGGAGTTATGTTGATGATATTGCCATCATGGGTCGCAATAGCTCTATAGTTGCTGGTGTAGTAAATCAACTGGTTGCTCAAAGTGAGGGATGGACCATCAATGAGGAAAAGTCAAGCCTATATCCTGTAGATGACATTACATTCCTTGGCACTCGATACATCGGTTCCATCCGCCACGGAGTATCGCATGAGGGTCCTAACATCGATCTGCTAAAAACATTCCACCCTGTCACTAAGAGGCATTTTCAACAGCTTTTGGGTCATTTAAATTGGTATCGACATTATATTGGAGCTAGTGATCTGGCACTCCTCGCTAAATTACAGCGACAGATTCGTGACAAGTCCCGAAAGTCCACGCCTTGGACAGAAAAGTATCAGCAGAATCTGCTTTGCCTGCTAACCTCGGTTAAAGGTACACAACTCCATGCCATCGATATGGGTGAGTCACTGACCGTAACCCTTGGATTCACCACCGATCACGTGTGGGCTGTCGTGCACAACCCCCGCGATGAGTTAGTATACACGGCCCACAAGACGCTTCAAGCGGCGCAACATCGATATGGAGCTATGGGAAAGATTCTCCTAGCTGAACAACTGGTGGAGCCGTTAGCAAGGGGGCATGGAACGTTACGCGCTCCTGGTGCCACATTGTTACCCCTGCTGGACGCGGGAAGAATCGACCCACACTTTCAAGGGGAGTCTAAGACCTGGAATACGCTAGTACTTACCCACCATTATAATTGGCATTGTTGGAGGTTGGAGGACACAGTACCTGATCCAAGCCCAGAAGATGAGGAAAAGGTTCCTACACTGTATGGAACTTCAGCCCCAGCGTGGATGGCCTAGGACGGAACCTCCCGACATGAAGGAGCCTATGGGTATTACTGTAAAGCTTGTCATGATAAGGGAATTTTCCAAGCCGACCCAGATGATAATTCATCCCAAAAATGTGAATTATTGGGATTCCTGAAGGTACTGGAACATTGTTTGATGTATCATAATGATACATTCCCAGTTCCGATCATCGCGATTGATTCGCAGTATATCTACAAAATTCTTACGGGCATAGCTTTTCCCACCGAGAACTTGGATGATTGGTGAGACATCTGGAGGACGTTAACTAGATTTGTACGTCTTCCATTGATCAGGCACACTAAGTCCCATCGTTCAGATACTGATCCAGTGCATGAGGTAATTGATAAGCTCTTGGAGGATCCACTCCGGACCAACATAGCTTTGCCTGTCACATCTACCATTGATCCTGAGGCAAATCCATTCCTTGCATGGCTTCACGAAAATTGGGGTCACCCGGGACCACGGGTTTGTCATCAACGTTGGTGCCGAACCATTACAGAGCCGGCCTCATATGGAGCCAGGAGGGATTGGGAAAAGGTAGCTCAGGCCTGTGAAACGTGTGCTACAGAGAAGTGTCATAAAACCAAGCATCAGATCGGAGCTTTCGATTCTTTGCAGTTTCCGGCAGGAAAAGTTTGGCAGGTGGATTTACTGGGACCCCTCCCAGGGTCTAAACCGCCAAATAAAGGACTAGTTGTGGTTGATTTGGGGACCAGACAGTTGCAGGTTATTCCCTTACGGAAAAGCAATGCCACTGCTGTTATTGCTGCCTTAACTGCTGTGTTTGCCACCTGGCAACCCCCTCATGAAATTCAGTCTGATGGAGGACCTCCGTTTAACTCTAATGCTCTGGATAAATTTGCTCGTCTTCATAATGTGGCATGGCATCTTCATCTGCCATACCATCCGCAGTCCAACGGTGTTGTGGAGAGACACATAGGTCTATACAAGGAGCAGCTTCGCCTTAGAGGAGGAGGGACGTTTAAAAATTGGACTAAATTTAATCACAATGTCCTTATTTCACTAAACACTACTAAGCCGTTATGGGACGAAGCTAATGTCCAAAAACCCCCACCTTGGGAGCCTAAGTTCCATCCTGACGAGTTGATGTGAATTTCAATACCTCACCCTCATCAGTCTCACCCACAAGTTCACAAAGGGACAGTTCAACGGCCGGGACAATATCCCAATACCTATTCTGTCCAACTGGAAGAGAAGCCGGATTGTCCCCCTATTATCGTTCATCACAACTGGATGACTCGCCGTTCCGACGTTCACCCAGTATCCTTACAGTGAAACCAATTACGATTCTTTCTCGTTGTGTTTTGCCTTGTTATTTTGTTTTCTTCACAGGTTTAACCCCAGCAGAAGCAGTAATCCACAACCACCTGATTCCAGAAAGTGATAGTTGCGAGGGAGGCACTGAGACGACAAAGAACCCATCTGCTCAGGACTTGTTATGGCACTATTTTCATTTGTTAAATGTTTACTAACATTGTCTGTTATAGGAGAAGACGGATCGAAGCGGAATGTTCTCCAATCAGACGATGATCAGCAATTGTTGTTATGTGTTCAAAGTTATTTGTTTATATATATATATATATATATATATATATATATATATATATATATATATATATATATATATATATATTGGTTGTGAAGGCTTTGCCAAGTCAGTGAATCCTCTAACAAAGATGCCGTATGATGTGCTCATGTGTCGAAAGTTCCAGTTGTGCCGTCGGCAAGGGGGCATGTCATAACCCAGTGAGTTTGGTGCCTCGGCACTATGGAATTTTCTTGACACTCGAGAGCCTCTTGCACAGCGAGGATCTTTGCGGCATAAAGAACCCGCGTGCAGGAGAGAGTTCCCGCCACTTTGCAGCTGTCTTTGCAGGATGCATTCTCTTTGCAGCACAGAAATGCATGGTGCAAAGAGTTCCCGCCATTCGGATGCAAATTCGTGCCCCGCAATTGGCTAGTGCTAAATTATTCACACATGGCGGCCGGTAATTGGCTTGCTGGCCGTTTAAAAATTAGCGCGACTTCCGCCCAAGTCGAAGAGCTTTGAGCACGCTGCAGAGTGCCTCTTAGAGATCCGACTTGCGGCTAGCTGATCGATAGACTGATCACCTATCGATCCTTCTTCCCGTTGCCGAACGCAGTCCCAGACGTACCCTTTCCCCGCCGGCTTGAATTACGGACGAATTTACTGGCATTGGCCTCGCCAGCTGGAGCAACTCACATTGTTGTCCAGACGACCGAACCATTTCCGTCGCAGCCACCTGCGACGTAAGTAAAGTTTTTTGCAACCATTAAGCTTGTCAGCCTCTCTGTTCACCAGCCCGCCCTGATGAACGGGTAAATTCTGAATCACCTCGAGTTAGTTCAGCCCGGCCGAGACACCTAGCACATGCACAATCACCACTAAATTAGTTCAACTGAACATGCACATGTACACTAACTACCAAATTTCCTTTACCAAAATGAGACTTACTTCTGATGTTTAACTTCCATTTTCATTTTTTGTTTTGGTGTTCGGTCCCCGTGACGTATTACAGCTATAACACATCTAAGCTCCATCCTGAAAAGAAACAAGTTACATTTCATAGTTCCGTGCAGCTGCAGGGCTTCTAATATTATTAAAATGTGCAGTTCAGTTAAAATCATGTATCACATGTTATTGAAATGACTGTAAGAACATAAAAGTTACCTGAAAATGATGTAAAGTGATGCAGTAAACTATAAGCAAGTTTTAGGACTCTGCTAACTAGAGAGTATCTACAGCAAGCAGTTTTGCCAAAAAAGTTGATTTTGAGGTTTATTTAGTCAACAAGTATGTTTGTTTGAGGTGTGTTAGCAGGTACTAGATAACATTTAGCAATGAAAGAAGCCATGTGTATAAGAAACTACACTTTAAAAACCTGCTGTTCTATACTCAGCTTTACTATGGGTCAGAAACTTCAATAGCTGGATTACCAACTGCAATTCATTTCTTGGTTTCATCACTCAAAATAAGTTTTCAGAGTCAACTGGACATACCTTGTGAAGAGAAAAAAAAAATCACAGAAAAGTTATATAAGATTTTTACACAATTCAGGCAGAGTTAGTTTTCTCTTACATTGTTCCAGATGTAGTTGGCACAATAGGGATATCTTCTGCTTCTAAAGGTATTGACCATGGGATTTGAAATTGGGGAGCAAGTTCTCTCATTATGATATTTCTAAAGGAGAAACAAAGAAAACTACATTGTAGTGTTGCAATACTTCAGGCTTAAACAGCACATATTATTAAAAAAATAAATTACTTAAAAAATAAATAATTTCCAATCGACTGCTGATCAGACGAACACTGAGCACTGATGGGTTTCCATAGGTATTTTATTCATTTTTCAAATGTTTAAACACTTATTCCATCGAAGACTTGGATACTTGAATATACAATCTACAAAGACAATTTAGCACTATCTGAATTAGTCAATGACCTGATGAAACATGTATTCTTGGTATGCAGATATGATGAAAGAGTCTAAGTAGGCTGAATTCTAGCCTGCAGTTCTGGTGGGAAACACTTGGAGGGGAGGTGGGGAGCATATATTGATGCAAATATTTGCTGTAAATATTTTTGTAAGTAGTACACCTACATGCCCTTTTCACCCCAGGGGTGGTGGCAGTCTAGAAGGCTGCAGAGACTGCCCTCTGATTGGTTCCCCATGACATTATGTTTAGTTTTTATGGGTGGCTGTTAATTCCTGTGCCGAATTCTTTTTGTCACAGGTTTTGTTAGAAGTTTGGCTGGCTGGCCTGAGAGAAAGAAAGGAAAAAGAAAGAGGGATTTGTCCCAGTCGCCACATGGCCAGGAAGACAGCTGCCTCTGCAGCCAATACAGTTCTCCATGCCTGGCAGAAGTCAGGACTGCCTCCCACCCTGCCCCATGCCCTCTGCCAGCCCTTAGAGCTCCCTCTGGTTGCTGCAGGGGAGCAGAGAAGGGCAGGAGCAGCCCTGGACTGGGCTGCTCCTGTCAGATGCAATTTGCTCCTGATGGGGGCACACATGTAGCCATGCGCCTGGTAGCACATTAATAAGCCTAAATTTTCTGCTCAGAAAATTCAGGTACGTTAATTGTATATGTAGATGCGCCCACTGTGTATCATAGAAAAGGAGATTCTAAACTGGTTCACAACATTTCTGAATGATTAAAAAACATGTTAAATGTGTCTAATAACAAGGGAAAATGGCAAGAACAAAAAAGAGACAATGTAGTTAAATGTTCTTCCTATTAAAATAGAAAGAGGTTAAAAAAAAAAAAAAGAGACTTAGGGTATCATTGGACAGCGCATTAGAAATGTTGGAAGTTGGTCACCCAGCTTCAAGAAGGCATCAAGTAGATAGCGCAAAGATTACAATACAAGGATCAACCCCTCAATTTTTATGTAGATCTTCATAGTTAAACCTTCACAAAGGCTGGCTAGTGAAAATGCAATGGTATTCATGACATGCACACCAATAGGGGATTCAGGCTCAAAAGTAAGTTATTAGACTGTTAAAAGGCTAGAGCAGGACTGTTCATCACGTAAGTGACTGGGGACCACACACTCCATAACCAATCCCAGGACTCCCCCTCCTCACTGTGGGGCTCCCAAAATTGTTTGCCAATTATGTAATTCAGCTATAACAATTTTTTAGCATATGGAAAAATTTTAATTGAAAGCTCTTAACAGTGTAGCTCATAACTAGTTTAACTCGTCTGCAAAACTGAGGAGAAGTACACGTGGATCTTCAGAATTTTTTCCACTAACTTTAATGAATAAATGATTTACAGCAAATTATCCTAAAGTTGATGCTACTACCTAGGATTTCAGTTGAATCAGGAACTGTTTCTCTCACTTCAGGACTGGTGCCAGATCACTCAGCAGTGAGCTTTTTGCACTGTATCAACCATGTAATCTGGCTGTAAAGCCAGCTTAACTAGCCAACAGAAAATCAATCTAGTTTAAGAAAGATGCTTCACTGACATACAGTCAGATTTTTCTCTCTGTATAATCTCTTATTATCCTTCTCTGCTACCAGGATAGCAGATAAAAGGAGCATAGTTAGGAGGATTCAGTTCCAGTCCTGGGCTAGATTCTCAGCCCTTTGGGGCCACCTGAGACTTTAAAAGTCAAAAACATATCTAGATATTTTCTGAAAGCTGCTTCAACACAAAAATAAAAACAATAATATAAAATAAATAAGCATACAGTTTTTACCAGGACATCTTTATCAAACAGCTTTATAAGCATATACATAAAATGTTAGAGCAATGTACCATGCAATTTCATTTTTTCTCCGAAGAAGTTACGCATGGAAGCATATTGGTAACAACTGGATAGTGATATTGCCAACAAACAACATATTTTATTGCATTATTCCATGCAGGAGAGGATATTTGAAGAACAACCTTGCCTTCACAAATCAAGCAATATTTCTCTCAATTGCTGAATGTCAAGTACTTTTTTTTCCTTAAATCTTTCTCAGTATAGCCGATTACCAAACATTTTTGGTGCAGGTTTGTGCACTATTCATGCATAAAATATTAACTATTTTATATTGCACAAATGAATATTTACCCTGTATTTTAAATAAGGGGCAGTTTAATTTGTACTTTTAAATTTAACTTGTAGTTTGCAAAAGTAAAAAACAATCATAAGTTAGCAGTGTTATTCAATATTTAGAAAAAAAAAACAAGTGAGGGGCAGAAAATGAGCAACTAAGCCATTCCCAAGACAGAATGAACAGATATTGTTAAATCAAACTGTCAAAGCTAAGCTTACCTACACCTGTACATATATAAATTTACAGACACATGCCCGATATATGTAAATGCCAGGTGCCTTGTCTGTCATGAGCACACACACACTTAATATGCAGACATATTACAGAAAATAGGCACATGTGCTCAGTTGTGCTTGTCTGCATAAAAAATTCTGGTCCAGTCATAAGAACAAAATGCCCCTTTTAATATAGTTATTCTGTTTATTTCAATGTATTTATTCACACAATGCTTGTACCAGAGTCAGTGCATTTATTTCAAGGATACTTGGGGAGGAAAAGGAAGTGGGGAAAAGGAAATGTAATTATAATTTAACATAATGTCCAAAATAATTAACTCTTACCCAAGTATCTTAGCACAATCATCATAATATTTCATGGAGTTCTTTACAAAACTGAAGCCATTCACGTCACAGACATAGGATTGTCCATTAGCACGCAACAAATCAAAGCCACAAACTGTTTGCTGTTAAGAATAAACAGTTAAAAGTACAGATTATTTCCATTTCAGTTAATGGGCATATGTCCAGGCTCTGATCTGCATGTCTTAAAACGTTGTTTTAGTATTGTTCTGATCTGAAAACATGAAGCAAACAATAGTCTTTGTGCCTACTGTCTGTCTTCCAGTGACTCCTTATTAAATTAGCTTGATTTATACATACAATGCTTTCTTATTAGCTTGACGTGCAAGGATGGGCTCCTATTTCTTTACATATTCCTAGCTAAAGGAATTCTTCAAGCCAAATACTGCCTTTAGTTGAAACCCAGATTTAACTGGAAGAATTACTTTATGTTAGTGCTGAAAGGCAAGAAAAGAACTCTCCCTGCCTTTCTGAACAGTTAGAAGTTATAAATAAATATATATATATTTTCTAAATTTAATATATTTAAAAAATACTATTACATGTGATATTCCAAAATAATACCTTGAAAATGACTGTTAAAGTAGCATACCCATATATATTTTTATCATCTAGCATTTAGTAATGACCCCACCAGACCAGGCGCTATACAAATGCAGAACCAAAAGTAGAACTGTTTTAAGATTCCAAATTAGAACAAGATTGTTACACCAGATTATACATTTAGAGTCCTTTGAGAGAGAAGAGAAGGAGTTCTGATGATACGCTAAGTGAAAATTAACCAATGTACATTGAAACCACATAGATACTGTATTTACCTGAATATAAGATGAGTCCTCCCCCTTGCCCTCTCAGTCAGATTTGGAAAAAAAGCCCCTTATCTTGTATGTGCATGCGAAGCAGAGGGGAGAGCAGGCAGCTGCTACAGCTCTGACTGGCCCAGAGCTGAGGTTGGAGTTAGAGTTAGACCTGTGGCAGCCTCCTTCCCACTCCCTCCCCTCCCCCTTACTGTCAGGGACAGCTTGCCTCTGGTTCGGGCTGGAGTCTCTCCCGGGCACAGGCATGGAGCACATGGCAGGTTCTTCTGGCCAGCCAATCAGGTGCACCACCAACACTACTGCACTACCTTCCCAAGCTTCCACTGCTGTGCTCCAGGACCAGGTCAGAGCAGCTGGAGCAGTGTCTGACCAGTGGGGGGCGCTGTCAGAGGCTGTGGGGAGATGGGGATGTGCAGGTGGCAGCAGGGGCAGGAAGGCTGCAAGGGGAAGAAGTGGGAGAGGCAAGGGGGCCACCTGACACCCCCCGCCATTGCTTTCTCTGCTGTGGCTGGGGGGGCGGGGGAGAGGAGAGAAGAGGGAGTGGAATTCAAGACAACCTTTCAACACTTGGCTTCTATACCTGGAAAATTATAACAAATGTATACATTTTCCATATGTAGAATCTAATTATTGGGGGGCTGTCTTAGAGTAGATATGGCAGTGCTCACCAACCAGTGAATCTTGATCCATCAGTAGATCTGGGAGCCCCTTGGAGTCGTTCCGAGGCTGGGGTGGGGAACTGAGTGCCTGCGTGCATGCACACACATGCCCAGCAGATAAATCCGTGGGAGGGAAGAGGCGGGAGCTAGATCAAGGCCCCTGCGGTGAGGGACAGTGCCGCAGAGGCAGGAGCAAGGGTATGTTGTGTGTGGCCCCGGCTGGATGGGACTTACCTGCTGGGGAGGTGCATCCCCAAATAATTTTTCTCCCTCTACCTTGATCTGTCCCCCCTTCCCTCCCCACAGACTTACCTGCTGGGCGAGGTGGGGAGCAGGGGAAAGGCAGTGCACAGTAGATCTTGGGTTGCTTTTAAATGCCAAAGGTGATCTCCTACTTAAAAAGGGTGGAGACCACTGAAGTACGGTATATACCCATGGATGCATACAGACAATATAGATTGAAATAGCTGCCAATGAGGACATTTAACTGCTTTCCTAGATTATTGCATAGAAAATGTTTTATTTGGGACTCTTGGCACTGCCACTCTGAAGACGGCTTATCACTTTTCCTCAGTGTTTGTCTTGGTTCAAACTTAAACATAAACATATGACTAACTGCAGCTATGCTTGCTATTAAGTATAAACCCCATGCAAATATATTTGCTTAATTTAAAAAAAAAAAACAAACAGCCTTTAAAAATTACTCTGCGCACAAATGCATACATGCTCATACATGTGTAAACAAACCAAACCATATATTTTATGTGTGCTTTCTGCATTTAGAGGTCTCAGTTCATTCACAACAAGGATAAGAATATCAATGAACTAAAGTATATGAAACAAGAGAAGTCATCCAATTAAATAAAACATGAAAGTTCAGTTAAACTTACTGCTATATCCCCAAAGTTCTGCAACAATAAGATCTCTGCTTCTGAGCACTGAATTCCTGCAAAAGTTTCACCTAGTAAACAGTTCATTAGTACTAAACGTTTCATCAGATAGCCTAGATCCATTTACCTTAAATGCAAGGCATACTTTCCAGGCTATCAACTTCTCTCTTGCATTCAGAATGACTGGATATCTCACTTCTTTTCCTTCACTGTCTCGTTCTACTTTGCCATCTAGAGCAGGGGATTTTCGAGCTTCAGCATGTGCATAATCTGGACCTACTGTGTACACCTTTATTTCAAAGGAGAAGAAAAGTTAATGTAGTTAAAGTGATTCATATGTGTTCAAGAACCTTGCTAAGTTTTCCTGAACTTGCAGCACTTCTGCAAATTAAATGGTAGTGTCTTTCACCATTGATGAGGCAGCCCTTAGGCACCCTTTTTACTGTATATCGTCATAGTTTACCATCTTTTGTGGCAAATTGGACATGCATGAAACAAGATGGAAGTTGGCCACAGTACCACAGATAGAAACATCTTGCAGAGGCTACTCAGTTGCAGAATAAAGATGATTAAAAACACTTAAACTCGGGTAGTGCAGAAACAAAGAAATTCTTGTTCTTCACCAGTGCATCTGCAACATTTCATAGAGAAGATTTATTTCAATCCAGTAAACTGCAATTTTCTCCTCTTGGTAGTTGGACTAAGTACTTTCTCTTGGGAAGAAACCGCTTGATATATGTGACCAGATTTTCTGTATGAGCCGTTTGCTTGCATGGGTAAAAAGGAAGGTCCTGAGAGCATATGATTTCAACCAGTAAAGCTCAATGAAGGTGGTGTTGAGAGATCTTTACCCTGCAGCCTGTGCTTCAGACCCACAAACTTTAAAAAAAATAGCATTTTTGTGGCCTTTGATCAAAAAATTATTACCTGACATTATCAATCTATCCCTATTACTGACCAACATCACATTTTCTCCTCTTGATGGTTGTAGAAAGAATTCCCCTGGTATCTAGGTCTGATCTCTCTGGCCTCTGTCAAATTGGGTATAGATTTGGCTTTGGCACAAAGACAGAACTGATTGAAAAACCTCTTCCTGGATGAAAACTAGGGGCCGCATGCTGGTGTTTCTACTATTAACTGCCTTCAATATCACTGACCATAAAGAGTTATTGAGTCACTTAAGGACTCTCATATTGATAGACAGATCTCAGCGTGTCATTGCAGGGAACTTCCCTTTCTCCTGAAAAGCTCTGATGTGTATAACTCTGCATGTAACTACTCTGTCACCCCACCTATTTAAATATATACATGTCACTGTTACGATGCTGCAATCCCCAATTACATGTCTCAATTTTTCTGATGCACGTCAGTGTCTCACCTCACTGTGTACCTAAGAATGAGGCATGAATGAGAGCAAACAAGTTGAAGTGAGCTCAACACAGAGAAGACTATGATGATGGCAAGTTAAAGAAGCAGCTGAAAGATGCTACAGGTATGATCAGTCCCTTTGACTGAAGGAGCAAGTGCCATTAGTTACTGTGGGTGGGTGATTTTATATACTTAACTGCAGTTTCAGACCCGCAGTACAACAGTAAGCTAGGCTTGGAAGGCTGTGACCTTTCCTTTCAGAAGCAGATCCTGTCACTGTTTTGCCACCTCAAAATCAGATTATTTAATATGGTGTACAGGGGGCTATATGCTAAAGTTATATAAAGACTAAAGTTGGTGCAGAACATAGTGGCTCACTTCCTGAGCAATGTAAACTGGTAATGTATAACATCACTATTGTGGGATCTGAAGTGGCAGCCCTTTTTAATAGATTCAGAGATTGTAAGGCTGGAAGGGACCTTGAAAGATCATCGGATCCAGCCCCCTGCACCAAGCAGAAAAGATAATTGAGGGTCATCTGACTCCACTAAGGTGACTGTCTAGTCTCCTGTTGAAGATTTCCAGGGTAGGTGATTGCACCACCTCTGGAAGGAGCTTATTCCACAGTCTGGACACCATGACTATGAAGAAGTTTTTCCAAATGTTGAGCCTGAATCGATCTTCCAGGAGTTTGCGGCCATTACGCCTAATTTTCCCCTTCAGTGCCCTATTGAACAGCTGCTCCCCGAGCCCTTGATGTACTCGCCTAGTGTAGCGGTAAGCTGCTACCAGGTCCCCTCTCAGCCTTCTTTTCCTCAGGCTAAAGAGTCCCAGATCCCTCAGCTTTTCCTCACATGGCTTGCCTTTTAAGATTCTGATCATATAGGTGGATCTTCTTTGGACTCTCTCAAGCTTGTCCATGTCCTTGTTGACATGTGGTGCCCAGAACTGGACGCAGTACTTCAGCTGTGGTCTCACTAGCGGCGAGTAGAGCAGAAGAATCAGCTCCTTGGCTTTGCTGGAGATGCATCTATTGATGCATGCCAGAGTATTACTTGCCCTACTGGCTACAGCATCACACTGCTGGCTCACACTCATACTGTTGTCTATTATTACCCTCAGATCCCTTTTATTCGTGGTGCTAGTCAGTTTAGTTCCACCAAGCCTGTAGGTGTGTTGGGGGTTGCTTGTTCCGAGGTGGAGCACTTCACGTTTCTTGACACTGAACTTCATCATGTTCCGATCTGCCCAACTTTCTAGCCTGTCTAGGTCCACCTCTATCTGTAGCTTATCTTCAAGCATGACCACACTTCCCCATAACTTGGTGTCATCCATGAACTTGGCCAGTGAGCTCTTCAACCCCACATCCAAATCGTTAATAAGGATGTTGAAAAGTACTGGACCGAGCACCGACCCCTGCAGGACACTGCTGCCCAGTTCTTGCCAGGATGACACAGATCCGTTCACTACAACTCTCTGGGTCCTATCCTGCAGTCAGTTTCTCACCCACCTAACTGTCTCAGAGTTAAGCCCACAATCCTCCAATTTTCTCGCAAGGACATCATGGGATACTAGATCAAAGGCCTTTTGGAAGTCTAGGTATACAATGTCAACCTGCTTTTGTGTGTCCAGGTGGCGAGTTACCTGGCCATAGGAGGAGATGAGGCTGGTAAGGCAAGACCTGCCTGCGATGAAGCCTTGTTGGCTGTCATTCAGAATTTTACCTTCTGAATGACAGCCAGCAAACTTATCACAGATAGACTCCTTGATGAACTTTTCTAGGGTTTTCCCTAGGATGGAAGTTAGGTTGACTGGCTTATAGTTACCCGGGTCCTCCCTCCTGCCCTTCTTGTGAATGGGCATAACATTAGCCCTCTTCCAGTCCTCAGGGATTTCTCCAAAGCGCCACGAGTTGTAGAAGAGTTTTGCCAGGGGTTCCACAACGACTTCAGCCAGCACTCTCGGATGAAGATCATCCAGTCTTGCTGACTTGTATACGTCTAATTTTATTAATTGGTTGTATACCAATTCTACGGCAACAGCAGGAAGGCAATTATTCCTACCATGCTCATCCTCTACTCTACCCGGAGTGGTTTTCCCCTTGGTCTGACGAAAGACCAGAGGCGAAGCAGTCATTCAGGAGTTCAGCTTTCTCCTGGGTGCTGGTAACCAGCTCTCCTGAGTCACTGAGCAATGGCCCCACACTTCTATTTGTTTTCCTCCTGCTCCCTAGGTATCTGAAGAAGGATTTCTTGTTGTCCTTGATTCCCATTGCTAATCTAAGTTTGGCCGCCACTTTAGCCTTCCTTATCTGTTCCCTGCAAATGCAGGCCGTCATGGAACAGTCCTCCTTGGTACCTGCCCTGAGCTTCCATTGTTTATAAGCCTCTTTCTTCTTTCTTAAGAGGACTGTGATTTCCCTGTTTAGCCAAGAGGGCTTCCCAGTCCTTCTGTTACCTTTTCTCTGCATGGGAATGGACCTCCTCTGTGCTTCAAGGATCGTGTCCTTATGGGACAACAACTCTTTGTGCACACCTTTCACCTTAGGTCCCTGGTCCCACAGCACATGCCCTACTAGTGACCTAAGCTTGTTGAAATTTGCATTTTTGAAGTCTAAGACTTCAATCTTTCTATCCCATTTGTCTGCCTTACATCAGACAGTGAACATGATGGTTTCATGGTCACTGTTGTCCAGACTTCCCTCTATATTTAAGTCGGTCACCAAATCATCTCCTTTGACCAGGACCAAGTCTAGCAGACCAACCTCTGGTTGGTCCGTGCACTTCCTGAGTCAGAAAGAGCTCGTTGATACAGGTCAGGAAGGATCGCGACCGTTCCAACTTGGCCGAGTATTCCTCCCAGGAAATGTCTGGATAATTAAAATTGCCCAAGACTAATAGCCCTTTGGGTTCTAACTGAAATTTTAAGATGTTGATTATGACCTATAAAATCCTACTTGCTCTGAGACTGAGGACTCTCGGGACTTCTTCTACCCTGGGAAGAAAAAGACAAAAATCTGGTGACATTCCAGGCATATTGCAAGACATTTGTTTGGCAGTATTTGGAGAAGACTGAGAAAATACCTTCTGCACAACAAAGAAGGAAAAAAGGGTTTTTTTTGGTTCCTGGCTGAATTCCTGTAAAAATAATTACTTTATTTTTGCTGGGATTTTATGGTATTACTGGAGGAAGTCATGGTGCCTAGTCCATGGATACTTTAAATTTAAATGAAGAAAAAAAATAGATGAAGCAAATAAACAACCCCAAAACTGCAATGGAAAACTCATAAGACACACTTTGTATTTATTTTCTCCAAAGCAGTACAATGTTATTGCTTACTAGTACTAGTATACTATAACATACCTAGTTAAAAGTTCATTTTAATTGAAGAATGTTATGTCATCTTTCACACTAAAACTCCCAGGGTAATGATTGTGTACATTTCTGCTGTTAGTGCTACCACAATTCAAAAAAAGAAGAATGACTTCTTGGGTAATAACACTAAGGTGATATTTAGAGCAAAGATAACGGAAGACATTCTTCATATTAGAAGAACTGCTTTTTCCTAGAGCAACACAAACATTCATTACTTTTGAACTGTTTCACAACTTCATTAAAATTAATCCATCCCACAAAGATATCCTTTCACCTCTAGAGCTGCCAAACTCTTGGAACATTTGATTGTTCTAAATATAAGCCAGAACATGCAGTTGTCATACCTTCACATCAGTGCCATCTGTAGGCATGAACTCCTCGTAAATGTAGGAGCCTGTTTTTCTCACGTTGCTTTCAGGGGAGTAAACACTGCTTCTGCTGCCAATCTGAAACAAATAGTTTTCTATTAAAAAGGCCACAAAGTACTTCTCCTTAAAAATACTTTTAGCTCCTTAAATATACCGTGCACTCTCTGGTAACTGATCTTTCTGTTTTTTCTTCCATAATTCAGTTATTTTCCGCCCCTCTGATCTATAGATACATTAAGCCATTCAGAGGGTTAGCTATAGAGATCTAACCATTTAGGAAAGCTCAAAAGTATTTAGTAATTTTCCTAAATGACGGAATTATTTCTATACCTTAACAGGGTACAACATTACTCTCTCTCTGTACTTCAGCACTAAGGGCACTGGAAGACATTTCATTAGTCTATTAATCATGCCATAAACTGCAACATGGTTTATTCCATTTACATCATAAAATGAGAAACCAGCCACAAGATGTCCTACCTATAATGTAGAACTTCCTTTGGCTGATTTAAATATTGCCTTAAAATTAAAGGTGTGACATGTCTCAGACCCTGACCAACAATCAGTTGATTGTCAGCACTGGCCCAGGACACACTTGGGTCCTGAACTGAGCCCAGCAGTTTGCAGCCTTGCCCTGCAGCCTCCTGTGGGATGTACACCTGGGTATTGAAATTAAAAAAATTTAGCATGGGGAGCTGAATGATACCGTCTGCCATTGGCACATTTGTAGCCTTGCATGCAGGAGTCTGGGCCAGTCCCCCCCACCCCCACTCAATCTCTCGAATTAAGAAAGGGACTGTCCTAGCTCCCCTTCTGATGTTCAGTGCAGTGCAGCCCTGGGGACCAAGATAGGGCCACCCCCTGGCTCATTCCCAGGATTGGATTGGGAGAAGCCCCTAGACTCCAACTGGGACCCAGGACTGCCCCAAGTTCAGTCCTGCATAAGGATGGGGTACAGGGCAGACCCTGTTCCAAAAACCGTACATGCAGCCCAGTTTGGCTGCATATGCAGCATTTAAAAGACTGGAGGCCACAATCCCAGCACCAGAGAACCTCTTTCTGAACCTCAGCTTCCTGGTGTCCCAGGTTTTTGAACACTGCGTGCAGCCCATGTTAAGATTGGTCATGGCACAGTTCCATGAACACAGCCAACTGCTGCTCAATCCATGAGATTAGGCTGGAGCAGCCTCATTCCCAGTTTGGCCCCAACAGTGGCACGACTGCAATCTAAGGAATTTTGTAGCTAATTCCAAACAGTGTCCTGTCATGTGTTTGTGTCATAGCAGGCTGCATGATGTTTGGGATGGAGCACAAAATTCCTCAGATCCCAATTATTCCATTATTTTAACTCTGCCCGAGGCTTAACAGCACGTTAGGCTGTACCATGTTCTGTGTTTTATTCAAAGTTACATTACATTGAATTTCAGCCTAAATATATTAAATAAATAGTATAAAGGAAAGGCACAATGAACTAGCACCTGTTATTTCTGAGGAGCTATACTGCACAGGCAGTGTAGCTTTAGAAGAGCCCCATGTGGATGGGTAATATTTAGCAGGAGTCATCATCTGTGAGCCAGGTTCATAATTGAGTTTTGATGGACCTACAGCTGTTGCTGCATGCTCAGAATGCAGTGTTGGAAAGCATACTTTTCCTATCTTCCATGACAAGGAAACTATAACTTTTCATTTTAGAAATGTACTCTGATAGATATTTTATTCAACCCAAGACCATGCAAAAATCTGTAGTTAAAGAGAAGGTTGCCACATTCTCAGTTACCTGTAACTATTCTGGAAGCACTTGATGCCAAGTGTTCCAAAAGCAGCACTGATTGCCTGAATAACAGGTCTGGATTAAATTTTTTTTTTGGCTTGTATTTTTAGTGCAGTTTGGGGTGATATGACCATGTTTTGTAAATACCAATACAGTTCATTTTAATAGGCCTTAAACATTTTAATTTGGGGTGATCTATTTTAAAGAAGAAGAAATGAAGGACTAATTAACTAAATTTCTGGAAGAAGATGGACAGGGTTCACCTATCCAGCAGCCCAGTAATGAGAACACTCTTACTTTCTTCCTCCCCTTGCCCCCTCCTCCCAAGACATCAGAACTGAGATTCAAATCCTCTCTCTGCCTCAGGGATTGTGGACCTTGTCTATCACTTCTTAAGAGAGTCTCCTAGCCTCCAATCAAAATCTAGTGAAGAACTGGAACTGGCTTTGAAACAAGGTTTGACACCTCTGAGAAGAGAAAAATAATTGGTAGATTATTATTACTCCTCCTTTCTCTGATTTGGTTCACTAAATATTTCTGGAATACAGGCAAAGCGGTACAGTGTCAACAAGACACCTGTGCTTGGAGATTAAAAGTTCAAATCCCCTCAGGAAGAGGAAGGATTTGAACCTTCATCTCCCAATTTTGGGATAACTGCTCTAATTACTGGGCTAGCTGGAAAAAAGAAAACCACCACTGCCACCACCACAGGTTCTCTTCTCTAGCTCTTCATTTCTTTGGCTTTGGTTACAGATCCCCAACATAAAATTTTCCTTCCCGAATTATATACGTTATATATACAAACGGAGGGCAGTGTGGCATCTCATCCAGAGAGACTATAGACTAGCAAGTCTAGAGTCTATAACAGGGTGCTCAATCTCCAGCTGGGGGCCAAATGAGGCCTGTGGAGCCTTGGAATCTGGCCTGTGGGACTCTTCAAGACTTAGAAAATTTGGTGGCAGGGGAGGAGTGGCCATTAATACAACCACTTTCCAGCCTTGCCAAAGTCCCAAATTCCAAGCCCTGCACGCCTGGTGAGAGTCACACCTCCTTCCCTCCACGTACCTGGCCCATGCCTCTCCCCCCTGCTACCGTCTGCTTAGCTTCAAACAAACACAACCCCAAGGGTGTGCATGGGCATGTACCTCTCTGTTCAAACAACGAGCTAAACTTTGTGAAAGTTTTTGGATTTCAGACTTGAGCCCTTTTTACTTCTCATGCAGCCCCATGTAATAGAATCAATAAGCAGAGTCTATGATCTACATATTCCCCTGTATTAGAATACTGCTGAGGTAATGTGAGAAGACCCTCCCACAGATGGAGCGTTTTTTGGCCCAAACCTGAAACCAGCAAGGTAAAGCACCAGCAGGGCTGATCCACATGTTGGTGCAGGGTCCTTAAGTGGATTCTTACAACAGAGCTCTGCTCTATGCAAGGAAAAACTAAAAGAGCTGCAATGCTCTAGCTGCTGTGTAAGTGCACCAGCAAAGCTCCTTTAGGCCATGGAGCTCTCTGTCAGGCCCTTACAACAAAGTTACAACAGTGATTACTTTCAAAGTATAAAAGCCATAATTCTGCTATAGAATCTGGTTTTATATTTTCAGCTTGGAAAGCTCTGATGGAAAGCTACACAAGTTACTTTTGTGTTTGGTCTCTTATATCACTAAAAACAGACACAAGATTTGAGTCATTCGGTGTGATGGGACATCTGTAATTTCTTTCAGCATGGCAATATTCTCACCTTCCGAAAGAGCCTCTGGCTACCCCCTCCAGCAGATGTTGGATAATAAATGTAAACGTTGTGGTCCTCGGCACTAACTGGCTTTTCTACAAATGGCTTTTGGAATACTTCCCCATTCACTTCCACATGGTCTTCTCCCTCAATCAAACTACATTCTGTTGGGAAAAACAGTACATATAATAATGGATTATTATACAGAGATGGTCCACTACAGACACCATAACTATTTACTTTCCATAAATGAATTCACAAATATCTTTAGACCTAAGAGGAAGGAATTAGGATTTGGCACTAGAATAGCTCCACGCTTGCTTTTTCTTGAAGCTGGGGATGGACCTCAGCTCTTCCTCCTTTCCCTAGATTTGCTCCCAGTTTATTGACCAGACTCCTTTGAAACTCACCTCACAGGAAAGGGACATGAGTCAATGAAGGGCATGAAGCCTAAAAGTGCTATTTCACTGTGCTGTTCTAGTTTAACAGTAGTAGGGAAAGCCATTTTTTTTGCAGATGCACCCCCAATGCAATAGGTGGATGAACAATTCATGCCACCTAATGCATTGACATCTGCAAAAAAAAAAAAAAAAAAGGCTTTCCCTACTACTGTTAAACTAGAATAGCATATGATGATGAACTGGAGTTCATGGTGAACTGATCCCTGCTCATGATGTGCCTTATCTCCATAGGTGTGGGAAAGGAAAGTTGACTCAGCTGTGTCTGTACTTCTTCTCTTTGGGGCACTACAGCTGCCTGCAGATGTTAAAAACAAAACAAAACCAAACCCCCAAAGCCCCCAAAAATGCACTTTAAAACACAGTGCGTCCCTGCGCCAAGCCTAGAAGAGGCAGAACGTTAGTTGGACCCAGCTTGCCAATGTCTGTATAGATTGGGCACTTCAGTGGGGCTTTTTTGGCACTTTTATCTAATAATTGATTGAACCAGCTTGAGATAAAAGTGCCCAAAAGCCCCACTGAAGTGCTTGATCTATACGGATGCTGGTGTAGCCAGGTCAAAGTAACGTGCTGCTTCTTTCATTAAAGCGCGGGTATTTTTTTTGAGGGGGGGGGGGGGGAGGGTTGTTTCTTTGTTTCTTCACACACCAGCAAGCAGCCTATAAGGTTATTTCAGCCTATGCCGAAAGGAAGGATTACAGGCAGTCCTCAGACTTACAATGCAACTGGTTCCTGAAAACTGTGTCTTAAGTCAAAACGTCATAACTCGGAACCAATTTTCCCATAGGAATAATGTTATAAATGGGGGACTGATTCCTTTACGATGCTGCATATAGCTGCGTCCAGCTGTTAAGTCCAGTGTCGTGAAAGGGGAGGGGAAAGGGGTATGGGGGGGGGGGCAGATCAAGGCCTCCTGTGGTGAGGAAGAGGCTAGGGCAAGTTGCTCATCTGGTGGCTCCTGCCGCTCGTCTGGGATGGCATGGGGTGGGGCCAGGGCTGCACCAGGCTGCACTAGGCGCAGGGGCTATGCCCTCCTGCCACTTGCCCAGATGGGGTGGGGTGGGCGCAGGACAGGGCCACTGCACAGCCTCCGGACAAGTGGCGTGCAGCAGTGGGAGCCACCACCGCCCCCCCGGATAAGCCGTGGCTCTGTCCCATGCCTGCCCAACTGGGTGAGCAGTGGCAGGGCATGGGGGGGCATGTGCCCCAAGATAGGGGCGGGTGGTAGAGGCTATGGGTGGGCCATAGCTCCCTCACAGGCCCCACAGCCCACCTGATGCACAGCCTGGTGCAGCCCCAGCCTGATCTGGGGGCACCCCCACGCCTCCCAATGCCCTGCCACCACTCGCCCAGCTGGAGCAGAGTGGGTGCAGAATGGAGCCCTGGCTGGTCTGGCAGGGACACACACACACAGACACACACAGGGCTGGCTCCTGCCGCTGCGTACCACTTGTCCAGAGGCAGCACATTGGCCCAGGGCCACACCTGCTCCACCCCAGTTGGGCAAGTGGCGGGAAGGCATAGCCCCCATTCCCAGCACAGCCTGGTACTGCCCCGGCCCTGCCCACACAGATACTAGGGGACACACTCCCCCACCATGCCCTCCCTGATGAACCGCAGGAGCTGCCGGACAAGCAACTTGCCCCAGCCACTCCTTCACCACAAGGGGCCTTGATCTGTCCCCCCCCACACCCTTTCCCTTCCATCACACCAGACTTACCAGCTGGATGCAGCTATATCCAGCACTGTAAAGTCGAAACCCACATTGGAAGGTCAAAACCAGGTGTCAATTTATAAACGTCTAAAGTGCCGTTCGTCGTAACTCTAAAAGTCATGAGTCGAGGACTACCTGTACAATGGTACTCTCTCTCTACATACCTTGCTTCAGTCCCCCAATTCAAGGGAGGAAGGGAACCAGCCAAAGGGCTGCAGCACAAGCTCACAATAAATTCTACTACAACTACATATTTTAGCACAGGAGCATTTATTCACGTTCCCTTCCCAGACTTTCCACATTGCGGAGTGCCAGTATTAGCACACAAATATTTTGTTTACTTTTCCATCTTTCCCCTCACCCTCTCTCTTGGATATAAATTCAGAATGCTACAATAATCTGTACAAACACACCACATTTCAACCACCAGGAAATATTAAAACCATGCAGATTTATTGACTGAATCATTTAGATCGTCAATTATAGATTAAATACCAAACACTAATATATTGCATAATTATGGGGATGCAAATAATTGACAACCTCTATGTACTCTGCATATAAATTTCCAACCAAATCAGTATTTGTGGGGTTTTTTGTTTTTTTTTTTAAATATTATCTATAGCACAAAGTCCAGCCAGGCACAGTGTATGCTTAGCCAGGTGCTGTGCAATTCTCTGACCAGGGTTTACAGATAAAAGTTTACTGGGACGAGAGATACACTATCAGAGATCAAGGGCCGAAGAAATTCTTGTCTATCCAATTGTTAAAAATTATTAAAGTTCAGAAGGAACTCTGAAACTTGATTTACCATACAACTCCACCCCATTATTCATAAGCCTGAAATGATCACTATAATTAAATTATTAGATTTAATTATGATGCACAGTAAATATAAATACAAAGAGCAGAAGGAGGGACAATGAAGGCCTTAACAAGCTAGTTACTGTTAAGGGCAAGACCTGAATTTACAATTGACTTTATGAACCATTCTAAGGGAACAATTGCCTCATTTTTGGCTGTCATTGTGGCTGCACTCGCACTGTTCCCCATCATCCTCTCAACTGCCCTTACCAGAAAAGACAGAGTAAATCTAGCTTCAATATTTGCACTATAAAATGTGATTAAAAGAGGTAAAGGACATGAATTATTGCAAGTAGTTGTTTTCTGTAACAGTCTTTTTTTTTTTGCCTGAAACACTCTGTTAGTCATCTTCCAAATGGCCCCCACACATGGAACATATGATGATAGGCTATTTATCTTCTCACTCATGTTCTTGTGGTGCAGTCATCTCACACAACTTAAAATTCCCTATGCTGTAAACTTGCCCTTTCTAAGTTGTCTTATTGCTCTCAACCAGAGATGTCAAAGATTGGGCCAGATCAGGCCCATGGACTGTCCCTTCTCCAGCACCCAGAGCACCTGCTCTGGCACCTGCACTGCACATGGTGCCCAGTCCAAACTGGCTGGGGGTGAAAAAATTATTTAAACACCCTGGCTCTAAACTCATCCATTCTCCTTTATAAGCCTAAGTAATATCCTCCTTTATAAGCCTTTCTTGCAGTAAGATTTAAACAGATTGTCCTCTAATGTAGTGTAACATTAGAGGATCTAATCTTGAGGATGCTACTTAGCACCTTCTGAAAACCAGACTGCTTTAAAGGTGTCAAATTGAAGAGTCCAACAATTGAGTTTGAAGAGAGAAAGTTTTCAGAAGCACCTTAATGTCTTAGCTGTTTCTGTACCTCAGTTTTCATTTTCAGATAGGGTATAAGAGTACTGGCATGCCTCCCAGGGTGTATTATGGTGTTCCTGAGATGAACAGAATTGCAGTCTAGTTTTACTGTTAGTTTTTGTGAAAACTACTGGTTAGTGCTTGAGGGCAAATGAACATTTTCTTTGCTATAAAGTAGCTGAAGCATTAAAAGATTGCCTGTGTCAACTGCTCGACTCCAATTCATTCCTAGCACTGCTCCATAACCACAGTCCTCACCCAGCCCATAGTTGTAAGTTCTTCCTTTAGTTTCACAATTCTGAATCTTCTGTGGATCCATTATATTAGCTGCAGAGAGACGTGGTAAAATTAGTCAGGCTAGAGCTGCTTCTGGTGGATTAAGTGCAGAAATGGAAATTGCATTTCCTAAGGCGCATCTGCACAAGACACTATGTGCAATAGCTCATTGCTACTGCACAGTAGCGTTGGCAGGCACTAACTGTTACACTTGTTGCTACTGCGCACTAGCGCCTGAAAACTGTCTGGGGATGCTACTGGACAGTAATGCTGGTTACTACAGTCATTTGCTAGTTCTAACTGACTGCACACTCGTGTAGACGCAGCCCTAGGGAACTTTTCCTTTAAAGTACCTGCTTCTTCCTGCCTGTTCTCACCTTGTCCCAGGAATGCAATTAAAAAATGCTAAAGAAAGCATGAAGAAGTCACTGATTGAATCACACGAAAGTCAGGAAAAGGTGTGCAGAAAATTACAGATTACCATTCAAAATGTTTAACAGCATTCTAGATTGTAAAAAAGAGGTCTTTAATACAATTGTAATGAAAATATACCTATTACCTTGGGGATTGTTCGGATCACGGTTTAGAACTGCATAACGAGGAAGTAAAATGCCTTCAGCTTTGAGAATGCCATACACTTCTCTCCTAGAAGAAGAGCACAAAAGCTACATAGCCAAAGAGGAAAAGCCCAACAAAATTTGCATTCTATAATGCATGAAAAAGCTTACTGTATAAAACCATGAAAGTATTACGCTACTCTGTTAGCTAAACATATATAGTGCTTCAAGAGTTGCCTATCTAATGATCTGAGCATAGCAATTTCAACCAGCGTCAACAAATAAAAATCATATGAGAGAACGTTGTTTGCACTGTAATAGCAGCACATGGAAAGATTTGCACCACACAGGTAAAAATAAGGTAACAATACAAGAGCTCCAGCCAAACCTTTGTTGCATCAACTGGCAGTACTGGATGCATTACATTTCTTTAGTGTACAAAGGGCTCTAGTCTCTCTGTATTTTATTAACTATTCATTTGTTAATATTTGCTTTTTCTGATGTAAAAGAAAATTTACTTTGGATTTTAATAGGGCCTCAGAATGCTAACAGCCCAAAAGGCCCTGCATGCATTGTGGATAAAATCTCTGTAATCTACTTTAAAGTTATACAATAAAGCAAAGTTTTAGGCAGTGTAACATAGCAAGAACTGTATGCAGTAACAGCATCAACCTTCTGGGGGCATAACTGTTTTCTCTGCTGTATTCTGGAGAGAGATGCACCCATTTAAATGCAATTCCAACCAGATCTTTGCTTGTTTCACAAACAGTATTATCTTGCACAATAACCATCTTCAGACGCTCCACACTGCTAATATCTGACTACAATGACTTGGGCAACTGCAGACTGAAATGCTCCTGAAGTCAAATCAATTATCTATAAGACAGATAGTAATTACAACTGCTTCTGCAGAAGCAAATTGAAAGTGCAGAAGCTCATTTACTTAATTTCAAAGAAAATCAGCATCAGGATCTCATTATCAGGCTTCACAAACTGAAATGACTTGGGTATTAGGGGCATATGAAAGCAAGATCAAGATAATTATTGTTTGTAGTAATTTCCAGTATGACTGGTAATGACAAAGATAGGCATAGTCTTCACTTTATTTTAGAAGGGCTGAGATTTTAAGATTTTTTGGCACAGGAACTTTCACTAGCCTAGCACAATGGAGTTAGGAGACAATTCGGGCCTTACAGCTAACCACAAAATAAGAAATAAAGTACAGTTCTAACAAAGTAATAAAAAACCACCTAAGTCCAACCCAAATTAAGGTTGTCAAATACATCTACAATTACTAAAAACTTATTTGATAAGTTATTACTATTTGTATACACAGAAACCACCTACATCTGAGATATCAATCATAATTTTATTGGGAGTACTGCAGAAGAGATGCATGTCCTGTATCTATCACTAGGTTGGCAGCTCCATGGTATTCAATACCAAGAGTCTTTTCCCATGTGTTAAAATAACGTTATGTGCTGGTTTGCAGTCAGACAGACTTGAACCATTTTATGCCTAACTTGTAGATGTTACTTACCTATCTTGTATGTGATACTGCATATTCAAGTCATTGATTACAAATGGATTCCTGAGTTTGGCATAGGCAACTGCTTTGTCCAGTGGAAATCCTAAACAAGGTTTATTAAGGAATATAGATTAACTTTCTAGGGCTGTGTTTCAATAGTTTAAAATACTTTTTAATTTCAAAATTACACGTGACCTACATGTCAAAAGAAGATTTACCTTTAGAATGAAAAGAAATGAGACAATCGCAAAGAGGCCAGTTTTCTACTGCTTCATTCAAAATAACATCTTCTTCAAATATTACCACCATGATGTATTTAAACATGGAGAGGCGTTCTAGAATTTCCTTCATTGGTTTGGACTTGGATTTCTTTGCCATGGAACATATCCCAACTACAATCTGCCTTTCCGGTGGCTGGGTCAAAATAAGGTTAAAAGAAAATTAGTAACAGTTTTTTTTTGTTTTGTTATATAAAGCTTCATATTTTGCAATCATGATTTAATGCTGGATAAATACCTCAAATTCCCATCAACGTGTATCTGTTACTTTTAAGTAATCTTGTAACTGTTTACAAGATTAAATGCTAACAAAAATTCAGTATCTGATGACCTGTCTTGCCATTTTCATTTAGAGAATTATTTAAATTGACAGTTGCACTATTGATATATTTCTTTAACAATTCAAAAACATTTTATTACAATTTTAAAAGATTTTGTTGTAGATCCTTTCAATGGGGACAAATTTGAAAGACTCAATAATGGAGATGTGAATGTCAAAATGGGTGGTTATACAACTAAAAGTCATCATAAAACGAAACTGCAAGTCATTTAAAACTATTTCATTTTTAAACAAAAGCAGGAATCCCGACCATGAACATTTTATTACCTATGACTGTTATAAATCAATTACAATTATAATAAAAATAGAGAAAAAAATCCCTATTTTGTCCTATTTTACTTCATGCATTTAATACAATGATCAGAGATATGGGTTTTCAAGAAAATTTTGAATTGGAAAATTTTCCAGAAAACTTTCCAATGCCCTAAATAGAACGTGATCTGATTTAGCATGTTTCTTTGATCTATATTTAGTAAACAAAACTAAAAAAGTATCCCCATGTTAATTTTAAGTCCCAATAGCCACAAGTATTTGAACTGAAATATTTGTTTAGGAAAAAAATTAAAATGCAGCACACTTAATGTGGTTTAAATGTTATATTCAAACAAATTCAAAGCTTTATGTGGAAATAAATTATTTTTATTGGAATACTTGTAAAAACGTAAAGACAATACACAATAGCATGTAATTCCCTTACATTGTTTGTTTAAATTTAAGAAAAAAATATAAAGGCATTAAAAACTGTTGAGACTAATTTTAGCACACCCAAAGAACTGCATGATATGCTGTGGATGTCCACTCATCTACTTCAACAGAGTTTAACTCTCTTCCACTGAGGTCATTGCAGCACCTCCAGTTTCACTGTCACTATCAGTAAAATCACTTGCACTACGTATTAGTTCCATTTCAGAATCAGATTGAGGCAAATCTAATTCAGAACTACTTGAACCACATTCTCTTTCGCTAAACGATAGTTTTACCAACGAGCCTATGGTCAAGGGCAACTTATCATCACACTGCATCTTCTTTACTAACTGTGTTTCTGACTGGTTCTCCAGAAGCAAGAGATTTTGAGAAATAGAAACAACCTTAGCGGTGTGTTCATTTGTTAGTCTATCACTCTTTTTTTGTCTTGATTGAGCTGAAAGGCTTCCAGTTCCGTTCACAAAAAGTTGTTGTTGGTGGGACGGCTTAGAGCAATCCTGGACAATAGAAGGGTGTTACAGTATCCCTTCCACCATGTGAGAGGAGACATTCTCTGCTGTCCACCAAATGATGTCTTTGCTCCCAAGTTTTTCTTCTGCACGGTACCCAGCAATGTCTGTCATCACGGCTATTTCGTTGATGTTGGGGACATTCTTAGCTACTTTCATAATTGTATTGAGAGCAGTAGATAATTCATCTTCTCATAAATGGTGTCCTCTGTGTTGAGGATACAAAAGGTTTGCTGCCAGATGAACTATATGAGAGCAAAATTCAGATCTCTTAGTAAACATTTCTATTACTACTTTTTTTGGATAGAGGTAAAGAAGGCAAAAGCTCTATTAGATTTTCATTCAATTGTCTGAATGTCTGGAATATTTGAAAGGCTTGGTGCATATCTCCTTCAAGTTTCTTGATAGCCATTGAAACTGGTAGTAGCAAATTGCATGCTCCTTGAACTCAAACCCAGAACACATCGTTGTCGAGAATGTGCATCCAAATGTTCACGGGAATAATCTGGGATACTGTGTCATCTATTGAAGCACACAGCAAATAGTTCTATGTGCGCAGCAAACTATGTAAACACTTTGTAGCCGACCCCCCATCTAGCTTCTCCTGGCAATAAAAGTGCACTTTCCTTCCCCTGCTTCTCTTTCTGTAATATTTTCAAAGTCTGATTAGGAACATGATGATTGTTGAATACCTTTACACTTGCTTTGCAGTTTGCCATTACTGTCTTCACATACTTACTATGTCCTATGCCAGAAGATTCAACCCATGAGCAAGACAGCCAAATGCTTTAAAGAGGATACTTTGCCTTTAATATTTACCATACCGTTTTCATGTTACTTGCATTCTCAGTTACAAGGGCTTGTACCCTGGAGGGACCTGCACTTTCAATCTCTTCATTCAGTAATTTGGCTATGTATTCACCTGTATGATGAGATGTGGTAGCAACTGCTTTCAGGAATATTGGATCAGGTGTTGCTAACATAATGTTCAATAAAGGATTTCTTTGTATATCAGTCCATCCATCTGACATCAAAGTCAGTGATACTGCTTGACCGATCCTTTGAAAAATCATTGTTTGAATTTGGTCATACTCTCCAGCTAAGAGAGAATGTGCTAAGTGATAATGTGATGGTAACTTATATGATGGGCAACTTAGTTTGTAATTTTCTTCCAGTATTGATTTTTAGTTATGGAAAGAGGTGTACCACTTGCAAATATAGAGCGAGCTAATGTCTCATTTGCTTTTTCTTGATCTTCTTGTGACATTTTGTCCACAAAACTTGATAAAAAGCTTGACCGTCTTGAGCAGCTACTCATGGTGGATCACGTATCTGGTGACAGTTAACTTGAAAGCGAGGATCCTGTGTCTTCTTCCCCCAGACCTGGCAGCTCAACATTTTCATTTTCCATTTTTTGCAAATCTGCTATTTCATTTGAGCTACCAAGTTCCTGCAACAAAAGGGGAAAATATTTTTATTATAGCTATAATTTGGCTTCATCCATCAGAAGGAGAAGCGGCAGGGAGCTTGCTTCTCCCCTCCCTGCCAGAAAGAACACTCTGCTGCTCAGCTTGCTGCTCAGTTGCTTTGGGAGTGCAGAGCCAAAGCGAAGTCTAATCTGGCCACTGCCATTGGCCAGAGGACTAAGCTCACTCTGCTGGGCTGAAATAATTAACATTTCTCTATTATGTAATTTAAAAAATATATTGCTAAGCCTAACCCTCTTTGGGTGCTCAGCACAAGCAGAAAAGCAGGATACAAATATTTTAAATAAATAAATAAATAAATAAGAATCCAGAGTTGCATTAACAGCTTTTAAAATTATAATGTTTCAAAACAATATAGACACTAGTCTATACTGCATGTTGCTTAACATATTAAATTTGTTTACTTACATAGGATTTCTGAAGTAGACTTTTCTCAGATGTTGCTGTTCCACCACTTGGTTGTATTTGCTTTCTGTATATGGCTTGGACTCTTTCAGGACAGTTTCTACATGTTATTAAATGTTTCTTCATTCTTGTTGTGTTGTTAGCATAATCCTGCCTGCAATATTTACATCTACCAACTTTCTTCCTTCCTTCAGTGATTTGAACTTCACTATAATGATGCCACACACTAGTTTTTTTCTGATTAGGCATTATTATAACTACTTCAAAGCAACAACACTAAAAAACTAACAGATCTTAAGCAAACACTTCCAACTTCCTTAACTCAGGAAAAAAAATGAAACACTGCTCTGTATGTTTGCTGAACTGAAAGTAAAACAAAAATTAATCGCGGTATTAGTTTTGGTTTTGCTTTCACTTGTAGTCCGATGAAATAAGAATTTTAGCTTTGGTTTTGATTTGACCTGCACAGCCAATTAGGTGAATTCATAACTTGATTTTTGGTTTGGATTATTATGCCAGTGTATGTACCCTGCTGTTTACAAATCAATAAAACATATATGTACTCTCTCTCACGCTTCCTAGGGATAATCACCTGAAAAACATTCATTACAATTTTGAAACTGCAAAGCTTGCCTAATGTTGTATTGGCCTCCATTCATTGTTACTAATGAATTTAATGAAACAATGACGTTTTAGAAATGGAAAATTTCCCACTGAAAAATAAAGCACTGGAAAATTTTCCACCCCACTTTTCTGACAATGATGCCAAATTTTCTTTTTAAAAAAGTTACTTCAGTATGTGTGTTTCTATAGACCACAGGGAGTAATAATAAGAAAGCAGAAAAATGGCAATCACTTACAAGTAAAAAAAAGGAGTCATGGAAAGAAAAAAAATCTTAGGGTGAATTTCCACTACAATCAGACATGCACTTGTGTTTCTGAGATAGCTATACTTCAGTTTGTCTGGCTAACTGGATGCAGTGAAAACATAACACCCATAGGCTTCAGTGGGCCACGTAATTATGATCCAGGGCACTCTACATGGAAACCTGCACTGCCAACATAGATATACCACTATCTACTATCTTGCCAATCATAATTGATCACGTGGTAATCAACTGCCCCAACAGCAGAAATAGTCAGAATGAAGCATATTTGATTCAAATAGTTCCTATACTGATAAACTTTAAGTACGTACAGAATCATACTCTTCTTCCTCTTCTTCTGCATGGTCATAGAAGCGATCAAAGTCTGAAGATCTGTCCGGATCCAGTAATTCATCTCCATCTTCACCACCCACAAAGAATCTAGGAGGGTCATTCTCTGTTTCCGTAACAGACATGACTACAAGAACTAAACAGACCTAAGAAGAGACAGCAGCCACTTCAGCAGCCAAGATACTGGGCATATTCTCAATAACTAGGAAACACTAAACCTTTGCAGTTTATCACTGCATGTGCTGTCACTTGCTACCGTGATAAAGTCAGCTGCCAAACGCAGTTTTATTGATATCATCTGTTCATTGTTGGTTTATGTTGTTGCTTCAAGAAAACCACCACAGGTTACCATTTCCCTGAGATGATGTGGCAATCTTTTATCCTAAGAGAAAAAAGAAAAGAAATATATAATCATATGCAAATTAAATGTAATTTTAAATTTCAAGCTTTTCAATATTTATATACCTTTGGGATAAAAGGCAGAAAATTATTTAAAGAAAGGGTCTCTCTTTCACACACAAGCACACCTGCACCCACCCTGAGCAAAATAAATAAATAAATATAGGATCACACCATGATTAGAAAATCTGAAACCAGGAAAAAATTTATGATGAAACCTGCTCTCCAAAAAATTCTGCAGTAGGAAAGGAAAAACTATATCCTTACTTGATGTCGAGTTTAAATTTCTAGCCTGCTTCAAAATTAAAGATTTCAAAAATCAATGACGTGTGGCCTTCTATACTGCAGAGATAATACAGAATGGCAGCCTTTTGTTTGATCATGAAGTGTTTTTAAAAAAATTAGATTTAATATTGGTTGCCATGTATTATGCTCATTTATACAGTAATATAAAAGCACAAATTAGCTTGGTCAGCCTAGCTGTACAAAAAACCAAGGAGTCCTGACACTGAGTCCCCTATTGTAATCCCTATAAAACACTTCTTCCCATTACTGAGTGTGTGCATATTATGCTCTTATGTTCACTTTATTATTTCTTTTGACTGCTGTATCTTGCATCAATTCTTTTAATACACCCCAGGGAATTATGCAATTATGTGCCCATGCAATTTTGCACATAAAACATATGACCATGCATAATTTTGCATAATTTAACCCAGGTGGGCTCTGCCTCCACCAACATAGGACTCCCAACACTCCAGCTGAGAGCCCCATGTGGAGGCACTGAGCATGGTGGTGCATGACTGGACAGCTGGTGAGTGCAGAGGGGAGCTCCTGTCTGCAAGGGGAGGTATGTATGGGGTTTGCGGGTGGGTGTGGGCCTCCGCACCACATGCTCACGCCACCCCATGGTGCATAGCCCTTGCTGCCAGTGGCAGCAGCAGCAGGCCCTAAAGGTGATCACAGCCACAGCAGGCAAAGCCCCCTGGTGGTTCGTGGCTCCAGCTGATTCCCAGGAGCTCCGCGCCAGCACATGGAGCCCACAGCACTGCAGGCAGGAGCCGCATGCCATCAGGCTAGGACATCTAGCACTCCAGCGGAAAGCCTGGCACCATGGCATGTGACTCTGTGCCTCTACCTGTGGTTTTCTGCTGGAAGCCCCATGAAGAGGCATGGAGCCCACCTGGCCTGATAGCATGCAGCTCCCAGTCCAAGTGCCATTGGGTCAGGTGGGCTCCATGCCTCCCCATGGGGCTTCCAGCACTCCAGCAGGAAGCCACATGTGGAGACACAGAGCCCACTGGGCATGATGGCGCACAATTCTGTGCCTCCACATGCAGCTTCCTGCTCGAGTGCTGGAAGCCCCATATGGAGGAAAGGACAATGATTCTCAGAGCCAGTTAGTCTCTAAGGTGCTAACTGCCCAACTTCAGGCTAACTACCATATTTACTCAAATACAAGACAAAGTTTTCCCCCCAAAACTGGCATGGAAAAAAGAATCTCTCATCTTATAATCACATAAGAGGAAATCTCACTAAATACACTGTCTATCATTAAATTGTTGCCAAAAGCAGCATGTACTCAGCAATGGAAACCAATGATGAGGTTGAATAAATGTAGCCAATGCTGAGCATGACTATAAAACACATGACCCCACATTGGGCTGCACGGCCACGTACATCACACAGCTTAGAGGGAATGCTGGTCCTGCTCTCCATGAGGTGAAGCTGAAACAGGTTGCTTAGTGCCTCATCTGCAGATACATTTTTGGAGTATCACAGGACTTGCGACAAAAACACCTGATTTCAGCCACGAGAGTGTGCTAATTAGAACATGGATCTTTGGAGGGAGCATATCTGGAGTATACACACATACTGACCAGTGCTGAGCTGTAAGGTCATCATGGAGGCGTGACCACACTAATCATATGCACCAGGCTGAGAGAGGGTGCGACAGAGGGAGTCTGGGTGAACTGAATGCAGTGTTGCTTACCAGGGCTTGAAATTCTGTCAACTCTGGTGGGTCCATCCCAGTGAACTTTGCAGTAAGTCATGAATCTTTTGGCTTTGGATTAATACCATGCATACCTTCTCAGCCTCTTGTAGACTAACATTTAGTTACAGCACTGGTGTGATACCCCAGCCTAAATGGATTTAAAATAGCACTGTGTAGTGGAAGATGCACCCTGGTCCAAATGCAGACGGGACTCCCTACAAGAGCCTCATTCTTAGTTTCTTACTGGCCAGCTTCCAGTAGGAAGATTTCGGCTACACGCCAACTTTATGGAAATGGGGAACTCTTCCCTAGCTTGTTCTTGTAGCCATGGGCGGAGGGCAAGTGAAACTCAGGGGCATCTGAACCCCAACCCTCTGGGCTTGGGCCTGCACGTACGATGCCTGTCAATGGATTTGGCAGTACCTGAATCCCCAGGCTGAAAAGTCCGGGGTGGAGGATACTTGCCGTTAGCAGAACAACATATGGCTTTTGAATGATTCAAAGGATTCAGAACTGATCTGGCCAATTTTACCTTGAATACCTGTTTATGAAACACCTGTGCTAAAACTTGCAGCAGTTTCAAAAAAAGGTAACGTGCATCAATTCTGGATGAACTCAGTGCATGGGTACTATATGCTACAGCCATGTTTAATTTCAAGGTTATTATTTTCAAATTTTGCTTCTCCCTTCCATGTGCTCAAGGAGAGCAGGATCTGACAGGAAGGGGAGGGAGAAAAGGTTGCCAGGGAAAAAATTGAGATAAAATGAGAGCAAAGGGCTACCTGATCCCCCAGGTTTATTTCCCCTGCCGTAGCAGTGGGAAAGGGACATTTTCAAAGGCAAATCCCCAATAATTGGGAAATCTACACCTGGAAAATAACAACAGATTTATAAGTTTTACATATATAGAATCTAATTATTGGTCTTGTATTCAGGGTCATTTTCTGTTCGAGTAATACAGTAGCTGTCTTAACCTTTCTTTAAAAATATTGTGAACTAGCTTGATCTACTCTAGTAAGATTCTTAGCCTAGTAAAGGAACAACAGACCCTAAGTGGTAACATCTAGCCACAATTCTCTAAAAAAGTTCAATTGTAACAAAGTTTTGCAATGAGACAGTTAAGAAACTAGGGGATTCCAGAAAATAATCCTAATTTTTTTTTTAAATGGCATAATACAACTCCAGTAAATTCAGCAATTAGAAGAAGAGATAAAGACAGACCTGGAGGACAGATATGGTGGCAGAGCGGTCTCTAGGGGTGTGCGGGGCCTGGGGCATATCATCCTGTGCAGCGCCTGGGGGGGGGAGGGGGGTGGTGAGTGGCTGGAGCTGGCAGCTGCAGCACAGCCTATATGACACTGACCATGAGGCCCCCAAAAGTGCAGGGCCTGGAGGCAGTCACCCGATTCGCCCCCGCCCCAGGGACAGCCCTGGTGTCTGGATTCAGTGAAAAATGACTGGATCAAAATGGGGGTTGAGATAGTTAACTCTTTTAAAACCTCTCCCTGGTTAGGTGCATTAGGTAGTCAGAAGCCACGGAGAGGCATTACATTTTTGCCAAAAGAAAAAGCTTTCCTCCTGGCACAAGAAAACAAGCATACAGCCATTGTGGGAGACTGGCTCCCTGTATTTCTCACACTTGTCTGGTTTGACCTGGAGAACTGTCAGGGGGGCAGCAGTGCCATGGCAGCAAAGCTCCCTGGGCTCAGGAACCTTTGCTGTGGTGAGAGAATGGTCCCCTGCCCTCCTCCAGTTTCACCAGGAAGAGTAGATGAAGTGGGGACTATACTGATTCCTGCTGAGGGAGAATGCCCCCTCCCACCCTGCCTATCAGTTAATTTGTGGGACGGGAGAGCCATCCTCCCAGGCTTGGAGCCCTCCTGGGGTTGCCTGTGGCAACTAAGTGCCTAGACAGGTAGGGGAAGAGGGCAGACTGTCAATCAACAGACTCCCCCTAAGGTCCGGCATGACCCAGAGTCCTTTAGCACTCTCTGGATGAAGAGTGTAGCTGGTCCAGCCAGAGGGATGGAAAATAGGTACGCTCCAACACTGTGGCTATTTTTCTACCAGTAAGAATTTCACAGAAATTCTTATCATTAGAAATGAATCCCTGTCCATGACCAGAGAAATCATCTCCTTTTGTGTAATTCGCCATTAAAAATGGTGTTTAAATCCTGATTTCAGCATACAAGTAAATGTCAGAAGTAACTTTTGCTTGTGTGTAAGAGAAAAAGTGAAGAATGGTGTTAAAGGTGGGGGAACAATAGACAGGAGACATGGATACAAGCTCAAGAAACAGAAGACTGTCACAAGAGAAACAGTTAATTTCCCCCTTTGACTAATTGTAATTTATTTTAAAAAGAAAAAAAAATGAACAGCTACTTCTTCCCTCCTTCTCCCTCCCAGATCACTGCACCCTGCAAAGGCAGACTTACTGATTTTACTCACGAGAGAGAGAGCGAGAGAGCGAGAATTTGCTCCGGTGAGTACCAGAAACCAGGATAATGAGGCATACTGGGTTTCTTGTGAACTTATCAGATCAATTTCTCCATGCCCCAGATTTTGGAAAGGCTGATTTACTGCATTTCATGAGTAACTAAACTAGGATGAGTCCTATAATTTTGCCCATTTCCAGGAAGTCTACCGTTCACTAACACCAGCCTCAATTATTTTACAGCCTGCATTCATCTTGACACAGTTACATAGGTTAAATTACTTGCCCATTTTCATGTTGTGTTCCTTCCGCAGCAGCAAAGGACCAAAAAGTGTAATCACTGATCGCTAACCTTTTTCCCTCAGTGCCAAAAGGAACAGATGAAAAATTACAAAAAAACAAACAAAACAAAACAAAACTTCACATCAGAGTGCCAGGACACACTATTCTCCACCAGTTGGTATTACATTTACAGGCAAAAGAGCAAAGATTATATACCAAGAAAGCATGCTGAAGGAAAATTTATGATACCTGCACGAAATTTAATATCCAAGAATGCAACAACAGATTCAGAGGTGTTTGGGAAGATAGATGTGTGTTACAGATCAGGTAAAACATTTTGGAATTAGTTTTTAAAATGTGATTATTTTTTAAATTGTAACACTGATTATTGTCAGTTTTAAAAGCAGCAGGAAATAGTTATTATGTTTTTAAAAGCTCACTAATTCCATTTCAGCAATGTAATAGTTCTGCAAGCATTCCAACCGTTAGGGTGACAATATCTGGATCTTGGGGAGCACTGGATTTGCAGCTGAATAATAGGCTTTAGCCTGTGGCCAGCAAAGCTGCTGACCACAAGGCAGAATGATATATTAAAAGTAACACTGCAAGACACTTAAGCATTTTCCTAACAATGGGGTAGTGTTGTAGATTTATAGCCCATTGTGCAAGAAGAACAAGATGCAGCCCACCAGGTATCGTCAGGAGATAAAGCAGAAACAAGACTCTAGAGATGAAGGAGTCAGCAAGAAACCACAATTGACCAGGAGAAGCTGAGTTCACGGTCTTACACATGCGCTCTTAGCAAAAAGACATGTAAATGAATGAAATGCATAGACAATTCCACACTAACAAAGTAAACAGAGGCGGAGCTTGAAATAGGAGGGAATATGGGTGGAACAAAAGAAGGGGCAGGTGGAATAAATGTTAATGAGTATAATCCAAAGTGCATAAAATGGAAAAAAAAACTAACGTTCAGGACAGGTTCCCGGTTTGTTGGACCTTTGCCCAAAGCTGTCTCCAATCTGAATAAAGCTGTTGGCTAGCAATATGTGCTGGTGTTTGCTCCCTGCTTGCTCCCTGAGCAACTGGATCATAAGCAATTGGATCGTTGTCTCCCTAGTCGTTGGGCGCCGCATGGAGTCGGAGTCTAACACCAACATTTAAAGGCAACAGTCTTAATTAGCATTAACAGAGTTGGGTGACTCCATCACTAGGCAGTTACAGAAGCACTATTCAGGTTGCGACTGCTGAGAAACAGGCATCTGATACTGCTCTATAGCACCAAAAAGGCTAAGACAATTTTTTTTCCTTTAAAGGGAAATAAAAAATTCAAGCTTAGATTAGTCCTAAAATCTAAGGGGTTTGGTATAGTGCTACATACAACAACTTCTGCCTCGGATGTGAAAATTGCATAGATGTATAGGCCATATGAGAACAGATGACAAGAAGACAAAAATGCTGTCACCATCTAAATTAGACTGGTATCAACTGACTTAAGATCAAGGAAAATAAAATAAAACTAGACCACAGAAGGGCATCTTACAGAAGAACAGTGAAACACTATTCTCAGAAATCTTATTCTGAAAACCAAAAAGGGTCCTTATTAGAACAAAGGTGGTGTGAAAAGAGAAAAATCACTAACTGGTAAAAGCAGATACATTGAGCACTCTAGTAAGTACTGACAAAAATTCCTTTAGAAAGGAAATCACTCAAACTCACACCTGAATTTCTACAGATTACATTGCAAAGCTACCAGCAACATTTACCTGCACAGAACTAGATTGATCTATCAAAAAGACTTACCAAGGTTAAGCAAGTAGTTGTTACGGATGCTTTGTCTATGTAAATACTATTCGAGAAGAGGGAGAATGGACTATATGAACATACAATGCAAATACAACTGTGGCCTGCATATCTTCATATGGTCCCATCCACATCTTGGTTCCCTTAATGATTAAAAACAGGCTCTGACAGAGCAGGGACACAGAATGGACTGAGGGATTTGCAGTGGCTGAACATATCTCAAAGAATCTCTTTTACTGCAAGCTACATAATGACTCTTTGAGCGAAGTTCAAAAACCGATCAATTAGCATTGAGTCTGAGAAGTCCCGATTTTCCCATTTGATTTATTTACAAAAATCCAGGTTTGGTGAAAGTACAGGCTGAATATCAAGTGGGTACTGAGATCTCACACACCTGAATATTTTGGAGATTTTGAACAGGAACCCTAATCTAGCAGAGTGGGGCAACTTCATAGTTAAAAAGATTGCAAGGTACTGAGTAATCTTCAGGGAGAGACTTTCCACAGTTTTACCCAATACCTCAAAAATGGTGCAATTTCCTGAATAGCTTTGTCTTGCCTAAATAACTAAAGAACAACTCCAGAATTACTACCTTATATTGCTTTCTTTTGCCCAAGTTTGACTTACTTGAAGAAACTAGTAAGAGGTATACTTGGTTTTAAATGAAAGTTATATACCACATTATCTGTGTGAAAAACAATACGGGCGTCCTCTGGCATTGTGATTGAGCAGAGAGGTAGTTAGCTGTGTTAGTCTGAAGTCAGCCAGAAGCTAGGGTAGATGTGTCCCGTATAGACCAACTAAATAAGATATTTATCTATAGAACAAACTTTTATGAGCTCAAGTTCTCTTAGTCAGATACTGGGAAAGGACATCATAGAGCAGCGTATAAAGTGCAGTGAGTGATTTGAATAAATAAGATGGGAAAAAGAAGAGCGTACCAGTGCTGGGAGAAGGATACAAGCAGTAAACCCATAAGAGAAAAAAGGGGTCACAAAAGCTAATCCAGGTAAGGGGATATAGATCTTCAGTCCCTGTTTAAACCACACTTATCCCATTACCTCCTAATCTCCAACCTAAATTTCCTGTGATGCATCCTGAAATCATTGCTCCTAATCTAGTCCCCTACAGCCACAGGGGAAAGCCCATCTTCTTCATACCTTTTCAGGTAATTGAAAAACTATCATCAAATGCATCTGCAGTCTCCTTTCTCCAGACTAAATAAATAATCCTAGTTCTTCCAGCCTTTCTTCATAAACCATGCTTCCCAGGCTTCTCATTTTTATTGTTCTCTGCTAGACTCTTTCCAATCTGTCCACATCTTGTACAGATCAGCATTTAAGCAACCATACCAATAGTATACAATGCGTGCAGGTAGAAAGGTTGTAGATCAAAAGTTTTAACTAACTTTTGAAATCTGAAGGAAAAAAAACCAAAACAAAATGCTACCCATAAAAGCCCTTTCTGCTTGAGAAAGCCCCATTGCTACTGCTTGTTAAATAGGGATACTAATTTTGCTAATAGAGATATAGTCACCAGTAGAACAGCATCACTCTTATTCAGGTCTGCCTCTTTTTAAAGTTAAAAGGTATGTCTTTATCTTAGGGAGAACTATATCATATTCTGAACAGCAATACAAATACTTCTAAATTAAGAAGCATTCAGGGAAAAAAAACTTCCAAAGTTATCATTACTGTCAAAATTTAATTTTCATTTTCAGTTTGGACTTTATACTGCTCACTTTTATAAAAAAGTCACATGCCCCAATAACACAGGAGAATTTGAGTTTATCATTTCGCTTTTAAAACACTGTAATAATTAAAGAAACTAAACATAGAAAGACTGTTATGAACTTGACAGATTTCTCTCACTTAAATCTAGTGACAAAGGAACAGCATCAACAACAAGTTTCTTTATGTGGGTAGCTTCACTAAGACATCAAAAGTCACGTTCAGGCTTCACACTGCCTCCGGGAACTACTACTATGTTGTTATTGAAAACAGGGTGAGAACTATTTACCACTTTCACTGGCACACAGCATCTGAAAAAACCAGCTACGGCATATAATAATAAAGCACATACACAAAAGCAAATCAGATTTGCCCACTGATAGATAGCACGTGTATATCGAAGAGTGCAAACATACTGACCAAATCCAGGTACTAATTACTCCAAAGCTAGCTGTCAGCATCCAAAGTAATCCAGATATTCTGCCTTTTTAACTTTTAGTCCTCTGATCAAAATGACACTGCCAAGTACTTCTTGCTTCATTCAATTCCAAACCTTCATAAAAACCCCAAAATAAAATGTTTCTTTCTACCAGTCTGTTGTCTTTATGAGGACAACAGCGATGTTTTTCCCCACCACTGCTAAAGGAGCTTTTATGTGACTGCTTTAAGATTCTAATTGTACAATATCATTGATGAGGTAACAAAACACTCCAGATATGGTTTGATTGGCAAACCAGAAGCATCATATGTAGAGCTTGAAAAAAGTCACATCTTTGTTACCAAGGCAGCACTATGAGGAAAATTCCATTAGTAGGACCAAGGATGAGAGCCTTAGGTTTAAGGGACTGAATATTTTCAGTGACAGAACTGCAGAGGTGGACCCCTTTACTAAAGGAGATCAAACCGAGCCAGACAACACCAATGTGCAAATTTAAAAGCAAGGGCTACATCTTTAACAAGGCCTGTCCTCAACCATGACAGACCCTTAAGTGCAATACAGCATCAAGAAAAGGTATGTATTGGGAGGGTTGAAAATGAACAAAGGGAAACAATATAAGGAAAGAAAGGCCAGGAAACATGCAGCACTTGCTATATGATGCCAAAAATCTTGAACAGTAGCATACACGGTTGAAACAATTAGATGTCACATATTCCCTATTAAACCTATACCATTTTGGGGTAGAAAAAGATTGGGGTGGGGGGGGAGGGCAGCTAGGATTTCTGATCCATTTAAAGCAATATTGAAATACCTATTGTGTCACTTTGGTAGTATAAAAATGTCACAGAAGTTTTAGCATGCTGGATTTACTACCCCCTGCAGTGTGGTTACCAACAGCGCGCGCCCACGCATTGCTATCAGAGGATCTAAAAAGACCTAGAAGCAGTTCTATCTTACTGACTGAGGAACAAAGAAACCTGTTAGTTTTAAAACTTTTGACAGTTTTTTTATGAAAGAGAGATTAAATTAGTAACATGTACAAAATAAGAGAGGGACTTAAAACTCAATCCAATGGAAGAAGGTCTAATAAGAGAAAAAAAAAATGAGCAAAAGTTCACGGACTAAGAATTCATCAAAGAATTATGGGTCAAGAACTACTAAATTAAAGGCTGTGACTTGGATGACTACACAGTCCGGTGGGTGGCGAATTGGCTAGACGGTCGTACCCAGAGAGTTGTAGTGGATGGGTCGGTATCGACCTGGAAGGGTGTGAGCAGTGGGGTCCCGCAGGGCTCGGTCCTTGGACCGATACTCTTCAATGTCTTCATCAGCGACTTGGACAAGGGAGTGAAGTGTACTCTGTCCAAGTCTGCGGATGACACAAAACTGTGGGGAGAAGTGGACACGCCAGAGGGCAAGGAACAACTACAAGCAGACCTGGACAGGTTGGACATATGGGCAGAAAACAACAGAATGCAATTCAACAAGGAGAAATGCAAAGTGCTGCACCTAGGGAGAAAAAATGTCCAGCATACCTACTGCCTAGGAAATTACCTGCTTGGAGGCACGGAAGCAGAAAGGGATCTTGGAGTCCTAGTGGACTCCAAGATGAACATGAGTTGGCAGTGTGACGAAGCCATCAGAAAAGCCAATGGCACTTTATCATGCCTCAGCAGATGCATGAACAGAACCAAGGAGGTGATACTTCCCCTCTATCAGGTCCTGGTCAGACTGCAGTTGGAGTACTGTGTGCAATTTTGGGCGCCGCACTTCAAGAGGGATGTGGATAACCTGGAGAGGGTCCAGAGAAGGGCCGCTCATATGGTTAAGGGCTTGCAGGCCAAGCCCTATGGGGACAGACTAGGGCACCTGGACCTCTTCAGCCTCTGCAAGAGAAGGTTGAGAGGCGACCTTGTGGCTGCCTATAAGTTCATCATGGGGGCACAGAAGGGAATTGGTGAGGCTTTACTCACCAAGGCGCCCCTGGGGGTTACAAGAAATAATAGCCATAAGGTAGCAGAGAGCAGATTTAGACTGGATATTAGGAAGAACTTCTTCATAGTTAGAGTAGCCAAGGTCTGGAACGGGCTCCCAAGGGAGGTGGTGCTCTCCCCTACCCTGGGAGTCTTCAAAAGGAGGTTAGATAGGCATCTAGCTGGGGTCATCTAAACCCAGCACTCTTTCCTGCCTATGCAGGGGGTCGGACTCGATGATCTATTGAGGTCCCTTCTGACCCTAACATCTATGAATCTATAAAAATCTGCAGCACTCATTGGCAGGTATGTGTTCAATGCCAGGCTTACTAAGAAGTTTATTTTCATCATCCATAGACAGTGAAGTGGAAGCTTTCTGCTTAATACCACATAAGTAATCACAACTGACAAAACTTTGCATTCACAAAAGGCTTAGTTTCTCTATAATTTGTTTCTTTGCAGCAGACACACCAGTCAAGAAACTGAGTTGAGATACACGTGATAAAACAAACAAGTAAATAAACTGCCTAAAACAAACTTAATAAACTCATTTCAAAAGCCTGTGGACCATGACTGAACTGACAAGATTTATTAGACGTTTCTTGTAAACCTGAAGTCAGAGAAGACTGCTGGACTTAATTGATTGCATATAAATAAGCAGTAGGCTCCATTATTTCACTCCAGAGAACCTCCATTATGATCTGTTTGTTGCATATTACTGAGAGCTCTTCGGAAACGATTCTTGCACCCATTTTTTCTCCAATAAACTAGGAGCAACCATCTACAATGAACAATGACTACGGACACATTGAATTTTCCAAATATTCTATTGATAGGAGGCTGCAAAAATTGATGTTTTGTACATGCTTCAAAAAAATAAATGCTATTATACTAATTACTCCACAAAATAAAAACTGTAAAGGCATCATACGGAACCTGACACATATACCTATTTAGTTTCACTCTTAACTCCTGTTGAGAACTGGGGTAATCTACTGAACAAAATATAAAACTAATTAGCTTGCTTCCCATTTCTTACTGGAGCAAAAAGGGTGTCCTAAACAAAACTGGATTAAAAATGAAGAACTGAAGCTAAAAATTTCCATTCAGAAGACTTGGGGTGAAAGTAGGGCCATAGGAACAAAAAAAGCCAAATGTTTTATGTGAGAATTGAATATATCCAATTGAAATAAATATACTTACATTATTGCTGCATTACTGTCCTCAGCAGCTGACTCATGATGAAAGCTACTTCATTTCACACAGGGATAAAAAAAAAATGATATTCACGAGGAACTCTAGACAGGAATGCTACAAATGACCAACAGCTATTGTCTGCACAGAACAATGGCCAGAATTGAACTATCTGCCAACATCTAATGCAGTTTTGCTGTTTAAATTACATCCCATTTCACATGTTAAATAAAGTACGATAAAAACCTGTAAGTCCACTTTCATACCCAGCAGGCTACATCACAAATACTTTACAAATAATTTAAAACACTAGAAAAAAAAGCTGTATTTAGTACATGCAGTTTCAGATTTCTCTTTCAAGAACACGATAGGAACAAACTGAAATGCTTGGAAATAGGAGGCACCAATACAACCTATTTGCCAAGTCCTACTAGTTTTTCCAGCTACTTTTCTTCTTCAGTCAAATACTGCAAAATTCATGAGTCCTCTCCTAAGGTGGATTAAGACAAGCTTCTGTTATCCACACGTTCATGCTTAACCACGACAAACTTTGACAAAGTAGATTTATGAAAAGCCATCAAAACATTCTAAAAATGCAACCTAATATATGACAACAAGAAACTGCTGAAATAACCTTTAAAATGTCTACTCCTGCCTCGATCCCCTGACATGAACAATTGCAGCTAATAGATATTACAGCTTAAACTATTTTCCTACCTTATAGTGTATTCTATTTAAATGCATTGCTTTAGGTCTGAAAAAGTCTACATGTTTACCCAGAACATGTACTTATCCAAACCTAATGTAAGAACTTCTTACTAAATACAGAATATCCTAATCCAACCATTATCAGTGCTGGAATAAACAGCCCCAAATGGACTAGCTCTCATCGTTTACAAGGATGCTCAAAATACAGAACTTTTACAGTTACAAAAGGTACAGTCACATTATGAAGTAGACACTAAGGCTGTGTGGCCCAAGATTTGCCCTCGGCCCCCTGAGCCATGCTATAGGGAAGAGCCAGAGGAGGAAGGGGATGCCCAGAGACTTCAGCTGCTGTTGCAGTCAGAGCAATAAGGGGAATGGAGCATCGGCAGGAGCCCAGAGGTCACAACTTAACCTTGGACAGCCCTGCTATAATGTAAAGCAACAGCCAAAAAAACAAAAGGGATGAGTTATGCTCTTTCCTAATGTGCAGTGGACTTTACAAAGAGAATATACAGATATCTCCTTGAAGCTTCAGTAATTATCAAACTGGTATCTATAGCCAATAGGAGTGATATCTGGGGGCTCAAAGCACATACACTAAAATAACCTTTTTTTTTTTTTTTTAAATCATTACTCATGTATAGATCAATAAAGGTAATGCCTAATATACCATCATCACCACTGCCAACGTGGACTGAAGTACAGCAAAAGTTAAGTGACTCAGCCCGTGTGCAGGTGGGACTGGGACTGACAAGTTGGATCCAGCCCGCAAGCTGTGTCTGACACCCCTGATTTAAGACAACAGACAGGTAGTTAGCCATGTTAGTCTGAAGTCAGGCAGAAGGCAGGGTAGAGATGCATCTTACAGACTAACTAAATCAGACTCCATAAGCTTTGTGAGCCTGACCTCACTTCACCAAATGCTATGAAAGGACACACGCAGAGCAAGCTATCAGAGAGATTTGAATACAAAACACAGAGAAAGAGGAAAGGGAGGTGGCACAGTACTGGGAGAGGCACATTTAATACAAACAGGAACAAAAGGGTCACACAAAAGCTAATCTAGGTAAATGGGATAGCATTCCATAGTCCTTGTTTAGACCATACTTAACCCAATCCAGTTTATGAATGATTTCTTGCTCTGCAATTGTGTTTGTTTGTTTTGAAAGTTTTGTTGTCTATAAAACAGGTACTCAGGAACTGAATGTTTGGGAATCTGAAGTGTTCTGCTACAGGCTTGCATGTCCTTCTGATGTCAGATTGGGGGTTCATTCATTCTCACATATAGGGATCATCCTGTCTGCCCAATGTAGATGGCAGAGAGGTACTGTGAGCAAGTGATGGCATATATATGACACTGGTTACAGTCAGTTACTACTGTAAAAACAGAACCCAAGATCCCAAGTTCAAGGCTTCCAGAAGTATGCTGAAATAAGCTGTTACTAATAAAAGCTTATGCATCACTGATTTAGTCTATAAGGTGAAAATCTATCCTGCCTTTTGCCTTCCAGAACTATGCCATGATGAATGGCCATGTTCCTTCCCCACACTCCCAGTACCCTTTTCCCAACAGCATTTTAGTTCAGAAAGTTTATATTCCCTCCCTATACCCCCAGTCCTTTAGAGTTTTGGGGTATTAACATTTTCTATCATAAAAAAGGTTTAGCACACTTGCAGCAAGTTAGTTCTTATCAAGAGCTCTTTCTTTGTTTCTTTCTTCCTTTTTTCTTTCCTTCTGCAGCTGAAGGACAGATTTTCATCACCAGTGCTTCTTGAGATTCTGCCAGATCTAATGAAGCCCTGATGCTTGTGATATTAGTCTCTTCCAAACCACAATTATGATCATAAGAACTTCTGTTTGTCATAATCCTGGATCTAGGCAAGAACAAGGACTATTGATCAGCTGCTGATTGAATATACACAACAGATATAAAAGATCCTTTAAATGAACAGAATTCTTTTAAAAAAAACACGTTTTAACATAAAGAACAGAGGAACAATGCCTCTTTCCCAACCCCTTCACCGGCCCTTTTCTTTTTAAACAGTTTGTTCTTTGTGACAATGATTATGTCCTCCATTTACTTGAAAAAAAGCATTTTTATAGATTTATTCAGATCTCAGAAGCAATTAAAGTTAACTGTTGGACAAGCTTTTGGCACCAGGTGCCCTTTTTCAGGAGACCTGATGTCCAAAAGGATCATTTAACAGGTCTCCCAACTATATTTTGGTTCCAATAAAAAAAATTACAAAAAATTCCTGCATCTCAGACATTTCCTAGACCATCATGGCTACAATACTTCAATCCTACAACAATACACAGAGACTAGTTTGCTAATCTGCAGTCAGGCAGAAGGCAGTGCAGGCGGGCACCTTAGAGACCGGTTCAAAGACACAAATCTTTCAGAGGCAATGGCCTATTTTGTCAAATACTATTATTATAAATATAGATAATTCATTTGAGGATAGCTGTAAAGAAACTACGAAAATAAATATTTGTTTAAAGCTATAGCATATGCTTATAGGTACCCTTCATATTGCAAAAGGCTCCTTTAACAATACGCTTCTTGAAGGCTTTATTGTGCTAAGTGCTACAGATAAAACAGGGAGACAGTCTTTGCCCAAAGTTTTTCAAACTACATTTCATAAATAAAATATAAAGCTCAACCTAGCTACCAATGGCCAACTGATCATTGTTATGATTGTATAGCATAATGTGAAAGGAGAAGTGCCAGGAACAGAGGAGGTCCTGGGATCACAATCACCACATACTTACCTCAGATAAGAGAAGGAGTACAGCTGGAGCTAGGAGCACCCCGCTGTGTTTCCACAGCAAGTGCTCCATCCAGACTGGCAGCAAGAGAGCCTGGAGCAGTACTTCCAGCCCCAGAAAGAGGCAGTTAGGGAGAGATCGCAGTGTCCAAACAGGGAAGATACTGAAGGACTCTCCTGTCTGTGTCAGCCTGCAGCAAGCTGCGGTGCAGTGGTGCACGACAACAGGCACAAGTGGCTGGAGGAGCACCAACAGACACAAGGATCACTAACAGAATGCTGGGGTGGCTTGCTTGAAGAAGGATTGAAGCCCCGGGCTGAAGTAGGTACCCGATAAGACGGGTGATGTGCAGCAAAGGAGCCCCAGCCTTCTGCGAGTGGGGCAGTAGAGCCAGCCAGGCCTGAATTCATCTCTAAAATTGATTATCCATTTTGTAATGGCCAAATGAATTGATAGAAGGGGATCAACCCCAGATGAATGCTTGGACTTGAGCTGACTTCCATTTGGGACTGATAAATGAATTGTTAGAGGAGGATAAACCCTGAATGAAGGAAGGGATTTCAGATGATGCAGTTTCTGAGATGGTTAAAGAACTAATGGAATTGTTTGATTAAGTTGATTTACTTTTTGAAGGCTGTTAGTCAATTAACAGAAGGGGAGAAACCCTGAATGAGTGGCAGACTGAACAGGATTGAGCTGCTGTGGACTTCTACTGAATTGATTACAAGAGCATGACCAGGATCCTGGCGGCATAGGAAAGACCACCATACTTGTGACAAGAAGTCAAGGCCTCCAAAAAGAAATCTGATAACATCTAGGATATGGTAAAGGTGGGGTGTATGGGGAGGCAAAGCACCACAAAGAAATTCCTCCGAGGGACAGGCCCAGACCTATCTGCCAGTATAACCAGCTCCCAACTTTAAACAGGATCAAAGACACAGCAGGTGAGAAAGATAACACCAGTGCGGCTGTGACAGCACTGATCACTATCCTGACATCATCTTCTGATAAGTCAGTGGGCCAGAGAGGGCCTAGATCATACAGCACCTACCCCTAACACATAGGCTTTCATGAGCCCAAACTTACTTCATCAGCTGCTACGAAATGACATGCACTGAGCAGTGTATAAAATGGAGAGCAGAGGGGGGCACCTGATGCCCTCACACTTGTTCAACAGCTATATTTATTGTTTGTATTTATTCAGATTTCAAGAGTAATTAAAATGTAGTAGGGCTTTTTCAAATAAAGGGAGAATATAATCCTTGCCACAAAGAACAACTTGTTTAAAAAGAAAGGGCAGGTGAAGAGTTTACGACACTGATCTTCCTTTGAGCATGATGTTAAAGTATTTTTATTAAAGAATTTGATCATGCATGTCCTTTCACAGCAAATGAGCTGATTTTGGGCTCACAAAAGCTTATGCTATATGCACCTCTGATTTGGGTGCTTATACACCCTGCCTTCTGCCTGACTTTGGATTAACGCAGCTAACTACTGCTCTCTGACTGATCGCTCTCAGGCACCACTGCAGAGGTGGATTTTAAGGAATGGAAAAGACAATCATACAAGGTAGATTAAGGAGGTCAATTCCATATTATTTTTTATATATGAGAGAGAACAAAGCAAGGTATATCTGTAAGCAGAAAAATAAACACTGAAGCTGGCAGTGGTAATATGGAAGGGGTAATATATATAACAAGAGTGTATGAGAGAAGGACAGTATTTTTATAGCAAAGTATTGGTAAACTTTTATATATTTGTAAGTTTAGGTTGGTAACTTGTTGAGCGCATTCAATGGCTTAATACCGTGGTGCTACTTCAATTTTAGGAAGTTATTATGTACACATGGGATACAAAACCACAGTGCATACCATGTACATGCAAATATTTATAACCAAGTATTATGCTTTCGATGCTAAGAATTAAGTTTTCCTTACAGAACTATCTGGTATCATGTCACCATATTCTAATCAAGACAGACTGGTCTGAAGATCTTACTTGCGTCTTAGTCATTATACTGTGTAAGCCTCCCACAATTTTGCCTCCTTGGTTATACCAGAAAAGAGATGAATATTTTTTCAGCCCTACATTTACTACTTATACTAGCTTCACATTTGTAGCCAGGGATGCAGTTGTTCAAGGAAAAATAAAGGAAACCTAAAGCACACTCGTAGGCAGATTTGTATCATGCATCTCCTTCCACTTAATTGCCTCCACCATAAGTGCCCAGGAAGCACGCGCCCCCCCCACCCATCTTCCCCCACCCCAATCCAGGGCAGGGTATGGATCACCTGTCCTGTTTTGGAACACCTCTCCCCACTTTCTCACCCACCCCATATAGGGAATTTTGGTGAAATATTGTGCAGGGAGGGGTGCTGACCCAGCTTGCAACAGCTCATTAAAACTCCCTATGTGGCTCCCAGGGCCAAATAACTGCCCACCCTTGATCTAGTAGTAGCTATGTCTACATTCTACTATGGGCATTTCCCAAGTTTCTGGGCTTTCCCCGTTGCCACATGGGACTGAGAAGGAATTTTTTTACCTCTCTCATGTTGCCCCCCACTTCCTCAGCACTGAGTGGTGTCTGCAGCCAAGGCTGGGGATTTTGACTGGGGTGTGCAAAGGCTTGCATTGGGACTTAAACCCTACATCCAGGGTGAGACCAATCCACCATATTTGGATTCAGGAAGGAATTCTCCCTCATGGTCAGATTGGTACAGACTACGGGGGTTATTGCATTCTTCTTCAGATCTCCTGATCATGCCCCTCTTCTTCAGATCACTCAGGTGTCTTTTAACAACCTTCACAACAGTAGGATGTTAACCACGATTCCCGTGCCTTCTTTACTTGTGGAAAATTAGGCTGTTATGTCTTGTGGTCAGGGCCGACTACAGCTTTGCTAATAGGTTAGACAGTGGATTTGTATAGGATGGTTTGGATAGGGGTGATCTTACCTCAGAGTCTCTTCCACCCCTACTTTTCTGTGATTCTAAGACATTAACCTCATGCTTCAGGGAAGAAAAAGAAGTGTGGGTGGAGGGTCTTATACTTCCAAAGAAGATCGAACTGTTCAAGAGAAAAATTCCTTACTTCGTATCTGTTAGGTCTAACTGGTAAGAAGTATAGGGATTTTTGCCATCCTTAAAGTGTGGGACATGGTCTTCTTTCTAGAATCATTAACTTAATTAATCTTCTGTATTATTTCCGAGAAGATGCCAAAATAGCACCACTGTATCCTTTCCTTGATTTTCATCTGTACCAGGTTGTAAGGTAGTTTCAGGACCAAGTTGTAAGGTATTTTCAGATTTGTTTTTATAAAGGTGCTTTGTGCATAAGTAGTAAAAGGATTTTTGGATAGAAAGGTTGCCTGCAAAGCCAGGAACCACACACAGATGCCTGGGATACTGCTTTCAGGGCTGTATCCCAACATTTTTCCCATTATTTCTCGATTAAAAGGACCATATTCTAAGAATTAATCATTTTTTTAAATCATCACAGACTGTAGCAGTTTTGGTAAACTGCTGCCAAGCAGGATATTTTCTTGGAATGTGCACTGGTGCCATAACTGCTTTTGAGTCTGAAAAGCAGCCTGGTCAATATCACTGTCTTCCCTTCAAGATAGTAGCACATATGCTGGCAAATGATCGGGTAAAGCTGATGTCTGGCGCACACTGCAGATGTCTGCCGCATATTCATAGTGCAGATAACCTTCACTTGTATTTCTAAACCCAATCCTGTCAAAAAGCGTCACATGTACAATAAAAAGGAAGAAGGCCATGCACACAAGTTTGAACTTCTCAAAAGAAACTACTGCTTTTAAGAGGATATAAAGACCAAAAGCAGAAATCAGTTTTTCCACAAAACAAATGAGCTCAGCTTTTCCACAATACAAATGAGCTTTGTTCATATTAAAAATCACATTAGAATGGGAAAGACTGTCCTTCCATATACAATTTTTTAATCAAAGTTTCACTACAGTGAAAGCAGGGAGTTAAAGGTCAGGAGTCCTGATCCATTCTGGTTCTGACAGCCAACTGCACAAGAAACTGCTGCACAAGATAAGTTAGTGAGTGTACAGACAATATTTCATATTGATCATTAATTCAGAAGTTCAGCATGGAAAAAGTAATATATTATATAACTACATATTCCTGCCAATATAGCGTATTCTATTTAAGTGCTTACCTGAAATGTGCACTTATCCAAGATTAAATGTAAAGAAGGCTCAAATACAATGGTATCAATGCTGTGTTATTAACACACTAAAAAATGACAAGCGCTTCCTCATTTTCAAGGCATCTACAAGTTAATTTGGGAGCTCTATAAGAAACCTTGAAAGTGACAGGTGCTGCTAGTCATTTTTAGAGCTAATAGGACAGTAATGCCTGTTTAAAATGGGACTGCTTACTGCACTCCTTGTGCTCTGGTACTAGCAGCTCTCAAACTGATTAGCTCCTCTCATTTTTCAGATTCCAACTATCATTATAGTTTTAACCCTGATATGTTTTCAAAAGTTGAGGGAGAAGCTTAAAAACTGACTAACAGCTGTTTGACAACTGCTTTTTTTCCTTTTGCAATTAAAGAAGAGTTGAATTACTTAAATTTAGTATACCAGTTAGCCCAAGTTCAATTAATTTTAAGGGAACAGTGGGGCTGAAAGATGCCATGCATTTTATGCTTTTCACCAACATGCAAATACTCAGTGTTTGTTAGAGTGTAGGCAAAAAGGAACAAATTGGGACCAGTGGCGTGTTAAGCAGTTAATGTATGCATTAATCCAGTATGGATGTAAGTAGTAGTACTGCGATGGGTTGAAATAAAGATTGCTGAAACTAGCAGGTTTTGCTATTGCCCTTCACTTAAGGAAGCTGCGAGAAACAGATAAGCAAGACCGCTTCCATCAGAAGCAAAAGCAAATCCTAAGTTGCTCAAAAATTCAAATGCTTGGGCAGCTGGGGCACAACTAGATATTGTTTTGATAAAGATACTTGCATAAGTGGATGAAAAGTCAGCTCAGGCAAAGGAGACAAGAGTAGAGAGTCAGGCAGCTGTAAGAAACACCTAGAGTCAATTTTTGGGGTTGAGATGCTGGCTGGACAGGTTTGGAGGGGCGAGGGAGGAAACCCATTGAAAGCAATTCGCATCCTGCTCTGTTCAAGTAAAACTGCAGGTAGAGCTGGGTACCAATGCCATTTCTTTTTTCCTAACTGGAAAAACCCATTAAGCCTTGCTGAGTGACTTGAGCCAAGAGGAGCATAATCCCTCTCATCCTGCCCTGCCTCACTTCCCCGGTTCCACCATGACCCGGAGGGCATTAATCCATAGCTGGCAAAGGAATCAAAGCTTGAAAAATCTCCAGGTCCCCCATTTAACTTCATCTCCATGCACAAGACACCCCTTAAGCAGCTGTTTTCCTTCTGAAGAACGTAAATGCAGACACGGAAGTCTCCGGTGCTCCCCAGTCATTTTTTTCTCCCCCACAACCCCCCTTAAATATGTTACATAAATAAATATATAACCAAGCATACATGTCAAATTATACATTTAAATACACAGTGAATGAACAATGAATATAGAATCTTATGTGTATTTTATAATCGGGCAATTTATATCTGTAAGATATATCTAAGGTAGAGCTACAATAAAAAAAAATAAAAACGAAATAAAACCGATCCCAGTTTCCCACCCAACTTATTCCCAGTCGTCAGCAGCACGTGCCTTCCCCCCTTGAGCACGTGCGCAGACTGCATCACCCCCAGGCCGGGACCCCCGTCTATACGGAGCCGCTCCAGGTCTTTGGAGGCTCCCCCCTGAGGACGCGGCGCGCGCCCGGGCGGACCCACCGCAGCGCCGCGGGGGGCGGGAGAAGAAAGGGAACGTTCCACTGCACACGCTGAAGAGCCACTGGGCCCCCACGACTGCAGTGCCCCGCCGGGCCAGGCGGCGCGAAGGGACGAGCCCAGCCCCGGGGCTGGGGGGGGGGGGGCGCACGGACCCACCTCACCTGCCCATATCGCCAGCGCTAGGTCCCATTGAGAAGTAGTAACCGCCGTCGCTTCCCGCCCCCGCCCCACGCTTCTGCCCCGCCCCCTCCTCGCGGCCCCGCTCCGCTCCGAACCCGGCCGGGCAGCCCCGCCCCCTTTCCGTCACTTCCGGCGGCGCCACATAAGTTCCAGGCGCGGAGCTTCAGGACACTAAGGGCAAAAAAAAAGAAAGAAAAAATTACACACAAGTCTCCGCTGCGCGAGACAAAGTATCGCGATACCTCCGCTAGGCCAGGTGCGTGACTGGGGTCCTGGCGGCCCCTCGCTGCAGCCCGGGACCTCGAGGCGCGACGCCTGGCTCCTTTACGATGCAGGAGTGGGGTGGGGCGGGAGAGAAGGGTGGGGGAAGAAATAAAATGAATCGCGCCGGGGTGGTTGTGCGCATGTGCTGGACCTCGAAGCCGGAGGGGGGCAGGGACTACAGCTCCCGGCGTACATTGCGCCGCTCGTGAGGGCGGGGGTCCCTGCATGCACTCCACCCACCTTCGCGCCAGTGTCAGAGTGACCCCGGCTACGGGCCGGTGCATGCCGGGAGCCGGAGTCCTTCAGGCAGGGCCGGGGCAGGGGGCAGACAGATGTGCCAAGACCCGCCCAGCCCTGCCACAGCTGAAACGCTTTAAGCGGGATACGTCTGTCTACCTTTGTCCTGCGTTAGGTGGGGCCCTAGGTAGGACAAGAGGTAACATGTCTCTGTGCCCCAGGGCTGCCGCCTCCTCCACTGTCACGTGTCAAGGCATGGCGCTGCTGCCCCAGGTGGCTGCTCCTGGGCACCCTGGGGTAGGATGGGGCAGGTCAAGCCCCTGGAGCATATGTCTGGCATTCCCACGTATACAAATGCACCCAAGGGAGTCTTGGGACATGTCTCTGAGAGGGGGCTACTGAATTTTACTCTTCAAGGAGATTCCCTCCCCTCCCCAAGGTGCCTCTACAATAGGGGGAAAACACTGCCTTTGCCAGGATGTCGGGGGTTCCCCACCTACAGAGATGTGCCCCAGGACACTGTCTTTCTCTGAAAGCAGGGAAAGCCAGACAAGTGCTATGGGGAATTGAAGTGCCCAGTCCTACCTGGGGTGCCCAGGATCAGACCCCTCAAGACCCTGGAGCACCTGCCCAGGACAGCTGGGGCGGGTGAGTAGCTTGGGGCTGCCTGTACTTTCCCACAGCAGAGCAAACAGATGTCTGCTACAGTAAAGCCACACAATGTATTACCACCTTTTGTCAGAGACACTGGTATGGTGCAACGAAGGGTAGGGCTATTTGCTCACCAGTTGTGCCACCATATGAATCTTTATGGCGGCATAAATGCAACTTCTGTTTCTACCTAAGATGACATTGGTACGATGATGCCCTCAGGGCGGCAGCATCTTACACAAGGGAGACCCGTTCTGGAACTGGGACTCCAAGTATCTGCATGGAAGTGCCATCCTTGAGCCCACAGAGCGCAGTGCATGGGTGACAAGCTCCTGTGAATCCCAGCAGTGTAGCCATACAATAGTGATCTCTGACTGCCTTGCATCACTTGCCATTATCCTAGGAGGAAGGACATACAGTTTTGCCTATTTTATAACAAAATACATGGAGTCTCTGTGATGTTAAATGACTCTGAGGTCCTGTAGGCTGGGTGATGGAGAATGGCAGAGAAAGCTGAGTAATGGTGGCAGAATGTGGCCTGAGATGGGGTGTGCAGTTGAGAATGAGACTGTGCAGGTGCTCAGGGCTGATGAGCACTGACAAGAGAAACAACATAAAAAATCAGCAGGTGCCATTGTTCCATAGAAGAAACTAGTGCAGATAGAGTTCTGGTTACATGGGGATTTCAGTCTCTTGTCCTTACTTTCTTTCCATTTCTGCAAAACAATCTGCTTCAGAGGTACTGAACTTCATAGCCATCAAGTAAAGTGTTATCTTAGCATTCGGTATTCAGATGACCATGAAGGACAAGTAACTGCGTGGTCTTCTGTAATAACGTGGCTTATAATAAAAACAGAGAATGCCCCAATTTGCTGTGAATAAAAGGAAATGGCAAGGAGGGAAGAATTGGAAAGGGATGAAGAACACTCCAGATGGTTACGAGGTAAACCTTATTTGGCTTTTCCTTCTAGGTCTGAAACTAACAAAACATTTAAGCACATACTTAAGTGTCTTCTGGATTGAGACCTCTTTCTGAATTAAAACAGACGTTTCTATCATACAGTCTTCTACATCACTTTTCCAAATGTTACAACAGATGCTTTTGTTTAAGGAAAGTGGGATGCCACAGCAACATGTAGCCTTGGTACACATTGTTGATATTAATGGAATCGAGTTGACAGCAAACATGCAGTATCAATTGCTCAATATATTTATGTATTTACATGCTCACCTGAACAGTTAAAAAGTCGGCAAACTGAAAAACAAAATTCACTGGCATAATGTTTTAATGTTGAAATGGCAGCAGTGTCATAGTGAAAAATGCAAGGTACAGTCTACCCCTTCCAAAATAACCGGCTGGTGTCAGTTTTTCTTAATCATCTGTGATGGTATAAACATTAAGACTATCTGTCATATTATGTATGGTCACGAAGTCTAGTCTTGTGACTCAGTACAAAGGTAAAAGGGGAAAATTGCTTATGTACCAAAACTAATGACCTACCTGTAGTAAGGAATGATATATGTGGCACACCAATGTCAGGGCTTCATTTTGTTCCAAATGAAATAGTGGGAGTAGGATCAAACTGGTATTTTGAGGACTTATTTATTGCTATTGGATCAGCTTTATGCAAATAGCTTCTTAAAAAATCCATGGAGCTTGCATGGATGTTTCTGCCCTTCACTTATCATTGAATGGTAATTATTCTGAAACTTATTGCTAGACCCAAGATTTTTCTTGCACAAATGATGCATTTTACTAATGGCATTTCAGTTTTCATGAACAGAGGAAAATCAGCCCGTGTCGGAAAGTAATTGTTGCCTGAAGCGCAGTCTGACTTGGGATTTCAGAATCCTGTTTGCCTGGCAGATTAGTGAGCAAAACAAGCTTTCATGGCAGTCTGTTTGAGGAGTTACTTTTGCCTGTTTGTCTATTTTTCCCTCCTCCTTCAAGAAGGAGGCTGTCTGTATAAATGTTTAGAACAGACAGCAAAACCCTTGTATTTGAGCCATCCGGGTCTTTAAAAATCAAATAGAAATCTCTCTCGGTGGCTTCAGTTTATCTACAAGTGATGTGTTGGAAGCCCCATTGTATGGAATTTTAAAAATAAAATTTACAAAACAACATTATGTATGGGTAAAGGAATCAACAAAATGATGTGATAGATTTTGTGCAGATTAGGTAAAAAAAAATAGTGGAATGTAGTGACCAGTACAGTGGAGCAAAGTGGTCAGAAATGGCCAGAAATGTATAGGTGATAAAATTGCTGAGAAAAAAAGATTTTAGTTAGAAAGTGTAAACTTAATCTGGAGGGTATCCTTAAGTATATTAGTTAGGATAGGTGACTTTTCATGTCCTGATAATTTGGGAAACATATATACCTTGTGAATACTGTTTTAATTTTTTTTTAAATTTCCTGTATCTTTATTTTGTATTCCTCTTGTTGAGGGACAGGGGGATGGTGTGAAGGCACATCTGTGATGAGGCAGCATCTGAATAAAAATTGGCCTGAGCAGAGCAAACTGCATCTTAGCTAAAACCTGGATTCTCCAACTTCTTTAAAACTCCAGCTTCTTTATAAACCACAGAGATTGGGTGGTCCAACTGGACAAACGAAGCTAGGGCACAAGAAACAACCAGAGGGCAGTGTTTCAGAGAGGGGACTTGGACCATGTTCATGAAGAGGTAAACTGTAAAAAGAGGGCCTTCAGAGTTGGAACTCTGAGAAATCAACTGGGCAATCTAGGAGATTCACACTAATCTCATAGTCTAAGCAGTTGGACCGGGGAGTGGGTGTTACAACTCTCAATGTGGGGTGTTAGAATTAGAATCTGCACTGGAGAGTATGTCTAGAAACCCAGTGCCAGATAAAATGTCTAGGCTTCACTCACACTTGGGAAAGATCAAAGAAAAAAAGCCCCGTGGCTCCAGTAGGTAAAACTGAAATGCAACAGCCTTGTGCATGTCCAAGAGAGGGAGCTTAACTGAGGCTTTTATGGTTTGACTTTATCTCTTGATGTTCACGCAGAAGGGAATACTGGGGTTGGGAGGGATCTAGTCTCCTTAGAGTGAAAGTCACAGCAAATAAATTTGAAAGTATTTATCTGTTTTACTTAGATAAAAAATGGTCCGTAGTGGGAAGAATGGTGGTCTCCATCTGAAACAGATTTCACATTACAAACGAACAGGAGAGTATCATCCAACAACACTATCGAGTGAAAGAAGTGGAATAAGAAGAGCAGCCAAAAAATTTGTTTTCAAAGGTAAAAAAAAAATACTCTTACCATTTTGGCAAATGCGTTTTGTTTTGTTTTTTGCTGTCAGAATACAGTAAGGCTGTGCTTGCCACCAGATTTCCTTGTACTTGCTTTATAATTGCATGCTCTCATGTCTATCTTTGTTGGCGTGTAGAAATAGTTGGCACGATCCAATTTGGCCTCTTTTTTCACCTGGTTAAGTTATATTTAAAGAAACAATTCAAGTCTACTTTATTTCCTGGTGAAACCTGCAGTAGTTAGGGGCCATGAGTCACAGGAACCTAAAAGATGAATCCTGATCTTCAGTTCTAGACAAGGAACATTTAGTGCATCACATGAAGAGTATACATGAGAGTAGAGTAAAATCCAGAGATAGCTTTGCCACGTGCTGCATTTCCTTGATCTCAGAGTTCCTCCCTGTTCTATTTCACAGCTCTGTTCTTGTGCTTATGCCTGCTCTTCCTATCCTACCTCTGGAAATAGTACTCTGAGAAGGGAAGGGTAGAGAGGAAGTGGTGTTACAAACCAGCTGGTGAAGTAGTTGTAGCAGACAAGCAATGTGCTTCATCTAAAATAACAACAGATTGTACTTCAGAGAGTGTATATGAGGGAATGTGGTTTCTTTTGTGCTGGGAGAGACCAGATATTCCTTTGTAAAATATTTAATACAGACCTGTACACAACTGAAAAGGATGGGTAAAATCAGTTTGATTAAAACCTATAACTAAGCATGCCAAATAATTCAATTGACAAAACAGCCAGAGAATTCTTAGTATTAACATAATGTTTTTGTTTTGTTTTCTTCCAGAAAATAAGTTATTCTATGTAGGAAAAGACAGAAAACAAATGCGCTTGGTAATTTTTTCAGATGAGGAGAAGAAGAAAGTGCTAGAAAAATATCATGCAAATACTGCAGGCACTCATCATGGTATATCAAGGACTCTGACCTTAGTGGAATCTAGTTACTACTGGACTTCTGTAACAAATGATGTCAAACAGTGGGTATGAGTCATAGCTATAGAGTTTTGTTTTTTTTTTTTCATCCGGTCTCTGTGCTAAATTTGTTTGCAATACGTCTGATTACTTTGTAGGATTCTTTTACAAGATATTTTTTTTTCTCTTACATGAATTGCCCAAGTATCTGAAAAGATATTTTGCTTAAAATAAAGTGTATTATAATTCTCCCCTTCCTTCCCCCAAATGACATGTCCACACAGTAGTGGCAGCAGCATATCCCAGCTGGGGTGTAATAAATATGCCCTTGTCCACCCTCTCCTGGTCACATATTCCAAACCCAGAAATATGTCAATATGGTTATTCCAGATGGTGGCTCTCAGCCACTTCAGAGACTTTCAAGAGTGGCCATAGAGGAAAATTCTAGAATGTCTCCACCAGCTTATTTCAAGATTTAGAGCATGCAAACTGAAGTGGTAGGCAGGGTCTTTTTGGTAGCATCTTGGCAATGTCAGGCTACCACTGTTGTGTTGACATACCTGAGAGACTTAGGTACGTAAAATCTCTTGTCATTTAATGAGACTTATGTTCCTGGGTACTTCTGACAAATCTACCTAAGCTCCATATGTTTTTGGTGAGACTCCTGTTCATAAGTCACCGAGGGACTTCTGATAATTCCAGCCCGTATCACTAAGGGGCTGATAGGGGAGCAGGGAATTTTGTTAGAAAGCTAGAAACAAATTAAACATTGATACTAGGGAAAAACTTAGTCACTGGGCTAGATCCTCAGGATTTTGGCTGAGCTCTTTGTAGCTATAAAACCCTTATTCAGCAAAGTGAATATATGGCTCTAGACTTTTTAAGTTAACACCATTGCAGTCATATAGTAACAAGTCGGGAGGTACAAACTTTAAGGATATACCGCCCCTGATTAGCAAGCACTGTAGCCATGTTACGGTGCTGTTGTGTATGCGCGTGCAAGAACCACCCTTCAGAAGACCACATGGCTACACTGCTTCTGGTTTATGAGGTAGTATGCACAGAGCTGCCTTGCCCCATGTAGACCTAGATCAGGAGTGGGGAATTATTTGGGCTAGAGAGACACTTTTGGAGTTTTAGTGAGCTGTCATGGGCCAGGTCATCACCCCCCACACTGCACTGGGCTGGGACAGCACCCCTCTCCCCCTGAAGCCTGCAACAGCTCAAAGCTCCCTAAGTGGCTCTTCCCTGGGGCCTGGCCCCACGCAGTCACCACCTGCTGATCTTGGGGTTCCATGGAGACTGGCCTGGGACCCACATGAGCAGGGCTCATGATGCTGAGCAGATAGAATGGGGCTGTGGGCAGGTGGGGAGCAGGATGGGTGGGCAGAGCCTGGTCTGGGATTGTGGGGCTGTGACAGTGCAGGGCAGGGGCATGCAGGGAGCAGATCACAGCCCCACACTATCGCTGCCCCATGATCCAGGCCCTGTCTGCCTGTCCCACTCCTGACAGCCGTTCCCTGCCCACCCACGGCCCCATCCCACCTGCCCAGTCAAGTGCACGCTGCCCAAGAGGATCCTGAGCCAGTCTCCATGGAGACCTCACCTGCCTTCTCCATTCAACACCCCTGGCAGTGGGTGTGGGGCAGAAAAGTCAGGGTGCTTGGGCAGTAGGGTTGAGTTTGACAGTGGTGGTAACTCTGGCAGTAGCAGCCAGGAGCCACCACCGCTAGGGCTGCCAAGAAGCAAAGTCCAGCTGCTGTACTGCTCCAGCCCCACTGCATGCCCAGGAGTGTCGGGACCAGTTGCACATGCCATGGCCTGGGTTGCCCCCTGCATCTGGGTCAGGCAGGCCCAAGGGACCTGCCTTGGGCTGGATAAAATCTGTTGGTGGGCCAGATTGAGCCCATGGGCAGTATTTTGCCAACTCCAATCTAGATCCTAGCATCAGTGGCTTGCTCATAAATGTGCACTAATTGCTGTTTCTCCTTTTGTTAACTGTAGTTCAATAAATCTCAGACCATTCATAGTTTCTTAGTTAGTTTCATAGTTTCTAGGGTCAGTAGGGACCTGAACAGATCATCAAGTCCGACCCTCTGCCCTGAGCAGGAATGAGTGCTGGGATCTTTCTAATAAATGATAAGGAGCTATACTATGTTTGAATGCTCCCTGGTGCTCCTCCAGCCTTAGCAACCCAAAATGCCTCCTGATGCTCACATATGCAAGGTTCCTGCTATGTCCTTTTATGGGGTATAGCCTACTACATACAGGTCATTAGAGCATGGGTAAGGACTGAAGCTGTGTCCACCAATCCTTGTCTCTCTTTGGTTTTAGGTATCCCTCTGATACAGGTCAGATGGCTGGAAAAAGTCCTTGCCCCCCATTCACATAAGCACCAGATAAAATCTGGTCCTGAGACGAGATTTGCATTTGTACAGCTACACCCGAATGTTCAGTGTAGCCAAATATTTGTTACTGTTAGGACTTTCAGTTCCTGAAGAATGTGATGCATCTTACAGATTAGGTGTTTTAAAAAAAAAAGTCTCTGCTTTTAATATAGACTTAATCTTGGTCTGTACCATGTTACCGCAAACAGCATAAAGCTAACATCATCTTTTCCATGTACCTCACTTCTGTGCTGCCAAAGTAGGACTAAAGATGAAGAATAAGTTTAAGATACAATGCAAGTTAGTTCCACACCAAGACATGTCATACCAGCTCCTGTCCTCTGGTGGTCTCCACAGGTTAATTCCTTCAGTGGCATTAGCAGATGGAGAACTCTCTTTTTTAATTTATATCATCAAACTGCAATGTTCCTGTGGTGGGACATAGATAACCCTCCCTCTGTCCGCAGTTAAGGACTTCACCATTTTATAATCTCCCCAGAACCCCTCTTTCCAATTTACCTGCTATTCCTAACTTGTTCAGGGTCACCTGTCAGAATTTTAGGGCAATTCGCAGAAATTCAACATTTTTTTTGCAGAAACTTCCTTGGGACCATCTCGCTAGTCTTTGTGGAAGTCTCCCCAAGGCCATCTCAGGTCCCCTTCCAGACTTTGCCAGTAATTTTTAAGATTTTTCTGAGTCCACTTAAATAATTTATGTTACATTAATTTCTTTAGCTCTTTGTTTCATTTGACTGGTCCTCCTGTTCAGCACAAACTTTCTTTTTGGTCTCTTTGGTGGCCAAATTACAACAGACAAGTTCTTGGTTTCTTTCATTTGTAGTTCTGAAAAGATGGAGCCAGAAGTAGATGGGTCCATCCACCTGGCAGTACCTAAGCACCATAGTAAAGGTGGGAGTGAAGGGACCCTCTCTCAGGATCAGGAAGTTAAAGGTTGAGATGTAAACTGCTTCATCTACCCCAAATATGCAAAATGTGTTTTCTTTCTTTAGCTAAAGATCTGGTTCAGAAATTAAATAATACTAGGTTGGAGAAGTGTGAATGAATGTAATTTAATGGTGCATGACTGACATGGTTATCTCCAGGGCCTCATTAAGATAATAGATATTTCTATTTTTATTCTATTGATCATATTAACTCTGTCTGTCACTTTTTATTAATCTCTCTCTATATTGTTTTTCTTCCCAGGTGTATGCTTGTCAGCTTTGCCAGGTGGCAAAGAACACAGCTGTTACATCACCCATATTGCACCCTATCAAAGCAGAGGAGCCATGGACAGCAGTTACTATAGACCTAATGGGACCTTTTGATGCCACCAGCAGAAGCCATGTGTATGTCATAATCATAACAGACTTGTTCACAAAATGGCTTGTGGTTCTTCCACTGGCTGACATCTCAGCAGCTGAAATTGCTAAGGCAGTTGTCAGTGTGTTTTTCTTGTATGGGCCACCTCAAAAAATGGCTATTGATCAAGGAGAAGAGCTTGTTGATCAGGTATGGGAAACCAACCATGCAAAGATGTTATTTTGGAAAGATTGCAACACTCTAGTATTTTAGACCATCCCTGACATTCAGGTGCTAGATTTGTAATGACTTGTTTATAAAACTTGATGGTCTCAAATTATCTAGCTGGGGTCAAGGCTTTTGAGTTTGCTGTGATTTTTGAAGAGTTAGAACCTGGTCCAGGATAAAGATTCATTATGCATGGATTCTCCCTTGTATATACTTTTTTTATCTCTGATCACTAAAAGGTAAAGCTATCACTAACGATTGAGGAGAAATCAAAATATTTGAATAGCAGCAAATGACAGATTATTTTTCTTGAATTGTAATTGTTGTAATGGCTTATGAGCAAAGATTATAGTGCAGCCTGTTTCCTTTATTATTTCTAGCATAGATACACCTGGAAATGCCAGTCACACAACAAGAACCCACTTTGCATGGGACTGCACAAGCACAGAACAAAGTTTGTGCTTTACAAAGTTTACGGGGAATTTACAACCTAAGTCCTATCCCCGTTCTTTGTAGAAATGTTTTGCCTCTTCTTTGTACTAGAGTTTGAGGGTACTTTACTACAGGGGCCAGCAACTTATTAACAAGCTGCAGGATGGAACAACCTGGCTGTGGTCTGACCATGGGCTGAGTGACTTCCACGGAGTGTCAGCAGCAGAGAGCTTTCCCCACACCCATGCTTGGGACATGCAGCTGGGACCATGTCTTATGCTGCTGCTGCTTCTCCCAGCCCCTGGCCCTTCCTGGCTGCAGCGTGCATGCAGCTTCCCACTGATGGGGACTTGCACTGGGGCTAGACATCTGCAAACTGCATCTTTGTTGCTGCTTCTCCTCCCTCCCCCTCTCCCCCACCCCCCAACTCCCACAGCAAAGTGGGCACAGCTGGAAGCTGCTCTGCCCCAGCTCAGGTCCCCATTAGCTGGAAGATGCACCCAGGGAGCAGGGGGCTGGGAAAAGTGACAGCGGTGCAGGTGTAGCTTCCAGGTGGGGCAGACTTGTGCATGGACCAGGCATCTGCAAACTGCATCCGTGCTGCTGCTGCTACCTCTCCCCCCCAATCTGTGGTACACAGGCGGCTTGCAGTTGTGTCTGCACCACTGGAGGGGGGGGAGGGGAAGGGGTATAGGGAGTGGGGAGAAGCGGCAGCAGCATGGATACAGTTTGCAGATGCCCAGCCTCAGTACAGGTCCCCATTGGTTAGAGGCTTAAAACTTGCCACAGCAATGGAGCAGGGGACCTGGGAAAAGTGGCAGTGGCATGAAAACAGGTTCCAGCTGTCTGACTAGTGCAAATGGGGAGTGGGGGAAGTCCCCTGGCAGTGTCATACTGCCAATGCCATCAGGCCTTTGTCAGCCTGGAAGCTGGGAGGGTGGAGAGAAGGTGGCAGCAGCACAGGTGAAACTGAAAGTTGTACAATCACAGCACAGCACCTTGCTCCCCAGCCCTGACTTGGGTATGGGCACAGGCAAAGCCCTCTATCTCTGTAGGCCAGATTCAGCCCATGGCCTGTATGTTGCGACCCCCTGCCTTACTGTGCATGGGCAGTGGTGGCCAGCCTGGGGCTCAGGGATAGCTTATGGTCATTGAAGATAACTGTGCTAAACCTGTTTTTGCTCATCAACTGGTAATGTGTTCCCAATGTCATACCCTTGCAAATATTTGAATTGGCTTTGCTACCTCCTCTTCAAAGGTCTCCCATGGTCCCTGCTCCTTCCCAGCACCAGAAGCAATTCTTGTCTTGGGAAAGAAAAAGTTAAGGGCCAGTCGTCATTTACAGCTCCTGATTCTCCACCCGAACTTGGCCCCAGGTTAGAGTAGCATGGGAGGATAATTTAATTTATACCTCTGTGATCCCTGTGAACCATATGCCAGCTGGAGATAGGTAGAACACTTGAACTTTTGCCAGTTCCACTTTCTGTAACTAATACAGTCTTTGCTTCAAAGGTTGCAAGACGCCTTTGAAAACTTTTTAAAACTCTTCTGATACTGGAAGTCAAAACCATTTTTGAAAATTTTATTTGCATCTGTTTTGCATCTAATGACATTTTGACTAGATGGAACAAGTCAGCAAAGTGACTTGCCCGAGATTAGTGTAATTCAGCAACTGCACCTAAATTAACATCTGAAACATTTTTGGCCTCTTAATTTTTGCTGTCTGATGATTTTTTTTGTTATATGTTCTAGAATCATAGGTTTGAACTATGTGGAAAATAACATAAGTGATGCTTGAGGAATTTTACACTTTCAAAGGTCTTTGTGAACACAAATCCTCACAACACCTTTAAATTTATCTGGATCAGGGGAAAGACTAATTGACTTGTTGAGGCCAGGCAGTGAATCTATGGCAGAACTTAGTTTATAAATCTGAAATTCCATGGTTCTAGTTCTGTTTTCATTCCTTTAGGCCACTCTACCATGTAAGTCTGAGCTTCCTTGTAGGGATACACATACAAGACAATATTTTCCCATCACTATGTGGTTATCAAAAAGATAGAAATTATACTGAGTGTATTACTTAGGCACAGAATATTGCAGTGCATGGAAACAATGCTTGTGTCTTTTTGTCTTTACAGATAAACAAAGAACTATTTGCGCTCTTTGGAATGAAACAAATAGTAATGTCGTACCCTCGGATGGAGGACACAAATGAAAGAACATGCAAGAAAATCAAAACCTTTCTTAACAAATACTGCATGGACCATCCAAATGACTGGGATGATCATTTATCTGCTATTGCCTATGCTTTTAACTTGACACATTTGGTGTGTTTAGGTTCTGTCTATATGTTGCAAGTTGTGACTGAAGTTGGTTACAGAGTTGTATGCTAAGTTTGCCTTTTTTCCCTTTAAATAGGAGCTAGCCCCAAACACGCCTTATTTCCAGATGTTTAATCGGAAACCATATATATCAGAGATTTCAAACATACCACAGGAAGTTGAAGAGGATAATAAATGTATGTTTGCCAAAATACTTGAAGCAGTTAAACAAACTAATCAAATATTGGAGGAAAGGAAAGCTACAGATTGCCAGGTAAATCTTATGCTTAAGTGCTATCATCGAGACGACTGAAAAGACATTACATGATGATTCTGGACATGTAATACAAAACAAACACCTGAAGAACATTAGGTATATTTGATGAGGAATTAACTGATGGATTAATTGACTTCTTGCGTACTCTTCCACCCCTGTATTTCTGTGAAAATAGTCTCAAAGATCTTTTTGGTGTACTACTTCTGCATGCTTCCTTACAGGCTCTGTGTTCCTTCAATATTAAGAGGAATTGCATATGTTTTAGGAAATAAGCTTTGACATATCTTGTTTGTTTCTGTAGACAGTGAAAAATGCTCAGGATGAACAGCAAATGGGAAATAAGTTCATTATTAAAAGGAAGCCAAAGCAATTAAATCCACTTCACCTCAAAGTTGGACATGAAGTACTTAGACAAAAGAAGAACTGGTGGAAAGATGGCCGTTTTCAATCAGAGTGGGTTGGTCCCTGCATTATAGATTATATCACAGATAATGGGTGTGCAATACTACGTGATAACACAGGGTCCAGGTTGAAAAGACCCATCAAAATGTCTCACCTTAAGCCATATAAAAGAGGATCCAGTGATCAAGGTGAGCCTTTTATTTTTCTAACACCACGGTCTAGCAGAAGAGGGGACAATGCTAACCAAATACATCAGTGTTAATTACAAAAAGTCTTTATAGTTATTAATACCTTTATAGTAAATGTTTGGGTAGGGTCTGGCCTGCAGACAGAACTAAGGAATCGTGTTTAAACCCTGTTTAAAAATAGCTTCTATTAAACTGACTTCTGACAGAGTTTGGCTCTCTTCATGGTGGCTGGTGAAAACAGATTAACAGTAAAGTTAGGCTGAACTACATTAAAAAAAATAAATGTTCTATTTTTGTTTCTGTCCTGCTGTGATCAGAAGCAAGCGTGCTGTAATTAGGATTTGTGTTCATGGTAAAATGGAATTTAAGATAGTTTTCATATTTTGAGAAATGTGGTCCTTTTGGCTAATGCAAGATGGTGCTACTTAATGTATGAATGTTTCTAATGCTGTAATAAGACACCTGTAATGCAAAATCCAGTTCAGGGGACTGTTTCTGGGGGATTGTAGCGATGAGATTTCTGTTTATATGTATAAACCTTAAAATCTTATCTTCTACTCTTTAATAGTGAGTGCTACTGAAAATTCCCACATGCCTTCCCAATCTCTACCCTTTATGTAACATGTTCAGCTGCAGAAAAGAACTGATATGCATTGCTTGTTGTAATCAGAAAAGTTTTTTTTTTTTGTTGTTGTTTTTTTTTTTACCACTTGTACTATCGCTGAGTCACCTAACATGACATTTGGAAAGTAGTGAATAGCTAAGCTCTTTTCCAGAGAACATAGCTATTGAGCTTAGTCTATTTATTTTTTAAATGCCATGCTATTAGGACGTGTACAGAACCTGTTGTTAAAAATGCACTAGTGTCATTTTTTTTAAAAGCTGAGGAACTTAGAAAAGTAACCTAAAACCAATTTTTGAACTTTTTGGCTAGGAACAGAAATTGCACATAAGCCAGAATAGGGGATTAAAAACCAGTCTAAACCTGTAAAAGAACAGAAGTTGAGTGCACATAGATTGGTTTCAAAATGGTGGAACCCAATTTAAAATAGATCTGGATGGAGGTAGTATCAGATTTATTCAGTTTAGGTTAAAATGTTCTGTTGAACTTCTGTGCCAGATCCCCTCCCAACACGAGTTACCTTGCAGTCCGCTAGCATCCCAGGATGCTTTGCACCTCCCCGCTTGCAGGGCAGGTGGGTTAGCCTTGGCCTGCACTTCAGCTTATCTGTCCCTGGGCTGTCACAGAGCTGAGGCAGCAAAGCCTCTACTCCCCAGCCTTGTGTCGTGCCTGCATCTGTCAGCTGGGCTGTGCAGAGTGGGGAGGGAGCTGAAACCCCCACCCTTGCCCCCCCACACAGCCAGAATCACTGGGGGGTGCACCGCGGGGGCTTTCTCCGCTCCCTCACTGACTGCCCTGGCACCACTGCATTCCCTAGCCCCAGCCCCTGCCATTTGTTAGGGTCTGAGGGGGGGTGAATGAGGGGGAAAACTGAGGACCCCATTCTTGCCATGGCTCCCCCTGACCCAGCGAGAACTGCTGAAGAGGGAATGCACCACAGGGGTTTTCTCTGGTCCCCTGCTGACTGTCCTGGCATGGCTGCATTCCCCAGCCCTGCCCCCTGTTAGGGGCTGGAGGGTAGGCAGTAAGCAGAGGCCCGTGCTCCTGCCACAGGGGCTTTTTTGGCTTCCCCACTGGCTGTGCTGATGCAGAGGGCCAGTCAGCTGGGAAGCAGAGAAAGCCCTCATGGTGCCACTCCCAGTGATTCTGCCTGAGTCAGGGAGGGGGCCCGGGTGGGAGTGGAGGCCTCCACTTTCTCTCCCATGCGGGGTGGGGAGGCTAGGGTGAGATTCTGTATTGGCTCTCCCCCGCCCTGAGGCTGACAGCAGGGGGTGGAGGGGAGGTGTGTGTCGGGGCCGAGGGGCTGTGGCCAGCAGCCTGGGCACGTGGGCCGGGGAAGTCAGCACGGCAGACTAGAATTAGGCACTGATGCTTGGAGGTTGATTAAAGATTGTTTTACTTACACCGTAGATGGTCGCGGTGCAGGCAGGAAAACTTGTTGTAGATAGAAGAAAAGAAGAAAACTCGAACAATGAGAGCTCTCTGAACCGATACGAGAGTCCGAGCTGTGACTCTCAACGAGCGTGCAGGGTAGGGATACGTCAGGGATCGTTCGGTGACGGGGAGAGACTCTTGATGGCTGATCAAACCACCATTTGGTCCGAGATTTACATAGAAATCCACAAGGTAATCGTGGACTCCTTGCCGGAATTCTCTCGGATTTCTCCCAGAATTCTCGGAATCGGGGTTCTCAGGATCCTCCTGAGATTCTCAGAGATCTCCGACTTGGGCGGAACCTGCTCAAGCCTCTTATATGGCTAGCAAGCCAATCGCTAGCCGCCACGTGGGAATAATTTAGAAACAGCCAATAGTGGGACACAAATTTGCATGCGAGTGGCGGGAACTCCTTTGCACCGGGGTTTTCTCTCTGCAGCTGAGAATTGCACCGTGCAAAGAAAGCTCCAGATGGCGGGAAGTAATTCTGCAGTGCTGAAGCGCACACACAGATACTCATTAGGTTATGACATCCCCCCCCTTGCTGAAGGCACAGCTGAATTATATCACATGCTCGTCACTCGGGTCGTCAAAAGCTCTCACAACTGGTTGTTGAACTAAACGGGTAAATGCAAAATTAGCTAACATAAAAAGTTCGTTCTCCAGGGATCGAATTAAATAATAGCCGGCACATACACATACACACATAACCAGATTCATAACAAAAACTGCACGATTAGGGCTTCAGTGGGCGTCATGGCGAAGGCGCACATCAAGCCCTCGCTTTTGCTGATGATGTTGTCCCTCTGTCTCTCAGGGCTTTTCTCCGCCACGCGCTCCGAGTCCTGAACCTGTAAACAAAAACTCTCAGAAAATAAGTTAACGTATATCAAAATATTTACAAAACCCTCACACAATAGGGCGGTTAGTTAAATGTGCTACCACTTCCCCAAAATATATAATACAGGTGTTTAAACACGGCTAGAGTGGAGCCGACTCTCTCTTGCACGATCAACTAGATGAAATCGTCGAGGAGCCGTCGTCTAGCTCTTCCAAATAATGAAAACCCAACTCATAGGCCAATCGCCATTGGCCTGCGTCTCCCAAAATCCGAAGTTGCCGTTTATTGAGTCCAGAACGCTGTAGGAGGAATCCAAACATGAATCGCTCCTCTGGTGTTCTCTGTGGCAACGGTGGAAGATCGGATTCGCGATGTCTTGCACCTTGAGCCTCGGTCGGGTGTCGATGTTCCCGATCGCTGGATATTCTTGGCTCCATCAGGATACGCAGTCGTGACAACTGATGCAGAAGATTACTCACGGGTTGGTTCACCATTGGGTTAAGCAGAATCCAGAGGACAACGATGTTCTTTTGCCCATAAACCTCAAGACAACTATCTATGCCGTGGATGGTCACTGGAACGGTTCCAGGGTTTCGCAGATGACAGTGAGGCCGTGGTCTTATTTGCTGGAGTGGTTTCAGTCCCAATGTACATGTTCTGGGGTTCCAGGCACAGTATGATACTCCGATGATCGCTAGCATAAGTTGCTCTGCGCCAGTATGTTCTGGCCGGCCGTCATGCCATGCGTGGGATTTCTGGCTTATCTGTCCTGCAACAAGCGCTGGAAGTGGAATAGGCCAGTGAACGTTAAATGTCACCATGTCGATATCAGTGACATGCCCTCTTCTCCACGAAGCTTGTCTGATTAAGAAGCTTGCTTCTTCTAGGTTCAGCAGGTCAGACCCAAGTTCCACAACCAGATGTCCCAACCATACAGCTAGAGTTTCTTCAGGTTGGATTCTTGATTCTCTATACAACTCCTGTAGTTCAGTTCTAGTGCGAGCGTAATAGGTAGTAGCACGAATTGTACCCTGCGGATTGATGACTCGACTGGTTGTTGCTACAGGTTGAGGCGTTGCTGCTGTGGGAGTCATTGCTGTTATTCTGGCAGGAGGGGCGGATGCACTTCTCCGCTCAATTCTCCCTTCTGTCAGCAAGAAGGCGTGGTCACTGGAAGCGACGCTGCGTCGGTGGGCGGGGTCACTGGCTGAACTCTCGCGAGTTCCTCCGAAGCTCCACCCTTCTCTTCCGGTTCTTCCACGCGGTCTCCCTCTTGCTCGGTGCCATCTTGGCGTGGCGTCTCAAGATTTTCTTTCGCAGCCGCCTCTTTGACCGCTTGAACGGCCATACACAGCTGGGCTCTCAAACTTGCATTTTGCTGCATTAAATCAGTTACAGTACGAAATGTTGCAGTTAACATTCTCCCCTTGTTGCATTTTGGGGCCACCCTCTCATCTGCGGCGCGTCCCTCCGTCTCCAGATCTTTGCGGAGCTCGGATAGACGCTCGCAACCCCTCAATTTAGACATCACCATAAAGGGGGTGAACCGGTCGATCGGCACTGGTTCTTCACTCTCCCGGGCAGATCTTAGGCAATGGGCACACTCCTGGGTGAGGGTCGGGTTTACTGCGCCTGCCGGGTTGACTCTGGCAAGGGACATGGTGTCGAGGGGCCTAAACAGGACCCGCTCATCGCTCATTATACACCCGAATGCCGTGGGGTGAAGATACACTTCCCTCTCTCCTGGCGCTCCGTCTTCGGAAGCTCCCTCTTCTCTCTTCAGTGAAAGGCGTCCGCTGATAAACCTCTCACCCGTTCCGCCCACCTGGTGGTAAGTGATATGCGCCTCCAGTTCCACGACTCTTGCTACATCGCGTTTCCCACTTTGCCAAGGGCAGTTCTCAGCTAATTCTAGTTCTATCGTGCTTTCCCTGTATCCCATCCTCGTCGCCATGTTGAGGCCGAGGGGCTGTGTCCAACAGCCCGGGCACGTGGGCCGGGGAAGTCGGCACGGCAGACTAGAATTAGGCACTGATGTGTGGAGGTTGATTAAAGATTGTTTTACTTACACCGTAGATGGTTGCAGTGCAGGCAGGAAAACTTGCTTGGTTACAGTTGTAGATAGAAGAAAAGAAGAAAACTCGAACGATGAGAGCTCTCTGAACCGATACGAGAGTCCGAGCTGTGACTCTCAACGAGCGCGCAGGGTAGGGATACGTCAGGGATTGTTCGGTGACGGGGAGAGACTCTTGATGGCTGATCAAACCACCATTCGGTCCGAGATTTACGTAGAAGTCCACAAGGTAATCGTGGACTCCTTGCCGGAATTCTCTCGGATTTTTCCCAGAATTCTCGGAATCGGGGTTCTCAGGATCCTCCTGAGATTCTCGGAGATCTCCGACTTGGGGAGAAACTGCTCAAGCCTCTTATACGGCTAGCAAGCCAATCGCTAGCCGCCACGTGGGAATAATTTAGAAACAGCCAATAGTGGGACACAAATTTGCATGCGAGTGGCAGGAACTCCTTTGCACTGGGGTTTTTTCTCTGCAGCTGAGAATTGCACCGTGCAAAGAAAGCTCCAGATGGCGGGAAGTAATTCTGCAGTGCTGAAGCGCACACACAAATACTCATTAGGTTATGACAGTGTGCCCAGCAGCCAGTCAGGTCTACCCTGCTGATTGGCTTGGCTCAGCTACCTTTGGAAGTGTGCAGCACACTGGGAGGTATGTGGCAGCACCCTCAGCCTGCTGCCCTGGGCCAGTGCAGGCATCCCTGTGGGTCCTTCAGCCCCACTGATGGCAGAACGTGTGTTCTGTTCCTTTCCGATTTATTCTTTGCAGCTTAGAGCAGAGGTTCCCAACCCCTGAGTCGTGGCCCAGAAGGGTTGGCTGCCAGTCCACAGGAGGGCTGGCTGCCAGATCAGAAGTCCAGAAGTGACCAGCATACTGCAGAGCGGCAGCCAACCCTTTTTTATATTGCTGCTCGGCAGTATGCCAGTCACTTCCGTACTGCAGTTTGCCGATCCTCAGTTTGCTGGTCCATGGTCATTTCTGGTCTGTGATCTAAAAAGGTTGGGAACCCCTGACTTAGAGAAATCCACAAAAGTTTGATTGATTCCACCTCGGGCCTTTTGATTGCCTGTACTTAGCTTTTATTTCATAGGAGAAAACAATCCTTATGTCTGTTGCCTGCCTCTGTACATGACAGATCATGGCAAGAAAAATTGGCTGTTTTTTAATTTCCCAGAGATGTAATGAGAAATTAACTTTTATGTTTCTTATGTGATGATCCCAGGGCCCAGCATTAGTCCTCTGTTCTCTTTAAGGCTCCTGAATTTCTGTGAAGATATATGTGTACTTAACTTTATGTGCACACACATTCCCATGGGCTTGCAACTGTTACCATGACAACAGTAGAGCTACTGTCAACATGAAATGTTAAGTAGACTTTGCAGGATCAGGGCCTAACATGTTTTCTACAACATTCTGCTTAACCTGAATCTAAACTTTGATTTTGCTCTTTCTGAAGTTATGTATCAGAGAGTAAAGATACCATTTGCCAAATAAAGAGAAAAGTCCAAAATGAGAGAAATCTGTTGCCAAACCTAAACACTCTGGTATTTACAGGTACTGAGGTGGGGAAGTGAGGTGATTCAGGCTTTCAAAAGAAAATGCCAGACCATAGCAGTGATCCAAACACTTCAAGTTGCATTCCAACAGTCAGCAGGACCTTTTTACTTTGTAAACAGTTGGGAGTAAGGATATTGGAATTTGACAGAAGACAAGTTAGTGGTTTCACCCTATTGGTGACCAATCAACAGCTCAGGGGCTCAGGCATTTACATGGAATTAAGGCTTTTCTACCAGGAGAAATAGCCCAGAGAATGCAATACCCATTCTATAATAGGTCCCCATGCAGACACTTTTGGAATTGGATTAAATTAAACCATACAGGTCATGTCCAGATGAGCGTGGCCATGCAGTATGTGGCACCGCAGACACATCTGCGGCACCACATACCGCATGTTCCATTGTTCTCTGCACTGCAAGGATGTCCAGGGGTCAAAAAGAACTGTGGGGGAAAAAAAGTGGAGTGGTGAACATGGCGGCAGCATGTGCCACCCAAACTGGAGCCTGCCTGGCCAGAGTCGCACTCTGTGGTCGGCCAGGCTCTGTGCAGCAGGATCGCCTCTGCTGCAGCCCTGGGAGGCCCCCAGAACCCCAGGTAAGGCTGCCAGGGCCAGCACAGTGCTGGCTCCAGCCTCCCCTACTGCACCCGGGGTAACTTGCCACGCACTAGAGGGCGTATGGCACAGGCATTCTCTGGGGACAAGTAGTGGTAGCATAAGGTGCGCTGCTGGTAGATTTCCCTAGGGAACCAAACGTCCATGCACATCTGCATAAGACATTTACTGCACAATAGACTAGTTAGCTGCACCACTAACATCTCAGCATCTGCATGTGTGCCCCTATTAGGGTAGAGTAAACTAATTTACTCAGAAGCAGGCTAGTACTTGTAAATACAAATAAATGCAAGTACTAGCCTGCTGCAGAGTAAAAAACACTCTGTGGCAGCGCATGTATTGGTGCTACCCAGCTGCTTCAGTGTGGGGTCTGCTTGAGCCCCCATTGGGCCAGGGGGAGCAGCTCTGGCTGACAGGCTGATCCCTAGAACCCCTTGCCAGCCAGGGCTGCTCCAACCTGGCTAGTGCTTAGCGCTCCGAAGTAAATTGCTCCCAAGTGCATGTTTAAACAGTGCACTCAGGAACCATTAACTCTAGAGCAATGAGTTCCTCAGTTTACTCAGGTGCTGTAACTACACATGTAGATGTGCCCACTAAAGCATTGTTAGTGCCCCATGTAGATGCACTAGCTATTCCTCAACAATGGTAATACTTGTGCTTAAGTGTACAATCTTTCCTGGTTTGCAGGAGATTTTTCTCATTAAAACAAGCCCTGAGAGAACAGTTTTTTCTATTACCTTTAGAAAAGAAAGGCGTACCTGCTCCATCTTATTCTTAAATACAAAATAGGTTTGACTAAAATGAAAAAAACATTCTAACTATAACCAGTTGAATCAGAAGTCCAGCCCTTGGGTACTCTGAAATCTGGTAGAAGATTTTATAACAGTAGTATATACTGGCATTTAGTATGAAGTATAATCTTTATTCTTAAGATCTTCAGCCTAGTGTGCCCGCTCTCCCCCGCTCCCCATCCCTGGGTCCCCTAGATGGGGCTCCTCAGGGGATTTAGATATAACTTCACTCAGGTTCTAGATTTCAGCAGGGCTCAAATAAGTGGAATTACATACCTTGCTACTTGGATGGGGGCAGTTCTGGCCATGTCTAGGAAAAACACATAGGAAACTGAGATAAATAATAGATGGGCTGCTGCTTAGCTTAGGCACCTCCAGATTTAGGCTACCAGTAACAGGATTTCCTGGATCACAGGTATGGATTTAGGTCCCCAAAGTCCCCCTCAGTCCCTTTTTATGGGTCTAATTTGAAGGCCGGCACTAAGATGGTATTGCCATAATACAGAAACTGCTTTAATCTTCCTTAGTTTGTCCAGCATCAGCTAAAAATGACTTAATGTGAAGGAAATGTTGTAACACACATTTTGTTGTTGCAGATGAGCATTACTTTCTACAAGGTGCAATAGTGGTTGACCATGACTATGTTGGCTTATCTGAAAGATCCTGTGGGCTGGTCTGCCAAGATGCCATCACCGAAGGGGAAGGAAACACCTTTACAACAAATGATGAGTTGCCTACACCTGACAAAGCCCTTGAACTGTCAACATGTAAAAGTCCGCAAAAGTCACAAAAAAGTGATCTTCCTGTATTTATGGAAGATCACAACATTCCACCAGCTAATGTAAACTCAGAGCAGTGGCCTCCCACCTGTTGGACTCTTCAGACCAAAATAGAGAATACCTAAGTAAATAAAACTCCATGTTATTCTTCTGTGGCAGAAATGGTTCTATGCTTCGGTGGTAGGCTGAAAAAACTTTGGAAGTTCTTCATCCTTTGACTAAATTATAACTGTTAAATACTTTCACTTATTTACTACTGTATGTGCTTTGGAATATTGTAGGACTATGGGGTTTCATTTTGTATATGAACTAATGTGCCTTTGTTGTTCCACAAAGAACATAGGGAGAGCACAGTAAAAGCACATTTCATCAGATTCAATTTCAGTTTAAGCTACAGCGTATTGATAGATTAATCTAGTCTTACTTCATTTTTCTAGTTCTTGATTACAAAAGTCATAGCCAGTCATTACATTATATGACCTCTTCATTGATCATTAGAGATGATGTGTTCCTTTGTGTACAGATCTTGTAAGTGACTACAACCTGAAGTACATCACTGCCTTCAGTCCCAGGAAACTAAGATAGTTCAGACTCTCCTTCAGCTGCCCTGAAATAGTTCCCACTCCTATTGGAAGTTGCAGGCTCTAGCCCAAGGCTGCACGATCTCAGAAAATAGCAGCTACCAGAAGTTGAATACATGAACAGTTTTGCACACGAAGCCAGCAGGCTTACAGCCATAAGGAAGTACTATTTCTGTCCTGATGTAACCAGAAGCAAGAATGCTGAAATTAGTTTCTGTTTCTGGTAATACAGAGTTTAGCAAAGCTGTCTGGCAGGGAAAGGAGGTTAGAGTCCATCAGGCAGGCTGAGGTCTGTGTCTGTATAAAACCATTCATGCATGTCTCCAGCCTGCCTAGAGGATGGCCTCTGCCATCTTCATAAGCAGCTCTGGATCTGTCTTCAGTCTCCTACATTCTTCTCACCAGAATTCTCACCTTAAAAGAGAGCTAACTACATCTGACTTCCTCACGTCTTACTTTTCGCCTTTGAAAATATGCCAAGATTCAGTTAAATAACTACAAAACCCCTTTGTGTACTTGCCTTAGTGCTCTTTACATGCTCCTATGTTTATACCTGAACTGAATGCAGGTACAAGAGGAGGATACCACCTTCTTTTCCCTGTTTCCCAACCCTACAGTACTCTGGCCTAGGGCAGGGGTGTCCAACTTCTAAGCAGCCAGGGACTGCACACTGTGGGGGCTATGGCTCCTCCAGGCTATATGCTGCACTGTACATAGGGCCCTGCCATGGGCTCCACTGCTGGCTCCCCCAGCATGGTGGGCTGTACTGTGCTATGCCACACTGCCCCCCTGGAGCAGGGGCATGCACCAGAAGCTGAAGGGGGACCCCTGAGCACCTCAGCTGATGCTGCCATCCAAGTGATAAGGACAGCTTAGCAGTGGACAGGTGAGAGAATGTTAACCCTCAGCAGGCTGCAGCTTGCCAGTTGGACAGCCCTGGCCTAGGGAAAGGAGCATAGAGCTGGGAGCCAGTTGTTCTAGTTTCACCTGTTTCGTGGACTGATTAATATCAACCATACTCTGCACTTCACAGTTCTTATTGACCAAGGCTATAGGACAGAATGTATTGTCCACCTTGTTATACATATGTGGAAATAGCACTAGAGTACCATTAGAACTGATTGGACACTGGGTTTCCCATGGAAAAGTTTGATTAAATCAAGTGAATTTTTCCTTGGAAAAAAATTACTCTAGCTAAAAATTGGAAACTAAAACCTGCAGGTTGTCAACTGTTCACCATTCAGTTGGGCATGATAGGATCTCCTGTCTTTGTTTTAAAATGAATTTTAAAAAAATCTTAGGAAATTCAATCAAAATAGATCTACATTACAAAAAAGATGAAAGCAAATGCATTCATAAATAGGAAATAGCCCTGGTAACATTTTGATTTTGTGCCTTTGCCTGTACACATTGGGGCAACATTTTGAGTTATTGCAGCACAGACTTTTTTCACTGGACTCTCATTTGTCAGAGGGCCAGGGTTATTGAACAATTCTCTACTGCTTCTTCTGTATCTATACATTCCCTCTTGGAGTAAGACCAAGCAAAGCTGTTCTTATCTATCTCCTAACTTCACACTGTTTGCACAAGGAGTGCTCTGGCAATTTTCAGCTAGTGGACAGTCTCTTTGGATTCAGATATTTATCAGACAACTGTGGAGCTGCCTCCTACTTTGCTCTATCCCTACTAGAAATAGCAGAGAATCTGCCTGTCATATCTGTAGTATCCCAAACAGAAACCACCAAACTGATCACATGTTGAGCAGGAAAGTAAAGGAATACATGGTTCACAGTTTCTTGGTAATTATATGTCTACTAGCATGGAAGCAGTCACTGAATTCACCAGCCTGGATCACTCACTGGATATAATCAGAAAAAGAAGATTTAGCAAAAAGAATTGTGGATTTCTGAAGACTTTTTCCATTTGCCCCATCCTGAAACGATCAGGAGCAAAATTGCAGGAGAGGTAACTGGAAGCCTGAACCCTTGCTGTGGGTATGGCAGAAAAGCAAGCACTTCCAGAGAAGTCGGTAGGAATGCTTCGAGCAATTTTCCCCCAAAAATATGCCACCAATATTTGAGGCAGTTCTGATCTTCCTGGAGAAAAAAATGAGACACTATTTATATTTGACCTAGCACAACTACACTCTTCTCTGTCAATTGCACAGACACATTTAATTTGCAACAGGGCACCTGCAAATTATTTGATTCCCCACCTTAATTCTTTATAGGGTAGGTTGTGCCACCTGGTGGTGCATTAGCTACACAGAAACAATAGAATTAAGGTGTTCAGGGAAAACAGAGTGAAAGGAAAAGTTGAATTGGGCAAATTCCGTAGCACAGAAACATGGCAATGTTTTCTTCTGCCCCCTCTCTCTCCCCCTCCTCTACCCCCCCCCTTTTAAACTGATACTACTTTTGCATGCACTATTATCTGATATCAAACAATGGGGAGTCACACTACAATAGGAAGTATCTGTACCACACTAAGTGTGTATTTAAATAAGAAACATAACAGAACAGGCCCCTTCCTGTACCTAGAACATAAAAACTCATGCAGCTATTACCCATGCTGTGCCAAAATGTTTCCATTTTTATCCACAGATGAGACATGAATACTTACTATCTTTTTTTCCATCAATAGAATCCCTGCTTCATGGCTGAATCAAAGTGATGACGCATGATTTGGCTTTCACAGGAGGCAGCAACAAAGCTCCTGGAAACGTCATTCTTGAGATCTGGGTAAATGTTTTATCTGCTTGTTTGGGTATAATGCCAAGATTGATGGCCTTTTCTGGTAGATATTCTTATAGTGACCTCATTAGCCCCTTGTGACATCACAAGTGGGTATGGGGATATTTCTCTTTTAGGGATGGAGCTGATGCATTTGATTAATCTGCTAGGCTAGCTAAAAACAAAATGTGCGAGCTTTAAAATCTCACCAGAAAACAGGAGCACAGCAATACTGCACATCAGCAGCTGTCATAATCAGTTTGGCCTAATATGAGTGGGCGCTTTTCTCTCTGCTCTGAATTCAGCATAAGGGCATATTATAGCATCAGACTGTAAAGGCACAGATTATTTTAAAGGACAAAAAAACCAAGGGGAGAAAACATGATTTTCAAGTGTTTGCAGGGAACTAATGCCTAGATTGTTTCACAATATATTAAAAGAACTATTAGGACAGTTTAGATCTTGTAAACAGAGCATTTAGAAATCCAGAAAATGAATAGTATGTATTAGAAGACAATTTTAGAGAGTTCCCATCAAATAGGAAGAGTGAGCTCACAGACAGCTTGATTTAAAAAACATTCTGGACTTGGAAGTTGATTACCTGTTTTGTCTGTTATCTTGAAGGAAACATTACCCAGTCAGTTCTTGCTTTCTCCTGTGATCTTTAAAATTATTATACCTCAAAATCGTACATTAAAAGATCATTCAGGTTGCAAAGTCAAATGTTGAAGAGTTAGGAAGTGCCAGTATTAAGGTTGCCTTTATTATTAAATGTGTCTGTTGGTACAGACAAATGGCACAGTTACTGGGAGCATCTACACATGCAATTAGGGGTTAGCAATAAACTGCAGAGCTTATTGCTCTGCAGGTTATTGCTCCTGGGAAGCACCTGGGTGCATGGTTTACATTTGTACCTGGAGCGCAGCACGTTGAGCCGGGTCACAGCAGCCCCAGCTGGCAAGGGGTCCAGGGGATCAGCCTGTCAGCCTGGGGCTGCTCCAGTTGAGCTCAGTTTGCTGCAGAGGGGCTGAATAGGCCATGAGGTTGCTTCAGCGCAGGGCTAGCTGGCAGGCAGCCCCCATATTAAAGCACCCAGCTGTTCTGCACAAAAAAAACTCTGCAGCAGGGGAGGAATTGTAAATATAAGTCCTCCCCTGATGCGGAGTTTATTAGTTTTGTGTGCCCTAATAGGGGTGCACATGTAGACACTGAGACGTTTACTGTTAGGCAACTGTGCAGTAAACATCTCATATAGACTTGCACTGTGGTGTAATTGACTCTGGATTTTACTCCGTAGTACAGAGAGAGGTAGTTAACTCTGTTAGTTTGAAATCAGTAGTATAGGACTATAGAGACTTACTTAAATTGCTGTGAGACAATGGGTTTTTTGTGGCTCATACAGCCGATTTTGAGTGCATTTCACAGAGCCCCACCCCTCACCATTAATTGGAGGAGGGACTCTGGTGGCCCCATCCCTTGCTGCTGGTTGGCTAAGAGGTGAAAGCTGCCCAATTAAATAGTAAATTCCATGGAGGTATCATATAAACTACCATATTATTATAAATCTAAGTATTAAATTTAAATCTAAATCTTCGTATTCTGGTAAGCATTTTTCGGGGGGGTTGATTCCGCAGAAAATCACAGCCAATGCCATTTTTCAGTGATCATGATGATTGCTGTTTTTCACGGTTTCCGCACAAATCGCAAAACTGCAATTAAGTATGTCCCTAACTATAGCAAGGAGTTGACAACACAACCGACTCTCCAAAGCTAGCTTCCTACAGTCGAAGCTATTGTAACATCTGGCCACTAGGTGGTGTAGGAACAAATTTGCACTGGCCCAGGGTCAAATTGATTTTGGGAGCAACATTGTAGAGTTACTACACATTTCCCAAAGGACACCTGCAACCTGGATTTGAGTGATTTACTGCCAACTAAGGCTGTGCATCTTGTGTCTGTTTTACTTTTATTAGGTAGTAAAATGGATTTACTGCACAGCAGATACTGCAGTGACAGTGGTAGAAAAGCCCACAAGAAGATGCTGTTTTCTGTATTCTATATGCAGGGTTTGAATAGCATGCAGTAAATCATGGGTTGCACCACACAGTGAATGGTAAAGGAAAATGCTAAAGGGAATCACTGAACACCACCCATCTATGCTGAATGCCAGCATCATGTAGGAAAAAAGTTTGTGACTAGATACTTAGACTGTACTTATAAAGCACAGCCAACCTTCATTCTGACACTGCCAAACTTTTGAGTGTCTGATTTGCAAACCTAATATTCTGTTAAATGTTCAGTTCCTTCATTTTTAAGGGGACCACGCTGCCACTGCTGCCAGGTAGAACTTCCCCACCATACCTCTGTTTTCGGGAGATGCCATGTAGGGTCAGACCAGGAGGCAGCTGGGGAGCAGAGGGAGACATCTCTGCTTTAGTCTGGCCTGACTACTGGGGGGGGGGGGACAGCAGCATGAGGCTGCTGCTCAGGATACAGTTAGCCTGCTCCTGCCTCTGTGCTTCCCAGTAGGTAAGGAGCATCCTCTGGGATTCATGCTGCAAGGCAAAGGTGAGAGGGCCCATGCCCATTCTGCAGTGAAATGGAAGAGTTCCCTCTGCCCAAGTCCACAGACGGTGCCATTAAATTCAGGGGACCTCAGAGTTGAAAACAGTTGAAAACCACTGGCCTGGATGTTAAAAAAAAAAGTTTGCTTTTATTTCTTCCTTACAAACTTTGCCACAAGGGGTCACTCACTCACTGCAAAAGTTTTAATAGTTCACATTGTAAAACTATGAAGTAGACAAGTCAGTAAGACAGGATGAAAACACAGTGGCCTGTAGAAACTGTTGGTGGAAAAACCTGCATAGCACAGCCATCCCTTGTTGACAATCATCCCGTGTCAAACAGTGTTCTCAGCAAGAAAAGAATGCTTTAATGACTCGACCAGTGCAAGAACCAGATCCAAATTTGGCCGTTTCACTTTAGAACATAAAGCAAATCTTTCTGCAAACACATAAGCCCTGTTTGTGCATTCAGTGATGTCACTGAATTTCTTGCACTGTTGATGTGAATATACTAGAAGAAATACCGCAGATGACAGCTTTTGAGATTAAAAGAAAACAGGGCATCCATCACAGCAGGGATGGAGAAAGGGTGGTGTTAAAGAAGATGGTGTTGGCAGGCAACAGGAAGATTAAAGACCTTGTGTGGAATAGAGAATGTGTTGTCAGGTACCCAGAGGTGGTCCCCAATGGCACACAGAATACAGCTAGTTTGTTTTCCAATTCACCAGCTCATTAGGATTGTCTCTCCTTCACCTGGACAGTCTGGAGGGTTTTAAAAAACTGTGAAGGATCTGGTGTCAGAGAGAAGTTGGACTAGATCCTTGAGGTCCCCTTCCAACCCTATTATTTTACCAGGACAGAAACTAAGAACAGACCTTATTAACGCTAGTATTGATCTGCTTCAGAAAGAAGTCAGGAAAGCCTAGTTTAGAGAGATGCATGGCCCATTCCACAGCAAAGATACAGTATAAACGAACCCTGGAAATTATGCAATAGTTATGTACACAATACTTGCAGTTGCTAAACAGAGTTCATATGAGGCGTGCATTTTGTAACTTCCGTAGCACACTGTTTTTAGTCTCTTTAACACACACTTAAAACCAGATCACTGTCCCCTGATGCTTGGAGAAAAAAAACAGCGCATTACTTTCAACCTGCCAGCTTCAAGATATGGAACACAATGTGCAACCTAAATGCCAGGGTACAAAGTATTCAAGCACAAACTTAAATTGCAGCATTCGCTCCCCTGCAGCTTAAGTAAGTCTTTGTAGAGCTTTATGGTCGTTTCATGGTGTGTTGTTCTGGTATGAATAATTCATAAAACTGAGAGGATATCAAAGCTGTGTGGAACAGATGGATATACATGAGCCTCTGAGTCTACAGAAGTCTAGTTTTGGTAAAACCCTCAGAACAGCTCACACCTCCTGTAAACTTGTTTAAAGAGTTGTTCTGTGAGGTCAGGTAGAAGTTCTTTTGGGATCCTTAACAGCAGTCCCCAAAAGCAGGAAGGAATTGCAGCTTTTGATGAGGCAGTAGCAGAGATCTGAGGAATAAAAAGCCACCCGGCATAGCAGATCTCCCACCCAATAATATTAATTTGTAAAGATGAACCTAAAAGTTGTATAAAATCTACAAAGGAAAAGTACCAAAGGTAAGCGTATTGAACTGAAGTCCCATTCATACATACATACATGTTGGGTATATTTTAATCACATTTTGGGCCTATAGACATCCATCTAATCTAATAAAGTTTGTTCAAAATGGTCCACAAGAATATGTTCACTGGCTCCTGTGGCACACCACAGCCGCACAACCCCCAATGGAAAAAGAACTGTACAATGCTACAAGAAAAGAGAAGAGACAAAGGTAGCAGCAATGCCGTGGCTACTCTAGTGATTAGCTAAAATATGACTAGATGATGCCAGGAAATGGATCATTTCATTGTTAGAGAGAAGACAACAAATGAAGCCTCTGATGACTCTTGCCAATCAGACCCAAGGGATGATTCTAGAGAAGCACTGATACATCGGTCCCATATCAGATTGGCACCGATATAAGGAAAATTGACTGTATTGGCAATCAGCTTTTTTTGCCTGATGTGGCTGATAGTGCCACTGATAAATGTCCTGTGCAGGCGCAGGCGCAGCACAGCACAGCAAACAGGTGGCCAGGAGTACAGCCCAGCAGTGTGGAGAGCAGCCAGGTCCAGCTGGTAAGTCTGTTGTGAGGGAAGGGGTGGGGGGCAGATCAAGGCCCCAGCAGTGAGGGAGGGGCTGGGGCAGGTGCTGCACAGCTGGGGTGGAGCCAGGGGGGAGGGGTGGCTTTTGCTGCTACGTGCACCCCTGGGAGAGGCATAGATTCATAGATTGTTAGGGGCTGGAAGGGACCTCACAGATCATTGGGTCCAGCCTCCCCCGTGGCTCTAGGCAGGAATACAACTGGGGTCAAGTGACCCCAGTGAGGCGACTGTCCAGTCACCTCTTGAAAACCTCCAGAGTAGGTGCCTGCACCACTGCTGGAGGGAGTTTATTCCAGTCTGGTCACCCTGATTGTGAAAGAGTTTTTCCTGGTATTAAGCCTGAAGTGGCATTTCAGGAGTTTGTATCCACTGGTCCTGGTCTTCCCCCGGAGTGCCCTAGTGAACAGTTGTTCACCAAGCTCCTGATCCACTCCTCTGATATAGCGGTAAGCTGCTATCAAGTCCCCTCTCAACCTTCTCTTTTTTAGGCTAAAGAGGCCAAGGTCCCTCAGCCTTTCCTCATATAGCTTGCCTTGCAAGTCCCTGACTGTATGGGTGGCTCTTCTTTGGACCCTCTCAAGTTTTTCCACGTCCTTACTGAAGTGCAGTGCCCAGAACTGGATGCAGTACCCCAACTGCAGTCTCACCAGTGCTGAGTACAGCGGGAGTATCACTTCCTTAGTTTTACACGAGATGCACTGGTTGATGCATGCCAGTGTGTTATTTGTCCTGCTGACCATCGCCTCACACTGACAGCTCATATTTATGTGATGGCCAATCATTACCCCTAGGCCCCTTTTGGCCGTGTTGCAAATCAAGCTGTCATCACTGAACCTGTATGTATGTTGAAGGTTGTTTGGCCCCAGATGGAGCAGCTTACACTTGGAAGTGTTAAACTTCATCTGGTTTCGGTCTGCCCAATTCTCTAGCCTGTCCAGGTCTGCCTGTATCTGCAACCTATCTTCTGGCATTACCACACTGCCCTGTAACTTGGTGTGATCCATGAACTTGGCCAGTGAGTTTTTCACTCCCCCATCCAAATCATTGATAAAAATGTTGAAAAACACCGGTCCAAGCACAAACCCCTGAGGGACACCACTGGCCACTTTGCGCAGGATGACACAGATCTGTTCATGAGAACTCTCTGGGTCCTACCCTGCAGCCAGTTTTCCACCCATTAAACCATTGAGCAGCTGAGCCCACAATCTTCCAGTTTTCCCACAAGGATATCATGGGGTACTAGATGAAAAGCCTTTTGAAAGTCTAGTTATGTAATGTCTACCATGTGTCCCATGTTCAGGTGGTGAGATCTGGTCATAGAAGGAGATGAGATTGGTAAAACAAGACCTACCCACGACAAAGCGATGCTGGCTGTCATTCAGAATCTTAACTTCTGTGAGCATATCTCACATAGGTTCTTTAATGAGCTTTTCCAGGATTTTCCCCAGGATGGAGGTTAGGCTGATTGGCCTATAGTTGCCCAGGACCTCCCTCTTTCCTTCCTTGAAGATGGGCACAAAGCTGTCCTTCTTCCAATCCTCAGGGATTTCCCCCATGCACCACGAATTCTGAAAGAGTTTTGCCAGGGGTTCCACGATGACCTCAGCCAGCTCCTTCAGCACTCTTGGATGAAGTCCATCCGGTCCTGCTGACTTATGTCTAGCTTTTCTAGTTGGTATTGCACCTGCTCAGCATCCACAGTGGGGAAGCTGCCATTTCCAGCATGCCCCCTATGAGCCTTATCTTACTTCTCTTTCCCCTTGACATACCAAAGCAAAATGGGCATTCAGGAGTTTAGTTTTGTGCTGAATGTCACTTATCAGCTGCCCCAAGGTGTTAACCAGGGGTCCCACACTTCCATTTGTTTTCCTTCTACTACCTAAATACCTAAAGAAGGACTTCTTATTGTCCTTGACTCCTGTGGCTTGCCTAAACTCAGTCACTGCCTTGGCTTTCCTGATCATTTCACTGCAAGTGCTGGCCACTAATGTACAGTCCTCCTTGAGGACTGTCCCTAGCTTCCACTGTGTGTACACCTCTTTTTTCTTTTTTTAAGAGGACCACAACATCCCTATTAAGCCTGGAGGGCTTGCCAGTCCTTCTGCTATCTTTCCTCTTTGCAGGAAGTTTTCTTTTGTGCTTTGAGGATTGAATCCTTGAGCAACGACCATTCTTTGTGCACCCCATTCACCTTCCCTTCCTGGTCCTACATCGCCTCCTGTACTAATGCTTTGAGCCTGTTGAAGTCAGCATTTTTGAAGTCCAGGACTTCAATCCTGCTGGTTGATTTGTCGACCTCACGGCAGACAGTGAACCTGATAATTTCATGGTCAGTGTTGCCCAGGTTACCCTCAATGTTCAAGCCACACACCAGATCATCTCCCTTGGCCAAGACCAAGTCTAGGAGAGCATTACCTCTGGTTGGCCCTTGCACTTCCTGGGTCAGAAAAAGCTCCTTGATCACAGTCAGGAAACTGCATGAACAATTTGACCTAGCCAAGTGTTCCTTCCAATCTATGTCTGGGTAATTGAAGTCACCCATAACAACCAAGTTCCTTGCATGCGTGGTCTCTGTCAGTTCTCGAGAGAATTTCAGATCTAGCTCCTCCTCTTGGTTCAGTGGCCTGTAGTAAACGCCTATAGGCATCTTGGGCTGTGCTCAGGGCAGGCAGTGGCAGCACTGGGAGGGAGCGTTGGGTGGCTACAGTGAATTTTGGGGTGGCTGCTGTTCCCCCCATAGCCGCCATTGCCTGTTCTGAGCATAGCCCGGCCCAACCCCCACTGGGAAGAGCTTGGTGCTGCCCTAGCCCCAGCCTGCAGTGGCAGCCTGCCTTCGCCCCGCACATAGATCTGGGGGCACACACTCCTCATGCCCTCTTGGGGTGTGTGAAGTGGTGGGAGCCACCTCCCCACCCCATGCTCCCCAGATGAGCCACTCACGGCTCTACCCTGTGCTCTGCCTCTGTTGTGCAGTGCCTGCCCCAGCTCCACTCCCTCCCTCACCATGGGGCCTCGATCTACCCTCCTCCACACCGCTTCCCTCCTCCCACAACAGCCTTACCAGCTGGATACTGCTCTCCATGCTGCATATTGGAATCAGGCCAGTATCAGCCAATATGGCTCATTGAAAACTGGTCATCGGTATCGGCCCAAAAATTCTCTATCGGTACACCCCTAGACAATTCCTTCCTGGCCTCAAACATGGCTGATCCCTTCAATCCAGGTTATATGAGCAACACTCAGCAGCCAGGGCACCTGAGGAGTATCCATTACATCACTCATCCATTACATAGCAAAAGACCAGAAGAACTGTGCAGTGTCACAGCCCATTATAGCCACATGAAAAACAAGCGTAAAAGGATTTTTGCGCGTAGGAGAGAGACTTAATTCAGCCTAATGCTTCTTACCTTCTCCTTTCTCAGCAAGCAGTGACCTTACCTTGTTTAACCACATCTTGGTAAACAATTGGTCTTTTCTCAAATGGCTCTTAGTTTCTTGAGCTGCAATGATAAGACAGAAATTTGCACGCTCTGCTCTCCGTAGTCCTCATACAGTGCAACTCACAGATGGGCCAGCACCAGGTCCACTTCAAGAGCCTGTGTTACCATGACAGGGATCACATTAACAACTGGACAGTTCTCTGAAGTGAGGTTCATAAATCTAGCTTAGTGCAAGAACAAGGAACTGTTGCAATTTACTGCATTGATCTATAAATTCTCATTAATGACTACAGTACAGAGCTTAATTGGAAAATTCTACTTAATCAAAAGGCTTCCCACGGAACCAGTTTGCACCTAATGGCATTTGATGGCAAGGACAGCTGCTTAATTGGGATGGTAATTTCGTTTAATTGGGACACCTTCAGGTGACCTAGTGATACTTAGGTCTATGCTCACATCATTCTCGTGCTGGTTTTGCCTGTTTGCTTCTCTAACAGTAGCATATCCTTGCCTCTTAGGGTGCTGTTACAGATTACCTTTAAAACATTTTAAATCTATGGAACATTATGCCTTCATAAAGTTAGAACAGCTTCAGAGCAGTTGCAGGTTAATGCTTAATGCTGTCTCTGACCTGCACAACTGTGACTAGATGGCCTGGTGAGCAGGAGCATGGACAAAAGCCAGGACTATATTCCTCTGTGCAGGGAGAAGGGCATGTAGCTCATAGGTGAAGGAACCACCATGGGGGCTGTGACTTCCACTGCACAGCCATCAGCACCCACCTGGAGCCATGGGGTAAGGGAAGAGAAAGTCGTGGAAAAAAAACAAAACTGTTTGAAGTGAGCGGGCAGAGGGAAGAAGTAAAGAAAAAGATGTGAAAAAAGACTTAAAAAAAAAAAAAAGACTAAAATCTTGCATGTATTTTACTGACTTGGGATTGGGTTGGGAGGAGGGGTTGGGTTAGTACTCACACCAGGACAGAGATGAGACCCAGCTGAGAATGGTTTCCATTCTCTTCACAGAAGTAGGTGGTAGGAGCACTGTATGCATACAGGTGCTAGAGCAAGCAGTAAATTGGTGAGCTGTACTTGGATGCTTAGAGTGGTTGGGGTGTGCTGGGGTCACACCCCCTGGGGTAGAGGGGTTGTTGGCTTGGGGTCATCACCAGTCCCTAGGCAATAGAGTTCAGGAGGGTTGAAAATTTGCCTATGGAGCAAAAGAGTGGGAAGGGCTGGGAATGGTGCATCCTGGGATGCTGGAGGAATGGAAATAGAACATTTTATTTCCCTAGAGCAGACTAACAATACCCTGGAATGACCTGGATAAAAGGGATCAAAGATAACCCTCACCTGAAGTGGCATACTTTTAGAACATCTACAGGGTACTTAGTGTGGGTTAACACCTGTTAACTTGTTTTAATTGCCTTTATGATTGCCTTAAATTGCTTCTTGTGTATGGCCCACATGTAGTGGGTTTCCTCTCTGAGCAGCCCGTCATCAGCTATGGAGAATGAGTGGCCTCATTCCTTCATCTCGGTGTCAGTAATGCAGTATCTTAAGCCTCCCAGAAGCCTTAAGAGACTAGTCTTTACTGGGATAAGCTCATTACTGCTTTTCTGACAGTGCCTCTCCCTACTATGTTGTTAACTCAAAATACTTGGGGCTTCTCATGAAGTGCCAGCTTTTAGAGCCAGGTAACCACAGGAAACCTGTGTTTATATAATGTTTAACTTTTATAAATATTGAGAAAAACTTAAAACATGAACCCACAAAACCTCTCCAAAAATCCATTTTTTAAAACTGGCCTTTGAAGGCCTGGAATTGGTAAAACTGGGCACATCTACACGATATGTTTTCTGCGGAGTTGACTATTTAGCTCTGCCATAGTCTCAGCATCTACACGTGCAGCCCTATTAGGGCACAGGAAACTAGTCAACTCTGCCTAGATTAATGCTTGTAAACACAAGTACTATCCTATGGCAGCATTCTTTAGTGCACAGCAGTGCATGTGTAGATGCTGATGGGGCTGGCTAGGGCACAAGGGTGCTTCAGTGTGGGGGCTGCCTGCCAGCTAGCCCTGCACTGGAGCACCCTCGTGCCGCAGCCAGCCCGTTTACAACACATTGAGCCGAGTTGGAGCAGCCGTGTTGGCAGCCTCACTCCTTGAGTCTTCTGCCAGCTGGGGCTAATCCAACCCAGCTCAACTTGCTGCTGACCTGGGTGCATGTTTAAATGCAGTACCCGGGAGCAATAAATACCAGTGTGATATGCACTGGAGTTTATTGCGTTCCATTAATTGCACATGTGGACACAGCCACAGCTAGTGGCTTTACTTTTAAGTCAGTTAATTGGGGTGATTTCCATAACTAGGACAAAAGCATATATCCCAATTAAAACAGTTCTGCTATATCATGTAAAATAACTGTTGCAAATCATTTAATGCAGCAGTGCTAATACTTTTAGCCCCCTAAAATCGGCGTGGGGCAAGCCTGCGGGCTGGATTGGTACCTGTGTGCCAGGATTGGGCTCTGCACAGCCTTGGTGCACCAGAATAGGGTCCTGGGGCACTGCCCTGCCAACGCACTCCAGGCTGCCTTCGATTGGCTCCCTATGGTGGGATGACGCTCTTGGGCCCCACCCCACTATACCAGGATTGGGCCCCAGAGCCCTGTGTGCTGTGCAGGTCCACACTGTCTAGTTTGCAAGGCTCCCCATAAAGCCAGAAATTGCAGCAGGGTAGCTGCTCTGTGCCCGCAGGGTGGCACAGCTGTTGTTTCACCACAGCTTGTGTTCAATGAGTGTGACAACATGTCAGGCCAGGAAAGCAACAGTGGCTTAAAGAAGAGAGAGGCAGAACTGTACCATTTCTTGGGCAGCACACACCGCTACTGGTTCTGGCAGAAAACAGCTCGAGTCTTCAACACGTGCTGAAGAGTGCATAGACTATATGCCTTTGTAAATAATGCTGAACAAATTTATCTTTGCTTACATTTGCATTTAAAACATGTTCAGCTACAGCCACCACCATCAATATGCGATTATTAGTGTAGACAGGAACCGAAGGAGAGAGGACGACACATGCTCTTCACCACATAATACATTTGCTTAGGGGTTAAAATTTGGCCTTAAAACCTTCTCTTCCCATACTAATGCTTTATAGGGACCAATAGCAAGTAGGAATCAATTCCTTTTAAAAAAATGTTTAAGAGGGCTCTATCTACTTCACCTTTTTATCTAGGCAGGCATTTAGCAAACAAAACTTGGCCGAGATACTTAGTAGATCTTTAGTTTGTTTTGATATTTTAGTTTTAAGCTCTGTTCTCTTACTGTATGCTGCCTCAAGCCTTTGTTGGGAAGGGCAGATATAAATCACATAATAAATAATTAATTACTTGTAATATTATACTAGGAAAGGTGGGGTACAACCTATTGGTATATAATCATCTGTAGATACTGCATAGCTTTTATGATTGTCTGTCATATTGTCTCTCTATATTCAACGGTGGCTTTCACCAAAAAATTATATGTCCCCCTCAAATATTAGTTTCTAAGTAAAAAACAACAAGCAAACAAAAAACTCTGAAAAACTGCAGTGCAGAAAACAATGAAAATTTGAAAGCTGCTGGGGCTTTTTTTCATGCATCTATTTTTCTCTTTATATCTATTTCTTGCTCTCTCATTCTCTCTCTATTTTTCATATTATATATATCCCTCTCTCTCTATATAGGAAAAAAAATATATATATATGTGTGTGTGTGTGTGTGTGTGTGTGTGTGTGTGTGTGTGTGTGTATATACATATATATATATAAAACCCCAGCAGCTTTCATGTGTTTTCATTGTTCTCCGCACTGCAGTTTTCCAGTTGTATTTTTTTAACTTACAAGCTAATATTTAGGAATGTATTTCCACATATTGTGGCTTCCAACATTGGCGGCTCGTGATCACTAAAATATGGACATGTATGGTATGGACATACATTTTAGCTGCTTAAAAAGAGGAGGGAGATCTGTTGCTTGAGAGCAGCAGAAGCTGTTGTGATGTGTTACATACACATGATCCCATACCAACACAAAGTGAGCTAAATCACATTAGCTTTCACCTTGAAGGAGGTTAGAGTTGGAGTGGTTCTGGCACACTTGTAGGCCTACAGAATCATGTATGCATTACTTGCATCGTAGCAGCCTGTATTGGGGTCTTTTAATATTGATACCATTTTTTTTTATCTGTCTTTGCCCTTTTATTTGAATATTAGAGGAATAAGACTGGCTTATCCTAGCATATTTTACAAGGGTCTACTTGCTTACAGAAATGATGCACATTTTTCAGTATTTCTCCCAGATTGCCTTCTCATTTTTGTTAACATGCAAGTCTGGGAAGAGATCAAATGGTTAGTGTTTCATTCAAGGAGATACTAACCCTCTTAACCTTTGTCCCAAGTGTGATGCGGAGACGCTGCAGGAAAACAACAGAACTTTACAACACGAGGGACACTTTGATTAGCTGGAGGAGTGATTTAGAATATGAAATGAATGTAAGCTCCTCTCGCTATGGTCTCAACAGTCCAATGCTTTAAAAAACATAAACTTTGGAAAGCCACATCACTTCTTTTTCTTTTTTTTTCAGACAGAGAGAGAGAGAGAACATGTGTAGTCAAGATGGTCACCCTTTGCTGCAGGAGGAGGGACAAAGTTTAATCTGTCCATCCAGGAAAGACTCCTAGACCCCTTTTCAGTAATAAGATCTATGGTTCCTCAACTATTTCTTTTCAAACAAGGAAGTTCCCCCTTTGGCACAAGCAAAGGCTTGTTTTGTACATGCAATGATAATGATGAAAGTTGGTCCATGAAAAGGAGGGGGGCCTTGTGAAAATATCTAGCCTCATCTATTTTAATGAGATGCTAGGGCTCACAAATCGAAGCACTAATATTCTGCTATGTTTCTTTGCTAGTGGCTGTTTTTTATCTGTGCAAAATTTGCATGAAGATGTGTCAAAGGGAGTCGCTTACCAACAATCTAAAAGTGGAGAATGAAATAAGAACAGTGATCAAGCACCTCCATCAGAAAGGACTGATTCTCAAAGGAAATCTATTGGGACAAGGTAGCAAATGCTGGCAAAGACTGGCTATTTATATGACAAAGTAAAAATATTGGGCAGCTGACTGAGAATCAACCCTGAGGAGAAGCTACAGTCAGGATGCCTCAGAGAAGCCAGTGCACAAAAACAAGTTGGTGCAGTCTACAATCAAGACCAGAGCATGAGAAAGGTGTCAGTAAGATGGGCGAGCAGAACGTCAACAGCTGATCAGAGGACACTGGAGACTTGACAGGAAACTTAAACAAACAACCCCCCCGCTCCCGTGAGTAGACTTGCTAATCAGGTTGAGAGAATGGGTTTTGCACTTTGATCCAGAGACCAAGCAATAGCGCATGCAATGGAAGCACAAGAGTCTCTACCTGCAGAGATGTTCAAGAATGTGGCATCAGATGGGAAAGTGGTGGCTGAATTTTTGGGACAGTGGAGAGTATGACTATGACTGAATACCTCTCAAGAGATAAGACCACTGTTGGTCTGTACCATGCTAGTAAACTTCTGCACTTGCAAAGAAGCTATAGAGAAGAAGTGCTCTTTAAAGGCAAGCTGAGGAATGGTGCTTCTCTAGGAAAATGCATTACCTTGCACATCCAAAGATGAAGCAACTAGAGCAACCAAATATGGTTCTGAATTGCTTTTCCATCCACCAGATTTGGCTCTGTCTGGCTCCTATATCACTTTCCCCAAGTTGAAAGAAATCTTCTGTAGAAAGAGTTTCTGGAGAAAGGTGATTGCAATAATTAAGGACTTTCTGAATACGCAAGACAATAACTTCTACAAGATGAGCACAGCCAATTTGCAGCTGTCTTGAGCCAGTTAGGACAAGAGACATCCATCAAGCCTCTTGATGACAAGATGATCTATATTGAAAAATAAACAGTTGAGCACAGATAATGTTTGCTTCTTGGTCATACTAGAAACATATGAATACCCTCATAAAAGTTCTTGCTTTTTAGTCTCTGCCCATTAATTCATGTTTTAATAGATTAATCCATGCCTGCGATCTTCAAACTCGACTAATAGATCCTGACAATATCATGCATGTCACCCTTTTGAGAACTCATACATTCAGCAGAATTATCCAGCAGGCTGTCAGCAAGTATAACAGTGTAGGTAGTGATACTGCAAAAATGAGGACTATGCTGCATCAATAGTGAGGAAGTTGAGAGAAACAGAGAACATTAGTTCTACAAGTGAATTGCTACTACTTGCCTATGCTAACTAATTTGCATATGTAATTTGAGACACAGGTTTCCTCTTAGCTCTGATCATGTTTTATTAAAGTAAATACCCTGCAGATTTGATATACAGGCAAAATTCCTTTTTAAAAAGGTTTAAGCTTGACTTTATACACGTATGATAATTCTTAGTTTTGTTTTTTTTAAACCTGCTACATAAGAAAATATCTTCCAACTTCCATACAAAATAGTACTTTTTTCTCTGCTGGTAGAAGACATTGATAAAATTTTTAACTGTCAAGTGGTCTGTGTAACTGTTACAAAAGTTGTATACAAAAACGTTCAATGCAAAAATTCCAAAGTACACTCTGACAGCTAATGCTCTGCGAACACTTTATTACACAAATTACATTCAGCTTCTGAAAATAGTGTTCTAACAGTGATACCATCTAAAAATAAGACATCCCCAAAACACATCAAATCAGGAGGAAGGAAAAAAAATTAAATAGACTTTTTTCTTTCCTTCAATGCAATATTAATGTTAGTGATTTTAAAAAAATAGAAGAAGATTTAGCAGCTTTGTTTTCTTGTGGCACTGTATTTTCTCTGTACTGCAATAGGTTAAGGACATTGAAGAGGAAAGGCACAAAAGAAAGAAATTGGCAACTGAAGTGTTATGGAAAAAATATTGTCAAAGTAAATAAATGGGACTTATTTACAAGTACAGAAAAGGTCCCAAAACTGAAATGAGAAAATACTACTACTTTAAATCAGTACTGCAATAAAAAGAGGATTGGTTTCTTTATTAAGATGTTCACGTAAAGACAACGGCACTGATATGAAACTTCCAGACACTCCTCCACTTAAAAGAACAAAACTAAAACTGAACTAAAACCAAAAACATCCCAGTGTACAGCCCCACGTAGACTAGTACAGTTTACAATTAAATACACAAAATCTTAAACGTGCTAAAGGGAAAGGAATCTGGCATTCTTGGTAGAATTGTTTAATGTAGAAATCAAAGGCTGGTTTCAGGATGATGAAGTCACTGGCGGGGGCGGGGGTGCTGAATACTCTTCTTCTGAGTCAGTACCATCATCTTCATCTTTTTCTTGATCACTTCCTTCGGTACTAAGTCGGTCAAACCCTTTTCGACTGTAGCCTTTGCGACTTGCAAAGAAGTTCCCAAGATTAAGGCCCCCTGTACCTTTTCCTGTAGAAAGGAAATACCTGACATAAGCTTCTCTTTACTGACCGTGGGAGGAAGATATCCCATCTAACCATTCACCACTTTAATGGCATTTATCCTTTTTTCTAAAACCAATTTCTACCACGCTGTTTTCAAAGGCCAATATGCATGAACCATCTTGGGAAGGCAGGCACATGGACTGTGGTAGAAGTAGTTCTACCCTTAAAAAAATTGTTAGAGCCATTAGTTAGGATTAAGCTATAATTTTTTGAGCATGCTCCCTCGTGCTTCCAGAGATTTACATATAATTAGCAACCACAGAGGTAGCACTTCACTTCATTCTCTGTGAAAAGGGAAAAGTTAGTATAATGGCGACTGGCTTCCCTGTGGGAATTATAGATCATCTTCAGTGGCCAGATGTCAACAAATGAAATATGGTACAGAGGCAGGCATTTATATAAATGGATAATGAAAAATAGAGCTGAGAAGCTGTGCTTCCGTGCTTTTCGCACTGGGAAAATTCCCCAGGCAGAATTGAAATGCTCTCAGATCTGTTCCTGGACTGATTTTTATTTGAATAAAACCAAAGATATTAGACTCAAAAGGTCACAAGCGTTTTGCATTTTGCTTACCTCGAAATCTGCCCAAGATTCTGCCTGAACCTGAGTCAACTTTATGATCAGCATCAGCTGGAAAAAACAAGACACATTTCAAAATAAGCTTCAATAATCTTATTATCCAATGAAATACCAGTGTGCATTTTCTGAACCACTCAAATTGATCAGTAATGTAGAGAAATAAAATTTATAATCACCCAGTTTTCTGATTAGTGTAGAAGTATAACTGGACAAAATAACTGGCATCCAGTAAGTGCTCAGTCTGTGCCACTGTTGCTACGAGTATCTTAGCAGTTAAAAAAAAAAATTAAACTGTCAGATCTGAGACACTCTCTCTCAAGTGCTGGCTTATGTTACTGTGAAAGCATTAGGAGGAGAAAAGAACTTTGTCACTGTGCCCGGACAGCTCCATTCCAACACATGGCAAGATGCATCATGACATCTGAAAATGCATGTGGTACAATATGCTAGACGCGTGGTAAATACTAGGGCTGTGCGAAGCTTCGGGTGCTGATTTGGTTCGGACAAGATTCGGCTCAATTAGGTGGCCAAATCTGAATCAAATTGGGAGACCAATAAAAAGCTATGAATTGATTCAAAGCTCTCTGAATCAATTTGGAAAAGATTCGGAGAGCTTCAGTGATTTGGGCAGTCCTCATTCGCTGCCGCAGGGAGCTGGACCCAGACTCCATGCTGGTAAGCAGGGGGTGGGGGAAGGAGGGCTGCAGGACAGAGGAGGGGACCATGGGGGGACCCCTGCCAGGTCCCATCCCCCCTGAGTGCCCCCCAATTCCCACCTGCCCTCCCAGCCCCATCAATGGCTGCCCCACCCAGCCTCAGCTCCCGGCTCTTTTAAAAACAAACAAACAAACAAAAAGCCCCGCACTCACTGGCTGCTGCCAGGCAGGGGAGGCGATCTCTGCTGCCCCCCACTGCCCCATGCTGCATGGGGGGCTCTGCTACAAGCTTCCATCCCCCGCCCACTATCCCAGCCCTGCCAATGGCTGCCCCACTTGGCCCCAGCTCCTGGTCCTTTAAAAAAGAAAAAAAAAAAAGAAAACAGGCCGGCACTCGCCAGTTGCTGCAGTGGCCATCAGGGCTTCTGGGGGCTCATGGCAGAGCCCCCCATGCAGCCCAGGGCAGTGGGGGTCAGCAGGGATTGCTCCCCCACCCCCAGAAGCAGCCAGTGAGTACAGGGCTTTTTTTTTTTTTAAGAGCTGGGACACTGGGGTCGCCGGGGCAGTCATTGACGGGGCTGGGAGAGTGGGCAGGGGATGGGGCCTGTCTGATTTGGAGATTTGGCCAATTCAGCGGCAGCCAAATCTCTGAATCAGATTTGGCCAAATTGATTTGGGACAGTGATTTGAATCACCCAATAGAATCACTTGTCTCTCAAATTGGCTGAATCTGAATCCAAAGTGAATGCTAGCTGCTTTGCACAGGCCTAGTAAATACCTCCCTTGTCTAAAAATTTCCTGAGCTACCGAAAAAAAAAAGACTTGACTTTGCAATCCCAAACCTGAAAAAAAAAGAAGCAATCCCAGGGCTAAACTCTCCATTGTATCACTCTCACACACACGCACAGAGTCATATATCACACATATATATTATGCATGTGTGTGTGTGTGTGTGCACACGTGTGTGTGTTCTCAAATCAGCATAAAACTTAGAACTCAGTTTGAACTCTGTTCAACAGCATAGAACTAAGTTGCTTTCTTTTTACCAGTGGCAAAAATTAAAAAGTTCAGTTTTATCCATGTGTTTCCAAAAATTAGTTTTCTAAAAAAAGGCACTAGAAGGATTAACAGGCAGCAAATGCAGGGAGATTGCTGGAATGATCCAAGAGGTTTTATATAATTTTCCAGCAGCACAACTCTAGAGCGAGGTGACTGGGGCAGCTGCCATGGGTGTTCACTTATAGGAGGGGTGGTCCACAGAAAAAACCCACTGCTTCTGCAACCATGCTGCCATACTTGGAAGCATGATGGCAGCCAGAATTTGCTGCTGACCCCTCATCTTGCAGCTGCTCCAGGCACCCAGCTGCATTGTTATGCCTCTGGTGCTTTCTATGATGCCTTGGCCTTCTGGGGATTGTTTTATCAAACCACAAAAAAGCCTCTTGCATCTCCCAGGTCTCAACATATAAAAGGGCCATGATGACAGCTACACTTTCTACTCTTCACACAAAATTCATAGATCAATTGCAAAGAACTATTAGATTGCTCAGACTATATTCTAGTATTTCACATTACTTTCTTAGCTTATAATACTGGAGGAACTTTGAGTTGCATGGTCCCTGTACATTTTATTCCATGTACTTTTAATGAAAATTTGGCAAAGGTATATATCATACAAATAACCTATGGAAAGAACATTTAACTGGCACTGCATTGTAATAGTTTCAAAGAAAGACCATATTACGATAGACGAACACAATATGAACCGAGGGAAAACTTCACATTGTTAGTGTTATAACTGCTCATTAAAGATGTTACAGCTGGTTTCCCAAGGGAGGACGGCACATAATGCTTGACACAAAATATACTCAAGATGAACAGGAATTTATATTTCCTCAGACAATTAACTGCTTGCATTTTGCATACACCTTTATCTGTCGCTTACTTAAAAAATAGCACTTATTCTGAAGAACAAAAGATTCTAAAAAACTCCCACGGTGAAAAGCAAGCTCTGCACTGAATTTTAAAATAAAGGACTCGACTAAAACAAAATAATAAAATGTTGGAATTATATGTCTGGGCTTTCAGAACCCAGACTGCAATTACAAGGACAATTCATGGGTTGCATAGATAAAATAAAAACAGTTAAAGATGCATTCACTTGTGCATGCCAGAATTAGATTGGATGCAGTATCTTGCTATCTGTACAGGTGGTTAAATGTAGCCTCTCTGCATACTTTTGTTCCTTGTTCTTTAATGATTTATTTGAATATGAAAATCCTGATCTGGAATTTAAAAATTATGCATAGTTACCTCCATACACCATTGTCTTCCTCCACCAAATAAATACCGCTATTGCCAACAAAACAACAATAGGAATAATTAGAAGTGTTGTAATAAGAACAAAAGAAACTCCAGTGTTAGCCTGTTGGACCAAATGTTGTTTTTCCTGCTTCTTCAGAGCATCCGATGATATGGGGTTGTTGTTTTTCAATCTGGCTTCTACAATTGTCTCTGCTTCTTTAAGAAAAGAAAAGAATAATCATTTGTTATCTAAACATTTCAACTAACATACATAAAGTTATTGTTGAATACAGTCTGCTACTGCACCTGATGTTTCCAGTAACAAGCAACCCTTAAAAGTATAAGCTGATACTCACACCACATTTTTGCTTGTGCCATCTAAAGAGCCATGCAGGGGCCTGATGGTACAAGAGGAATCCTCTCTCCATTTCCATAATGCTTGGGGGGCAGGGAATAGAGAGAGGACAACCACCAAGGGAGATTTTCTCCTAAACAATTCTAGTATTTGAATAAAGGTGGAATCCTACAGAATTCCACTCTTAGAACAGTCGTTTCTCAGTTACAATCTTTCTTTTCTCGGTATTGCTCCTCTCCAAGAAATGTAATGAATTTGAAAAAAAAAAAAAAACCCCTCTGAATACGGATGGATTTTATTTTAGTCTGGTCAGGGGGTGCTCACACCTTTTGAGATACGCTTTAATTGTACTGCATGTGCTGTGTTTTGCATTGGTATAATCACCACATGAAGTGATTCCATATGCTCATTTCCATTTTCCTGTACAACCACAGAAAAAGATGAAACAAAAGGAGATGGTTAAAATTACTGTAGATTATAGTTACCACGAAATGGCATGTCCCAAAATCCTAGGAGGAACAATAAGGTTTCAAAAACAAGGGATTTTAATTATAAAGTTTATAAGACTGGTAATGTTTACTGGATTCTCCAATAAAGCACCACACATACACAGTACTTTAAAGCAAGGGTATGCCATCAAGTCAAATCTGACAAAGTTTGATAAAATTACTATGCTATCCCTTCATGTTTAATGTGGAAATAAGGCAGCCAAAGACTACAAGGTCCTAGCATGAAATACTCCACTCCACTCTGAAGTGAGCAACTAGAACCTATTGGGATTTATTTTCACTGCAATGTTTGGTTAAGTTTTCTACGCTTGAACCAACTCCTCTTGACATAGCCTACCGCAAGAGGCTAAACAATAATCAGGTGACTGGAATATCAGGAGTCCCCACAGGATTAATTGGCAGTACTAGCAACAGAAACACTCAAAATTCAACCAGCACCCTGTGACAAGCTAGCTAGCTTGATTTCAAGAACCTGAGATAGAGATAGATATGCCTGCAAACACATGGCAGAAGTCAGGATAACATTTTATTATACTTCAAGGTAACAGAACACTAAAGACAGGCCTTTATTTTGCATGGGCCACACCTCCAAACACACAAAAAACGTCTGCAGCCATTGCAATTTTATGTCTAAGCAGGCATCCCTTTTCAGGTTCACAGCCAACTGTCTATGGCACGCTCACTTGGATTTAGAGGGCATTTATACATATGCTCTGTGATGAGGAGGGAGAGGGGGAGCACTTTAATTGAAGTGCCTGGAGCGTCAAGTGTATCAGAGTCCTCGTGCTGAAAAATGGTGGTGGGGGTGCTTTAATTAAAGGTCACCGAACAAGCTTTAGTTAAAGTGCTCCTGCTGCCATTTTTCAGTGCGGGGACGCTGATGCATGTGATGCTGGAGTCTGCTGGAGTGTGGTAATTGCCACGCTCCAGCAGACTCAATTAATCAAGTCTGCTCCGGCGTGTCAGAGCAGCCTCAGTGCATGTGTATAAGTGCCCAGAGTGCTGGGTTTGGGGAAGGCAGTGCAGCAGCCATTTTGACCAGTGGACTGATTTCTAGTTTCTAGCTTAGCACATAAGTAAATCATGATACTTCAAAAATATATTTTATTAGTTCCACTCATTTCTTATTCCTAATAAATTTTGTTTTCACTTGGATTAGTATTTATGTAATTTTTCAGAGAGATATCCCTGTAGAAGACAAACCAGAAATTCAAGGATAGGGAATTAAAAATGTTATAGAATTAATAATTCCTTTCTCTCTCCATGCTCCAGTTTGGCCAAGAAACGTCGACAGTGAAGTCTACACATGGTAAGTCATGCTACATGCCATCACTTAGAGTCCAGTAAACACACAAAGAAAGAGCCCACAAGAACAAGATGAGAGGAGAGTTGGTGGGAGTGTCTGTTACAGGGAACAGAGTGAAACTATACACACAGAGTAAAAAAAAAATATTTTTTGGAACTCTCTCTCTGCTTAAATTTAACTAATAGACTCAATTCTCTTAAAATTCTGAATTTCATAATGTAGTCCTTGCAGTAACTATAATTGCTTTGAGTGCTTATATTGCTATTTTTATATAATGAAATATTTAGCCATTAAGATAAAGTTAATCTTGTTATGATTTACTTTTTATAATATTTTAATCAGTCATTATTGTTCTGGAATTAACCATCTATTTTACATTTCCTATTCCTATTAGCATAAATATATTTGAACTATTGGTCTCATAATTTTAGAACTTACATTTGATACAAGGAAAATGCTTATGTAAGGTCTGTGGTATGTTTAAAAAGAGGTAAAGAAAGAATGAATGGTGTATGTATGTGACAACGTGAAGAAAGACAGTCCTCTTGCAGCAGGTGAAAATAGCCTTCTGTGGTTTAATGGTTAAAGGTTGCAGCAATGTCGAGTCAGCAGTTAAGGATTACCAACTACTAAATCATGCCTTCACCCTGATGGCTGAAGACTGCAAGCAATGACCCCCGTGAAGACTGCAGACCGCAAAGCCAGAAGATCACGTCCTACCAATCCCAGCCTGCCAACGGGACAAGGAGGATGACCTTTGCGTCTGACTCAGTGGAATCCATACGCTTGTACGGACAGCTCTCACTATAAAGAATGAACACAAAGACAAGGCTTTGGGTCTTTCCACCTGCAAGAAGGAGTTTTGGACATGTCCAACAAGACCTGACTCCAGCCGTTATGGGCAATCTGGCCAGCTACCAGACTGACCTGAGTGACTTGGTAACACCTTGGAACTTGGTAACACCTTAACCTTTGCAGGACTATCTATCTGTATGTGTGTTTGTTTCTTTCATATGAATGAATGAATACGCATGGGAATGAGTGAAGCAGATAACCTTACTCTTCTTTATTCTTTTCATGTTTCATGTTTTATGTTCCAAAAAATGCGGCGTTGTGCCTTATCCTCTCATAAGATTCCTGCTTGTTTTTAATTCACATTGTACGCCCTGTGCAGACAACAGTAACACCCTGAAAAAGCTTACTGTTTCTTTAGTTGCTTCTTTCCTGTAAAATCCGTACAGTGCCCTACAGCATTAATTTTCAAAGGTGCTTAAGTCCCAGTAAAAACCAATGAGACTGTAAGCTTCCTAGCCACTTAGGTGCTTTTGTCCTAAGATTCTAGGACTGCATCTATTTTGCAAAGGCTCCTAATGAACTTGCATCTTGTTCGTGTTCAAAGTTTTGCGAGAATTTTTGTATGCCGCGTTTTAAATTAATAAAAACTTTTAACTTCAAAACAAATTACAGCAGCCTGTGAGGTTTTCAATATTTTGTGAAAAACAGCTCAACTAAAAATCACACATGAAATTATATCAAATTTAATAGCATGTCATAGTATGAACATATACACACACTACAATATTCATATGCACATTTATGACATTACAATCTGTTTTGTGGAATGTTTTCTTCACATTTCATTAACCACTGGGCCTTCACGTTTAAAGTGTGACATGACAGCAAAGAATTATGGGATTCTGTTAGTTCTTTGGTTACTCAGACAGTTGTTATGGCCAACAGCACTGTCTTCCATCTGCCATCTAGCATAATCCTTCTGATGCTGGCAGCAATACATCGTCTTCGCTCGGCTATCGTAATAGCAGCTGTATTCTCCACTCTGATATTTCTAACAGGAGCAAGTAGCTAATGCAAAACACATCTGTCCATTTATTATGGAAAGAATGACACAAAGTGCATCACATCACTGGATACTATTCACTTTCAGGTGGAGCTTATACTGTCTGTTTTCACATATGTGGTCCTAAATAGTTTAGCAGGTAATTATTTTAACGACTCCTTTAGTATCCATGAGATGCTGTTGACTTATTCTAATCTAAACAGTTTTGTTTCAATGAACGGTGATGATAAACAGAAAGGAGTTTTCCTAAAGGATTCTCTGCACCATAATGTGTTTCCCAGAATGGTCTGCAAGAGCCCAAAGTAGTTATGCGCAAATGCTATTAGGCCCCTTTTTCTCCCCTTGAAAGCTTTGGGAAAAACTGGTTGATATCATGGTGATTTTGGTAGCAAGAACTGGAATATCTCATATGAGCAGCGTACTTTATTTTAAGATTATATTTAAGTTTTTTGATCTTTTGGCTTACTTCCATATATGTCTACGTGCCTGAAGCCAAGGGCAGTTGCTCTGAATTCAACTGAACAAAAATAAATAAGAACACTGTAGCTACAATCCACTAGGATCACTCAATAACCATGTGCTTTTTTCTGCAAGGGAAATATCATTTCCTCTTTTGTATAAGAGACTTGTAGAATAAAGTATTATAATGTTTTAAAATAAGTCCTTTTCATCTATGTTAAATTATGCTACCTCTTTCAACCTTGTGCTGTACACTTCTCCTTATCTGTCTATATTAAAATCCCGATATTCTTCTGATTCTCTTCTCCCATTTTATCCTTATTTTCACTGATCTTTTGGAAAAGGAAAAAGTAAATCTGGGAGAACAACTTTGATCAAATTGAGAAGTTTTTTATACCATACATTATACCCAGACTGCCAATGTGACTTCTACACAAATAAGAAAATGAAAACAACAGCCATTTTGAATATATGACTTTTTCACTAGATAACTAGGACACCTGTATACCATAGTTATTGCTGCATCTAATGGAATGGACACAGACACTAATCTGTGGATACCAGAGGGTCATGTAGAATAGTCCCCTGGGTGAACCTTCATTTCAATCTCCAGGACACACTTGTCACTGAAATTGGAGTGTTTCCTCTCTCATGGAGCTGAGTCTACCAGATAAAGCAGAGCACAGGCCACCTTCTATCCCTTCCCCCGGCCAGCTCATTGTAACTCTGCGCTGTAGGAAATGACAACCAAAGGGAGACTAATTAACATTTTTCCTTTGATATTTTTGGCAAGCACATTTGCAAGGCGAAAAAAAATAGTCTAGCTGAAAACTTTTGTTTTGCCCATTCCCATAAGGAATCAGACTAACCTTTTATTTCCTGAACCTCGATACCAGCCTTTTTAACTGATCGATGTTCCATTTCTGTAATACAAAATTGCTCTTCAGACCAACTGACATTTTAGAAAGCCTTTGATGACATTTGCTTGTTAGCTTTACTTTACAATCCTGAAGTAAATAATCACATTTGCATTTGAGCTTCACCAAGACTGTTTCAGAACAATCCCCTGATCAGAAAACCCTATGAAACCATGAGCTTGACTCACAGGTTGCAATGACAACTAAATCCTACGCAACAAAGTTGTTTTGGAGGCCCCAATACAAATTCCTGACATTTAGTATTGCTGGAATTACCTAGTAACAACAAAATTGGAGGCTGTCAAGGAAAAAAACTTTAGGCACTGGAGAAGTAGTATTGAGGATACAGTAGATATGCTATCATCCATCATGTTAATTCTGCTGTGAGTTAACACTCAAACTTTGTTCCTCCTCCTGCACAGGACATTGTATGCCTAGCAGTGAGGTCTTTTTTTTTTTTCATGTGTAATAGATTAGCCAAGGCCCACCTATTACAATCAAATAGCACTTTTCCTAAGAGCAGCAGTACTAAAGCTAGCATCTTTCCCAAATTCCAAGATGGGCAATTATATTTTCTCTCACCAAGTGACATCTGCATTTTCAGGTAGGGACATACTTCACATCCTGTCCTGAACTGTAGTGCAATATAACCTGTAGTGCCTGTTGTACAATATAAACCCTTCTACCTTAGACACAGCTGCAGTCACATACCATGGGTCTCCAGCGCCCGGAGGGCCAGTGCTTGCATTTGCAGCCCCTGTCCCCCCCAGGCCTTCCTGTAACAATACTTAAAGTCACATTGCTTGATAACAACTCTGAAGGGCCCGGCCGGTGCCTGGGGGCCCCCTCCTGCCCGCCCCGCCCCACCGTTGGTTTGCCACTGCATAGCTGTACATCAATAGTGGGTAAAGGAATTCCTATATGTAGTCTGAAATGCACTTTGTAAACTTCTTGAATTAAAAGATACTATACAATGCAAAGGCAAGTCACTTAACAGTAGATGTGTCATCCCATCTAAAAGGCCTATTCGGGGGGGGGGGGGGGAGGGAGGGGGGAAATGGTTTTGATTTTTTTAGTATTCTTTAGAAAAAAGGAAGAACAGAGTCAACAGTTACTGCACTAGCCTGTGACCTCAGACTGGTAAGGGAAGGCCAGTTCAGCAATACTACCAACTGTCTTGAGTACGCTCAGAACTAGCTAGCTACTGTCTTTTTATAGTTAACATTTGATATTAAAATACACATCAAAGTCCTCACTTCATAAAACAGCGAAATTGTGAGTGAACTATTTAGTGGTGAGTTTTCATAAACCTTTACTTTTTCATTTTCTTATGAATGAAAGTGTAGAGGTGTGTCCTGTTTGGAACATTGGAACAACAGTATCCAATCAGAACAGTGGTGAACCTGGTCTGGTACCTGGTCTGCTAGTACCAGATGCTCCAGAGGAAGGTGCATGAAAAACAAACAGCCGACTATGGAATAACTAGCTTAGATAACAAGTTTATTTTAATGGCAGACAGCAGTTGGCTAATGCCCTGAAACATGACCTGATATGACACAGGTTTCATATTCTTCATGCACTTAATATCCTACGTAAGGCATCTGTAGATCATATTGTTGTTTCTATAAAATATCTATTTTTTTCCCCTGAAGCTCACTAAGTTGAATGTCTTGAATATTCGAGCCCCCAAGGTCTGGAATAGACTCTCCAGAGGTGGTTCAAGCACCTACTTTGGATTCTTTTAAGAAATGTTTGGATGCTTATCTTGCTGGGACCCTTTGACCCTAGCTGACTTCCTGCCCCTGGGGCAGGGGGCTGGACTCAATGATCTTCCAAGGTCCCTTCCAGCCCTAATGTCTATGAAATCTATGACATCTTAGATGCTTCACCTTAAAAACAAGCTGCTTAGTTTGGGGGTTAGAAGAATATAGTGAACTGGGGAGTTTTCCTAGTTAACAGAAATACAGCAATAAATTAATTGATCTGGTAAACTGATAGATTCCCCATGGAATTAAGAGGGACTTTATTTTGGATTATCACTCTATTTCAGCCACAGATAGTTTCCACGTAACAGCTTCTAAGGAAAACAGGACTTTTGGCAAACAACACACTGAAGTATACTTATACATTCAGTTAGATGCACACAAGCAATACAACAATATAGATCACTGGTTTTGTAAGAAAAACTGAGAATGCAAAGATTTAGATAGTCAGACAAAACCATTAGCATGTCAACAACAGTCAGTTTGGCTGACACAAAGACCAACCAATTTTTTGCTGCATGTTGCTTACACAAAAGCAGTAGGATGTGAAAGTGGAACCTGAAAAAAAACAGCCAGAGGATACTTTCACTGAGAATATGGTTATGGGAAGGGTCTTTAAGACAGCAAATAAAAAGAAGAAACATACTTTCTGAAGATACGAACTTCCATACTGTTCTGGCATGAGCATCTCCAACATATACTGTTTTATCTTCTGAAGCAACAATATCATGTGGCATCTCAAAGTTCTGTCAATATAAACAACCACAAATCACAACTGAATGACTATACAAGAAAATGCAGTTAGATCACAAAGGAAAATAAATTTGAGCCTCAGTCCTCATATAACGCAAGCTGCAACTGATCTGGGTGCCTGGAGTTAACAAAAGAGAAGGGGTAGGAACTGAACCTTCTTGAAGTCATTCCTCCAGGGATCGTAGTTATTGTCATCACTTCGAGAATGCTTAAATTATATACGATGCAACGCACAGAGCATTCATTATTTATATTTTGGGGCAGAGTCCGTTTTCGTTGGTATTCTAAAGTGAATGTTTAAGAAACTAAACGTGGCTATTACAGCTCTGCATAGCTAAATAAATAGTCAACTGGTTTCCAGAAATTTACAACAGATGCACATAGGGGAGGGGTGGAAAAGGGGTAAACAGATGCCTCTCTACCACATACACAATGTGCAATGAAGCAATCCACAATATGTATAGATAACCTTAACATGCCATTTCCTAATACATGACTTACTGAATTAGCAATCAACCATTCGCTGGCACATGTTTTTTGATGTATCATACACATACCTTATAAATATGACTTCTTAGCACCACTGAAAACACCAGCCTTCCTAAAAACCACTAAAAAAGAGCCCTCAATCTTCTCAAGCACAGGTGATTGGGGGGGGGGGGGGGGGGGGGGGGAAGGAACCACAAAAGTGTTCACCATGTATTTGGAAATAAGAATAATGAGAGTAATTTTGTCTACCACATAATACATCTCTACTATTCATTTCATTATTTGGCAAATAATATTTTAGATGCTTATAGATAATCAGTTGGCACGAACAACCTTAATTACACATTAATACTTGCAATAGATTGAAAAAAGGTTCTATATGCCCATGCTCACAGAGTCCTGACATAAGGTTTCCTAGAGTTAAATAATTTACTAGAGCTGGGCTGTCCAACTGGTGTCTAACAAGGGGTTAACTCACAGCCCACTGACCCCTGGTCCAGGTACCCCATTGCTGTCCTGCTGCTGCTGGGCTCTCTAGGCTCCCATTCCCTTCTCCAGCTTCTGCTTTCTACCCCAAACAGTGAGTTCATAGGGCCAAGGGAGCCTGTGACCCGGGGACTTGTATCTGCAGCATGATAAAGTGCCTTGCAGTACAGGACAGTAGGGGTACTTACAGTGACCAGGGACAGTGGGGAAAAAGCCTAAAACCCATGCAGCTTGCAACCACTAGTTACCCCGAAGTTGGAAAGTCCTGTAACTAGAGTAGGATTTTGATATACCAGATTTTCTGCAGGAAAAGCATTGGTAGAAGCATAAAGCAGAAGTAAAAGTCCAAGTATCTAAAGTAAAAATTTAAATCAGTTCAGCAGCTTGGTTAGTGCCGCAGAAGCAATAGGTAGCATATGGCACAAATTATACTCTCTGCTTAGTAAAACCTGGGGGAAGGAAGAAGTTTGAAGAAATAGTGGAAAAATAATAATAAATGTGGTCATTTGGCCTTTAATCTGCAGGGATCAGTCTCCTCTTCTATTTGTCTTTATACTTTAAATTAATTTCTTGGCCTGAACTCTGTTCTTTGTGCCTGTAACATAGTTAAACAAGGGACTTCCACAAGAAGCAATAAACTGCTGTGTTCTGAGTAAACTCTGGAGTAATACCTATGTCTGGTACGATTTAAAATTAGTTTACTTAAAGGAAAATGGAAAGTTACATATTTTTCCCCCCTTTGAAGATAACTCTTTGAAAAAGTTCCCAGTAGGCAACCTGTTTTGTGCTCTATTTCCACCCCCACCGTTACAGTCCTCTAGCATCAACACCTCTTAAGAGCTAGGAGAGTTTCGGAAGTCTTGTACCAAGGAGCTATGAACAACGCTGAAAATAGTGCAAGACACCACAAACAGATGTTGTTCTTGCATTTGGCTCTTTTTCCAGTTATCTTTCAAATTAATTTCCATGTCTAGAACAATTAATTGCCCACTGGATAAGGTGCACCATTTATCTTACAGACTAACTTGGGGTCCTTCTCTTTCCAACTGGAGTCAGAATTACAAAATCTAAACTCTATCTAGGACCAGTTTCTTACTTAGAAACAAAGCATAAGTTGTCTTCTTCAAGCTTTGTTGTTTATGATGCAGAGACAGGAGGCCCAAATGAAAGAGTGAACTGGGCCCAGGTAGTTCTTAAAGCTTATTTACTTTTTCAGACATGAGCAATACATCCTCAAACACAGGATTACAACAACAGTCTGCTATGCACTGAGAAAAAACAAAGTGAGAGACAATCACTTGCTGTGGAAGTTATTCTAACGTCCTGAATGGAATAGAGAATGATGCAGAAGGAAAGAAAGTATTATAGAACTGGAATGGACCTTGAGGATATACTAATTCACAGATACCAGATTTTCTGTTCCTAAAGCATCCTACAGAGAGGCAACTCCAGCCTTTTCTTGAACCTCCAGTGAAGATTTCACAGCTTCTCGAGGCAGCTTATTCCACCTTCTTACTCTTGTAACATTTCAGAAGTTTTTTCTTGAGATTTGATCTAAATCTACTTTGTTGCTATTTAAATTCCACTGTGCCATGTTCTAAGGCAGAGGAGAATCATCATCTCAATGGCAGCCTTTCAAATATTTGAAAATTGCTATCATGCTTCCCCTTAATCAACTTTTCTCCAAACTAAACATACCTACTACCAACAAAAAGGTTCATCATACAGCTTACTTTCCAGTCTGCTCAGCATCTTTCTATACTTCTAAATATAACTGCAAGTATAACTGCAACTGTTTTCTGAAAGCATTAATAAATATCAAGTTTTCCTCCACTACTCCAATTCTTTTCAGATTGTTTGCCCTACTTCAGGGAACAGGATGCTGATAGATGCTTTGCTTACATTCATTCATTTCTAAGAATGCTGTATAGTATTTTTTATGAAGAAATTTGGGGTTGGATCATAAACTAGTCTACCTGTTCCTGAAAATATATTCTTACATCTAAGAACTGCATCTTTTTTATTTCACTGCAGAATATTTATGAAAATTGGGGAGATGCTTTATTTTGCAGACTCAAGAGTCAAATTTTCAGCAATTGCTCTATGGGAGCATGCAAAATTTGCCAACATGATTATGAATATTGGCTGAAAACACTACCATGAATATGTACATCCACTCAAAAAATAAAACCGCCTCCACAATTGTACACAGTCTTTCTCCAGCTGAGATTATTAGTAAGAAAAAATCCCTTTAAAGAGCTAATGTTGTATTAATTATCATGTGACATCCTTAAATGGCTTTATATAAAACTCTGAATGTTGGTTTCAAGCCATGTATTTATTTTTATTTATAGAGTTTTGAATGTGGACACAGCAATTTAAAAACGCCCAGAAAAAAAAATCTTTGTCTGGTGCAGCTTAAAATAGGCTTTCAACAAACAGGATATGGGATACACAGTATGGGGGACTTCTGATGTTCTTTCTTTGATTTAGTACAAGCCAAGAAAACTTCATAGTTGAAATTCATTTTAATTTGTATTATGGAATTTGATCAATATTGAGTAAGCAGAGTTTAGCTCAGCGTGTTTGCTAAGAAGGCATATATCCACATTATACTCCTAAGTAGAAGCACTATTTTTACACTTTAGTATATCATGGTGATATAAAAATCAAAACTTTAGTTCTTCTTTTAAACCAGTGAGTGCTAACCTTTTTTGCAGGTGTGCCATAATTCGCTCTGCAAATTCCCAGAGCACCACTCTGATTCCTCTTATTCGACCTGGTGTGCAGTTTTCTGCTACCTGCCCTGTGCTCCCTGACCAAACTAGTGCTCTACTTTCTGCTCCCTGCCCTATCTGCCACTGTGCTACGTGCCCCCTTCCCAGACTACAGTGCGTCACACAGAGAAGCTGCCCACGCCACTTGTAGTGCCCAGGCTGTAGGTTGCCCACCCCTGTCTTTAATTAAAGAATTAGACATTCCCTATTTTCCCAAAGGCCTCATTTTCATGGCAACATAAAAAGACTAATGTGCAGAGTCTGTTGGACCTCAGACAACTCCCACCTGGAAATGTCACATATAGTTTCATTAGGTGAGTGGTGACAGAGGAACTATTAAGGAACAAGATGAAAGATTTCAATAGAATACAATATAAAAATCAGCCTCAACCTCATGATTGTTAGCATTCACAGGATATGTGAAGGAGCTCAATATCAGTACATTCAGCTGCTTACAGAGCAATACTCTACCTTTCTGACTGGAACAAAAGTGTCAATAATTTCTCCAGTGGAAAAGTTCATCACAAACCCTTGCACAGGTTCTAGGTCTCCAGGGTATGGCTTTCCATTAACTGCAAATAGCAGACCACCTGAAACACAAACAATTCATATTCTTTAATGACTTATAGATGTTAAATTACATTCCTCCATTTACAACTGAGCTTAATTTTAACAAGATAGACAAGAAAAGAGTGCCTCACAGAGAAAGAATCAGATGCAACCATGGAAGGAGAAGAGCTCCAGACACACTAAAATATTTATTTAAGTGGTTAGGTGTGGGAGCTGTGTAATCTAATGGAAGAGTGCTCTTGTGGAGCATCTGAAATGGTCAGGCTCAGAATGAATTAAGGCAGGGGTGGCTGACCTACAGTATGGGTTGTCACAAGTGGCATGGGCAGCCTTTGTCTGGCACACGACAGATCAGGGAGGAGATGGGCAGCACAGCAGCAGATGGAGTAAGAAGTACAAAGTACAGCAGGAGATCAGGCAGGGGCAGAGTCAGGAACAGGAAGCAAAGCAGCAATCAGGCAAAGGAAGGGGGTCAGAGTGGCACGTGGGGAGGGTATGGGGCTAATCTGTGGCATGCCTGTCAAATAGGCTGGCCACCACTGAATTAGAAGAGCAGGGCAGGAGATATCAAAAGACTACATGAGTTGAAAGAAAATTCAAAACCAGGTCAAAAGCGAGTGGTATTGGTGTAATTTATAAGCAAACAAAACAAGGCTCATTTTCATGTCTTCTACTTCGTAATTTTATCATAAAAACCAAGTCACAAAACACATGACACTGCTGCCTCAGCAACTGGGCGCGTCTGTCTGGACCATTAGGGATAAGACACAATTTGGTATCCTGTGTGAGGTCGTTTAGCCAACCCCCTGTGCAGATGCCAAAATTTATAATGGCTGATCGGCCACTTCAAAGAGTGCTATGCATTTGATGTCCTTGCTTTCTACTGTGTTCAAGAAAAACAAATGGTGCCTCCGCCCTTGTCTAGAACTTTGACAGTTCTGAATACGAGAACTGCCTCTTCCTGGGCAACACTTTACAAACAGGAAGAGCTGCTATTTTGTAAATGGGGGGTTCCTTCCCCGCATTCTCTCTTTCTTCTGCTTCCCCATTCTGTGTTCTCACTTTTATTCTTCTCCCTGGCTGCTCTGGATTTTAAAAAAGGAAGGTCTTACTTCCTTCTCAGTTATGTGCCACTAACTACTGTCTTCTCTGTTTCTTTCTTATTCCTCCTTCTATTTCTAGATACAACTCTCTTCCCCCCTGATGGAGATGTATCCAGATTTAAAACTTTAATAAGCTGTTAAAAAACATAAGAATGTGTTACTTGCGTGTGTTACTCTGGTGAGAACTTCTAAGTAGCAGAACGTGTGAGATACCTATGACTTCATACAAGAGGGGAAATATTTTCTTTGACTGACATTCAAGTACAGCTCCAGTTTGAATATTCCTCAACTCTAGTTCCAGTTCTGAACTTGGCCCTGATAATGGCTCTTTCTCCCCCTCTTTTTCAGAACCTACTTTTGAAAAACAGAAAAGCTGCCAGGTACTATTATATTTTCTGATCTTCTAGGTGTTTATTAAGCAATTTATCATTTATTTCCCTGATTTGGAAACTTTTTTCCTTTCCTATTGCTTCCCTAATGAACAATGGCTGGAATGAACAATTTAAAAATTATTTACCAATGTTTTAATTGTACAGTTACTTAAGTAGAGCAAAAAGGTTGTTGCCCTGGTTGTTGACAAATAATACATTGAAGAACACTAATTTCTTCTTCTTTTCTCAAGAAGTGGATGGTATGATCGTTTTTTGTTTTTTTTTTAAATAAAATACGATAGTTCTAAAATAATCCACCAAATTAAACCAGGTCTTGAAATGGAACAAATATTTAACTTGTAATGTGATATACTGCTTCTTAATAAAAGAATAAAGTGCATCCTTATATCAAGCTGTTAAGCAGATGTACAAAATTGGGAAAAAAATGAGAAGTCATTACCTGGAACATATGAAACTGCAAATAATTCTCTTCCAAATGATTTGTGCTTGATTTCTTTTGTGAATTCTCCAGTTTCTAACCTAAAACACTGAATTCTTCCATTTCCCCTGTCTGCTACACACAGCTGAGCGAAGTCTGGTATCAGTGCTAGGCTATGAGGGATAAGGAACTGGCCAGATTTGGGTGTACCTGAAGAAGTCTCTGAAACAGAAAAATATCCAGTAAATTTTAACACAGATATAAATGTATGGCTAGAAATAGTAATTTTCCACGATTACATTTGTTATCCTGACAATTCTTATACCAAGGGGGAAACCAGTCACATATATATTGACTGGAAATATATCCAGCTCAGGCTGGCTTCAACAATCAAGGATAATAAAAAGCCCTTCTTCAGGTATATAGTGGGCAAAAGGAAAGCTCAGAGCAACATAGGGCCCCTGCAGGATAAATCAGGACAGTTAGTGGTTGATGCGGGGAAAAAAGCAGAGCTCTTCAATGAGTTCTTTACTTCAGTATTTCTAAGTACCGACCAAGCCAATTCCCCCACCTCGATCATTGACGGATGTCCATATGGCACCAGTCCGCCTACGGTTAGTTCTGAAATAGTTAAGGAGCTCCTGGAGGAGCTGGATGGGTACAAGTCAGCAGGCCCGGATGACCTCCATCCACGGCTGCTGAAAGAATTGGCCAGTGTCATAGCTGAGCCGCTGGCATTCGTAGTGCTCCGGCCAGGTCCCTGAGGACTGGAGAAGGGCCAATGTGGCGCCCATTTTCAACTAAGGGAGAAGGGATGAGCCGGGTAACTTTAGACCAGTCAGTCTTTCCTCTATTCTTGGGAAAATGCTAGAGAAAATAATCAAAGAGCACATTTGTGCAGGCCCAGCAGGGGAAACGATGCTGAGGGGAAACCAGCATGGGTTTGTCACAGGTAGATCCTGCCTGACAAACCTTGTAGCCTTCTATGACCAGGTCACACACTGCCTGGATGCGGGAGCCGAGGCTGATGTCATCTTCCTGGACTTTAGGAAGGCCTTCGACACAGTTTTGTACCCTATCCTCATTGGGAAGCTAGCAGACTGTGGAGTGGACGCCTACACAGCCAGGTGGGCCAGGCCACGGCCAACTGGCTTAGGGACCACACCCAGAGAGCGGTGGCGGATGGTTCCTTCTTGGCCTGGAAGGAGGTGGGCAGTGGGGTCCCACAGGGTTCGGTCCTCAGACCGATATTATTCAATATCTTCATCAGCGATTTGGACGAGGGCGTGGAGAGCACCCTCTCCAAGTTCGCTGATGATACCAAGTTATGGGGCAAAGTTAGTACACCGGAGGGCAGGGAGCAGATTCAGGCTGACCTGGACAGGTTGGATCAATGGGCAGAGAGAAATAGGATGCAATTTAATAAAGTTAAATGTAAGGTACTCCACCTGGGAAGGAGGAATCCCCAGCACACCTATAGGTTGGGGAGTGTCCTTCTTAGCAGCTCGGAGGCAGAGAGGGATCTTGGAGTCATAGTTGGCTCCAAGATGAACATGAGCCGGCAGTGTAATGAGGCCATCAACAAGGCCAATTGCACCTTATCGTGCATTAGCAGGTGCATGACTAATAGATCAAAGGAGGTGATGCTCCCCCTCTACGCAGCACTGGTCAGGCCGCAGTTGGAGTACTGTGTCCAGTTTTGGGCGCCGCACTTCAAGAGGGACACAGACAATCTGGAGAGGGTCCAAAGGTGGGCCACTCGCATGATTAGTGGCCTTCGTGGTAGACCCTACGAGGGGAGGTTGAGAGAGCTGAATCTCTTGAGCCTTCACAAGAGATGGCTGAGAGGAGATCTTGTGGCCGCCTATAAATTTATTAGGGGAGGTCAACGGGGAATAGGGGAAGCGCTGTTTACTAAGGTGCCCCAGGGAATGACTAGGAATAACGGGTGTAAACTAGTTGAGAGTGAATTTAGATTAGATATTAGGAAGAAATTTTTCACAGTAAGGGTGGCCAGGATCTGGACTGGGCTTCCAAGAGAGGTGGTGCTATCAGCTAGCTTGGAGGTCTTCAAGAGGAGGCTAGATAGTCACCTGGCTGGGGTCACCTTGGTCCTCTTTCCTGCCGGGGCAGGGGGTCGGACATGATGATCCATTGTGGTTGCTTCCGACTCTACAATCTATGAATCTATATGACTAGTGGCTTCTTCAAAAAAGTCTGACAAGGAATAGAAGTCCATGTACATAACTGAGTTATTAAGAAATTTAATTATTTTTTTCCTGGAATTAATGAGACTAAAGTTAAAACCTTAAATCTTTATTTAAGGAAAAAACCTTGTATTTACAAAAATAGATATTTTATTGAAAAGCTATGTTTATTAGTTTCTCTGGAATACACATATACTTTTTTCCTTCTACTTTTAAAAGAACACAAACATAAAATATCTATATCTCAGTGTCTAGAACTCCGTATAATGAAATTTGAAAGATAACAATAAGGACCCAGTTCTCTACCAGGATCTGTTAACTTGCTTGCAACAGAAATAAACAACAGTAACAATCATAACAGTCTTGTATATGCTCTATTTCCTAATCTGTGATTACAGTAATCTCAGCTAAGCATCATGAGTGCAGACAGAAGTGACAATTTTCACCTTAGCTGGCCACAGAAAGCAGTTTATAGCTTTGGCCAAACACAAGTGCACAGCTGCAGACAGCTTAAAAAATGGCCAATCTAGTGAAAATCAGACCCCTCATTGCATGAGAGGTTAGATGAAGACATTTCAAAACAGAGCATCCTCCGTAATATCTGTCTGCGCTGCTTGACATCCTGTTGCTGTTTTGAGAACAGGAGGGGCAAAAGGGAATGGAGGGAGTTTGATATGGGGAGGTTTCAGCCCCTGGAGGCTCCAATTCATCCACCCCACTCTCCAGTGCTGACTGGGGAACCCCTAAAATGAGTTCCCTTTCCCCCCCCCTCCCATTTTGAAAATTTTGCAGCTTTGCAGGGAGCAGGGGCCATTGTTAGGGGAAAAGAGGCTGCAGGCACGCAGCTACCAGCTAGATTTCTCCCCCCACTGGAACCAACAGTGAACTTTTATTTGTTTCAGGGTGTCCAAAATGTTTCCTGCAAAATGTTTTCAGTTACAGCACTTCTGTCTGCACCCCATGGGTATTTATAGATGTGCACGGGGCGGGACTTTAATTAGAGTGGCTCTTAAAGCCACTCTAATTAAAGTGCCCAAGGGTCACATGTATCAGCATCCCTGTGCTGAAACATGGTGGTGGGGGCATTTAACTAAAGCTCATTCAACAAGCTTTAGTTAAAGCACCCTGGCTGTCATTTTTCAGAGCAGGGAGGCTGATACACATGACCCTGGAGTCTGCTGGAGTGTGGCAATTACACCCCTGGCTGCTCAAGCTGTAGTGATGCATCCAGCGGGCCGAGGCCTTGGACTTTGTTTCACGCGGGTCGAGCCCTGAGGCCCCCCGTGGGTGTCCCCGCTGGCAGAAGTGTAAATATGTAAATAGTCCTTTGGCTCGCTATGGTTTTTTTTAATCTAGAGTATACGGGCAGGCCTTGCAGGCCGTGAGCCCAGGACCATGTCCGTGAGGCCCAGGTGTTTGGGCCAACCTGTACATACTCTTTACTGGCCCCGATTTGTCACCCTCCCTGGAATAAACGCCTCTTAAAAGTAAAAAAAAAAAAAAAAAAATTACCACGCTTCAGCACATTTGATTAATTAAGTCTGCTCTGACATGTTATAATTACAACATGTTGGAGCAGCCTCTCTGCACGTGTATAGGTGCCCCAGGAGGGTTAATCAATACCTTCTCCCCACTGCATGATGAACAGTCCGTTTGGAGAGAACTGAACGATCCGACTGTTGCAGTAGCCATCAGAAACATAAATGGTGCCAGTGATTGGATCCACAGCCACATCAGTGGGTTGACAGAAGTGATTTTTGTCATTGCCTGGTTGCAAAGCCATTCCTAGAGTCAACAAGGGAGCCTTATCATGTGCTCCCAACTTGAAAACCTTTCAGAGTAATAGAAAAGAGTAAAGTTTCAACTTATAAAATGCATCATGTAATACAAAGGTTCATATAACTGTAATTGTATATAGAAAATATATAAAACTGCCTTGTAGAAAAACATATGAAAAAAATAGGATTCAAATACATCAGTCCTATTATGAAATCTCTTATCAAGTTTGTATAGATTTTGACTGTGGAAAATTTCTGCATAAGCTCTAAATCCTCACTTATTGCACCAAAAAAAAAAAACAGTTGAACTCTTAGGGTTTCACTATACTGGGAAGTTGACCAGGAAAGCTATAAAGTTGCTTCTATTCTGGAATTAAAGTGTCCACATAAATAATTATTTCAGAATAACTCAATCTATTATAGCTATGTTGGTTGCTTTCACAATACAGACAATCTCTCAGGCTGTGTCCAGACAAGCATGGCCATGCCATATGTGGTGCTGCAGACACACCTGTGGTGCTACATATCACACATTCACTGTGCTGCAAGGTAGCAGCCTGGGGGGAATGGGGGGTTGACACCAGGAGATCGCGGGATCAATAAAACCTGCGCCAAAAAAAAAGCAGGGTGGTACATGCGGGGACAGCGTGGACTCCCCAAAACTGGAGCCTGGCCAGCCGGAGCCATGCTCCAGCTGCCAGCCAGACACTGCTGCAGCCCCAGGAGGCTCCCAGGATGCCAGCTAAGGCTGCTGGGGCTAGCCCAGTGCTGGCTCCAGCCTCCCCTACACCACCCAGGGTAACCTAATGCCCACCAGAGGATGCATGGCACAGGTGTTCCCCATAGACAAGGTGCAGCAGCACAAGGTGTGCTGCTGCTTCTTGTTCCCAGGAAAACAAACATCCATGCTTATATGGACATTAGTGTTTATCCTAACTGCCACAGAAAAACTTGATAATCTTAAGTAAAATGTACAGATTCAAGAAAGTTTTACGATAACAAAGTTACTATAATACTTCTAGAAGAGCAATACACATACCTGATGGAGAGCCACATCTGTGACCCAGTAGTAACCATCTTTGTCTATACTCAAGCCATGTGGTAAATAAAATCTGCAACAAATTTAAAAGAACTATATCAAAGATATGAGGTGACCTATGGTTTTGTTATGATATGTCATAGTTCTGTTTTCTGCATTGGTGCCTAATTTTCTTCCAAGAATAACTGAAGATTTTGCTCATTATCTATAATAGGGGTATCAAACATACAGCATGCAGGCTGGATAAGCTCCACTGAGCTGGCTTATCTGGCCCATGGGGTTTCTCACAGACTGGATCACGTGCCTGTGGGCTGGATATGGCCCACGGGGTTCACGATCATGGCTGTCAGAGCCCCTGCGACGGTGGTGGTTATCTCCACAGCTCCTGGAGCTACTGTTTCAGCACAGTTGCTGAACCCATGGAGTTAACATTGCTTGCCTCCCTTCCTCCCCCACCTGCCACCAAAATCAGGTCTTTGTCACCCCTGGCAATTAAGATCAGCAACAGAAGAAAAGGGTGGGGAGGAAAGATAGTGGCATTAATTCACTGAATTCTGGAGCCGGACTGAAACAGTGGCTCCAGCAGTCATGGGGATTAATGCTGCTGCTGGCAGGTCGTTTGGCTTGTGGAAAGGTCCAGAGTCTGGATCTAACCCATGGGTTAAACAGTCAGTTTTCAGGAGGGAGGAAGGTCAAAAACGGCATTCCACAAAGATCTGTGTGCTGGACCTGGTTTTATTAAAAAATTTCATAGATAATCTGGAGTGCACAGTGAAACCTTTAACTTTGCAGATGATACTAAATCATTCCAGATAGTTAAATCCCAAGCTGATAAAAAGGAGCTGCAGAAAGATTTCACAAAGCTAAGTGACTGGGCAAAAAAAAGCAGATGAACCTCTGTGGCAATAAGGGCAAGGTAACGCACATAGGAAAAAATAACCTCAATTATGCATATACATTGGTGGGTTCTGAACTATCTGTTACGATTCAGGAAAGAGACCTTACAGTCATTGCAGAAAGTTCCCTAAAAGCATCAGCTTAATGCACAGCCATGACCAAAAAAGCTAATAAAATGTTAGGCATTATTAAGAATGGAATTGAAAACAAAATGGAAAACTATCATGCAACTACATAAATCCATGGTCTGCCCAAATCTTGAATACTGTGTACAGTTTTGGTCCACATTTAAAAAAGGATGCAGAACAAACAGAAAAACTACAGAGACAGGCAACCAAGACGATCAGGGATATCAAGCACGTAGCATAAAACTTTTCTGCCATATCTAAAGAGATTAAAAAGGCTAGGACTCTTCAGTCTGGAAACAAGGACCAGGGAGGATACAACAGAGGTCCCAGAATACTAAAACCACAGGGTAACCACTGAAATAAGCAGGAAACAGATTTAAAACTAACAAGAGAAAATACTTTTTATAGAGTGCATGGTTAACTTGTGTAACTCACCACCAGGGGTGTGCAAAACAGGCTGTATTTGATTCAGATTCGGCCTGAATCCGGGGACAGTGATTTGATTCACTGATTCAGATCACTGTCCCCAATTCTATTCGGCTGAATCTGAATCTTCAATGCTGATTTGGAGAATCAGTGATTTGGCCATAGACACAGCTTGAAATGTTTTTTCTACATACCCGGGAGGCACCAGTCTCCCCAGACCCTGGAGGCACCAGTCTCCAAGCCAGGGAGGCACCGGGGGGGGGGGAAGGATGGGGCAGTGCGCTCCCTGGCAGACCCAGAAGTGGACTGGAAGTGCTTCTGGTCCAGTTCCAGGTCTGCTGCTGAGAGGGCTGGGGACCCTCCAACGCTCCTGTGGGATGCTCCATCCGCCTCACCACCTCAGCATTCACAAGCTGCCTGGTACCTTGAGGTATGTTGAAAAAAACATTTAAAGCTGAGTCTATGTTCGAATCGTCAAATTTTTCCAAATCTCTCTGAATCGATTTGGAGATTAAAGGGTCTCCTGATTCGATTCGGATTCAGAGATTCGGCCACCAAATCAAGCCGAATCTCTGCCAAATCACATCAGTAACCAAAACTTTGCATAGCTCTAGTCACTGCCCACAGGAGGTTGCAGACCTAAACAGTACAACCAGGTTCAAAAAAGGACTAGACAAATTCATGGACAACAGATCCATTAAAAGCTGTTAAATAGAGCAGTCAGGCATACATCTTCTGGCATCTCTAAACCAATGAAGGTGGATGTTAGGGAGGGTAAGACACAGGTTAGACCATTCTAGATACAGTCTGTTCATGCTCTCTCTCTAAAGCACCTCTCATTGTCAGATGTAGGATACTGGGCTAGATGGACCATTAATGTGACCCAACATGGCATTTCCTATATTATTATGTTCCTAAGAAAGCCCTGTGGTCAGAAGTCAGCCTGCAGGCCAGAAAAGATTGACATTCCTGATCTACAGAGATTTGAGTGACCTGAATCTATAAGAGATATCTCTATACCAAACTTTAGCTATCAGCTGACTATCTAGAATTTATATTGTGGAGTGAATAGTACAACATTCCTGGTGAAGGGCCTTCAGGTCTAGATTTTGTTTGCTACCTCTATGTCCATAAGAGCCCAATACTGGCAGCCTGTGGGTACCCTGCAGTAAACAAGCCTGTTTTACCTGATTTTTTGTTTATTTGGGACAACAGATGAAAGGATGTTCATTGTTACAGAGTAACAGTTTAGTGGCATCGTTAGTTAGTTACTGGTTGTTGGCAATAGCTATTGATTTTTTTTAAATGACCTGACTGAGAAATTGACTGGATGTGACACAAGCCCTGAATATGCAGATTAGAAGGGTTCAGACTCTCAGGAAGAAAATGCAAAAAATATTAATAAAAGTAATTAAAACTTACAAATTTTTCCCTGTAGAATGAAGTACTGCCGCATTACTTGGGTCTATAACAAGAATTGTATTCTGTTCAATTGGTCCAAGTCCTCTTTGTTGATAAACAAATCTACTGTCAAAAGAGCTAGGCAAATATATCAAAAGACAAAATGAATACATTATAAATTTCAGTTCACAAGCAAAGATGCATATGAATAATTAGTTTTGTATTCCAAGTAAAGTGAAAATGTTGGTTTTGCACATCTCTTACACTGCCTACATTTTTTATAATTTTGAATGCCAAGCGTTACCTATGTGCTGGGAGAAAAGCCTTTCTCCTGATACAAAAAAGAACATACAGCTGTTCAAGGGATTTGTTGTGAAAGAGAACTGGTTCTTCCCAAGAGTTAGACTGGACACTTACCAGGAAGATCTTCTTTCTCCAAATCTAAGTTGAATGACTATACATTTCTCTCAGGTATGGAGAACACCCAATATCCCACAGTCCTCTGCTCTGCCTCCCAGGGGCAGGAAGGGAATAAAAGGACTGTCTCCCTCTCAGCCACCCGGGGTGAGCTATCAGAGAGTTCTATAGGGACCCTGCCCTGAAAAATCTGTACCCTACCTCTGCCAATCACCTCATTGGCAGATGGAGGGCACTCTCCTATGGAAGGAACCCTCCCAACATGGGTTTCTGCTGCAGGAGTATGCCCCACATTCCCCAACACTCCTATGAAAGACCACAGGGTTTCTATAGGAGTGTTGGGGAAAGGGGAAATGCAAAAAGCGGGGGCTGTTCTTTTGCAGCAGGAGGCAGGAAGATTCCCACCAGAGGATAATGACCCCCATACTGCCAATTCTGATTGGCAGGATGTGAGGGGCCTTCTCCTAGGGCTGGACCCTTTGCTGGACTCAGGTTATCAATTCAATGGACTTCCCTAAGGGCAATGACTCTAAGGGTGAAGGATATTCACTTATTTGCTTCTTTGTACAAACAAGCAGAGGGTAGCCAAGAAACTGTTTTAAACCTAAATTGTTAAAAAAAACCCAAAACTACACAAATTTCATAAAAGTTTCTATTTATTTATCCAGTACTTAAGCCTATATTTTACATTGCTTTTCAGCAAATGTTGGGCAGAAAAGTATGACATATGTCCTTATCCCTCTACCACTAAACCACACACAATTGTAAATGCATACATTTGAAAACAAACTATTTAATTCTACTATCAAGTTGAAACTCAGGATTTTGAAAACTAAGATTTACTGAATTAATACACTTGCATATGTTTAACCAAGGGGAAAAATAACTTTAGCAGTTTCTCTGCATATTCTGAAGTAGCCCTTGTATTATTCTGTAACCTCCTATGATGTTCACTAGCACACTTCACCCTTTCTGGCCATTTGGGTGCAGCTGTCTCCTTTTGGGTTGAAAGCCTGTCTTCCAGTCCGATACCTTGAAAGGTCTCCAGGGATTCTTTCCTGCCATGTCTTGTTGGTACTGTTTATTGTTGGGAGGATGTTTTTAAATCCTGCCTCCCCTGGTTCCCTCCTTTGGCACTCTAGCCTGGACTCCTGTTTCAGGGTTCCACCTCCCCTACACCCCGCCTTGTGCCAACCAGAGATGTTGCTCCTTGGCTGCAGCTGAGACAAAGTCCACTCACCACAGTAAGGGCCTTAGGCCTTATATAGTCACAGTCCAGTTTAGACAGCGTACCATCCTGTTTCAGGCCTCACATCAGCCTGGTTTGGCTTCCTATTTGCACCTGGATGCCTTACTCCCAGGTGTGCTCCCTTTGTTTCCAGTATCGACTCACAGCATCTGACTGTTTTTCACCTCTCTCTCTCCCCCCAGGCTCACCACTCTTCCACTCCACACTGGCTGCATCCGGTATCCATGGTCTTGTCCCAGGTAAGAGTTCAGGCTCTGCTGAGCCAGCTTTGTTTGGGCATTCCTCCTCCTGCGGTTGCCACCACTCACCCCTGTCAGGGCTGTCATATGATACCAGATGCTCTAGGACTTCTGAAGAACCCACTTCTGGTCCTCCCTGAATAGTGGCTGGTAAGGTTTTTACCACCCCCCCTCCCCCCGAGGGCCAGCCAGTGAACCAGGGTCAGCACACCACCATAAAGTGTGTAGCCACTTCAGTTTTTCTCCCTTTGGTCTCGGCACAACTCATCCTCCTGAGGCAGCCTCTCTCCTGCCATACCCTTGATCCTCAGCCACGTCTCATCGGCTTTTGCTCCTGGCTGCAAGGTAAGTCTTGGTTTGTGGCGGCATCCCTGCCACACATTCCAACTTTTTATAACAAGTGCTCGGCATTCAAAGGAAACCAGACACTCAAGGAATGCATGTAAGCATAAGTCTTTCAAACAAAACTTAAATCTAATTAAGTGAAGAAAATGTAATTTCATTTTCAACTAAAATGTCTGAATACATGATACACTTGAATTCTCCCATTTTCTTCCCTTTTTTTTTTAAAGCCGCTTTAGTCTCTTTGAGATCAATCCAATTATGATCAAGGAATGTTAGTAAATAGGGACATGCTTTACAGCAGAAGACATGGCTGTGAATAAAGCTGTAAATACTTTATACAATACAACAGTAGCAGCACAACTCCCTCAAAACATTAAATATTTTATAGACTTAGAATTTTTGATTTGGGTAAGTGATAGACTACTGAAGTTTGTTCCATTTCCATTGATTACTTATTTAATTTGTTTATTAAGTTTATGACAAACCACAAATAGAAAACCTTTAAGACTATATTCCCCTGACATTAAAATATGCATCATGTGACATATCACCATCATCTAGGTTTTATTTTTTGAAACATATAAATAATTCCTTCCTTGGTCTTCTGAACAATGATGGGCAAAGTGGCAGATCCTAGGACATTCATCTACTCTGTTATGAGCTTCGATGAATACTTCTAATAGTTTCACTTTGAATAGCAAGTACTTTATACAACAGAAAAAAGCTCTTTATAATAACTGTACAGAGGAGCACTAAAAGGAATTTGATTCTTTGATGGAAAAAAAATACTAAAAGTTATCTTATTCACAGAAGGAACACGGGAGCAATTCATAATCCGAAACTAAGTTACAGTGTTTGCACTGTAGAACTACAATAAGCTGCCTAGGTTTAATGTTCTAAAGCAGCCTGGGCTTGCATTATAAGCAGCACAGACCTTTCACTAAGTTGCATTTAGTTATATGAGAATCCTATTTTTTATGGCATATATTAATAAAACATGAAGACATTTTGTGTACTGGTTCTTTTTACAGTAGAGCACTCATCTGGAAAAAAACCCCCACAAAATGACCAAGTCCCAGAATTCATCAAAATTTATGGGTTTTTTGGAGGATGGTAAATTCAATGAGTGACTTTGCATATTTTTATCTAATCATATTAGCTTCCATCTATACATATTGTCTTAGGTGAGGCTAATATCAATTTTACTTTGCTGCAACCAAGAACAGTGATACAGGAATGAAATCCAAACAATTTCCATTGCTGACCTGATTAAAAAAATTAAAGATATTTATATCTCCACTACCTCCTAACACAGTGATCTTATGATGAAAGTCTGTAAAAGGCACTCTCCACTATCTGTCTACTTCAGGGATGGGCAAAATACTGTCCATGGCCTGGATCCGGCCCATGAAGGGTTCCTACCCAGCCCAGGTGCAGGGGCAGTGCTTGCCCAGGCACAGCAGGGCTGGGGCAGCACGGCTGCCGGACTCCATTTTCCAGAAGCCCAGGCAGCAATGGTGGCTCCTACCTACCATTACCACCAGACCCACCCTGCTGCCCGGGCACTCCAGCCCATCTGCCCCACATCCACTGCCAGAGGCAGGATCTTTGCAGGCAGGGCGATCAGCCAGATGGCTGGGATGGGGCTGAGGGCTGGCAAGGAGCAGTGTTTGGGAGCAGGGAGGGTAGGAGGGGCCAGGGAAACCCCAGGATCTTGGGGTGGTGACAGCTCAAGGCCAGGGCAGAGCCACAATGCACTGGGCACAGATCCTGCAGAACTGGGGCTCTACCCTGGCCTTGGCTCCACACTGTCACTGTCCCAAGATCCCGTGGTCTTCATGGAAACTGGCCAGGTACCACATGGGCAGGACACTCCTCTGGGTAGACACAATTGGAGCACCCTGCCCACACATAAGAAATTCCTGCCCAGAAGAGCATTCCATCTTTTTTACTCTTCTGTGAAATATGAAACACCATAGCCAGAAGGAAATATGACTACATCCTGCTTGCCACCAAACAACTTTGAGGTAAACAGACTATTCTAACTTTTCTCGGAGCCTAACCTGCATAAAATGAACTGTTCTAAACAGAAGATTTTACCACACCTTTAACTCTCCTATGAAATATGAACTTTGATTTCTACCTAAGAGAACTTTTACAATCTTTTCTCCTATGCCTGATGAAGGGTGTTTGTGCCCGAAAGCTTGCAATTAAAGAAAAAATGTTTTTGCAAAAATCTAGTTTCTCTAATAAAAGATATCACCTCTACCATGAGTAATGAATATAGCTACCACTCATTTAAACCTAAACTGTAGTTCTGAGACTGAATGGTTTTCACAGCAGAATGTGCAGCATGAAAAAAGATACCTTCTTTTCTTAACTAAAAAGATGTACTGAAAAGCTTATGCTATCACTTACTTCGGGTTTTTTTTTTAAACTATACTTTTCTCCACCATGTTTAGTAATAACATCTCTTTATTCTGCCTGTTTCCTTTTATGTTCCCACTTAAATGGGGAAGAGCCAATATAATCGAGTGTGTGCTACCTACACTGGCAATTATTTATCAACAAAAGCATGTCTTCAAATGTTAGGAAGGCATTTGACAATTGATCTGTAGTTATACCAGATGCTCTTAACCTTAGCTGCTGTTGTGTCTTTGGACTCTGGGTGGATGTATCAGAATTGGCAGATTTTCAAACCACAAGTTTTAGAAGTGAAATGAAGAAGTGAGTCACACCGATGCCAAATCTGTCGGTCTATTCTGAAATATCTTTGATTCAATTCTTTCTTCAGTGACACAAAAAATAGGATTTTATCCATGTGTGGGAGGAGAAATAAAAAGACTCAGATCAATAAAAGCTCTCAGTGGAAGCTTGAACAACACAACCTATAGCAAGTACCACTTTTTCAAATAAAATGGTCTATAGATAAACACGGTTAAGATAGAAAGATCACTTTGAAATAATACAAGAAGTTTACAATTTCCTTTTTATCCATCAGGTTATCTGGTTAAAACACACTGTTCTTCATAAAAAATATACAAAAAGATTGCTCTTTTTGTGCACAGGACAGGGAACAGCTGTTACAAGCATTGATGCCTGTAAAATAATCTATAAAATACAACCTTTTAGAGACTGTTGTGATGAACTAAAATTCCCAACAGATGAAACAGATACTCTTAACTATCATGTTTATGTGCATGAAAAACAGATCCTTTGTAAGATATGTTCAATAAACCATACTTTATAGATGTACTGCATTTCCTTTCTGCTCCCTGAATGCTTTAGAGTTTATGCCAATAGCTTTCAGAAGTAAAATAAAAATAAAAAACAAAATCAAGACAGTACACCAGCACATGGTCCTTCTACACTGTTTGACAATATCTTCTTAGAAGTAAGAATGCAACAATGTCTTCCCAAATTAGTCTTTTTAAGTTACCTGACTAATTACTGACTAATTACTCCCCCCTAATATTTGTAAGAATTTGGTTTATGCACCAATATCAGTTTTAACATAACCCTCTATAGAAAAAGTTCTGCTCTAAGGCAGACAATGAGGCCAAAATCAATTTAATTCATGCATGCTCAGCAAAAGATAGAGTTTTGTGCTAAGGAAGATGGGTAGAATTTTCAAAAAGAACATAAGTAATTAATCAATGCTAATCCAACTGAATGTCAAAACCACTTCGGTGCTTTTGAAAACCCCAATCAATGTATTAACAAGCCAGTAACTGAATACATGCCGAGATGTATTGTCCACATGCACACTCTTACTAAGGAGTTTCTCTCTCACCCTGAGTTTCAGCTGAAGACTCTTTTTAGCCTTAGCAGTACCTGGAGAGTATGCTCTAGTCCCACCCCTTCTCATGCCCCCACAGCCAGGTGGATAAAGGATAGTATGTATTTCCTGCTTCTGAGTTTCCTCTCAACTACAGAGGCCAATGGTACACTACCTACTTTCTCCTTGGTATAGGGGTAGGGCTAGAGAATGAGATCACACTTAAGGTACTGCTATGGCAAAAATGTCTCCAGTCAAAATTCAGGATGAGACTCACCTACTAGTGAGAATGTGTATGCGGACAATCACTTGAAGGAAAAGTACTTGTTACAACATATCAGATGGAAATATCTCTCTATAAAAAGTTCTTATTTTGGAACTTAATTCTCTCTGCCTCCCAAACACTAAATAGTGCAAAAGTGGTAATTGTAGGAGTTTGAAGTTTTATGGGACAATATTGAAAGATATTGACATTTTATTAAATTAGAAGATCAAAACTTTTTTACAGAAAGTACCATGTTATATACTAACTTTCTTTTATTGTAAAAATCTAGTAATTCCAGAGTCTCATATCTGCTATTAACCAGCTACCTCCTCCTCTGCAAGGAAATCTAAGCCTAGGTAGATTTGCTTCAGCCTTTAAAAACAAAAAGTGGCTAAATTATTTATGAGCATAGGAAAGTAAGGCTGCTGAAGTCACCTAGTCCACCCCTCTACTCAAGGTAGGATCATCCCTGACTAAACCATCCCTGCCAAATATCCATGTAACCCGCTTTTCAACATTTCCAGGGGTGGAGATTCCACAACTTTTCTAGGTAGCCTTGTCCAATGTTTGGCCACCCTCATAATCAGAGTCAATACCCTATCTAAAAGAAAATACATTCAGCACACAGCATAATATAATTATCCACTTACTTTTCATCCCATACATGATCACCCCTATGGAAGAGAACTAGGTTGTATTCAGGGTCCAGGGCCAACCCAGAAACCTGGCCTAGTTTAATGTTTATTCCAGGCCAGTCTACTGCCTCTTCTATGTGGAAATCTAAAAAATAATAAAAATAATCATGAAGTATATTTATGTGAAAACATGAAATCAGGAGAAAATTCACAATGTTATGATACAAGAATTAGCAGAGATTTTGTTTGTTTATTTACATGCAATATTTCCATGAAATATGTTCCAATTTGACTGCAAGCAGTAATTTTCTGATGACAAACATAATTCATGCATAAGCATTGGCATCTTGATCTACATAGGATGACAGAAAATATGTGAACCTACCTTGGATTTTATTCTTTTCTCCATCTTAATATACTACATATGCACAGAATATGAATTTAGTACCAACTGTGTATGCACACACTATATTCTATGGTTTAAGAGACTGAATTAAATACATACAATCAGCAAAGTGAGTTTCTATTATTAACATATCAGTCATTTTATTAAAATATTTTCAATTTTTTTCAATTTGATTCTGACTGGCTTGGTATCAAAGATGGCTGATCCAAAACAATCAAAGTCAAGGTCCATGTTTTTCAAAGAGCAACAAAAACAGATGAAGAGCAAAACCTGTTTTCCCCAAAGCACAAGGAAGAAACCTGAACAAACTATTAATACCATGCACCTTGCCTCTGTGTACTTTCAGAGGGTAAAAACCTCCCGTTATCCTGTGTAATATTTGTATCTCAAGTTAGCATGTTATTACATTGTCTGAAGCAATTTATATACCAAAGAACAAGTAGGTAAAAGGAAGGGCAAGAGGAAGGGCAGTGAAGAAAGGCATATCTGTCAACTCACTTAATTTCTTTATTTCTGAAAACAGAAATTCCTGCTAATTTTTGGATAACCCAAAACCTGATTTTCACACAATGAATCAAAAGCATTGTATTTAGCAAGAGAGTAACTCTGAAAATTGGGATCAGTCTCTTTGTGATTTCTCATCTTGCTGCTATATAAAAAGATTATTAAAACATTATAATATTATGTCTAAGTTTATTTAAGATTCACAAATGTTTGCTTTTTACCTCAATTTGTTCATAGTAGCATATAGTGTTTGTTCTTCCCTAAGGATTTTAATTTTGGGGGGAAAAGACATTATTAATAGTGGTCAGTGAGTGATCCCAAAAATGTTTACGGTTTGAACAGAAGAAAATAGTTCAGAAATCTTTCCAAAATCCTTGTATCCCCACCTAGCCATTTAAACACTCTTTGTTGTTTACATTGCTCATCCCCATTCAGGATGGGAGTTACAGTGTACTACACTAATGCTAGTGACTATTAACTCAATTTGTCATTTGGCTTGCCTTCTCTGCAGTATTAGCTCAAGATGCAACTCAACTACTGACCTTAAGTAGTCTACTGTACACCCCCCCCCCCCACACACACACATTCTGCTCAAGGTAAGTTGTACCTAAAACTCCAGCTATACTGAACATAAGAACTGCCATTCCCTGGGTCATACCATAGCTCTGTCTTGCCCAGTATCCCATATCACACAGTGGCAGATAGTAAATGCTGAAAGGGAGTCAACAGGGTATGACTTTTTCCCCCTGTTCCTCTCCCACTTATCCTCCAGCGTTTAAGGTCTAGGAATTTTTTAATCAGAGGCTGTGAATCGGGTCATGTAGTAATGAAGGGGGTCTTGGTTACTCTAAGCTGCTAATTCAAAAGCTCTTCGGAAACAGATTTTCACTCATGAAGTGCTGACCTGCTAACTTGTGAAGAAGAATTAATATGAGCATTAATATGAGTACAGAATTCATACGAGTACAAATAACTCGAGCTACTAATTCAGAGGAAATAAGCCCATCGTGATTCATTGTCTTCCAGTGACATTAAACCATTATAGCTGTGCTCTTTTAAATCCCCTGATACTTTTTTAATTTGTAATGTAACTATGTGCATCATTATACCTCTTGCAATAGGTTGCAGTGGTTTTGTTACCTACCTCAGGGCTGAGTCCCTGAAGGAAGGCAATGAAGCTTTCTCTGTGCAGACCCTGCTGCTCTGGCTTCCAGAGGTAAGAGAGTAGGATCAAGAATGCTTTTGTACTTGTGGTAGTGTTGGAGAGAGATTGTAGCTGTGATGGCCTGGGAAATACGTGAAAGGCATGCACGTGGATGTTCAGTATTGATTATTCTAAATCTTGCATGGTCCAGCCAATATAATGTATTAAGAAACCCATTTAAGAAATATGATTTCTATATATGAACAGCTAGCTTTGGAAAGACTTGAATTTTTTTAAACGTATATTGTGGTGAAAAATGGAGTAGCAGATCTTGAAAGCGTGTTCATTCTAGAGCTTCTGAAAAGGAAACATCATGAGGTGTTGATACAAGAGGAAATTTGAAAGGTAATTTTTTTGTCCTGGTTACATTTTATTTGCAGTAATGCAATGCTAAACCAGAAAAAAATCATCACATAAATACTTCTAAAACATTAGTTCCATGGATATTTAAACAGTTCTATGTTTAGGTTTGAAGTGAAAATCATTATATCACAAAAAACTTAAAAGCCCGGTTTTTCTCTTCGTGGAAATGTTACATATTCTATTTCTCTTGTAACAAAACAGCAAATTTCATACATTATTATTTTATTTACTAAAAAGGGTTTAATGACAATTATCCAGGAAGCAAATTCATGATGTACTAGAAGTCTCTGTATTCATAAGGGCTGGAAGGGACCTTGCAGATCATCAGGTCCAGCCCCCACCTCTCCAGGCAGGAAGACAACTGGGGTTAGGTGACTGTCTAGTCCCCTCCTGAAAACCTCCAGAACAGGTGCCTGCACCACCTCTGGAGGGAGTTTATTCCACAGTCTGGGCACCCTGACTGTGAAGGAGTTTTTCCTGGTATTAAGCCTGAAGCAGCCATCCAGGAGTTTGTACCCATTGGTCCTGGTCTTCCCCGGGGGTGCCCTAGTGAACAGTTGTTCACCAAGCTCCTGATGCACTCTGATATAGCGGTAAGTCACTATCAAGTCCCCTCTCAACCTTCTCTTCTTTAGGCTAGGCTAAAGAGGCCCAGGTCCCTCAGCTCTTCCTTGTATGGCTTGCCTTGCAAGTCCCTGATCTGTTATGCATGTGGGCAAATAGATTCGTCACCTGTTTTCAGCCTGTTAAGAGTTTTTCTTCCTAATAAATATTCTTGATAGGGAATTGGTGAGGGCAAGAGAGTCAAAGTAGAGAGTCCCTCTTTTCTTGAAGTGCATAATTTAATTCCTCCCCCTTCCATTTCTGCTCAGTCTCAGAAAATTAAGCAAAGATTCCTTTGATAAGCAAGATTTGTTTAGTAATACAGTTTATTGGACCAACTATATACTTGAGAGAGATGTTAGACAAGATTTCAGGTAAAAACACTGTTCCTCAATTCTGGGAAAGCAGTAGAGAAACAGCCCTAGTTAAATACTATGTATAATAATGACTTCTGTTTAACTCAGTCGTGCAAATGAAAACAGTCCCTTAAAGAAGAGGTAGAGCTGTGGAGGGAAGATAAGGACAGTTTTCAGGGCAGGTGTCCAACTAATCTCCTATGCCATCTTTTTTTCTTCTCCTCAAACTGATTTTTCACTAATTTGATCTTTAGGCTCAGACTGAGGAAACCCAAGGCCCAGGTGCCTGGGTCCAGTCAATGCTCCACTGGTACAATGGCTGCTCAGTCTTGTTTAAACATACTCCATTTCATAGCTCATGGGACACCGAGTTCTCCACAAGATTCTTATAGACACGTTTTTGGGAAAAAAGATAGATTTAAAATGCAGGGAAAAAAGTTAAAATCTGCCCTGAGTCCTAGACTTTTTACTGAATAAAAAACTTGTTTCTCTTTGGAAAGTTTTATTCTTTTAATTCAATAGATATTAATCAAAACCATGAAAAAATTAGCACAGGAGAAGAAAATAAAATGCTTGGCTAGCTAGTGAGGACAGAATCAAATCATGTTATACCTGAATTTTAACTTAATTCGTTTGCTTCTAGGCCTGTTATGCATGAGTATAATCTTTATATCTTGCATCTATGTAAGTGAACTACTGATGAAAAGTCTGGGTAGATAAGGCCAGAAACTTTTAAAAATCCAGAGTGCTGAGAAAGAAAAATGATCATAGACTGAGTTTTACAAACAGGTTTCTTGCTCAGTTCAGTTTTTGGCATGGCACTTTGATTACGGAATAAATGGAATAACTTCTGTAAGGATCAACAATTTAGAGTCAGAGGCAAATGTCACTAAGTCTGCTGAAAGATGTCTTTGTCTTCCACTTGCTAGGAGATTCCTCAGCTCTTTACCTCAGTGGAGAATCTAAATCAGAGCAGTTCCTGAATCTGTCATTTGTCGAATGGCTATGTCCAAGGCTGAAAATGGAAACAACGACCATTCTAGAGCTTGTGCAAAACTTGACATCCTGGCTTCTCAAACTGGAAAAAATAATTGTGAGCACATCGTCCTATACTCAGACAAGGCTCCTTGGGTGAATTTGATATCTTTTATTAGACCAACCCAAATAGTTGGAAAATATTTATTAAGCAAGCTTTCAGGTTCAAAAACCCTTTGTCAGGCTAAGGAAGTTTCAGCAGTTGGTGTGTGCTCTTCCTGGATGGAATGAAAAGTCCTATACTCTGCATCCTGAAATAGCTCTTTTCCAAAACTACTGACGTGAAGCTTGCTACAATCTTAAGACTATCATTAGGCCAAGACCCAGCTGCGTCAACATATTCAAATCTATTTTTATGCCAAGAAAGCTGCACTTTAAAACAAAGCAGATCCCAAAATTTAGGACATCAAGACTGAAGAAAAAGCATTTGCAGTTCAGTGAAATTAGACATGAAGTAATCTTCTAAAACGGATTATACAAAAGCCAAAAGCTGCCTCATCTAAGGCACCTTTAAAAGGCCAACTATTCTGATTGTATTTTCCCGTCACCATGACTTGGAATGGGGAGTTCATCAAAAAGAGTGAGATGACATAAAAGATTAACCATAGGAGAACAACCTAAGAAGGAAAAAATAGAAAATATTTCTGAGCCCAACATCCAGAAGCACTTGAGTCTGGGTTTCTTTCTTTCTTTTTTCTTTTTTGTAACCTGAGTATTGCTTAGATGCAACAGTCATGTGTGCAACAGTCATGTGTCTAGAAAACCATGACTCAGAGAAAGACATGCATATGAACACTAGATAATCAACACTAATGAATCTAAAAATACAGTTTCAGAAGTCTAAAACAAAAAATCATCATTGAAATAATGGTGCGCTTGATTCAACAAAACTCCACAGCTGCAGGGAAAATGATTAGTGATCCATGATACAACTTACATTATCTCTATTTGTGGCCTGACAGAGAATGAAGGACACAATTTTGGACACATGCATAAACAAGATAATTTTCTCATATAAACAAAAATAGATATCTAGTATCCACTTGGAGGGTACTCACCTCACCTCATTCAAAACTAGTCTGCTTTGTGAACTTATCCTACACACATTTCGTTTTAGATGGGTCTATGAAATAAGGTGTCTCATGCTATCAGAAAGCTTAGGTACTTACAAAAAAACCTTAATTTTGGGTTCTTAAGCTTCATTTCCTCTGTGAGGTTAGATATAAGTATATATTGTGGAAAAATCCCTAACAGTTCCACTTATATACCGAACAAGGGAAAAATTCCTTAACGATCAACAACAGTTACCAGTCAAAATGCTGTGAAACCCTTTCTGGGATTTTTGTGACAATATTCTATTTAGCTGGCATTATCTATTAATTTGATCACATTTTCAACATCTTGAATAGTATATTATTTTTATCTTTTTATCCGTTGTAGGTTTTCAATAAGATAACCATATTCTACTGCACAGCCATAATTTGAGAGAATACTGTAATACTACTCATTTACTCTATGCTAAAACTGGCTGTTACAATACCTAAATACCTCATTCAATCTTCAAACCTGGAATGAAGATGAAGAACTGGTATTCAATGCATCTGAGACTATTTCTTTATTTAGCCAATGAAAAATCTGTTGTAAATATTGAGCTTTATACATTTCTAACGGGGGCAGTTCTCCAGTGTTGTAACATAGTGGAGTCTCACTGATTTTAACCAAACTGCACAGAATACCAGTGAGTAAATCTTGTAGTAACCTATACACTCAATTATTAGGATAGTGGTAGTACTTGCAGTTAACAGTATGGTAGTATCAAACTTGTTTCATGTTTGGTCACACTGACTGTAACAGGGACGAGCAAAATACGGTCCGCAGGCTGAATCCGGTCCAGCAACTGATTGGATCTGGCCTGCAGCTGCCCCTGTGGCACTCCACACCGTGCCAAATCCCAACTGCTTCCACCTGGGGCAGCTCATGCCACACTCCCACCTGCAACCACCAATGGATCCAGCCAGCATGCACTGCTTCCCTGCGGGGCTGCTCCTCCTCTTCCTCTTGCCCCTGCTGCGCCACTGCAGCAGGTAGCCTGTGGAAGAAAGGAATCAGTGGGGACATGTGCTGGGCACCACATGCCCAGCCAGGTTGGGGGGGAGCTGCAGTAGGGCAGCTCCTGCATCAGCGCACGGCACTCCAGCTCCAGGCTGCCTTCCACCCACTTGACCCACGTAGTGCAATGAGCAACTGCCTGTAGGTGGCTGAGTGGGTGAAAAGTGGTTGGGAGTTGGAGCTAGAGCCCCATAGGCTGTAGCTTTCCTCTCACCTGGCTGGGTGTGTGGTGGTGCCTGACATGCGTCCCCACAGCCGCTGCCCTTCTCCACACGATGTGCTGCCCGGAGTGGCACAGCAGGGGCAGGAAAAGGAGAAGGACCTACTGGAGGTGGGAGGAGCCAAGCAGTACCTGGGTGGCTACAGCCACACTGGGAGCAGCCCCACTGGGAAGCTGAATGCGCTGGCTAAGGTGGGCGTGGGATGGAGCATAGTGCGGCCTGCCTCTGGTGGGAACATGCAGGGCTCAGCCCCAAGCAAGGCACCACCCACAGGGGTAGCTGTGAACTTGATGGTGGGTGAGGTGGGGGAAAACCATACTACCCAGCTGAGCTCTGCTGCATGTGCCCCCTCTGCCCCCGCTCCTTCCCCCCGCCCCTGGCTGGCTCCTGGGACCTAGCCCACAGGCAGCGCCCCCCCCCCCAATCTCCCCCATACAATATACAAGAGTAAGATTTTATTTTAAGCTTTTATGCAATTGCCTTTATATACACTGCTCATAAACACATAATTAGGGCAACATTTAAAAAAAATAAAATTAAAATGTTACAGTAGATGCTTGAATTTTAGTATATGATTTTTATCTATAATTTTTTTAAATAATATGTTCTGAAAGATTTTGCATGTGCAGCCCTTGTGACAACTCACCAAAACTCGTTAAAAGGCCCGCCAGCCAAAATAATTGACCACTGCTGGACTATGGCCTACTTGTGAAGTAAGATACTACTTAACCAAATATGGGTGATAGAATAAGGTTTTAGATAACTGGTCTAAAAACAAGCCATTTCTACTTTAATAAATATGTTGATTAATTACCATTTCAGGCAAATTAGGTAGATATAAAAATTCAAATACTACTGACAGTAAAATACCATATTTATTCAAATAGAAGATGAACCTGATTATAAGATGACCCCCCCAATAATTAGATCCTATATATGAACAATTTATACATTTGTTACAATTTTTCAGGTATAGAATCTAATTATTGGAGGTTTGCCTTTGATTTGTCCTACTCGCACTGCCACAGGAAGAAAAATATGCCAGGGGATCAGGTAGCCTTTTGCTTTTTACTTCCCCATAACTTTTACCCTTGGCAGCCTTTTTCACTTCCCCTTACAGTCAAGACTCCAAGCATGTAGAAGTGAAAAGCAAGTCCAAAAACAGTAACCTTGAAATTAAACGTGGCTTCTGTTTGCATATAATACCCAAAGACTTCATTCTTCCTACTAGGTAAATATGCAAAAGCTGTAAATCATGTATCACATTAGTCTAAAACCAAAAGACTTATGATTTACTATACAGATCATTGAGGTGGGCCCCACCAAAGTCAACAGCATTTCAAGTCATGGTGAGCCATGACTCCATACCCAGAATTCCTTTGTTGCACCCTCTCTCAGCCTGATGCATATTATTAATGTGGCCCCATGCTTGGGGATCCCATAGCTCACTGCTCAATCTGTCCGCCACAATGGATCCACATGCTAATTAGCCCCCAGCCATGAACAAAACCAGATGCTACTGTCACAAGTCCTAGGCTGCTCCAAAAAATTTATGTGCAGATGAGGCACTGGGCAACCTGGCACAGTTTCACCTCATGGAGGGTGGGGCCATACTAATCATATGCACTAGGCTTAACGTGGGCTATGTGTTTTATAATAGTGTTCACTGTTGACTGCATTTAATTAACTTCACAGTTGGCTTTCATTGTTGAGCACAAACTACTTGCAGATATAAAAAAAAAAACCACCCCAAAAAACAGAATCAACAACAACAAAAGAGCACACTTTACTGGAAGAAGCAGCACATTAATTCGACTCAGCTCTGTAGCATCTATACAGATCAGGTGTTTCAGCAGGGCTTTTTGGTGCTCTTAGCTAAAGTTGATTAAATCAGCTATTAGGTAAAGAAACACTAAAAAGCCACACTAAAGCACCCAATTTGTACAGACATTGGGCAAGTCAGGTCCAACTGATAATATACTGCCTCTTCTGGGCATGAACTGGGTTTGGTGCGGGAGTGCATGGAATTTAAAAGTACCGGGGGGGCGGGGGGGCAGTTTAAGCATCTGCAACCCACCATACTGCTTTTGGCAGTAGTTTAATGATAATGTATTTAGTGATATTTCTTTGTATGAAATTATGAGGAACTCTTTTCCCCATGCCAATTGGGGGAAAACACCTTTTCTTGGAATCAAGTAAATATGGTAGTTAAAACTTCAGAAATTTAACTAACACTGGGTGCATTTACATATATACCTAACTGTGCAGTAGACTTATTTGCTGCAGTGTAAAGCATCACATTCTACATGTACAATGCTACTGGACCACCGCAAACTAATTTTTGCCAGGGACACTACCATCTTAGGGCAGATAAAATAACTGCACCTAAACGTGTAAATGCTGTGTAAATGCTGACCTGAGTATACACTGCACCTGGTCAGCCCAGGCAGTAGAGGGCCAGATCCCTGCCTGCTGCCTAGTCACAAGGCTCCGCGTGCTGGGGCACTCTCATGCTCCAGTCAGCCCCAATGCCACCTCCTGGAGCCTGAGGCTGACCCCCAGGGCTCCCTACCAACCCAGAGCTTCTCCACCCTGGTTCAAGCTGCTGTGGTCCTGGGTGCAGCATCTGCATGTGCACCTTGGACCGCAGCAGTTTGAGCATCTACACTTGCTGTTAAGGTGCCGTAATAAGTTCCAGCACAAGCTGTGCTGGAGTTCATCATGTTGCCTTAATGGCATGTGTAGATACACCCACTATGAACAAACTTAGACTAGTACTAGGAACTCATACTCAAGAATACTGTCACCTTCTCGATGACAGAAACTATTTACCACTACGTAATTTTGGTGCAACTATGCTTTAGTTTTGCAACACTTGCATATACAACCACAGCAAAGGATGTACCACAATTTTTTAAATCTACAAAAAAAAAAAAAAAAAAATCAATTAGATCCTCCTTTTCCATAATTTTACTTCACATTAAATTATGTTACAGAAAGCAAACCAATGTTTCATCTTTCCTTTCAAAATCATATGATTCAAATTTCACATTTACTATAATGATAATCATTCTTTTGCCAAAAGATGGCGCTGACAGCTTTAGCATTCAGAATTTTTGCGCATGTATGTTGCATAGCACTTTATTGATTAAAGAGGGGAAATAAGCTTTAAATAAAATATTTTAAAGAAGTTTCTGTTTCGTTTCTCTCTTATTCTCTCACTTCAAATATCCAAGCAAGAGACCTGTCATAAAAAGCCCACAATCTACTTTTCCAATCAAAACAAAGGCCCTGCAGTAAGCACTGTAAACAAGCTGCTATTCTTCTGTCTAATCAGGACTTGTATCACTTAATATTCACTCTTCTTAACCAAATAAAAATAAAAGGGATATTTCTTAATAATATTCTCTAAAATGTCTCACCTTTCTAATTTGGACCTAAAAAAACAGATTTTGCAAAAACATGCATTTCTTGAACAAGGGGCCTGATTTTCCATGCACTTGTGTTGCTGTAACAGTGTCCTTAATTGAGTTATTCCTGAAGTACTTGGCACAAAAAGGAAAAATCAGGTTTATTGTAGATGTTTTCTTAACACTTTTCTTGCAAAAAACTTTGGCTGTGTTTCATTAAAGCAAGTACAAGAATGTACTACTAGAGTTCCTCACCTATGGTCTGCAATTACATACCAAACACAATATTTGGCAGTTAATACACTGTATTTGAATGTCATGCAAGCAGGATGTGTTACATGCTAATAGTATAAACTGAAATAGAAATCAAATAGATGATGAATAATTTATATTTGTAGGCAACAATGTATTCGGGAACATCAAGCTGGATGTTTGCAACATAAAAGCAAGTGTGAGCTGCTATGGCTCTCACACACTGATGGCTGCCATGCATACATATCAGTTAATTTTATGAGACACTCTTCACATGCTGCATTATCTGTCTTTCCACATTAGCAAGTAAGACTAATCACAATCAATACCACACAGCGACCACAACACAAATAAAAGAATATGATGCTTCTATGGTTTTTGCTGTCATAGAAACCTGAAGGGAATGAGTTATAAACCAGCTAGTTAAAATAGCTAATCTTCGTTTGAAATAAAGAGGGGAAAATGCCTAATAAATATTGACTTTCCACACAGTTCTTCAGAAACTACTTACTACTCTTCCTGATTTAGAGAAAAATTGATAATGGAACTACAAAAAATTCAATTTTTAAATCATTATAATCTGATAATTAGGATGAAAAATAAAATGGGTAGAGCTCCCCTTCATTAAATACTTTATGAAAGCCAGTTGCATAAAAAATAAATCACCTGAAATCACTGTTATATCCATTTTTGCTTATATCAGTTTAGAAGAATTAATGCTAAATTGATCACAATTTGTTTAATCATTAAAGCTGCTATCTGAGATTCAAACAATAAACTGTATTTTTCCCAGGAGACTATAATCTCCCTTTGAAATGAAGGGAAAAATGTATTAGTTAGGTAATCACTGAGACTTTATATATATATAAATGCAAAAGAAGTCTCCATAATCAGTAAGACTTTTTGCGAAATAGTTTCAAGCATCAATTGATATTCCCTTCAGATTTTGCTAATGTGGATCACAGCTCCTACCTTGAATTTCATTATTTAAAATGAACCCCTAACCCACCTCCTGTATGTTCTTTTTCCCAGCTTCCCTCATCATGTTTAGGTTGCTGTAAAGAGAAAGGTCTGTTCTCTGGTGGCCTCAAGGTAGATTCTAGTCTGTGAAATTTGTGAATTCTGTCTCTGACAAGAATAGTATTGTCCCTCTCATCACGATTTGTAACCTCTCTTGCATCAGACCAGCCAAGATCCTTCTTTTGGACTACATTAGCAATCTCAGCTACAAGATCTGATTCTGCCTTTTCTGTAGGGTTATACTTATGGACATGAACAACATCTTCCCTTTCTCCTAGCAGCTTGGAAATGAGTGAATAGAAATCACCTGTACAGAAAAGAGAAAAGATAAAAGGAAAGGGGGAAGATTATAACAGATTGTAAAATTTTCTAATTTTTTTAACCCAAGTACAATAATCAAATTATTCATATGGTCATCATAGCTAGTGTAGGAGGGAAGTCTTTACAGTCTCACAAATTTGAATGAAGAAAGCCTGTGGTAGGAAGAGATAATATTACAATTTCATGATCTTTAATTTACATAATAATGTCCACTTATACCTGACATTTTAAAATTAAAAAAAAGCATATCACCTCCATGTTGATATTCATGAGAACAAAAGAAAGTCTACATAATTAAAAAACATGTTTACAATGAATTCCATTAGATTTAAAAGTCAGAGCATTGAAGACTTTTTATATTGTGTATATATTATATAGAAAAATTGCAAAAATTCTTCAACCCTGTCAATTTTTCATTTGCAAAATTAGTCAGTTGCTATGTACTTAAACAACATCTCCTTGTAAATGTTACTGATTGAGAAGAAAAACTAATGTGCAACAGTTTCCATATAACATTGTGTAAAAAGGCAAAATTACTAGTTAACAAGGTAACTTGTATGCGATCATGCTCTTTAAGGTATTTAAACTAGGTACACATTGGTAAAAGGAAATAAAAAAAAATCCTTACAATCCTTCCTCAAAATCTCTCCTAAGCAAAAAGAAACAATTACCTCTACAGTTACATCATAAAGTGGCAAGCCTTCTAAAACGATGATGCTAAAACAAAGACAAATAAAAATGTATTCCATGTGCAAAATACTTATGTTCTCACGAAAAATTGCTTGAAATGCTTTTAATTCAATTAATTTATGTTTGATGTGGTAAAGAGACAAAATAGCAGCAAAAAAGGTTCTCTCCAGGGATTCTATTCCCAACTACTAAATACCTCACTAGCGTACAGTTGCCCATAGTTACTGAGCATTTTGTTGCCCTGGACCATTGCCTACTGCATGCGTTAGACACAGCTAAAGCTACTATTTGTTTTTGGAAGAGACACTGAACTAATAATTTTTGCCTTTGGTGTGAATCAGTATGTAGGGATCTGTTCTTTATTAGGTGTACTTAAAATGAATTCTCTTAATTAAGGATTTGCATTGCTTAATTTTTAAGATACTTTGTTGTATCAGATAATGCAAAACCTTCACTTTTTTTTTTAAGAATAGGAAGTCAAAATGATAACTGGCTAAGATTCAAATTATTTTACAGAAAATTCATCATAAAAATTGCTGTATGGGGGAAATTAAGTCTTTCTAAAGTCACCTTAAAAGATTCTGTCATATTTATAAACAGTCCTGGTTCAATGATTTCAACTAGGCTTCCAATCCCTGCCCTTGGAAGAGAAATATCCCAGGTGAAAACTTCTGTCAGAAAATAATTACTGAAGTAATAGGGCCAATTTCAGTAAAATGAACAAAGCAAATTAGACCTGAACAAAATTTGTTAAGCCATATAAGCCAGTATGCCTCATAAAACCTACTCTAAATGACAGCCTCCTGCCAATCAATTAACTCGTCCAAATGCTGATTCAGAAGACCAAAACCAGATGTTTGAACACTCAGTTGTATAAACAGCTTGGGATTCAACTGGGCCAGAAGTCTGAATGCCAATGGCTGCATTCTTCACAATAACTGCAAACGCCCTCTAAAACTGTAAGTATAAGTGTGCTTGCACATGCGATGGGGAACCCCACTGTTTCAGTTTAGGGAGAACTAAACCCCCGTAGCATGTACAAAGATGAGGGGCCCAGTCCTCAGGAGGTGTGTGACCTGGTGGCAGCTTGTGCAGGCGGGCTCAGCTGAAGGTGGGGGGAAGTGGTGAGAAGCCTGATTTTTTTTATTTTTTCCTCCTGGAGCCTGGCTGCCTGCCTGGGCCCCAGTGCTTTCCTCCATGGTGCTGGTGCCCCCCAGGACTGCCTGGGCTGGGTGCCAGTAGGGAGTGCCACCTGGGGGGGCACTGCCACTGGAGGGAAGCACTGGGGTCCTCCACAGCTCAGGGACTACTTGGCCCGCTTGCAGCTTGCCCCCCTCCCCTGCACCATCCCCGCCACCTTCCCACCACCTGGGACTGCCTGGGAACAGCTGGCTTGCCCTTGGGGCAGAGTGACAAGGTGGCAGGAGGGTGGCTGGGTGTGCTGGCAGTGGGAGAAGGCAGCCAGGATGGTGCACAGAGCACTGGAAGCCTGCCAAGCTCGAGCTTCCCCAAGCATGGCAGCTTCCAGCGCCCCGTGCACTGTTGGACTTTGTTAGGGAGCAAAGTAAAATACCTCGGATGGATTTTATTTTGCTACGTTACAAAGTCATTTAAAGCAGAATATGCTGCCGATCATGTAAGTAGCAACACCATGAGAGTGGTGCAAAAGGGCAATTAGGCTGCTTTAAAGGCCCATTTTGTTGCATGTACAAAGGGCCTAACTCTTACTGACATTAGACATTCTTAAAAACACTCTAGTAGTTTCTACCAGTTAAGCCTATTTATAAATTTCACACTGGTTACCATTTCCAGATACTAACAATTACTTGTAATTATTGCTTTCTGAACATTAAAAAATTAACAAATTACCATGCTTCAGGTCCATGTTCCCAACACACAAGTTATTCCTTTAAAATCCAAATCATCACTGCCCCTGTAAGAGGCACTGTGCACCACCTTGATGGTAAAGATGCCATCGTGGAACACATCATGGAACAGTTACTTCCTTACTTCCTAGAACTAGGCAATTAAGGAGCATTTTTTTTTTCCACATATGTATATAAATATCAAACAGGAGAACTGAGGTGTACAGTGATGTGAGCTTATCTGACTGCACAGAGTTAAGGAAGATACGGAACAAAAAGGAAATGTAAAATTGGTACTGATAAAGTACAGTTGGAAAGAATACTAATGAGCCAAAAGAAAACACTGGAGAGCATCCCCACCTGGCTTCAAACTAACTGCTGAGATTTCCCCTTTTCAAACCTAAGACTAAAAATCAACGGAGGTTGTCAAGCCTTAAAAAATGCTGTCCTAGAAATGAATGGGATTGGAGCAGGTTATCAGCAATGGCTAAAGATAAATATGTGATGGAAAATAAGTGACTGCAGCAAGCAGGCTGTCTCCCAATCCATGTACTGAAGGTAACAGAGCTGAATGAAACTTACTACATCTTGCGAGAAAAGATTAAAGCTTAGGTAATGGGAAACGTGTTTAGGGCTTTTTTAGCTTTATTTCTTTGCTCTGGTTGTAACGTACCTTTGGGGTGAATGAATAAATAAATGATGATTTGTTTTGAAGAAACTGTTTTGAGTCACTTTAATCACCAGCTGCCACAGGCTCCCAAAGGAAAAAGGGTTATAATTGGGCATACTGGGTTAATACAGTTGGCAAGTAAAGTTTCTGCCATCCAGACAGTCAAATGTGACAGAATCATGCAGTTCCAATAGGGATGAGTGAAGACAGATAAGCCTTTCATCCAAAGGCATACTGCGTAAAAAGGGCTCAGAAACGTAGCATTTCTTAAACTTAGGACACACAGTGTAAAGTAACTGTGGTTCTTTAAGATGCCACACCAAGTATTGATCCTAAAGTGTGTGTGCCTTCATATCATGTGTGCAAGATCAGGTATTTGTAGCAGTGTCCATCAGATATGCACAGATGTTGTGCGTCCTTCTGGTTGACCAAGGTAGTATTTGATCAATGTCACTGGTTACTACTATAGCTAACTTACAGATTTTTTAATATTCAAATACTCCTGAAACAGGAAGAAAAGACTGGTTGTTCTGTGAAAGAGTGAATCTTGATGTTCAGTCGGAGGAGTACATCAACTGTTTGGTAACACAGTAAGACACAACGTGCTGTTCATTTGTGGCATCATTTGTGAGGAGATGGCCTTGAACACTGGATTATAGCCAGAAAGAGAAGGAAGGCATTCAAAACAGCTTAGTCCTGTGGACATAATTGAGAAAAATCCTGGGTATGTCAAACATGCATAATTTCTTGTTTCCTGGTAGTTCAGAAAAAAGATAGGCAAAGACAGGAAAGAAGATTTTCTGGTTTAAATTCTAAGACATTAGCAATGAACTTTGAATGAGGGCTTAATACTACCTTACTCTTACTGACTGTCATAAAATGGCTTTTTTGTTAATTGCCTAATGATCACACACTTTTGCAGCCAACGTGATAGACAATCTTTGAAGTGAGGTGAAACAGGGGAGACTTCTGAAAAAAAATTCAAATGGAGACTCCGTGAGTTTCAGGAGAACTATAGAGAAGCCCCAGGTAGGAATAAGCTTTCTAATCTGTGGGTAGAGTACATGAATAGTTACTTGAGAAACGTCTGTTCACTGATGTAGAAAAAAAAAACCACACACAAAGGGATGGCAAATTGAAATTGCAAGATGGACCTTAATGGATCCAAACAAAAGGTTTTCTGCTTTAAGTAGAATTAATTACAAAGGAACTTGGGTACTGAAAGCTGGACAGGTGAAAACTGTGTTGGGCTACCCATATTAAGAAACTTTTCCATTAAAAAAAAAAAAAAATCATTTTCTTCTGATTCAGAAGAGTATGTTTGTCTGCTCTCTATCAGGATTGCCTAGATCAGGCAGGGAGTAGTCCCTGTCAATGGTACTCAGAGAACTCCTTTTCTGGGCTTGACTTTCTTATGCTACAGCCTGGTACACTGGCTGCCTATACACGTGCTCAGGGATGGTGCGCTAATTAAAATGCCTCACTGTCATGTGTATTAAGTCCCCACATATTCAAAAATGACTGTAGGATGCTTTATTTAAACCTCATTTGATGACGTTTAGATGAAGTTGAAGTGCCCCAGCAGCTATTTTTAAATGTGTGGGGGCTTAGAAAGGTGACAGTGAGGCCACAGTCAAGTGTGCTAATTAGAATGCGAAACAGCACATGTACAGGCAGCCACCAGTTTTTCATTCTACAGGTCGAGATTTCCTAAGATGTGCGGCTTATGTTAAGAAACTGCTCCTTGGTGACAGACGGTTTACAGGACACAGAGAACAAAACAACTGCATGGAAAAGACAAATTAACAGCTTTTGACAGTCTCTGTGTTTTTAGCCATGTTGTTTAATCTCTACATCAGTGAACTTTCACTTATTAATTCATTAATGAAAAATGACATCTGTTTCAACATCTAAGCTCAGTCATTTTCTGACATTGATGCCACTCTGAATGTCACAATATGAGCAATCTGGACCAGTACTGGTGCAGCACCCACCTTCAAACAATGGACAAATGTATTCCACTTTTAATGCGTTTGCTACTCTAGATCTGAATACATCATCCAATAGACAGCACCTGAAACATAAACAGCCCTTAACTGTGTCTTGGGTATGATCTGGGCATGCTAACCTTTCATAAATTCTAAAGAAAAGAGATGCTAAGTCGGCACATGCAATAACCCTGTAAGCAAGTTGGCTGCTTTAACAGATCAGGCCAATGCACATATCTTTCAAATATCTGCACCTGCTATTTAACTGCAGAATATTGCACTCCAATCTGCTGCCACTCAATGCATGCAAAGCTAACTGACACCCAACTACACTCAACTGTGTATATTTTACCAAAAGCCTTGTGACCTCACAAAGAGAGAATACTATGGCTGTATAGCACTCACTATATATTCACTGTGATCCTGCAACAGTCAAACTGATGGAGAAAATCTATGTTAACACTAAATTACCATTTTATATAGATCTCTTCATCCCACCTGCAGTTTTTACACCGTTAAGATTCTCTTTGAAGTCTGATGCACCACCCCAGGACATATTGGTATAATCACCAGTACGCAGCAAAAGGAATGATCTTCAGCAGTAATAACAAATAGGATCTTGCCAACCCTAAAATTTATCTCAACTTCAAACTATGAGCTCTATAGATAGGTTCAGTAGTGACCACAGTTGCTGTGCAGCTAAACTTCATAAACATCATAAACATTAAGAAAACCCATACATAGATGAACAAACATTGGTGCCCAATGCCCCATGGCAAGATGGGATGATGGTCTGAGTCAACAAAAGCTTCTGGTGATTCGTTGTTCTGTCTCAGCAAGATATGAATTCATAGGCTGCTTGTACACGGCCTGGGGGGTTTAATTTGGCTTAGTTTCCCCTAAATTGAAAGGGTGGGTTTTTAAAAACACCGCTTCAGTTTAGGGAGAATTAAACTAAAATAAACCCCCGTGCCGTGTACACAAGGGTGGGAGCCCAATCCTTACCTGCCCGTCCGGTGGCAGGGTGAGGGGGCGAGCTGCCAGCGGGCTGAGCGATCCCTGAGCTGCGTGGGGGCCCCTCTGGTGGCACCTGTCTACTTGCACCCAGCCTGGGCAGTCCTGGGGGGGTGCTCCAGGTGCGGAGGGAAGCACCAGCCCCTTCACAGCCACGGAGGGAAGCGCTGGGCCCCTGCACAGCTCAGGCAGGCAGGCAGGCTCCGAAAAGAAAAAAAAAATAGATCAGGCTCGCCGCTTTTTTTTTTTCCTTCAGTGGAGCCTCCCTGCATGGGCTGCCACTGGGGCCCACAGCCCCTGAGCTGTGCAGGGCCTGCCAAACCCTGAGCATGCCAGCTTCCAGCGCCCCATGCACTGTTGCACTTCGTTATGTAGCAAACTAACACACCTGAGGTGTTTTATCTTGCTACGTACCAATGTCATTTAAAGCGAATACGCTGCTGAGTGTGCAAAAAGCAACTCCATTAAAGCAGTGCAAAGAGCATTTAAGCTGCTTTAAAGGCCAATTTTGTGGTCTTAAATAGCAAGGTGGGTGGAAGTGTGTGTGTGTGTGTGTGTGTGCGTGCGCGTGTACACAGGTTAGGGGAGAGAGTCACCCAACAGCCATACCAGAAGTCTGATGACATACATCTGGATGAAGGATCTGACAACAGTGCTACAGGATTATGTCCATGAGCTGGACAAGTGGTTAAATAACATTATAATAGGTATGACAGCAATGACTGCCTTAGCCAATGCAGACTTCCAAAAACAATTGTGGTTCTGTCATTTCTATTTGGAAATCACTCTTGAAATGGGTGGAAAATCATAGAACAAACCTGTTTCACTGCAGAAGGAAAGTGTTCAGCAAGGATACTGTGCTCAGACCCATCTGGAAAAAAAGGTCTGATACTTGTCACTTTCCTTGGTGACAAGCAAATCTATTCTGGGCTATGCTATCCCCAGTGACAGAGTATAATTCCTATAACAAATCTGTGCAAAGATGGTTTGTAACTAGTCAACAATTTCCTGCTCAGCAAGTCTGGTATGCCACTGCTGAGGTAGAGGGCCATTAGGATTACACCATTCTGATGACACACCATGTGCAAAATACTTCAGCCTTCAGGTAGGCTGAACAGGGTGAGGAGTGGATGTTCTCTGATTTCATTATGTAATGTCTGGCTGTTGTGTTGCATACGAAGACTTGCATTACTAATTTTGCAGGAACATTAGGCAGGCCAACTTGATATTTGAAGCTTCAAAACAACAACCTGTTGTTCCCACTTTCTAGTCTGGGAAAAAAATTATTTAAATCTGGAGGGGTCCAAAAGTGCTTGTCAACTTGTCCTTGTGCCATCTATAATTAATATTTTTGTCACGGATGATACTGAAATGGGCAACCCTATCCAAGTTTTAGTATTACAACCATTAAGCGAATACTGCACAGTTACCCTGCTGTGGTGCCAAGAGCTTTCTGTTAGGCCTGTACGAATAGGGAAGTATTTGATTCAGATTCAGCGGACAGTGATTTGATTCGAATCACTGTCCCCATTCAATTCGGCCGAATCCAAATCTGAGATATGGCGCTGATTCAGAGATTTGGATCGGCCGGGGAGAGGCAGGCACAGCCAAGCAGCTGCAGGTTCTCCTGTGGCTCCTCTGGCTGTGCCTGCCTGTACTCAATGGCTGCCCTGCCCTGCCCCATCTTCTGTCCAGCCCCAGCCTTCTGGTACTTAAAAAAATAATAAAAAAAAGAAGCCCCGCACTCACCTGCTGCAGCAATGGGGATCAGGGCATCTGAGGGCTCATGGCAGCAGCGCGGAGCAGCAGAGATTGCCGTCCCCCCCAGGCTGGCACCCGTGTGGCAGCTGCCCCATGGTGCAGGTGGAGCATGGCTCGGGCGGTATCTGGGAGCTGAGGCTGAGCAGTGCTGGGTTCTGGCTGACAGGTGGAGCCATCCTAGCTCCCAGACACCCTGCTGAGCCATGCTGCATCCATTCCAGAAATCTTTTTTTTTCCCCCCCAAGGAAATACATAAGATTATGCAGCCTTTGCTTTAAGAAACTGGTTTCTATATAAAACTCTTTCCAGTTTACCTTCCTGTTCCATTCTTTCTGTTTGGTAAAATATACATCCACAGTAATTCACTTTACATAGCATAAAGCCACTGTTGAATTATTCTCTCTCACAGAAGGGGTTTGAAGACCTTTAACTACCAGAGGTCACTCAGTGTTTCCCTTCTACAAATTGTATTTTTGTCATATCCTCTGTGTCTTGGGAACACAGTAGCTTGTGTTAACCTTTGAGCAGAAAGATTGATTATACTGTGCCACAAAGACTTCAGCAGGGACAGTTTTGAACAAACAGAATGAAACGCATTAAGGCCTTTTTCACAAGGGTAGAAGAAATGCCTAATAACCACTATGGTGAATGTTATGAACAGATAATAGTATTCTCAGTACTACATCTGTTGTATTCAATTTATCCAAGCTTCTATTGATGAAAAATCTAAATAATAATTATTTGCTTTGAGTTTCCCCTGCAATAACAGAGGCATGGTAATAGCTCTGCTTTTGTAGTCTTAGAAGGCATTAATCTCCTGGCATGTCTAAGTCAGAGCATCATGTACATTATATTTACATAAAAGCATCATATTGACACGAACAAAATTCCTTCCAGCCACCCTTCACCTTGTATTAGTACTACTGTTCCAGGACTGATATAATGAGGACAGTTTCACTGAGCTACATTTTGTTTAAAATATCTTTATTTTCGATATTAAGAATCTAATTATCTATTCTTACTCATGCTGAGTGGTAGCCCCCACTGAGTGATAAGCCACAGTTACTTCAATGGCTTTACCTGCAAAGTAAGGTTCTATTCATCAGGAGAAACATGGCAGAATTGAGACTTACATTTGTTTCTAGTTTTTCCAAATAGTTTTATTATAATGGAAAAACAACTTGAATTACTCCCCAGTTCTAAGGTCAAGTTACTTGGAAAAAGCTTCTATTGTCTAAACAGGAATTTTAAAGCACCCCTGTTGCTTTGTCATTTCTGTTTCACTTTAGTTCTGTACTAACCATTTTTCCCTGAAGGCAACCACCATCATGAAACTTTGTCGCAGCATGAAAGCATAGAATACAGAATCCCTACTAGGAACACGCAACAACACATCTTAAACTAAATCCCTGTCCCCCTTTCCTTGTATATCCTCACCTTCACCAAACAACAGGCTTCTAGTGGCTCAAAGGAACAAGAATTTTAAAAGCTGGGATCAAGGGCATCCATATTACTGACCTCATGATAAAAGTAGTTTATTTCCTGGAGGCTCCAAAGCAGACCAAGCTGCAGTAACTGGTCAGGATGAAAAACATGGTACTCTCTTTCTTGGCTACCTCTCTTAAAATTGTTCTGGACACAGACAGAATTTAATATGTGGGAATATTCAATTTTGGAAATCTTCTGTTGTGATACTATTGTGTTTATTCAATAGCATCTGTTCCTGATTCGTCTCACTGACACTCCCTGGAGCTGCACATTTTTTCTGGCCATTATTTAATAATATCTCCTTCCGAGAGACTGCTTTAGTATATACTCCAAATATCACTGAGTATGCAAAAGGATTAAATTAATAGATCAGGAAATGGAATAGTTAAAAACACAGTAAGGCTCTTTGGGCACATCCAGACGAGCCCACACATGCCTTTGGCCGCATCTCAAAGCAATGTGGCAAGAGGCATGCTGGGAACAAAAAAACATTCCCCGCACTGCATATCTGCAGTGGGGGCCAGGTATCCCCACCCCCACAAAAAGAAAAACCTCAGCAGAAAAAAAGCGGGACAGGGACACAGTCTGCAACCATGTCCTGAGGCATCTGGAGTTTTGGGTTCTCCAAAGAGATGCTCTGGTAGGCAGCCAGGGTGTCTCTATGGCTGTCCCTTGCCCTGGTGCTGAAGCACGCTGCCTCCATATGCAGGGTGGCCTGGACCAGTGCAGGCTGTGTGGACCCCAGCTCTGTTGGAGGTAAGTAAGGGACTGTGGGTGGGGGGCACTGGAGCAGGGGGGCTGTGGGGGTGCAGGGGACTGTGGAAGGGGCTGTTCAGGAGGGGTGGGTCCCCCACCTGCACCCTGCATATGCCAGTGCCCTGCCTTTGTCTTTGCCCCTCACTCTCAACCCACAGCCTGCCCCCAAGACCCATAGGGCCAGGTATCGGGGTGAGGGGTTTGTGGGGGTAGCTTGGCGGCATGGAGTTTGTGGGTGGATTGTGGGGGGACTGTGGGTGTGGTGGGGGGCCATGTGGGAAAGGCTGCTCAGGAGGGATGGGTCCCCTGCCCCACACCGGGTGTAGCCCTCCTGCACAGCTCACGGACTGCCCCCCTACAGGGCCCACATTCCCCCCTGCAGAGGCTACAGCCCCCCCACCCTTGCAGGGCCCAGAGCTCCCCCTCAGGGGCCAAAGCCCTCCCCGACATAGGACTCACATGCTACCACACAAGGCCCCAGTCACCCCACACAGCCCACAGCTCACCAACAGGAGCAGCCCATCGGGGTGCTCAGGGCCCCCCTGGTAAAGCCCCTCTATGGCATGGGGCAGCACAGCTCAGCCCCAGCCACCTGGCACCCAGTACTGCTTGTGTCAAATTGCACAGGCAGCTCCAGGGTGCTTGGGCTGTCACCTGGGGCCCCACACTGCTCATGGGTACCATCTGTTGTGTTGGGCTGGGTCCAGTCTACGCAGGCCCCACCTGGACCAGTCCCATGCATGTAGGACCCAGCACAACATGTGGTCCCCACAAGTGGCATAGGGCCCCAGGTGACAGCCCAAGTGGCCTGGAGCTGCCTGGAAGTGCATGGTGCTGCGCCAAGCTGGGTAGGGCCCACATGATGTGGAACAGGCAGCGCCGGGTGCCAGGAGGCCAGGGCTGAGCTGTGCTGCCCCACACTTTCCTGTGCTGCATGGGGGAGGGGGGTGGGGGGGCTGTGTCAGGAAGTGCCAAGTGCCCCAATGGCCGCTGCTGCTGTGGGTGAGCTGTGGGTTGTGTGGGGTGGCTGGGGCCTTGTGTGGGGGCATGCGAGTCCTATGGGGGGGAGGGTTTTGGCCCCTGCGGGGGAGCTCTGGGCCCTGTGGGGGGGGGGGGGGAGGCTGTAGCCTCTGCAGGGGGGAATGTGGGCCCTGTAGGGAGGCAGTCCGTGAGCTGTGCGGGGGGCTACACCCGGTGTGGGGTGGGGGACCCATCCCTCCTGAGCAGCCTCTCCCACATGGCCCCCGCCCACACCCACAGTCCCCACACTATCAACCCACAAACTCCATGCCCCCGAGCTACCCCCACAAACCCTTCACCCAGATACCTGGCCCTGTGGGTCAGGAGCGAGGGGACCAGGGCTGGGGACAGGCTGTGGGTTGAGAGTGAGAGGCAAGGACAGGGGCAGGGCACTGGCAAATCAGTGCTACTCAGCACTGCACATCCTGGTGAGCGAAGCAGGTAGGGGCAGCTCTGATTTTTCTATGACAAAAAGCCAAAAGTTAATGCCAGATATTTAGAATTTATTTTATTATGATGACAGAGGCATTGGTAGGCTTCCAAATTGTTTTAAACTGGTAAATATATTGATAAACCACTGCCCAACTGATCTCTCTATAAATAGTGGCATTTCATTTTAAGAGCAAAAGAACACTGTTTTGGGTGTTTTAATGAGTGAATTTGTGTTTTTCATCAGAGAATTTGCAATTTTTAAACAGGGCACACTGGGATCTCTGCTGGTGAGACAAGTGTTGAGACCCAGACAGAGAAGCCTGTCCAGGGCCAGCACTGGCAACTCAGCTGGAGAGCAGATGAGGTGGCTGGCCTGTTCGCCATTTGGGGCCAAGGGGACACGCTTGGACAGCTCAACGTGGCCCACCACAACGAGCACATCATCTGGGTGATAGCTGCCCAGATGGCAGAGTGGAGGCACCCCATCTGAGTCTGGCAGGTGTGTAGCCATGGGGCAGGTCCAAGGGGGCGGATGCTGTTGCAGGTGGCAGCAGGTTACAGCCAGAGTGCTGCAACCCTCACTGCTAGAGTGCTGCAGTGGGTAGCTGGTACAGGGGCCACTCCAGGTCAGGGCTCCTTCAGCAGTCCAGCTGGCACAAGGGGAAGTGTTCCCAGATACTAACTGGCTGGGCCTCTGAAGGTCCTGAGGGCAAGTAGCCCTGAGCTGCTCACCAGGGCAGGTTTTTATACTGCTGAGGCCAGCACAGATGCTGGTCCAAGGCTCTAGCTCCCCCCAGCCGCAGATCTGGGAGAAGCTGGGCAGAGTTATTTTGCCCCAAGTGGCACAACTTGCCCCACACCAAAGTGCATGTCTGAGCACATGTGCTGAGGCAACAATCCCCAGCTCAAATTTGTGCTGCTCCTATTTGAGCTGCTGCATGTGCACATGCCTGCATGTGTGGACATGCCCTTTTTGTCTATCTGCTTGTTTTTCATACTTCAATAAACAGCATAAAAAATTATCACTAAAATACTAGTCTCTGAATAAATCTATGGGATGAATTTAAATACAAAAGAAATGCATGCAATTTTTACAAGCTGAATTAGCCATCTTCAGGACTCTGATACCTCCATGTACCTTACTAGCTTTAGTGAGTCATTTGGGAATACTTGCTAATATGCTTGTGTGGCTACAGAACACTTGTACTGTGTGGTTTGCAAACAAGAACTGTATCTCTCTGTCTGTTTCTCTTGCTACCCTCCTGCTTTAGTTCAGATATAATCTCTCAATGAGTGTATCACTGTATTGCTTCCTTACAAATATGAACAAAGAAGCAAAGTATTAATGATCATTCTAAATGGCCAAAACAAAAGCATAAATTCCGAAGACAAAGTAACAACAGTGGCTCTGATTTTTCCTTCACTGCACCTGTGTAAACACTAATAATTCAACTGAAGCAAAAGGAACTACAATGGTGTAAAATTTGTGTGAACAAGAAGAGAACGTGGCTCAATATGAGGTTTAAGAACACAAAAAAATTATCTCGATTGATTCTTCCTCAGTTTTGATGTGTTACGTCACCAACACAACCAACTTCAAATGGACAACACAACCAAGCCCCAGTTACTATAGAAACATGTTTGATGAGGATATATACACTAAGTCACCATCTCATAGCAAACAAGACTGCATTGCAGATACTAGTCTTTGAAACATATTTCAAAGACAACTAGAAATGTTTAAACCTCACCTTTAACTGTACTGAACATTACAAATGTAGTTAAATGAACAACAGTATTTCATTCTAAATAAGCAGCTGTGATCGGGGTGCAGTACCTTGTCAGAGTAAATATTGCTAGATGCTTATATTGCTGGTTATTTTGCATCTGAAGGAAATGTACCATAAAAAGATAGAAGACTAACACATATATTGTTTTCCAAAAATAAATCCATGTCTTGAATAGACTAAGATATGTTTTAAACTTAAACGGGAAAGGTAGTCTCTGAAACTTCAAAGTACTTTTTAATTGCTGCTCCAGCAGCTAGATTATGAACATCATTTTAAAAATATGATTGTAACTTTTAAATTTAGCTAGTTTTGGAAAGTGAAAATGTATGAAATACAATTAAATAGGTTAGGGCAGAGTGGAATATTCAAATGCTCTTGGCACTGACATACCTCAGCTCCTACTGAAGGCAAAGGGAATTTTATCACTAAAATTAATGACATCTCAGTAGAATAATACTGAGTGCTTTTGAAATTTGTGCTCATACTTTTTTGTAATCAATCTATTCTATATCTACCTTCTTAACCCACTGCAATAATCTAACAATTCCAATTATTTCTTACTGTGTACTTACGAAAGACCTGGTAGTCCATCCAGCAAAGGATACCAAATTTCTACTTCATAGCGTCTCCTTATAAAAAAAAAATCTACTGCCAAATCAATATCCCTGATAATTGTACTGATATTATAGCTGGTCCAAAAGAGCCACAGATATGGCAAAATTATGACATACCTTTCCATGTATGAACACCTATTTGATGCAGTATCTTCTGAGGAGCATCTCAAAAGAACAAGATTCATAGCAGTTGCTTTGCCATCACGTAAAATATACAATCACACAAAATTTATGCATTAATCAATTGGCATACAACAAGAAATGTGCAGAATTAACAACAACACACCATGCTTTACTACTTACATACTGCATCAATATTAAGATACAAGAACTTAGTATTCCTTAGTACATATATGGATGATCTCCCTACATTGTTCCATGCTTGTAAATCAATGCTATGGCATTTCTTAATTCAATCTTTATTTCCTTCACTTTAAGTGGTTTTCTAATAGTAGATCATATAAAGAACACCGTAGTTCAAAACATACATAACACTGAAGTAATAAAATTCTAATAGAATGGCTACCGAATTCTGATCCTGTAGAGCAGCTATTCCAGTGTGCCCATTTTAGCACTGCATGGGCAGATAAATTAAAATGGTCTTAAGTAAATCAAACCAGGAACAAATCTAATAATATTAAATTGCTCTAATAAATTTTACCTACAAGGCTGGGGACTGGTAATTGACCAATTTTTCCTGAATAATTCATTATATAAGACACTATAATATAGCTTTGCTTTGTAGTTGTTAAAAGGAAAGAGATATAAAACTATAAGATTAATTCATAATATACTAGGGATATGGTTTAATGTTTTAAGTGAATGAAACTCTTAGTATATATAGTAATGAAATAAACATTGTACATACCCTGATCCAAAATCTCCTCCTCTTCTCTTTTTGGCTGCTGCAGTAAAGAACTTTTAGCTGCATTCTTGTTTTCTAAAAAGGATTAAGAATATACTGATACATATGTGGATTGAATGTAGCATTACCCAAGGGTGGAGGGGAGGGACTTCTGAAATAAAGGATTTTTTAAAGACCATTTTGAAGATTTAGTTTTGATTCTTAAAGTCTATCTATGGGATTTATTAAAACAAGTTAAGTAACTGGCCAATAATCTCTCTAAACCTTTTAAAACTAAAGCAGAAAAGACCAGTATAGCAATATATTACCTTTATATAATAGGATAAAAGTTACCTCATATAAGCAAATTGCTTTTTGAACATGCAGTTTCATAATTTTTTAAGAGAGATGTACCTATTTGTACAACTGAGGTAATGCAAATCAAGTGGGATTAAATGACTTCCCCTTAGGCCACAAAAACCAATGAAAGACTCTTACAGACTTCAACAGGGTGTCTGAATTTCACTTGCAATGAATCAGTGATAGGTAATGGAACCTCGGAGTCTTAGTTACTGTTCTAACAAACAGGTAGTAAAACCCCACTGGCAAATGCTGATAATGTATAGATTGTTAATATCTGATGCATCTTTGGGATTCTCTACGTCAAGTTGGAAGGGTCCAAACCAGTGGTTCTCAACTGGGGTGCCAGGAGACACTTTTAAGGGTGTTGGTGTGTGGATCCCACCACCATAGTTGCTGCAAGACAAGAACATAGTTCTTGAGATCTGCTGCTAGATGGAACAGCCCTGCCTGCTTCCTGTGAAGCCAGATTGGGAAGCAGATGCAGCAGGAGTGGGTACCCCGGCTTCATTAGGTTTATCCGAAAGGCAGTTGCTCCTGCCACAGCTGCTTCCCAATCTGGCTCTGCAAGAGATATGCAGGGTAGTCCTACGTGGCAGCAGTGGAAACAGCACAATGGTTGAGAATCACTGAGGGAAGCTCAGGCAATACAACAATGATTCTTAACTCAGGTGTCCTAAATTTAGAAAAATTATGGAGGACTGAAGATTGAGAATCCGTGATCTAAAAGGACCATGGAAAGAATGTGATCCTTTCCTTTCATCACATGGAAAGGATGTGATGCAGGAAATGGGATATGGAAGCTTTACCATTAACACTTACCATCTTATGTTGACCATTGTCTAATGAAACATGTTTGAGAGGCACTCACACACTGGATGCCTATCTTATATAAAGGGGATGGGCAAAATGGCCAATCCTGTTAGTGGCCTCACTCCATTTCCCAGCAGCCCCTGCCCACATCACTGCGGCTGGTTTTCATGGAGAGCCCGGGATGGCCAGGCCGTGACAGTGTGGCGTCAGGGTTTCCATGGAGACCAGCCCAAGCAGCACTGGCAGGGAGCACAGCTGGGCAGGCAGCTGCTCCAGAGCTGGGGCTGGGATTTTGAAGCAGTGATAGTGTGGTCCCAAGTTGGGGCTGAGTTGCAATCTGCTGCCTGCATGCCCCTGCCCATAAATATATACACAATTTCATACATTTAAAAATCAAGAATATACAATAACATAATTTAAAAAAAACCCATATCTTATACTGTATATAAATGGCATAACTAAACATGGCAAGCAATACATTAAAGTCACACAATAAAACTGACTTCAGATCCTAAAATTATGTTTTACCTTCATGATGTCCATGTGTCATCATGATCATATCAGGCTTGACTGAAATAGGAATGTTTGCTTCCTGTGGTATGTTTCTGAACATCTCTGGGTTTACATTCTGTGTACAGGTCATGTATGAAACAGCATGTTTGGCTTCCATGTAATACATAATATAGAAGTTGCACATTTCATCACTGGCTGTGCCCCTATAGGAACACAAGGTAGAATATACTTTTAAGAGTCTAAGAACAAAATGTCAGCTGTGCATATATATGTTATCAAATGCAGCTTTTAAGTCTACCGGCAATTGCTAAAAAGGTTGTACTGAAGTGCTTTAGCAGCCCACATTAAAACACTTCACAGCCTCAACATAAAAGCCCCATTATCTCTAGCTTCTTCCTGTTTATATCGTATCATGCCAGTTTGCAGAAACTCCCTAAGCATCTCAGTAACACTTAATAATGATTTATGGTTTGAAACAACAGAAAATGGCATAGAAAAAGTTATTTCTGTGTTCAAATTGGCCTTCCTTCTTTTTTCTCCACTGTCCCTTGCATCTTAGTATACACATTTATCTGAAAGGGAGTAAATCAGTATTAAACATTATTCTATTATTTATAATGTTCCCTGTTGCAATCCCTTCATCCTATTTTAAGCCATATTTACAAATCATTACAAATAATCCCACTGCTTAATTTCAATATTTCCTATTTGTGCTGTTTTGCTTTTCACATACCAATTCCTTCATTTACTGACCAGTCACATGACCTATAATACAGTGGCATAGCAAGTTTCACTACTTATTAAGCAACATAACCATTTCCCAGACAGAGATGATACTTCAGTCTCTAGGAAAACTTAATCACAAACCTGAGCCTCTATAAGGAAAGAGTCTGCGTTATAGAGATGATGGAAAATAAAATTCATTACTAACTGTTAGAAATGGGCTTGAAGCAAAGTTGGACTATTCCGTTGTGCTACATAACTCTCTACCTTTGAGATAAAGCCACTTAATACAACAAGGAATTTTTTTCAGAAAAATACTTTATGGCTTAAAAAATAGCATACTGTTACACAATGCTGTTCCCCACCACCCCCTTCAAGCTATATGGATTGATATATCTTTTATTTATAGCTATAAGGAAGATGCAACCTTTAATAAATCTGACAATTCAACAGACAACCTTTTTAGTGAAAGGTTCACAAAATAAAGGAACTTATATTCAGGATTTTTTTTTTAAATTAGCTTTCTCAATTAGCCAGCCAGCCCACATTCATAGAAAGGAACGGGGGTGGACTATTAGCTGTTTGCAAAAGACGTCAATGCTGACTTTTCTAGCAGCATCATGCAGTATTCATTTACTCACCATAGCAACAATAATGACACCAGTCAGGTGGGAAAAAAGAGAGGGTTCCAAAAGGGGAATTGGTTTCTGCATGCTTTGAAAATTTAGTGTCCCTTGGAGACCACAAAAATCAGCCTCTACCTTTGGAAGCTCTGCTTAAGCATTTAAAAATCATTTTCTTCTTCACTGTCTGACTCCCAATACCTGTCAGTATAATTGCCTCCTCTTTACAACTTAAGTAAAATGGTGATGTGCTACTCAAAAATGAACGTAACAACATTCAAAGAAGTACATTTTAATATTTGACACAATTTACTAAAAACAGGTTTGCAAAGGTACGGAAATCTATAACTCTTTGGAAAGATCCCTTCCATCACATATTCAAGCCACTTATAAATATCCAGTTCCATGAATGAAAAAGCTTTTAATGAATGGAAGCACATATACAAAAATCATAAAGCTATGCCCAAGGCAGCTTAGAAGATGGCAAAAATAGGGTTTTTTTACACCTATTAATCACTTTATATTTGTCTAAACAAAACTTAAGTGAGCAATATACACTAAATAGGGCAATCATCCAGCACATTGATTAGGAAAGTGTTTAGAAGTGGTAGAAAAATCATTATAGTTATCACTCAGTTGAACAGCAGCAGTTAAAAAAAAATCAAAGAAGATACATACCAGGGTGTATTACAAAAGGGGTAGAATACTAAGTAAGGGTTGATATTGAAGAATGCATTTGTTGGATGCCAGATGGAATATGGTGTTCAAAAGCAAAGAATAAGAGAAAAAGGACTTTTTTGCCTTTCAAATGGTGCAGTATAAGAAAATAAAAGCAAATACCAGATATGAAGAAAATGATTATGAGCACGATTTAAGGGAAACGGATAAGAGTACCTAATAAAACATTTTCAATGAAGCAAATTAAATGTCTATCAAGTAGAAGTTTCAAGGCACTTGAGAAATTAAAAATCTAGGGAATACAGTCTGATATTTAGGGAAATGAGTAAATTCCTATTTATTGAGTTAAACAAGTATAATAAATAACATACTCGCTACATTTTCTTTATAGCCCAGGAAGTGACAACTGCTATTAAAGACTGGATAAAAACATTTTTCATTACAATACCTTGTTTTCAGCCACTTTGTTTTAAAAAATTGTAGGTGGGATGAAGAAACTAACGGTTGAGGTTCTAAAGCCTGTATGATGTAGGCAGTCATACTAAATGACCATGATGGTTCCTCCAGGACTTAAAAAGTCTACTACTGCATAACTAAAACAAACAATCATGTATGTCTAATGACAAATTTTGAAATCTAATTTCTCCTCTTAATGTACTTTGTTAAATGATGTTAAAACTCAGTTGCGAAATAACTCAAGATACTACTAATCTATGTATTTTCAATAATGTTCCACGTTAGGTCTTGCATTGAGCAATGGCTCCAAGTCTTATTAAATCAGTTCTGGGGTCTATTTTCAGTTTCACAGGGTTTTATTTGTTTTTCAGTGAGATACATGCATGGATTCTTTATATATGTTTAGCTGTATTAGTAATATCTTCCCAGACAAATGCTGAATATCAACTATGGACCTAATGGTATACCTTTCATTTATGTTTATTAATATTTCATATTATGATGATAATTTCTTCCCATTATGGTTGCTTTCTTTACGTTCATATAATGTTTCAGTCTCCTGTGTAACAGTTTAAACATATGCCTATACCATTCATCGTTTCATGAATATCAGACACAAATCGTAATAATAATGTAAATGTTTTATATTTAAACGCTTAACATTAGTGTCAAGGCACAGCTGTTCCTAATACTTATTTCCAGCTTTTATGACCAAGACATATTCAAATATTAACTTGGTTAAAGAGGGTAATTTTTCAATTTATCAGTTTAACTTCCATATGCATTTGGAAGAGGGACATTTGGAACACAAAAACTTCTACAGTACTGCTATATCAAGTTTACTATACCTACATGGAAAGAGATAATTCCAGTGACTAAAATTACAGGAAGTAGCAGAAATGTTCATGAAGCATATACTACTCTTTACTGTTATAGGCTTATAACAATATGAAAAACAAAAAAATCTACCCCAGACAAAAACTCCTTCTCTTCTCCTTAAAACCTAATCCTGTTCAACAGCTATCTTTTCAGTCTATACTATAATGAAGTACATTGTAGAACTTCTACAGTATTTTATAATACTGTTTCAGTCTGTATCTTAACTCCAGTTACGCTTATGTTAGTTTTGTTTATTTTATACTTTAACCAGTTTTCAAATACATTCATCTTTACTTCAGTTGCTGCTATCCTATCATCACAAGTGTTTCAGTTTCTTTCTGTAAGTGTGGAGCACAAAATCAAATATGGATACTTTGGGCATTTATACACATACTTTTTTTCCAGTGACATGCCGGAGACCTGCTGCTTTGGAGCAGAACTGATTAACTGAGTCTGCTCTGCATGCAAACTGAGGCGAACTGCACTGCGCTGCGCGGCACGCAGTTGTATAAGTAGCAAAATGCATGTCAGCTCAGAGAAAATGGCGGTGGGGTGCTTTCAAACTAAAGCACCTCTGAGGTGTTTTAGTTTAAAAGTGCACCACTGCCATTTTCTCAGTGATGCGCATTTTGCTGCTTATACAACTGCATGCATCGCAATGCCAGGTGTTTTCCAACGTACCCAGTGCTGTGATGCATGTATGTGTAAAAATGCCATTTAATACCAGGCCACTACATCTCTTTTTACAATCTATACTTAAGTAAAATGTACCTTTTAAAGCCCTGATATTATTTCCTATTGAATACCATCATGAAAAGTAATAATAGGATGAATAATGAAAACTACTTTTTTCTCGAAAACAAAGCAAATGCTTTATCCAATAATACTATTTTTTCCTTTTCTGACAGCTTAAGTTTATATTTCAAAATATACCATGAACTATAAACCTAGGTAATGTCTATCTGAGAAAGAAAATAAAGGATTTTGAGAGAGAGAGTTAATCTGTATTTTGTTATCTGCAACACATTTTGACCTTCAACAGAAAACAACAGAAAATATTGTGTATTTTTGAAGTTTTGAAATATATATTATTTTTAGACTGGCCCAGCTGGCATATTTGTGGAGTCGCCAGAAGGTATGTGTCTGGAAGGGTTCATTTGAAAAATGTGGTGAATGTTACTAGCCAAACTATAAGCAAAATATAGTAGAGGCAGGCTGGTCTTTCCTTGTCCCTCAAATTTATATTCTTAACATTTTTTAGAAAAAGCCAGACAGTTCCAACAGAATGAAGCAGCAAGCTAGGATTATTTTAGAGGGAATGAAAAGTATGAACCAAGTATATAACCAAGACAACAGTAAAAAAGTTATCTGAATAAATTATATTCAGAAAACATACCCTATGTGTGTCTCTGTCATTCTACCTTCACCACTGAAAACACACCTAGCGGCTAATATATCGCCAAAACTAACATCGACAGGTTGCTCTACAGGGTAGAAAGCCTGAAAGAGAAACAAAAAAGATTAGTACCTTAGATTTAGTGAAATTTTCAACAGTTATTTCTTGTCAATACTTATGTGATTTTTAATATATAGAAAGACATTACATATGTCAAAACAAAAGCACAAAATAATAGTGATTAATCTGAAAATTGATTAAAGAGTCCTAAAGACTGTCTGCAAAAATGTTATCATTGCTAAGCAGTCTGTTAATAACTTGCACATATGCAACAAAGCCTCTACAAATCTGAAAACTCCTGTAAGTGCTTTAACATCTCTGCTCTACTGGCTCTCACTAGATGCAGTGTCCCAACACAACCTATGCTAGTGACATTATGACATTAATTTCCTTTGAACCTGCTGAACACCCTGAATGCTGACTTATAGCAGAAATAAATACCTGCTGGCTTTGTTTGTTTTACTTTGGAAGACAGCTTTGCAAAGTTCTTGAAAGGGTAAAATATGTCAAGGGTATAAAACAATGAATTATAAATCTTGTTCACAAGATTTCCTCCCTGCAGCACTGAGAAATCAGGCTGACTGTATAGCAGCTGCTCTCCTCTGTGTGGAAGGGAGGTGGGAAAGGGAAGACAGAAGTTAAGATCCACTCTTCACCTTCCAAGCAACAAAATAAGTGAAAGGTAATGAGGTAAAAATAGAAGAAAGTTGGCCATTTCCTACTTCCTTTCCTTTCAGTTACTAGGAGGTGCCAAAAAAGGATGGCACAAACATCAGAACAGTAGGGCTGTGTGAAACACCATTGTTTCGTTTCAATGTCCATTTTGCCCTTTTGAAAAGACAGTGTTTCATTTTGTCGTTTTCTTTCATTTCGAAGCACTGTCCCATTTCGTTTAGTTGAAACTGTTCCGCTGTTTCATCCATAGGTTATAATGGGGGAATCATGAAAATGCCTAAATGCACAAGCTGGCAGCCCTCCCAGGGGTGTGAGCCCCCAGATCTGTGCCACGGATTTGAGAAGGCTGCCTCTTCCACCTGAGACTGGCACTGGGCAAGGGCTGCGCCCAGCACTGAAAAAGATTGCTGCTGCTGCCTGTCCCAGCCTAAGCCCGCCTCCTCTCATCCGATGTGCAGATCTGGGGACTCATACCACCGGGAGGGCTGCCGGGCTGTCCCGGACTGCTCCCAGGGCTGCAAGCTTTGGGTCAGGCAGCAATCTTCTCCGGTGTTGGGTGCAGCCTGTGCCCAGTGCCAGTCCCAGGTGGAAGAGGCAGCCTCCTCTCATTCAGGGTGCAGATTCGGGGACTCACACACCCGGGAGGGCTGCTGGGTTATGCCAGACTCCTCCCAGGGGTGCGAGCCCCCAGATCTGTATGCTGGATGAGAGGAGGCTGGCTCTGCTGCCTGGGACCAGTGCTGAAGCCAAGTAAGCCTGGCTTCGAAACTTGAAGTGCCCTTGTTTAGTTTAAAAGCTGTTTTGAAGCCTTTTGTTTCATTTTGATTTCACTGTTTTGAGCTCGAAACATGTTGAAACAGCTTTGAAACAAAACATCCAGCAAAACTTCACACAGCCCTACAGAATAGGTCATGCAGAAACATCAGACAGTCAGTGATAATTAGTCCACCCTTGGCACCTCATGGATGCTGCTGCTCTGCTTCCTGGTATTTCTGGATATCGCACGCAGAGAAGCAGTGTGCCAGAAGATGAAGCTGCCTTGCATGATATGTCTGCAATCTATAATTCTTATATCAGAATACTGCCTGGCAGGGGTTGGCAACCTATGGCCTGCGGGTTGGATCTGGCCCAAAAACATCCAATCCAACATGGAGGAAACATGGTGGCACAAAGCTGCACAGTGCCAGCCATCCTCTTCACAGATATTCCCTTCACTGTGGAACTTGCTGCTATGCTACGTCTGCATTTCTCTTGCTGTGGAGGGGGCAGGAATCTGCAGTGACAGGGAATGCAGGTAGCTGGCTGCTCTGGGGGCTGAAGACTTTTGGTGCAGTGTTACAACCAGGTTGCAAGTTCTGGCATTGATGTAAACATTGTAAGCATGTATCATGGAGCACTGTGATGATTTTGTGGGGTTCTAACATTTTTCATCAAATAGAATCGATTTCTTGTTCTAGTCCGGATAGAATTACCTAAGCATCTGTAAAACAGGAATAAGCACAGTAACAAAGCAGAAATACATTCAACAGGTTTCAGTCTAGCTGCTTAAGACCATAATTAAAATTGAATTTTAAAAAAGCAAAAGGAGAAAACCAACCTGTGGTAGCTGAGGACTCTGCCTGCCAATCAATGTCCACTGACCATCTCTCACTCTGTACCCACTTACTACCTTACCTACAACAAAGAATTAACCAATTCATGAGTATCAGATGTAACAATTTAGGAGGCAGAAGAAAAAAACAAAAACAACAGACATTGTAGATAATGTTTGATGGTCTAATATAGTGCTAAAACCTCAACACAGGTAATAAAACTCTTACCTAATCGGTGTGTGTGGACTCTGTAGGCAAACAGGTGCATTGGATACCTTTTATAATGGCAGGCAATATCAGCATCAACCACTGTTATGATATAAATAGGGATACAACATTTTAAAGATGTTACTTATTGAGCCAAGGGATTACCTTTTTTTATTATTTCACTGAAACATACCAATAAGGAAATTGTGTAAAAATCCGGGATCTTTATCAAATGACAAAGAAACATTTCTAAAAACACAATGGCTAGTAGTATCTTAAATTTCTATATGGGGCTTCCATGCTAATTGATCCAAGGATTTTTACAAAGAAACTTGTGTGTATACAGGTCACTTCAAGAATCACTTGATTCCCTCTCAACTGAAGCTCAGCAACTGTTTTACAGTCTATGCTGCCATAGTTTAACGTGCTAGTACTATAAATTTACTTTTATGTTATGGTACTGAGCATTGCAGGAAAACAGTAGTCAGGAGAGACAAATGGTATTATCTATGTTCCTCTTACTTGGTAAATTAAGAGTAATTTAAAGAAGATAGCACTGAAGATTTTATTTTAAGAGATCATCTAATCATATAGCAGTTTTCAAGAGCTAAAGTCAGATTCAGGAGTAGACAAAGGCTCCCTCCAGATGTCACAATTGTGAGATACATACACATTTCCTGCTACAAATTGTAGTATGAAAGACGTTAATAGGATTCGTCCTTAGGAGAATAATGGCTGATCTGCCACAAAAGTGGCAGATCCTTGACAAAGAAGTCATTGTTTATGGGCCCAGAACTTTAAAGGGTGTGCTAACAGCCCAGCATCAGGGAGCAGCTTTCCCAGTGCTGGGGTGCCTAGGAGAAAGGTTTCCTTGATTGGCAGTCCATCACAAAACTCTCTCAGGGGCATCCTGCAGCTAACCACCTCTTCCTATACCACTCTGCTGCACAGGTTGGAATTATAACAGCTTTAAAAAAAAGACTAGTGGTGCACCGATACAGATTTTGGGGGGCCGATACTGATAGCCAATTTTTAAGGAGGCATATCGGCCAATACCAATCCAAATTCTGATACAGCTGCAGCTGCATGCAAAGTCTGTTGTGGTGGAAGGGGAGGGGGGAGGGAAGGGGAGTGGGTAGGCAGATCAATGCCCCTCGCGGTGAGGGATGGGGCAGGGCATGGGACGAAGCCGCAACTCGTTGGGGGGGGGGTCGGCAGCTCTACCACTACTTGCACCCATTCCCTCCCGCTCCCCCTTCCCTCCTGATGCTTGGGGTCTGTCCCCCCCTCCCCCCCAACTCCCTGGAGCTGGCAGCAAAAGAGCAGACAGAAGGTAACATGGGGGGGGTGGGGGGAGGAGGCCCAGACCTCAAGCAGCAGGAGGGAAGGGGGAACAGGCCTGGACTGGGGTGGGGGGGGCCGGGGCTCCTTCCCCATCCGCTGGCCCCCCCCCCCCATTCTTGATGGGCAATTGGCTAGTATATATATAAATGTGCGACAGATATAGATAGATCTATATCTATCACAAACATTTTTTCCTTACATATATAAGAACATATAGTCATAGGGTTTTTTTTCTCTCTCTCTCAACTTTTTAAACAAGTAGTGGGCCATTTTGGCAAGAAATGTTATATAATTCTTTAAGGGAAAAGATGAATTAAATTATAAATGTCTTTCAGAGTTGCCTCCTGCTTATTCATCTTTAAAGAAAAAAAATCAAATCTAAGACAACTTTCAGCTTCTATTGCATTGATGATAATTTTTCTCCAATATTGCTAGGCTCTCTGAAGTTAGTCTGCTAGAAATTTACTACAAATTTAAATGTATAGTCATTATATCACATTTGTTCCAGCTAGTGATAAACTCCTGTACCTATACTTTTTTTAAAATAATTCAGAGACTCTATAAATTATCTTGTACAATAAACACCCAAACACATGAAGGTGAAAATATAGCCATTCTTTTAGAGTTTTTACTCACCTTTTTCTCCTGGTGGTATAACAGTATTCACAGACATCATAAGATACATGCCAGCAATCAAAGGCTGCCTGAAAAATAACAAGTACATTTACTTCAAAACCCCTACACAACAATTCATTTGTAAAATAGCCCTCTGCAGGCTATATGATCCATTATTCTTTTGAAAGGTCCCTTGGGGTACCAATTTTAAAGTGTTGAATTATTATTATAAATTGGTTTCCATTTGGAGAAACAAGATGTTAGAGTCTCTCCCCTATTTTTAGGCAAATTTTGATAAAGGCCTATACAATAAGACAAAAACAGAGTTATTTAATGTCTGCATTTTTCTAAACTTCTAACACTATTCTGTGCCTACAAAACAATATTATAGTAGTCAATATTGTGATGAATGAAGCTGGACGCAACATGTTTACACTGGGAAAATGAACATTTACATCAGTGTGAAAAAAGTAGACATACAACCTAGAAATGTATAAACATAACTGGACTCAAACTTGGTGGAGAGTTATCTTGGGGAAAACATGGTAAAAATAGATAGGTGTAAGTTACACTACAGCAGGTATTGTGTATTATTCCAGGGTATTAACCCTTTGCTTAATGTAGGCTAACCTTATGATGACATGTTATACTAAAGCCTACTATAGCATTTACCATGAGCTAACCAGTCTCCTATATGCTTTGGGTCCCAGTGTACTTTACACCAGTCTTCTACATCAATGTAACACGCAGCATTTACGTATCAAGTACCCAGACCCTATATGTAGCATGATATATGAAAGTCTCATAATGTAAAAACATTTTTATTGACAGGCAAGTTTTTGGTGCATTTCATTTTAAAACTGAAAAGCAATTCAAAACTTGTGTTTAAGTGTTCACCTACTTCTCTATGATTTCAGGTCCTCTGAAAAACCAAAGGCTTCTTCCAACTAGAATTTGTAAGAACACTCAACAGATACAGGTCCCTAGATCAAACTTGGATAAACTCCAAGAAACATCAAACATACTTACTTCTGATGTGTCAGATGTAAAGTTACGCCAGAACAATCCTTGTGGTTATCTGAACAAAACATGAAAGAGCATTTTATCTGTTAATAATTGAAAGTGGAGGGATTGTGGTTTGAACAACAATTCAGTAAGCAGATGAAAAAAAGCTGTTAAAAATAATACTTTTTTGATAGGAATATTACACTTAGTCTTATGCTTTAAGCTTGTTGAAATTACATTTGCATCATGGTCCTATACACTGTAAAAATATAATATTTATTATTCAGAGAGGTAGAGACTCAAAAAATATAATGTTCACCTTAATTTTTAAAGCAAAAATATAGCTAAATTCTGCTGGGTAAACACAGTCAATGGTACCATTTATGTTTTGGCAGGGATTAAAAATATAGAAATTCTGTTTGAGGAGAGCACATTTTTGACTAATTTATGACATAAATCAGTGAAAATAAATACATTTACAGAAGAGAAATGTCAACTTTTTATCCACTGACAGTGCCTTTACTGACAGAAATGGTTGGATTCCCTCATCATAAAATCAGCATCTGCATTCAGATACTGTACTTGAGGAAAGTAGTTTTGCACAAGAAGTGCCTAACCACTCACATTTTAGTTTGCCCAGAACCATTAACCTCTTACAATCACAAGCTACCCAATAAAATTTAACATTTTACCAACAAAGCTGCTTGCTTGATATTTAGTCAATTTCAAAACTTAAAAGTAGATTTAGATATTTTACCGGCTGGTTAATTTTGCTTAAATAAAATTCAGGTAAACCATAAAGTGGACAATAGTGATAAGTGGACAATGAACCAGCACGAGTTTCATCATAACATTACTTTTCTGGGAAAACTGCATAAGCACAAAAAAGAAATGCTAGATGAGTGAAGAAATCTGCTAAAATATTCTTGCTGGGTTCTCATATCTTGCTCACCACAGTATCTGAATATTTTTAATTTCTTGAAATTACTTTTGGGGGAACATCTATCTCTGAAGCAAACACATGAAATAGTAAATAATTGGCACCGCATCTTTAAAAACACAGCAACAACTAAAAACCCCCTCTCCTTGATAAGAATAAGAGAAACAACAATTGAAGAGAGAGCTTCCTCATCTTATTTGCTGATAGGCATGATCAAAACTACTCATTTACTGTAGGTGCATCAAGTGTGCAGAAGGCAGCATCTAATAAGGCTTAGAAGTAAGAAATGCGATGAAGCAGAAACAAAAACAGCACAGTACTCAGACAACAACCCACAAAGAAAAGCAGATCTTTTCAATGTAAATGAAATTCTCGCTCTACTACCCTGAAGAATAAGGCCTTAAGTAGAAAGGATTCTGCAACTCAGTGCAGTTCCTTTACAAGGGGTTAGACATGGTTTCAGGAGAGCCTCCTAAACTCAGACGTCCACTTGAATTCAAATATATTTGCAGGTCTCCAAAATACACACAAATGAAATCTACGAAACTGATACACCTGTCACCTTTAGCCCATATTAGAAAACAGGCAAATGCATGGTTTACAATGAAAATGAAGACTTCGTCACACTGACACAGACAGACAGACACACATGCACATGTGCATGCACATACACACACACACGCACACAACTATTGATTTGGCACTGAACTTCTCAAAGAAAAATTTTATCTAAGAAACAATGTCTGTTGAGGATGGAAGAAACAAATCTGTTTCCAATGACAGTGTAAATAATATATTACTTATAATGAAACTTATATTACATAAAACATTTTAATTGCATTTTAATTGGAGAGAAATACAAAATCGTGAATGAAAGCAAATCTTATGTGTGCACTGTAAAGAGTAATCTCACAAATACATTTTGAACTATTATATTTTTCAAAATATTAGATGTTCAGTACCACACCTGCTGGCACTGGATCTATGACCCAGATGCCTTGTGGGGGACCCAAAACCCTCAGATCAACCATGACTTTCCGAAAGTTATTGATACACAGTGATAACAGAAAACAGCAATACAAGCAATTTTATAGCTACCAATCCTAGGGCTATCATCAGAGTCAAGATACATCTGGCCAGGATGCAAGCTTCACTATGAAGTTCTCTCTTGAATGTCAGAGGTTAGCAGCCTGGAGGTCAGAGGTCGAGGTCATCTCATCCATCCCACTGGAGGTCACCCAGTGGGATGGATGAGATGGGCTGGTGGTATGCCCTCTGGCCATGGTGCCTTGGGTTCCCCTCTCAGACCCCTCTTGGGATGGGGGGGACCATTAATTGCTCTAAAGCAAGGGTTTTTAACCTTTTTTAAGGAGTGTATCCCTTCTGGGTACATTTCTGGTGGAGCGGGGGGTGGCAGCGGCGGCAGTGGGGCTGACATGTGGCAGCAGCATAGAGTGGTGGATGGTGGTGGTGGCCGTTGTATGTGAGCTCCCCACCTGCCCAGCTGAATGAGTGGTGCCTGTGCAGTACACAGAGGGGAGCCGCTGCTCCCCCCCCCCACTCCCCCGGCCCTGCTTCTGGGAGGTGGCAGCACAGGGTGGTGGGTGGTAGCACTCCATCCCTGCCTGCCTATGCGTAACCCCTAGCTCCTTTCCAAGTACCCCCAGGTTTTCATGTAACCCTGGTGGACAGCCCCTACTCTGCCTTTGTATTCTTTTCCCCTTCTGATGACTCTTCATCTGTGGCTATTGCTGATTGGTCTCCGTGGTTCTCATACTGTCCATATTCCATCCTGTCAGCATATTCCTTTGTTTCATAAGTTCATCACACACACAATTTGGGCTTTTTGGACCGTCACCAAATTCGGTCTGTTCCACCAAAACCGGAAAACTAAGGCTCCCACTTCTGGGCCTTGTGAGTTGGTGCCACTTTATCTCATGTTATGAAACAGTGTGATATATGCCCATAATTTCCCAGGCTATGCGTATATCCGTTGGCCTTGTTGTATTAGACACCATGTCCGTCTTAAACTCTATGAAAACTGTGTGACTGAGTGGCCAGGCCTTTAGAAATCAATTAACCCTTGCTGCCATCCTAGACTATTGTTCCAATTCATATCTTTATTATCTATCGGCCAATTCCAAAAAGAAAACCTCTAAATACCATTTTTCCATTCAATGCATGCCTAAAACACCTTTTGCTTTAATGCCATTTTTATTTTTTAAAGTTTAGAATTCCCAGTAGACAGATACTACTCAGTTCAAAGGCACTAAAACCCAATATGTTGCACTTTGATAACATTTAATCTTGGAAAAAAAAAAAGCTCTTGCCCATAACCAACTGAGTAGAGGGCAAGTTCCGAATGACTGTGTAGGAAACTCATTCAAATCAATGAGATACTTTCAATACTGTAAATAGGGAAACTCTATAGAAAAAAATGTATATACTTCAAAATTATGAGGACAGACAGCTTCATCATGTAAATCTTTTTTATTTACTCATTTTCTTCAATAATAAATTCCAACTGTTTTTCTCTGAAGATTTTAATATCTTAAAATTTTTGAAACTCCATGGAAAGATTTGTTGTCAGTTCTCAAAGATCTTGGTTCACTTTGAATATTTAATGTTAGTGTGGGAAAAAGAGTGGGGGGAGGGAAGGGAGAGGGAAACTGAAAACTAGTGTAAATGAGTTAAAAAATAACAGGCAAACAAATACAAGTAACACTGACTAGAGAGAAAGGGGCAGGAAAGAAAACAAGAAAGAAAAGTAACGAAGATATTTCATGCTAAAAACAGTGTTATATATTAATCAAAGATAACCGATGCTGTTTCCCAAAGGAAGTCAGGGATCAGAAAGCATGATAGATCAGAGCCCTGGACAAAAGCAGCAGAACTAAAGAAAAACAGGTACAGAAAATATAGAAAGATCTCTTCACTTTCTAAGGCACTTCTGGATTGAATGTATTTTTCCTCTAAGCCTTATTTTCTTCAACAAACTGCAAGTTCATTCACTATTTCATCAATTCTTTTGCCTTTTTAAAGATTCAGATATTTGAGGTTCAAGTGGGCAGAAAGGGGGCAACTTGTCTGTTTCCTTCTCTTTGTTTCAATTTATGCTAGGGAGACATTTTGATGTTGTACAATATTAGCTGCACTATCACAAACGTTGGCTTGTATAAGCAAAATTGAAAACATTTGCTTCCACAGAGGATGCTTTGGATATGGTTTTCTAGTTATGGAGAGTTTTCAAATGTGATTAGCAACAGTGTGGCTAATAATGCATTTTTAATCTTAAATCTTTAATTTTAAAATGGTCTTTCCAGTTTGTCACTTTGGTTACTCCTGCACTCTGGCTAGCTTTGCTCCTTTCATTTTATATTTCAACTCTATAGCAAATCCACATTGCTCTAGGACAAATACATTATTAGCTTCTACTTGCCCTGTGGCAGAAAGAGAAAATGCAGTCATCCACTTCAGAAACAGGTTTCTTTCAAAGATAATTCTCTATGCAAAGTTTCCAACAGAGATCAAACAAGAAGACTGTTCTAATCAGTATATTTCAATAGTGCTTTTGGAATGAAGTATGTGGATAAGGAAATCTACTGCTATATTATTTGCTTTTGTTGATCTCTTCTGTCAAGGCAAAAAATGGTGCATCTTAAGATGCAATACAGGCTTTGAATTTAAACATATTTGTTTTGTAATTTAAAGTGCTGATAATGTTAAACCTAAGGCCTTGAACATTTCTAGTGGAGGAAATTTTTGAGAAATATCTACCACTAGAAATCTTTCTAAGGGGAAGGATAAGTACAGGAATTTAACCTGCAGCTGCTCCCTTTCCCTGGCTCTCCACACTTTCCTCACACGGGGGATCAGTTTGGGAAAGGCAAGGGAAGCAGCAGTTGTTCCAATCCTCCGAGCCCCAGTGGAACTGGAGTAGAAGGGCAAAGCCCCTTGCTTGGTTCCCAGAACAGGCACTCCCAGTCTAGGGACCCGGTGGGGTGTGGCTGCTCCTCCATGGCAGGGCAAAGCAAACCAGTGGGGCAAAAGACACACAGTTTAAAAAGCCACACAGGAGAAGAATCACCCCTCCCCCACCACACAGAACATTCAGGCTAGGGACAAGGTTCCTTGGGTGAATTTGATATCTTTTATTAGACCAACCCAAATGGTTGGAGAATAGTTATTAAGCAAGCTTTCGGGTTCAAAAACCCTTCGTCAGGCTAAGGACGCTGCAGCAGTTGCTGCGTGCTCTTCCTGGATGGAATGAAAAGTAAAGAAGCCAGGGGCTGGGCTGGGCTGGGCTGGGGAGTCAGTTGCCAGGCAGATTGTAATGTATCAAAAATCCAATGTCTGTGTTTAGTCCCTGATCTCTGGTATCCAGCAGGTTGATGAAATGAAGCTCATAGGCTCGTCTCTGGGATGTGTTGTGTAAATTTCCCTTGAGGATCAGGACTGAGAGATTGATATAATAATAATAATAATAATAATAATAACAATAATAACAGATATCAAATTCACCCAAGGAACCTTGTCTGCCTATAACCTTAGACCAACACGTCTACAACCTAAACCCCTGCAGGCTAGGGACAGACATTCAAAAAGCCTGAGCCTGAATTGACTCAATCTTTTCAGGTTAATCTAACCAACTTAGGTTGAACTGGTTTGGACTGCACAGACATCCCCTCTAAACTGAAGAAATGAAGGCACATGCTTACAGTGGCTCAGGCTAGAAGCCAGGGGGTGCTAAAGCAGCCATCCCTTCCCTTCTACAGTGCTAAGCTGAGGGCTGGGGGTGGCATAGCATGGCTAGGCCCCAGCAGGACCCTCTGATTAGGGAGGGGGGTAAACTCCCAACCTACCTGCATTGTCCCAGGCTTTGCTCCACTTGCTGCTCAAGTGGTAGGAGTGTTGCCAGACCCCAGAACCTGCTGAACACTCTGAGGCAAAGTGGGGGGGGGGGGTGTGCAGTGCATGCATCTGTTGATGATACTGAGATTTTCAATGTCCCTCTGGGATCTGGGGACAGACACTACAGGGACAGGGTCTGGGACAGACACTACACTACATAAACTGATTTGACCCAAATCATTTAAGTTTGATACTACATTCAACCAGGTTTATAATAAACCAGTTTCAGCCATTTTGAAACTGTTTTATGTGCACTGAACTTATGTTCTGTTACAGGTTTAAACCAGTTTCTGATCACTTAAACTGGTTTATGTGTAATGTCCTTCTCTAGCCTCAAAGACAAAGCCTGCAGCAGGAGAAACGGCGAGGCAAAGCCCCCAGCCCATTCCCCAAACCAGGCAGTCCCTGGTCTGGGGAAGAGGCAAAGGGCATTGCTGCACTGCTCCCCTTCCCTCCCAGACCAGACTGGAAGAAGAGCATGGAAGTATTCATTCTTGCAAGAGAGTTTCTTCCCAGAGAAATTGATTGAATGCTTGGTCACTACTAAGTTTCTACCAGGAGAGTGGTGATTCTCCTGGTAGAAACATCATGCCTCCATGTGGCCTAAGTCCTGTACCCAACATGTGCTCAATTGGGTAAAGAGAGCTTTTGTGTGGTATGTTTTATACTTCACACCAGATTTTCAGGAGAAACTTACTACTAAGTACTAGAGAAGGTGAGAAATTTTCAAATAGAAGGTGCAGCCTTCAGAAAATGCTAGTTCACTGAAACTAAAACACTCCATGATTATGTGTTTTGAGAAAATCTCCAGTGAAACCTGCCTGGTTTCTTGCCAGCTCATCTTCAAGCTGCTTTCTTGAGAGCTCAGCTCTGCAGGAGCTTGCTCTAAGAGGCTACCTTAGAGCAAGGGCTTCCAGGTTCCCCAGAAGCTTGCCTGGAAAACTGCCATGAAACAGGGGACCTCTGCCCTAGATATCATCTCTGGTATGCTGCCTACAAGTTAGGGGCTTGCAGGCTGTCAGTGTCCCAAACCCCAAGCTGCCACAGGGCAGGCAATTTGAATGGGGTCCAAGCTCTGAAAAAGAATGTTTCACTTTGAAAAACACCAAAATATTCCCCCTGTTGGATTACTTTAGTGTTGGCACCTTGGGAAGCATATCAGCTGATGCTGGACATGATACTAGGAGTGGTAGGAATTGGGGTCTTGCTGTTCTAATTTGCTTCTATGTTATTCATAGCAGGATTTGTGTTTCCATTTTTAGATATTTTAACTCTTATTTACATTAGGTGCTACATTAACGAAAGACTAACTTAGGAAATAAGAGTCTTTGCCTTGCATCTGGAACACAGTAAGCACAAATCCTTTAGGATTTGTATTTTTGATCAAATGCTTTATTATCCATTTCCTCTATCAAATCAATGAATATTTTCAGCCAAATAGTTATACTCTAAAAAAAACAAAAAAAAAACAATGAAAATGCATACAAGGTACCTTCTTGCTCAACAGATCTCATCCCTACATGAATTCAGAGCAGCGTGTTTTATACATAAAATTGCAATCCTGTTTTTATTATTTAAATTCCTCTTAGCTGTGCTGACTCAATATGAGTATGAAAATGTTAATTGGATTTTATTTCTTCATGTGAATTAACAGAAATGTCTACTTATTTCTAAATCAGTTACATCTACCCTAAGCAGCTTTGATAGTGAATGTGCACAGCTACTGACAAGACAGTAATATGGGTTGCAGAACATTTTAAGTCATGGTGACATGTGGAAAGGAAAACTTAGATTGACTCCAGCCTGCAGACTGTTTTCAAGGTTGACAGTTAAAAACCAGTTGCTTTTTCCACTGGAACTGGAACAGACTTCACGTAGAAACCACAGATATGAAAAGTATGGAATTCCATGATGAACATGACGTTACAGTCACTTCCAAGTAGGATCACACTAAACCTTTAACATCAAAAACACGCGACTGCGTGTTTTGAGAACTCGGAGATGTGTGGAAAGTCTGCAAACATGATAAGAGTTTCAACAAGGCAACTGTTACTGTGATGTGTCATGTGTGCATCTTTGTATGAAGCTTGGAATTTCTCTTGTTCAGCTTCTATCAAAAACCACACACAAGAAACAATCAAATATAACTTCTATAGTTTACATGTTTTTAAGGGAAAAATATCAAAAGACTCACAATTCACAGGCCCACTAACAAACCACATCTGTCCACAGTATTTACAAAGCTTCTACAAAGCTGAGTACACAAATTCCAACAACCTCTCACCCACCCCACTATTAACAATCGAGATAAAGCAATGTTACAACAAATAAATTCATACATTATAAAGGACATAAAATATGTTGGAAACGAAGGTATAGACAGCTGCAAAAAAGGAGGAATGTTGGATCTTCAACTCCATGCAGCCAAATACTCCAAAGGATCTCACCTCCAAAGCCATGGATCTTGGCATAGTCATAGGGAGCATCAGCCCATCATGCCTTGCCCAATGCCCTCATACCAAACTGTCTGGTTAGTATTATTTCAGCTACTCTGTATACAGCCATGAAAGGGCACTGCGTTGGCTGAGCAGCGTGACACTTTATTATACCCCTCCAGACACTTTTGACTTGGAAAACATGTCAGTGATCTTTAACTGCATCTTTCATGCACATAGGACCTTGTCCTTAAAATATGCATATGAGGCAAAATATATTTTGATGAAAGGGGGAGAGGAGTGGAAGCCATGTCATCCATATGTTCTTACCCTTCTGAAACAACAGAAGGAAGCAGATGATATCAAGACCTTAATCCACTAAGAAGCTGATATGCAAAGGCATAAGTCAAATGGCAGCCAGGTGCTTGTGTTTTGTGTCTTTGAAATATTTTCCCAAGAGTCTGACCAAATTTGCACCTGCTAAAGAAGTTTTCAGGCTTTTCAGACAATGCAACATGTAACACATAAGGTAGAGGAGGGAACTTTTCACGCGGAAGAAAAATAAATATATTACATATAAAAATAACAGCTCGGTTCTAAAGATGCATAACCCAACTCACTATAAAAATTAGCTATTTAAATGATTTAACACCCCATAATTGGCTAACAAGGTATACTACAGCCATAGTTTCCACATATGCATAGTTTAATGAACTCTAGAAAGACATTAAAAATGCTCCTAGTTATACCCTGTTTCTCTAGCTAGTGTCAGTTGTTTTCAGAAAGCTCATGATTTGTGAAGCTGGTTCCTAGCAGAACCTCTCACAATAAGATCTCAGGTGGTGGCAGCTTTCTGCTGTGGCATCACAGCAGGAGCCTGCTGGGAGCAGAGTAAAAAATTTAATTCCCTTAGTATCTAGCATACCAGGGGTAGCATGCCATTGTCCATGACTGCCTGCCAAGCAGAGGCATAACTATACAGCTCTGAACCCTGGACAGCTGTGCAACACCTGAGGCAGAGCCAGCTGCCCTGATGCTGATCACCCACCATTAGGGTTGCAGCTATTTTTGTGCTCCCACAGCAGTGGAGCCTAGGGCTGCTGTCCCAGTTGCCTCTTCTTCGTTATGCTAATGCTCCCAAGTCCTCATTCTTTTTCTCCTCTTCCCTCATATTCCTTACACTACAAATCTCACCCCTTCCAGAGTGGTCTTCTTTCCCATTTTATACTCTAAAGCACCCCCAAAATATTGGCACCAACTGACAACTTTACCATTTCACATAAATGTTGCGTCTCTCTGCTTCACTCTTCATTATTTTTAATTGATTTAGCTTCTTCTGAGGTGGATTAAAGCAGAGATGTTACAGGTTTCCAAATCTGCCCTTTAAGGGAAAAAACAAAAATGGGGAAGCAGAGGAACTAGTTTTATCCAATTTAGTTTAATCAGATGAAGCTAGTTTCATCCCTTCCAAGGCCACACTGGGTGCACCTACATGAGATGCTTTACTGCACAGTAGCACAATTTACTGTGCAGTAAGCATGCACGTCTACACGTGAGCACACTTACTGTGCAGTAAGTGACACTACTTGCAAGTAGTTACTGCACAGTAATGCATGTGTAGACACAAGCTGGGTGCAGATTTGCTGCCAGTCAGGCCTGCCAATAGGGGACAGCCTGAGGCTAGCCACAGGGCTCGGAGCTGGGAGCCTCTCCTAGTGTCCTGTCCTGCTGGGCCAGCACCTGCCCCAACAGCTTTGCAACCTCAGCCCCAGCAACAAGATGGAACCAGTCATGTCACCACCAGCTGCCAGCAGTGCTCGCTCCTTCCCAGGAAGCGCCCTTGGCTGGGCACCTGCATACCACACCTCACCACATGAGGACACAGCCCGGAGCATGAGGTGTGGTATAGTGTGGTATGCAGGTGCCCAGCCAGGGGCCACACAGCCCAGAGCCTAAGGTGTAAGCTGTCTGGGCCAGCTGACTTGAAGGTGTCCAGCCTCTCAAGGTGCTCCCTCACCCCAGCTCCATGTGGGCGCAGAACTGGAGCTGCCTGCACCGGGGCCAGGACCACACCTGGACACCGGCTGCCAGAGGGAGAGCTGCCCGTGCTGAGGGACCACTGGACACCTTCACCCCTAGGTGAGCCCCCCGCCTGCTGGTCCTGCTGCAGCGCACCTGTGGGGGAACAGCCAGAGGCCAGGGTGCTAGCCACCTGTCCCCAGGCTCTGCCCCTTAGGTACCCCCACCCCACGGCCCTCCGCACCAGGATGGTACACAAAGCACTTTGTAAATAGTTTGTGCAGGGAAGAGGGTGTTTTATTGTTGGTGGATGGGGTGGTTGGGGGCTCTGTTGTTGGTGGGAGAAAGGGAGAGCTGTTTTTTGGAGAGGGAGGAGGAAGGGGGTCTGCTTGATGTGAGGGGAATAAAAACTGTTTGATGTGAGGGGGCTACCATGGGGGGTGCAGGAGGAGGTGGTCAGCCAGCACCTCTTGCACCCAGTGCCCTGGCCCAGCCCCCAGTGCTGGGTGTGTGGCTCGCCTAGCACCTCGGCAGGGGGCCCAGGTGGTGTCCCCACAGGTAGTGCTCCTGCTGCTAGGTGTCCTCTGTCCACCGCGCCTCCTCCACCCAGGCCTTGTACAAAAGCTTCCCCTGGGCCTCTGAGATGTTATGCAGCAAGCAGGATGTGACCCAGGGGAAGCTGACCTTAGTGAATGAGGCAGGCAGTGACGGTGCATCAGAGGCCTTTGAGGCAGCTGAAGGCACATTAAACCACGGTGCGGGTCTAGCCCAGGCACCAGTTAAAGTGGACCTGACAGGTGTCCAGATGACCAGTCTAGGGCCCCATGAAGCAGGGCAGAAGCAGGTAGGCAGGGTCCTCAATGAGGAGGGACGGGACCACCATAGCACCCAGCACCCCCACTGTGAAGTGGCCACTCTGCACCAGGGCTGACAGGATGGGAATGCACAACATGTGGGCATCCTGTGCATGCAGGCCCCATGATGGCCTGGAGTACCATGAAGTGAAAGCCCCTCCAGCTATAGTAGGGCTGGCTGCCATCAGACAGGCAAGTGTCAGAGATACGGGTCCCATCCAGAGCCCTGATGCACTCGGGGAAACCCAGGGCACAGAACCCAGCCACCATCACCACAGGGTTGCGCATATGGAACATGGTGTGCCCCAGCACATCCTGGAGAGCACCCCACGCCTCCAGGATAGCTTCCCTGGCAGCAGCCTTGCCCATGCCAAAGAGATGGCCTACATAGCAGAGGTTGGCATGTGTGGCCAGACTGAGCAGGGGGAGGGTCAGCCAGGTATTCATGAGGAGAGGTGGCCACATGGTGGTGTTCTGCCACTCTAGGTGTGGTCAGAGCTGCTCCAGGAGAACCCGGAAAGTGGCCTGGGTCCTCTTGTAGCAAAATCCCCAGTTTTTCTTTTTCTTTTTTAAATGCATTCCCACCCCTTCCCCAACCATTTCTGACTTTTTTTCTCTCTCTCTATTCCCTATAGATAAGTATAAGTGAGCTAAGATATAGGATAAGCTTCAGCATTTTATTTTGGTAGCAAATTGTATTTGTTTTGTTTTTCTCCTTCTTTATATTGTATAATTATTATGTTTATATTGATTTATACTGTTCTATATTATTGTTTTACTGGTACTATATGATTTAGGCCTACATATGTAAGTTAGCATAAGGCATGTCAAGTTTCCATTTTGTTTGTCAAGTCTCCATCCTGTCCCCAGGCCTGGTTGTGTAACCCATGACTCACACCTACCCCTCCTATGTAACTTGGTTCCTGAATGAATGGGGATGAATGAGGGTGCTTGAGAGACAATGGCAGTAGGTCTAAAAATAGCTCCTCTGAATGACTGAAACATCAACACCAATACCTGGACCAATGACCCAGCCCTTGGAACCACCCTCAGCATTCAAGAAACAAAAGATGAGGCAACCCACCATTGTGCCAGGCTGCACATGTTCAGTAAGATCACCTGGAGCCCTCTGGAACAGGACTGACATTGCCTGGACAGGCCCTCCCCATAGGAGATCAGAGGTAGTCTGCCCCGTAAAAGGGGTAGTGAAGACTGATTCTTTGGGATGCCCTCTCCATCTGGACCAGCACCATGCCACACCACCTGTCCACTTAGAGGCCCTGCCGGCAACCCCCCTCTGGACAACACCTACTGGACAGGAACCCTTTCCAGCTTGGATAGGTAGCTATCACCCCCTGCCCCCTCTTCAACCAAGGACTTGGACTCTGCTTCTCTTCCCTACCTGGACTCCAACCCTTCCACTGAGTCTCTTTCTCCTGCTGCCACTGTGTGTGTGTGGTTGGGGGGGGGATGGAGGAGGGGGGAAACCAATAAGTTCATGGGACTGCATAGTGTATTGTCTGTTTAATAAACCTGTTATTTTGAAAGCCCAAGTTGGGTTTTGTCTGTTTCCTGACTGTTTCCTCCTTGCTACCACTTATCTGCCCCCCCCCCAGTCTCTAAGCTGTCAGCCTGTTTCCAGCCCCAAGCTCCCAGGTTTCTGCCTCTCTCTCTCTTTCCTGGCCGTCTCCTCCTTGCCACCACTTATCTGCCCTCCCCCCCAAGTATCTCAGCTGTTTGCCTCAGTTTCCAACCCCAATCTACCTTAAGTAACCCCAAGCCTCAGTTCCTCAGCCAGCTTCTCTGTAGTCCACCAGTTCTAATCCCAGTTCTGGCAACTTTTACTCCCTATACTTTAACTCTCTCTCACCTTAACCTTCCCCCAAGTATCCCAGGTACCCCAAGCACATACATACCTACCATGCCATCCAAGTTAGGAACTTACCTATGTGTAGATGGGTTGTATGTGTGTGAACTGGTGAGTGTGTGTGTGTGTGTATGTATGTCATTGTGTGTCTGATATATGAATTAGTGATCTGCATATGTATACTGAATCTCCGGGTATGGACAATTGATTTTTGTCTAACTTTTGGGGTATATAGCGTATGTGCTTGAATTGGTGATAGGTATGCATGTGCCTAGGCTAGTTTGGATGTGTATGTGCCTGAGTTGGTAGTGTGAGTGTGTGTGTGTGTGTGTGTGTGTGTCCAACTGATTTGTGTGTTTGTATATGTGCAATTGTGTCACACCCTCCTGTCTAACAGTGCAATATTGAGATCCTGAGAGTTGGTCTGACCCCACAGGGCAACATTCTGAAACACCTACAGCCACTTCTGGTTGCCCCAGGTGTGCTGGACAATGTGCAGCCACCAGTCCTGGCTAACCCAGCAGGCCCAGAGGCGGCAAGGCTAGTGGCCCAGGACAGCAAGGGCAGCCCCAGTGGTGGCATCCAGCAGCATGTTATCAGCATCTCTGTCCAGATCTGGCCAGCCAGATGGGGTCCAGGTAGCAGCTGAGCGGTGGCAGCCCTGGAATGACATGTTGTGGCCAGACAGGCAGTCACTGCATGTTGGGGAGGCAGGAGGGCCCAGATGGCTGTGAGCCAGCGGTGATCAGCACAGAGGGCCAGCAGGGCCACCACGTAGTCAACAGAAGCTCAGGGTGCTGGTTGTCACTGTCAGGGGCAAAGCCTGGAGCAGCCACAGCATGGGGAGGCAGAGGTGGTGAAGAGAAAGCTGCTGCATGATGCCTCTGTGCTGTGCATGCTGCTCCTGCCCAGGAAGGTGTCTAGTCAGGGAGCAGAGAGTGGGGCTGGCTTTTCAAGAGGGATATTGGCTGTTGGCAGCTGCAGTGGGAGCCTGGAGCTCCCCCTAGTGGTGGCAGGGACCCATTGCAGGGCCACAGGAAGTGGCAGCAGTTTGGTGCTAAGAGCAGCAGTTCTGCTGCCACGTCCCTGAATATGTCGATGCCTGCCTGGGAGCATTTACTCACAAGTAGTTTTCTTGCAAGTAAACTGATTTTGGAGCAAATGCATGTGTAGATGCTCTTACTGAAAGGCAAATGCAACAGTCAGGTTATTAAATGCATATATCTACAGTCCAAAGGTAAAGTTGTTTGGGTACCTTAATTTTATTTTTTATACTTTAATATGTTTCATGGTCTTTTATGTTGAACTTCAATACTGAGTTGGCTGGGTTTTTCTATAATAACCTTGTGATTTTTTTTCACCCGTGTATTAACCTTCCAAACTTAATTCCATTTTACCAGATTTTTTTTTGTTTGGGAACATAAACAGTTAAAAAAAAATTAAAATTGGTAATCCTTTTCTAACATGGGGCTTGGTTTGGGGTTTGTTTTTTTTTTGGGTGGGGGGAGGGTATATACATCTCTTAATTTATAGAGATTCCTTGCTTTTTCCAGCTGGGCTTTAATTTTTAAGAGCTATGGCACAGGTACAGCATTCAATAAATATGTACCTACATATGAATGCAATCTAGTTTGCACTATATTTGAAAGGAAAAACCATAATCAGCTTATTAATCAGGTTCATGAAATTAAGAAATCTTAAAAAATTAAAAAATTATAGCATATGTACTTTCATATACTTTGGGGGAATAAAATGGTGAAAACAAATAGCTACCACATACTAATAATTACCATGTACATAGATTAGAGATGTAAAATTTTTGGAAATTTTGAAGCCATGGAAAAAAACTTTTTTTTTCCAGGTTTTGGGGGGGAAAAATTAAAATATATGCATTACTTATTTTCTTAGCACCCTTTACAGATCTAAATTCACTTTGCTACTTTAAGCACATAAAATGTATTATGTATAACTTGGTTTGCTCATAAAAGTATCATGTTTGGTATATTTATTTAATTTAAAAGCATAGTTTATTCAGACAATAATGACAAATTTATTAATTGAATTTACTTTAAAATGTTTTTAATTTTTGTTACAAACACAGCTTCAAGCTACTGAATTCTAAGGAACCTAGCATCTCTTAGTTTTTGCTAGTTTATGAGAGGCAAACACTAAAGTTGAAAACAAAAGAAACCATCAACATTATAGTAAAACAAAGAAAATTATTATGTATTCTAGACTTAGTCTCCTCCACAGTGTCAAGCAGATATAGAAAGCACTCGTTTTTAGTAAAAGAGCTGGGAAAAAAGGGAAAAAAACCCAAGACTCATCGAATACAAATTTTGCTATATGGAACTTTGTCTAATCAGTCTCATTTTCTGAGCTATGAATATCAGCAGTTTCTGATTCTTCTGATTCTTTCATTTTTATCATCTCCATGGACTTCTGAAAACTGAAATTTTGCCTGGCTCGAGACAAGCTTCTCTATTCTTTCACAAGTTAGTTTATTTCTTGATTTGGTGCGAGTATTTCCGAACATAGACCATTTTCTTTCACACGCTGCAGAAAACAGAGGAATCTGAAGCAGGCGAGAAGCAAGAGGAGTTAGAGGCTGTATCGTGCAAAGGCCTTGCCACCACGTTGCAGAAGAGATATGTTTGGCAGAGTCCCGGACTGCATTCTCAGATCAAATACCTGAAGATGTTTTGTATTCTGCAACATTTGAAAGTACCTTTCCAACATCAAGTCCTAAGTGTGTTGCTTGTTTTGTAATCCAGTCAAATGCAGTAGCAATGCTATCATCACTAACTTTTCTGCCTCTGAATCTTGGATCCAAGAGATTTGCAGCCTCATGAATTGACTGGCAACAAAATTCTTCCCGTCCGTTAATAAAGTCTTTCACTTTTCTTTCTTCTGTACTTGTAAGTTGAGATGCATTTAGATTCTCAAAAACAGTTGACTTTATCTGGGCCATCTGGTAAGGAATCTTTGACAAAAGTGCACTGTCTGATTCAGCTGCAGTGAGTGCTGAAGAAATTGAGTTCTGCAGCTGGACCTAAAAGACATCCTCATCAAGTACAGTGTTCCTTATACTTCTGGGGACTTTAAAATCCTCAATTATTACTGTTTCTTGAAGAGTTTGTCTTTTAGTAAACTTTCAAATGAGATTACCACTCCACCCCATCTAGTTTTACTACAGAGTTTGAGTGTCACTGTTTTATTCTTTGCACTTTTCTTCCTGCTTCTTCTTAAAGATTGCAGCTACAATATGAGTGGCTTTTGCATGTTTTATAACTTCTTTTGCTCTTCGATAGATCTTTTGCAGAGTGTCCAACTTCATAATGTCATTAAGAAGCAAGTTTAACCCATGAGATGCACATCCTATGGCAGTAATACGTGGATATTTATCCATTATGATCTTCCATCCTGCTTTCAAGTTACTTGCATTGTCAGTCAGCAAAGCAAATACTTTACCACTCCCAATCTTCTGTAGGACATTACATATTTTACTACTGATATACTCTGCAGTATGCCTCTTCTCTCCTGTTTCAATGCTTCTGTAAAAACTGGTTGAGGTGTTGTTATCACAAAGTTTATGTCTCCTTCTCCCCACACATTTGTCCATCCATCTGTAAGTAATGCAAGACACAATGCTTTGTTGATTTTTCCTTGCACAGATTGCATTACACATTCATATTCTGGCTTTAAAAGAGGCTTGCTTAAAGAATATCTGTGGGGCAAATGGTATGACGGTCTTAGTAATTTAAAAGCTTCCTTCCAGTATGCATTTTCAGATATTGACAAGGGTGTTCCAGAAGAATATAGAGCTCTTGCAAGAGCTTGGTCAATTTTTTTCCTGATCTTCACGTATCATCTTGTCTACAAATGAAGCTATTGAGAGTCTTTTGTATACAGTTGGTTGCAATATTTGGTTACTTGAGGATGTTGATTGGGCAACCCTTTGTGATGCTGATGTTATAGAAGCAGCAGCAGAAGGACTTCTGGATCGAGAACGTTGGAAAGAGCTACTTGCACTTACATCATCATGATCAACCTCCTCCTCACTCACACCCATGAAGGATTTTTTTTATGTCTGCAGGGCACTTCTTACATACAAGAATGTGTTTGGTCATTCTAGTAGCATTTGGAATTGCATATTTCATTTGACAGTATTTGCAAATCGCATTTTTTTCCTCAGAATAACTTGCAGTGTGGAAATGCTTCCATATGTTAGAAGTTGGTATCACCATTTTGCTGAGGGAGAAAAAAGAAAAATGTAATTTAGTGGCTAGCTTGCATATATAAACACTAAGCTAAAGCATGTACAAATTTAGTAATGGATGCAGGAGAGGCCTCCTCAGAGTTAACTGTGAACAACTTCCCTACCCTGCAAGCCTTACCTCACTGCTAAGTTTGGGTGATTTGTCACAAAACATCAGATTAGTAGGAATTCAATTATGAATTACATAGGTTATGAAAATATACTAATACAGCTAAAATATAGTTTAATATACTGAATTCAGAGAAATTTAAACTCTTACCTTTCAATAAAGAAGTACACTTTCTTTCAGCTCCTTCATGCTGCTTCTGTACTTCTGTGGATCACAGGGCCAGGAAGAGGCAGGTTCCTTCCAACTCCAAAACCTTTAGACTTGCTCTGTCTCCTTTCCTGAGGCTTTTGAGCAAGCAGGACAATAAGCTCCTTGTTTCTAATCTCTACAGGAATGAATGGATGTTGCTACCAGTGTCCACTCCCAGTCCTTTGAGGCCTAGTCAGGAGGACAGGAGCAGATCCAACAACCTCTATATCAAAAGTCAACAATAGAGGAAGTCCATAAGCAAAGAAGGCACTGAATCCTTCTTCCTCCTCTTGTGTAAATGGTAGTGCCCCTGGGGGCAGAAATGCATCCTGATCTTGCAGTTGAGAGTTGTATTCGGCGTACAGAAACTGTAATCTTATACTGTAGATAGGAAGACTTTTACGGAAGACTATTACAGTTATTAGAAAACATTTTGGGGGAGTAAAGGATAGCAATATATGAACACCTTGTCTTAAACATTTTATTAATCGTTCTAAAAGAAAATATTTCATAAGAGGGTTTTTTTAATTTAAAAAAAAATTCAATTTTTCCAATTTTTCAGAAAAAAAAAAAGAAGTCCTTGGAAAAACAACAGAAAAAAGTGTTTTTCCCTGAATTTTTCTGGTTTTTTCCAGGCTTCACATCTCTAGCATAGATGGGTACCACTTTCACAGCCAAATATTCGATATTCGCATATCCTGATTCTGAATCCCCAATGTGTTCCTGCTGCATTCAGTATAGAAAAAATTACAAGGGTATGTGAGTACATTGCATTATTTCTCCTTCATTCTGAACTGAGACAATTGAATGCGCTTTGTTAAAAGGTGCAACAGTTACATTCTTAAAATTTGAAAATCCTCTTTTATCTATGAACGTCTCGGCGCATACAATATAAGTTTCTTTTGGATCCTGGTCTGAAACATTACACTATTTCTAAAGTTATTCAATGGCTCAGTATTACACCTGCTTATAGAAAGCAATCAAAGTTTAGAGAGAATTATATCAGATTATATTTTACCCTACTCCAACTGGAGTTTTCACAAGCAAGATAAATTAGAAAGTTTCTCTGCTTACAGAAGAAAATTGGATTATTTTACATGATAGAAATAAATGATTAGAACACAAGGTAAGCGAGGCATTGAAGTAAAACCAGGTGGGATATTGCTACAGGAATTGTAATACTTTTCTTCTGCTTTAACATCATAAACGTACATGGCAATTATTTCAATTATTAATAAAAAGGACAGATGTTCATGTTAAGAAGTGAAAGGCTGATAATCTGCCACTTACTATTTCTATTACCTCTTTCTTCAGTCACTGTGGACTATGCTGCCAGCCTGATTCCGCTTGTTACTCTGCTATCCTCTTTAACTCTGACCTGTCTAGGGCCTCATGACTAGGCTGTCTAAGGCCCCCTCTAAATGTTACAGGTATTGAGCAATTAACTGGTTAATTATACAATTACCTTGAGACCCCCCCCAAGTCCCCTACTAGCTTCCCACCTCCACTATTTTACGTCTTCACTGTCAAAGACTCTTTTCTCATTCACTATCAAGATGCCATAGATTGTAGAGTCCGAAGGGACGACAATGGATCATTGTGTCTGACCCCCTGCCCCTGGCAGGAAAGAGGACTGAGGTGAGATGACTCCAGCCAGGTGACTATCTAGCCTCTTCTTGAAGACCTCCAAGCTAGGTGATAGCACTACCTCTCTTAGAAGCCCATTCCAGATCCTGGCCACCCTTACTGTGAAAAATTTCTTCCTAATATCTAACCAAAATCCACTCTCAACTAGTTTACACCCGTTATTCCTAGTCACTCCCTGGGGCACCTTAGTAAACAGTGCTTCCCCTATTCCCCGTTGACCTCCCCTAATAAATGTATAGGCAGCCACAAGATCTCCCCGCAGTCGTCTCTTGTGAAGGCTGAAGAGATTCAGCTCTCTCAGCCTCCCCCCGTAGGGTCTATCACGAAGGCCACTAACCATGTGAGTGGCCCTCCTCTGGACCCTCTCGAGATTCCCCGTGTCCCTCTTGGAGTGCGGCGCCCAAAACTGGACACAGTACTCCAACTGCGGCCTGACCAGTGTCGCATAGAGGGGGAGCATCACCTCCTTTGTTCTATTAGTCATGCACCTGCTAATGCACGACAAGGTGCGATTGGCCTTGTTGATGGCCTTGTTACACTGCTGGCTCATGTTCATCTTGGAGTCAATTATGACTCCCAGATCCCTCTCTGCCTCCGAGCTGCTAAGAAGGACACTCCCCAACCTATAGGTGTGCTGGGTGTTCCTCCTTCCCAGGTGGAGTACCTTAAATTTATCTTTATTAAATTGCATCCTATTTATCTCTGCCCATTGATCCAACCTGTCCAGGTCAGCCTGAATCTGCTCCCTGCCCTCTGGTGTACTAACTTTGTCCCATAACTTGGTATCATTAGCGAACTTGGAGAGGGTGCTCTCCACACCCTCGTTCAAATCGCTGATAAAGATACTGAATAATATTGGTCCGAGAACCGAACCCTGCGGGACCCCACTGCCCACCTCCCTCCAAGCTGAGAAGGGACCATCCACCACCACTCTCTTGGTGCGGTCCCTAAGCCAGTTGGCCACCCACCTGACCGTATAGGCATCCACTCCACAGTCTGCTAGCTTCCCAATGAGGATAGGGTACAAAACTGTGTCGAAGGCCTTCCTAAAGTCCAGGAAGATGACATCAGCCTCGGCTCCTGCATCCAGGCAGTGTGTGACCTGGTCATAGTAGGCTACAAGGTTTGTCAGGCAGGATCTACCTGTGACAAACCCGTGCTGGTTTCCCCTCAGCGTCGTTTCCCCTGTTGGGCCTGCACAAATGTGCTCTTTGATTTTTTTCTCTAGCATTTTCCCAGGAATAAAGGAAAGACTGACTGGTCTAAAGTTACCCGGCTCATCCCTTCTCCCTTTCTTGAAAATGGGCGCCACATTGGCCCTTCTCCAGTCCTCAGGGACCTGGCCGGAGCACCATGAGTGTTTGACCAGCTGTGCCAGCAGCTCAGCTATGACACTGGCCAATTCTTTCAGCAGCCATGGATGGAGGTCATCCGGGCCTTCTGACTTGTACCCATCCAGCTCCTCCAGGAGCTCCTTAACTATTTCAGAACTAATCACTATTCTTATACTTAGATTGCAAAACTCTTAGAGGCAAGGGCTGTCTTTTTTTTTTTTTTTTTGTCTTGGATAATAGAGTCCTGGTCCCTGCCTTTAACTCCCAGGCTCCAGGGTACTATAAATGATAAACAAATTATCAATTAAAACATGACTTCATTACAATTTAGGATCACTGTATTATTTATCTTGTCATAAAATTTTCTAATTGCAATGCTTTAGCTTTTATTATTTATCCTAATATGGGAATGAGTTCAACTCTAGCCAATGAAAAATCTATTTATTTCAATCAGAATTGGACTAGGGTCATGGGAGAAGATTTATCATACCATAGTCCTCAAACTTTTGAAACAGGAATAATGGATAAATGTCTGGGTGTCACTACAGTTAAAGTATATTGAGAGAACTTGTTTTCCTTGTTGTTTACAAGTTATAAATGTAACATGATAACCTCCAACTAAAAACTTACTGTCAGGATTCTTTTCACGGCTAATTTATGAATTTTGAAGATAATTCAACTTTTTAAATTAAAAATTACATAAACCTGTAAAGCTGTCTTTGGATTTTATTCTGGATATACTTTGGAAAATTTTATATCTGATGTTCTCCACAGGAAACTGATCATTTAAAATTATGTTGGTATTTTTCTTCCTATAAACTGAAAGACAGCTAAGGAAATATCACAGTAAATTAGACATGTGAAGGGAGAAGACTAAAGAAGAGAAGATTGAGCCTTAACAGATCCATCTTGGAGTAATAGCTGGGGACAAAAGTAATAAAAACACACAAACGGTCATATCCAAAGGTTATCCAGCTCAGTATCCTGTCCCTAGCAGTGGCAAATGCTTCAGAGAAAGAGTTAATGAAACAAAGTAGAAAAATTCATCCCCTAACAGACTTCCCCAGTCACCATGAGTAGGTTGCACCTCTCTCTGTATATCCTCTAATGGAGCTATCCTCCATAAATGCCTAATACTTTTTTGAACCTGGTTATACTTTAGGCCTCCATAACATTCTTTGGCAAAGAAGAGACTGAATGGATCACAAATTAAATACACTTGTGGTGGCTGTTTTATAGGCTTCAAAATGGAAATGACACAAAACTCTAAGGGCCTGTCTACATGGGAAAATAGGCCAAAACAGCTATTGTAGAATAGTTGTTCTGCACCACTACCCTCTGTGGACATACTCATTCCTCACTAATGGTACTTTTGTGTACTTTAACTTAGTGAAGACTGCTCCAAGCCACAAAAGCTCAATTGGCAGGAAATAAGGTGGTCTACTCTGGGTGCTAGCATGAAATAGCTATTAAGTGTAAATTCAGGTCTTGGCTTATTTCACAATAGCTTGCTTACATAAGCAAAACCTTACTGACTATAACAACTATCAGATTCAGACCTTAATTAAATTTTCTTGAGTAAGTTCACAAATACACACAATTAACTTCACTTGGTTGTCATCCTTCAATCTTTTTAAAACACATATGCACACTTTATTAGTAGAAATGTCATGAAACTCACGTATGTAAATTGTACTTAAGAGTGAAAAGGAACCCTCAACGTCCCCAAGCAATAACGAAGAGCAGGCTCTCTCTCCTAATTTATTTTCTTTGGAGGGTTGTAATTATAATTATAACTTATTTAGGCAACCAAAAAATCTCAAGGGTTTTTCTACTAACTTACCTGTACTCTCCAATATAGAAAGAGATTATTTCTCAGCACAGATAGCAGTGCCCACAGTTGTACTAGACCAGGGGTTTTCAAACCTTCTTTAGTCTAAGTACCCCTGGCGGCTGAACACCAAGTGGTGGGGGGGTTAAGTCGCAGTTGAATGCTGATCAGGGGAGGGGAGTTAGCTGGCAGCCAAACGCTGAGTGGGAGTGGGGGGGGTTAGCACACAGCCAAACACCAAGCAGGGATGACGCATGGGTGGACATGGAGCAGGGAGGCGGGGACAGTGCCTGGGTGGGCGGGGATGGAGCACTGTTGCCTCCCAGGAGCAGGGCAGGGGCAAGGTAGGGGAAGCTCACTGGGGTGGGGTGAAGGCAGCAGTTCCCCTCTGCGGGGCAGGGAAGCTCACCGGGCTGATGTGTGGTGGTGGCAGCCACTGTGTGCAAGCTTCCCTGCCCTGTAGAGGGGCACCATTGCCCTCGCCCTGCCCCTGCTCCTAGGAGGCTGCAGCACTCTGTCCCCACCCACCCTCAAGTACCCCCTAGGACCAGTCCAAGTACCCCCAGGGGTACACGTACCCCTGGTTGACAAACCCCTGTATTAGACAATGAAAACAGCCTACCTCCATTCCCAATTATTATTAGTCATATTACAATGCACCCTGATATAACTATATAAACTTATGTTATAAAGCAGGGGTGGGCAAAATATGGCCCACAGGTCTCATCCATCCCGCTAAGCCATTCTATCTGGCTTGTGGGGCCCCTAAAAAAATTTAGAAAATTAATATGTATTTATCTGTCCTTGGTTCCTGTCAAAGTTGACAGGAGCCAAGAGCAGTAGGACCCAGGGGAAGCCCTGGTGGGCTCCTGTAACAGCAGGGCCTGCCCAGCCCCAGCAGCCAGGAGCCCCAGAAGGGGCTTCCAGCTTGGGACCATGTGGCTCCTTGGCTGCACCGGCATGGGAAACTGGTGCCGAGCATGGGGGAAAAGCAGCCCCTCCACCACACCATGGCCCACGCACCCATGGTGCAAGCTTTGGGTGGGCAGCAGCAGAAAACACTGCCCAGTGTGGCAAGCAGGGGGGCCACAGCTGCTCCCGCTGTGGTGCAGCCCCGACGGATGAGCCTGGAGCTGGCACGGGGCCCAGGCTGGCAGCAGGGGCGGGTTACAAGCTAGTGCCGAGCGCAGGGAAAAGCAGCCCCTCCCCCACCCCATGGCCGGTGCCCCGTGCTGCAACTGCTTGCAGCCTGGTGGGGCTGCCTGTGCCTGCTCAAAACAGCCCAGGGTGGGCTGTGAGCGGCTGCAGCAGGGAGTGTGAGCCACGGGGTGGTGGACGAGTTACTTTTCCCCCACCCTAAGAACCAGCTCGTTCCCTGCCGGCGAGCATAGGGTCAGGCCTGTACCATGGGGCTGAGGGCGGCACTGGGAGTGAGCGGGTGCGGGAACCAGCAGGGGCGTGGGGCCCATACCAATGTCCCGGGGACCAGCGCTGGTGGGGCCCAGAGCAGGGCGGCAGGAGTACAGGGTCCGGGCCAGTAGGGGCTCTATGGAGCAGGGCCAGCTCCCACCTCTCCCTGCTGGTGCAGCCCAGCCTGGCTGCACAGACCCCTGCCAGCTTGTGCCTCACTCTGGGCCCTACCGGCGCTGGCCCTGGGACATTGGTCCAAAGATACTGGGACATTGGTCTCAAGATGGTGACCAGGGAGTGGGGCACCTGTCAAGAGGTGGGGCTACCCATGCAGCCCTCTATAGCTTGCCAAAACTGGTAAGTGGCCCTCCCTCCAAAATAATTGCCCGCCTCTGTTATAAAGGAATTTGCAATAAAAAGTTGTAATAATCTCATACATGTCCCCATTTAATGCAGGATTGCTTTCTATAGTATAGTTAGAAGTAGTCTATAAAGCATTAGAAACTGAAGTGAAAGATTTCTATTATCAACACTAGAAGAATTCTATTCTATAACTCAATGTAACTCATTTTAAAAGGGGACTTTTTTCCTGCTATAAAAAGCTGTTTTTTAAATCTCAAAATCCCAATTTCACCCTTTTATGCCATTCCCTGCAATTCATCTGATTTTTTCTGTTATATCCAAGACTTACAATTCCCACTTTGTCCTTCCACTTTTACCTAGGTTTATGATCTAGACTGTAATATACCATAATCAAAGCCAAGAAAATGATGACAAACTGTAGTTTTGTTTGTTTGTGGATAAGAGAGGCCCCAAAGCTAATGAAGGATCCTGTAACTGCAAATGGTGCACAAGGATATTAAATAAATTAATATATCAGAGTCTGGAAAGTATCAGAATAAGGTACTTTTACTTTAAAGAACACAATCGATTATTAGTTTCTACCCTACTTCTGATTTAATTTTCATCTTGTCCGAAAAGCAAATCAGTGAGGAATTTATAATCATGGAATTCAAATATTCATTGACACAAGTGAATAGACTAGACATGCTTGAAATTATTCAGTATTTTTTGATATCCTAAGATATAAATATGAAACCATGACTTCTATTTTTATGTTTTGTTTTTTAAAGACTGTGATAAAGTGGCGGTGGGGGGGGGAAGGGTTGTTTCCTCCTCCCCCCTGCCATGAACATGGAACTAGTGAATACACTGGGCACTGTTTCCACCCTTGGAGAGGATGGGCAGGGAGCACTGAACTCTGCAACACAACAACACTAATATACATCTAAGATATTGGTATGCGTCCATCATACTGGTATCATTTAAGTAATTTCTATCAGCTTCTGTACTTAACCCAGTGCTTTCCATGTTAATTTTAAGGCAGGAAACAAAACAACACTGAGATGTCTATAAACTGTAAGTATATATAGATGACAATATTACATATTTGGGTACACACACACTCTGAATATTTAATAAGTAAGTTTTCATTTTACATCAAATGGAAAAATAATTATCATTAATACACAGCTGAAATATGCCATGTAAGATTTTAAAATAATGCGAAGAACCCTGAATTCTGAATCATAGGCAAATGGCACTTTTTAAAGAGTCAATAGTTTAGCCTCCAAACATAACAACCAACTTACTTTTAGGATCTTAACTTATTATTACTCTTAATCATGCATACTACTACCTAACTGTTTTTAAGTTATCAAAATCAATATTTGAAGATCTCACTGTATTCATGCCTCCTATAAACTAGAGTTTCATGTTGTTTAAATTAATGCATGTCAAATGCAACCTGTGATTTGGATTACAGTTGAACTGGTGACCAAGAGAACAACCCTTTTTCTTTTCTTCCCTCCTCCCCCCACCATTCATCAAAATGTGTGAAAAACTTACTATGTGCAAAGTGGACATTTGATTCTCAAGAAACTAATTCACAAAAATACAAGTAACAGATGTTCAATTGCTTGCTGGCAATAATAAGAGAAGAAAAAAAGATAAAACCCTGTTGCATGAAGAAAAATGGGGTAGTGCTGTTTCTATTTTATTACTCTGAAAATACTTGAGACACGATTATCTATTATTCATCTCTTTGAATATAAATAGATTTAATCAGCTGTCATATAACCAAGGGTCAAAAAGATGTAAACTGTTGCAACTTATTTTTAATAAATGACTCATCAATACAAAATAATCTTGATTTACAGATAGAGCATTATCCTATTATTAACTGTTTTACACTAAAATACTATTTTTTCTTCAGATGAAAGGAGATCCAGTTAAGCTATCCTTGTCTCTGGGGTAGAATAAAATGCATGGCTATGACTGCCTTTAGGGACATAAGGTATTTTTTTAATACAACTAGTTTTTAATACAACTAGTTCTAGTTATTTCAATTACTTCTAGTCAGAAGTAATTCAAAATAATTTCAAGGCTAGGATTGCTAACATACATACCTCTGAATGCACTGATATCTCCATAATGTACTTGGAGCACGAAATATTTGCTACCTGTCTTTCCTCCAACTTTGAATCCAACACCTTAACAGAAAGAAGACGCATTAAAGCCTTATAAGTGGTAAATAAAAAGATAAAGCAGTTCATTATCATTAATACAATCAACACAGTGTAAGAATATTCCTCAACATTTTCAGTGGAGACAAAGTTTAATTTTGAGATATCTGTTAAGAAAGCTCTGGTCATGGAAGCTACAAAATAAACACATAAATAATATATAGTTTTTGAAGTGTACCCAAACATAAAAATACTGAAAAGTATCATGTGCCAAGTCACAGCTATCACTGAACAGTGACAACTACTTTCAGCAAATAATTTTCATTCCAAAAAGGACGTTTGGTAGAAGTATAAAAAGAGAGCTGCACATTTCCTCCAAAGAATAAATGCTTATTTTCATTTCCAATTTGAACAGTTAAAGATGCAAATCAGTCTGAAACAGCTTATTTCTAACATGGAGGAATTAAAAAAAAAAAAGAACACAGATTACACAAAATGACTAGTATGGTAAAGGCTCTTTCTACACCTGGCTAACAATGAAAATACTTGGAGAGAAGCAGAAAAGAAACTTACTCTTGCCTATTCAGCCAGTGTATCCTTCTAGATCAAGGGTGTCAAACATGTAGCTCACAGAACCTGGTCATCAGGCCCACGAGGCTCCTGGAAGGGCTGGGGATTCAAGGGTAGGGCCCTCCATTGAAATCTAAGATACCAGACCCCATTAGAGATGTGTGTCAGCAGGTGGGGTGGGGGAGTGACTATTGAACAGATCCTGCAGTTCCAGCCACTGCTCACCCCACTGCTGCCACTGCATCCAAATACAGCTCCTGAGGAGCCCCGAGGTCTGAATCTCACCAAGGTAGGCCAGGGTGTTTGACATCCTTGCTCTAGATTAACAATTGCCAATGGCAAAGCCTCTTTGTAAAATGGACTGATGCACCTCTATGCATACTTGGGCCTTCAAATAAGAGGAATTAAAAATACCGCAAGGAAGGAAAGGAGACTGGTAACTCAACACATCTGCAGTTAGAAGCGGTTTAGAGACAGTGACAAATGACCAGGGGAGGTTTGGCATTAAAAGTAAATATCTTGGTTTGCTGGACTGTACAGCTTTGGTGAATCATTCACCTTTTTTTTTTTTTTTTTTAAGAGCAAGTGCGCTGAAAGCTCAAGCAACATCTATACTGATTAACATGAAAAATGTTTTTCAGGAAAGCTAGTCTTGTTTTTTGTACTGATCTTGGCTACAGGAAACGCTGTTCAAGAAGGCAAAAGGGTGTCAAGGAGACTGCTATAAAAGATTCTCTTGGTCAGGGGTGTCAAACGTATTGCCCCATGGGCTGGATCCAGCCCACAGGGCCTCTATTCAGCCTAGCAGGCTACCAGGGGCTGCCAGAATTTGGGTGGTGTGGCCTGCAACTGACTGTGGGTCCCGTGGCCCCACTGGCCATGGCTATTAGCACTGAGTTTGGGTCACCGCTGCAGCTGCCTGCAAACCCTCCTTACACTCCAGACCCTGAACTCTGTTGGATCCCCATCCTCAGATCTACTGCTGTCCCCAGACCCATACTGGACATCTGACCCAGGACACCTTGCAAACAAACCCCTTGCTGTGTCCAGGCCCAGTGTCACTGGCACAGTGGCTACTCCTATGCCCTGGCCTGGATCCAGTCTGTAAGTAGCTCTATGGGTTGGATCTGATCCAGGTACCGGGGGGGGGGGGGGGGGGTTGATGCCCCTACTCAAACAGAACTTTCCCTTTATAGAGAATACAGGCATTTCCAGTACATTCCACCAATGGCAAGGAACCAAAAGTACCTGTTCTTCTGTAATTCAATACAGAACAGAATGAGCCACTGAAAAACTTGATTTTCCCACATGTTTTGATAAAGATTTCTGCACACCCTCTAAACATATAAACTTCTCTCTCATTTCTTTACTTCCTCCATTACCTAAACAAATGGTGGGTTATTCTGTAATGGAGTTACATTTACAAAGTTCCCAACTCCTTTCTCAATTTCTTTTGTTAACTACCAAGCTCTGCTTCCAGATTTTACCGTCCCAAGTTAAACTTCCCATTTGAAAAAGTATTTAGCAAAACCTCCAACTTGTGCTTCTCCTCCTAAATGAAAAGAGATTTTGCTAGCTTTTACAGTTTAGACAATGCTATAAATGCACCTGTTTTCTCAAGCATATTCTGGGAAATTAAGGTGAATAGTTGAGCAGGAATGACACAGTTGGTGGGAGCAAAAAGTGAGTTCATAAGAGCAGCTATTGGGGAAGCAATGTTGTTTTTCTGTGGGCTTTTCCCCTCATTTATTGACTGAGATAATTAAATGTCTGTCAGGTGTTACAAGAGTGATTTAATTTTTGCTGATTGCGGTAGCCAAATGAAACCATTACACTGGGAAGCTGTACTACCCCCCTTATCTCCTCTATACAAAGAATTTCATAAAATGAAAGGCTTCATACCACTGGGAAGTTTGGTGGGTGGAGCATTTCTTGCCCAGGCATACAGGATGTTAGATTTATCTGTGCAGGTTCCTTCATCGCAGTCCCTAAAATACAGAGGAAAAAAAAGGATATGATTAATAATCATCACTGTCATTGGTGTCATCTGCAACTATGTCAAGCTCCAGGTGAATTACTTACATTAAGATCCAAATTACACCAATACACTCCTAATAAAGTTTAATATAATAAAATCCTTAGTCTGTCTGTATGTAACGCTTTATGAGCACTGTGACTGGTTGTCTCACCAGCCAATCACAATGCTGACTGAAACAACCACCTAGAGTGCTCTGAGACAGATACATATGGTGGAGCACCATCATGACAGCGGGCACTGAGGGGCCACAAGGAGCAGGGGGAGGCCATAGATGCTGGCTTTGCCCCACCCTCCCCTGGCCTTGCTCCTTGGATGTGGTGGCAACACAGGGTGCTGGTGGCGCAGTGCTGGCCTTGCCCCCCTCCCCCGCTTTGGCCTTGCCGCCTCATCCAAGAGGTGGCCTTCCTCCCACACCTGGCCCTGCACCTTCAAGATGGCAGTGGCACTGGCCAGCTTCGTCCCCGGTGTCATGGCAGAGCTCCATCCCTGGCAGAGGGGGACTCAGGGGATGGACTGGCATGGCAGAGTGCTGCCATGATGGAAGGGACAGAGCAGGGGGGCGAGGCCAGTGCTGTGCCTCCACCACCTCCAAGAAGCAGGGCCAGGGGGGCAGGGGCCAGGCCACCCCTTGGATGTGGCAGCAGCATGGGGTGCTGGCAAGGTACACAGAGTGCTGGCTCCTGGCAGATGACAGCAGCGCGGGATGGTGGATAGCAGTGCTCCATCCCTGCCCTCTCCCCAGCAGAGGGCGGGGCCGGTGGGGAAGAGGGGAGTAAGGGAGGGAGAGAGGGGAATGGGACAGGGAATGGGGGGGGGTTCTGGTGGCATCACCCCCCTGCTGCCGCTGTGCACCCCACCCCTGCTGCTGCTGCCCAGGCCTGACAACAGCTGGCAGAGAGGGGGAGGTGGCGGGGAGGGAGGGAAAAGAAAGGAAGTGGGGGCAGGGAGGTGGGGATGGTGCATGTGGCCAGACGTGGGCCGGCAGCAGAGCAGGGCACTGGGTGTCAGCAGCTGCTACCGCATGCAAACTCCCCTCCCCCCTGTTCCTGGGAGCTCGCAGCAGCACGGGGTGGAGTGGCGGGGGGTGGGGGCACGGGGCCACACCAGAGTTGAAAGGGGCCAGAGGTGGAACGGCGGCACCATGGGGCACTGGGTGCCGGCACTCTGTCTCCCCCCCCCCCCCCCCCCCCCACATTCCTGCCTGACCATCATTCATGACCGGCAATTTGCTAGTTTTTAAAATAATCTTCCAAATGTGAAAAACTTTCCTGTATATCAGGATGCCCTCCATCACCACCTCTCCTTTCCTCCCTCTCCAAAAAGGATAAGGAAAACAAATGAGTTTTGCAGAATGTTTTGAAGATCACCAATATCAATGTGGTAACCCAAGTTGAAAACTGAGTTTTAGACTCCAAGATCCCTTGGTAAGAATGAACCTGCGCCTCATTACACACCAAGGTGCAGTTAGCTAAATTGATTTAGATGTATGCAGTTGCCAAAGTTGCATGTAGGGATAGAGACCATAACCCAAGTAGAAGGAATACAATCCAACAGAGTTTGAGATCAAAACTAGTACCTTAAACTCATAATAAAATTTGCTGGGAACAACTGAAAGTAGGAAAGGAGATGATCAACAATGATCTCATTGAGAAGAAGAGTACAGTCAAACTACAGTATAACCATTTTGCCTTTGTCCTTCCTCTTCCCTTTCCTTTCTCTTGTCTATGTATGACTCTTGATTATTTCAGAGTAAACTCTATACTGTACACTCTTAAGACAGAGGCTGTACTGTTACTTTTTTTTTTTTTTTTTTTTTTTTTTTTACAAGATTTCTAGCACATCTTTTAAATGTGAAAAAATTTACTCAGAAGGTAAAATGTGCTTGCCAAGTGCCAGATCACAAGCTATGGTAACTAGACATTCTAAAGGGTTTGAATATGTAATGCTCAAAGAAAATATGAATTGATCCAACCTCAGTGTAACAAACCTTATTTTGTAAGATACCACCATATTTTAGGCCTGACTATATGGCACCTTCCAATGTGAGTGGCTTCCCAGAAATTTAAAAAAAAATACAGTCAGAACCAGGGGCAGATCCAGGAGCGGGGTGCAGTGGTACAACTACACCCCCTTTGATTCCTGGTCCACCCAAGTTTTGGAACCAACTGCCAGGCAGTGGCAGCAGCATTCCTATTCTGGCATCAGTGAGGCAGTCTATCTACCTCATGGCTCATTATGATCAACCCAAATCCTTCTAAACAATTAATTCCACAGGTGTTAATGACTCCCTCACTCCTTTTTAGTGGCTTTGATGTTCCTCTAATCAAGCTATCCTTTTTTCTGCAATTCTACTCTGTTAGATGTTCCTGGTAATATAGCTTCTTTTCCACAGCCCTGCAGATTCGGCCTGTTTTTAAAAATGGCTAAAAGCATTAACCCAGGTGTGGAAATAACTTTCAGTGAAGTATCAGATGCACTGTCAAGATGCTCAGTAAGGCTAGATTTTGTTTTATGAATCCGAAAGAGATGCATTTTTAAAACTAATAACTACAAGATTAATTAAACAAAGTCAAACAACCCCAGCAAGGTGTTCGTCTAAACTCCTCTTAAAGACCCCCAAGGTAGGAGCCAGCACCACCTTGCTTGGAAGTTGGTTCCAGATCCTAGCTGCCCTGACTGCGAAGTAGCGCCTCCTGATGTCTAGCCTGAATCTACCCTCTGCCAGCTTGTGACCGTTATTTCTAGTCACTCCTGGTAGTGCTCGGGGGAACAGGGACTCCCCCAATGCCTGCTGGTCCCCTCTGACTAGTTTGTAACAGGCCACTAGATCCCCCCTCAGCCTTCTCTTGTGGAGGCTGAACAGGTTCAGGTCCCTTAGCCTCTCCTCATAGGGCCTGCCCTGCTTCCCCCTGATAATGCGGGTGGCCCTCCTCTGGACCCGCTCCAAGTTGTCCACACCCCTCCTAAAGTGCGGCGCCCAGAACTGGATGCAGTACTCCAACTGCAGCCTGACCAGTGTTGAATAGAGGGGGAGGATCACCTCCTTGGACCTGCTTGAGATGCATCTGTGGATGCATGACAAGGTATGGTTGGCCTTCCTGACCACGTCCTCACACTGTTGGCCCATGTTTATTTTGGCATCAATAATGATTCCAAGATCCTTTTCTGCCTCTGCAATGACAAGAAGGGAGTTCCCCAGCCTGTAGGTATGCTGCTGGTTCTTCCTCCCCAGGTGCAGCACCTTGCACTTGTCAGTGTTGAAGCCCATCCTGTTCTCATCCGCCCACCCCTGTAACCTGTCCAGGTCTGATTGCAGCCTATTCCTCCCTTCTAGCGTGCCCACTTCTCCCCACATCTTCATGTCATCTGCAAATTTGAACAAGGTGCTTTTTACCCCCTCGTCCAAGTAACTGATGAAGATGTTGAACAGTGGAGGTCCGAGGACCGAGCCTTGCGGTCCTCACTGCTCACATCCCTCCAGGTTGAAAATGATGCATCCACCACCACTCTCTGGGTGCGGCCCTCCAGCCAGTTAGCAACATATTTGACTGTGTAGGTGTCGACGCTACAGTCCCCAAGTTTTTTAATGGAGAATGGGGTGAGAGAGAGTGTCAAAGGCATTCCTGAAGTCCAGAAAGACTACGTCCACTGCTACCCCTGCATCTAAGGATTTTGTGACCTGGTCCTAGAAGGCCACCTTTCATCCTAGAAGAGAACTTTATGATCTTTTTCTCTTTTGCACTATTGTAATATTCCTGGCTGCAGATATTTTCTTGACCTCTAAATAATGTAGTCTTTAGTGCCAGGGGTTTTAATTGGATTGAAAATAACTTTCTTTCACTGAAATAGATTTTAATTTTCATCTTGGGCTAAAAATCCTAAAAATCAACCTGACTTTTATTCTCCTGGCAAATGGGATCAGGTTTTTGCTGAGGGGGACAGTAGGAAGGAAATCTATTACTTGAATTGTTTCAAAGACTATCCAAAAATATTTTCACTAATTCTGGCAAATACACAACTTCATAAAATAAATTACTAAGGCCCTAGTAATTCAAACAATGATTTAACTGGGACTGGAGGGATGTTATGATCCATCCCAAATATCACACCTCCTGCCATGCCAATTGATTGTTGGCCTCAGCCCTAGATTGGGTTAAGATCCCAGGCTACCCAGAGCCAGGGCTGATAAGACAGTTGATTGTTTTCATCATCCATTGGACAGCACAGGCTGGGCAGTGCTACAGGTTCAATTTATGACATCATACAAATGAGCCACAAATGCTTCACTTTGTGTAGAATATCTTTGTGGCTGGTTTGCCACTTCATGGCACCATAAATTGGCTGAATGTGTACTGTTGTTGTTATTCATGGTGCACTGAATATATTAATATCCCCATAACTGAAACTTGTGCCGGGAGTCTTAGTCAGACTCCTGAATTTAAGTGCAACATTAAAAAACACTACTCAATTTCTGTTATGACAATTACTGGAATGCTTCAGAAGCTTTTACATTCATTTCTAAACTGCTAGCCTGAACAACAATCTGCTTAAGTGGCCTGCAATCAGTTATATTAAAACTAATCCAATACTAGACCCATTTTGGAGAAATTTAGGCATCCTGATTGAGACAGAGAAACCACATATCCTTTAAATAGGGCCATTTTTGCTCAGGAAATATATGGCAATGTACATTAAGTTAATCATTCAAAGCCAACCTGAAAACCCAGATATTTCTTTGTTTTTTAAACATTCATAACATGAAAGCTTCTGCTAATGAGAAAAAAAAACAAAAGAAAAGGAGTAAAAAAAAACAGTAAAGAGCACATATAACCTTTTTCAATACTCAGGTCACTGAGAAATTTGATAGAAAAATATAGGAATGTGTCATTTAAATACCTTCATATCAGCTAAATAAGCAACAGGCTTTCAAACAAGAGAACCAAAGTCAGTGGAAACTGCATAGTGAAGTGTTGTGACAACTTCAGATTAAATAATACATGTGAAAAACGGAACTTGTAATTACAAGACGTAAATGGAATTAGTGTTGCAATCAAAGTCCAATCCAATCCAATCCAAATGCTCATAGGTAAACTAAATTAATGTCCTTCTATTGCACTCAGGAGATTACAGAAATTTTAAACAAGACAGCAGGGAATGTAAATGACAACTCAAGGGATAGGGTAGAATGAGCCGCAGGAGGGAGGTATCCTCACCCCCAGCTTCTCCACATTCCCATTTACCAGGTCAGGGAGAATAGGCCTATCTAATTGGTTCTTCCCTTAACCATATAAGCACCTTCTATATTGCCTAAAGTTTTTAGTTCCTGCCCCCCACTCCCAAACACAGTTTGATTCTGTGGGTTCAGATCTGGAAAATAATTTCCTACTGGATCAAACTGGCAAAGAAATCTGAAGAGGTTTCCATTTACTTGTACCATCATGAAGGTGCAACTAGACTGAAAGCAATAGTATTTCAAAGTTTAATGTCAGAAAACTCAAGACCGATCTTGGTGACTTGCAACCAGGGTCCTCCTGGCATCTGCCACTACTACCCTGCTGAGATTTCAGAAATTAGTTAAGCCCTAGGGGTCATCTGAGAAGCTCTATCCAACAATTATGGGTTTGGTTACATAGTATGAAACGCATAACCCCATCACAACCAATTATAATGCCTGGCATATGAAAGCAGAGGATAATATATAGCTCCTCATCCCAGTTTTAAGTTAATAAACCCATGTATCTGTCACTGTATCCCATGTGTCTGTCACTCATTTTACCTGTGCCCCCCTGATCAATACTTTCTGTTCTTTGTACTCTATTTTTTAAGCCCCACAAATCAATATGTAGATAAGGTTTCTTTTCACTTTGGAATATATATGAAACCATGCTCATTAGTTGTCTTTCAGATGATGAACTGCAGAAACAGTTTCCCTTTGACCCAGGATCAATAAAATATGCAGACTATGATTTGGGGCATAAAACTTCTGCCAACTATGTTAAATCAGTCACAAAAAATGCAAAATGACCAGAAATGGTTCTCTTTTTAGAGATGTAAAATTAAGAATATCTTAGAGAATCAAACCGCCTCTTCAAAAACACTGACTAGAGAATTTTAAGCTTACATTTTAGGAAATGAGAACAGATATACGCCTATACTAGTCTTTTGTAACAGACTGTATGTAGGTTCATTTTGATAACTGGAATAAAAATAAAATTATGCAACTAATTAGATGGTAAATACTCTCAAGCAAATCAAAATATATCTTATGTCTAGCCAAAATTAATTTATACTGTATGCTTTAATAATGTAAGGCTGTTACGAAACAGAAGGAAAAAAGTAAAAACCCCATACCTTCACAACCAAAATCCATTAAACGAATGTTATTTTCAGCAATTTACAGTGAAAACATTTTTCAGTCCTCATTCCTTGCAGCCAGGTTAATATCTCTGGTTACTTCACATAGGATTCTCATTTAGATTGCCCTTTTCAAATATTAATGCCTCAATCAAAATTTAAAAGGTGTTTCAAAACCTCTTTCAACTTATTAATATTCATACCATATAGATGAGAATGAATGTCTGAAAAAGTAACTGGTCTTGAATTCCTCAGCCTTTGATATACAACCTCTTAACCTTTGATATACAACTCGTAAGGGAATGTTTCTAGAGTATATTAGTAAGTACCTTCTTGTGGGTAGGTCACAGAGTTTTGCTAGATTTTCACTGAATTATCCTAATACCAAATGATAACCAAGCACAACACTTTTTTGGTACTTTGTCTAAGGCACAAAGTTCCACCACTACTCTAGGAATGTGCATTTATTCAATTGGTCAAAAACCTAAACCTTCCAACAATTCAGTTGTGTTGTCAACTTAGAGAGTTTAGATTTAAAATCTTTAACTTTTAAAAACATGTTTATAAATGTTGAAAATAATCTCAACATCTAGCCATTGCTCTTGGGGTTTTTTTAAATTTTTAAATACAGGTCTCCTGAAGGACACCCCACTTTGGTCTCGGGCCTCTAAAACTGTCACTTTTCTTGGGATTTGAACTAACTTTCATCTTCACCATGGAGGGTTTAGGCTACAGTCCCCTTGCAATTCACTGTGATCATCTCAGCAGGTCTGAACTGAGTTTAGCATCTGATGTTTTGTTCTCTTTCACATACAGTGACATAGCTGACTAGCGAGTCAGCCAAGTACCATTTATTTAGAATAAAAGCATTACAGACATAATATTTAACTGCTTGCACACACTTGCCAGGTAATGTTCATTTTCCGCAAAGAGTTTTGACACCGTTATAATATGTCAGTTGTTAGATTTAGTAAAAACATTCCTGTCTTGTCATAATGTACCTCTCTATATAAAGTTTTCTTTCTTATCTGTCAGGCTGCTTGAACCAGAAAAAAAATCAGTATATTTTACTGCTCCAATGGGATGAGATTCCTCCAAACCTTTTAACGGGGTTAGTGACTTTTTTTAGTTACTTTCCAGTAACTCCATAGAATCATAGATTCTCCACTTCCCATAGGAAACCATCCCTTGAGTCAGGAACAGATAGATATCTAACACAAAGAACTGATACAAAGAACTGAATTTGCTTCTGTGGCATTCCGTGTTTCCAAAGCACCACATGTATTCCAGAAGCAACTTCAAATACGTTTTGTTTGCTTTTTTTTAAAAAATAAGCTGGACTTTGGCAGTTTTTATCTAGCCCAGGGGAAGCTGGTCACCGTGTGCTTGTGCAAAGATTCAAGAAAACTCATATTAACTTGTGAGGAGCCGCATGTGGCTCTGGAGCCGCAGGTTGGCCACCCCGATCTAGACATTCTTAACTCTGTGTTAAATATTCCAGTTCTGTATACGGAAGAATAATAGGAGTATTCAAGGTTGGTATTGTGGCTAGAAAGGCAACTCAAGAGGCTGAACAATTTTATAATCCTACCACATATGATTTTTAAACAACCCTGCCTGTAACTTGTAACAGCATCTGGACAGTAAATTATAACAATTAGCAGAGTATGAAATGAGTAAAAACAAAACCCACAACATCCATTTTTAAATCTGCAGGTCCAGATGTCCTCCACTCAAGGGTGTTGAGGGAGCTGACAGGGGTCATCGCGGAGCCCTTGGCCTGGCTGTACGAGCATTCGTGGTCATCTGGCTAGGTGACGGGGGACTGGAAACTGGCTAATGTGGTCTCTATTTTTAAGAAGGGGAGGAAGGAGGACCCAAGTAATTATAGGCCTATAAGCCGCACCTCAGTGCTCGGGAAGATCTTGGAGAGAATCATCAAGGAGCACATCTGTGGGGGGCCAGCAGGGGAGATCATGCTCAGGGACAATCAGCATGGGTTCATCAAAGGCAGGTCCTGCCAGACCAACCTGATTGCCTTTTATGACCAAGTAACTAAATCCTTGGATGATGGTGTCGCCGTGGACGTAGTCTTTCTAGACTTTAAGAAGGCCTTTGACACTGTCTCTCACCCCATCCTCATCCATAAATTAAGCGACTATGGCATTGATACCTGCACAGTTGGATGGGTAAAAAACTGGCTGATGGGGTGCACCCAAAGAGTAGTGGTGGACGGGTTATAGTCAACCTGGCAAGATGCGAGCAGTGGGGTACCCCAGGGCTTGATCCTCGGGCCCGTGCTGTTTAACATCTTCATCAGCAACTTGGACAAGGGGGTGGAAAGCACGCTGTCCAAGTTTGCTGATAACACTAAGATGTGGGGTGAGGTGGACACACTTGAAGGGAGAGAGAGGCTGCAACTAGATTTAGACAGACTACAAAAGTGGGCAGACGAGAATAGAATGGGGTTCAACGTAGACAAATGCAGGGTGCTGCACCTTGGGAGAAGGAATCCACAGCATACATACAGGCTGGGGAGTTCCCTTCTTGAAAGCACAGAGGCAGAAAGGGATCTTGGAGCCATTATTGACTCCAAGATGAACATGAGCCACCAATGCCAGACCGCAGCCAGCGAGGCCAGCCATACCTTGTCATGCATCCAAAGGTGCATCTCAATCTGGTCCAGAGAGGTGATACTCCCCCTCTATGCAACTTTGGTCAGGCTGCAGTTGGAGTGCTGCATCCAGTACTGGGCACCGCACTTCAAAAGGGATGTGGCCAGCCTGGAGAGGGTTCAGAGGAGGGCTACCTGTTTGGTGAGAGTATAGCAGAAAGCCCCTTTTCCTCTTGCCTGCAGTTGCTCTTCCCTCCTTGGATATGTTTTTCCTCTTCTACCTTTTCTTCCCTCCTCTTTTTTCACATTAAGATAAGGAATTGTGTTTTGAAATTTGTATGTGTGCATTTTGTATCTCCCCTTGTATTTTGGTATTTTTATCTATTTGTGTGCCATGGCATTACTTTTGTAGCTTATATTTTATACTCCTCAGCTTTCAACTTTCAACTAAATGTGTTTAGTTTCATAAGTAAGTTATACATTGTAACAATGTTAACAAGGGCAGGAATCAAACTGCCCTTCCCTGTATTAGGCTGGCCCCTGAAAGAGCGAGTAAATCAGTGATTGAATGCATAACACGATAGCAGGCAGCAATTAACACTTAAGGAAACTGCAGATCAACCAACGGAAGAACTCAATAGAAGACAATGTAACAACCGGGAAATCTCTAAACGTCACTGATCAAGGGCTAGAAGCCCTGGCCTGAGTTAATCAACGCCGGGGACCAACTTTTGGGCTGAATATCTCCAAATCGACCACTCCCAGAGCTCTATTCAAAATTCATCAACGGACTCCCAAACCTGCACGTACACACGGACGACCCCTGGGACTGACAGATGCCATCCAGTAGCCACCGAGGGTGGGAAGTCCCACGAGGGTCAATGACCCCTGGATTGGGCAACCCTGAAAACTGGGGAGTCACCAAAGTCTGCCAAGGACAGATAAAAGGCAGTGAAAAGTGACCCTCAGTGGCGCCCTCTTGATCTCCAACTTGACCAGCACCCGACCTGTCTAGCCAGAAGGACCAGCCGGCGACCCCCTTCTCGAAGATAACACCATGCTGAAAGAAGCCTCAACGACAGACTCCAGCGCCTGTGGGATAGGTATACCTGACTCTTGTAGCTTGCTACTCTCTGTGTGTGCGTGCGTGCGTGTGTGCATGCATGCGTGCGCGCGCAAGGACCAGCCCCAAGGTTTATGCTTTAACTCATTACAGTGTTTCAATCTGCCTAATAAACCAGAATTTTAAGGATCCCGAGTTGGACATTTGTAGCCAACAAGAGGGCAGCAGGACAGGCCCTATGAGGAGAGACTGAAGGACCTGAACCTGTTCAGCCTCAGCAAGAGGAGACTGAGGGGGGACCTGGTGGCTGCCTACAAGCTCATCAGGGGAGATCAACAGCAAATAGGTAGAGCCCTTTTCTCCCCACCATCACCTGGGGTGACAAGGAACAATGGAAATAAGCTGATGGAGAACAGGTTTAGGTTAGAGATCAGAAGGCAATATTTTACAGTTAGGGTGGCCAAAATCTGGAACTAACTTCAAAGGGAAGTGGTCCTCACCCTACCTTGGGCAAATTCAAGAGGAGGTTGGACAATCACCTGTCTGGGGTCTTGTGAACCCAGCATTCATTCCTGCCTGTGGCGGGGGGTCAGGCTAGATGATCTGTTCAGGTCCCTCCTGACCCTAGCTACTATGAAACTATGTAACTATCCTACAAAACTGCTACATATTTTGATTAAAACCAATGAGTACCTACCGAGTGTGTGTGAAGGAAATTTTCAGATTTTTCTCTCTACTGTATGTATACTATACTATACTATACATGTGTGTGTGCGCATGTGCATGCATGCACGCACACACGTGTGTGTATTTTATAGTAGGTACAGTATGGAGAACTTTCATTTTCTGCATTTGAATGAAGTAATTTGCTATGATTCATATGAGAAACTCTGACTGCCAGCAAGAGCCATATACACAAACTTGAAATCCAGACGATAAAAATTACATACATCTGAGTGAAGTATTTGCATATCAACACATTTTCCCAACAAGCACCTTTCAAAAGGACTGTGATGAAAAAACAATTGGTATTCACACAGTCCCAGAGGTAACATGGACATACTTTATTTAATCTCCTTTATGATGCATTCAGGTTTGGTAATAGCACAAGCAAGTTACATCCAGAAATATCATCATCCTAAAATGTAAATGGTTCTATTCGTTCACAAAAACATGACTCCAGCAATTCAAAATCATTATTGGGTTACTTATGCAGTTACATCTATTAATGATATACTGGGATGTTTTTGTAAAACAATTCAAAAGAATTTATGTAGAATCCATGACTGTCAGATAACAGTATCATCTTGAATTTTAAAAAAAGCATGAAATCAAATGCAACTATACCCTTCTATACAATACAATCTGTTTCAAATAGAAATTACTGGCTTTCCACAGAAATCACTGGGTGATATTCTCTGACCTGTGTTATGCAGGTGGTTTGATAAGATATACATTAGTTCTGTTCTGACTTAAAGATCACTGAATGTTTGTGGATTTAAATTCTGTACCTGACCCAATGCTAGATTTGCCTGTTCACAATTCTGCAAAGCATTAAACAGGGACATCTTGGCCTTTTGGATTTGCTTGTTTTTTTGGAACGGTAGAGACAATTTTAAAAATAATCTTTTAACATGCATTGTAATTATTTTGGATTAGGGCCCATTACTGCTCTTTGCTGAAGTTTCTTCATATCCTAAACTGTTTGGGAGAGTACTTTACAAGCTCTTCAGTGCCCATCATCAATGTTCTCTAAACAGCCTGGAGGAAATGGTAATGACTACTATTATTACAGTAGTTTCTAGAGGCCTAGTTATGGACCAAGAACATATTATGCAAAGCTTTGTATAGAAGACATAGATGGTCTCTGCACCATACAGTTTGCACTCAAGAGACAACCAATGAATATAGACAGGCAGGGGACTAAAGGACAATTAGACAATACTGGTTAGGCTAATATTCAGTGGTCTCACTAAATCAGATGTAAATTTTGTAGATATAAAAGGAGGGATTCAAAGGAAGTTAATGAGGTAAATTTCTAGACATTTACAGGGAACTCCTCCCAAGTACGAGAGGCAGCATAGGAGAAAGCATGCAGCAGCTTGTTCTAAAAATTTAATAGGTTAATAGGGAGGGTGGTATTGCAGACTACTGTGAGACGGGGGTCTGTATCAAGCATCATAATAGTATGCTCCAACACTTCCTGATGTTTCAGGTGATGCTTGAAACACACAGAGCCAGTCAATGCCCCTTTGTTTCTGTATGTTACATAAAGAATCTTATAATGTATCTGAGTGGCAACACTTAACAACATACCAAGGCTGCACATTCATTGTGATCCTGTGACCCTCAAAATTAGCAGGGAAATTCTGCACCAACTTTAAATTGCCCCATGTACACAGGTTGCTTCCTTCTACCTACAGCTTGCCTGTCAACAAGATGCCCTCTGGGGTCCAATATCCTGCCCCAGAACATGTCCATGAAATCAATCTGGCAACTGGAATGCTTTCATCAGCACTAACAAATTAGTTCCTCAATGCCAACCCCACTATTTATTATCCTGTCTTTGGCCTAATATACCGCATAACCAGCTCCTCTGAATAGCTTCTAAGACTGGCCAAGATCACTGCACTGCCAACCTTCGCAGATGGGGACTAACAAAAATCCAAACTGCAGCTGTACCCGAACACAGACAAGCACACCCTGTTCAGACCGTATGATAGTTTGGTACCCTTGAATTTGGTAAACAAGGAATCTGCTGTCTGGCTCAGCAAGACATACATTTGCTAAAAAAAGATCAAGAAGGAACTGAAAAAGCTTATGGAAGAGATGATTAAGAGTTCTGTTTCAGCCAAATTGAGTGAGAGCTGTTAGCCAGACCTCCACAAGAAGCAGTGAGAAAGACAGACTACAATTTTAGTTTGAACAGAAGGAAGCAGATTTGGCACAGAGAAGGAGATCTGTGAGTCATCAGCACATAGACAAGCAGCTTGAGTTTGTTTTTACAGATGAGATTATCCAGAGATAAGAGACAGAAAGAGAGAGAGTTTTTTGACTTTTGAACTTTTATTATACAAATATTAAATACAAATAATATAAGTGAAAAGGTATGTGGCCTTCCCAGGGGGCAAGCAGGAAATACTTGTCAGCAACAAAAGACATCATGTCACTAGAGACTGAAACGCACTTCTGCGTGTCCCTTAAGGGGTTACACAGGGTTACACCCTGTCTTCCACCTTGCAGAGTGCCCCCTTCATGGCTCAGCACAACACAAACTTGTCCACATTTTGTTGCAAGGTGAAGTACCCAAACTCAAATGAGATGCATACCCAGACCAGGAAGCAGAAGAGTTGAAGGACATCAATGGAGCCAAGTCCTGCAAGCTGGTTTCTGGTTTTTCAGTCACCATCTTGGCCTGGCCCAGCAGAAAATTGGCCCAGCAGGTTGCAATCCCCTTGGCCACTCAGTATGGGAAAGAGAAGATGTACACAGCTTTGGAAAAGTCCAAGTCCAACATGCCAACAAGGGTGCTGAGAACAGTAAAGAGCGGCTGCAGCCAGGAGCAGTTCAGAAAGACATGGAAGAGTTTCCTTCACCTCCTCCTCCTCCTCACAGAAAGGGCAGGCTGCCGATGCTACTGAGTCTAAGTGGCAGATAAAAGTGCCTATGGCCAGGGCCCCATGCAGCAGCCACCACTGGAGGTCATCAATTTTCTTGGTGATGGATAGCTTGTACTGGGTCCACCAGGTTGAGTTGGTTTGCTCTAGTGTTTCTGCCACTACATGCTGCCTCCAAGTTGTGCCAGGGCATGGGATGAGGACACAGGTATTACACACTTTGACCATCTGTAAAGTGCCTTCCTAAACAAGAGCTCAAAGCAAAACTCACTGCTGTTCTTGTTAAGCACAGGGAGGGACAATGGAGTGCTAGCCCCCACTCTTATTGCTGTCCACAGCCAGAGAAACAAGGAGTAATACAGAGAGCCCTGCCTAGCAAGCTGCCATGAGGGAGGGCTTGTGACGTGTGGGGATGGTCTTCTAGGGTGGTAAGTGCATTCATGGGGAGAGCATATTTCACTTCAGCCAAGAGGCACAAAATAAAACAGAGTGCAGACCCAGCTGATCAGTTAGGGATTTGGGCAAGAGCCAGGTGGACCAAGCTGAGTCAGAGAGACAAGTCAGGCAAGTCAGCTTGATGGTATGTGATTTGTCCAGGAAGCAATGGGGCTAGGTGCCTCCTGGGGCATGACCAAGTTATAGACCAGGGGCTCCTGCAGCAACTTTGAAAATTGCAAGTGCCTGCCCTCAGGTTTCAGTCAGAGGTAAGCCTGCCAGGCCTGGGTAAGGCTGCAGTAAAAGGGCAGCAGGGTGTCAAAGCTGCGACAATCAGGAGCCATTAGGAAAAATACCTGATCAAGGTTGAGATCCCCTATTCAGTGCAGGAAAGCAAAGGCCAGCTGTGTCAGGGGAGGCATTGAAAAGAAAAGAGTAGGTGCTGAAGGACTTGCAGAAGGCAGGCAGCCACCTTGCTTGGCAGGTCAATTAGGTCCTGACCTCCCTTGCTGGTGGGCATGTACAGGACAGCGTGCTGGAGCCAGTAGTACTGGTAAGTCCACAAGGAGCTTCTGGAGCCTTTTGAGCGAAGTAATTGGTGGGTCCAGGATGGCAGGACTGGCTGGGAAGGTGCCAGCACCACCATTGTAGTCTTGCCTCAACTGCCTCAATGAGGCCTTGCCAGTTTTTGGCTAGATAGGCTGGTGAACCTCAGAGAATACTTAGGGTTTTGAAGCCATTACAGTGCCAGGACAGGCCTCTAGGCAGGTCAAGGGGCTAAGCACCTGCCCAGGTGGTGCCCAGCAGAAATGTGTTACTTTTGACTCTGTTGATATAGGCTGAGGAGGCACGCTTGTAGGCCTGCTGACACTTGATCAGGGACTATACGTCACCCTCACTGTTCACACAAAACACACGCTATCACTTTAACTGTGGTGGAAACCAGCTGGGGCTGTGGGCCAGGCCTGTCAGTGCATGGAGCCATGGTTCAAGAGAGAGGGAAGCTCTGATGAATGTCCCTGCCAGCTGGGAACATGGCACACAGGTCTCCATTCACCTTCAGGAGGCTAGAGATGTCCCAGTACAGGAGCCAAATGGTTGAGATGAAGATAGGTCTAAAACTAAAGGCTTCCAGATTTTGGAATAAGAAGTTGTGGTTGACCCAATCAAAGGCATTTTCTTAACCCAGGGAGACAGCCAATGTTCAGGTTAGACTTCTTATGTTGCCACCAGGTCATGTTGTTCTGGGTAGTTCTGCCAGATACACAGTAGCTCTGTTTGGGGCTTATAATAGAGGCTATAACCATTTTGAGTCAGCTGGCCAGGGCTTTGGTCAGGATTTTTGTAATCAGTACTCAAGAGTGATACCTAATGCCAGTTCTTAATGTTGAAGAGATCCCCTTTCTTGCACAGCAGTATGAGGACAGCTGACCAGAAGGATCCTATCTTCAAGGGCTTAGGACAGAATCTAACTAAACCACCTACAGGAACGTGGAGCAAAAGAAGGTGGGACATATCTAGCAATGGAGATGATGCAAGCAAGGATAAAGGAAGAGAACCAGAGAAGGACAAAACGAGGGAAGGCAAAGGACAATACGATTTATGATTTCAAGAAAAGTGTCATTGTTTGACATGTCAAACTGGATAAGGATAGCGTAAGTTGTCCAATGGCTTGACTAGGAGCATGTCAATTAGATTTTGGTAAAAGCAGTTTACAAATTCAAAATTCCCAATTCAGTTCTCTAGGATGGATTTTTTTATTCATTAGATTTATATGCATCTCCTCCTACAGCTTTTTTTTTTTTTTGTAAGAAAAAGGGGACCCACGATGTGTGTGTTAAGGAAAATCCAGAAGTTAAGAGGAAAAGTAAGAGTGTAAATGAGAGAGGAATAAGGAAGATTAAGACATGGAAAGATGTTATTGGTTCAAATAGAGGGTCTAGAAAGGAGAGCCCAAGAGGAATTTCTGAATCTGTGGAAAGGGGGAGAAGGAAAGATGCGAATGTACACGTTGCATTTTGTTAGTTTTCTCTTTGAAAATATTGGCACGTTCCAATAAGGATGAGTTAGACACTTAAAGATGGCAAGAGTGTGGCTAGATTTGATGACAACAGATTCACTTTGGAGAAAGAGCTGCTCACTACAAATACAACAGACTTGAAAGAGAAAACAACAAATTAGTGCTGCAGAAAACCAGCAAGTTCAAGGGATACTCTACAATGAAAGAACAGAAGCAGAGGAAGCCATGTTGGGCAGAGCAGGGAGTTGGCAAGCAGACTTTGCAACAAGAGAGACAGAAAAAATTAAAGATCAAGGAGCCTGAATCCTAAAGCCGTATCAATGAAAGACAAGGACATGGATTCCAGAGCAAACAGAGCAGCTGAGAAACAATTGACAATAATGGAATGGAAGCCATGGAAAAGATATCCATTTTTCTGTTATGAGTCTGATGGCTAGTGCTGAAAGACACCAAGTAATGGGGAGGTGAGGGGAACTGAAACAGGGAGAGATCAGAAAAAGATCAGTGCCTGGGAAGAAGAACAAGTTTTCTTCCCCAACATAGAAAATGGAGAACAAGATTATTCTTATTTTCACCATTCTTAGAGCAGAGAGGTAATTAACTGTCTTAGACTGAATTCAGACAGAGGGCAGGCTAGATGTGTACTTGGATCATCACTCTTAGTCCATGATCAACTATGACCTCACAGAAAATGAGCTAAAATATGATCTAAGAACCTTGGAATAAAATCAGTAGCAGTAATAAATAATAAATGCATAATCCAGTCTCCTGTAACTGAATGTTCAAATCTTTCCTATTACATCACTGATGCAGGCACACCAACAAACAAACAATAGTTGAAGAGCTTTTTTGCTCTGTATTACAAAGGCCTCATCAAATGTCCTTTGCATAGGTTCCCAGGGAAGGAAACTGTAAACAAAATAGAAAGCATCATTATGCCCCTTTATAAACTCATGGTGCCTACACACCATGAATACTGTCCCTAGTTTTAGTCCCCACACCTCAAAAAGGATAGAGAACATACAGAAAAGGGCAACAATGGTTAGTGGTAACGAGGGGCTTCCATATAAGGAGGGACTAAAGAGGTTAGTCCTATTCAGTTTAGAAAAGAGATACTTCAGGGTGGGGTGGGGACACGCAAGGGTTTACAAAATACAAAATGGTGAAGAAAAAGTAAATAGGGATTTATTATTTACTCTCTCTCACAATATAAGAAGTAGGGGTCGTAAAATAAAGCTACTAGATAGTAAGTTTTAAACTAACAGGAAAGTTTTTTTTCACACAGTGTATAATTAAAGTGTTGAAGTTATCTCCACAAGATGTTGTGGAAGCTGACAGTTTAGCCAGATCCAGACAAGGATTGGACGAATTCTTGGAGGCAAAGTGCATCAGTAGCTATTGAACATGGGAGTCAGGAATGCAGCCTCTGAATCAAAACTTCCTAGATCGTAACTCCTGGAGGCTGCAAGTAAAAGACGAACAAGGGAAAAACCCTGATCACATCTTGTTCACTTTCTCTTTCAGCATCTACTCTCTACCACTATATGACACAGGATACTGGGCAAGATGGACCCATGGTCTGACCCAGTAAATGGCAGTTCTTATTTTGGCATTGTCATGACATTTTCTTCTAGTAGTTGAAGAGTCAGAAAAACATGCTACTGACCAAACAACATCCAAAGGAAATTTTCTTTCATAATTAGAAAATCCTTCATTCAAATCTGAAGAGAAAATTGATTCCTCACAGTATTTCTACTATTTTGACCTAAGCACCAGGCCAATCTATAAAAGGACTACATGAGAGCTTCAGACGCTCACAAAGTCATCTAAATCAATATGATTTCCATTTATATGCAAACAGCTAAACACAATCAGTGCAATCTGCTTGGTTTAAAATATGATCTGCCATGTTATATGTGTAGGTGCAAACTAACTGAAAAAGCTACACCCTAAAGACCATACCTGAAAATCTATTTCATTCCAAGCATCTCTTTTTCACATTACAGGTGTCTCTTGCTTTATGCGGGTTCCGCATGTGCAAATTCATTCTTATGCGATGACCCTTTTTATACCAAAAATTTCTTATATGCAAGGTAAATTCACTCTTAGGTGATCAGCGTGGTAGAAGTCCGTAGTCAGTTGCTTTGTGCAGAGCATTGTGTTGTGTGAGTGATGCGCAACAAAATATAGTCTCCTGTGTGGATCTGTGCTCCTCGCTCATTGTCTGTGACACGTTTCTGTAGTTGCCATCCCCTTTATGACAGTGACCTGTGCTTGTGTATACTGACTGCTGTTGGCGAGTACCAAAATTGTCTTGTAAAGTGGTAGAAATGGGTCTGGGGGTCAGTACAGTCGAGGTCTTGGAATGTATCCCTATTTGTTACACTGTCAAGTGGGTTCCGTTTATGCGATTTCAAGTTATGTGCTGTTTTCCAGGAACGCAGGTACAGCATAAAGTGAGGGAAACCTGTAAAATGGTAGCTTTTCATGTAAGCATGTTTAAATGAATGGAAGAAGGAATAGTTACAGAGGCCAAAGAACTGTCTATTGGAGAAAGAAAAACAAACAAAAAAATCAATAGATATTCCTAGCTTTCATTAATATAGTTTCACTTGAACATATAATTTAAGACAAGACTGTAACCTAATTTTCAGGAGACCCGGTTTATAAATATGGGAGACAAATTTTCAAATTTGAGAAAATTTTCTGTTCTGTGTTAAAAAATTTGTCAAAACATTTTGAGAAGCTATATGGATGCTCAAAAAGGCTGGAAAATAAACAAACAAGAACTAAACTCTCATATACTGTATTTTGAAAAAGCACCCTATTGTCCTATTCACTTTAGTGATCAATAAGAAATAATCACATTTAAAATAACTGCCTTAGGTCTTCTCTCTTCAGGTTCCCTTTCAACACAGGTTTAACTTTTAGAACCCCACACATGTGCAGGTAAAGGCGTGATAGGTTCTAATGCGGCATCCCCACAATCGCACTCCCAGCTACAGGGGAGACCTTGCTACACATACAAAATAAAGCTTTATCACAACCCGCTATAAAAGTTATTTTCGAGGTCTAACTTTATAGCTGGCTGGAGTTTTGTATTGTGTGATAACTACTTTGCATGTGTAGCTGGTCTCAAGGTGATTGCACAGTTAACCAGTTAATTGCACAATACCTATTACATGCAAAGAGGGCCTTAGTTCTTCCATACTGCTTCAGAACCCAAGGGTTGCAGCATTTTCTTTTTTTTTTTTTCATAAATGCAAACTGTCATTTGACTATTCTGAGATCATCCCCCCCCTCCCCCCCACAGATCACTTTTTTCTTCTACTCAAGCCTCTTCTTCACATAGTACCCCTGCAACCACCTAACAGGCCACTTCTGCACACACACCAGCAAAATGGCAAGTAGCAATGTAAGCCAGAAAGCCATTTGCTGACCTAGAGAACTGTAAAAGGTAGCTAGCTGTCTTAGTCTGAAGGCATGACACGGTAGCACCTGAGAAAGTAACTGGTTCAGAGGGGCATAAGCTTTCACAAGTGGCAGCCTACTTCATCAGATGCTGTGAATTCATGTTAGTTTCCAAGATGCCACCATTCCCTGCCTTGTATAGAACTGTGGTGAGCGTTTAGGAAAACTATCATCCTTTAAGTACCAGAAAGGAGGAGAGAAATGGGAAGAATAGAAAAAGCAAGAAGTTGCAGAACCTCCTCTACAGGAAACTACAAAATAGGAAAACAGGCTAACTGTAGGATGAAGCACAAGACAAACAAGCTGACACCCCGCAGAGGCACCTAGAGATGAAGTGTTTTTGGGCTCTTGCGCTGGCTGACTTAGGAGCTGTTTTCAGGGGGGAATTTAAGAATAGAGTCATTTCTGATATGGGTTCCCTGACTTTGCATAAGTTAATTTGTTTGTTTTCCAGTTCAATTCAATATTACTTCATTTAATGAAATAACAGCACATTCAACATTATTTCCAGCATATTTGATGTTATTTCATCCACTGATCATATCACTTCTGTGTTCCACATTAAAATGCCAATTCATTTCTGAGTGCAAATGATGGTGTTACTTTGAGCTAAAAGAACTATTTAGAATTAAAACTATATGCAGCTTAAAAGCACTCTTTATGCTTCCTTTTTGAAGATTTGAATGTCTAAATAGAGTCTCCTCAATGGAGACTTCTTGGTACAGAATTCCGCTTACCTCCCAAACTCCTATGCCCTCTCTACACATTACATGCATCACGCAATTACCAGGTTAACTGCACAATCAATTTAGACTGGCTACACATGCAAATTAACTATCCCACCATAAAAAGGTCCAAGCAGCTATAAAGCTATTGCAGGAAAATGTATAACAACTTTATAGCTGGCTGCTCTTCAACTTTAACTTGCACATGTAGCAGGGTCTTGCTGCAGCAGCTGACCAGGCTCCCAGCCACAGGGCTGCACCGTGTGCAGCTGCAGAATTCTAGGTCCCAGCAGTCATGGGTTACTGTCACGATCTCCAAGCCCTAGGGGTCAGCTGAGGGGCTCTCAGTCGCAGGAAGCTGCTTCTTTCAGGTGATCGCCCCTGCACCAGAAATAAGGCAGGATGGAATCTAATGTACAATTCCACAATCACGCCTCCTGCCATGCACATGTGGCATGGCTCAAGGTATGATGGTGTGGATCGTACATTAGATTCCATTGTGCCTTTAACTACATGAAGAGGGGCTCTTAGTCCTATCAGCGCATAGGCTTTGCTTGTTTTTTTCTGATCAAACTCTTTATTCAGACGTTTTCCAAGTCCGACTTGAAGAAGGATCTGAAGTTCTTCTGCAGTTCAGGGAATGTGTTACATGAAGTAAATTTTGATTAACTAATGGTAATTATTGAATTCGGATGACTTTATAACTATTATCTGTATAAGCTTCTTCCAGGGGCCATGATTTGAACAGAAAAATAAAATCAGAAGTAAAAATCTGAACTTTTTCTCCTTTTTATTTATTTATTTTTAGAGAAAGAGACATCCATTTATTTTAAAAATGGAAAATTCTCCTTTTCTCCTAGTTTCTTTTATTTCCAAGTACTGGCCTGCCCCACTTTCCTTCCACTAAACCTCATCTGATTTATATATAGAAATTAGAGGAGAATCATCAGGATTTAAGTTTGCAAGCAACTTAAATTTTATTAGGGGAAGAAGGAGGAAAACCCCTTTTATATCCTTATCCTAAAACCAAGCAAAATGGAGACCATCCAGGATATCAATCACATCATGTTTTTCGTACTTCCCTGCATAGTTATTACTTGCTTAATAACGCCAAGGCAACTTTAGGGTGCTCAATGCCTTTGAAAATTAGGCCATTTATTTAGGTGCTTGAAATTTATGACACTAAACTTTGAGCATGAAAAAAAGATCTTGCTCTGTACAGCTGACTACTATTCAGTTTTAAAGACTCTGATTTAAAATAATTCAGTAATTTGAACACAGGAAGCAATGAGCAGCATTGACAACAATTTGGACCCTCATCTTTCTGATCCTTTTACGACTTTCCTAGACCACACTGGGTAAGGGTTTCAGGGGAGTGGAAAAGGGAAGGGAAAGAAAAAGATGAGTAGAGAGGATTACAGAAGATCAAATTTTAAAAATGAAGGTGCATGTCATGAACCACAAGTAGCGAAATAAAACATAAAAAACTTTAAAATCTGACAGTTGCGTAAATAAGTGAACACTTCATTTATAAATAAGCTTTATAGACCATACTTAAAGACATTAATTCCTCAGGTATTTTCATTCAAAACTGCAATTTTAATGTCTAATTCACATCTATAAATACTACTTGGTACTATAAATATTACTTTTTCTCAAGTATAGCTGAGACCTGAGAAGTTCATGCCCTTTATCACATTGACAAAAACATATTTGCTGTTCTCACAGTATATCTTCATAGCGCTGCTATTACACAAATGCATCAGATTTACAGCTGTATTAAACATTTACCAAAACCTTCAAATACAAAAGTTTGGTGGGAATGAAAACTATAATTTCTTTTCCCTTCTCAATTTTTTATTAATTAAAATCTGGGACCCTCCAAAGTTGTATACAACTGTAGTCAACACTGATGGGAAATTAAGCTATAAGAATTAATATAAGCCCAAATTTCTTACCAGTAATTTTCAGTGGAAGAAGGCATGTTACATCCAAAGAGTAACATGTGATGGACAGTGTCCATGCTGGCATGAGGTTTAAAGTCAACTGAAAGACAAAATGATAAAAAACAAAGCATAAATATGAGTCTTATTCTTGTTAAAGGAAACCATTTTGAGACTGTTGATTACATGCATATTGTAAATACTGTGCAATCACTCAGTCATGGTATTACGAACAGAGATAATTTATTTGGATGTATGTAAGATGTAGTGGTTTAACATGAGCAAATCAAACAATAACAAGAAGAGGCATGAAAAATTAATACTTCAAATTGTTGTTTTGTTTGGTTTTTAAATGTCAGTTTATTTCTACGAGACAAGTAAAACTTACTGAAAAATGGATTTTTAATCTTCCAGAAAATGGAATTATGACTTCTCACTTGTCCAGACATACTTCCAATAAATACTCAAATATTAAATCTCCATAGCTTCTATATCAAAACCTGTAGAAGCAGAATGATTTGCAAGAAAGGAAAAAAAAAAACCCTTTAAACTAAAAAAAAAAGCTGTGAAACCAGATCTCTAAGAGTTCATCATATAATCCAGAGTTTAAACATTAGAGATGTTGAAAAGGTTGTATAATGTAAGCATTCATAGTTTCATAGTTGGTAGGGTCGGAAGGGACCTCAGCAGATCATCAAGTCCGACCCCCTGCCACGGCAGGAAAAAGTACTGGGGTCAAACGACCCCAGCAAGGTGTTCGTCCAACCTCCTCTTAAAGACCCCCAGGGTAGGAGCCAGCACCACTTTGCTTGGAAGTTGGTTCCAGGTCCTAGCCGCCCTGACTGTGAAGTAGCGCCTCCTGATGTCTAGTCTGAATCTACCCTCTGCCAGCTTGTGACCGTTATTTCTAGTCACTCCTGGTACTGCTCGGGGGAACAGGGACTCCCCCAATGCCTGCTGGTCCCCTCTGACTAGTTTGTAACAGGCCACTAGACCCCCCCTCAGCCTTCTCTTGTGGAGGCTGAGCAGGTTCAGGTCCCTTAACCTCTCCTCGTAGGGCCTGCCCTACTGCCCCCTGATCATATGGGTGGCCCTCCTCTGAACCCTCTCAATGTTGTTCTCATCCTTCCTGAAGTGCAGTGTCCAGAACTGGAGACAGTACTCCAGCTGCAGCCTGACCAGTGCCACAGAGGGGGAGGATCACCTCCTTGGACCTGCTTGAGATACATCTGTGGATGCATGACAAGGTATGGTTGGCCTTCCTGACTGCGTCCCCACACTGTTGGCCCATGTTCATTTTGGCATCAATAATGACTCCAAGATCCTTTTCTGCCTCTGCAATGACAAGAAGGGAGTTCCCCAGCCTGTAGGTATGCTGCTGGTTCTTGCTCCCCAGGTGCAGCACCTTGCACTTGTCAGTGTTGAAACCCATCCTGTTCTCAATTGCCCACCCCTGTAACCTGTCTAGGTCCGATTGCAGTCTATTCCTCCCTTCTAGTGTGCTCACATCCCCCCACATCTTAGTATCGTCAACAAATTTGAACAGGGTGCTTTTTACCCCTTCGTACAAGTCACTGATGAAGATGTTGAACAGTGCGGGTCTGAGGACCAAGCCCTGGGTACCCCACTACCTACATCCCTCCAGGTCAAAAATGACCCATCCACCACCACTCTCTGGGTGCGGCCCTCCAGCCAGTTAGCAACCCATTTGACTGTGTAGGTGCTGACGCCACAGTCCCCTAGTTTTTTAATGAGAATGTGGTTAGAGACAGTGTCAAAGGCCTTCCTGAAGTCCAGAAAGACTATGTCCACTGCTACCCCTACGTCTAAGGATTTTGTGACCTGGTCATAGAAGGCCACCAAGTTGGTCTGACAGGACCTGCCTCTAATGAACCCATGTTGGTTGCCCCTAAGTATAACCTCCCCTGCTGGCCCCTCGTGGACATGAGCCAGGATAATTCTCTCAAAAAGCTTATCCAGGATCAAGGTAAGACTAACTGGCCTATAGTTTCCTGGGTCCTCCTTCCTCCCTTTTTTGAAAATGGGAATCACATTGGCCCTTTTCCAGTCTTCTGGCACCACACCAAGAGTGCTTGTAAAGCCGTGCCAGGGGTCCGCAATGACCTCTGCTAATTCCCTCAGCACTCTGGGGTGCAGGTCATCAGGACCAGCTGATATAAATACGTCCAGTCCCTCCAAAAGTTCCCTGACTAGATCCTCACTGACCCTAGGCCTGGGTGCGCCTCCCCTGGGGCCTGTGGGGGTCCCAGCAGATAGGCTGATCTGGTCCCTGCTCAGGAAAACGGAGGCAAACAAATCGTTAAATAGGTTAGACTTATCGTCTGGTGCGACAACCAGATTTCCTAGCATGTCTTGCAGAGGCCCCACCTTACCCAGTACCTTCTTTTTGCCACCTATATATTTAAAAAAGGACTTCTTGTCCTTGATCCGGGTAGCTAGTCCCAGTTCCATCTCCACCTTGGCCTTCCTGACTGCCCCCCTGCAGCCCCGAGCAACTGAATGCCCCTTTTATTCTGAATGCAATGTCAGTCAGTGGTACAGAAAATACAGATGAGCTTTGTCCATATGACTGGCTTTAGGAAGTACGTTTCTGCTGTTGAGAACAGTTCTAAATAACTTTATATGAAAAAAATATATTGTGCTTCAGAATATTAGTAGATGTAGCAGGACCCATCTTCTACAAGCAAGACTCTTTAACTGCTCAAAGTTTTATAGTCCCTCTAAAGTTACTCCCACATTTATACAAAGCCAACAAAGAGATAGCTAACACTGAATGACATGCTGATAGGTACCAGCACATAATGCAAGATATCATACATCCTGCTGGGTAACAAATGAATGAAAATTTCACCCTAAATACTCCAAAAAACACACACCAAAACTAACCATCCTATCTCCAAAGGTACACATATTGGCAGATAGTGTTGCCAGCAGAGCTTTGGCTTGTTCGACCATTAGATGCTGTTCCAAAAAGAAGGACTGGTAGAAAGATATGGGATCTACCTGATGAAGAGAGGGTAGAGAATTTTCACAGACAGACTTGCTAACCTAGTGAGGAGGGCTTTAAACTAGGTTTACCTGGGGATGGATATCGAAGTCCTGAGGTAAGTAGGGAAGCGGGTGACCTGGAGGAAGCGCAAGCAGGAGGGGCAACAGGGGAAGCGATCTCATTCTTCATGAAAAAGTAGGGCAATCGTCTAGTTACCTCAGGTGTCTATACACAAATGCACAGAGCCTGGAAAACAAGGAGAACAACTGGAAGTCTTCACACAGTCACAGAACTATGACATGAGTGGAACAACAGACACTTGGTGGGATAGCTTGCAAGACTGCAAGCAATACTGTCATGGATGTGTGTAAACTGTTCAGGAAGGATAGACAGGGGAGAGGAGTTTTTTTGTTTTTTTTTTATGTAAAACAGCTGTATGACTGATCAGACCTCCAGTCTGAAACTGGAGACAGGCCTGTTGAAAGTCTCTGGGTTAGGGTCAGAGGGGAAAGCAACAAGAGTGATGTTGTGGTGGGTGTCTGCTATAGACCGCCGGACCAGGAGGATGAGGTGGATGAGGCAGCCAGCAAACAGCCAGCAGAAATCTCCAGATCACAGGTCTGGCTCTCATGGGGGACTTCAATGGGGAGGGCAATACAGCAGTACACAGGCAATCCAGGAAGCTTTTGGAGAGTGTTGGAGACAACTTCCTGGTGCAAATGTTGGAGAGGCAAACTAAGGGCCATCCTCTCCTTGATATGCTGCTCACAAACAGGGAAGAATTGGTGGGGAACATAGAAATGGATCGCTACTTGGGCAGCAGAGATCATGAGATGATTGAGTTAAGGATCCTGAGGAAAGGAAGGATGGACAGCAGCAGAGTAATCACCTTGGACTTCAGAAAAGCAGACTCCAACTTGCTCAGGGAACTGATGGGCAGGATCCTCTGGAAGGTCAGTCTGAGGGGGAAACGAGTCCAGGAGAGCTGGCTGCATTTTAAATAAATTTCACTGAGGGTGCAGGAATGAACCATCCCGATGCACAAGAAGAGTAGCAAGTATAATAGAAAACCAGCTTGGCTTAGCAGGGAACTTCTCAGTGAGCTAAAACTAAAAAATGGAAATTTACAAGAAGTGGAAACTTGGACAAATGACTAGGGAGGAGTATAAGAGTATTGCTCAGGCATGCAGGGATGAAATTAGGAAGGTGAAAGCCTAACCGGAGTTGCAGCAAACAAGGGATGTGAAGGGTAACAAGGAGGGTTTCTAGAAGTATGTCACCAACAAGAAAAAGATTAGGGAAAGTGTGGGTCTTTTACTGAATGGGGGAGACAACCTAATCACAGATGATGCAGAAAAGGCTGAAGTACTCAATACCTTTTTTACCTCAGTCTTTACAAGCCAGGTCAGCTCCCAGACTACTGCACCTGGCAGCACAGTTTGGGAGGAGGCGAGCAGCCAACAGTGGCAAAAACAGGCTAGGGACTATTTAGAAAAGCTGGACATATACAAGTCCATGGGGCTACATGCAGTGGTCCCGAAGGTGCTGAGGGAGTTGACAGATGTGATTGCAGAGCCGCTGGCCATTATTTTTGAAAACTCACGGCAGTCAAGAGAGGTCCTGGATTATTGGAAAAGGCCAATACAGTGCCCATCTTTAAGAAAGGGAAGAAGGGAGGATCTAGGGAACTACAAACTAGTCAGGCTCACCTTAGTCCCTGGAAAGATCATGAAGCAGATCCTCAAGGAATTAATTTCTAAGCACTTGGAGAAGATGAAGGTTATTAGAAACAGTCAGCATGAGTTCACCAAGAGCAAGTCATGCCTGACCAACCTGATTGTGTTCTATGATGAGATAAATGGCTCTGTGGATGTGGGGAGAGCAGTGGACATGATATACCTTGTCTTTAGCAAGGCTTTTGATACCATCTCCCACAGCAAGCTAAGCAAGTATGGATTGGATGAATGGACTGCAAAAGTAGACTGAAAACTGACTGGATCACTAGTCTCAAAGGGTAGCAATCAATGGTTCAATGTCTAGCTGTCAGCTGGTATCAAGTGGAGTGCCCCAGGGGTTGGATGGTCCCGAGGCTGGTTTTGTTCAATATCTTCATCAACAACTTGGAAGATAGGATGAAGTGCACCCTCAGCAAGTCTGCAGGTGACACCAAGCTGTGGGGAGCAGTACATATGCTGGAGGGTAAGGCTAGGATTCAGAGAGACCTCAACAAATTGAAGGATTGGACCAAAAGAAATCTCATGAGGTTCAATAAGGACGAGTGCAAAATCCTGCATAGGTGAGGAACCAACAGGCTAAGCAGCAGCTCTACAGGAAAGTATCTGACGGTTACAGCGGACAATAAGCTGAATATGAGCCAACAGTGTACCCTTGTTGTGCAGAAGGCTAATGGCATGCTGGGCTGCATTAGTAGAAGCATTGCCAGCAGATTGAGGGAAGTGATGATTCCCCTCTATTCAGCACTGGTAAGGCCACATCTGGAGTACTGTGTCCAGTTTTGAGGCCCCCACTACAGAAAGGATGTGGACAAATTGGATAGAGTCTAGCAGAGGGCAACAAAAATGGTTAGTGGGCTGGGGCACATGACTCCTGAGGTGAGGCTGAATGAATTAGATGTATTTAGTCTAGAGAAGAAAAGACAAAGGGAGGATTTAATAACAGTATTCAGCTACCTGAAGGGTGGTTATAAAAGATGGAACTAGACTATTCTCAGTGGTGGTAAATGACAGAACAAGGAGCAATGGTCCCAGGCTGCAGCAAGGGAAGTTTAGCTTGGATATTAGGAAACTCTCTCTCACTAGGAGGGTAGTAAAGCACTGGAACAGGTTACCCAGAGAGGCTGTGGAATCTCCATCCTTGGAGGTTTTTAAGACCAGGCTAGACAAAACCTTGGCTGGGATGATCTAGTTGGCGGTGGTCCTACTTTGAGCAGGGGGTTAGACTAGATGACCTCCTGAGGTCCCTTCCAACCCTCGTTTTCTATGATTTGATAATTCTGTAGTTGTCACCTAAATATTGCTCTGGCACATACCAGAAAGTAGAAAACAAAGCAAGGAAGAAATAAAAGCAAAAAGCTGTCAAATGAATTGCAAGTAATGAACAAATTAAAGAGTTAAAATCAAATTGCTTTCTTAAAATTTTCAGTTTTAAAGCTGTTCTGTGTTATCAGTAACAGCAGCAGCACTTTTTTGAGAATTAAATATCTTTTTTAACCTGATAGAAGCAAAATATACTAACCTTTAATTTAATGTTGTGAAATGAAGTAATGAGCAACATTCAGATGATTGCCTATTTTATGTGTGGGTAATATATTATGTACTAGGTTGCTCAGCTTCCTAAGAGGAAAAAAAAATCTAAAGCGCCATAAATTTAACCCACTGTCTCATACAAAACCCAATATGAGAGGAGCTACAGGACAGAGAGACAACAGCTGACAGCAAGTCCCCATTGTGGAGTCCCTCCTTTTGAGAAGTGTGCATGGGGCCAACAAAGCTTTGTTTAATATTTCAAAAGAACATTTAGATAGTTTAGTTATATTTATACATTGAAAAACAAAGCTATAAAGCAATCAGAAAAGGCATCACTATCAGGAGGATCAATTCTAAAATGACAGCTAGAGTTTTACAATTCCCTCAGGATGCAAAAAAATGCTCAAAAAACCCACAACAACAACCCCCCCCCCCAAACCATTTTGTAATGAGTTTCATGAGCTGTGATACTTAAACTGGCAGCACAACAGAACTAAAACACTCCAGAACATGATGCAAGAGGTATAATATTTAATAATGATTTTTTTTTTTCCCCACAGGGAAAATATTTTCATCTTCTAGAAAAGGAAAGGCAGTGTCAGCTCTGAAACTGTCAAGTTAAACTATTTCTCAAAAGTAGGGATTACCGCATTAATATATAAATTACTAGATTAGGTTGAAAAACCTGACTAACAATTTGCCTTCCTCACCCAGGCTTGCTTTTCCCATACTTGCCTCTGACATCTATTTTTTTCCATAATTTACTCCTTACTATCTACCCATATTAGAAGATTGCTTGTATACAAGCTACACTCCATGTCATGCTTGCCCTTAATCACACTATTTATGGTTTTAATAAGAAGCTAAAAACCTCTATTTTCAGTAGTGGTAAAACCAGTCTCTCAGAACATCTATTTTACATAAAAGTATGTTCCAACACATTCTGGTAGAATATACCAGCTGTACATTCTAGTCACAGGACTGCATTTAAATTTTAGGTAAGACCTTGGTACACATTTAAAGAACTTCAGAGAAACCAGATTAGCTATCTGTTTTACTTCTTAAAAATGATTATATCCATTTTATATGAATCATATAGGAGATGAGGATAAATTAAGCATATTAAATTAATTTATCAAAACTTCAGATAATTTATCTGCTGGAGAAAGGGATATGCTCTTGTCCTAAGTATCTTGTTAGCACAAGCACCAATCATTAATATCCCATCTTCTGGGTGCCCAGTTTTTTAATGTACTCAAACTCACTGTGATAAGCAAGGACTCAAAGTCTGTGTGTGAAGCCAGCCAGGCACCTAGGAATGCACACCAAACTGGTATTTTCAAAGAAACCTAAAGGCATTAACCCCATCGAAGTACAATGGGACTTGGGTGCCTTATTCCCTTCAAATCCTTTCAAAACCCCATTTTAGAGTCCTTTACAACATGACCTAATTACAATATTGCAAAGAATATTTCCAGAAAATATTAAGAAGGGTAACAGTGTTTTATATTGCAGCCTTCCACAAAAAGTTGTTTTTGTATATAAACCAATTTCTGTATTGCCCTGTGCATTTTTTCCCAAAGTAATCTCACTCAAACCTGAGAAAAGTTATAAAAATACCACTTGGTTTTGCCCATGAAGTAAACCAAGCCGAAAAGACAAGTTGTACTGTAATGTTATAGCAAACCAACCTAATTTAATTCTCATCTGTGGTGCCTATATATTTGGTATTTTTTAATTGTGCTCTCCTATCCAGGAATGACACCAAGTTTATTTGCATGCTAAATCCTATGGAGGCTTCAAACATATAGCCAGTTAGTTTAAATTGATCCAAGAGTGCCCAATGCCTCACCCATGGAATTGTCTAAATTACTTCTTTTTCCAGCACATCATTTGTCTTGCATCCAATCCTACAACTTCTTTCAGTGTGCACCCTAAGCAACAAGGCTATGGGACATTCTCAAGCAATAGGTCCATGTTTATAGAGTTTGTTGCTTCCAGACCAAAGATGTATTTAGAAGCATAGATAGCTATTGTGACTAAGTACTCTTCTGCTTGATATCCTTGAAATCCTGGAAATTTAGATGAATGTGAATATTAATGCATGTCTAATGCTGGAGATGCATTGTTTTTCCTCCTCAGGTCTAAAGTGTTAGTGAACCTATGTAAGCTATGTGTAGAGTGTGTACCCCCATACCCCAATGTATGGGACAAATTGTCAAGACATGACAAATAAATCCCCAATAATGATAACAACTCCAGTGGGGAAAAAAAATGTATCATGTGATTACTGGGATGGCTTCCTCAGGCTCATCACCACCAGATTTAGAGTTTGGAAAGGAAATTCACTCCCTGCCTGCATCCGCAGGTTTGACTGGCAGGGCCCTTGGATATTTTGTGCCTTCCTCTCCAGCATGGGGCCTTGTTAGTTTGCTGGGATTAACTGGGTACCTGCCACTGGAAGGGGTTGGGCAACTTGTGGAATTTTGGTCTCTCCTTTTTGCTATCTGGGATGCAATTTTTTTTTCTTGAGGACTGAGTTAAATACTTGATTGAACTAAAGTCTGATATAAGGTATTTGTGTGAACTGAATGAGTTACAGCATACAGGAGATAACCCTACACAGCCTATCAGTGCTTTCCAGCCTTAATTTCTATGAAACTATGGTTTTAAAGTGAAGGGATGTCACAATAAAAATACTGAATGTTATAACTAATAAATAATAATGTTCTTTTAAAAAGTTAATCCAGAGTTCTTAATTTTACTCTTACCGTATTCTGTTTGCAAACATGACAACAGCTCAAAAAATAGCACATAACATGATTTTCTGCCCACAAATTCTGCTTAGTCCATTACCATAAAATAATTCTGCACTAAAGAAAGACCTTTTGTTTCGACATTTTTCTCACTATAGCTTAATAGCAAAATTATGATCAACTCTTGGACAGGACAGACAATGTGCCATTTAGGTGGACTCTTTAACTTGGTTTGTAAGTGTTTTAAGCTGCTGTTGCCAATTTAAGCAAGAAATGAAATTTCTGAAGGAGGTCAAATATGAAATATGATGATCTTCATTGCATTACCCGAGACCCGTAGAAAATGTAATGCAAGTGAGATACAAAAGGCTAGACTTTATGAAAGGTAAAATTAAAGGTTAGGTCACTGATGTGCTGAGACCATTACCTACCATGCTGACTCGTTTTCTATCTTGTTTATTTGTATTCCCCCATCAAATCTGATGTCTCTTTTTATATTTAGGCTGCTTGAGAAAGGAACAGTAATTTTTTGTGCCATCTCCTATCAGTATGATTCTAATCCACAACTAGGACTCTAAGGAATGATTGTCAATATATCATCAATAATAGTACTAATATTATCATATTAATGTTGATTGGGCCTACTGAAATCTTATTTCTAAGAAAATATTTTTATAATTAAGATCACTACATTAAACTAGAATATCAGGGGAAAATAAGATGTTCATCATGTCTGCAGGCCCATTTCCACTACTCTTCCCAGCTAGGCATGTTCTTCTCTCCATTCCCATGTTTTGTCAGTCTTTTAAAATAGCAATAGGTACCAAAAAAAATATTAAAAACAGGAAGATCAGATTATGAAAATGTAGACACTAGCAAGTGACGCTGGACACGCACAATACCTGCTGCTACTTTTAGCTATTTGGTATTTTAGTTGGTAATCTCCCCTTAAATTCTTACAAGAATGAATATTTATAGACTGAATGTCACATTCATATATATCAAGCTGCAGAAGAGGGTACCAGTTTAACTATACCAAAGATTAGGAATTTATTCTTTTCTATTTTGAGCTGAAGATATACAGAAATAGATATAACACTCTATTTAAATAGTTCATTCTGATAATATGATGTAATGCCTTGTAACATTTACAGATGTATGCATGCACTTTACAAGGTGCTGAATCATAGCCTATTTGAAAGGCATCTCTTTACTTAAATGAACTTTAGACTGGATTTTAAGTGGATTTTGGCTTGGCGACTTTGTCATCTAAGGGAAAGAAGAAGGGAGATCCAAGGATGGCTGGCCTCCATAACTGCATTCCAACCACACCTCAACTGCTAAAGTCCTAGACATAAGTGATATATGAGAGCAGGAAAACACCATTTTTCAGAGAAAGACACAACAGGACAGTTGCATCTAATGTCTGGCATGCATCCCTACCCAAAGACCTCTTAATTATTAATATGAGGAACTGTGGGGGAACAAGGTGGTGCTGAAAGGGTGCCTAGTTGATCCTGTGTCTAATTTAAGTATTTAAGTAATTATCTTATTAATTTAACAAGGATCAACTTTATATGGCTGGACCTGATTTTTGTTTTTTAGACAGCTTTTTTCCTTTCTCAAACAAAATTATCTTAGATCACATAACTAAATTCATTTATAAGAAATGAGCTAAAAATGACCAGGATAAATTAACCTTCACTACTTAATGAGTTAACACAGGCATCTAGATGCACTTAATTCAGTCAAGTTAATGTTACCTAACAATAAGCATGTTTAAACATGCATTACCATGGTAACAAACCTGCAGTGTTCAGGAGTCATGTATGAAAAAAAAGCAATAAATCATGTAATTAGTTCCATCTGTATTTCTGAATGTAATAGGCTCCATCTAATTTGTATAGCGCAATGTGACAGATAAGGGCTTACCATCAGTCAAGAAGAAAAAGACACATTTATTTACTGGTCAGCCATGTGAGTGAAAGTAAGGGGATGAAGATGACAGTCAAATTTCTTGGCTGAGTGGTTTGCTGTCAGACTCAATTCTTCCGAGTGTCTGTAGAACACCCTTTAGATATCACTACAGTTCAGTAGTCAAAAGCAGATTGTATCAATGCCAGCACTATTCAGGGACTCAAAGCCCCTATCTGGCATGGCTCTTTATCCATAAAACAACATTTGAGGATACTAAAAAAAAAAAAAAAATCATATTTTTTTCAAAAATGCATATAATAGAAATGTTCCCATTTCATTTTAAAAGTTTCCCTCACCCAATTCACCTTATAGACATTAAATTACAATGCAGTCCTAGTTGAAATACCAATCAGGTTCAAACATCAAATTTGATATTTTGATCCTAAACCAAGAATGCCATACATAAAGAAGTCAGTACTAAGTGATTATTTATGTCATGCTATTCATTTCTAATATAAGGAAAAAGTGCTGATGATTTAAAAACACCACACACAGTTCTTCTGCATCTCTATAAATTTCCAGACAGCACTTGGAATGGTAGGATCCAGAAAATACATTAAAAGGCCCTTGATTTATATGTGCAGGTCTTGTGAAGCTGGAGGTTCTGTAACTTCCAGTACTAAAAAATGTAGTCAGCAGCTCATTCAAATGTATACTAGAATGATATGCACTTGTAATATGCATCTTATGGACTATCTAACTGTAAAAGTTAATTTAATCTGTATAGATGTACATTCTTAAATAATTACAAAGTCACTGTTCACTTACCATACTGGAAAAAATAGTAGTAATAGAAAAAAAGAAAGAAAAATTATCTTATTTCTCTTGTTAAAAAAAAGCAAAACAAAACAATTACAGCACAAACTTCCCCATTGAACTTTCTCCCCTGAACGGAAGCTGTGATTTGCTATACTGGTATTTTATACCACGGACCATTTCACACAGTTTGACATTTTTCATGTTTATTGTGTTTCATAAGCACATGCACATGTGCTTAGCCTTTCCCATAGAGGTATATATTGGTGAATGAACTCCTGTTGTTTAATGGGCAATGTCCCTAGGACATCTGCTCTAGCAAGAGCTGTGAAACAGTACATCAAGTAACTACTGGACCAGCATCTCTTCTAGAAGCAGGGACTGAATTAGTCCTTCTGTCATGCACAGAAATATCCTCAAAGTACTAGGAGATAACCAGAAACCACATGTGAGGATGAGGTTGTAAGAGACTATCTCCTCTCCAGCCTAATAATAGGTGACAGAACTAACATTAAAGAAAGAGAAAGACATTTTAAAGTAAAAGAAAACAGACCATGTCTGTGGAGGCAAAAGTCACAGAAATGCAAGCGTCAGAGATACCAGTATAATTCAAGGCAATAGGAACATCACTATGCTGTCACCACTTCACAAAGCCCTGATGGATCATTCTAAATAGCAAATCTTGGCATTCTTAATTCACCGAAGTCCAGCTGTAATAATTATATGTTATGGAACAAGTAGAACAAAAGTTAGTTTCGCATCCAGGAGAAACACAGCTATCTAAAAGCTACCCTTCCTTCTCTTTCCAGATATGAAGATGTTTCTCTGGATTTTCCACTAACACCTTACATGATTCACTCCTGAAGTATTTAGTACTTCAGTTGAAATTCACTGAAGTACTAAATATAAATTGTGCATAAATAAAGTTTGGTATATAGTTTTTCAGTTGCACAGAAACAGCAGAGTTTACTACATGACCTGTACGGTAAGAAATAGTTTATCAAAGAACGAACTACATTCATAATCCTTTCAAGCTCAAATCTCACAGCCAAAAGATAATTCAAGTCAGCAGCTGCTTCACTTACTCAAGCCTCAAGAAAAATCTACTTGATTTTTATTATTGCTATGATTGTTGCAACAGTACAGTGTAAAAATGTAAGCATACTGTTCCATTCCAGATCTAACTACCAGTTCTTGCAAACCAGTCAACATAGATGTATAATTTTTTTAATATCCCAGCAGTAAATAATTATACGCATTTAAAAGCCACCATCTCAGAACGTGCCCCAAGGCATACAGGGATAATGGAAAGTGGATAAAATACAGATGGTCTACCTTTACCTCTGTTCTTCTTTCCAGCCATATACAATGGTGAAACCAACTTCAGTTAAATAAACTATTTGCAAGTCTTCTCTTTCTTACTAAACAGCTAAATGCTTGCAAGTAAAATGGAACAAAACTGAAGATGCCCAGAAGAGGCACTGAACACATAGTGCTTACTTTACTTATCTACTTCTTTGATCTAAACATCGATAAACGCTTGCAGTACATTCTGTCATTTACCCATCACGTCATCCAGGCCAGAATATATATATTTTGCAGACAGGTAAGATCTTACTGTGCCCATTGTTGATTGTAAGTGCAAAGGATTTACAGCCTGTACCGGCAGGTAAATAAACAGTCTGTTCACTGAAGCGGAATTAAGTATCCAACCGCAGACAGAAAGCCAATACTTTACAAATGGGACTGCTCAGTATTGGCTGCTATAGGCATCTGCATGCAGCTCCTTAACTACTATTGCTCATGAATCTCTCCAGCTACAGTTTGTTATCTTGACTCTAAGTAGCTCTCTCCAGTTTGTTTCTGCATTAGGCATGATGAATGCATTTTAGAAACTCTGACAGTAAAAGATTAGGCTTATATGAGTCAAAGAAAGTGTTGAGTAATTTCACAAGGGCTTGATCAGATTTTCCATTCAACTAATACTCACCTACATAGGCTTCCTCGTCCACTGGCAGATGTAATGACATGCAGAGGTAGGTATCAGACTATTAAGGAAACAAAGACAAAATTATCTTAAAATTGAATATTACCGGAACAGGGGGAAAAAAACTAACAACGCTCTATATATCTTTTAAAATTATTTTTACTAAGCTCCAATGGCATGCTAAGAAAAAAAATTAAAAAGAAGATAGGTAGTTACCCTAAATTGGCTCCACATAAACCTGACTGTTAAAATTATTCACCAGGGCTACCCAAAAGCCTTTAGGATTTAAAGAAGTACATGCCTCTGTCATTTCCCTGATAAACCACTGCACAAATCAAAGGAACACACTAAATGAAGTGGCACTTTCTTGGCCTTTTTCTTCCTCTTTGACTATAATATACTATTCTCTTAAAATTTTAATCTTTCTGTATTTCAGAAATCAATAGCAATTCATTACTAAACACATTTCTACCTGAATCAGTAATTCTTCCCTCGTTTCTAGATTTAAATGGTGTACTTGAGCCATAAAGCATATAAATATTGAAAATGTGTGCTATAGTAGCAGCAATCTTAAAATTACCTGCACCCAACTCCAATTAGTATCATTGGGAATTATGCCAGGAAGTCAAGAGAAGAATATGCCCCTAACAAAATCCAATGCAAGAGAACAGAATCAATACAGAGCATAATTTGCGGTTCTCCTTGGTTATTAATGGTACAGAACCATCCCATTCCAAAAGCAGTTAGATGACTAGTCCCTTGAGACACAATAGTAGGAAGGCAGCCAGCACAAACCATTTTTAGATTGCTACTGCCACTTTTGTTGCCCTAAAATCCGTTTCAGTTTAAAATGTCAATCACTGGGTGATTAGCAGCTAAAGTACTCAAACGACTCACGATCAAGTTCTGTCAGCGACTTTTACCTCTGTATCCAGCTTTGGTCATGCTGCTGAGGATGCCAAGAATAAATCATATGAAGTTACTGGGAGCAAAAAGCCAGAGAAGGAGCAATGCTACAGCAATTTATACGCTAAAACTCTGATATTTCCAAAACAGCAACAGACAAGGTCCCCCCAAGATGGAGGAAAGAGCAGATAGGCAGAAAGGCATGCATAGGTTTGCAGAACCTGTTGTTTGTCCTGGGAATTTACCTGGGTTTCAAGATAATCCAAAGAACACTGGATGATTTCAGAACTCTGCCAGTACAGTAATTCTGGAGACCCATTGGTGAAATTAGCAACAATCTACCACTTTAACATGTGGGATACATTTATTGTGTGGCAAAACAGAATGTATGGTAACCTGCCTTGCATTCAAGGCAGATCCCTGCTGCTGAATGTGGGACAGGCTCCATAAAAGTAAGTGCTCCATAGAAGTCCAGGGAAGAGGTGAGGAATCAACGGTAACACTGCCCTCCTAGGACAGCTTAGTCATGAGACTGTATAATGTAAGAGTTGTAGAGGTCCCCCGATACATCAGTCCGATATCGGATCAGTACCAACGCAAGGAAAATTGGTTCTATCAGAAATCGGCCTGATGGGGCCAATAATTTGGCTGATAAATGCATAGCACTCAGGGAGCGAAGAGCACAGCCAGCATCATGGAGAGCTACCTTCAGTGGGTAAGTCTGGTATGGTGGAAGGAGAGGAGGGAGGGAAGGGGTGTGGGGGGAGGCAGATCAATGCCCTCTGTGGTGAGGGATGGAAGAGGCAGGGGCAGGTGCTGCCCAGCTGGAGCAGGGCTTGTGGGGGAGCAGTTCTGGCTGCTGCTTGCACCCTGAAAGGGCATGGTGGGGGAGGGGGAAATGTGTGCCCCCAAATCTGCATGGGGCGGGGCGGGCAGGCTGCAGCTGGAGTTGCACAGGGCTCTTCTCACTGGGAACTAGGCCTGGAGCTGGTGCCAGCAGCACTGGGAGAGGGGCTGCAGCCATCCCAAATTTTGCCGCCTCCACTCCCAGCACTGCCTCCACCAGCTGCTCGGTGTAGCCCCGGGTCAATGCCCTGCCTCCACCCACGCGCCAGGAAGAGCTGGAGCTGTGCTGGGCAGCTGGCATTGGTGGCGCTGGGTGCGGAGCTGTGGAGAAATCTGGGGTGGCTGCAGCCCCCTCCCAGTACCACCAGTACCTGCTCCGAGCACAGTCCCTGGCGAGAAGAGCCCCGCGCTGATCCAGCTCCAGGCCCCGGCTGCAGCCTGCCCACCCCTCCCTGCACAGAGCCAGGGGCACACGCCCCTCTTGTGCCCTCCCGGGGTGCAAGCAGCAGCAGAAGCTGTCCCTGCCCCCCCTGCCCCCCTGCCAGAAGCCGCGGCTCTGTCCCACCCCAGCTGGGCAGCTCCTGCCCCTGCCCCCTCCCTCCCTGATCACAGGGGGGCATTGATCTGTCCCCCCATGCCGCTTCCCACCACACAGACTTACCAACTGGAGGCAGCTGTATCAGAAATCGTATTGGTATTGGCTGATATGCCTCCTTAAATATCGGGTATTGGTATCCGCCCCCAAAATCTCTATCAGGGCATCCCTAATGAGTTGCTACTGTAGTAAATCAGTGCATTACCAGTTCTTAACCTCCCAGCAGATACAAGTGTGCTTCTGCGAGGTTGGCAACAGCACTTCTGTATTATGCGTCAGATGTGAATAAAGAAAGATTTTACAAAGAGCTACTTTATAAAATGAATACATTTCTGTTAGCATTTTAAAATTTCTGTAGCTTTGGAGTGCATTTAAAAGAAGGCAAAAAGTTTAACAGGAGAGGTCACTATCCATTTGTACAGCACCCCCAGATTCTAAAACTAATATAGGCTTCACTGTAGCAATCCCTGCAAACACATATTAAGATAAAGTTTCCATCCCAGATAGATAACAACCTAATTTAGGACAAGAGGCAGCAAGTAAACTTAAAACAATTAGATCGAATTGGGGAGGAAGGACAGGTATAGTGGTGATAAGAACGGGTGGTTACACAGAGCAGAGATATACATAGTTAGATAAGAAAAAGGTTGGGTTTTTTTGGTCACAGCCGGGAAGAACCAATTCAATTAACATTAGGTGGATTGTGTGTTCTATGTACTTTCATGGGGTTAATAGTGACAATATGACAGCCCTCTTAATAATAATAATAGTAATATTAATAATATCCAGTTCACATCACATTTTTCATTTAATACTTAGTTCAGTGGCATTTTTTTTGCTTTTTAAAATAATGTCAGAAACAAATAGTGTCCAATATTCCAAAAGTTAACAAGACGTAATGGCTGATTATAAAACCAAACAAATTAAAACAGAATTAAAGCCCAAACCTTTAACGGTGGAGGGTGATTAATCATTGACACAATCTAGTGAGGGAAATAATTAATATTTCATCTCTTTATAATGTTCAAATCAGGACTGAATGTGTACTTAGTTTTAGCTAAGGCACATGTGATAAATTTTAACCCAGCACAAGCTACTGGGTTTCAACACCCTAGTGAGGAAATAACATTCTACAGCAAGTATTCAGAGGCCATTCAGATGATCAACTGGCTGTTTCTGGTATTTTAGGAAACTAGGAATATTATTAGAAATTAGGGTGTAAAACCAGGACTGAGACATTGATTTCTCTCTCTTTTTTCCAGTTATTGCTAAGTCCCAATGATGCATCTCCTCCCTAGTATTACAGTATCTTCTACTTTTATCAGTATCCTAGGCCAGTTTTTCATCTCTGCACAATTAAATCACCCTCCCCACTTTTTCTCGTGCATTCCTTTTTTACATACAGCCCCTCAACAAAATGCTCTATATCTTAGCACACTGCCGTGAGCTCCTAACTAATCTAGTCTGTCTTAGAAAGTTCAGAGAGTAACCTAATGGAAGAGGGAGAAACAGTAAATGAAATTAAATCAGAGCCATTGGTGTAGGGTCCCATGCTCTTTACTCTGTCAGTTCTAAAGAAATAGCCAAGCCAAAGTTAGAAGGATCATAATAATGTTCAACTTAGCTTTGCTGGTATATAAAGCATTGTTGGGAACTGTCCAGCTTAAAAATGCTGAACAGCACTGAACGCTAATTAGAATTGTGTGAGGCTCTATAGTTTTAAATTATAAAGTTCCATGAAAAAAAAACCCTACTCTTTGCAAATAAAAAGCCACTTCAACCATATATTGGCATGGCCCTTAACATAACCTACAGACAAACTACACACCTGACCTCAGGTTGGCAATATATCTTAAAAGGCAGGCAAACTTTATTTTTGCATGAGTTAAACTTTACTCTGATTCATTATGCAGACAGTTTACCAGACCCCATATCTAGCATTTAGAAACTTTCATTAAAAATTTAGCTTTCCTTCTCTTTTCCTTAGCAACTTAGCAAAGGACTCAGTTTAGCTCATCACATAGCAGAAATACTTCTCAGCCATTTTTGTACTGCTTCTTGTAACCTAGATCGATTGGTTCATGTCTTCCATATCTCAGCTGCTACCTTTCCATATATGAATAAGCTTTGAAGATAGCACTTTCACTTCATAACATAAAGAAACAGAATACTGTGAAAAAAAAATCTCTTAAGGCTTTGTTCCTCTTCACGTCATCCAATGTTTCTCCCCTTCTCCTCTCTCCCAGTTGTCAGTTATGTTGCCCTGCATCAGCTGTCTACGGCCTGTTCTCCAGAAGCAGTGCCTCCAGCAACTGAAGCACCACTGTTTTACTCTTCAACTGTTTCATTACACTAATAGAAGGCTCTGACCAGCAGAGTTCTTTTGACACAACAAGCCTGCAAATCAGGGGACAAGCAGGTCAGAAATATTTGGAAAATATTTGAAGAAGATTCCCGTATCACACCATTTTACTGAACTGTTACAATGCAATACTTCACACAGCATGCCTTTATACCCTGAAACCTTTTCCCATTAAACCAGGCTTCCTGCCAAACTATATTCTTCAATGGTAGAAAGGCCAGACAATGAATGAACCCCTATGCAAAAGGAATCAGTTACATTTCTTCCAATTTTTTTCTAACCATTTCCAATGAAAGGTAAAGAAAAGAGGAAGGCACACATCGTTGAGCAAACAACTAGACCAGGCCTTGAAAAATTCTACTGGCATTTTAGGATTTCTGTCTAGCAGAGAAGGCAGGCTTTTCTTTAATTACATATAAAAGATGAAAAAATAATCAAGTCTATCAGACTAAGAGAATACTGGTTTTGGCAGTTTCCCTCCAGCCACTGGTCTCCCACATCCTTCTGCTTGAAAAATCTTATGCGAGATACTAATTTCATCATCAACAGTACTCTCCATCCTTTCTACATTTGTCTCCTTGTTTCTCTTCTGTACTCGTATATGATCATGGACATGTGTATATATGCACATGGGCTTCCTCTTTCTGCAGAAATATGTTAAGTTTTACAGAAATAAAAGAAAACAGGAGGTTTTCAGTAGGGCTGTGCGAAGCTTCAGTAGCCGACATGATTCAGAGGAGATTTGGCCTGATTTGGGGATTGAATCTTTGAATCCAAATAGAATCAGGAGACCAATTAAAAGCTCTGAATTGATTTGGAAAAGATTCGGCCAATTCAGAGATTCGGCCACAGACTGAACAGGCAGCTGACAGCTGCCTCCAGCTGGTAAGTCTGTTGGGGCATGAGGGAGGGAAGGACGGGGACTGGGACAAGCTGCCCAACTGGGGTGGGGGGTGCGGGACTCGGGGAAGGGGTGGGGGAGGCACAGAATGTGGGTGCAGCTTGCTCTGGGTGGAAAGGGGCAAGTGGTAGCATGGCATAGTCTCTGTTCCCAGTGCTGCCGCGCCTGTAACCCATGGCCCCCGGCTGGCTGGCAAGCAGAAGCAGTGCCTGCGCGCCCCCCCCCCCCCAGCTCACAAGCAGTGGCAGCACCTGCCCCCCCACCCAAGCTGGCAAGCAGTGGCAGGGCATAGCCCCCGCTCCCAGTGCTACCATACCTGCATCAGTGCTGGGAGCGGGGGCTCTGCTCTGCTGCTGCTTGCCAGCTAGGGCAGGGGGGCACAGGATGCAGGTGTGGCAGCACCGGGAGTGGGGGCTCTGCCCTGCTGCCACTTGCCAGCCAAGGCAGGTGCTGCCGCTACTTGTGAGCCGGGGCAGACGCTGCTGCCTCTTGCCAGCTGGGTTGGGGACGGCACAGGATGTGGGTGCATCAGTGCTGGGAGTGGGGGCTCTGCCCTGCCACCACCTGCCAGCCGGGGTCATGGGGTGGGCACTGCCACCAGTTGCCAGATGGGGTGGGGAGGTGTGGGATGCAGGCGCAGCAGTGCTGGGAGTGGAGGCTATGCTCTGCTACTGCTTGCCCCCTTCCCTGCAGAGTGAGCTGTGCCCACATCCCACCTTATCCCCGTCTTGGCTGGGAAAGCAGCAGCAGGGCAGAGCCCCCACTGCCAGCATTGCCGCACCTGTATCCCGCATCCCCAGCCCCCCTCCTCGAGTCTCATGCCCCTCCATCCTGGCTGGGCAGCTTGTTCCAGCCCCAGCCCCAATCCCTCCCCCACTCCTCTTCCATCCCTCTTCCCCCAACCCCAACAGACTTACCAGCTGGAGGCAGCTATCAGCTGCCTGTTTAGTCTATGGCCAAATGTCGGAAGCGGCACCAAAATTTTTGGATCCGATTTGGCTGAATCAAATCAGGACAGTGATCCAAATCTCCAAATCAAATCATTGTCCTCTGAATTGGCCGAATCCAAAGTGAATACTTTCCATTTTGCACAGGCTTACTTTTTAGCATATTCCCTGCTTCCATGGTTTAACCACTGAAAACCTATCATACATCAAAACTTGGCACCCAGGCAGTCTGAAAAAACAACTGGCACCCAGGGAGGACCCAAACTGAAAAAAAAAATGGCACCCAGGCAGTCTGAAACCTGCTTAATTCACAGGAGGGGTTGGCAACGTACAGTTCACAGAGCCATGGCATATGGCCTACAGATATGGGGATCTGGCAGCAGTTGTTGGCAGGGGGCTTCAGCTGCTGGTTCTCTCTCCATGCTGCTGTGCGGAGAAGAACCAGCTGAGGGCAGGTCCTAGCATCCATCTGACTACCTCTAATACAGGGTGGGTCATTCCAGCCCACAGCTGGACAAAGTTGCCAACTACCGGAATAAAGGAGGTTTAGCTCTTTATCGCAGCTTTTACTTCAAAGGTCTCTCCAATCAGGTAGAGCTTATGAGTGATCCCATGAGGTTGACTGGAAAAGCAGTCCTCTTTAAACAAATGCTGCAACAATTATAGCTGGAGCTCTTCTGCAATCCCATTCAACTATTTGCTGTGATGGTTTATAACACATAGGTGGTTTATAACCCTAATCTTGATGAGGGCTATGAACCCTAACCAGTGAACTAATTACTTACCAGAAAAATAGGAAGGAAGACATCACAGTGTGAACCACCTTAGCCTAGCTTCTACAAGTATTTTTGGAGACATGGAACGAACGAACAAGTGAACAAACAAACAATGCATAAAAATATGCTTGTAAAAGACTATAATACAGCTAAGGACCATTCATAAAAATATGCATGTAAAAAGACTATAATACAGCAATGTTACTTTGCTTAATACAGCCATGATTGTTGACTATTCATAAAGTTAGCTTTCATGTACATTTATGGCCCGTTAACTTCTCCTTACATATTCAGATAATTCTTCTCTAGTGAGTAATTAAAATTTAACTTTGAGAGGCTTCATCATTAATATCCAATAATTTATTCTCACCATTTTATCCACTGTTGAGCCCTGGAATATCAGGGACTGAATGTTCTTATCACTCTGTTTTGCTGGTAGTGTGAAACAAAATGGTATTGTCTAAGAATTCTATATACTTGATATTTACTTTTCTGGAGTTTGTCATTTTTTAGGAACATAATGGATCAAATAGCTTCCCTATTATGAAATTAGAAAACCTTATCTACTATATACCACAACCAAAACTGAATAAATGGGATGATGAAGAGCAATTATACTACAAAGACCTCAAAAAGTATAATATCTTAGCCCGCAAGCTAAAAGTTGAACGCCTTAAACACAGTTAGTTGAGCTATTTGAGTACACAGAGATGACCTACTTACAGTACCACAAAAGTAGTAAAGAAAGTGTCTGGGATACCCACATTAGACAAATAAATAAAATCCCACACCAAACTTGTGATATCCCATCTTCTTCTACTTGTCTTTTACCTCTCAAATAGTATTTATGAGGTACAGCTTATGTTTCTGTTGGGAGCAGCATCTTTAGACCAATGGATGGGGACAACAATGCTGAACTCTGAGGAGACCACTTTGTTCAGCCTCTGTTGTACTGGATTAAATCAAAATAATTAATATTCAACTTGACATTAAACTAGCTGGGTTGCCTTGTCGGCTGCCATATTTATCTTATATTAATCAGCCTTTCAGCTGCTGTGTAGGGTTTATAAAAGGCACTTTAGAATGATAGGAGACATAAAAAGAGAGGGACAACTTGAGATGAATATTTGGAGGCCAAAATTTAAGTTGCTTCCACTGTTAGCTAACAGATGTCCATATAAAAGTATAAAAATAACATACTTCCTCATATATAGTTGTGTCCATACCTGATACTAGCCTGAAAAATAAAAGTCCATTTATGACTTAACTGTCTAGAAGCAGCCTCAGACAATAGTAAACCATAATGGCACTAAATTTCCTAGATAAACTAGGCGAGTATCACGAACTGTATATTCACTTACAAATTAATCAAACCTGGCACTGCTACCACATTTCTTGCAATTCCACAACATTAATAATGTAACTTATGTTGCATTAAAGCATATGCAATTTCATCAGCAATTTTTATAACTATTTTAGTATATTCCTAGTGTGCTGTCTGAAGTATCTACATGCTCAATTTCTAGACAACTAAATATGAGAAAAAATATCAGTAAAATAGATCTCCTAGAGCACACACTGAAGTACCTATGAGATAACAGGTTTTTAACTAGCCCACATTGTGATAGGGAAGACTGGAAAATTTGTTCTAGTCTTATTTGCTGATTTATTTCAGCTTAGCTTAGCATGCCCACTGTGTCACATATGACTTTCTATGTCAGAAGTGAATTAAAACAGTAACAGAGAGAACGTTAGGAATATACCATATTTTTCTCACAAAGCACACCCATGTCAGGTTTGGGGCTGGGCACAAGGTCTAAGACCATATGCGTGGTTTGGCTGTGGACTAACCTCACGCACTGGTCTGTCCACAGACTATGAGAAACAGGGATCCCCAGAGGTTTGGAGATTTAGTGGCTGGGGGGGAGGGGGCGGGGGCAGTGGCAGCACTGATTGCTGTGGTTCCCAGAACCACTCTGAGAGCCATGGCAATCAACATTCCCACTGCCGCCAAATCTCTATACCTATGGGGATCCTTATTTCTCGTATATATTGTGCATTCCAATTTCCCCCAACTGGTTCAAGAGAAAACCGTGAACATTTCATGTGAGAAAATAAGGCATTTATAGAAGTGTTTAGCAAGGTACTACTAAAATTAGATCGTTCCCATCAGAGGCTGTATTAACCAAAAGGTGACAGACAGGTCAAGTATATAGTACCTCTTGACCTAGTGAACCTTCGATGAAACTTCATTCTTCTTCTCATAAACCTTCCCTTCATTCTGACCATGAAGCTGCCAGAATGCAATCAGAAGCTACAGTTCTTCAGTAATTGTATCATAAATTTGTTATAAATGACTGGGCTATGGTTCTACCTGCTTCCTACAAGGAATTAGCTACTAAGGCCAAGAACATCTTATTTTCCTTTGTCTAAATAATGGTAAAGAATTAAAATGGGTAGGTAACCCCTGGCACAGGTGCCAGAACACGGCATTCAAAGGCATTTTGTTTGGCACATGTACCTCGAAGCAGACAGCAGGGAAGAGGCCAGGGCTGCGCTACTGCAACAAGGATCAGGCCTCTCACGTCCTTCCCGCCTCTGCCCCAGCAGGCCAAAATCTTACAAGATGAGGTTGTGGGTGTTTTTGGCATTCTGCCCCAAAACATTGCTGATTCCTGAATTAAAGCATTATGGTGCCCCTAAATCTGTTTTCTGAATATTTTTATTACTTTTCTAACATGTAGGCATTAACAGGATTTCTGTTTGTAGTCTAGAATTTGGACAGGATGACCATACTATTACTTGTTTCTGACTCTTGGTTCACACTGATTCCAATTCTGATCCCTGGTATTCTTTGACTCCAGCTCTGAACCTTGGCATACCCTGACTTCAGCACTAGATTTTGACTCCCAAACCTTGACTCAGCCTATGATTTGCAACCTGCCACTGGATTTCCCTCTGTTTCTGGTAACTTAGTCACTGATTCCTGACCCTCTGGACTCCTGCCTGTCTGCAGTGGTCTAACCACTAGACAAGACTGCTTATGAACCAGTCTTTACATGTAGCAAGAAAACAAATATCATGAGTTCAGCTGCTTGTTACAAGTATTTGGACAAAGCCGTAAAAACCTCTTTCCCAAACTGCTACAGCAGCACCACGTAGCTTAGGCCTAGCTCCTAACACCACTGTAACTATATTAATATTGCCAAGTCATCCATGACAGGCAAAGTCCCAAGGGATTCAAGAAGGGCTAACATAATGCCCATCTTTAAAAAAGGGCAAAGAAAAGGGTATGGGTAAATTACAGACCAGTCAGTCTAATTTAAATATAAGGACATTTACCAGAGTCAGTGAAAAATAGTCAGAAGGAAGAAAGGGAGATCACAGCCAAATTACATTTGTTAACAATTTGTATTTCAAATTAATTTATTTGTTTTACAGGGAACTACAGCTGTGTGAAACAGCATCATTTCATTTCAACTTCTGTTTCACAGGGACAGTTTTTCATTTTGTGTTTCATTTCATTTTGAACCACTGTTCTGTTTCATTTCATTGAAACTGTTTTGCTGTTTCAGCACTGTTTCGATGTTTCACCCATAGAGTATAATGGGGAAGCACAAAACTGCCTAGAACTTGGTCACTGTTTGGTAGATTTGGATGAAACCAGCAGGCATGGTATGAGGCCATGAAGCCTGCCAGGTTTCAAGAAAATAGGTGCAGGGGTTTCTGGGAAACTGCATCTCAAGCTGCTGACAAGCAAAACTTGTGACATGTGACTTTATGTGTGTGTTAAGGCACGCCCTCACTGGCACTGGGGCCTCTACATGACACAGTAGTGTGCCCCAATGAGGACTTCTCCTCCCCTACAGCCTCAGTCCAGTCAACCACTTTAACTAACAACAAGTAATAACTTAGTAAGCAGCACAGTAGCACTAACAGCATCTCAGGCAGTCAAACTGTTACAAAGCTTTTCTTTCCTTTCCTGCAGGAGCTTTTTCCTCAGTAGCTGCCAGAGAACACTTCCTGCCAGTCCCAGCCCTGAGGCTTAGATGTGCGCAGGGCCCAGTGTTCTTCTGGTCAGCTGACTTGGGACAGGTGGTAGGGGTGTTGGTCTAAGACAGGGGAGGCCAATTATTTTGAGTGGAGGACCACTTACACAGTTTTGGCAGGCTGTCGAGGGCCACGTGGGTAGCCCCGCCCTTTGACATGTGCCCCGCCCCCTGGTAACCATCTTGGGACTAACGTCCCAATGTTTTGGGACCAATGTCCCAGGGTCAGCACCGGTGAGGCCCAAAGCAGGGCGCAGGCTGACAGGGGTCTGTGAAGCTGGGCTGGACTGCACCAGCAGGGAGAGGGGAGCTGGCCCGGCTCCACAGAGCACCTGCTAGCTGGGACCCTGCACTCCTGCCACCCTGCTCTGGGCCCCGCCGGGCTGGCCCTGTGCTCCCACTGGCTCCCTGCCCGCTCACACCCAGTGCTCCTCAGCTCCGCAGTACAGGCAGGGGGCAGCACACAGCCCCAACCCCCTGCTTGCCAGCAGGGAAGAAGCTGGTGATGAGCATGGGGAAAAGTGGCTCATCACCTGCCCCATGGACGGTGCTCCCTGCTGCAGGCACTCGCAGCATGCGCAGCGCTGTCCGGAGCAGGCACAGGCAGCCCCAGGCAGGCTGTAGGTGGCTGCAGCGTGGGGCACTGGCCATGTGGCGGGCGAGGGGCCACTTTTCCCAGCGCTCAGCACCAGCTTGTAACCCGGCCCCACTGCCAGCCTGGTGGCAGTGGGGCCGGGTTACAAGCTGGTGCTGAGCACGGGGGGAGGGGAGGAGAAAGCAGCTCCTCCCCACCTCATGCCCAGCACCCAGCGCTGCAGCTGCTTGCAGCCTGCCTGGGGCTGCCTGTGCCTGCTCCAGACAGCCCCGTGGGCTGTGAGTGCCTGCTGTGCAGGGCGCTGGCCATGGGACAGGCAAGGGGCCGTTTTTCTCCATGCAGGGAAGGAGCCCAGGGAAAAGCCGAGCACGGGGGTGAAACAGCCCCTCCCACGCCTGGTGCCCCACACTGCAGGCACCGGGGCAGCCACATGCTCCCAGCCCAGAAACCCCAGCTGGGGCTTCCGGCCGAGGGGCTGGACCGGGCAGGCCCCACTGTTGTTGGAGCCCGCTGGGCTTCCCCTGGGGCCTACTGCCCTTGGTTCCTGTCATTTTTGACAGGAACCAAGGGTAGAGAAATATTAATTTTCCAAATTTTTTTAGGGGACCCATGGGCTGGACAGAATGGCCTCATGGGCCGGATGCGGCCCACGGGCCGAATTTTGCCCACCCCTCGTCTATGGACATGGCACTGGCAGACAAGGTCCCTTGGGTCAATCTGGTATCTTTTAGTAGCCCAACTGAATAGTTAGAGATTGTAGCAAGCTTTCAGGTTGAAAAACCCAGGGGGTGAGGTACAGGATGGGGTGGGAAGGGGAAGGCGATGTAGCAGCACAGGTCAAAAGTGGAGAGGTACCTGGAGAGTTAGATGTCTGACAGGTTGTAGTGTGTCAGAATTCCAATGTCTATATTGAGTCCATGAGTTTCTGTACCTAGGAGGTTGATGAAGAGCTTGTCTGTGAAAAGTGGTTTGTAAATTCCCTTTGAGGATCAGGACTTAGAGATTGGAGACAGGTGGTGTTCTGTTGCTGTCTTTGACAGATTTTTGGTGAGCGCTCATTCTGGTGCTCAGTTGTTTCTTCCATCCAGGAACAGCACACAGACCAACTGCAGGTGCTTCCTCAGCCTCACAAAGGGGTTTTCAGCCCGAAAACTGGCATCCCAGGCAGCTAAGCTGAGCTTACCTGGAGCCTCACAACAGCACTGCAACCAGCAAGCCTCAGGCCTGTCAAAAACATGATGGGTCCAAGCTTTCCTCAGCCAGGAGAGTGAGCATGAGAGAGAGAGAGAGATAGTGAGAGTGAGAGTGTGAGTGTGAGTGAGGTGGTTGGAGGTTATGGCGCTTTTTCCCCGCCTTTCACCAGATAGATCCTCAGTCCTGGCATTTCCTGGGGCTGCCATGCAGCTGGCAGTCCTAGCAGGCCTCCTGACCCTGGCAGAGTGCAGTTTTAGTGGTCATGCCTGGGATCTCCTCCTTCCCCATAGCCCTAGTCTATACCTCCAAGTTTGTCCTGGCACAGAAGCTCAGCAGGGACATGTTCTTCCCCTGATGGCTGGTGATGCACTGAGTGCCACCTCCAGCTCTGATAAGGGGGTATTAAATGGTTTTTAAAAAGGAAATAGGTGCAGACAGAGTGAGGAGGGTGGCATTCACTCTGTCTGCACCTGGAGCTTGGGGAACCGCAGCAGCATGAGGTTCACCTTGTGGAACACCAGCTGCTCCACCAAACCAGGATCCAAGCAGGTGCGGTGGGGTGTCACTACATCACGTGGGCCATACTGGACCGCAAGGGGTCAAGCCATTTCCTGATGCCCTCCTTCAGCCACCTCATCAGTGCCTGCATATCTGGTGACAGTGGCTTGCTCCAGCCAGGAACACTGATTCCCTGGAAGCTCTCCATTTGGCTCTGAAGTTCTCTCACTGCAGGCATCACCTGGCTAAAGAGGGCACTGAAAGCACTGAGGGTCTCGGTATCTTCAAGGAAGGGCTTGAGGACCATCAAGATCTGGGAGATGGTATCGCACTCAGCTCTGTTCAGGGGGCTGCTGATCTCAATCTCCCTGAGCAAGGCCATCTCATGGATGTCCTTCTGTTACTCTACTAGCCTCTCAAGCATCAGATATGTGGAGTTCTACCGAGTCTCAATATTCTGCATGATTTGTGCTGCAGGATATTCAACTCTGTTTACCCTGCAGCATCTTGCCCCCCTTGATGCTCCAGTGGAAGCAACCTGACACCTTCCTGCATTTGGAAATGAGCTTGCTGGTGGTGCTGGCGTTGTCATTGGCAGCCCTGTCCTGCTCCAAGGCGCCCCTGACACTGAGGTGGAACTTGTGTGCCACACAGCAGATGCCAAGAAAGTTGCATCACGGACCGCCTTGACCATATTGGTCCCATTGTTGGTGACCATGAACCCGCCGGTGAGCTCACCCTGCCCAACAAGCCACCTGCACAAAGCAGTTCAAGGCCCCCATGATCTCTGTTGCTGTGTGGGACTCATCCATCACCTCGGCTTGAAGGAGAGCCCACTGACGACCTGACTGGTCGCACCAGTGCCCTGTGGAGGAGAAGTATGCATGATCTCCACCCTGGCTGCTCCAGATGTCTGAGGTGAAGTGTAAGGCCACCTGTGGACATTCCTTGCGCAGCTCCTCCCTCAAGTACTCCCTGCATGCCTCATATTGGAAGGACCCTATTGGCCTGCCAGAGGTGGTATGTGCAGGCACTTGGTATGATGGGGCCATGAGTGCCATGAGCCACCTGAACCTTGGCTGCTCAACTAAGGAAAAGGGCTGGCCATCCACAGCAAGTGTCTCTCCAATGCTCTGGGTGATCCCGCTCGCCCTTGCAATGTGCCCCCTCTTTCTGTCTGCCTTTCCCCCCCTTACACTTCCAGGGTGGCCTGCCTCTGATTTGGGGGGATGGGGGATTCCCTTTGGTTACTGTCCAGCTGGTGCCAGGCTGAGGAGGAGCAGGGGCAAAGGGGTGGTACCTGCAGAAATGCATCAGTATCCATGTATCCCTGTAGTTCCCTTGCCCTGACTGGTTTTGGTGCAGCAGTGCAGGCAGACAGCATACGCAGAATCATCTGCCAGCTCAAAATGATCCTAGGCCACACCACCCGCTCACTTCTGGGGTGTGGGTGCATGTGTGGATGCTGCAATTTCCCCCTCCTCAGCAGGCAGAGGCACAGCAACAGGAGGAGCCGACTCAGTTGAGGCGCTTGCCTCCACACCCTATACCTCAGCCTCCCCTGAAGTGCCTTCTGGGGAAGGAGACCTGGCTCAGATGATTCGCCCTCCTTCCCCAGAATTTCCCTTGCTATGGCACTGAGATCCAGATCCAGCTTCAGCTCTTCCTCTGGCACTGAAAGGCTCAGCATGGGAAGTGAAATGGGGGTGGAGGAGACTGTCATGCTGGTGCTGCTGCTTGTTGTCATGGTGGTTGGGGAGGTGTTATGGCTGGTGCTCTTGGAGGGGATGCAGACTCAGGCACAGGCAGTAGCACTGGCACTGCTCCCCTCTCCTCTCTGCCCGTATAACTAGTGGAGCCTCATGCCTGCTTGTTGTAGCAGAGGCTGCATCTCAGTTTGGGGGGGGGGGAGGGGGAGGACTTCCAGCTCTCCCTCTACCCCCTCTTCCACCCCTCCCTGAAGGCTTGCCAGCTGCCTTTCCAGCACACTTCATGGTGTTTTTCATAGTGTCTTGTCTTTGCCTTGGTGTGGTGGAAAATCTGTCTCTTCTGTAATGTTATCTATCTGATGTATGTAATATATGTAGATATTAAGATAATTGCATGTATGTGCATTAATGTAATGTATGTAGGTATTTATGTAATAAATATAATATATAAATGTATGTATGTGTTTTCCTATATAAATTCTATATTAGAATATGAAATACGATTACGCTGTGCTTCCCTGCACAGTGAATGAAATGCACACAATGAGAGAAAGCACAGATTTGAAAAGAATCAAAACAGACTAACAGAAACAAAAAAAGGATTGTGGGTGAAGAATAAATTGAAAGGAATCAATTAATATAATAATAAAATAAAAGGGTATAAGAAGAAAGGAAAAGGTATTGCTGAATCCCACTTGCTAGGTTAGCAAGTAGGAAATGAATACTAGCCTTTGTTGTCTGATGCTGCTGAGCTGCTGGAAGACAGCTCAGTAACTGACCCCAAGGCAGAAAGCAGCCCAGTTCAAACAACGCTGCTTTTGATGCTGTTTTTCCTTCCCTCCCCCAGAGCACTGGTATTGGAAGGGACCTCAGAGAAGGATTACTGGCCAGCTACACAGTCAATATCAGAGCAGCCCTTCCTGCCTCTTTTCCCCTCCCTGTCCTTACTTTGTTTCCCTGAAGGCAAGCCGAGCTTCAACTTCAAAACTCGAAATGTTTAGAAACTTTCAAAATGTTTCAACTGCCCCTCGTTTCAAAGCTGTTTTGAAGCCCTTTGTTTCATTTTGATTTCACTGTTTCAAGCTCAAAATGAGTCAAAGCAGCATCGAAATGAAACAGCTAGAGAAATTTTGCACAGCCTTAGTAACTAGCTTGGAGGATGAGGGGAATGCTGTGGTCATAAAAGTACAAATTTCAGTCAAAAAGTAACACTCCTTGATTTACATCTCCTATGCAAGCCAGGGACGTGGAAGATAGTCTTGTTGACTTCTTGCCTAATGGAACCACAGTGAACTTAAAGGTTTAATGTCAAGACCCTGAAGAAATTGAAACATTGGATGCAAAGAGCTTGACAGATGTACCTGAAGTACTGCTTCTGAACAACAAACAACTCTCATTCACACACCATCCTGTGAACCAGAGGCAATTTCACTGTTTGGATGGACTGCGCTACCTAATCTTTTGTACATCATAGCAGAGGAAAGACAGATTATTAGGGCAACATTTTCAGGATAACATCATAGCAAAGTGATGTGTAACAGGAACTAAGACTTTTACAATATCAAGATATACACTCTTGTTCACCAGTGGAAAAACATCTCTGATGGAAAAAAGACTATGTTAGCATGGTTATACCCAAGTTATGTGCAATGTAACATTTTCAACAATAATTGGGTGAGTGGAAGAAAAAAACCTGGAAGTATTGCTTTCAGACTGAACTTTGTACCTAGATGTAGTAAGACTTGACACAGTCCCACATGACATACACACAAGTAAATTAGAGAAACACAAGCTAGAAAGAGCTATTTTTTGAAGATACAAAACTGTTTAAATAATTGGAAGCAAAGAGTCAAATGGATCAACATCTGACTATCAGGAGGTCTTAAGTGAGGTTCTGAAGTGGTCTGTGCTGTGTCTGATACCGTTTAAACATTTTGTTAATGAGTTGTATGCATAAAATCAAGTCTGTATAAAATACAACTGAAAGAGGTTGTAAGCTGTAATTTCAAGTATAGGAGATTTTATTAGTGAATATTTTTTTTAATTCTTGATCTATATTGACTCACACTGACCAATTTAACATGACATCCCAGATAGTATAACATAAGAAAGGGCATTATTTTGAAATGAGGGTTATCTTAGATGTGTATTTTGGAACTCTTGTAGATTCCACTCTTACTTGTTCACTGTTTGAATAGTCTAATCAACTTTATTATTCGCTATGATTTATTTTTCTCTGAGGGTTTGTTTTGCTTCTTGGGTTGCTTTCATAATTGGTGCTTTATGCCAGGGGTGATTAACCTGAAGCATAAGTACCACAAGTGGCACAGGTATAGCCTCCGCATGTGGTCCAGCAGATCAGGAAGTAGATGGGCAGTACAGCAGCAGACAGGGCAAGAAGAAGAAAGCAGAGCAGGGGATTAGGCAGGGAGCACAGAACAGGGAGCAAAAAGCAGAGCAGCCTATTAAACAGATGAAAAGCATCAAAGTGGCATTCGGAGAGGGTGCAAGGTTAAATTATGGCATGCCTGCCGAAAAGGTTGGCCCCCATTACGCCACCAGGGCAGAAACGGAAATGTTTCCATTGGAGCCAAGTCAGAACAAGTCCAGTAAGATACCAATAGTGTAAATACTCAATTAAAAATTAAGGAGAAAAAAATATATACTGACAGACCTGAACTTCAAAAGAATTTTCATAAATTAGAGAGCTGGGCAACAGAAAAAATTCAGCCAAGGCAAATGCAAGATGCTACATCTAGAGAAGAAAGAGCAAATGCAATTTTGGGCTGTGTGACCTGAACCTACTATGGTGACAATACCATGCTACTCAGTACTGGTTAGGCCTCAGCTAGAATTGTATACATTTCTAGGTACTACATTTTAAAAAGGACAAGGAGAAACTACAGAAGATCTAGAGAGAAATGACTAAGATGATAAAGCCAAGGGATGAAAGACTGAGAAAACTAGGCACGTTTTTTCTGGAAAAAAGGAGATTAAAGAACTACACAACAGCACTTTTCAGAAATTTGAAAGGCTATTACAAGGAAAAGGGACAAAAACAACTCTTCCTTACAAGAGAAGGCAGCATTTAAGGCTGTGGGTATAAATTACCACAAAACAGATTTAGATTTTGTTCAGTTTCTACTGGGTGAATTGCTGGTCTCTTGACAGAAGATAAAAGCATGCAGACTTTCATGCTTTCTCTCCCAAACAAAAATGACCACTCCAGGAGAAAAATAATCTGATAACAACCAGGGTTAAATCATGCCCAGGAGAGTTTATCCTGGAAAGTAAACATCTGCATACTTTCCCCCTCCTGAGGACCAGGAAGAATGGAACTACTGCCCCATCTACCCTGGGTCAGCCTGGAAGAGTGCAAAGAGAAGGGGCTATTTTTCCTGCAGGGGAGAAGAACCAGGAGGGTACCCATCAAAAGAAAATGCTTCCATCCTGGCAACTGGCAGGATTTGCGGGGTGGGGGCATTCTCCTGGGGCTGTCTTTTCAGCAGCTGCCTGTCATGGCCCAAAGGGTATGATTTTGTGTGTGCTTCGGCACTGCAGAATTATTTCCCGCTACATGGAGCTTTCTTTGCACGGTGCAATTCTCAGTTACATAGAGAAAACCCCAGTGCAAAGGAGTTCCCGCCACCCGTATGTAAATTTGTTTCCCACTATTGGCTGTTTCTAAATTATTCCCACGTGGCAGCTAGCAATTGGCTTGCTAGCTGTATAAGAGGCTTGAGCGGTTTCCGCCCAAGTTGGAGGAGGAGAAGGAGGACTTCACATCTCGTGAAGAACTCTAAGCGTGCTGTGGAGCTTAACGAACCCAGCGTGTGCCTTAAGGAGGATACAGGGGCCTGATCAACCTCTAGCCTCTCCCCGTCGCAGCCTGATCCCTCTACGTACCCTTCCCTGTGCGCTCGTGGAGAGTCACCTTTCGGACTCTCATTGTGGTATCCAGAGCTCTTCTGGGGTTATTTCATCCGGTTGATTCGACGGGCTCGCGGTTCTAGAGCTCTCAGCCAGCCTTGGACCAGAGTTCGCGGTTAGAACTCTTGTCTGCTCTTCTTCTTTTCTATCTGTAACTGCAACGCAAGCAAGTTTTCCTGCCTGCACTGCGACCATCTATGGTGTAAGTAAAATAATCTTTAATCAACTGCTACGCGTCCGTGCCTAATTCTAGTCTGCTGTGCCGAATTCCCTGACCCACGTGCCAGGGCTGCTGGCCACAGCCCGCCGCGCGCCCCCGAAAGCCTTGGACTGCTCCCGGCCCACACACTGCCAACTGCCACTGGACAGCCTGCCCCCTTCCCAGCAAGGGAGAGGACAGGCTGTCAATGAATGGGCTTTGCAAGGAGGGGATGTGGGGGGAGGGGATGTTTCCATGAAGTAGCCAGATATACATCAATCTGGAATGCAGGTAAATAACATAAGATGACGTTTAAGGTCCCTTCCAACATAATAATTCTAATATGACAGGCAGGAAGAACATCTGTATAGTCCAGCTCTGGGGCTATTTTTCTACTAAAAGAAATTTCTTCCAATACAAATGAACACCTGTATGCAGACTTAGATTAAACTGGGGGGGGGGGGGGGCTGGAGGGGAAGGAGGAAATCTTCCCAACTGTAAGGACAGTGGAAAAGGTTGTCTTAGGAACTTACGGAATCTCCTTCCTTACCAGAGGTTTCCAAGAAGTGGCCGAATATACATGAGTCTGGAATGCAGGTAAATAACATAAGATGACTTTTAAGGTCTGTTCCAACATAATGATTCTAATGGCAGGCTGCAAAAGTCATCTCTGCATCTCAGTTAACTCAAGTATACTACTAACTGGGATAATATGTTCAGATCCCTCCTTCAAACATGATATTGTAAAAAATTCATTACTTTCTAAGTATCGTAGAGTACACTGAAGAAAGTGCTACTTATTACCAGCTCCAGTTCACAGGCTACTACATTTTATAACCACAAACTTGAATTCACCCTGCTGTATTCTTGCCCACTTCATCAATTCACTTAAATAATTCACAAAAACTGATGGCTTTAATGATTTTCAAAGAGTCATTTCTCTTTATCCATCCTCCAAGCTGCCAGTGGTTGATACTTATCTTCCAGTTAATGGAGATACTGCTATTAATGAACAAAATAGCCTCAGAACTGCAAATGCCAATTACCCTGTAATTTTTTGTCATCATTTCATATTAGATTATATACAACATTACTGTGGATGTTCACAACAGCAAACAGCTATTGGCTTGCCAAAGCTTGCAGTTAGCATACAAAGCAAATGTGTTCCTTATTGTCTGTCTGTTTACGAACTCTTATGCAAACGGCCCTCAACTTGCCTGACGGTTTTTCAGCGTTCATATTAAATGTTTTTTATTGATCCCCTATCCCTCCTGCTTGTGTATTGTTCCTTTAAAAACTAAACTAAACAGGACAAAAACCAACAAACCAAAGCCAAAACAAAAAATAATCCAATTATCTACTTTTGTTCATTCTCTCTTTAAATAAGATCCATGCTTACTTATGATTAAACTTGTTTTCAGTGAGGTCATCTTTGTGCAGTGCTACCACTTCTGTAATTGTGCAGAATAAGGAATGGACAAAGAATAGCATACTAAAATTATTCTTTGTTGCATGCTTTAGTTGCCCTTCTCCCAGTCAAATCCCACTGTGGGGAGGATTTGGGACAATCATCATCTGAGAGTATCTGCATAATTAGTAATAAATACTGTAGATGATCTAAACAGTATGGAGTCAGTTTTTACTTTTATGAGAGGAGGTATCACTCAAAGTCACCCATGAAAATGTCTATCAAATTGATAGGGAAAATATATCACTTCATATTTATTAGCCTAGTTAGGAAACTATTCTGTTTCATTTATTTCCAGATTTATATTGCCTGAATTTATACTTCAGTGACCCTGTTCATGAGGACTGCAAAGGAGGGGGGTCAGGAACCAAATGGCCAGGACTCAGAGGCAGGAGTCAGCCCCCTCTCTGCTCAAGAAGCTACACCTGTACTGTGCCAGGGGGTAATCAGAGCCATCATACATACAAGGATAGAAGTCTTAAGCAAGCAGCTTAGGGTTTCTCCTGGTGGAAAACAGACACAGCTCTACTTTTTCTTTTACCAGAACCCAATAAAAGACACAAGCGCAGAGACCTCTATGGCTGTGAAACCTACTCAAACTGTATTTAATCTATTGAAAAATGGCAAATGAGGAGTCTGTAACCCACAATTTTATCAAGAGAAAGAAAAAAATGGTATTTTGACTTGAAAAATTCTTGTCAAGACTTCCAATAAAAATACAGTTTTACATTTAAACTATGTAGTTTTCATGCACAGGAGTAAATTAATGAAAAGTTAAAGCTACCATGCAAAAGCTAATGCCATAAGTCTGAAGTCTGTCTAAGAAAATAACAGTTTAGGTTCTTTTGTGCATCATGTGAAGCAGTCAGGTCAACAAGTCACAGTAGTAGAAACTGAAAGATGGGACAGTTTTCTGAAGAGGTTAATGGGAATCCCACTTTTGAAGTCAGAGCCAACTAAAGGAGGAAACTGACAACATGTCTCTAAACTGACAAATTTAACATAATAACCCACACCACAGCTAAATGCTTGGATACAAAAGTCTAAATGCTTAGCTCTTTCAGAAACAGTAATCTGTTCTACTCAAGGCATGAGGGAGCAGAGAACAGTTACTTGATCAAAAGCTTTTTGAAAAAGACGTCAAGAAATCAAACAAAGATACTATCACCTGAAATTCTGCTTCCACTCAACTAATTATTTTTTTCAACCTGCCAGATTGATGTGGATGTCAGATGCCTTAATGTAAGGGATACCTTGCTTTCCCAAACATAAGAAACTTGCAAAAAAAAAATAATCTACAGCTATCTCATCTGCCCTCCAATCCCTAAATCATTAATTCTAATTCACAATTGAATCCGAGAACTATCCTTTAAGTTATACATATATTCACACACTATACACACATTTCTGACCTCCTTGGACATTTCCATAGACCTAGTAAATAAAGAAACACTATTAAAAAACTGTCACCAGAAAAACTAATAAAGCAGCAGTTTGATATCTGGTACCTTGCCATGAAAGATCTGAATTGTCTTTGACCAACTGCATTGCAAACATTATTCAGGTAACATTTCAAAATGTCATTAATGAGATTTCATAATTTGAGGCAAGTATCCACAGTTTCCCTTTTCTAAACAGTGAGGAAGCATTTGTAGGATTATGTAAGAAACCCTCTTATAAAGAGCTCAAACATCCCAGTTCTGCTGTTATGCTGAATGCTGCAACTCTCAAGTGGTATGACTTTAGAGGCTACCAGGCATTTTTTCATTTGACATCACTTCTGATACGCAAATGAGTAAAAGTGAATCACTCTCAAACCCTTTCTATACAAGCCCGATTTTGGCAGTTTCTCAGCCTCAGCTGCTTCATAAAGTATGGATTCTGGCTTTAATTTCTTATACGTGCAACAGAGAAAAAATAGTCAGGAAGAGAAATGCAACAGATGGGGAAGGCTTGAAGTCAGGTTAATTCCTGAACACATTTCTATGTATTCTTTTTAAAGAGAAAAAAACCCTCCAACCTTTCAATACATCATCTCTTCAGCACCTTTGACTTACAAGCTCTAAAATGTTTTTTTTTCCAGTTACTCTAATTACTAAAGCTTCTAAGGACTCTTGAGCAACAGTGGGAGGACGGTGTTGCTTATTGTTAAAGATTTGAACCACAACCCATCAGTGGCTGACAGACTTTAAAATTATTGGTATTCTAGCAAAATTCTTGCGGCTCATGAGTTATTGCCAACTCATAATGAGACCCAGCCCTGGTAGAAGTCCTAAAGCTCAATACAGAGCCATGTGTTTTTGTAAAGGCAAATATAATCATACATTTAGGAACAACAGAAGTAGGCCATATTTATAGCATGAAGGGCTGTACCTTAGACAGCATTTATTGTGAAAAAAACCCAACAGAATCAAAGTACACAATCAACTGAATACAAATTGCTGTTGATATTATTGCCAAAGGTGTTATTTTCATCTTTGGATAAAAAAAAAATAGGGATACATCATATATAAACAGGCATTTCCATATTAAGAGGGATTTAGACAGCCTTAGCAAAATCATCATTTTGGTGTCAAAAGACACTGGAGATTTGGAAAAGGTTTAGATAAAGATCACTAAAATAATTTAAGGCCTGGAAACATGCTTTATAGTGAAAGACTTAAAAAGCTCATGGAAGAGAAGGGCAAATGGGAACTTGAATACAGTCTATCACTACCAACACAAGAAAAAGACATAATGTAGTCTGACAGCTGGTAGCTGAACCTAGAAAAAATTCTAAATGGGAAATAGAGACAATCTTTTTTTGACAAATAAAGATAGCGGGGTAAATAACCACTGAACCTGCTTGGAAGGGATGTGATAAGTCAGTAATTCTGTACCAGGGTGCTGTGGTCCTTTCAAGGCTGCCACATGGTGCCACAGTGTTAGAAGTTAGGTTTGCAAACATGGTTCACAAAATAGACCCAGAGATTTCACATTGAAATCCACAGTTGTGGGATTCCTGAGTTCTTTGTAAGAGAAAAATTGCTCTATTATTTTTCTGGAGTAAAAAAAATAGTAACAACTAGGAGCTGGCACTTTCCCAGGGGTGCCTCAAGTCTAAACAGGTTGAGAACTACCGTGACAGATTCTTCACTGTAGTCTTCTGATGAAGATTAGCCATCCTAAATGATATGCTTTAGTTTGCTCACAAATTACTAGCAAAATGCAAGGCTATATCCAATGTAGATCAGTCAGGGGATCATAATGTTCCCTTCTGTTACTATAATTAAGCATATTTTATTCAAATCTATACTGCTCAGTAGATTTAAGTGAGTAGCATGCACAATTTTTAAAATTTCATATATAAAATTATAAAAAGTCTATTATAAGATAATGCAGTACTCCATAGGTAACATATATATTGTCCGTTTTTCCTTTATCTCTTTTTTTTTTTTTTTAAAGGAGGAGACAAAAAATCATTATGATAGAAATAAAAATACTTAAGATGTTTAATCAATAGAAAACCAGCTTTGTCTTGCTTGTGCCGATTTTTTTAGCTTCTGAAATCAGTTTAGTCTCTAATAATCAATATGGCAGCCTTAATTCTTTGTTTAGCTATATTCCTGAATGCTTTTACTCCCGCACGATTACTTTTCTATCCTTTATGAAGAACATAAAGCTAGGAAAAGAAAATGCTGCCTCAAAGGGATAAATATCACTCAGATTAAGAATCTGATTATTAGAATTGCAAAAGTTACCAATTGGTTTGTAACAAAATTATAGAATAAAACAATACAGCGGATTCTTTTTTCCAGAGAAAAATCAAGGCTTAGAAATAAATAGTATTTACCCATATGCCATATTGACATGTTTCCATGGGTACTAAGCTTGCTTTCCAGAATTTTAGGGATTTTTACTACAAATTTAAATCTCTGGCTGTTAAGCATTAGAAAATAAAAGCCTCAAGAATGTACCCCAAATGTAACTAAACTAGCAATACATTTTCAAAAGCCATAACTCCAAAAGGTGAAACCATACAATTCTGTTCATGAAGGGTTACCTCAGATGCTCAGTGATAATACACTGAGAATTTTGAGTTAGCTATTTTATTCCTTAAAAATGAAAGAGGTGGAAAGAAATAAGACTGCTACACTATTTACTGTAAGTAATGACTCATTTTAGCATTACAAGTTAAAGATGTTTAAGATATAACCCACTTTGTTTCCTTCCAATCACGTAACAGCCAAGCAACAACCCAAACTACTAGGCTGGATCCTATTTGGTGACATGAGATGAGCCTAATCTGCAGGTGAAACTTGGAAAAGCAATACATACCTCTTTTATCCCTAATCTGACTCCTAGGAAAAACTTTAACAATGTCCTTACATACCCATTGAGATGGATGACTTTAATAGAAAGTTTGGCACTGGACACGCGTTCATTGAAAAAACAAGTCAGCAGCTACTGGGCCAGAGCCAAAGTCTCCTATCCTCCAAGAGGCAGAAGAGAGTGAGATAATAAGAGTGATTACATGTCTCTCTCTCCTCTACAGGCACAATGGAAGACTTTTTTTCTCCCATTTATTCTTCCATACAGCAGCAGCTGAGCACACTTGAGTTAGATCTGCTGGTCATCACATCACAACTTGAGAAGATAGGAAATGAATTTTTTCAGTCACAGGCCAATGTCACCATGATCAAAGACAACTTTCCTTCAACATTTGGGTTTTTGACGTTTCCTCCTCCCTCCTCCCGTTAAAGTATACTTACACTATAGGTTATTGCTTATTTTTGCATGCCTGTTCACAAATAAATAAGGGGGGTTGACTAACTTTTATATTTGAGCTATATTTTTAACATATGCCTATAAGGTTCCTAGACATGACTTCTCCATTGGTATTCTTGTGAAATTTTAGATCAAAAGCATGAAGAGAATTACCTCTTCAGAGCTAATCGTGTTTATACTCTCAACTAATGGCCCTTGTGCTTATATAACGTAGACATGCGGAATTCTATACGAGCAGTTTGAAGAATTTCATGGATTTCTTTGTCCTTCTAAAAGAAGGAATTTAAAATATTTTTATGCAGTCACAGATGCCCCAGCAACAATTTTATTTCTCTTTTGTAATCATTAACATGATGCTGCTGACTCCAAATTATATGTTCCAAAGGGGTGCTCCCCGATAATTGAAAGCCTTATATTTCCTCAGTATTTTTGAAAGTGCTATCTGCAACAATGAGTCATCATCTACTGCAGCACAACATCCTGTTCTTTTCATGCCTCTGCAGCCCTTTAAAAAGAGAAGTACTATCTTTTAATGACACACAATTCCCTGCACTGCCTGGCTGCAAAAAATAATTAATCATTGTTTATCATGCTTAATGAAACTACCTGTAAACATGACAGCAGAGATTTTCATTAATTTATATGAACCTTAAAAATAAGTTACCCTTTTCTTAATTTATCATATGATTGTATTATTATTCCCTGCAGTGTTGTCATCCTGGCCAGCAAACAGTAAACAATTCATACTGAAAAGAATATATCTTTTCAGGTATTTCACTGTCATTTCCTAAACTATTTCTAGCATCAGAAATGTTACATCAAATGTATGTTAGTAAGCTGTATTCTACTTCCTTCCCATCCAGCTGTCAGTTTCTCCAACAACAACAAATTTACAGATTAGATCCTGTCACTGTCACTGCATCCACCAAGACAGCACCCCATCTCTAGGGACTGGTGACAATGGGTATATCTTCATGTCAATTATAGGACTGTATAAATGCATGCCTTAGTAGCACTGCTGGAGGTTTATTAAAAAATCATTTTTCTCACTTAAATGTATCCTACATTGCCATGGATCTTACTCTATTGATACCCCAAACTCTTCAACAATTTGGTTTATAGAAAATAATATAGTCTGAATTAATTTATGCAAATGACAAAATGTTCTCTCATTTAAAAGTTCTCTCTTTTATTCAGTTATTATAGACTCTTCCCCAAGGAAACTTTATTTATCTGAATATAAATAGAGCCATAAAGTTTAGCCTGTTGCTTTTTAAAAAGTTACCAATGCTGTAAGTAAAGTTCATTTCCTCAGCTTTTACAATACAATGGATAGGTACAATAAAATGCCGTATTCCTCTCACCTGCTTTGGAGTCACCCCAGGCATGCGAATGTCCAATGCAAAATCTGTCAGACCAAGAGGAATCACTGGCCTGTTGTTTCCAAGGCATTCATTAGAAAGAGGCCTGGTGGTATCTTTATACCTTTAAAAGAAGGGAAAGATTGTTTCAATATCCTGATTAGAAGTGATTTAAAAGTTAAAAAAAAATAGAGAAAAACAATTCAGATTTACAGAATCTGATTTTCAGATCTAAGGAAGCTTGACACCTAACTCCCACTGACTTTCAATCTAATTTGGTTGCCAAGTTCTCCATATTCAGTCACTGAATTTTTTGGAGACATTCACATGGATAACTTTAAAAGATTGAACCATGTAAATAAGCATACCATAAAAATCAACCATTATATATATAGGTAAAAAATGTAAGGTAAATGCATATATGGACATATTTTCCTCACCATGCCAAAACATATCACATACTGCTGCCATTCATTTTGGATAAACAACTATACATAGTTCTAAAATTGAGTTAATGTTTGACCAAAATAAAATTTCAGTTTTTCCCTATCCTTCACATTTTGAGGATTTCAATTCTAGAAGTGCAATGGTTAAGTTACAACTGGTTGCTTATCTACCTACAGTATCTTCCAAGCCAGCAAACAACAGTACATGTTACAACTCGGTATGTGGGCATCAATGGGGTCTGTAATGAGTGCTTCATACAATTGATAAAAGGCAAATATTTAATTCACTGCTAAGCAAAACCATAAGGCAAAAACATCTGAAATGTGATGCAAACTGACTGATTATTTAACTTGGTAATCATGGGGTATGCACTGTATATACAGTGCTGTGTTTTTGAGCTCTCTCAGTTTATTTCCTCCCCACCCCTCTTCCATATACACACTACCCCCAAAGTTCATTTGCTTAACTTGGTATTCAAGACTTAAATAAAAACAGATTCCTGATTTTAAACCAGTTGATTAATTTCACCAAAAAGGTACCAGTTCAGACAGCATGCTTAGTACTGGAGCAGGTACAATATATTTGTGTGTAAAGTCTCAAAAACACCTATGGTTATATGCAAATCTTTATACATTGTTTTATCCATTTGTTATGTAGATGATCCATATTTTAAAACACCACTGTAATAGTACAATAGGTTTCCTGTCTTCCAACACTGGTATAGCAAATGTAATTTCAAGAACTGCAGACAATTTCAGATCAAAAGTTAGCCACAAAGCAAAGCAATCTATTTTGTCAATAAATAATTTTAGGTAGTAGATACTTTTTAGAACTTGCACTATTCAAAGTGGTTGCGTCACTACGAAGCATGCACTGAAAACACCAAAGATATTTTCTGCATAACCCACCTCTTAAAGACAGAAAGTGGGCTTCTGTAACCCAAACAGCTGTTTTGAAAAACAAGGAACAGTATTAGCAGGTTGTTAACGAGGCCAGCCATGTCCACCCTGCTGTTCGTGGCCCGATTAAGGGAGCAGAAAAAGGGCAGTGCGGCTCTATCGGCTGTGATCCTGACAATTAGGCAGCAGCAGCAGTATCAATTCACTACTTCATTATTGTGTGCTCTGCAGGCTTCCTACAGCTTTTGACAGACCATCTGTCTTGGAAGGTGACGCACTGTAAATCAGGAAGGTGGATGATGCTATGTTGTCTTTATTATTAGCTGCAAAAATCAGTTGAGGAATCTTCCTTTGCAGATAGGTGACACTGTACTTTTTTGTCCAGTTAAGGAGCTGAAGCAAAGTGGTACTCCTGATGCTTTCCCCTTGCTGTACTGCTAAACCTGCAGGTTACTTATCAATCCACAGTGACAGAGGCTCCAAGTGGCATCACAGAAACCAGCGTCAGTCATCCTTCAGAACCTGTAAAAATAGAAGCAGATAAAGAATGACTAACACATTACAGCATTAGTCCTCAGCAAATCCCTGCTGAGGCTTTTTAATACATTAGTACTTTCATAAGCTTTAGCCCAACCCAATGAAGAATGCACCAAGTCTTGTTGATCTCTCGCTCCCTAACATACCAATACAGAAAAAATTAAAAATCCTACATTTTTTAGGTTGAGAAAGTTAGTCAAATGCAAGATGCCAAGTAGCATGTGAAAAGATAAATACATACTTAGAACCAGCAACGTATCAGGAAAAAAAATACAAGAAAAGCATGTTATAGTTTATATACCTATGTACACACACAGTTTTGCAATCTGATAAACATGCTAGCAGAAAAGAACCATAACAAGCATTAAGGGTTATAAATAATCTTTTTTTTTTATATTGAAGAATATCTGCAGCTATTGAAAATTTAGAAAATCAAAATGCTTCATATTACAACATTTTTAACACACAGCAGAATGGTACCCTGTTCATTCAATATATTATTGAAATATGAAATAATATCCACTTTCATTAAATTTTTTTTTATGTACTGCATGTATCAACTAGCTGGGAAATGGACAAAGGGTTTAATGAAAAGTTACTTTAGGAACATTAATAGGTGTGTGATAACAAAATGTAATGCACGCAGATAAACCAGGCTTGTATAAATTAAATAAATATTTGGATATTTTGTATGTTAGTACAATATTGGCCAATATTATTCACTACTTGTTTTAATAACTTTAGGTGATGAGGTTCTTATCTTTTTTTTTATTTAACTAATTTTTTAACAAAATTAGGACCTGTCATAATGAAATAACTGGCAATAATGCGGCTGCTTGCTAGGTTGTTTTCTCCCACCAACACTCTGGGGTGGGAGGGAGGTGTTCTATAACGAATTTTTCACTCCTAGAAGGCAAACATCCCATCTTAAATACAGTACAAAGGTTTTTAAAGTAGGATTCGCAGCATTCAATAAAACAAATGTGAAAGAATAAACTATTCATCAGTCACAAGATACTAGTTAAGAAGACTCATAAAACAAAGTACAGAACTAAAGACCAAAATAAAGAATTTAAATGCCAAACAAGAATTCTGAAATTAAACATCCAATTTAAATCACTGTTAAATGGTTTCCATGCCAATGTGATCCAGATAACATGAAGTGAATAGATATCTAAATGAAACAAGAGTGCTCAAATGGACACTAAAAGCCACTCTGGCAACTTGCCAGTTGCTTGATGGTTACACCTGATTTGCATTCAATTTTTTATACAAACTATCAAAATACAGAATCTTTTCATTTCGTGACAAGGTAATGTGCATCACCCATGGCTTTCTACTTATGAAGAGGGGGACAAAAATTTATGCACATTAGCAGCGATGCACACACTTTTTTTTTTTTTAAAGCTAAAATAACATTTCCTACCCTCAATTTTGTGATGCAAGCAATCTTCGATGGTAAACCGAAGGGATGCAAAAGTAAAACATAGGGACCTCTAGTACTAAAATTAGCAACATCCATCAAAACAAGACATGTGAGAGTCATGCCTCAGACAAAGATTAAACCCATCAAGAGAATGCGGAGAATGCCATAAATTGAAATTTGAAGTGTACGGTTATACATTAATAACTGCAAAGCATCTCCACAGTCCAGCTGACTGAGAATTCTAGTATGATATTTAAATCGGACATTCTTTAAAAAGCATTTGTGCTTATGTGCTTCAACTTAAATTCAAAGTTTAGTAAAAAATCTTTTATGAAAAACAATTATAGCATTTTGTCCTCTTCAAAGTGAGGCTATAATCCACCCCCCAACAAAAAACACCCCCGCAACAAAATTTAAAAACCCCCATGATTTCCCAGCAAGTTGTTATTGAAGCTTTTATGTGCTGCCATAATATGACACACTATATTTTAAACAGAATTTCTTCAAATGCGCTACATTTTCTTTGTATCATTAATTGCAAAAGTCAGAGGCGAAAAACACCTAAGGAAAGATTTAGATACCCATACCTCCATAACTACCCAGTATGCGAATATTTGGCTCCCTACTAGAAAGAAAAAAAAAACCCCAGGTACAACATGCAGAGCAAGAAAACCAGTTTGTCCCAGACTTAGTAGGTGGTATCAAATTTGATAAATATTGGTATAAATGTTATGATTTTTCTTTAAATACAAGAATGAACAACCTCAATCTTTAAAAAAAGTTATTAGTTATTAAATAAATCTTTTCCCCTATAAAATCACCTTTTCAGATAATAATTCTGGAATTTGTTTTAATTGACAAAGAGAAAAAATCTCTTAAGGATTGACATTCACTTTCAAGAGCTGAATACCCCACTGGTCCAAGATAAGAACCCTGAAAGACACAGAGAGAAGTATGGAATAAGTTCCAGTTGAGACTAAATTGCCCTGCTATTGTTACCTGTTTACTGTGGAATAAGAGTAGGTGACTACCATATCACTTGTTCTACAGTAAATCCCTACCCACCCATTAAGTCCCTGATTGTTTGTCCATATCTATACAGAATTTCAGAGTGTTAGAAATTATTCCCCCAAAATCAGATAATCTAAAATCTGACAAACTATTTTCAGTAACAAGTATCTCTGGAAGATTGTTATCTTTAAAAACAAACCAACCAACCAACTTGCTATCTAAGACTGTTTGAAGCAATCCTGGTGAGCAAATTCTAGGTGAAGATTTAACTAAACTCTTCTGATAAATGTATTCAGCAACAGTGCCTCCCACACCTGAAGCACTCAGTACCTTCAAACATACAGTTTTCCTATACGCGGTAGGTTTCAATGTTCATTGCAAATATGTTTAATTCTTCAATTCGTGCAAACAACTAGATTAGATTTACATTAAGGGAAGCATGCCTTAAAAGCATGAGACTTCACCACTTTCAGAGGAATGTTAGGTTAACAAGAGCCATATAAAAAATAAATCTAGAAGTAAATAAAAAATCTAAACAATTAAATCTTAAAGATGACCTCAGAGTAAATTTGAATCCAACATATGCATCTCCTACTTAAGCAACCAAAGCCAAACAAAAGGTGCACTAAGTATATACAGCCTTGAACTATATAAGGGGCAAACATCAGGGGCTAGGAGAACATCTATTCACTAGAAACACCCCAGGAGAAGACTAGGAATAATGGTCATAAACTGATAGAAGATTGCTTCAGATTACCAGGGGTGGGCAAAATACAGCCCATGGGGTGGATCTGGCCCACCAGCCCATTCTATCTGACCAACAGGGCCCCTAAAAATTTTAGAACATTAATTTTTATCTGCTCCTCACTGCCTGTCAAAGATGACAGGCAGCCAGTGACAGCAGGACCTAGTGGCTGAGCAGCAAGGGAAGCCCGGTTCCACCCCATCCCCAGCCCCCACCACCCTCCCTCTCCCCTCTCCCACCCGCAGCCCCAAACCAGAAACCTCTGCGGCTTTCTGGCCTTGCGACCCTGGAGTGGCTCCCCCGCTCCATCCAAGTGAAAAGTAAGGCAAGAGGTGGGGGAACTGCTGTGGCTGGGAGCCCTGTGGTGTTTCCTGGGCCAGGCTGGAAGCGGGGGGGGGGGGGGGGGGGGGGGGGGACATGTGGCAAGGGTGAAAAACTAGTCATGAGCTAGGAGATTCTTACAGATCAGGTTAAAGCAAAAACCAAGAAGCTATAATTTTACAAGGATAATAATACTGCATATGGACTGAGGGAACACAAATACAGGAATGTACCAGTGAAATGAACAACGGTACTACAGAAGGAAATTGTCAGCCACAAACAGAAATCTATAGATGGGTTACAGATTTGTGTGGGTCCCAATTTGGCCTCTAAAACCATGGTACAAAATGATGAAACAAAATTCATCATTATTGACCATCTGTTTGACTAAGACAAGACATGCAGACAGTCAAAACTTGAGTGGATTCTCATTTTTTACTTTTTTAATCTCTCCATCAAACACTTGTCTGTGCTTTAGGTTTTTGTTTCAACCTAGTCTGCAAGCATTTCCTACTACGTCCTGGTGTCTAGTTTGGGGTGGGAATGGGGGGGGGGGGGAGGGGGGGCAGGGGACTTTTACATTTAAAAAGAAATTGTTATAAAAACAAAAAGGTGGACATGTGAAAGAGAGGAGAGACTTCTATAATAAAAAATTAAAAAGTAAAAGTCTCTCCTCTCTTTCACACATTCATTTTTGTTTTCATAATAAAAATGTTAAAGTAGTAAAACAAAAAGATGAACATGTGAAAGGGTGTGCCTCTACAGGGTCTGAGCAAGAAACATTTATCAGCAACAAAACACACACATCACCAGAGACTGAAAGCCCCTCACTCTCAATGTCCTTCATGGGGTTACACATTTAGGGCTAGCTGTCTGTCTTCCACCTTGGAAGGAGAGTTGAGAATGTTTGCATGTCTCCACAATACAATTTTTTTGCAAAGCTCAATATTTTCCACTTGACAGAACTCTTTTTAAATTGAGCTTTTTAATACTATATGAACAAGCAGCCCTTGCACCATGCTCCAATTTAAAGTTGATAAATTTTGTAGCGATAAAAGGTCCAGCCTTTTCCTGGCATATGGCTTCAGTAAACAACAAAGTTTGGATCAAATTTTTCTCCAAAAGGTTTGTTTACGATCCCTGTCTCAAAATTATTCAACCCTCACCTAGAAAGCTACTCCCAATGCTAAGTGCAGCAAAGAACCAAAAGTAGGACAACAACTGAAGACATGGTGCAAGTAAATATAAACGTATTAAGAATTACATGAGGACACAGGTGTAGATGCCAGGACACCATCTGTATGACCTGACAAAGTAAGTAAGATATAACTTGCCACATGTGAGCAAAGAAAAGATTGGGAGATCATGTAGACATTCACCCCTCCTACTTAGGGAAAAGTAGGGAAGCAAAACCCAAGAGGAAAATCTGGGTACCTAGTAGGACCCCACCTCACCTTTCATTTTAGATATAAGAAAGAGTGATCTGATTTTGGGAGGCCTTCAAGCTTGGGGCCCAATACAACTGTACCCCCATTTCTCCATTCTCATAGATACTGCATGGAAGGAGTAAGGGGAACACCAGCAAACCAAGGCAGCCAAGACTAAGAGAAGCAAACTTGTTCATTTTGCATTTTCACAAGCAAAATTTGTGAAAGGAAGTCAGAATGTCATCTGGCTCAGACATACCAAGCTTATTGCCACTTACGTTGAAATAAGGCATGTTAGGGGAGCCAAACTGAAATGTGTTAGGGGATAAGAAAACCAGGATTTGGTGTTTGAATTCAGGATCTCCGTCAATTCTAGGCTATAATGTTTAAACAGATTGAGCAGGTTACTGTTGCCAAATTCTTAGAGAAGTTCCTTAAGAAGGAAGCTCTTGAAGGAGGGATCTAGATGCAATGGACAGTAACGATGACAAGCACCTCAGAACCATTTTTATTTTATTGAGACTAATGGAGCATTTACCCAGAACATGAAGTTGTGGGAAGGAAACAGTTTGATTCAAGCACACAAGGTTCTTTGGGTAAATCTGGTATCTTTTATTAGACCAGCTCAAACAGTTAGAAAAATTCTTCTTTGCAAGCTTTAGGGTATAAACACTCTTTGTCAGCCTGAGGAAACATCAAGCAGCATTCATTTCCTTTTTCAGTGTTTTTAGGATTCTCAAGATGGTGCTACAACCCATGGGGGATAGACCCATAGGTGCATTTAGGATTAGACATACAGCTTGGGCAACAGAAAACCTGATTAACATTAAAATATAGGAAAGCAACTCAAGGAAGAGAGGAGGGTCAAAACAAAACTCCAAAAATGCATGGTTATATCCTATGAAAGATGTAAAAAGCTTGCTTAGGTTTGTGGAAGAAATGAGCCTGAACTAGTAGCCTTACATACAGATACAGGACCATATCTTTGCATGACTTATCAGGCCAGGGTGGACATTTGGGAGGAAGCAGCTTCTGATGCTAACATGTGCCTTTCTGGTCACCAACCACCACAGTCAGAAAGTTTGGGACCCATCAGTCAGAAGGAGAGAGTATCACACACACACATTCGCTCCAAGGGTGATCCAAAGGCAGAATTTCAGTCTCCTTGCTCTCTTTAAAGTTCTGCTTTTTCCCTTTGGTTCCCAATTTTCTCTTTGGAAGGGGAGAGTAAAGAAAGTCATCCCTAGCACAAGCATCCTTGCATCACTGCTCTAACCCTGCCATGGTCCCCCACGCTGCAATGCTCCACGACTCAGTGTCACTTGATCCAAGGGAACACTGTGGAGACCTGGAGTAACTAGGCTGAAGAAGCACTGCTTTGGTTGCCATGGCAGTAGGAATGAAGTACTCTTTATTTGTCATGGGAAAAGGATCCTCATTTCACCGCACTGCCTATATAGATGCAGCTCCTGTGTGAGACCAGAACTCCCTTAAAGTCTCTTACGTTTGTATCAGCACTGCCCTCTCCCAGTGTTTAATCTGGCCTGTGACCTAACATCTACCTCTTGCCCTCACAGCCCTTCTAGGGCAGCTCCCCAGGGTCTGTGTCTCTGCTGTGCACTTGGTCAACAGGAAGAGGCCACCCGAGTTTTGTCTACATCAGCATTTATGGGCAGCCTGGACCTTCAGTGGTGCTGAGACCAGTCCAGCAGCACTGAGCTCTACCCTGCGTGGCTCTGCCCTGAGCGCCCAGTCTGTCATGCTAGGCTGGCCTGACCATCCACATGAGCATGTCCTGTCATCACGGTCCATCACCAGGTCTCAAACCCGCAGGCTCCAAGTGTGGCCACAGGCCCTGATGCCTCATTCCGTGCAGGTGGCTGTTCACTGCGCCCCCTTCCCCCCGCCACAGAGGGAGACCAACTCAAATAAACAGATGTCGTTGGCCACTGTAACAGGGGTGCCACACCTCACCCTGCCCCGCGCCTGCCTGGGGGACCCCCAGCCAGCGCTGGCCTCTCCATGCCTGCAGTTTTCCAGACTCCTTCCACAGCCTGTGCTCAGCCCATGTGCCAAGGAGGGGGTGGGAGCCAGGAAGCAGCCTTGTTGTTGGTACCATCCAGCCACAGGGGGCACCTGCTCCCTGCCTGGTACCTGCCCAACATCCAAAAGGACTTGCTCCCTGCCCCATGCCAGGCCACGCTCCCATCCTCAAGATGGTGAATTGGCCCCTGTGGCAGCAGCAGCACCAGCTCAGCACTGCCTGGCTTCCAACCTCCTCTGCTAGCCTGCAAGGGGAAACCCAATTTCCCCACTTTAAAGAGGAAAACCTGCATTTTTTCCCCTTTAAAGGGGAAAATATGCACTTTTCTATAGTAAGCAGAAAACCCGGATCCCTGCTTATCACTTGTATATGGCACCTGCCTGGGTAGGTGTCCATGTGTCTGTATTTCCTAAACATGGCATTAGCCTCCTTACGTCATAGTTCTTCACATTCTTTTAGGATCAGGAAGTGGGAGCAGTGGGGAGTTTTGCCTGTGGATCAAGGCAGTTTGCTACACAACATATATCTCTATCCTTCCGATGAGTCAGGAGGGAACTCCAGAGGCTCACATTAACTTTGCCATTTGCGATTACAAAAAGGAATATCACAATGATGCTCAATGTTTGAAATTGTAGACCCATAAGCCAGGTCAGCAGGTGAATTGCAACAAAGCTTCAAAGCCAAAGACATTTGGTTGCAATGGTATGATATAAAGGTCACAATGCAGGATCAGGTCATATAATTTTTTTAGAAACCTTTAACTGTTGAGCCAGTCAACTGTTGCATCATGGTGAAAAAGATCCCGAAGCATGCATTGAGTTATTTTAAGCATGAGAATACAGATGTATGTGGAATTGATTCAGTGGTTATAGCCACAAAAAGACTGGCTTAGAGATGCTTCAAAGATAAGCTTGGTGGGAAGCCTTTGATAACACAAATTGAGGATGCTCCTCATGATTGGTATCCAGTGCACACACAAAGTTAAGGGAGCCAACTCTCAGTGACAAATGAGACCAAGTATGTCACTGGATGACCTTGTACCTGTAAGATAGAGAAGACCTGAAGTCTTTGAAGACTAATGTTCACCTTCAGCCTGAGTGGTCTTTACAACTTCTACCTCCCTAACATGGGGAGGACAGAAGTGAGAAGGAAGAAACAGTCAAACGTAGACCAAAGAGGTTCTCACCCAAGCAGCTTGGCTGTATGGCCCAAGCCCTTTCAACCAGTTAAACACCTGGTAGGAGAGTAGGTATCCCTCCCCAGTGCTTCAAGGAAAAATAAATTAATAAATAAAAGGGCAGCAGCCTTCTGTTCAATATATCTCCCTTGCGGATGTCACTCCATGCCTACTTCTCCTCAAACATAAAAGTTTACGGTACCAATGATAGACTGCCATTAAGTATATTTACTGGCCTTCAGATGTCTCTCCTTTTTAAGTATCCTCACAGAGACCACTGCACCAACACACACACACACTTCTACTTCATAACATATAATATATAAATAAAACACATACACTGATTTATATATATATATATAAGAATTTATATATGAAATGTCAACATGTGTGCATTTCTCCCCAGGAGATAACACCCCTGTTGCAGTATATATAATCAATTCACTGTAAATTGTAAACCTCCATTCTACAGTCCTCAGGAGAACTTCAAGCTGCACAGGAAAGCATTTAACAGTTCTTGATAATGTAGTAAATTCCTTAGATAGCTCCAGGTATCCTGTTGTCCTGTTCTAAAGCTACTCCATTTTCCCAGCAGGAAAAAAGCAAGAAGTGCTCCATTTAACAAAGGGTAGTCAGCAAGATCTCTTAGGAGAATTTAAATGTTCAGGTATTTACATTTTTGGAGGAGAACAAAATTTACCAAATTAGCTGCAGAAGCATAGCTCAGTTGTATTTTCTATTCTTTGTTTTATTGGATCTTTCCAGACAAAGTGGAGAAACTGAACAACAGTTATCCATTTTTTGAAAAGACTAAACATATTCTGGGCGGAAAACAAATGTGAAAAAAATAAGCACATGAATGTAGCCCCATTAATCTGATGCAACACAAATGGAGAAAAATCAAAAAGTACCGTATAAAAATTTTTATTGACAAAATTAAGAATTTAAGAAAAGTTTTCAATAATTCCAAGGTAAAAATATTTATGAGTAAAGAAAACATTGTGCGTCCTCTACTCAAAAAAGTATAATACACAGTTTCCCTATGAGTATAAGATTTTTGAAGACAGACAGTGCTTAGGCTTTTCAAATGAAATGGTGTTACTTCATAAATTGATAAATTACCTAATAGCAAACATTATATTTCTAGCTTTGACCTTGATACACATTTTTAAACATATTTCTAAGACACACTATTGTTATGTACATCAGGGGTGTTAAACAATCATGCCCCTGGGCTGGACCTGGACCACAGGGCTTCTCACAGACCAGATCCAGACATGGTGTTGGCAGCAAGGTAAGTAGTGGCACAAGGGTCACATGCTAACATCCCTGCACCCTGGAAATATATCTCCAACAGGGCTCCACAGCTAGGAATTTGGCACCATGCCAAATTATCCTGTCTCCAAATTCCTATCCTTTCTAGGAGCCCAATGGGTCGTATCTTTGATACCCCTAATCTATATAAAGCAACATGTAAAAGCAGAAAACACAAAAACAACTTAGGAGATATAAGAAACAAGATGTAACCTTCTTTTATCCTGTAAGTATTTGGATACAGTATGTAATTTTAGGACCGTGACAACTCCGTTCTCAAGAAATTAATCGTTTTAAGTTCTGAATGAAACTGTCCATTAGTCTCTGTCTCTTTCACTCTAGAAGCAGAAAGGTGAATGACATAGGCAATTTCAGAAAAAAGAATAAACTGACATCTAGTTAATGTGTCTTAACTGCACCTGGATTGTGCAAAACTGGACAGTACTCCTGTCTCCAACTTCTATGATGGATGAAGGTAACTTATCCATTGTCCCCTGGAGGTCTACTAAAAAAGGTACAGGCTTACTAATTGTAGGTCCTTCATTTTCTAAATGCTGAACTTGATATGCCAGATTATGAGCAGAACTGAGCACTCATAACTGAAACATAGGATTAATCATAACTGTGGATGCTCACATCATTGCTATTGGGGTCAGCTTGGCTTGGTGAAACTGGCACAGAGTTAGGGGTTAGGAAGTGCCAAGTTCTAATTCTGTTTCTCACACTAACACATTGTGTGACCTTAAGATTTTTTTCTCAGTTTTTGCATGTTTTTTGCAGTTTCCCCATTTATTAAAAGGGCCTACCTTTTTGAGGGAGTTTTAGAGGTAAGATTGAACCATAGCATAACTAAGGAAGGGCATATGGGGCAGCAGCTCCAGATGCCAATTTAGGAAGGGAGGTGAAGAAAACCAAAATACTGCTGCAGCTGCACTGGCATCACCAGTATGCACTGAGCCCCCACTCTCCATGCATCACTGCTGCCTTAAGGTGCCCAGGTAATCTGTTATGCATCTGACAATATCGTTGAAGCACTCTGGCAATATGATGAAGGTCATAGAAAACCATTTGAGAAAATGAATTCCGTATTCAGTGTTGAATTTGAATGATAGGCAGAAAGTATGAGCCGCATAACACATTAAGTGAAGAGGAAATAGATATTAAATAGCATATAAAGATACTGAAATAGTGTCAGCTATGCTGAGGGTAAACCCATTTCACAGACAACACAGCCAGAGACAAAGATGGACTAGTTTTCAGAAAGCCAGTGGTTGCTCTCTGGAATAAACATATTTAGGCACAATATTACTAGAGAATCGGATTGCATTTCCAATGTGTAAGACCCTCAGAGATTCCCCCTCAACTCCCCACAAACGAAGGTCATCAAGGGTCCCTGAATACATTAACTACGCAGAATTCAACCAAGACAAAGGAAGTACATCCACAATGCCATAAAATAAAGAAGCTTTCTGGCATGTTACCAAAACCGAAATGTACTATACAAACAGGAAATGATGATTTTAAATAATGCAAAACTCAGCAAAATCTGAAAGTTATTTTCTTTTACAGGTCAGGAAAAAAACCTCCCTGACGATTTCAAAACAGTGCTGCAAAAATGTGAGTGCAGTACGGCTCTCCTTTAAGAAAGTATTCAGGCATCTTCCAATTTCCCAAGAATACACTGCATTGCTATCCCCCATATACCAGCTATTTAAATTTTTAAACATATGAAAATAATGTTTACAAATACTATTTTATGCAACTGTGCAAATGAATTGTGCACTAAATGCATCTTAGTACAGGATTTCAAATATTCAGCCTTCAGTACTGCTTATGCTGCATTATATTACCTTCATACTTTTTCATTAAAAGTTTAAACTGCAATCAAAGTAACAATTTATATCCTTGTTCTTTTTGTGCAGGACTGAATCAAAGCTTTCCTCTTGTTAGGTGCTATGCAATATTCTTTAATGGTGATTTAAATTCTTAACTTGCTATATTAATATTAAATCAATTACTTCTCTCCGAACAATTACATATCAGACCAATGAGAAAAGTTATAGTTAACATACACAGCACATATCTGCTTATTTTATTTGTCCCAAAAGAATCTTCTTTCCACACTGGATCCAAGGGAAGGCAACATCAATATCTATAAAACAAATTTGGGTCAACTAAGAAATGTCTCTGACACTTCCACTTAAGTTTTTGCTTCAGCTTTTTAAAAGTAAGAATACACATCTCCCAGCTGACCATACCTATTTTCATTCACACTCTAGATACAGCTTTTAAATATCTCATGCATAATAGAAAAGAGATATTAGAACTGCAGAGACACCACACTAAGAGATCAACCCTTGCTGTTAAATAACCTCTCTGCAAATTCCCACTGTAGAAGCAGCAAGAAAGATGCACTGCAATCTTCCATTCACTTATTACAATTAAACGCAGACAAAAATGTAAACTAAGCCACTGCTCTGAACACAACATCTAGAGAATGCAGTCTCCATAACCTCAACAAGCATGATGGAAGGAAGGGGGTTATTTGGAACTGGCAGGAATAACTGTGGAGGACTGCAGGGGGTCTTGGACAGCCAGTCCTCTTCACATGGTGGCGCAGTGATAAGGAGGGGTGGGGTGCAGGGGTGGAAAGAGGGCTTGCTTGCACTGGAGTGCATGGGGAAGGGTGGAGTAGAGGTACACTACCCTGGGGGTAGTCCCTGATGCCAGCTAGTATGCCTGGTGCATCTGTGCCTGGTGGTGGGGCACTGTCCAGGCACAGCTACATTGGAGCCGGGAGGCAGATCAGGGACCAAATAAACCCTGTTAGGTGCAGAACTCAGACACACCCCACCTCCCTGCAGTGACCAATAGTAGGTGGAGCAGGGGGAGATGCTGCTTGGGAGCCTGTGTGGTAGAAGCAGCCGGGACCAAGTGCAAGCCCCTGGCAGTCTCCCAGCGCATGCAGACTGTTGGGTCTGGACAAGGACTGCCATGCTGGGAGCCCCACACAGCTCTCCTAGAAGTCAGTGGGGAGGTCCAACCATCCCAAACCCTCCCCCAATGCAAAGGGTCCCTTGAGGGGTGAAGGGTCCTGGGCCAGGGGGTTGAGGAAGAGGGAGTTTGCAGCCCTGGAGTGTGCTGTGGCAGCTGGTCTTCGTGCCAGCTTCCCGCAGCCATATACAGGGGTTACAGGTTTCCTGTCTCCTGCCTGCCAACCACAGGGAATCCTAGGAACACCTTTTAAAGGTGCAGACAAGCGGCTGTGACCAGCCCACTGCTGGCAGAGTTGTGGGGTTCCCAAACGGGGGCAATTCCAAAAGTACCACATAAGGTGTCTGCAAGCAGCTGTGACCTGCCCAGAGGAGTGAAGCAGATCAGGAGGTGTGGGGGTATTCCCCACTGTCCCCCAACAAGCAGGGGATCTGGGAGTGCTGCCAGGGGTCTGGTTTCTTGCATGCATTTTTTGAGGGGGCTGCCCACTTTGAGGGGGCCCAATGGTCATGCAGCAATTAGGCAGGGCAAAGGTGAGGGCTTCCCCATGCTGCTCTGCAGGGGCGGGGTGCTATAACTCCTTCTGGGCCCCCCCTATTGCAAAGGGTCCTAGTGGGGGCGGGATCCCAGCCTTTGGGGGAGGGTCTCTTGCAAGCCTGCATTACACCCCCAGGGTAAATGGTCTCTAGGGGCATCTCTGGTAGTTGCCAGAAGTTGGCATTTGAGCTATGGTGGGCAGTCTCTTTTCTGGCTCACCCTGGAAACGCCGAACTGGACAGTGGCTTTTCAGTCCCGGGGAGGGAAAGGGCTGCTGGAATGCGATCTGAACCCCCTCTTGCTTCCCAAAGTTAGGTGTTGGGTAAATAAACAAATGACACTGACAAAAGCAAAGATTTTTATTTTTGTTTTTTATTTTATTACACAAAGGAGATTACTTTGAGGTATACTGATACTGAGCTCCAGAGCTAGTTACACCTGGTAGTAGCAATTAGTAATTACCACTTTGAAAACCCAGTTAAATATACATGCAATAAGGCAAACTAGGTAAGGCTGAGACGCACTAAAACAGTTTGCCTTACATTTAAAACACGTACAACATGGTTTAAAGGCAACTTCCACCATTTAAAAATATTCTGAAGTCAACCACATGTATTCAGTAACAGCTTTAGAATGCTTTAAATAGAAAAAGTCATCCCATGTATAGGCACCCAAAGGTTCTAGAGTAGCCCCTACAGACTGAAGATAGGTTATATAAATACTATCCTTTCAACCAGAGTGCTTAGCTGACCAACTGCTGTTTTTCGCATTAGCAGGGTGGGTTTCTGATCTGCTGAGTTATGTACTCATTGCGTTTTGCATGACTGGGACAGAAATTCTCTCAGCTGGTTAAAGGGAGTCAGATTTTTTTTTCCTCTTACCTGCCAGTAGATCAGGGACCTATCTCGGTGAGTAGGTCACGAGATTAGATTTAAGGTGCTGAAATGCAGCAGATATCCACCGTATCTCAATAAATGGAAACTTGCTACAAACATAAGGGAAGGCATTCTCTAATAAAACTGAGGAATGAGTTTGAGGCTTCCTGTGTCCAGCATAGAAGAAGCCAACTCATTTTCCCTACCTTTCAGCCCAAAATGGAGCAGTGGTATCCCAGCAGCTGACTGAAATCCAGCCCTGGTGAGGTAAGGAGGGGCTAACATTTGCCCTCCTTCAGGTGGATATAACTAAGAAGAGAATCGTGTTTTACAGTGTAAAGATCACTGCCAGAGAGTTCCCAAATGAATTAAGCTAACAAAAAAAGAGACCTATTTAAACTATATCACTTGCATCGTCTCTTGAGTGCAGCCAGGACAGTTATTCATGTGTGTGAACTGAACTCCTAATAGCAGCTTTACTCACTTCAACTAATGCGGGTACTCACAAGATGCAAAATACTGGCCATTCCAATAGTGAAATAGGCTCTGAATCCTACTAGTAAGTAGTATGGCAATTATGTTCTAGCATACATGAAAATATACTTTGATTAAATTTAGACTGGTCCCTGTACTGAAATTCCTCTGACCCACTATCAGTTTTTTTATTAGTGAAACAGATGTAAGCAGGAGAACAAAGTTTTTGAGAAGATCTGTCTAGACAGCCATTTGCCTATTTAACATTCAAGATACAATCATACTGATAACTTGAGAGGCTCAGGGAGCTGGGGGGGGGGGGAGGCAGGGAAATAAGCAGAGAAACTGATACATATGAAAATTTAAAAGCACATTAGGTAATTGTTCTTTGATAAGGTTAGTGTTGCCAAAGCTAATTTTACCTCAAGTCACAATGACAGCCCTCATCCTCCCAAGGAACGGTTTGAGAAAATGAAGCCTAGAGGCTCCAAAAACAAAAAGCAAACAAAGAACCTGGCACGTATTTGCAAAAATAACTATGATTTAGGAGAGAGGGAAGGGCTCAGTTCTTGAATTTTGAATACTTAGACTTGTCCATACTGTGAAGCTTGAAAACCACATTATCATTTATAAAAAAAAGTTGCCACTCAAAAATCCTTGTGCCTTCTATTCAAGCCACCAAGAAACCAAGCTTGACTGACGAATAAAAGAGGGAGAATGGCTTAAAAGGAATCTTTTAGATGAGGGTTAGGCAATCTTTTCTGGTTACAGGCAAGAATGAGCCACCCCAGGTTGGAGGGGGTGCCAAGACCCTGGCACTTGTCATCTCAGTGACACAGGAAAAGCCCCCAATGCCTATATAGGAAGAGCACCTGCAGAAGGTGTCCCCTGCCACCAAATGCTGCTCAAGCCCCACATCCAAAGGCCAGGAACAGCCCACAGGCCATAGGCTACTGCCCACTGTTTTAAAGAGTTTTCTGAGAACTAGAATTTAAATCCCAAAGATTTACAAGTTGACACATTGGAGGAAGCATTCAGGCAATATTATTAATATATGAGAAAGACTGAGCCAATTTAGGAATGGAGGCAGAAAGCTGATAAACATGTCCATAGCCATATACTGAAATAATCCCAAATCCATCAAAGATATTAAATAATCCACAAAAAGAATACAGTTCTGCAAATAATTCCATTTACAAGAATTCCATGTTTCCAAAAGCACAGATACAGCACAGATTGTCAAAACAATGCAAAAATTACTCCAAATAACTTGACTATAAAATATCAAAAAAACATGCACTAAGTCCAAGTAAAGGCCTTGAACAAACCCTAAAACAAGAGTTCTGTGTTCAGGAGAACACATGATACAAGCTTGGGAAAAGCTAATTGCATTTTGTGCTTACACCTACCACTGGACAGCCAATGGCATCCTTTCGTCTGAGAGAGACGGTGGAAATTGCAGCCCACAATGTAGATGGTTTTCAACATCTCATGTGACTGAATAGTCCAATCAGAGTCGCATGGTCTGTGGCAGTGGTTAAAAATGTATGCGCCACAGTTGGGTGGTTTGGGAACTGCTTGCTTTCTATGGACTCTTTTCTCTTCAAGCTGTTGGAGCCAATTCCTGTCATGGACTTTAATGCCCTGGTGGAGACGATGACGCCACTTGCTCCGATTGCTTGCCAAGGTTTCCCATTGGTCAGGATCAATTCCAAATGCCTTCATATCTCACTTGTATGTGTCTACAGAAAAGCTTGGGGAATGCTGTTCTTGTTCCCTCCGATAATTCCCCATATAGCATGTCCTTGGGTATATGTCCATCTTCCAATCTGCTTAGACGGCCTAGCCAGTGCAGTTGTCTCTGAGAAGAGCTGTCACACTTGGTAAATTTGCCCTTTGAAGAACCTCTGTGCTGGTAACTTTATCTTGCCATTTGATGTTGAGTATGTGGCTTAAACAGCGCAGGTAGCAGCTATTTAACCTTTTCTCTTGATGTGCATAAATTGTTCATGTCTCCCCACCATACACGAGAGGGCTGAGTACACAAGCTTAGAACACTAGCATTTTGGTCTTGATGGTAAGCTTTGAGTTGTTCCATGCTCTTCTAGTTACTCTGCTGAAGGTTGTGAAAGTCTTCCCAATGTGAACATTGAGTTCTTCATCCAGTGAGAGGCTCGTGGTCACTACTTCTAGCTGGTTCTCATTAAGGGCAATTGATGGATCTTGTGGAACTCCCTGTCCTAGCACAACTGTTTTTCTTACACTGATGGTGAGACCAAATGCCTGGCAAGCTCTTGAACGACGATCCATGAGTTCTTGTAGCAAGTCTTCATTGTGGGCTATAAGGGCAGCATTATCAGCAAATAGAAGCTCCCTGATAAGCACCTTTCTAACTTTAGCTTTTGCCTTGAGTCATGACAGGCTAAAGAGTTTCCCATCTGATCTTGTGTGAAGGTACACTCTACCTTCTATATCTTTAAACACGCAGCTCAGGAGTACCGAGAAGAAGGTTCTGAAGATCAAAGGGGCAAGAACACGTCCTTGCTTCACTCTAATTTTCATCTTGAAGCTGTCTGAAGTGGACCCATCAAACTGAACAGTTGCTTTCATGTTGTCTTGGAAGGAACATACAAGACTTAAAGTTAGGATGCCCACCAATCCTGTTTCTAGGACTACAAACAGGTCTGCTCTGCTGACGGTGTCAAATACTTTGGTTAGATCTACGAAGGCAATGTACAATGGTCAGTTTTGCTCTCTACACTTTTCTTGAAGCTGACACAGGGAAAATAGCATGTTTGTGTTTGATCATCCAGCCCTGAATCTGCACTGAGATTCACCATACACATGACTCGCCAGCTGTTGTAGGCACACCAAGATGATGCTTGTGAAAACTTTTCCTGCTCTACTTAGTAGCAAGATACCTCCATACTTGTTGCAGTCACCCTTATCTCCATTATTTTCATACAAAGTGATAATGTTTGTGTCACATGTCTTGTGACACCTCGCCCTCTTTCCAGCATGTGAGTAGGAGCTGATGAAGATATGGTAGTAGCCTTTCTTTCCCACACTTCAAAATTTCCACTGGGATGCCATCTTTTCCAGGAGCCCTGACACTTGATAATGAATCACTGGCCTTGCTTAGCTCTTCTACGGTGGGCTCCACCTCCAACTCTGGCATGACCTGTAGAGTTGGTATTTGGTCCAGCGATTCACTGGTGATGTTTCTTTCATGCGAGTATAGCTGTGAGTATTGTTCAATCCAACAAGACATCTGCTTGCTTCAAACTATAATGGCTTCACCGGGGCACAATTTGAGAGAGGCAACCTTACTGACTGTAGGACCTAGAGCTTTCTTCAGACTATCGTACATGACTTGTGCTTTCCTGCGTCTGAGGCTGTCTGCATCTCTTCACAGAGCTTAGTCTAGTGCTGATTTGCACAGCATCTGGTTGGTCTCTGTACCTTGTTTTTTGCATGTTGAAGTCTCACTTCATTGCTCTGTTGGCTTCTTGTTGTGTTCCAGAAAGGCTGTGTTCTTGATGCTGATGAGAGGTAATAGCTCTTCTGCATTTTCAGCCCTTACTGGACAGTCTATTTTCCCCAAATGTAGCTTTAGCTGTTTCATAGATTGTAGCTCTTAAACCTTCCCAAATTTCCTCTGCCTTCTCTTGTAGCAACTTCCCAAACATGCTGCGTTCAAAAGCCTTCACAAACTCTTGGCACTTCCTCTGGTTCTTGGTGTTAGTGGTATTGACCTTGGGCTTGCTCGTAGGTTTATGCAAGCTTGGAAAAAGCTTGTATAAACCTAGGATACAAGCCTGGGAAAATGAATTATACAAATAAATAAAAACAAATTATACAAGCTTGGGAAAAGCTAATTGCATTTTGTGGTTATACCTACCATGGGACAACCAACAGCATTGGTGATGCGTAGGGATGCACATGCACCCCCTGAGATCGGCCGTGTACCCCCTGGAAGAGCCAGCAGCGAAACTGGAAGTGGCACCGGAAGTGCACTTCTGGTTTTGCCAGCTTCGCCCCTGGCTCGGCAATGGGCCCTCCCCGTCAGCAATCCAATGTCCCCTCAGACTCGAGAGGTACCAGTCGCCCATGACCAAGATATTTTATAAAACACAAGTACAACATAGGCTGCATCTTTTGCCTTTGGAAAGCAATAGATTCATAAATGTTCTCAACTAGTATAAAGAGCGAGAGACTCAAATTACTATTAAAACACATTCACGAATATGGAAATACTCAGCAAAGCAACTGGCACAGCCCTCGCACATTTCATCAAAGGCAAAAAATTCAAATTATTCTTAGCATACCATTGTTGCATCAAAAACAACCAGGAGAGAGAAACTGATATAGGATATCAAACTTATTTATGCAGGGGAAGAAGAGACATCATAAACAATAGAATTTAGATGAGAATTATTTTTTCCCCTCAGTTTAGTATTTTTATGGGGGGGGATGGACATTTCTTGTCATATAAATGAGATGCATGAGAGAAATAAGAAGATACATAATTAAGTAGGAAAACCAAACCTAAAGGAGTCAAAATTCTATGCAATAGGTTGATTTCAGTGCACTGACATTGCCTTCTCAAGCAAATGGATATAAACTAGCAGCCAGCACCTTTTTCCTGCTGCAAGCCAGAGCAATGCAGCTCTGGGCCGATGCAGGCTAGATGGCTTCCACAGCGTATCAGCAACAAAGGGCTTTCCCTGCATCCCACATACCAGGGCACAACTTCTGGGAGCTTTTCCTGGCTCCCTTACTCTACAGCTGAGGCACAACCACAGCTTCCCATCCGTGGGGAGCTGGGCCAGGTCTGGGCAGCTGGATGCTATTTCCATGCTGCTGCCAGTTCTGCACCACAGCAGGGAAGAAGCAGGCAGGAAAGGAGGGAGAGAGAAGCAGTAGCAGTGTGGATGAAGCTTCCAGCTGCCTGGCCCTAGCACAACTCCCCACCAGCTGGAAACTGCTCCCATGTTGCAAACAGGGAGGCTGGGTTTGTAGGGGTAGAATCAGCAAGGTAGCAGCTGAAAGCCATAGCCCAGTTCCTTGCCACTTAGTCATGTCACAAGCATGGGCTCTGGAAGCAGGATCCAGTGGCTCCATGGGCTGGATCTAGTCCATGGGCCGGATCTAGTCCACGGGCCATATGTTGCCAACCTGATTGAAACTATCATATATTCCCATTCTGACAATCTCTTGATATGGAAGCATTATAAAAACAGGACTGCATCTTTTTAGAAAATGAGTGACAGATGAATACATAATGATAAAGATCAAATAAAATTTACTCTCTGAAGTCAGTGAAAAAGTTTTGAATTTCACAGTTACAAAAATGGACTAGACAGAAGAGATGGTGTCTGTTCCCAGAAAAATGAAGAATTAAGAGAAATGAAATGAAGGTTTTGTGATTAAGTGGATAAAACAACTTTAATTTGCTGACATTCATTTGAAAGTATCTAATTTTAAAAAGCTGGTCTCTTAACTGCTTTTAAGAGCTGGTTAAAGTGGCCAAAGGACTAAAGCATAGAAACAATTTCTTAACGCAAACACAGAAGTCAGGCACACAAATATAATTTATACCCATATTCAGGCTTAGGCTAATATATTTCTGAAAAAGGAAGATAAAAAAAATTATCATTTTTCCAGATACATTTTGACCAACAAGGTAAAACAGATTTATAGTCCTGGGAATCTAGAAAAACAACAGTAGATACTATCATCTTAAAAAATGTCTAATATGATACTATTGGATTTCCTGGGCATTTCCTAAGCATGCCATTACTAAGTTAAGAACAAACAAGCAAACAAACAAACCCCCTTATGTCTATTCTGTTAGTTTCACAATGTAAAAATATAGAGCTAAAGAGCTTGCCTGATGCTGAATTTTTTTTAATGAATTTTGATAATACAAAAGGATTTCTCTCTTGTAAAACGTTGTAAATAAATCAGTGGTGTAAAAGTAAAAAAATGATGATGTCCATAGAACTAACATATATTTTAGCATTATAGAAAGTGTTCAATGAAATTCAGCATTAAAAAGTTACAAGTACTTGCTTATTCTCTGCATTCTTTGTTGCCACCTCCTATTGAAGGGAAATCCATCAGAAAAATCATACAAGAAAAGTCTACATGCTTTTTAGCAAGTTAGTTCCCTGAGCAAATGAAAGGCTACGGTACAGGTCCTATTGAATTAATCAATCATTTTCATCCTTGTTGATTAATCAGAAAAGGACATTTGCAATTTGTTAGCTTAAAAATTCTACGGTAAGCACATCCTAAAATTCATTTAACTTTTGTAATCAATCAGTTAAACTCAGTTTTTATTCAGTCTATATAAAAAAGTGAAATGGAATTGTTTCCTTCTCCCTTTTGCTACTGTGATAGGCCTGTTTCAGAAGTCTGAAGCGCAGAGTATATTTCAGTCCTTATGCTCCATTTAATAATATGTAAATACCATTTTGTTCATAGTAAATAGACTTGTAATCTTTCTGCTTTGACCAAGTATCAAAATAGCTATAATTCTCTTGTTGAAAGAGATCAACATTCTTTATCGAAAGATGACATCTTAACACAATGTTAATTTACAGACTGAAAAAAAATGAACAAGTTAGGTGGTATTAATTATTTTCTTAAAAGGATGAACACATGAGAAGAATCATATTCCTTTACGTTTTGATATTTAAATTATCAGTAGTACAATGTAGTAAGATAAAGGTTCATTGAAGCTCCCTTTATTTTTCTTTTGTTATGTAAAAATAGAAAACACTAGAGGGAAAATGCTTTACTGAGTTACAATTAGCCTCCAAGGATAGAGCAAATGAGAGATCATTAAAAATATTTAAGTTCAATTATGCAGTACACATGAACGCTGAATCAAATTCACTCTACACACGTTCAACAGAAGTACTTCAATCATATTCCTTGAATTCTTTAAAATAGAATTGTATCTCAAATAAGAACAAAGCAACCAGAAGTATAACTATCCATCCTTTCTGAAGATCTCAGTCTAAGAAGACGAATAACTAAATGCGCCTAAAGATAAATATCTCTCAACTCTAAAAGTGGTCCCTCCAGGTCAAGAAACAGATATGACACAGCAGGAAGGCTGCAATAATGCCATCTATTTTCTAGATAAAAAGGGAATTCACTATGTGTTCTCAGTATGAGAGCTCTCATTAGTACTCACATTATTTAAAAACTAAAAATCACTTGTAATAGATTTCCCTACTACATACACAAATAACTAGTGACATGTAGGTTACAAAAAAGTCATTCATAAGCAAAACCAAAAACTCACATCCCCAATAAAGGGAAAAATGCTTAAAAAAAAATAATCTTAGGAAAAAAAATCATATTGAAATTAAGATTACCAATTTTCACGATGAAAAGGATCTAGCTACAACATATCAAATAACTATTTTCATTAATTAACATAATATTAAGTAAATACCAGTTTAGTTGTACCTCTTTACTGCATGGTAACTACTACAAATAAGGTTCTACAAATTTTTAGGTAGTATTTTTACTTTAATACATTTTCCCTGTGTGTGAAAGCAGACATACCTGCTGAAAAGCAACGTTCAGGATCTACATTCAGATCTAAAATTTCCACCCTCTGGATGCAGGTAAATCAGTTGTACACATTATAACCCATTTACAGCGCTATTGTTCCATTAAAAATTAAACACACTCCCCATACGTGCAAACAATGATTGTGAGTAGCTCTGATTCAAAATCGTTTTCTACAGTTCTTCCTTGTGTGTAATTTTATGGTTCAGGTCAAACACAATAGAATATTTTTAAGTGAATAGAAATAATAATGAGAAAAGTGAAAATCAAGTCATTTATATCTATCATCCTTCTGTTAACTAATGCTAAATTGCCATAAAGATTCACATGGCTAATAAATAAATGAAAATTGACATAGCATATTTATTCAATCCTAAAATGAGGTTTCCCTACCCATTTAACATGGGGGGGAAGCTGTCCTTCATTTTAGAATCAAGTATGGGGGGTGCCGGGGCAGGCGGCTGCTGTGGTTCATTCTCTAGCCCCTACCCAGAGTCAGGGCCATAGCTAAAGCTGATGCCGATCCTCTTACACTGGTTCTGCACTCTGCTCTCCTCTGCAGCCTCTTCTCCCCATCTCCCCCTCCCCACCAATGCAGCCTCTGCTCCCATCTCCCCTTCCCCCCAGCCCCTCCACTTACCCTTGCTCCACACTGGCAGGCTATCCCCACACCAGTCTCCTCACTGCCTGCCTGAGTGGTGGAATGGATGAATTAAAGATGACCCTCCAATAATTAGATTCCATACATGGAAGATTATAACAAATTTATAATTTTTTATGTATAGAATCTAATTGTTGGGGGTCAGCTTAAATTTAGGGCTGTCCTAGATTCAAGTAAATATAATATAACTACATTAAACACTTCTTCCACAGAATGCATCTCCATTGGGGAAAATGGTAAATTTTCATAATACAGGTACACTTGAAGGAAGAAAAATTATTTCCTTGCTGACAGATAGGTTATCAGGCAGTGACAGAGGCAAAGATCTTTAACTGTTCTCTTTTATTAATTTTCACTGTTTTCTGACCTTTTGAATTTTAAATATAACCACAATGTTAAAAAATAAACATATTCTTCAAAGGACTATAAGCAACATTTATATTCTGGTATACTTATGTTGTAACCAGAATTTAAAAACAGATTAAACAGAAAAAAAGAAAAGTTAAAGAAGGGAATTTATTTAGACATTATTACTGAATGAGTATCACTTTAGAAAAAGATAGAGCCACAGTACTGGGGGTGCAGGGGAAGTGGGGGATGGATGGACAGAAGACATTCAGTGAGAATATACATATTATTAAAACAAACAAGAAAAAAGAAGCCCAGAAGACTGTGGAACAAGAATCAGCATGAAGGCTGGCCAGCCTTGCATTCAGTAGGTGCTCTGCAGACAATTGCTGTACTATGGTCCAGCACTAAGGAACAGGGGTAGGCAATTATGTGGCCCCCGGACCCAAATAGGGAGTGTTGACGAATTGTCACAGGCCGGGTCAGCACCCCCCCTGCCACAACAACTCACCAAAACTCCCTATGTGGGATGAGGCTGCAGGTGGGCAGGGAGCAGTGTTCGGGAGTGAGATGGGAGGGTGAGGTAGGGAACAGGGGGCAGTGCTGCTTGGCTCCCCTCTCAGAACAAGAAGGTTACATAATACATGCAGGATTTCCACTCTACGTATTCCAGAAGCTCCTTGAAACCACAGGGAAGTCAACCTAGCTTCCTCCAGTAGCAGCCATATTTGTAAAAAGAAAGAAAAGAAAGGAAGAAGCAACTCTGCAGACCTGTAACACAGCAAAAGAATGAGGTAACTAGGTTTTATACAGAAGGGAGTGAAGAAAGTCTCCACAGCTCACCTGAATGGCAGCTCAGGTAAGGTTTTATTCTTCTCTGCAAGAGCCCCAGAGGCAAAAAACAACCACCATCCTGTAGCTTAAGTGTTAAAGCCTAAGAGTTAGGTCTGACCAAGTTAGGTTCATGCAACAGTGCTCATAATCTAAGAAAGTAAAATGTTATATTCATATTTCCTTTATTTCTTATACTTGCTCAGATTTAAGAACATAAGCTGGAGAAGGGGGAGATGGGAGGGGAGACAGAAAAACACCCTACTTCAGTAGTTCTCGACCTTTTTAGACTTAAAGTACCCATCAGAGAATGCCAACTCTTAAGTTTCACTCGTTTTTTTGACTACAGAAAAATAATAGAGCAATTCTTATGTTGCAAAGAATTAAAAAAAACCCCACAACAAACTAAGATGTTTTTATCACTATAGATGCATATGTGAAATCTCTGCATTTATATCGTCACTCATGTTTGCACATCTAACAGCACTAACATTACATGGCAACCCACGGCATGCTTTAAAGTATCTGAAGGCATAAGGCATGTACTAAACAAATATTTACCCAATCACATGCTAGACAATCAGTTTAAAAAAGAAACACGTAATCATTCCCCAAGATACAGCCAGGACTGATTACTGGAGTTTCTAAAACTGTGGCTCGGGTCCAATTTTACAAGGCCTCTAATGCTAAAACTTAAGAGTTGTGTAAATTCCTTTAATTCTGAAAGCTTATATTTTCAAGCCAGCTGCTACAACTGGAATGTTTACCAGATTACATTGTATCTGAGGTTCTCTGAGATCCGCAATTTCCTTGAATTTTTAGCAGTACCCAAAGCTTATTTGTTACTTTGTGCACAAAATTTTCACTGAGCATTTCTAAAACTATAAAACCAGACTTATCCCTAGTAACAAAATTGCTACAGAAAATAAGGGCGTAAAGATAAATGGCCTCAGGGGCCCACACCCAAAAGTTAATTGCTAATGGAGAACTGCATATAAACCATAACTAATGGTATGTAGAGACATTCACTCTCCCAGAAGAAACTCTCATGAGACTTGTTTAACCATGGTTATTCCTAAACTGTTTCTTCTACAGTGGCCATTTTTACTCTGAAAGTAAAAAGCCTGAACATCTATACACTTGCGATTTCACCTGGGAGAGCAGTGACTCTCCCAGAAGAAACTGTATGTATGAGGCCTAAATATTAGTGTGCATTTTAAAGATCTACTCTCCAGCAGATGTCTACCTCCATTGACTCAAAGCACAATGAGCTAGTCTAGCTTTGAATAGATAAGAGATGTTAGAATATGTTTTCTTTTAATAATGTAAACAACAACAACAAACCTCCCATAAGACCTAGCTGTTTACAGGGTACCAAAAAACTTTCACGCAGTTAAAGATTTGGCAAGGTCACAAAAGAAAAGTTAATGGTTCATTTTAGTCCATGGTTGACACAGGTTCACACCATCAAACCAGCTCTCAAAAGGGCATAGTTAACAGTCTCTACTTCAACAGTTTCTGCTATACTTCACTACCAACTACAGTTCTGGAAATCAGGATAGATTGTTTTACTTGAAGAGTTAAGTCCACAATTTTATATACAGCATGTTCTAAAGTGAACTTAAAGAATCTATTAATCTTTCATCTTAACTAATGTAAACAGTTCTAATACACATGCAAGTTTATGGTGCCTATAAAATGATTAATACCAACAATAAATATTTAATTTTTACAATATAAATTGTTCAGAACAATAATGGGCTTTCTGCACTACAAGATGAAGACAGTATGTTCAGTGAACTATTTTTCCTAAGTCTAATGTCATACAAGTCTACTTCAGCTGTGGAGACTAGAATTTACGAAACAAAATTAATCCAGCAAACAAATTTGTAGGGTGAGGCCAAAAAAAGCTGTTAGATCATGCAGCCTGACTTCCCGCAAACATGCAACATGAAGTTTCATCCAGCTGCCTCTGTATTAACACTAAAATAATCAACTCAGTTTTAGTTCATCATCTTTTGAGTACATATTTGTATAGGCACTTGCAACGCATACATCTTAACAGCCGCGCTTGATTGCAAATGGTGTTAGCATAAGACTTTTGTGACATTGCAGCTGGGATATTATTTATTTTTGGACCATCTATATTTTGAATGTTTTACAATAACTTTTAATAACATCTTGTACAAAATACACATGGAATTTACATGACCAAATGGAACAGAAGTAGTAATGTACTGTACTAAAACCATATAAAGCTATCACTTAAAACAGAAATTGTGATTATCAACTTCTTTGAAGATGCATGCTTTGTTTTGTTTTCATTTTATTTCTGCTTTGCCTCCCATAAGTTACTGTACAAAAGGGTCAAGCTTTTTAATGTTTCAGAACACTTCGGGTAAGAGCAAACAAAAAACAAACACAAAAAAACAAAGCGACTGAAAGCAAAGGCCTAGAATTGACAACTGACTGTGTGACTAATATCAAATAAAGAATTCCTAGTAAAGACCATCACATTAATTAAAGTATTAATTAAAGTACTTAACTAAGTATTAATGTATTTGGTATTAAAGCTTTGCAATATACTGCTTTAATACAATACTATGGTATCCAGATGTCCAACTATACTATGAAAATATTGTCCAAGTAATTTTACAGGATGTTTTTAATATATTTTCTATTGCTTGCAATGCTTTCCAAAACTTGATTTCTTTTTATCCTACTCTACTTGTCAGGTGATTATTTCCATTCTGTGAAGGGACCTTAAACAAAAATGCCATTTTTGTTTAACAGCCTCAATTTATATATCACCTTGTCACTACAAAACATTTTCCATAGTGAAGCATCATAACAACTGATCTGCATCAGCACTCCATTGTGAATGGTGTTTGTTAAATAGCAGCTGCTAGAGAAAAGCAGATGGACCAGGATAGGGGTGGGAGTAAAGGAGAGGGAGGGGGAAAAATGTCCCAAGTGATCCAGTTGTCATAATTAATTCTCCATGGAAGTGAGTTGATCATCAACAGTTTCTCCAGTATTGGACCAAAAGCAAAAGTAAGTATAAGAGTACTTAACAGATGTTTATTTTAAGGTCAGCTTAAATTATGAATCAACACCTGAAATTTTTCCAGTATAGTTTTTTGTACTCAATTCAGTCTCCAAGATTATATTAAAAATAGCCTGCAGTTAAAAGCTTTACTACTCTGGCTTATATGCTACAATAAAATTTTATTAGAAGTCTTGGTTTGTCCATTTTACCTTTCCCCCACATAGTCTACTCTTCACATTTTCTGTTTTTTCCTTGATACGTTTTATTGTCTTTTGCCAATAATAAGAGTACCAAAGTAGGATGGCTTCAGTACTATAGAAATAAGAACAGACTATTCCTATCACTAATTCTAACCTATCACTATTGCTCAGTTGTTAACATTTACTTTTCTTTTCTATTGTAATAAATTACACCAGAATGATACATGCAAACATTGTCAGTCTTTTAGTCTCTGTTGTCATAGGAGACAAAATACATATGGGTAATCTTCAGCACAGATGCAGGAGATTTTTTGCTGGAATATCACACTAAAGAATAAAATGGGAAACTCCAACTTTTCTGCGATACAGTGACACTAAATTCAGCACCTTTACTATACTTGAGATCTACCTGCTAATCTCTCTTAAAAATTAAGGTCTTAGAAACATAATAAAAAGCCTTGTTGAGATTACAAGATGTCCCTGAACATGTACTTGGAACAACAATGCAAAACACACACACACACACACACTCACTCCAGTCTTGCCTTGAACTACTTTGAAAAAATCTTAAGTATTGTAGTATAATAATACTGACAGACAAGCATTCTTCAGAAGTATAAGCAGAAATAAAATTTTTCTATTGAGTGTTTAACAGTAAAGAAAAAAAAATCATCGTGACCTAACAAGCACTGATATTAATATTGAAACACAGCTCAACATTAAGATCCTGAAGTCAAACACTGAATAATTATAATATATCCGTGTAACCTTAATTTGGCATCTGTGTGCATATACCTCATAATATAGCTTTTAACTAAATGATTCTAATGGTCTATATCACTGGAAGATCTGGGAAATCTACGATTTACCTAGTTCCCAGCTCAAACAGTAACATGTTTTATTCAGCCAGAATTACAGAATGCCGTAAAAAGCAGAACAAAATAATTCTATTCTATACATGCACAGTATATATATTTTTTAAATTAAGCCCATGAAGGATCCCATAATGCAAGGGAACATATCTTAGTTTTCCAGACTGATAAAATGAAGTTCAGATTAGGCAAGGGACTTACACAAATCACACAGCAGGATGAGAACTGAGATATGCCTTTAACCATATATCTTTGCTTCCACCCCCATTACCAATCCCCTTCTCCAAATCACAGCTTCATTAGACTTATCACAGTATACTGTCCAAAGATTCCCCCTTTTTCATTTCCTTTTATTAAAACATCAATCTTCAAGTACATCTTAAAGTATGAGCCAAATAATTTGATTATCTGATATCATCAGCCAAATGCACTTTAAAAAAAAGCACTGTCATAACTGAAATTCTGCAGGGAATTTCTTTTCCAACTTGGGCTAACAAATTTAGTAATAAGGAAAGCAATGTTAAAATGACAAATCTATTTTTTCTTCATTTTACCTTAGTGCTTCTGCTTCTAAAATCTTCCCCAACTATGATTGCTACACTTAAAGAGCAGTGTACGATAAATGACTACTGACTGGATAAATCCACTCTACAAGCATATATTTACCATTTGAGTAGCTGCAAATTAATTCCTCATTATTGGTCTCATCCATCCCCCACATCACCACCTCCTGATGCCCATTCAAAATACAATTACTAGGATTATCTTGGTGGCTGGACTATCTGACCACTTCACTCTCCTCTTTTAATCCTTCCCCTTCTTTACCACATCACTTAAGCTTCTTACCATTCCCTTCATGGCTGTATATAAACTCTGCTCCTTGCAACTTGTATGCCCTTTTTATATAATTCTTATCCTTACCACCAATGACAGAAGCCTTGTTACAGCTTGCGCTTTCAACAGCCATATTCAGTCTCTTACAAGTCAGCCATATTAATAGATAGAGAACCTATCTCTACATGGTTTTGTAATGCTACTGATGTCTTCCTTTACAGTCCTCCTGAAGTTAAGCTTCTTCCTAAATGCCAAAGATACAAAATAAAAGGCCTGAATCAGTATCTAATGAAATGTTTCATTGGCTTCAGTAGACTATGGATTAGTTCCACAATCTTTATATTTTATCCTATTAGACAGTTGGAAGGAAAGAGTCAGATGCCAGAGAGCAGGGCATAAAGGCTAAAGGTGTGGAAGATGGTTTAATATATTAGTGGCCTGATACATATCCAACTTTTAAGACATCTGCTATTCAAATAAGGACTATCATAAAGAGGACAGGGTGCAAACCCCACACTACCTAGAACCAGAGTTAAGTTTCTAGAATGAGACTTCTTTACATCTGAAAAACAGTACTTTGCAAACACTGAATGAGGACAAGATGCCCATCTAGCTTGTATGGGAATTGGAAAGGCCAAAGCACTCTGTAAACTGAGCCCTATAGTTTCAGTCCAATCAGACACAGCAATGTTAAAAGTTAACTTATATCAATTTAATTATGTTCTTCTTAGGAATATGCTACTGAGAATTAGTGTCAAGGTGGAAAAAACATTAGTTGGTCATAACTGCACTCCAGGTAAGGCATGTCTTCACCATAACCTTAAGAAATCCCAAGCACATCCCATTTGCTCACTTTTATCACAGGTGCCAAAGCTGGAAATATGTGTGAAACTGTTCTGGGAGGACCCCCAGAAGCTACTTTTGAGTATGACGGAGACCAAAGCATCAGTAGCAACTTCACACAAAACCCTCACAACAGCTCTGCTTCCACATTTATAGATAGGGTGTATACAATCTGGAGCATGTGGGTAGGACATGCTCTGGAGTATGGCTGTCCAATTGTTGGCCCGTGAGGAGGTAACACCTAGCTCTGGGCTCCAGTCTGTTACGCCTCAGCTCCGCGTTCTTGGGCAACTCTGGCACAGGATGCAGTCTGTCCAACTCACCCCGCCCCCCCACCTAAATGAAACCGATTAAGATGCAGTGAGAGACACACCTAAGACCCTCCAGATAAGGGTGACAAGAGTGAAACAACTGCCCTAGGTCTCATTTGCATCCGAGATGGAACCAGATGACCATTCATTTACACGAGAGATGGAGAACAGAAAGCCTGAAGCAGAGACTGCAGTGAATTCTGGGACCAAAGAAGCAGGGGAGCGCTGCATGATGGGGAATCTGTACTCCAAATGTTAATCAACCCACGTTCACACACACCCAGCTCAGCATTTATCAGACCAGTTCTAATCTGGATTTACTAAGGACTTTCCCCCTCCCCCCAGACACACATACACCCCCCTCTAAGTTTAATAGGCATCTTGGGCCGTACATTCCCTGGTCCCACTATGGGAGGCCTATTTAAACTTGATTGTCTAAAACTCGGTTGCCGGGTTAGGGAATGCTGAGGCAAGAGACCGAGTCAGAGGGGGTATGGGCAACATTTGATACAATGGTTAAGGGTTCATCATAGCGTCCAGCCCGTTGGAGCCTTAATCACAGGTGTTGTCATACTTTTCCCGAGACGACTGGTGTGAGTCCTCTCCACAAAAGGTTATGAGCACCCCAATAATTATCTTAAGTCTGTTAAAAGACTATAGTAAAATCTGGAAAAGTCATGCTAAGCTGAGGCTTGTGCACAACAAGTAAAAATCCAAAATCCTGATGCTGCAAGCTATATATTGTTTCTGAAGAAACCATGAGATATCCCATCAGGATATCTGCCATCCATTGGAATTTCAAGCTGGCTCCCAAGTATTTGGTTACTCCCTAATCTTAAGTGTTTCCTGATTATCAATCAGTTTCTTGAGATGTTCCAAACCAGATAACCCCTTGTCAATAGAAAAGACAATGATTTACACAATTAAGGATGCTTCGAAGCAGCTGAACTGAGGGTATAAAAATCTGTAAAAAGTGTGGGTGCTTGAGAGAAAGAGAAAAGAAGAAAGAAGAAGAAGAGAGAGGCGCTTCAGAAAGAAGAAAGAAGGAAATTCCTGTGCTGACACCACCCCCTGTCGTTCTTGGGACGCTGGAAGAACAGATCATCTCTCTTCAAGAATTGTGGTGCTACGGACTGTGCCTGTCAGCTTTGCAGCCTGAGTACCTTGGACTGGTGAGATCCCAGCGCTCTCTCTCTCTCTAGGCATAAACTTCTGAACCTGAACTGTATTAGTTAAGCTTGAGCTAAGTTTCCCCAAATACTTAGTGAAACCAGGGTAGTACTGTAATTGTTTGTGTTTGTTTTTCTTTTGCATATCTATTACTACTAGTACCATTATATATTTCATATGCTTAGCAATAAATAACTTTTATAGTCAAACTGGTAGTAACTGGGTATATTTTTCCTTCTCTGCTTCCCTTTCCTCCCGTACTCTGCAGCAATGCTTCTTTTACCTAAGCTAAAGATCCCTGTGAAGCCCAAAAATATTGTGGGGTCTGCTCATCAAGAGGCCAAAGACTGGGATGTGCTGAGTTTGAAACACATAAGGGGATCAGCTTGTACAGGCTGATTGACCCAGTTTGATTCAGAAGTGCCCTTATGAACTGAATGCTGGCCCATGAGGGTGTCAGCTGGACACCCACCTGGATTCAGAGGGATTCTGTTTACCTGTGTGCTTGTGTCTGACTGCAGTTTATTGTTGCTCTGATGAACTGACTCTTGGCATATGAGGGTGTCAGCCTGTCCATGCTGATCAACTGGGCCGGGTCAGGCGTGTCACGTTAATCTGTGTGTGTTTGTGTGTATGACTGATTTGGTGACTGGAGGAACCCAGTCCCATTGAAACTGAGTCCTGCAAGATAGCTCTACTGGGGGTGAGGGCTTGCAGAAGGGAGAGATACAGCTCCGTATAGTGACGCAAGCAGCACATTGACAGAATCACCAAGACCCTAGAAACTATCCCTAATAAATGAGCACACCCCAAAGTAATGGGCAAATCTGGTAACAAGTCTGGCTGCCACTTCTCCCACCATTTCTAGTCTTGCTGCTGCCAGGGTCTCCTGACTCCCCCTGCCTCCTCCAGGTTCTGCTTTCCTGACCCCACCCTAGGGCCAGGGAGAGGGGCTGACAAAGACCCAAGGAACCCACTTCCTGCATAGGGGAAGGAAGGGTTGCACTTTCCATATACTCAGGTGTAAGGGAGCCAAAGGAGGCTCGCATGGCATACAGCTCCAAAACACTCAGAAGCTGGACAGCTCCACTCTGATTTTCTGCTCTGGGCTAGGGACAGACATTCAAAAAGCCTGAGCCTGAATTGATTCAGTCTTTGCAGGTTAGTCTAAACTGGCTAGGCTGAACTGGCTTGTAACCAGACAGACATTCTCTCTGGATTGAGGAAATTTAGGCACATGCCTGCAGTGACTCAGGCTAGAAGCTGGGGGGAGCTAAAGCAGCCCTCCCTTCTCTTGCCTGATGCTGAGCTGAGGGGTGGGGGGCTGGCCAAGCCCTGACAGGATGCTTTGATTAAAGTGTGCCTGCACCAACCCAGGCTTTTCCCTAATCGCTGATCAAGAGGTGGGAGGCCTCCTGCTAGCACTCTGAGGCAAGGGTGGGGTGTGTAGTGCATGCATCTGTTGATGATATGGAGCTTTTCAATCTCCCTCCCTGCTTCTTTATACTGTCTGCAGCAAACTGACCAGCAAGCAAGGCTGAAGGGGGCTGATAATAGTGTTTATCACCCCATCAACTAAACAATAGCCTCTTCTCTCCATTAGTTCAAACTCTTCTTACACAACTTACAAGCTGACCTGCTTATTAGCTCCAAAAAGCCCTAAACATTCACTGTTCTGTTTGCCTGTCCCAGTGAAATTGGGGACACACACAGACACCTCTCAGCATTAGCTAGCATACTACATGGCTAGGGTCTGTGGGACTGGGGTCTGTGCTGTGGGAGATGGGAATGGTGGGAGGGATTCCTGCTTGAGCATTGAGAAGCAAGGGGGATGGGGCAGCCTCAGGAACCTATTCCCACCTATTCTGTTTGAAAAGGAGGAGCAGAAAGAGTCTAACTGGGTCAAATAGGAGGTATGCTAAGCTTATTTGAAATTAAATGCACTCTTCCAATAGAAAGTGTAAAATGATATGAGAGAGAGAGAGAGAAAAAACACAAGTATAGGTTTATATACAACCTACATTAAAAAGTGCATTACTGAAACTTTAAAAATTGAGTACTCAAAAATTAACGCTGCCAGAATTAAAGTTACCTATGTAAATTTATATTGGCCCCTTGTGTGCCTGTATTAAAAGATAGTGTTTAATTCCATCATCACATTTGAAATTTCCCATGAGATTCTGGCTGCATTCTGCATGCAGGCTGGACAAAACTCACTTCGTGCAATACTTTGTTTTCTCCTCGCGGCGCAATGTATGGCCACATGCCTTATTCACTGCTTTAAAGCTGCTCTGAAGAAAATTAACATTTTCCTCACAGGCTTTTCTATGGCCTTCTCACTACATCATCTACATACTTTACAGATGCCACAAAATCCCTGTGAAGTAAACAGGCATTATCATGCCATTTTATAGACAAAACACAGAGACACAGAAAGTTCAAAACGCTCATTATTTTTGAAGCTCATGGGCCCCAATTTCTCATAAGGCTTAACATTACAAAGAATTTCATTATGTTCAAAGCACAGCTCCCACTGACTTTCACTGAAGCTATGAGCACTTAATATTTCTGAATATCAGACCAATCTCATGTCAGGCACCCAGAAATTGAGGAACAGACAAATCACAATAAGGTACTACTTCTAAAATATCTAGTTTAGATGATTTTTCTGCCATCACAAAGGAAACCTGTGGCAGAGGCAGGCACAGAACCCAGGTCTAAAGGGTAGTATTCACCTATGAAAAAAAAAACATTGAGAGATTGGGTCATTATAATTTGTATATAATAAAGGGCTTGGTCCATCTGTCTGTCTGTCTGTAATGCTCTTGGAGCACTCTGATTGGTTAGTGAACCAATGACAGCGAGGACGGAGGGGATGAAGCAGGGGGATGAGGCCTTGCAGCTCCCCACCTCAATCCTGCTCCTCAGGGGCAGCCAAGATGGAGGAGACAGAGCGGGAGGGGTGCAGCCAGCGGCACTGGAGGCAGAAGCGGTACAGGGTGATGGTGGAGGGGGGTGGAGGAAACAGCAAGGCAAGCTCCCCCCCTTTCACCACTCCTAGGAGGCAGTGGCAGTGCTCTGTCACTCCATTCTTGCTGGGCAATTGGCTAATATATGATAAGATGATGAATAAGGATTAAGCAGGCAAAGCTGATTCTGGCACTTCCTAAATTTGAGTGAAAATTATTTCACAATCTTAATAATATTCTTCTAATATAAGGGTTGTTTCTTTTTTACTATATTCACGACCCAGCTATATGTATTGAAACCAGCCATATATGTGTACTCAAAACAATGTAGTCCTATATAGTTAAGAGCTGAACTATTTTCTTTCAAAATTATTTTTTTTTTAATTCAAGTTTATGTAAGCAGAACAGCTCACATTTTTATTGCAAAAGACAAAATTTCAGAAGAAAAATGTTTAAAAGTTGGCTACATTTTACAAAGTATGTAAATATTTTTAAAATAACTATCTAAATTTTTCATGTTACTTTAAAACAGTTTTAACTGAACCAGCCTCCAAAGCAGAGAAGTACTAGGTTTTTTTTCAGTTATTGAAGAGAAATAGGTTTACATAGCTCTTTTTCCTTGTATATTTTTATTGGGCCAACTTAATGCATCTTTTAAAAATTTAAATTAAATTGATGTGATGTGAGCAGTTATTAAGCTTATTAATGTTTCCAGTCCTGAGTTATTTAAGCTCATGAATAAAAATCAATTTTGATAGATACGCAAAACATTTTTAGAACAACACGGTACTGACTCACTCTATGGTCAAAACATGTCTTGCCTGAGACTGCTGAAGATTTCAAAGAGAGAACATTTTCTGGTGATGTGACCTAGATGCTCATGGGAGGGAAAAAGGACAATGAGTTCCACCCTGCTCCCAGGCTTGTCACAGATGACAAGGAAAACTTCTGCCTATGGTCAACAGTCAGGTGCCCTTTCAATCTGAGAATGGTTTAAATTGATGCAGGGCAGGGGAGAGCCTGATTCACTAGTTCCCCAAAGACAAAAATATGCCCATAGACTCTTAACTACAAAATGGGAATACTATAACAATTCTGTCGCGTCTTGTCACTGGTTAACAAAGGGAAGGGGAAGCAAAGATTAAAGGTTTGATATAGAAACAACTACCAGGTACAAAACAGTATATCAAAATTATTTCAGCTAGTTTGAGGTCTTGTGTACAAATTTCCAAACTGGAAACTGGTAGATTGCAGTACAGCTAAAAACCCTTAATTGAAGTCACATCAGGCAACAGAATTAGCATGTTGGAGGCTGAACAGTTTTTGGGAATATAGTTCAAGGGGATAAACCAGCAATATGATTCCTGCTCGTGAGTCTGAGGAACTCAGCAGGACTACCAAAGCAAGAAAAAGCTGCTCATGTGCATAAGCACTTGCAAAACGAACCATGGGCCAAGCTCTGGAATCACCATGAAATGATATACATGCATGTGTATCTGACCATTTCAAAACTGAAATCTCAAAATGATTTTCAATTTTAAAAAGATAAAATTATCTTACTGATAATTACATGTGTTACTAACTCTATTGACTTCCATTTTGAAGAACATTAATATGTAAATCCATAGTGGGAAAAGAGTTTCGTCTCTACATATTCAATTATGAAAAATGGAATTATTTTCATATTATGTTTATTTTTCTTACTGCTATTTTAAAATGTGACTAAAAGATGCAACTAATCCAGGATACAACAGCAAAAGCAATTCCTGAATTCATTTAACTTTTTTGAAAAGTTTGGGGAAGTTGGCTTTTAGAGTGTTGGGACTTTTTGGTAATTAAAAAACAAACAAAACCTCGGAATATATTCCAATTTCAGATTAACACATATGCAAAACTTTTAAAAATAAAAGTGATTTTAAAAACACTTTAAGCTTGATTTACAAGCACATTGCAGGTGTTTTTTAATAACAGGGAAAAAGATTTACTGGAGTATAGTTCCTGTAGATCGGGGATCAGCAATTTTTCGTTGCCATGGGCTGCAAATTTCACTCCTCTACTGTCAACCTGTGTGCCCAAGCTGCCTGCACTGACCCGCACTACAGATATTTAGCCATTTTGCAGCAAGAGAGCAGTTCGGAGGGCTGTGGAAGGGATGGGTAAACTTGACGGAGCTGTATTCTGCACATTCCCCCAGGGTTGGATCGAGCTCCAGGGCCGTAAATTCCTATCCCCTGCCACAGAAGGTAGAAGATTTACCATTCATGCTGACATTATGAAAAAATAGGGGTATTGCACATTTTTTCAAAAAAGCCATCACTATTAATTTGAATAACATAGTCTTTTGTTCAATGAATAAACATTTTAAAAAGTTACAAATTCAAAGTTTCCAAAGAGACGCTAGTTAAATACCAAAAAACCCTATGAATCTATTTTTATCTACTTAAATCAACTTTTACCCCTCTCTAGTTCTAAACTGTCAAAACTATTCTACAGTATAAAAATTATTCCTACTTTCTAATCTCCATGTAAGAAGCTTCTTGCTCAAAAACTAATTTATTGAAGCTAATCCCCAGAAGATCTCACACATCTATGCAAAGTTGAAAAAGTGTACAGATTTTAAAATTGTGTGTCTTGAGTACCATAGAAAAATGTCAAAGATTAAAGATTTTAGGTCAATTTAGTCAGGGGTGAGCAATTATTTTGGCTGAAGGACCACTGAAGGAGCTTTGGTGAACTCTTGAGGGCTGGAGTTGGGGGAGGCAGTGAAAGGGGGTGCTGACCCAACCTTGGTGGCCCTCTCACAACCATTTCCACCACCCATTGTGGTGGTGGTGGGGAAGGGACAGGGAGACAGGTAGCCCAGGGGCAGGCCAATTTGTCATAGCCGGTCCTGGACCCATCTGCCCCACATCAAAGGCTGAGGGCACCAGTTGGAGCAAGCAGGCAGGTTGTGTCTCCATGGAAACCAGCCTGGGACCCCTGAGGGCAGGATGCTCTCGGGAAAGTGGACAGGATGGGGATGCGGGTGGGCAGAGACCGGCATCTGAGAGCAGGAGGAGTGGGTGGGAGTGGGATCACAGAGTGAGGACAGCATGGGGCCCAAGGCCCAGGGCAAAACTGCAATCTGCTCCCTGCACATCCCTGCAATGGGCACTGGTCCTGCAAGGAACCACAGGTCAGGGAACAAGCGCCCATCACAAGGATGAGTGGGGAGTGGATCGCAGGTCTGTCCTGGGCCTTGGCCTCATGCACACCCCCACCGGCCTGTCCCACTCCCTGCCTGCCTGCGATCCCATCCCATCTGCCTGGCCAAGCACACAGTGCCTGTGGGGGTCCCAGGCTGGTCTACATGGAGACCACACCCATCCACTCCATCTGGCACCTGTGATGGTGGGTGCAGGGCAGACAGACCCAGGATGCCCAGGCAGCAGCAGTGGGGCATGCACTTGCTCCTGGGCAGCAGTGGTGGGACCAGCAGTGGGATCTGGGGAAGCTGAGTCCAGCCACAGCACTGCCCCCATCCCAGTCCCATGGATTACAGCTCCTGGCATGCCCAAGGGCCACACACAGGAATAAGGGGGGCTGTGCCAGGCTGTACCTCTGCATCTGGGGGCAGCTGGACTGGCCACATGCAACACAGCCCAGGCTGGGCCCTGCTCCTGGGCCAGGTGGGGCTGAGGAACCCGGCGCAGGCTGGACGGAATCGCTTGGCAGGCCAGATCCAGCCCATGGGCCATATTTTGATTTAGTTCCACATGCATATCATTTCAGATTTTGCACACTGATATTTGTTTTCCTTTTTAAACATGACACAAGGTCAGTTAGTTTTTACAATGTTTCAGTTGCTATGAAAGACTAAAGATTACAAAGATTTTGATTTAAAAGGTTTGTTGTAATTGATTATACAAAAACAGGAATTGACAAATCAGATTAACTTGTGTAGACACACTGAAGTAAAAATATCCAAATCCTTAAGTGCCTACGACATTCCAGGAAAATGGGCATTCCTTTAACAATGTTTTATTGAAGTCTGTAGTTGATTTTTAGGTATTTTCCAAAGAGCTGGTTTAATGGGCTCATTCCATGATTAGTAAAAGTTGATGGCCTTATTTGGTTGACTGATTCTTTTTCCTACCCACTTCATTTTATTAAAAATTAGTAATGACAAGACAACACTGTTTACAATGCTCACAAAATCTTGGGGCATCAAACTATTCCAGAGAGACTGAAAGCCCTGGAGCGATCAAGAACAATGCAGGTGAGAACATCAAGAGATAAGAGTAGCAGCATAATGCTGGATTCATTCTCACTCCCTGCTGCAGTGATCCACACATTACTCCTCTAGCACAGAAAAGCTAAAGGCTTTGCAAGCAGATCAGTTGATTTCTAGAAGCACAGCCTTCACTGTGCTGAGTCACCAACCTTGCATGACACACGGGAATTCTGGGGAATAGGTGAGAAGAGCCATCTTTAGTCCATTATAAAAGACAGCTACAGTAAATTGGAAACTTCCAATGTCCTGGAAAAGGACATCATAGTTCAAACTCAAGAATACTGGACACAAGTCTATGTTAGTCTGTTGCTTGATAATATGTAAAATATTTGTGAAATAGAAATAAAATTATTGATGCCATTGACACCCATTCTTTTGAGAATTAGGACTTCAAACATAATGCTGACCTACCCTATTACACTCATGGATTATTGTAATAACTCCCAATGCAGCAGGGACTCATAATCCACAAATCCCTACTGAAAACACATTTCTAGTCTTCTTTTACCACTAATCTACCATACAAAAAGTTCTTTAATTATTTAAAACTACACTTGTTCATGACAGATACAGTCCACCTGGCACAGTCTTTGCATTGTATCAGCATTTCAGAATACAGTACTTGAGGAAGTAACGTCTTCAGTATAGTGCAGAGCTCATACCCCGACCCATCTAAGAAACGGGTTTCAGCTTTAAAAGACTCTACTGGGTTTGAATATATGCCATAACTTTAATATTATATGCATTTAAAGAGAGAGTAAATAAATCAAGAATTATATTTTAAAAAACTATAATGTCCAAGGCTTCATCTAACTGTGTTGCAGGAAGATTACTCAAATTGCATGTAGCTTTATTTTTTCCAGTACACTTGCCTTTAATTAGACCATACTGACTTACAGTTTGGCCATTCCTTAAAAGAAAATAACCTAAGAGGTTAACTATGATATGGCCCAAATAAAGCTTATTTGGTTGCGGTATAACCAGAACCTGCCCATCCATCTTTATTCTAAGGGTTCTTCACATAGAAGAGTAATGGGATAATTGCTAAGATACTATAGGAACCATCACAACACATATGCCTATGAACTTCTGTTGAGTTTATCTAATTGATTCATTGTTTGTAAACATTAGAAGAGTTAAGTATAACTACCAGTATACACTTTCCCTTACTCTCTTCCAATTCTAAGTGCTAAATACAAATAGCACAGGACATTTAAAGGACAGCCTGACTAAATTTAGACGGCCTCAAATGCACAAACAAATATTTATTGATCAGATTTCTTTTGGCACTATACAGTTATTTCTCCTTGCCCTCCAAAACACCTTATAAATCAATGGAGAGAATTACTACCTTACCTTCCAAGGCAAGATTTAAATTTAGAAAATGCTTGATATGAAAAGTCTGTGTTGCATACTAGTTGAAATACCCCATAACAAGTTCTAGGAATAAATTGGAAGGAAGTGGAAAAACTGTCAATTTAGAAGCACACAGAAGTGAGTACAGTCTTCACAGCACCCAGGACTGTATTGTGGTAAACTGCCAGGAGCCTATAAACCGTGTAGTAGCATCAGATTACAAATTATTTCAGTCATCGATAAACATAAACATGAGTGATGAGAATACAAAGCACATTTATATTCCTCTAAAAAAATGTCATATCAACCTTAGTTTCCCACTCAGTCACTTCATTGAGTAGACAAAATTATTTTGAGTGGCCATCAACACAACTGATGTAGTAGACAAGTAACGCCACCCTGAACATTGCCCACCAGATATTTTTCAGAGCCGTGTCAGACCACAGAAGACTCTGCTCTTTATTCAACTCAGTGCTTCTTTTAGAGCACCATCCCATTAAATTGACTAAAAATAAGAGCTAAAATTTCACTGAACAGGATACACAAAAAGAAACATTTTAGCAGATTGTAGGTTGTGCAGTGCAAGTAAATCCATTTAGCTAAATGCACTTCCCTGAACATATTAAACTTAACTAGCAGATAATCTCAACTTCCCTTTCAATCATTTTGTGAGTGTCACAATCATTTTGTGAAACTTTCTGAAACACATGCGATTACTAGCTAGACCATCTCAAGACAAGTATGATTTTTATACATACTGCTAACCCTGTTATCAGTCCAAAAAAATGGAGACTGACTTTTAAAAAGACAGAGAGAAGAACCAACCATTTTGCATGAATCCCAAATATATTTTCCAGTAAGGCAGCCACAGCAGCTCGGATAAAGATCTCACTTGTAAGACTCAGAATAGATTAAAATATAGTTTTTTGCTTTCTAGAGACTTGGATTTTCCCACATTATATCATTCCATAGTCAGATGACTTTAAACAAGTTCTATAAATAAGTCTATTTTAAATAGTAATAGAACTGCTGAATTTCAACTGTGCTCCCACATGACCCTCCTATAAGAACATCTTAATTCATAAAATATATTAAATTGCTCACATTCTTTTAAGGTGTTGCTTCCATTTAGCCAAAATACAGATCATGTTCTTCTGTGTTAGGCGTGCAAGAGATGTCCATCTCCAAAGTCAGATTATGTAGCAGCCAGAGGTGACTGACAAGCTGTTACTGTGATTCACCAGAATAAACTAATTTATATGTAATTAAGGTAAATGCAACTCCAGCTGTAAGTAGTTCATTTTATGAAGTGTTCACTCCTCATGTCCTACAGACATTCAGAAGATCTTCATGGCTATGAGAACCTAAAACACTAGCAGCCTATGTATAACTTCCATGCTTCTCTTGCAGACAACTGAAAGGTACTTTTCCTTTCATGAAGCTACTTTTTGCTTTTTAAATCCTCAGTCATTCCTGCTATTGACTTTGCTTCATTATTTCTGTGGACTAGAAAGTTGCAGACAAACAAAACACAACATACCTGACTTGGTATAAAAGTATTTTTTTCAAATCTGTGCAGAAGATTACGTAACTGTTAATATGATAACATCTCAAACCACGTTACTGTTGTAGGGCTGCTAGTGACCACATACTGTCTCATATTTGAAAGAATCCTTAAGATCTGACAAACCCCAATTATCCTCCAGTTGTTCAGATCCAAGAAAGTAGAGCCACTCAAAGGTGATTTCCAGGACTCCTCTGATTCCAGTGCTTTTTTTTTTTTTTTTTTTAATGTCAAATCTACTCTTCACCCACGTTCGCAAAGGTAAAATGTATTAGTGGTTACACAAATGACATGAATAAAGGATTTGATTAATGGAAAGTACTGTTTTACATATAACCACATAAGATCAGGTAATTTGGCTGTCCAGTGTCTTCCCACCCATAGAAACAGAGGAGTAGGGCTGGAAGGGACCTCCAAAGATCATCTATTCCAACCCCCTGCTTGAGGCAGGATCATCCCTATCCAAACCATTTTATACAATTATGATCCAAGCTGTACATAAGACTACTGTCAACCCTGACACAACACAGACATAACACCTTAAACTGCCAAAAGGTAAAGCAGGGCGCAACCACAGCAGCCAATGTCCTGCTTCTATGAAATGTTGTCAAGATATGCTAAAGCTATGCCACGACCCCCAGCGAGAGAGGAAGGCAAACTCCCCTTCCCCACCCCCCCACCCGGTCTGACCATGAGCTAAAATTCCTTCCGGGCCCCAAGTATGACGACTGGTGTGACCCTGAATGGAGGGGCAACACCCTCTAGCCTGGAACCTCAGGCCTTGGTCCCAAGTTGAGCATTGGCACACTTCAGTCGAAGCACCCAGCTTTGGCTGTAGCTAACACCCAATGCCTCTGAGGAAGGCTTAAAAACACCATGGCATTTAAGAAAAAAGCAGGGGGAGCAAACCCAACTAAGCCCAGAAGCATGGGAAATACCCATAGGTATAGAACATGGGCATAGCTACACCTAGATCATCCCTCATCAGTGTCTGTACAATTTCTTCTTGAAGACCTCAAATGATGGAGAATCCACAACTTTACTGAGCAGTCTTTTCCACTGCCTCATTATTCTAGCAGTGAAGAAGTTTTCCAGAAGTCTAATTTAAACTTGCTTTGCTGCAACTTCAGGCCATTGGCCCATATCCTCCTCTCTGCATCAAGCGAAAAACGGTGCTTTCCCTCTTCTTTATCGTAGCCCTTCAACTATTTGAAGACTGCTATCGTACGCCCTCTGAAGCGTTTTTTCTTCACGATTTGCTTTCCAAGTCCTTGGGTCATCTTTGTTGCCTGTCTCTGGACCTTAACTTCTCTATGTCCCTTTTAAAATGTGGAACCCAGAACTCCACACAATACTCCAGATGACACCTAACCAGTCCTGATTAGAAAGGCACTGTCATCTCCCGTATCTGGCACCTAATGCTTCTATCCATGCATCCCAAAACTGCATTCACCTTTTGGCAACTGAACCACCCTGCAGACTCATATCGAGTTCATGATCTACTAAGATTTCCAAATCCTTTTCCGTAGCACTGCCATTCAGCCAGGTGTCAACCATTTTATATTTGTGTTTGTCATTATTCCATCTGAAGTGTAGCACCTTGCACTTGTCTGCACTGGACCTCATCCTGTTAGCTTCAGACCCAGCTTTCCAATGTCAAGATACTTCTGAATTGCTCTCCCATCCTCCAACATGTTCAGTCCTTCCCAGTCTCATGTAATCTGCAACCTTGCTCAAGAAGCTTTCTATGCCAGTGTAACAGGGTGGCCTCTTCTTCAGATCTCCGCCAGCTGCCTTGCTCCTGGGGTAATCACCCGCTTCACTTACCTGCCACACCTTGATGGAAAAATATGAGTTGTTACTAAGGCAGAAGGCTACTCATTACCTGCCCTGCTGATAAGGGCCTAATACATGCTCCAACCTCCCCTCCACAGGTCCCATGCCTCACAGATGTTATTCTGGTGTTACTTCTCCAGCCTATGGCCAGAGCAAACTTAACGAGCCCTGGGCTCCCCCTGCTCATCTGAACACCACCAGGGATGTGGGGCTGGGGTTATAAGGCACCCTGACCCGCCTTTCACCAGGGAGCTAACTGGCCTGGCATTTCCTGGGGGCTCACTGCATCACCACCCTTCCCCAGCAGGGTGCAGTTTTACATCTTACCCAGGACAAGGGGTCACCTCTACCCCATAGCCTCTGCCCTTACCACCCGACTATGGCAGAGTAGCCTCTCAGCCTGAAGTTACCTCCTTCCTCCTGCAGCAAACTGCAGCCCAGCTTATATACCTGGGTCCAAAATGGCTGCCCTCATCAGGCACCTGGCTGCTGCCTGTTTTCTGCCCTTAAAGTGGCAGGCACCCAAGGTGCCCTGCCACAGCCAGCACCCAAATTATTAATAAAGGCGATGAACAGCATCGGGCTCTAGACAGACCCATGTGGGACTCCACTCAAAACCTCCTGGCATTTTGACATGGACCCATTAATAATTACTCTTTCCTTGCAGCTCTTGACCAAGCATCTATCCATCCACCTTATAATAGTTTTGTCTAGCCCACAATTCTCCAATTTGTTTATGAGAAGGTTGTGCTGGACCCTGTCAAAGGCCTTGCTGAAGTCCAGATACACTAATTCACAGCGTTCCCTTTATCCACTCCAGTAGTTACTTAGTCAAAGGAGATCAAGTTTGACGCTATTTTTTTTTGCTTGTGAACACAGACTTTGCTCCTTCTGATGATTGCAAATGGCCTTCCTCAGGAAATGCTGGACATATCAAGGTGTCCTCCTTTTTGCCTTTTTTTAAAGAAGGGCACTATTTTGACCCTTTTCCAGTCCTCTGGTACCTGGCCCATATATCCATAACTTCATGAAGATCATTATCAAGGGCTCTAAGATCTCCTGTGCCAGTTCCTTCAGTACTCTGGGATGAAGTGTATCCAGCCCTGCTGGTTTGAATTCATTCAGACCCAAAAGAGAGGGTCAGAGAGCTTTCATTATCTCATCCCTCAGCTTGCCCCCTTCTTTATCCAGATAACCCTTACTAGGTATCTGGCCACAGCTTAATTTTTTTGTGAAGACTGAGGCAAAGCAGCTGTTAAGCAGTTCTGTTTTCTTTGCATCTTCTGTTAGGAGTATCCCCTGGCTTGTTAACAGAAGACCAACAGCTTCCTAGGTCCTTCTTTTCTGGCCAACATACTTACAGAACCTTTTCTTGTTCTCTCTTAACATATTTTGCCAGGTGCAGCTTGTTCTTTATCTTAGCCTTCCTGATTTTGTCCGTGCAGGTTCTTGCTATTTCCTGGTACGCTTCCTTGGTGACCTGCCCATTCTTCCATTGCCTGTATGCTTTCCTTTTGCATTCGAGGCATTTTAAAAGCTCCTAATGGAGCCGCATTGGTCTCTTGCCATTCTTCTTGTGTTTTCATCATGTCAGGACAGTATCTTGTTGAGCTTCCAATACTGCCCTTTAGAAGCTCTCAGCCCTCCTTTATCCTTCAGTCTATCCTTCCACGACACTGTGCTTATTAAGTCTATGAGTCCAATTAATCTTCCTTTGTGAAATTCAGCATCCTAACTTTGTTGACCACATGCTTTCCCCGTCTCATGATTTGGAATTCTATCATATCATGATTGCTTCTTCACAAGTTGTCCATCACCTTCATATCCTCCACCAGTTCTTCCCTATTGTTCAGGACAAGCTCCAAGACAGATGATCCCCTAGTTGTATCCTCTACTTTCTGAAACAAAATGTTGTCCTCCACACAAGTTAGGAATCAGCTTGACATTTTATGTTTGGCTGTACTGTTCTTCCAGCAGACGGCTGGAAAACTGAAGTACCTCATCCATACCATCCCATAGCTTTTGAATATATTCGTCACCTATGACTCATCTACTTCCTTTTCCTGATTTGGTGGCCTATAATATATCCCCACTGTGATATTGGTGCTGCATCTTCCACTTTCATCTTGACCCACATGCATTTTGCTTTGCTGTCTTCTTCCTCCTGAACCCTGTCCTGAAACAGCATGCAACCCTCAACTTTGACATTCAAGTCATAAGAACTGTCCCACCAGGCCTCTGTGATGCCAATCAGATCATACTTCTTTTCACAGGCTGCAGCTTCCAGCTCATCTTGTTTATTCCCCATACTTCTCAAATTTATATACATGCATTGAACATATTTTGGATTTTGACCTACTCATTTCCCTTTTGCACCACTTGTTGCAGTCCTATAGCTCTCTGGCCCCTTCCCAGAGTTGATTCTTCCTGTCCTTTCACCTCTGGACTGTGTGCTCTGCTGCTGGAGGATTTCGATCACCTTCCCCCTCGGAACCTAGTTTAAAGCCCTCCTTTCTAGGTTGGCCTGACACCACCCATCTAGAGATGTTATTTTTCTCCACCAATGAGTTGAAGTACACATGCATTTTTGCAACCTATCATTTTTTAAACTCATAATCTAAGAAAATCTGAGTTGCAGCATGCATAATCTTTATTCTAGCTAGGCTATTTTATAATTTTTTTTAAATATTTAAAGCAGGGCTATCCAACTGGTAGCCTGTGGGCCACGTGCAGCCTGCAAGTTTTAAATTGCAGCCCTTAGGCTCCCACACAGCTGCTCCTCTCCTCCACAGCTTCAGCTGCAGCAGCACCTGAAGGCGGGACCATCCCTAGTAGGGGCAAATCAGGGTGACTGCCTCGGGCCCCATGCTTTGCAGGGCTCTGCAGACAATGTCGTACAGGCCCTGCCATGGCCGCCATGCACCACACACTTTCCGGCCGCTTGCCACCCCCAGCCCCACACGGGCTGATGTGCTCCGGGCCCCAAACATCCCTAGAGATGGCTCTGGCTGGAGGCTCCAGGTTCCTCTGCCCTCCAGCTTTCCCTGTAGGCAGAGCAGCACAGGGCAACCTACAATGCTGGGCAACCTACAGCCCTGGGTGCCTCAATGGTGTGGTGCTGCATGGAAGCTAGAGGCTGATAAGCTAAGGATGAGTCAGGACATGTGGCGAGGCCAGTGGTGTATGGTGTAACACAGGGGTGCAAAAAGCAACAGTGAAGGGGACAAAGCAGCAGGGGAGGGAGGGAGGATCACCTGGACACATGGTGCAGCAGTGGGGGCATCCAAACATGCAGTGAAGCGTGCTGCAGGCCCATACCTCTCCCGCACTGGTGTACCTGCTACTAGTGTGATCTGAGGAGTATGCAGGCCCTGGCCACTTAGGTGTTGGACAGCCTTGATTTACAGCATAGCATAGTAAATATAAAACCATTTGCATGTTTAATATAAAATATAAATAAGATACAAAATAGGCAGTATAGCAAAGATGGATCGATATACAACAATTGGAGCAGGTTGTAGGAAAAAAAGACATTTTCTCCACCATCGTAACTTACTGCTACCTGGCTCTGCAAAGAGATACTCCTTTTCTGCTACATAGTGATAAACAGGGTATGTGTGAACTCCCACAGTGTTGTGCAATACAGCACTATAAACCTGGTAGTGCGTAGGCAGGATTAATCACCGATTATGTACTAAACAGTGTAAAATGAGTCTTCATTAGTCAAAAATGTGTTCATAACACAAACTGCAGTATTCAAGTTAACTCAACGCAAGGTAAAATCCTAGTGAGGATGAGTCAGTCTGCTTTTACAATATAATTCTCTTTTAAGTTAACAAAAACAAACATACTTTAGCCTCCGTGCTTATGAAGAAAACCTTAAAAATGGGAGCTGGTTTGAGAACAACACAACAACTTCTGTTAGGCCAGAAGTAGACATCAGCAAAAAAAGCAGATCAGCTGTGCCATGATGCATCACAGCACAGCTGATGTGAAACAAACACATCTCTTGATGGTGCGAGATAAGGACAGAGGTGATCTCCAAAGGCTGTTTTGGATAAGTGAATATAAGAATGTAAGAATCGTCATTTACCGAGTCTGACCATACATCCCTATTGTCCAGTATCCTGTGTCACACAGTGGCAGAGGGTAGACAGGAAGAGAGAAGTTGGTATGACCAGGATTTTTTCTACTGCATCTCTCTCACTTGCAGCCTCCAGCATTTAGGGTCTAGGAAGTTCTGATTCAGAGGCTGTATCTGTAACTAACTCCCATGCTAAACAGCTACTGATGGACCTTTCCTCCAAGAATCTGTCCAATCTCTTTTTAAATCTGGCTAAACCATCAGCTTCTACAACACGCAGTGGCAAGAAGTTCCACACCTCAACTGCACGCTGGGTAAAAAAGAACTTTCTTTGGTTAGTTTTAAACTTACTACCCATTAGTTTAATTTTAGGACCCTAATTCTTGTATAATGAGAGATTAGTGAATAATAAATCCCTAGTTACTTTTACATCGCCATTTAGGATTTTTGTAAATCCTCGTGTTCCCACTCAAACATGTTTTCTAAACTGATCAAGCCAAGCCTCTTTAGTCTGTCCTCATATGGAAGCCCCTGCATACCATTAATTATCCTTGTTGCCCATCTCCTTACCTTCTCTAGTTCTTCTATACCCTTTCTGAGTGAGGAAAGTCCCACTTTCCCTGCTAACCCAAACACATACCTAGAGATCCCAAGAGTGGATCAGAGTAAATGGGGAAAGTGGGGCTTTCCCAGCTCACCCAGGCTCCTTCCATCCCTGAGTAGGGGAAAGCTCCACCTTTCCTGGGGATTCCCCAGGTCTCATGCCTCCACTCTGGGACCCACACAGGGTTTTCACACTTAAAAAGATTGCCCCTGGAGATCATGGGCAGGGAAACTTGACTTCACTGCTTATCTAAAGGCACCCAAAGCTTCCCTGGGGTGCCTCTAGTGTAAAGCAGGGAAAGCTGCTCATGTGCTCCAGTGGCCGGAGGGGCCTTCAAATTCCCAGGAGTCCCTGCCCAGGGTGAGCGAAGAGCACGGACTGCTTAGGATGTCTGTACTTTCCTAAAGAGCTAACAGATATATGCCACAATGAAGCAGCAAAATCTGTCACTACCTTTTTATGATGCCACTGATCTTGCTCTGATGTGACACAAGAAAGGGTAGGGATGTCTATTTGTTCACCATTTGTGCTCTCCTAAAAAATTTTATGGAGGCAAACATATCAGGCAACTATTGCTTCCACCCTTAGAGACTGACAACAGCCTGAAACAACAGATCTGAGGGAAACGTGAACTATTCATGTTTACTTCAAGCAAGGAGCGATCGACTCTTAATTGTAATGATTAAATGGCTTTCACCAAAAAGAAAAACTTCTCATTCAAGTTGAAAACAGTTGGATATTCCTTAAAACTGGAGAGAGCTGTTATAGTAAGGTATTCTTTAGCTTGATCAGCTAACTCCTGCCTTGTCTTTACTAAGAATTAACTTCCACTTGCCCTAACTCAAGTTAGTTTAACTTTAGGTAGTTAAATGAATCCTTTTTCTCCTTGTAAAGATAACGATTGTTTGTAAACTGCTGCCAGCTGAAGTCAAACATGGGAGGGAGGGGGAGTTAATATAAGCACTTTTTAAGGCTATGGCTATAGGCAGTGTCCTCCATTTTGGGGATTTAAATCAGCAACAGTATAGTTACTTTTTAAATGTAAAATTACATTTCACAGTTCATCTATAATTTTTTAAAAGAAAAATTTCTCACCTCTCAGATCTACTGTTTTAGTCTGTAAACTACAAGAGACATCATCGCATTATTTCTCAAATCACTTCCCATCTTTTAAGGTAATCTTGTTAAGCAAAGCTACAGAACATGTCTTTTTATTAATGATAATGCTTTGTCTACAAAAGAAAGTTGCATCAATTTAGCTCAAGTCACTTCAAAATCAGGTAAAGAAAATATTTAAAATAAATTAAACCAACCCTTCAAGAAGCTTTCATGGATGTTTCACTTGCCTAACTCAACTGGTTTACAACCAGTAAGTTAAAAATCATGGGCAACTTTTTGTATGGACGGGGTTTGAGTTATACAGAACAAGATGCCAGCACCCCAAAAAAGAATGGCTTTCCAAACCTTCATGAATCAGTCTGCTCTAACCTCCCAAAATATAAATTATTTTCCTCCACTACTGATTCACAGTATAGTAACATTTAGTGTCACTTGTAGCAATAGTAGAAAACAGGTTTCAGATAAAGGTTTTCCCTGTTGTTTCTGTCCCTTTAATAACTGCCTCCTTTGTTGCTACTGTAACCCTGAAACATCTAGCTTCCCTTCTATCTTTGATGTGCTACAAATAGGGATGGATATTTTGTGTGTGAATAGGGAGGTTAAAATTAGCTCAAGATAATCACAAAAATTCTACTGAGACCACCCTATGTAAGCAGACTGAAGACAGATGGTGCCTGTGTTCAGTACAGAGTAATGTTGACCACAGAGTTTCTGCCAATCACACACTTAGGAAAGAAATGAGCTCCATCTGTGTTTTAATTACTATAAGAAAACCATACAGTGTAACTGCCAGAGCTCCACATTTTTGTACAGTTTTGGAGATATGACCCACAGTTTTCTCATAAAAGGAGGTTACTAAAAAGTTTATATCCAATACTAGTGGTTAAAATATATTCTAAAGATTAAGAAAAAATGAAAGGAAATGATGACAGCCCAAGCTGCTTTTTCAAAAAAACCCCAAACCACCCCCGCAAAAAAACCAAAACACACAAATATTTTCTATAATACATCTATAACAAGTATAACTATTACAAATTAAATTTCCCTCAGTTCTTATTAAATCAACACTCATCCTCTCTCTAATGTACAAAAACTAAATTTTTATTTTTGTATTTTGCATAAAATAGTCTTCTAAAGGCAACGAAATATTATGCTTGGGGACAAACATAATTTTTTCTCCTATACTTCAAAAGTTATGTTGGACTTCAGACAAGAACTTCTCAAGACGACACTTTAGTTTAACACAAGGCAAACTAAGTGACCTACACATGAGCATGCAAAGTACCTTGTAGCTAACAAGAAGTGAAGCTATAACTCCTGAATCCCAGTCTAGTCCCATGTCACTTAAATCATCCTGCTTAATTCTAGACTGCTCCATACCTTTAACAATACACAGCAAGGAGATAGTTAGGGTAGATAAAAATCAACCATTTATTTTTTAATTAAAAAACGGATTTTTTAATATTTAAATCAGATTTTTTTATTTCATTGTATTTTTTTTTGTTAAGATGCTTTTTCAGAAAATAAACTTATCTTAAATTAAAGCTATCTTTATATATGTTAAAGCTCAAATATATCATCATGGAATAGAGATTATAACTAGAGATGTACCAATACACCAATCCAATGGGGGGGGGGAGGTATGTGCCCCTAGATCTGCGCAGGGCAGGACGGGGCAGACTGGATATTCCTGGACCAGCAGATCTGGGGGCATACACCCCTTCCCCCATGCCCTACCGGACAAGTGGTGGGAGCAGCGGCAGGAGCAACCAGACAAGCACCAGATGAGCTGCGCACAGTGGCAGGAGCTGCCCTGCTTCCTACATCTCCCCAATGAGCCAAGCCTCTCCTGCACCCGCCCCAGCCCCGGCCCCAGCCCGCAGCTGCGGCCCGCCCTGCCCCACACAGATCTGGGGGGTACACACCCCTGGTCCCTGGACAAACCACTTGTGGCTCTGTCCCATGCCTGTGCCTGGCCTTGCCCCAGCCTTCTTCCCTCCCTCACCGCAGGGGCCTTGATCTGCCTCGCCCACACTCCTTCCCTCCCCTTCCACCACACCAGTCTTACCTGCTGGATGCAGCTCTTCAAGCTGAAGAGGTGCGTATTGGAAATCGGATCGGTATCAGCCGATATGCCTCCTTAAAAATCAGCTATCAGTATCAGCCCCAAAAAACACTATCAGTGCACCCCTAATTATGACTTCTAATTATATACTATTTGAGACAATATATTCATGTAACCTTTTTAGAAGTTTTATAAATAGGTCAGAACAGGCCATGGACTGTATTAGGGGCCCAATCTTATGCGGTTCCCAGAGGTTCCACTATAGATTAGTAAAGATTAGAGAAAACCACTCTACACAATGGGACTCAGTGTTCAGCCTAGAAGATCCTATTAAGCATCTCTGTGATGCTTAGTTTCAGTTCTCAAACTGTGGATTTGCATTTCCAGATATCATAGGCAGACAAGGTTCTTTTGGTAGATGAGATCGATATCTTTTTATTAGACCAACTAAATAATTGGAACAATTGTTCTGTGCAAGATTTTTGGCACAAACACCCTTCTTCAAGTACAGGGAGAGTTTGTTGTCTTCAGAGATAACATCTTTGTTAGCAGCAGAGTGCCCGCCTCAATTCAAATATCCGCTCCCATGCTGCTCTGGTGCATGCGCCGGATGTCAGGTGCAGTGAGGCTTTACGCGCCTTCTGAAGGAGCCCTCGATTACCTCAGGGAGGGCCCCAAAACTCACCTGCCACAACTTTGGATGGATCTTCAGTGGTGGGGTCCCCTGAGGGTCCCTCAGGAATGGTCACGTCTCCTGGCAGATATATGCGGGGCTCCATCTCCCCTACACCCTGTACATGCGCCAGCCCTTGAGACAATCCTTTTGATGTTACATGGCTTGCCTTCTGGTCACCTCAATTGCTGATCTTTGTGCTTTTTTTTTTGGTTTTTTTGGGGGTTGAGTCATCAGTCTTACTCTCCAGGGTTGGACTTTGGGTGATTGGATACCTAACTCTCTGGCATACCTCTCTCTGGAGGCTTGATGGTTGCTTAGTGGCTTTGTGAGCCGCTGTTGCCTTAGGAATACTGCCTGTCTCTTGCTGCTGAAGGATCACGGGCAACCAACAACAAACAAAAATGAGAAACTCTATATAACAATCTACGCCAAGAGGAAACAAAGAAGTAGGCAATAAGGAGAAGCAAAAAAAAGAAAAGAGTACTGTTCAAATAGAAAAAAAAAAACAAAGAAAAAGGAGGGATCGTTGGGCTAACCAGCCCCTCTACCCTCCAGCCCTAGCCCATGACTCAGTGTGCCCCGCTGCACGGCTCCAGGCTCTTGCCCCTGCTGAGGTCCTCTTCGGCTCTTCCCTCGAGCCAGCTCCACTTTCATGTCTTGGTGCCGTTTGTAGCAGCTGTTGGGAGTCTTCGCAGCTTCTGCTGCCTCCAGCGTCTCCCCCTTCACTGGACCTTCACTAGCCTGCCGGTGCTGGTTGCAACCGGCGTGGTGAATCTTTGCAGCCTCTGCTGCCTCCAGCATTCCCTTCGGCTCCCTCTTGGTGTCAGCTTTTAACCTCTCCCACCGGGCAGCGTTCCCTGCTGACATCACACACCCATGCCGGCTCCAGCTGCAGATAAGCACAGCTGATGAGCCGCGCGGGTCTTTCTTCCTGGCGGGGCTTGTTTTGTGTTCGGCATCCTGAAACAGGTAAGTGGTCCTTCTTTTCAGGGTTTTCTTTCCGGGGTTGGGTTGCCACTGTCCCGGATTCCCCTGTGGGTAGGGTTCCTTGCTCGTCCATGTTCTTACCCCCGGGACAAGCAATATATGGAGATGAGCGCTAACAGACCTAATTAACCACCCATCAGCCCTCTTCTCTCTCTGCAAGTTTGTGTACACACAGTTAAGCCCTTACCTTTCTATAAAAGTGCAAAGTGTCAAGAAGTTAAATGAATAAAACATCAAGAACGCACTTTTTGTAGAAAACAATGATTAAATTGAGGCTTCCTGCCCATTGATTTAAATCAATTTGATTTAAATCAAATCTACCCTGGATAAAATTACCATAGTTAATTCCAGGAATATTTTAAATCATCTTCCATAGATATGCTATCTATTTATATTTATGAAATGAGTGATAGCTCACAAGATTTTCTAGTGGCATTTAAAAATAAAACTGCTGGTATACATATATATTTCCAGAAAAGTACAAGTTACATTTTTTATTTGCTAATATAGAACCTGGCTGATTTCTATTACGGAGTTCAAGACAATGGGCTTTGCAAAAACTACTAAATTTGTTACCAAGTCCAACAAAAAGCAAGTGTGTACTTCTTTCTTAAAACAGACCTTCTGACATTCCATTCATCATGTGCAGCCCTAATCTAACAATTCAATTATTGGTCTGGCTGCCATACTCCAAAGGTAAACTGCAAACACTAATATCCAGCAGCCAGCAGTTAGAGCAGTGATTCTCAGCCAGAATGCCGTTGCAGCATAGGGTGCCATGAGATGCTTTTAAGGGTGTTAATCAATGTAGTACTATCATGTGTGCAAAACCTTGTACATGATTCACAAGGTAAAACTAGAGATTTTAAAAGGGAATTCATAATGTCAAAACATTGGGACTTGTGGTCTTTCTGAGTTCTTTGCAACAGGATAATTGCTCTTTTTTTCTGTAGTCAGAAAACAAGCGAAGCCTAAGAGCTGGCATTTTTTCAAAGGGCACCTTGCCAGTAAGGAGGGGTGCCTTGAATCTAAAAAAGTTGAAAACCACTGAGTTAGCATTCACCCAGGATGTGAGAGAAGCAGGTCCAATTTCTATCTCACATCTCCCAAGGCATAAAGGTAGCCTGGGCTGAGTGGCTTTCAATCTGTCCTGAAGATGTTTTTCAATTTTCCATATGCAAGCATTCACTGGAGCAGGGTTTGGCATCCAGGTGTCCCTTTTCCCAAAGGCTCATCTTCATAACTAATTTTAGAGTCACTCTCTCTAGCTCAGTGAATATTTAACTATTTTCCACAAAGTGGAGCAGTTCCAAGAGACCCATCTCCAAATACCCTGTGACACTCATCTGTGAGGTAAAAGACGCTAATGTGGTTTCAAATCCTTATAGGCAACACAGGGTTCTCCCACATCTGAGTGCTCTAGCCATTCTGTTCATGGATAAAAGAAGGCAGACAGCACTGCTAAACATTTTGTCGCATTTCCCCTTCCCCTTCCCTTAAAAAATTCACTCTGAGTTGCAAACTGTTTCACTCACTTACAAACACACACACACAGATATTGCTATTAATTATATCAAACCAGAATTCTCACCTGGAATACTAATGTCACTGACAAATCCTGCGTGCAGTTACAGCAAGTAGCAAAAGGCTGACTGAGCCTGAAACTGAACTACATTTTTCATCTTTATAACCTTTTGAATCTAGGTTAAGTTACACTGGTGGGGCCATTAAGAAGAAACTTGGCAGTGTCATGGTCCTACTAGTTTCATGTGTAAACAACATCCAAGTTTTGTCAACCTCATGTTTTTCACGGATACTAAATTTAATTTAAAGGTAACTGGGGGACAAAAGAGGGAATTGCACTGCACCTTTATATATCATGTTACCTGAAAAATCTTCAGCCATACTACATCAGAGATGCTGAAGTGGACAATACACTTTCCTTGCTTATTATCTGGGTTGTGAAAGCAGACAATCACAATGAGAAAACTCATTTCTAAGTTACCACAGTATTAAGGTTTTCAACATTTTAAAGCCACCTACTCTCAGATTTTACACTGCTACAAGGCTCCAATGCTTCACTCCCCCCTACTTTGGAGCAACAAAAATGTTCAATAAAGTTATCTTCTTTCTAGAAAAGAAAAAAAAAAGACGACACCTCCACCTCCAGTCACCATAGAAGTGCCATCATCACAACATTTAGTAATAATTTCATGGCAGAAACTCAACTTTCACTTCTACTCTCATAACAGCAGTGTTGCTGCATGGATGCAATGTTTTAGAGGAGATTGTGACCGACTTATATTTTGTGAGAACTAATTGTTCAACAATGCTGAGAGATGCCATCCCATGTCAAAGCAACTGTATGCATCTTCCAGAGACATCAGCACTTAGAGTATATGGAGGAAAAGTTCACTAAGACAACTGTAATGTTGAAATCTCAATGTTATTTATTAGATGATCCATTAGGCTTCTCCACATAACTTTTGCTTTACTTACAAATATTTTTTCAAGTTTTGAAAGAATTCCCCATCCCTTTTATTTTTATTTTCCCTTAAATCTGAGGAAAATATTTTTTTAACCAGTTTACTCATCAACTGACTCCCTATACTTTTTACTATGAAGTCACATGATCATAGGAAAGTAGAGCTGGAGGGGATCTCATGAGGTCCTCTGGTCCAGGCAAGATCGTCTCTGACTAAAGCATTCCAGGAAAGTCCAAATTCAACCTGCTCTTGAAAGTTGCCAAGCATGGAGATTCCACAGCTTCTCTAGGTAACCTATTCCGATGCTTGAAAGCCCTCAAATTTGGAATGTTCTCTCTCATCTCCAACCTAAATATCCCCCTGCTGAAGCTTGAGGCCATTGCTCCTGTTCCTCACACCCACAGAGAAAAATCTCATCTCCATCCTCTCTTTGCTTAACCTCCAGGTATTTGAAGACTGTTATCAAATTCCCCGTCTTTTCTTCTCCAGAATAAACAACTCTAGTTCTTTCAAATTTTTCGCGTAAGCAGGGATCCTGGTTTTCCCCGATTTAAAAAAAAAAAAAAAAAAATCACAAATTCTCTGATAAAAATTTGCAAATTCTCTGTTATAAAATCCAAAATCCATGATAAAAATTAAAGGCACCCCCCCATCCCTGCCCCTCACTCGCCCCCACAGTCTCCCCAGTCCAGCTCGTGCCCCTTACTCCCCCCACAACAGCCCCACACATGCAGGCATAGGTGCAGGCACACAAACGCATGTACACAGACATACACATACACCCCAGCAGGTAGGTGTGTGTGTGTGGGAGGGGGCTGGGGTAAAGGAAGGGGTTAGGGATGTAGGTTGAGAATGGGGGAGGAGTGCATCTATTAAAGGTCCGCCCACAGCCCCACTAGTGCCCCTCACTCCCCCCCCCAAGTCTCCCCAGTCCTGCTCATGCCCCTTATTCCCCCAACAGCTCCCCAGCCCCACACACACAGACATACACATATACCCCAGCAGGTAGTTGTCTGTGGGGGTATGGGGGGGGGAAGGAAGGGGTTGCGGGGGCAGATTGAGAATTGGGGAGGAGTGCACCTCTGTGCCTTCTTCCAGGAGTGGGGGGCAAGGGCAGTGGTCCCCCTCTGCGGGCCACACATGCTCCGCCCGGCCGGGATGGAGGGGAAGCTCACATGCAGCAGCCACCACCACATCACTACCACTGGGGTGGGAAGCTGGCTGGGGGCTGAGGGAGCCAGGATGTGTTGAGGGAAGACAGAGTGCCTGCCAGCTAGCAGGCAGCCCTTGCTGCCACTAAACTGCTGCTGCTGCACCTCGCGCCGCTTGCCTGCAGCCAGCGACGGGAAAGCCACACAGAACGCAACGTGCAGTGGCAGCCGCTGCGTGCAAGCCCTCACTCCCCTCCCCCCCCCCCGGCCAGGCAAACATATGCAGTTCACAGAGGGTCATTACTACGCTTGCCCCATGGCCCTGCTCTCAGCAAATGGCACGGGCGCAGCAGTGCAGTGGTGTGGCGTGGGGGCAGCTGTCGGCGGCAGTGCGGTGGCGCCCATCAGCACCACTGCACCGCCACCACCATGCCCCGCACCACTTGCCCAGAGCAGGGTGAGGACAGCAGTACCTTTTAGGCCAGGGCCAGGCCTGCTTAGCTGGGGGGCTTGCATGCAGCAGCCACCACCACACCCTTCATCCTATGCAGCTTTCCTGCTGCCGGCCATAGGCAAGCAGCGTGAGATGCAGCAGCAGTGGTGGCTGCCGCGTACAAGCTCCCCCTCCCCACCCGGCTTGGCAGCACACATGTAGCCTGCAGAGGGGCACTGCTGCCCTCGCCCCCCTGGCCCTGCTCCTGGGAGTGGGCACAGAGCGAGCTGAGGTGGGGGGCTGGAAGGCACTCCATGTCTTCCCCCAACACATCCTGGCTCCCTCAGCCCCCAGCCAGCTTCCCCACCAGCCCTTCCCCGCAACTCCCAAGCCCCATTTACCTCCAGGAACAAAGAAGACTGATCCTCCTCCTGTGGCAACCTCCAGTAAGTGACTGCATCAGGTCCCGCCCTTTCCCCCTCTCCCTTCCCCTCCGGGCAGGGCTGGGGCTTTCCTGCCCCTTTTGCAAACAGCACTTGCAGGCTGGAACTCAGCCAGCCTGCAGAGCTCTTTACAAAAAGGGTGAAATCCGCGGGTTTCCCTGCAAAAAGGGAAAATCCAAGTTTTCTCCAATTAAAATGGGAAATCCGTGGTTTTCTCTGTTTTTCCATGGGAAATGGAAAACCCGGATCCCTGCTTATAAGTCTTGCTTCCCAGGATCCTAATAATTTTTGTCACTTTGCACTGAACTTGTCCACATCCTTCTTGAAGTGTGGGCCCCAAAACCGAGTGAGGCCTCACTAGTGCTGAATAGAGCAGGAGAATCGCATCCCTATATTTGTAAGTGATAATTCTGTTAAAACAACACAGTATGCACTTAGCTTTTTTTTTCCCCCCTCAACAAGAGCACACTGTTTGATCCTGTTCACCTTATGGGCTATTGTATCCCCCCAGTCCTTCTCTGAAGTACTGCAGCCTAAATAATCACTCCCTGCCTACATACAGTTATTCTATCCCAAGTGCAGGACTATGCAACTGTCCTTGTTGAATCTCATCTGATTGACTATGCACCATTTCTCAAGTCTATCCAGGACATTCTGGATTCCACCCCAACTCTCCAAAGTATCTGCAGCTCTACCAAACTTTGCATCACCTACAAATTTGCTAAGTGTACACTCAGTCCAATCATCCAGATCGATAATGAACATGTTGAATGACACCGGACCTAAGACAGGCCCATGGCAAACCCTACTTGATACCTCCTCCAAAACAGATGTTCAACCATTGAGGACTACTTGCTGTGTATGATGATCCAACCAGTTATGTATCCACCTTACAGTACTTTCATCTAGTCTGTATTTCCACAGACTGAGTACAGTGTTGTGGAAGAGAGTGTCAAAATCTTTCTGAAGTCAAGATACCTGCATTCACAGATGTTGTCACTTTATCAGTTAAATGTGACACCATGCTGGCTGTTCCTGATCACCTTATTCTCCCCTATGTGCTTCATAATAGATTCCTTGAGGACTTGCTCCATGATCTTTCCAGGTATTGAGGTAAGTCTGGCTGGTCTGTAATTCTCTCAATCCTCCTCCTTCCCTTTCTTAAAAGTTAGGCTCCGTTTTTGCCCTTTTCCAGTCACCTGATCTCCATAAGTACTCAAAGTAGATAGTTTATGGCTCTGAAATTACCTCAGCCAATTTCTTCAATAGTCTAGGCTAGCATTTCTCAACCCAGGGGTTGCAACAATGTACAAACGAATCACAAACTTTTAAAATGTATCAACAAACTTTAAAAAATGGATTCTCCTTTAAAAAAAGAAAAACATGGGAAACCATGGCTTTTCCCTTACAAGCTGGTAGAGTTCCAGCCTGCAAGACACTGCTTGGGCCTGTCCCACACACACACCCCTGTGCCCCGTACACTGTGGGGCTAGGCCTGGGTGTGGGGGGCAGCGAGTCGGGAGTGAGGCACGCTGGGTCAGGACTGGGCACTGATGTTTACAAATGGGTCCCGGTACAAGAAAGGTTGAGAACCACTGGTCTAGGGTCTATCCCATCTAGCCCTGCCAACTTGAAAACATTTAGCTTCTCTAAGTAATCTCTAACCCATTCTACTACTGTAGGCTTTGTCTCCTTCCCTATCTTTCCTGCCAACTGCACTTGTCCTCTGGTAGCTGCCTCTATATGTGAAGACTGAAGTAAAACAAAAGGAATTAAATAGTCAGCCTTCTCTGCATCATCCACTTCTAGACTGCCTTCTACATTCCACAGTGGACCTATGGTTTTTCTGGTCTTCCCCTTACTTTAGACATACTTACAGAATACCTTTCTATTACCTTTCATATTCCTTACCAGTTACATCTCGTATCGTGCCCTGGCCTTCCTAATTTTCTCCCTGCATGCCTGTGCAATAGTCTTATATTTTGTCCCTAGTACTTGACCGCATTTCCACTTTTTGTAAGTTACCTTTGAGTTTCAACTCATTGAAGAGACTGCTGTCTAGCCTATATCTGCTCCTAGCCAGACCTTTACCCTTTGCCTGGAGGATTAATGAGAACACCATGTAGGCCCCTATCCTCTTCACCCTTGCACCCACAGCCATGTAGTTACTTTTGATATATTTAGGGTCACCCCTGGCAGCACCATGAGTGCCCACATGGGTGAACAGCATGGGATAGTAATCAGAGGATTGGATGAGTCTTGAAAACCTTTCTACGATGTCTCAGATGTAGGCTCCTGGCTGGCAGCAGACCTCCAAAGCTTCAGCAGACCTCCAAAGCCAAAAGGTCAGGCTGGCAGATGGATGCCTCCACACCCTGTAGGAGGGAGTCACCAACCACCATGACTCATTGTTTCCTCTTGCCAGTTGTGCAACTCTGAGAGAAGTCAGCAGTATTTAACCTCTGAAGACAGCTCTTTCTGTTACCATTCAAATAAATATCACCATTTATTTGATTCTATTAGTAGGAAACTTCTGTTCTATTTCAAGCATCCAAATTGTGTTGAAAAATAGTACTAAAATCACCACATCTGGAGATGACAAAAAACAGATGCAGCTGTTGTTAAACAAGTCACAAAAGAGAAACATCTCAGCTGAAAGTACAATATAAGCACTACTGTGTGATTAACCTGTTAATACATGAAAGTACTTAAGAACTTAAGAGTACACTCAGTGAACTGGACTTTCAGTCAGCTAAGATACGCTGTATATAAGATACAAAACTACTGATAATCTCTGAGACGTTCCAGATATCTTCACATAAAGTGAACTGCAATAAATCTGGGGATTGGTCCCAGAACTCCTCCAAAGTTCAGTACAGCTACAAAGTTATCCATTATGTACAAGAGAAACCTAGATTTCTGCTCCCACCAATTGAGCAGACAAAGGAGTAAGGAATGATGAAAGATATCTTGCCATTGTCTGTGTCCACCCCCTCTACCCCACCTTTCCCAACAGGCAGAGGTGAAGCAGCATGGTAAATCTAACACCTTTTGCTCCCATGTACAATTCCATGTTGGCTACTGTTTTAAGTGAAGCATATGATAGTCCCTACAAAAGCAATAATTCAATAGCAGCTATAAAGTGGTCAGCAAACCTGTATCCATATATGCAGTTCTCTAAAGAACCCCCGCTCCCCCAGGAAACATACCCATTCTTTATGACAGAAGCGTGTACTGAAATAATTTTATGTTAAAAAAAAATCCAAAAACAAAACATATCATTATATTTAAATGTGTGCAACTGGCACCTAGCTGTATAACAGAAAAAAACCCCCCTGAAACTGCTGGCAATACAAAAAAGAACTTGTAACAAAGTACTTACAATCAACAAGCTACTTTTACATCAGTTCTAGGCTCTTACTGATAAATCATTCTGAAAAAACAAATCCGGACAAAAGTATGTCAGCTCTGGGCGCAAGAGATACACATTCAAATATAAGCCATATTCTTCAAGTACTTTAATGTGAGACAAGGATTTTTGTGGGTGAGACTCTTATTGCACTGCGCTGCATTCAAAAGCTTATCTAAGCCTACCCTAAACATGCAGTTGGTCTAATAAAAGATATCACCCACAAAAATCCACACCTCTTGCATATTTCCTGGGCCACGTTTCCTACAACATGACTCCAACACTACCATAAGTACTATAGAATAAATTATGGCATATCACTATAGCTATTGAGAGAGAACTGGTGCTAAGCCTGAAACTCATAATGAAACAACTTTCAGGGAGATACGAATTAGAATTATGCATTAGGAAAAAGATGCACATTTTTAATACTAAGATTTCCAATTTGTTGATCTTAATTATGGACCCCACTTGCAAGATAATGCATGAATTTATCATCATACATGAGTGACATAACTGCACTATAAACTTTACAAACATCAAGAGTGCAAGATGGATGCCTAATTCCTTTATCAACTGACTCTTTAAAAGACAGGCTGCAAAGGTTCTCCTCTAAAATCAAAAGAATTAACAGGTGGATGTGTAAACTACTTTAATTGATTTTAAAGAGAATTTCCTCCATTGTAATTAATCTACTCTGAAACAAGCCAAGGGCTATATGCTTAAAAAAAAGGAAAGAAGATAAAATCTACTGATTTTCTTCATCTACTCTAGCATAGTTGACCATTCGGTACACAACAGCCCTACTTCATTGAACTAATTTTTTACAGAATGAATTTCACTAAAGCAAATACTGGGAGAAAAAAAAAAAACCCTAATCATTTTACATGTTATTTGTCCCTGCCCTTGCCACCCAACTGATAGCATCTCTCTCATTTTCAGCTTAAAAGGAAAAAAAGGTCTGAAAAACTGTCAGATCTTGAGCCTGAATTTCTGCACTATAATAGCAAAAGTAATTCTAAAATATTTTGATTTTGAAATATAGTTGCATTTGTAAATCTTGCAAGACCAAGACTCTAAAATATGGGATTATTTTTAAGAATAATGACATTTTAACTTAGGTCCAGGTAAACTTTGGCCATTAAAACCAACATTCTGGAAGATACCAATATTTTAATATACTTTAATGTACTTACAAAAGAATAATCAGTGCAAGAGTGAGTTAAAGTCAGGAAAAGGTAGCTCACCACGAAACAGACTGTATTACAAGACTTTAAAAAAAAAAAAAGAAAATGGGTAACTCAGGAATGATGACTGCTACCTTGAGACAACAATGATCTTGAGTTTTAAAATGTTACCACTTGAGTTAAAGAAATAAAAAACACACTTCCAGAACACTTAAGAAACTAGTCAAATATCCTTTTCTGCTACAGCAACCAGGTGCTTCAGGGAACAGTATGAGCAGCCTCACAAGTGAATAAACGTGATACTATAATCTACAATTTTTCTCTCTTCCTATTTTTTTAATAGCAGGAATGGTGTTAAGACCTGATACAATCTCTTCTTCAAACTCTGTAAATAAACCTGGATACTCTTGTTATATAGTACCTGCAGGATAAAGATGGGGCAGGAATCCACTCTGCAAAACACAGGGCAGCATGAGACCCAGTGCAGAAGCACTGAGCACCATGGAGCAGCCCCAGGCCCAGCACAGGGGCTGGTGGGCTGGCAAGCACCACAGGGGAGACAAGTGGCTGTGTAGGGCAGGAATAGGGGGCAGCAAGCAGTGGCAGTAGGGGGGCAGGCACTGGAAGGGGCAAGTTGCAAAAGGGAGTAAGTGCCAAGTGGGTGGGTGAAACCTGACCCCCACTACCACTCTCTGCCATTTGCCTTCCTGTCATTGCTTTCCCCATTGCAGGGGCGTGGGGGAGGGGGAAGAGGGGAGGAGTGCACATTTAAGATGACCCCCAAATAATAATTTTCTGTGTACACAAGCTGGTTATTGGGGGGTCATCTTAAATTCAAAGATATCTTAGATTTGGTATGTAAGGTAATTCTGCGATGTCCTGGCTTGGGCTGGGGTGACTGTATTAAACCCATAAATCTAGATGAAGCCACATCATTGATTCATAGATCAGCATTATAACAAATTTCCATTTCAGGCAGTACGTTTCCTAAAACCCTGTTTCCATATAGGACAGAGACAGTTTACAAGAAGAAGTCAAGTCGAATCCTGGATTTCCTGCAATGCGAAAATATCCAAGTGTGGACGTATAGAAGAATGCAATGTGGAAGTACAGAATGTGGACTGCAACGTGGAAGTGGAACGCAATGTGGAAGAATGCAATGTGGAAGTATAGAAGAAATCCAGAAGTGTGATTTCTTAAAGCAACAGAGTAGCAGTCTTCGAGAAGTATAAAAAAAATCAAAATTAGTTAACAGCTCATATAGGTGCCTGAAGAGGTAACAATCATTAAAAAAAAATACAACAACCTAAAGTGGCTACACTCATAGCACTCATTAAGTGAGATACTACAATATTATATTAGCCAGAGTATAAGAATGTAGTTATGGTGAAGATTCTGGCTGTGATCTGTTGCCACTACTGCAAATTGTAGCTATGATTTCTTGTCTTTACTAGAAAGCCCATTTTGAATTAAGGTCACTTTTCCTCAGTAACTGAAATTTCTAAATTGCAATTCTGCCATATATTAGCCACACCAGGCTGTGACTGGAATATTTTTTGATTGCTGTTCAACTCGGCTTGTGTTCAAGGTGATTAACACATAACCAAATTGTCAGAGTTGAAGGATTCTTACTAAGGAAACACAATTCCCGTAAGTCTTCTTGAGGAAGATAGATTGAGAATAACATTTCCATTATACAGCTAATTTACATTACAGATAAAGATAAAAGCTACTAACTAAATTATAATATTAATTGTGATAAATTCACATGATAATCTTAGGATAAGGTCACAGCTTGCCACAAAGTGATCTTACTTTCCAATAACAATTGCTAGTGTTAATTTAAATTCTTTTAAACTCTATATAGTGATAAAGATTTGTCAGATTGTCTTTAAAAATATTTCTAATAAATCAAGACCATATTTAGGTCAGCATCATATCTCATTACCTTCAAAGAGAGCTGAAAGGGTCCTTACAGACACACAATACTAGATACACGTTACTATTTGCTATATTTACTATAGTATGGAAGTCCCAAAAGTAAGCTTTGGTTTGACCTGACTGGAGACAGAAACAAGTACTGGAATAACTGCTTGTTTTCAAACAGACAAATTATGCAAAGACTCTAAGTCATATTTAAAAATTCAAGCAAAAAACACCAATAGCAAAAATACTGAAAAATAACTCACCTCCTCTAACAAGACGGGAAAAACAGAATGTGCAAAAAGTAGGTTTAACTTAGGGTCTTTTCTGAGTTCAGCAAAAGGTAAAAAAATTAAAAGTATTTTAACCCCCCCCCCCCAAAAACAACAAACATTAAGACATCCCCAAGCTACAGTATGAATCATAGAAAACCAGGAACATGACTGAAATTGTTCACAGTTTTGTATAAAATAAGCAGCTCTAATCATGCCATAAAACAGTTAAATGTTCCAAGAGCAATTTAAACGCCGCCATTTCTCACACGCTGTGTCTTCTGTATCTGCTTCTGAGGTTATATGTTTCAGTTTACAAACATCATAAAGCCATATAAAGCATAAAGGAAGAGCAATGTGACCAAGCAGAAGTTCCAAAAGCAATAACTTGAATATTTAAGGAACAAAAAACCCCTACAGGTAGAACATGCAAGTCAACTGTAATCTTAATGATGTATTTATTATATGCAAAAGAAAATATGCCCCTAAAATAAAAAAAGTTTAGTTGGGATAGTATTCTTTACTCCAGAGCAGCATCTAACAATGGAATAGACCCTTACATGAAGGGTAGCAGCAGCAACATATATACTTATTAAAAAAATGCTATTTCTATGCATGTCAAAACCTGAATGGACTATAGAAATTAAATGGTCTCCAAATTTTTTTAAAAATATTTAAAGCATCATCTTGACTGTTATTAAGAAAAGTTCTTTCTTTTGACTTGTAGAAGTTAAAATAGCAATGTTGGCTGAGTCGCTTTATCATTTATTTTGAATCCAAAGCATACTGTGTGCTTTATAGTAAGAGAAGCACAGAGAAGATGCCTTTTGTGAAACGTTTAAGATCTAAACAGTCTAATGGAAACTGTACAATGAAATATGTTTAGTCCAAATTTTCTAAACAAGTCGAGAAGAATGTTTCCCCCTCTTCACATGAGATGAACAAACAGGCTTTTTTTGTTTAGTTTTGTTTTGTTTTTTAAAGGGGGGGAGGGGCACGGAGGGAAACACACACAACCTAATTAATATAAGTTTCCTCCACGACATTTTTTTCTGTATTAGTTTAGTTTTTATTTGGCTAAAAAAAGTTGCTGAAGAAGCTTCTCTCATTCCAGATTTTTAAAGATATAAATCAAGATACACTCCAAACCATACTAAAAAAAAAATCTAAAAAAAAAAAAAAAAAACTACAATACATAGGAACAGACTTCGGTAGAAAAAAAGGGAGAGGATATCAAGGAATTCATTTCAGTAAAACCTGGCTGCTGGAAGTCTTCTCTCAGAGGTAATTTTTTCTTTAAAATGTAATTAAATACAGAAATAAGTTAACATTTCATAAATATCATCTGCTGCTATACCAGACATTTAAATCACTGTAAAGGTAATGAAGAAATGTTGAAAACAGTAGTGAAATAAAGGGTTTGTATCTGGCTCTCAAACAATTTAAAAACTAGCTTTCTAGAACCAAGTGTTGTCACACAAGATCTTCATACAAACTGGACTTTTATAATATTTTGCACATATTTTCAGAGCCAACATACACAATAAAACCATGCCTCTATTACTGAGGCTGGATATAACAACTGTCAATAGAAATTTATGATGTCTAAGTCAATATATTAAAAAGGGTAACCACAAACAAAAGGTGTGCAGAAAAATCCCCACGTGAAAATTAACTGGGTAATGTAACATATTCAATTAAACTTTACCAACATCATCAAAAAGGTAAAGCAAAGGAAAAGGGAGAGGATTAAGGAAGGCATCACCTAGGCATGCCTTTTTGGGTTTTAAGAATAAAAATCTAACATAGGTATATCTTTTTAAGTTCACCAGAAAATTACCACATAGAGCTAGATAAGATACATTTCAGAAGAGCATCCCCATATACTTTCCTGAAATTTAAATCTGTAAAAACAGCTTTGACTTTATTCAGAATACACACAAATATTGTCTTTACATACAACCTGTCCTAAAAATGTGCTTTTGTTCTTTCTGAAGACACTTACTGTCCTAAAAGCAGGAATTATTCTGACTAGGTTTTTGCATGCATTGTAACCATTACCATAACAAAATCTTTGCTGACTTTATCAATGCTGCTTATTAGAAATTTGACAATACACGAGTTAGCTGCATGGTTTTTTTTAGTTTAGCTTCTTTTATATTTTATTCAACATTAAAAGTGTTTTGACAAGTTTAAACTGTATGAGCTAGAAAACTCATTCAACCACCACACACACAGACCCTCTCTGAATTTAGCTAGTAATGCAATGGAGGACAAAAAAAATTCCACCTCACACAGCATAAGGACATTATTAAATATGGAGCAAGAATCACTTACCTTCCAAGCTTATGAATTTCTAAAATGATACTAGACAATACAGCATATGGAAAGTGGCTTATGATCTTTAGCAAAGGGTGAATCATCTTCATGTAGATGCTCTGAATAACCCCTCTATGCATACTGACATCATCAGTGAAGACTTGGAGGCAGAGGATACTATGGTAACCATGCAATGTGCTGAGAGACCGAAGCCTTTAATTGCTTTAACAACTTCCTGGGGCTCTAGCTACCGGGCTTCGATTTGCTAAGTAGGAAATGAAGGTTGTCACAGAGGCAATGAGTGTGACACCGAACAGAGAGAACTCAATGAATCCTGAATCTATTAATTGTGACGTGACTTTTTAATGACAAGTGTCACAGCCTGAATCCATTACTGATATTCTTCTGACATCTGCAGGCTCTGCAGAAGTCATAGGTCAAGTAATAATACTGTCAGGTAGCAATTTTGTAAGTATTCCTCTGTTGTCTTCTCAATTGGCACATACTAGTATTATTATATTAAGGCAGATGTCCTTTTTAAAAAAATGAAAACTATGTTTTAACAGGGTTTGATTTTGAGGGTTAGTGGAGCTGGTAATAGTAGATACTGAAGTCCTCATTTACTAATAAGTCTGATATCATACAAACAGACATGCAGTAAAGCTTCTCTATACAGCCACTTCATATTTATCCTGTAGTCACGTGTCTTAGCTTTGATGACTATCTGTCAATACATTACTTGTGAAGGACAAAGCTCAGGCTAAAGAATAGCCTGATATAATAAAAAGCCTGCGTGTAGAAGTATCTATGGAATTCTTGAGCATCATTTCACATCTTGCCACAAAGGATTTATCCTGGTTTTCAGGGGCTTTTATCAGCTTGCGTTAAAAATAAATATATAAATAAATAAATAACCATATTGATTTGGCTAAGAACTAAAAAGGCAAGCTGCTTAAAACTAAATGTTTAGAAATGTTTTCTGTAGATTTCTATAAATTGTAAACACATTTTTCCAAAACCTGTTCCATTAGCTTTTTTCCAAAACCTGTTTCATTAGTTACAACACTGACCAGGGAGCAGTGTGGCAGGCATTCATCTTGGAGTTATTTAGTATCTTTTGGGCATGCATATGTGCCCCTTGCAAGCCATTTCCCACGCTGCTGCTCTGCCTGGGTAGAACTGAGCAATTAAAACTCCCTTCAAATCCGACATTCCCATTTTCATTATTACCATGAAAAAAAAAAAATCAACTTTTTTTTTATCTGTATCCAGTTAAATGTGCAATTTACCATCCCAGCATGCGTGTATATAGAACACGCATGTATATATGGATGTGTATGTATTATGTCTTTAAACTGTGACAAGTCTTGTCTTTAGCCAATTTGTGACGCAATATTAGTTTCTCCTCTCTTTAAACAAGAATCCTCCATCTTTTATTCGCTACGGGTCATCCCCTGAGAACACTGAGAGCTTCGAGAGATGTATATCTAGTCCCTTTCTTATCAGATTGGCACCATCCCCCCACAGGGATACTGTAGGTTGGGGAAGGTCATATATACATCCTATAGTTTAGCAATTATTTGAATAATTGTACTAAAAATTGTTTGGGACAAAACTTCTTGTGCCAAATGTCTACCTCATGCTCTTTCTTTACCTTTTCTTTTTTGGAACAGGGTGGGTGAGGAAAAGGACTTTCAACCAAAATGTTTAAGCCATTTCTGAAAGGAAAGGCAAGGAAAGGTCTTGTTCATAATCAAACAGTGTCATCATTTTGTTTGTTTGTTTTGTTAACTTCAGTGTCCTCAAACTTTGGGTCAGAAGTTAAAAAATTTTCAGTGTGGCCCATCCTTCAAGTATGTAGCCTTTCTGTGATAATCCAACTGAATATAACAGTTTAAAAGCCTGTGTACATGCGTGTTGTGGGGCAGGTGTGAAGGACGCAGGGTGGGGGGGGGGGAAATAAATCAGAATTTGCACTTTTGGACAGACTTGCTAAAAGGTGAACAAAGCAGGAATCCCAGAGAGGACTCCACTGTGAGATATTTCCTGACCCCTCTACACAGCATCAATTTGACTTCCAGTAAAATACTGTGGCCCATTCTGGATACCACCCTAAGGAAGATATGCACAAACTGGAAAGGATCCAAAGGACAGAAATGAAGATGATCAGGAGATTGGATAACCAGTCATATGAAGAGAGGCTAGCAGAGCTAGGAATATTTAAAATTGGAGGAAAGATGATAAAAGAGTGACACAGCAGTGTGAGAATGTGAAAGTTTGTCGTAGAGAGAATGGCAAACATTTTTCCCTGCTGAGGGAAGGATAAAAAGCAGTAGCTCTAAACTACAGGGAGGCAGATTCAGATTAAACCTCAGGAAACTTCCTACAGTATCAGGGCAGTTAGATATTGAACAAACTGCCTAAGGAAATTGTAGAAGTAATGTCATTTAAGTTTAAGAGCCACCTATATAGGCTTCTGACAGGAATGGCATGGTGGAATAAAATCAGCGTCTGTGCAGCAGGTTACACGAGAAGATCCTTGAGGCCCCTTCTAGCCTTATGTAATGGCACAGGGAGGCGGTACGAAATAAGAATGACGGGTAACCTAAAAACTGTGGCATTTCTTAAGTTGACTTTTCATCTTTATAATGTTCTTTTAATGTTGCTTGTATATGCAACACCACAATGTTGCCTTCAGTTCACCTTTTTTTGAAATCATCTTTTTTAAAATCCACCTCTTTGTAAAGTGATTCTCCATGCCTTAATAGTTCTTACAAACTCTACATTTCAGCAATATGTGCAAACAATTGTTGTCATCTTCTAACATATATGACCTTAGCCTTAATTTTCTGCTGGCTCACCCACCATTTATTTTAAGACATTCCAAACTGTTTTCTTCCACCTACTGTACAGACCTACTCCTCCATCTTCTGCCTAGGCTTGACCTCCTTAACATTCTAATAAAATAAAAGCCTTAGTCTATCTGTCTGTCTGTTCATAACATTCTGGGTCAACTGTACATGCGCCGCTGAGAGGACACATGCTGACTGGATGCAAGGGCGTTACAGACAGGGCAAGGGAGCCGCTGCGCTGCCCACCCCCCCCCCAACAACAGCTGGCAGGGAGGGGGAGGGGGAGGAGGTGGGGAAGAGGTAGGGAGGGAGGGAAGGGGGGGTTCCCATTCTGCTGCCGCCACCACACAGCCCTGACAACAGCCAGCAGAGAAGGGGAGGCAGCAGGGAGGAAGGGAGGAGAGGCGGAGGGGAGGCAGTGTCTGTGGCTGTGCAAGCTCCCCTCCCTGCCATTCCTGGGAGCTGGCGGCGGTGCGGGGTGAAGCGGCAGGGGTGGGGCGCACGGGGTCACACTGGGAGTGGCAGGAGAGGCCCCATGGGGCCAGACAGAAAGTGGGGGGGACACAGGGGTGGGGGGGTGCATTGGGCTGAAGGCAGAGGCTAGCGGGGCACACAGAGCTGGAGGCAGAGTGACAGCACTGCGGGGCACTGGGTGGTAGCACTCCATCCTCACTGCCCCCCCCTGCATCATTCATGACAGGCAATTTGCTAGTCTTCACATAATTTGCCCCAGTCTGTGCAAGATAATTTTTCTGTAGGTCCTTTGGTTTAAAACACCTTGATTCTATCTGTGCTGAAATTAAAATGTAAATTTGCCTCTACTTAGTTTGTTTATATATTATTTTAAACTTTAAAGCTACAGCTTGAGTTATAGCTGACATAAAAAAGACATTACATAAAATATAGCTGTTGCATATTCAAAGATTTCAAGGAGGTCAAAACCATCATGCAGCTGCACTGAAGAGAAAGCCTATAATGACAAGCTAGAGAGGGCATGTTTCATTAAAAGGTGAAAGAGGGGTCATGGGGGGGAAAAATAGTCCCAACATTCCCAAGGGTTATTACAGAGAGGCAGGAAATCTCTCACTACTGTCCCACCACTAAAAATAAGAAGCTTAATAAATGAACATACATTTTATAAATGAAGACAACAATTTAATTTTAACTCTGTTCCAAGTTGCATAGAATACATACCTATACATCATTAGATTTATATATCTTGTTTATTTAATATAACTATATAACACAACTTTGGGGTTCTCGCTTTCTCCCTTCATTTTGAAGCAATATAATAGGTATTGTTATACATTTTTACAACAAACTAAAATTAATCATGTGAAATTTCCTCACATATAAATATTTTTTGAACATGAACAAGAAAAATTTATACCTTTCTTCTACCTAATGTATGTTTAAAATAAATCATAAAAACCCACAAGATTTTAAGTTTGAATATAATTTTTTGTTTGGCTATGTAATTGATGGGGAATAGACTTAAAAAAAAAAAAAAAAAAAAGCAGCCAATATAAACATTTTAGTTGTAAAGTCCCAAAATGCCTGCAAATAGACCTGACTGTACTCCCACTACTGTTGTAGTTCTGCAAATGATACTTAAGCACTTGGCATAGGACTGAAAGTGAAGACAAGAACTATGAAGGCCTTTCACAACTCAGTTCTCACTACTTGTCCTCTCTAACTCTAATGCTGGCCTTCACCATACAGTCTTCCATATAATCCATGGACAATCTAAGCAACACATTTTTAACTTCTCCACATCCATATGGTCTCTGAACTACACCCTCTGTAGAAATTTCTTCCCTAAAATTATCCTTACAACCACCTCCTTTCTCTTCTTAAGACCCACTTCTGTTGTGAAATCAAATTAATGGCAACTAGGTTGAAGGAGAATTGAGGGTACCTACAAGTGATTAAAAAAGAAAGGATTGTTTCCTTCTGTTCCCTCTCTCAAATGTTGCTCATCCTAGACAATAAGCTCTTTGAGACAGACACCATGTATCTGTGCAGTCTTGTGCTACATCTAACACATCAGAGTGATAAGCATTGGAGTAAGAGTGCACACAGACACCCTTCATGTGCACTGAAGCCAAAAATTGAACTATGTTCTATATATCTGCACTTGTGCATCCAGCACGGATTAGCCAGTCACCTCTTATAAAATGACTTCCCAAAGTTTGTCACTAGCTATTTATCTGGTCTTGCTTATGCCATATCTGAACACATCTCAATTATCTATAGATTTCCTTCACAAAAAACATTTTAAGGCAGCATTTACAGATATGGAACCAAGGCAAAGAAGAATTTAATGAATTTTTGAAAGTCTGTGTTAGACCTAGGAACTAAACACACATTTTCCTAAATCCCAGGGCTGCAATTACATGATTAACTGTCCTCTCTTAATGAGTACAATTAATGAACTTTCACCTAAATTTTTAGGTTGAGAGTATAATATCTAGGTAAACACTTTCATAGTGCTACAACAACCATCTGCACTTACTATTGAGAGAAGAGGTTGAATGAATCTGCAAGAGGAAAGGTAAAAATCCATTGCCATTGGGTAATAAGAAGGTATGAAAGGACAAGTTTGAAGATTACCCCAATAAAAAATAAAAGGTTTTTTGCATCAGTGTTACACTAATTAGTGTTTAACTGAAAAAGTGAAATCTACAGGCAGTTAAAAGTGAACGTTAAAATTTGCTGGGGGAAAAAAAACTCTTGATTTTTTTCATGTTTGATTGCCTGAGACTTTCTCTTTTAGTATCCTTCATACAACACGTTAGCAGAGATGAGATGGAATTTGTATTTAAAACCGTTAGACATAAACAGTGATCTTTCCCCAGATTTATGCATTTTAATTTATAAGAATGAAGTTCCAAGTTTAATATCTGAATTAAATCTTAAACCCTAGTCTATACATTTATATACAAATGTCACCAAACCCATTTTTGAAGCACCGCTGCATATACCGCTTAACCATGATGAACAAGGGACAGTAAACACACTGTCATGCAGGTCAGATATGTAATAATAGTCTGGCTCTGAGACTTGTACATATCCTGGCAAGGAATAAGAGGGGTTAAGGAAGGTCCAACCAGGCCAATAAAGCCAAAAGGGCTGAACTGACAACACTCACTTTGGTAACACTTAGCATTGGTATCAACCACATGGGTCTGAAACATCAGTATTGCTAACAGAGATACAAAACACACCAGTGGTAATTCCTCTTGTTTTGTTCAAGGCTTCTTGATTTGTTTAGCACTTGGACAGCCCTTATGGTTTCCTTGGTTGTCTAAAGCAGTGGCTCAAACTTCTTTGTCCCAGGACCCATTTGTAAACATCAGTGGCCAGTCTCAACCCAGTGCCCCTCACTCCTGCCTCCTGCCCCTAGGCCCCAGTGTGAGGGGCAGGGAGTAGGTGCGGAGGTGGGGGAAACCAGCCCCTCACAGGCTGGACCTCTGCCAACCTGCAAGTGAAAAGCCATGGTTTCCCACATTTTTCTCATTTAAAGGAGAATCTATTTTAAAAGTCCGTTGATCCATTTTAAATTTTTTTTTCACAATCCTTTCATATATTCTTGCCACCCACTTTTGGGTCATGACCTATGGGTTGAGAGGCACTGGTCTAAAGTAGTTTGTTGCTACCATGACTGAGGTAATAAGTTTTCTTTTCTCATCCTCTTGGGATTTTCCTCCCTTTGTAAGACTAAATGGTAGACGTGACTGCTGTTCATCTTCAAACTTGTCTGGGTTTTGTTTTTTTTTTTTAAGATAGGTTCCATAGGCCTGTAACAACTAGCTGGTGATATTAACTGTAATAACTCAAAATGCCAGTGTCACAGAAATACGCAGTTTTTGACAGGCCCTCTCTTCTCTGCTCTACATTCGCTATAGGCAAGGCAGAAAGAATGCCAACTCTTTCCAGTATCCTTAGCTTTTTCAGGAGAAACCTAAAGGACAAAACATGCCTCCACAAACAGATCTATTTTTAAAACATACATATTTATGGTAGTCAGGTTTGCAAGTTTTTCTTGTTCCATGGATATAAACAAGTTCAGCTCTAAAGATCACACACTGAATAGTACCAATAAGGTGCTTCAGACTGCACAAACAATGGACATATTTTTCTAACAGTCACTAATGTAAAAATTAATAAGGCAAGATTTTGTAGGTGATATATTTACTGGAGGAACTTTATGATTGGGATAAAGCTAGACAAGCTTTTGAAGGCAAAGTGAATGAAGAATGCCCTGCATTTGAAAGCTTGTTTGACTTAATCTGCAATTGGTTGAATAAGCTATCGCCCCAAAAGATCGCCTTTTGCATAATCCCTGGACATCACAGCTACATCACTCCAACACTACCAAAACTAAGAAGCATTCTCATGAGATAGCCACAAACTCAGTAAATAAATGTTGCCACAAATTGATTGAAACCAATGGAGTTCAGCTTTGAATCCATTTTTAAATACCTGGAGGAGGATGAGTACACCTGCATTAGTCATACAATTGACTACTGAGCTTGCACAATACTGTGGCTGTTAGTTATATGGTAGCTCATAATGGGAATGTGCACTTGTATCTTTTGTAAAGCCAAAGACTGCAGTTCATAGAAAGGGCATAAACACTCCAAAAATGGCAGGTGGGAGGAGAAGAAGACATCTCCAAATGTTTTGTCAAAGAAAAACCTCATACTTGTTACTATAAAAAAAACCCAACACTAATAGGATGTTTGTCATTTTTCAGCTGTAACTTCTGATCATTCCCAGTACTTATGGGAATAGCTTTAGTATTCAGTTAAGAAGCTTACATACACTTGGGATATAAAGGCCTAAAGTACTTTAAAGCACATTTTTAGTGCCCCTACTCAACCAGAACTTGGGCCTTATATGTGGGTAAAATACAGCTAACTATACAGTTGTGTAACCATAAATGATACTTTGTTATGGGATAAAAAATTTACTAGAGAAAATATGACTTCACAAAATCAAGTTTTCACTTTCAGCTCAACTAGAATCTGGACTCAAGTTGGCCAATGTGAAAGACCTATCATGATAACACACTAAACTCATCCAGCTGGCTAGAAAGACATTCATAAAGCCATTGTGTGTAAACACACACACATCAGGTTGGGTTTTTTTTTTTTTGGAATAAATTACATAGTAATGTACATCCTCTCCCCCAAACAATGCTAAGCAGAACCCTTCAAGATGTGTATCCTCTATTCAAATACTAAGTGAGGAGTAGAAATCCCATTATTTGAGAGATTTAAAAATACAACCAACACTCCAATGTAATTAGGGAAGTACCAAAACTGTGATTTCTGCAGGAAAATGCGAAATCAGGTATTTCCTGTGAAAATCAGAGAAATCTACAAAAAATAAAAAGGAGTCTTACAAAAAAAGTGGGGAAAAGCAGGACTTCGAGTAAAAATAAAAGGTTTTTCTTCTCTCCACACCCCCAGCTACTGACTCGGCAACAGGGCTGCCCTCAAGTAGCCTCTCAGCCCTGCAGCCTGGGCAAACAGGGACAGGCCAGCCCTGCTTTTTTCCTCCGCATCCACAGCCACCCAGCCTACCTGGCAGGGTGGATTTGATTTAAATCAAATCCATTTAAATCGTGGCTTAAATCGCTGATCAGGAAGCCTTGATTTAATCAGTTTTCTACAAAAGGTGCATTTGTGTTTGATATAACTGTAATACATATTATTCACAACTCGGAGATGGATGTAGGTTTCGTTTTTAGAAGGTACATCCTATACATTTGTAAAGGAATGATTTATTTTGATATTTTTCAGATTAATTTTGAAGCTCATAAAACTGAATTATGACATTTAAATAGTTTTATTTAACTAAAACAACAAGTTTATATATTTTGGATATTTTTCTTCAAAAACAAACATATATAATTATTTTAACAAAACAAGCATATGTATTTTTGAATTTCTAACTCTTTTAGTTATGCAAAATGTGTTTTTAACAAAAATTGAATAGATTATCTCAGCCAGGTCAACATGAGAAACTTAAAAAATACTGGGTTATGCAGCAAACTCAGTCTTCACTTTCCTCTTCCTGTTTATTCATCAACTGGAAAAGACTGACAAGCTTTCCTGCTTTTTCAGTTCCCAAGTGATTTCTCAATTTAGAATGAAGTAGTCCAAAGGAAGAAAATATTCTTTCTACACCTGCAGAAGAAGCTACAGCTGTTAAAAGCTAAATTATCACTTCAATAGTCTCCGATGGCTTAAGTGACTTCCACCATTCACTGGTGTGACTTTCTTTAAAACCTCATCAACAAACATATATTTCTTGAATGGTTCACCCTTAAGTCCTGAAATATACTGTAGTTGGCATTATGGAGGGATGACTGCTGGATGCCCACGTCATAGCCAACTCGTCTTCTTCAGCAGTTAAGGATTGACCCTGGTACCGAGTATTGAGAATACTGGCATGAAATTGAGCTGGAGATGGTGCTTGATCCATTTTTTTTTAATGCCTGTAATTTAACTCTGTCATTGCGTATTTATCTTTTCAAGGTCTCCCTCAGTTCCTTCCAAATTTCAACAGCATCAGCAATAAAACAGCAATTTCAAAACAGTCCACTACCAATTTCCATCGCACATCTTGTTGGGAGAGTTAGTTTGGTTCCTCCTGCTTTCTTCAGAGCAGCTGCTACAAAGTGATTTTATGGAAGTTTTTGGCATTTCAACAACATTAGCCTTTTGTATTTCTGAAGCACTGGAGTCTTTGGGTGAGAAGTGCATCAATTAAGTGCTGCAGCCATACTATTAGCTTGGGGCTTTCTTCACTTCTAGATTTCTTTTCATCTTTGATACATTTGCAGCACTGTCTGTGACCAAACTATACTAGACATTTGAAGTTTTTTCACAGTTTGTTATAGCTTTTACTTGCAAGTATTCTGCAGTGTGTGCATTTCCCAATGTATCAATTATTTCTGTAAGGTAGACAGTCCCTGCTTCTGTTGTCTCACAAGCACATATTATTGGATCATTGTAGACATTGCTCCACCCAAGACTCAGGTTAACAATTTTCCCCTCTAGACGTTTTGCACACTGTTCAATATTTATCATACGCTTTACCCAGCAATATTGTCTCAAATAGTATATAATTAAAATGTATAATCCCTATTCCATGAAGACATTTTTGAGCTTTAACACATTGCAAATTAAAACCATCTTTATATAGGTTTCTTTTTTAAAAAAGAAAGCATCTTAACAAGGAAAAGTGATAAAATAAAAAAACATGATTTAAATTAAAAAAATCATTTTTTTTTTTAAATCATTGATTTTTATCCACCCTGCTACCTGGACCACCCTGCAGTAAGTGGGTGCTGCAAAGGCTGGGGGATAGGGCTGGAAGGAGCGGAACTGAGCCATGGCAGGGAGAGCAGGTCTGGGCCAGGGCGGGGAGAGCCATGTATATGAACACCATGTGCCCCCGGCGGCTGCAGGGGGCATGGGCTGTGCTGGCGGTGGCAGGAGCATGGTGGCGTTAAGTGGGGGAGCTTCCACAGATGCTGCTGGCACTGCCAGCGGGAGGGCGGGGATGGGGGGGTTGGCAAGCATTGACCAGGGGTGCACTGCTATGCCTTTTCATAAGGGGTGCACTGCCACGCTCAGGGGGTGCACGTGCATCCGCATGTGGCCTAGCCCAAGGGCAGTGGGGTGGCAGCAGCCCAACCCTGCACCCGCATGAGGCTAAAAGAGGAGCCCGGGGGGTCTTATTTTTCCCCCTGTGCAGGGCCAGCCAGGTGGGGAGTGGGGTCAGGCTGGACCAGTGGGCAGTGGCAGCCCATGTGTCTGCCAGCTGCTCAGGCCAATCAAAGGCATGGGCGACCGGGGGCAGGAGGAGGGGAGGGGGGGTCAGATGTGATCGGCTCATGAAATTGGAGCCCAGAGCCGGAGCAAGTCTGGGAAATTTGGCCCTGGGCTCTATGATTTAAATTTGAATAAATCCCTAAATATAATATGTAATCTAGAAAATAATTTTGTATGCCGATAACAACATGCATTAATGACCTAGCAGTAAAATCCTCCTCCTCTCATCCCTGCGCCAGTTCTAATTTCACTATTGCAAAGCTGACATTACCCAGTTATGCAAACAGTACAGATCATGGTACCAGCACTCTGTGTGTATAATAAATAGATGCTATTTCTTTCTGGTCAAAAATTTTAAAGCTGTTCTCCCATCCTACCATCACTTTATCTTAATTAAACCAGTTGTCTACAAAGCAATAATGTTTGGCTTTAATCAAGCAAGAATTCTCCAAGCCAAAGCTCAATAAACATTAAAAGATTAATGTTAATAACATGTTATACTTGCCATCATCTTGAATTTTTGGGCATTGTAAAAGCTAGCACTTTATAAAATGCATGTCACCAATTCACTCAGTGCTAAAAATTGTGCCAACAGTCACTTATTAGATCTGTCGTGTCACTGTTTCCTACTGTACCGACTGCTTTAATTATACCAGTCACAAAAATGGAAAAGAATGATAAGGTATATAGTACCAGTTTTTTAATATAGTTAATATCCCAAAGGCTCATGCTTAAAAGGGTTCCCTCTCCGCCAACAGTTCATAGTGCTTTTCTGGTTTAACTACTAAATTACTCTGTTCTTTTAATTTTATCTGAATGAATTTTATAACATCATAGGTAAAGATGCTAACAAATATCTAACAGTTTATGATACCCTGAAGAGTTAAAAATTCACATGACTTCAGAAGAACTTTGCAGCTGGCAGATAAAAGTGAATATTTTACACTCTGCAGTTCTCCAGCTTTTTTTGCAGTGTGCTATAATGCTTTTGTAGTTCTTTGCTGGGAAAGAACCCCATTACTTCAGGTGATAAAACCCAATATCTTGCCATACACAAAGCAGGTTTTTCACTAGGCCTTACTTGCAGTTTAAGTACCTGAAATTAAGCAGATGCACAGTGATGTACTTAATCACACTTAATACTCAGTAATAAAGAAAAAAAACAAGTAACTATCACATGCATTAATCATTTAGGACGAGTATGCATACATACAGTAAAAGCTCTGTTATCTGGCATCCCCTGGTTATTGAGCGACCTGAACACGTGTCCTTGCCTTGTTCGGGCCGCCGCTTCTCCTGCCCCTCCCTCAGTGTTGTCGCCCCTCCTGCAGGCCCTGTGGGACAGGGAGGTGGGCCATGCACAGCCTGCTATGACCCTGGGCCGTGGGGGCTCGGCAGAGCAGGCTGCTTTGCCCTGGGCTATGGGGGCTCGGAGAAATCGGAAGCGCCATGGTGGGCACTTCCAGTTTCACTTTTCCTTATAAGCCGGCATGCTGGTTAACAGAGCATGCCAGCTTGTAAGATGCCGTTTACTGAAGAGTTTACTGTATTACAGTATGTAAAAAGCACTGAAAGTTATTTAAGTTGAGAAACGTATCTATTGTTCTTTCTCAACCCCCAAGTGAGTCTAGCAAGCATGCACTACAACAGTAATTCTCAACCAGGGTGCTGTGGAACTCTGGGCTACCTTGAGATCTTTTCAATTAGAAGTGCACTGATACATCAGTCTATATCGTATCAGCACCAATAAAAGGAAAATTGACATTATCGGCAAATCAGCTTTTTTTGGCTGTTGTGGCTAATAATGTTGCTGATAAATGCTGCGTGCATGCATGCAGCCAGCCTGGCAGCTTGGAGAGCAGCAACCGGCTGGTAAGACTGTTGGGATGCACTCAGGATGGGCAGCAGCGACACTGGGAGGAGGTAGCCCCTGTCCCAGCACCACCGCTTCCTGGCCTAAGCACAGCTCTAGCCCAGCCCCACCACCGCTAGGAAAAGCCCAGCACCACCCCAAACCCTTACCCCATGCACAGGTCCGGGGGTACATGCCCACTATGTCTGTCCCAGGGGTGTATGCAGTGCCAGGAGCGTGCCGCCCCACCCTCTGCATGCCCCCCCGGATGAGCCACTCCCTGTTCTGTCCCATATCCCACCCTGGCTGGGCAACACCTGTACCTGCGCCTGCCCCAGCCTCACTCCCTCCCTCACCACAGAGGCTTCAATCTGCGCCCCCACCCAACAGACTTACCAGCTGAACACTGCTCTCCAAGCTGCTGGGCTGTGTATCAGCAATGGGACTGGGATCAGCTGATATGGCTCGTTAATAATCAGCTGTCTGTATTGGCCCAAAAAATCTTTATCGGTGCACCCCTATTTTCAAGTATGACATCGTATGCTACACAGTGTTAGCATGTTCAGTGTGCAAACACAATCCACAAGATAAACCCAGAGATTTGAAATGGGAATCCATAGCATTAAAAACATTCTAACCTGTTGTGGGCTTTCCGAGTTCTTTGTAACATAAGAATTGTTCTGTTTTTTTTTATGTCATCAAAAATTGAGTGAAAACCAAGAGCTGGTATTTTTCTAAAGAATATCTCAAGTCTAAAAAAGTTGACAACCACTGCACCACATGCTATACAGCATGCCATCAAGTAGTGTATTTCAGGCTCTTCCTCTAGCCCATACTGAGCTACATAGCACGTATCTGTGTCTCATCCTTACCTGAAAAGAACAAATACTGTGCTGTTTACAGCAAATGCTTTAGAAAAGGGCACCAAAACACCACATTCCAAAACTATGGTATAACGCTCACTTCATCTTGTTATTAAACACGTCAAGTTAAAAACTAAGCAGACTGAGAAGAGAATAATCTTAAGAATCAGTTTTCACAAATTTTAAGCAACACAAGAAAACAACCACAGATTTGATCTACATGAAAACCCCCAGACCTTTAACTACAGAAGGGGATACAATTAAAAGTCAGAATTTAAACCCTGTAAAGATATTTATAATGAAATCAGCAGCACTATTTCTTCAAAAGAAAACTGTCTTGTTGACTGCTCATCTGGAGAATATACAAGTGATTTTTTAAACTCAGAATGTTATGTTTTGCCATCCAAAATAATAATGCTACTCCAATGTGCCTGACATTGAACATTCAACATTGGTGCAGTAGGACAAAATAAAAACCACCCGTTGAGAGCAAAAACAAAAATATAGAAAAAAATTCACCACACTTATCTTGTACATAATATTCTATAAATTCTGATGAATCAAGCAGTGATTGGTCTAAATATATAAAAAATAAGAAATTTGGATTAAAAGGGAACAGTATTTTCATAATGACATTCTAGAAAGCATTAGTAACTATGGACTCATTCAATAAACTCAAACTGCATGATGAAATTGCTATGTATGTATGAAAAGGAAGGGTTTACTGAATTGCAAAGATGGGAGAAGACTGGGACAGGCATACTGTTTCCCACCCCCACCCCACGACATCAACTGTTCTACACAAGTTAAAAAAGTAACCCCTACATTCCTCTTAGGTAAATTCCCTGATCATATTTGTGTCATGGAACATATATGCATGTAGACAACATACAACAACCGATAAGCACATAGATGTATATTTAAACAGTTATGAATAAGTCTGTTTTTTCTGAGAAGCCTTCACCAGTGTAGCATGACATCAATGCTTCCAAGGGTTTTTAGGACAACATCCAGATGGACTCACTGCTTATCCACTTCTTCCACATACCACTGTGCACTGATGTTCACTTGGAGTGGGGGTGGGGAACGCAAAGGGAAAGCAGGAACAAATATACACACACACACATTTCTGAGAAAGTTCCCTTGTTTCTCACTATGCTCAGATTTTCATAAATTTACCTTACCCAGTAAAAACTGATCTGATAATTCAGACATAAAGTTAAAGAACACCAAACAATGAGAATCAAAGCTTGGTCATAACATACTGAAAAATCCCAGACCATAACTATATGCAATCTGCACTTAGTTATTCCAATCCTTATTGCACAATTTTAAAACTCCTAAAATATATCTACTTTCCTAAAGTATGCAGGAATTTCGTTAGGATTCTGCTTAGAGATTTCTGTCTTAACAGGTTTGCTTTGCACAATACAGAGGGATTTACTAAGCAAATGAAAGTCAGCAAGAGAGTCAAACTACACTGTTGCTTTGAAAATACTTATTGTGTTAAGTATTTACAACATAACAGGCACCTACATTAATATATCAATATTCAAATGTACACAGAAAGAAAGACATTCAGTAGATGTTTCCTGTAGTTCAACATGGCTTGGAAGATTAAAGCGTGCACCTGAATACAGCTCTACAATACCCATATGCATTTTACTGCTTGTAAACATTGATCCTTGAAATGTACAAGCAATTTTTCTTGTCAAAGACGACCAGACTTTCCTTTCAGAAACACACCAGGAAGATAGTAACATCAGTGCACACTAAACCACCTTCCTACATTTATGAAGGTGAGACTGTGCACATTTATAATGAATGTGAAGCAGCCAGGCATTTAGCAAGAGTTAAAAAAGACTGATTAATTATACCTCATATTTCAAATGTTAGACAATCAAAAGTCCCATCTGAACCCCAGTATTTTGTTGTTCCAGTCAAGCAAAGAGATCCCAGAGAACTATTCTGCACTGCTAATATACAGAACTAGATGTATAGAGAAGTACCCAGCTGCCTAGTTGCTTGGGCAACTATAGGGTACCCTTCTGTGACCACTCCCATTCAGTGCACATGCTGGAACGTAGTAGGACAAAACTTCCATTCACAATATCCCAGGACAGAGATACAGCTTCACTACTTTTTCATTAGTGACAACCAGCAAGGAGTTTTTGCCCCCTAGTCCCACTGTCTAGCTGACTAACAGTTAACTGAAGTTTAAACCAGAGACGAAAGATGCTGGGTGGTCAGGCAGCAGCCAGAGTGGATGGTGTACTCTTTGATAATCCTCACTATGTACATAAAAGAACTCTAAGGGATTCTGTTGGATCCTCCAATAATTCTGCTCTTGCCTACAGGCATGTTTTGAATATCCAGATTTTATATCTCCATATACAATACAGGCTAAAGTATTTCCCCTTGGGTGCAGACCATGCCATAACTATCCATGCCTTGGGACACGTTCAGATTTGATTACCACAATAAAAATTACAGTGCGTTTGTGATGATATGCAGAGACTCTAATATGCTCTTGGCAAAAAAAATATTGAGTTCACATAGGATTTCCAAGCACCAACCAGAAATATTGCTCTAGGAACAAACAGAAAGAAAACTATAAAGCTAAGGAGTGTTATTATCGTTTGATTCTAGTGTCTGTCGCCTGTTTTTTAATGGCCAAGAAATAAAGTTCTCAGAAATAAATGTAAAAAGGGGATTGGCCATATGACACTTTTTTTTTTTAAATCTTTAAATGCTTTCTTGATTTACAGTCAGATAACTGTAGCAGAGTGCAGAACCCAGGATAAATCAGCCCGTGTGGGGCCCAGACGTAGTGGCATTTGGGGGGGGGGGGGGGCAGGTGAGTGGCTAGATGCAAGGACAGCCGAGCTCTGTGGGGCCCGAGGTAGTTGCCCCGACTCGCTCCCTGCAGGGACGGCCCTGTTTACAGTATTCTACAATTACTACATTTGGCAGTGTTTCACACATGGAGCACATTATATTCCTTATATTTGCTCTTGATTACCACATGCTATAACCCTTTTCTTGCCTATAACCCACACCTTTCCCCCCAAAACCAGCTAGGGAAAAGTGGAGTGTGCTTTATATGAAGGGAAAAGAGATCCTATAGGTCTGAAAAAATGGCGGAAGGGAGAGAGGGGGAGTAGTGGGAGTGTTAATTGCTGCAGCTCTGGGAGTCATAGCAATTCATGCTGTCATCAGTTCCAGCCCCACTGTGCCAAATTTCAGAACCAGTGGGAAACCCCCTTCACCAGACATGTAACAGGATAGGGCCAGCATGCATGGCTGGTCCACAGGCAGACCTAGCACACCAGGTCCAACCCAGCATATGGCCCCAGACCTGACCAGGCCAAGTCCAACCCTACACGATGGAGCTATAGCCACACACTGGGGCAGACATAGCATGCTGTATTCGGGACTGCACACTGGCTCCAGGACCATCTGCTGGGTTAGACTGGCACATTGCTCCACAGCCAGCACGTAGCCCCAGAGCCAGCATGTGAGGTCAGACCAAGTATGCAGTTCCCAGCTCGGCACATGGAGTTGGACTAGTCGCACAACCCCGGACCTGGTGTGCTGTGTCAGTCCCAGATGGGGTCCGCGGGACTGGCAGCAGGCTTTGGAGCAGGCTCAGCTCCCAAACTGCTGCCATTAACGTACCTCAATAGTAGATTCTGCACCCCCCTTCCCCTCTCAGGCTCCCCCTAAAAAAAAAAATAAAAAAAAAAATCAAGGTGTGTACAAGGGGCATGATATATGCTAGAAAATATAGTAATTTCCAAATGTAAATGTGAATATTAATTTTGATCAATAAAACCCTTTATTATTTGGATTACCTTCTGTCGTAGAAACTATGTTGTCTCAAGTACTAACTGCCTGGCCATCAAGATTAACACATTGGTTGCCAGTTCCTGACTCTTCAATTGTGACAAGAAATCCTCCAATAGACAGCATTAAAATGCTAGCATTTGCTTCCTTGCTTTCATCTATGAAAGAATTTGTTTGGTTATTTACTTAATAAAGGGGCAATTCAAGGAGAATAAATAATAAAAGGGGTAATTTACTTTGTGTGTCTAAATATACTTTGCACAGTACAATAATGAAGGAATAAACTGCTGGCCTTACATTAGAACAGAAAATGTTTTTTTTAAATGGTTCCAGGGTAGGAAGGGATGGAGATTCACCATTTATCTAGCACTGAAAATTTCAGTGGTATGGGAAAAATGAAAGGAAATGTTATAAGAGAAGTAGTAAGAATAGAATCTAGGGAATAAATTTAAGGCAAGTCTTAATGAGCATTCCCTTTTGCTTGTGTGTGGGAGATTCTTCCTGACATCTCAGATATCATTTAAAGCAAGTTATTACCTTAAACACATACACTGGTATTTTATACAAACCTTAAAAGCATGTAAAATTAAAAACCACTAGAGCTGTGCAAAATTTTAGCAGCTGTTTTGTTTTGGAGGTGTTTCAGCCCATTTGAGCGCCTGAAACACCGAACCCAAAATGAAACGGAAGGCTCCGAAATGTCTTCAAAATGAAACGAAACTGTCTGAAATGTTTCGGAGGCACGCTTGCGGAGAAACAAACTCAGAAGAGGGAGGGGGAAAGAGAGAAGGGGAAGGGCTGCTCCGATTGACATCTGTAGCTGGCCAGTGTCTGTGATCTGTCCCTGAGGTTGCTTCCAATCCCAGTGTTCTAGGGCAGGGACAGCAGCCTGCTATCATCCCGCATGCAGATCCAGAGACCCATGCTCCCCAGGAGGGGTCTGGCACAGCCCTGCAGCCCTCCTGGGGAGCACAGGTTACCAGATCTGCATGCAGGATGACAACAGGCTACCATTACTGGCTTGGACCAGCGCTCAGCACAGTGTGCGCTGAGCACCGGGAAGACTGGCATTGCCACTGGCCCCAGCCGGCAGCAGCAGTGTGCTCTCATCTTGCATGCAGATCCGGGGGCCTGCACCTCCCAAGAACAGTCTGGAACAGCCCTGCAGCCCTCCCGGGTTACACAGGTCCCTAGATCTTCACGCAGCATGACAGCATGCTGCCACTGCCAGCTGGGGTGAGCAGCAGCACCAGTCTTCCCATCACTCAGTACGGGGCGCGCAGAGCAGACTCAGGTGCTGCCACTGGGCCCAGCCAGCAGTGGCAGCATGCTGTCATCCCATGTGCAGATATGACCCCCCACCCCAAGTCTGGTACAGCCCCGCAGCCCTCCCAGGGAGCATGGGCCCCCAGATGTCCATGCGGGATAACAGCATGCTGCGGCTGCTGGGACATGATATGAGTTTTGCTCTGAACAGTTTGGGGTGAAGTTTCACAAAACCCCCTTCACCTATCTCCTTGAAACTGACCAGGCTTCATGCCCTCAGAAGGGGCTACCATCCCTGCAATTTTCATCCAATTCAGGCAAGAAATGACAACATTATAGGCATTTTAGTGATTCCCCATAATAGCCTATGGCCGAAACACTGAAAGAGCATTAAAACTCCAAAACAGATTTGGCCAAATCAAAATGGGACAGTGATACAAAACACTGAAATGAATCACTGTCCCTCTGAAATGCCAAATCCGAAACGGAAACAAAACATAGTCCTTTTGCACACCCCTAAACACCACCACCACCACACACATATCAAGTTGTCAAGAAGTAATCACAAGTCAAAGGCTAACTAACAAATGAAACACAATGGTTAATGAAAAACACTGCAATTCAGAAAAATCTATGACCTAGAAAATAAACTTTAGAAACTCATACTATCAAACGTCCCTTCAGCTGCAGACTAATGAAAAATGAAAGGATTCTTTTCTAAATAAGTTACCAAAGAAAACCAGGCTATGTTTTGCCTCTCGTAACTGTGGAACAAGGAGTTTAAGTAAAGCAGACAGTCTCCTTTCTTCCCCTCCCCTTTATATTTCTGTGTCAAAATGCATTTTACTTTCAGAGCTAGATTAAGAATATAATTCAGTGGAAATATGTATAGTATACATTTTGTAACTACTATGAATACCTCAGAAGTTTGAGAACAAGAAAGAAACCGACAGCTCATGTACGGCAGAAGAAATAGCCTTGGAGGATTCGGATATGCAAGATACCAGATCTGTTTTAAGATAAGATCCAGTTAGCTCCTTTTCAAGGTCTGTGTTGGTGCTTCTTTTCTGTCAGGTACATTAAGTTGCAGATAAAATCTAGGAGTGTATTTGTATTTTTATGTCCTTTCAATATATCATATTTAAAACAATGTATATTTTAAGCCACACAACAGGCAGTGAACAACTCCTATCCATGTAAAAATGGAAGTTGACAAAAGCTTCAGGGGTTGAAATAACTGCCTATTCACCTGCCTGGGACATGTGATATTTAGGCCAAGGCACTTTTTAAAAAAAAAAAGCAATTTCCCCTGTCCTCATATCAACATTGGATTGACAGAAGAAGCAGACTCTCCAAGGCTGACAGATGACTGCAGCTGTACACCCTCATATATCAGAAGCAAGAACACTACCCCAGGGCAAAACATGTATTGGTAACAGCAGCCATTGAAATGTATGAATGCTAAATTATGGGTGTGTAATGCTCGATACCCATGCAAACTGGCACACAATTAACTCAGCACAGCTCAGAAAAGGACCAATAGATTGGATTTCTTTAATCTACTCAGCAATTATTCCCAGCTTCTAAAACAGATAAATCACACAGCCATTTTGTCTTTTACAAGCCGTCTTGTTTTTTTTTGTTTTTTTTTTCAATTGTGAAATGCATTTGGAAACTAACAGAACACTAACACATAGCAAAGTATTTAACCCCCTTCCCAAGAAAGCACTTACTGAATGAAGATCTGAATGACCCATAACCCATACAGTTAGCGGAAACACAGATATGTCGATTCCATCCTTGCAGCAAGGATTTAAAAGAAGTATTCATTGATCAATGACAGAGTCCAAACTTACTTGATATCCCATTAGCGGTCATGAAATGAATGTACCAAAACAATCTAGATTTGGAAGTATTCAGAATTCAATGTGCCTTTTAGTGAAATTTAAACTTGTCATACTTTTCAGAGTTAATGGGCAATAACTACAGCCACCAATTCCTAAAATAGCATCTAATGAAACCTATTTAATAAACCAAATACAGTGTCTGAAACTGCAACATTTCAAGCTTGGAACTATTAATTTTCAAATGTATAATCACAGCAGTGAATCAGTATTTTCAAAGATTTTTATACAGGACTGGAGCTGCTAACATGGATAAAAACTTAACCTATAGATCAAGTTCATCTTGGATCAATTAAAAATGAGGCACAAGTTACAGTATTGAACACTTATTTTTACTGTGTGGTTAGAACCTGGAGACACTGTGGTTGAAAAGGCTTATCTGAAAACCTTTGTCCTAGACTAAAAGCTATGCTTCCTCTTCCACTGGAAGTCCAGAACAATTATAGGAAGAGAGTCTGCTCCTGTAAAAGTTCCCATTGATGACTAAAGCTAGACAAATTACAGTGAGTTAAGGGTTCTGTTAGACCCATCTGCTGATAGTTAAGCTACCCCGATTTAATTTTCACTTACCAAAATAGCTGTAGAGGGGGCACAAGGATAGTTTTTGCAAGTCCCCCATTTCCCCCACATTTAATTTGCTGTAAATTGCTTACTTGTGCTCATATCCTGAGGTAGGTATTTTACATTATCAGAAAAAGATGTTCTATTCTATGCTAAATTTTTCTAGAGCTTCACTCAGTTAACTCAAGGAAAAAAAGATACAAGGATGAAGACAGTTTTTATACTGAAAGCACTTGCATTCTATGACAGAGGACTTCTAAATATCTCTACCAAAAAACCAAAACAAAAACACCAATTCAAGTTTGGCTTCTGTAATTTGCTCAGATAATTGAAAGTTACTTAACAGTTAATTAGGCATTTAAAAAGCCAGAAGTAAAGCATGTGCAAAAAAGGATGCAGAACTTCTGGAAACTTAAATAGAAGCCTACCTACATGTATAGGAAAGTGGTCCAATTTTTGAAAGGCCAACTCTAGACAAGCACTTTATGTAATATACATTTTGATGATATAGCTATAAAGATGAGTTATTTTTCAATCTTCCTGTAAGTAAGATGAAGAGACATAAAATGATCAAGGCATAAACAAACAAGTGGACCTCTCATGTGGAATATTTTCAGTTAATGGGTAATGCTTCCCATTATGAGGCCCAGTTTCCTGTTGCTTATAACTTTACCTGATTTTAACTATTTGTGCTGAAGTTTTCTGTGCTGGATTTTTAACTTGAATTCACTTTGAATAAAAAAAAGAATCTCAAGCAGAATCCTGAGATAAGGCTAGAGGGAGGGGGGGTTGAAACACTTGACATAAATTTTAGACAAGAACTGATGGCAAATGAAAGCACTCTCCTCACACAAAGGTCTTTTGCAGTCCCAGGGAAAACGCACTCACATTTGGCCAAGCTATCTACATTTGGAAATACCACATCTTGCTCCAAGTCCATACACCTGAGCCAAAGGCAGAAAGAATCTCTTAGTAATCCCTTACTAGGCCAAGGAATACCTCGGAGGAAAAACTGCACAACTGCAACGCAGATAGGACAAGAGCTGGATTGAGGATGGGGCATGTAAATGGGAACAGGGAGACATGTCTTCTTGTCTCCACAAGGAAAGGGGAGGTGAGGCAAGGCAGAGACTGCAACTGGTGAAAAGGGAACAAAGCAAAGGAGAAAAAAAGGTAAGACTAAGATTGTCCAAGAAGACATGAAAAAGGAGAACCTGGCATGGGAATTCAGAGAACAGGGCCAAAGAGATAATGAGGGGAATAATAACAGCGGGAAAAGATCAGAACTGACTGGACAAAGAGAATAAGGCGAGATGTCAGGGAAAAGGGAAATGCCACTGAGAACGGACAGCTCTGGAAGTGAGACTGGAAAAAAAATAGCCAACATGGACAAGTGGTTGCATTTTGGCTGTAACCAAGAAACTGCTCTAACTTGGGTAGAAAAAGACCAGGTACAAATCCAGGGGTGAGGGCACAGTGGTCCAGTCATAGGATCAAAAGTAGGGCTGAAAAGACCTCACAAGGTTATCTAGTCCCACCCCCTGCTCAAGGCATGGTTTCCTTCTGTGGGTTTAATCTCCAAATCCACAGTGTATTACCTTAGCATTTTAGCACAGACCAAGTCCACAGAGGTCAAGGTCTTGCACTTGCTGTGTTCCATGTAGTGGACAGCATCCCAGATCACATTCTCAAAGAACACCTTCAGTACCATACAAGTCTCCTCACAGATCAGGCCAAAGATACACTTAACACTTCCACTGCAGACCAGATGGTAGGTGACCGCTGTGATGATGCCTTAGATGTGGTCTCTCAGAACCTTCTTGTGGCACTTCCTGAGCTCCTTGCCTCCCAAGACCAGACATCCTAGCTGAACCTTCACTTTCATGACCATCCCTAAGAAAACCATCCTAGCCACGCATCCTCTCAACTTGGAAATTTCCACGAATGGATATTCCACAACTTTTCTGTAGCCTGTTCATATTTTTACTACCTTCATCATCAGGAAGTTCCTCCTAATCTTCAGCCTAAATTTCCTCTTCTGCAACTTGAGGCCATTGCTCATAGTTCTGTCCCCTACAGCCACATAGAAAGGCCCATCTCAATCCTCTCTATACTCATCCTTCAAGTGTTTCAAGACTTATCAACGCCCCCATTAGTCTTCTCTTCCAGACTAAATAACCCTATTCTTTCAGCCTTTCTTCATATGTCTTGCTTCCCAGGTCCCTAATAATTGAATAACTGAACTCTTCCCAATCTGCCCACAACGTTCTTGAAGTATGGGGCTCAACACTGGATCCAGCGCTCCAAATGAGGCCTCGCTAGGGCTGAACAAAGAAGAATCATTTCCCTTCATTTGCATTGCAAGTGGCACTCCTTTTAATACAACCCAGTATACTCTTGGGCTCTTTTGCAAAAAAAGCATACTGTTGGCTCATTCAGTTGCACCCCTGTTCAATTCCTCCTCCATTCCTGACATCCACAGAAACCAAAGACCTAATCCTGTTACAACTGGGTTGTCTGGGTCCTCTTCCACAGCTTAAAGGGCAGCCAGCAGCCCTTGCCAAGTCAGCTGGGAGCCCAGCACCAGTCAGGCTGCCTGGCCCCTCTTCCTGCACTGATATGGCAGGTGCCATTGGCTGATTACCCAGCCAAGAGCCCAATCCTGAAATGTGACTAAAAGTGGCTGCAAACAGAAACTAAATATTTCAAGAACACTATGTATAGCTGAGGAAATCTTGCAAATTACTGCAAGATGACAGTAAACAACTTTTATGTAAATCAAGAGCAGGGCTTGAGTTTAATTATACCATTAAGCACTTTTGTGTGCAAGTCATTTTTGGAAGACAAACATGTCAACTTGACATTAGGAAACTTTGCTGTGTTTATTACTTCGTACAGGTCATCCTGTAAGAGAATTCCAGTTTACTCACTACTGCTTTGTATTTATAAAATAAGCTTTTGTCCGTTAAGTTTTTCTTAACCATTTTATCACTTAAGGTCATTTTCTAACGTTAGTTTGAAATTCTTCAAGCCACTATCCAGATCATCTTCCCAGCTTTTCTCCCTACCACTGTGCAGGGTTCCAACAAAGCCATGGCACACCATAATGGACCAGAAGTCTTGAGAAACTGAATAGTTCTATAGTGCACTGGAAGCTAATATCCACTCACTTCCATGAATTTAGATGTCTTCTGAATTAGATTCAGAAGACAAGGTGCTCCTACTATGACTGATTAACACATAGAAGTTTAATGTACCACAGAACTTTGCTATTTTCATTAGCTGCTTGCAACACTTTTTGGAGGATTTCTGGCACTAAGCAGCCAGAGACTCTACTACATTTTTCCAGGCTTCTGGTTCTCTACATCTACAAAGCCACCCATGTTCAGGAAAGCATCCAGCAGAGCTCCTATTCTAGATCCGACTCATTTCTGATGGCTTCAACGTCACCGTACGGGGCTGCCGCACACAGTTTTATGTATGATGTTCTCTATCAAAATTCTAGATTATTATTTGTTTGATTGATTTGTCAGTTCCTGCAATTTCTAGATAGTCACACACAAACATATCTCACTTGAACTCAAGCTACTATAATATTTGTCTCGACTTTTATTTTAGGAAGAGAGAGAGAAATCTAGGTTGCGGTGTTCATAGTAGATGCTTCTTTAACAGGGCAGTAAAATTTACAGTAAAATAGCTTAAAAAACCCTAATTAAGTTTGCATTAAGATATGGTAACAACTTTTTTTTTTTTTTTTTTTTTTATAGATTTTCTCCAGCCTGAGATGCATCATGAATTCATCGCAGCAGGTGCTGCACAGTTAAATAATTCTGAATCAAAAAAACCTATAAATAAATCAGATTAGAAAAAAGAAAAGTCCAAGAACATATCTGACAAAGTACCAACAACTGACTTAAAAATATCAAAAGCTCCTTTCCAAAGTAAGTTACACAAAAAAAAGGAAATAAACCAAAACATTCATGGACAGAAAAAAAAAAATGATTCCCTCCTGGAGCAGTGTGTATGCTTAAATAGCACATCTAGTTTATGAGTTAAATCAAGCTCTCACACTAGCTATGAAGGGCACACTCACCCACACAACTAAGGGCCAAATTCCATGAGCAGGTGGGCCTGAGGATGGACCAAGTCTGGAAACAGCAGAAAGCCTCTTCAAGGCTAGTTTTTCAAATTGGTTGGATTAAGTTCTTCTTAGGCTTTGCATGTCATAAAACCTACTTGCAATTCATTTCTCCGCTGGAAGCCAGTGCAAAGAACAATCCTTAATGGTCACAATCATTGAATACATTAATTGCTATGCTGCCAGCTATAAAGATGCTTTGTTGGTAGCTCACAAGAAAAATTCCAAAGGCAAAACTCTACATTACAGTAACAAAGTCTTTGTTCAAACAGACAAGTTCTGCTAAGTTATAAGCATCATCACCTTTTGCATCAGATAACTGATTCCTGAAGACTGCAAAAGACAAAGAACTGTTCATATGACAAATTCTCAACACAGTACGACACCAGGACAAATAGAGAACAAGTCATTTCACTTCCACTGAAGTTAGGTTCAACAGCCAACTATTACAGGTTTGGTACAAATTTTCATTCACATAGGTCCCAAACTCTAAAACACAGCGTACCACAAGCATGACAAGTGTTAAGTTTGATATAACAATGTTACTTGGGAAAGATGACAGAAAGCCAGGGAGTTAAGGGCCTCAGATACAAGTGGCGCAAGCTTGAAAAAAAATCTACTTTCACAGTAAGACTGAAGTGAGCTTGATCCACTCTTCAAATTTTTTACTGGATCACAGAAATGCAGCTGTGGATACATGTGTCACTGTGGTGGAGTAAGTGCTTAATTCTGGGGTCCAAAGCATTAACAGCTACTAGAAAATCATTAGCAAAAGATAACTAGGATAAACTGAATGGGACCTCATCTTTGACCATGCTGGAAGGAAAGGGGAGTAGATCTTGTGTATCCTAAACATGAAAGATGTTATCGCACACAAGGACCAATACTGAACTTCACAGGCCAGGAACAGAATATTGACTAGATCTCAGTCAGACCAACATGTTATTCAGATTCTTATTGATCTCCTCCACAGAGTGCTTAAAAGTTCAGTGACTTACTTTTGATCTAGACTTTTTTACTTCATGCCCACTGCAGTCTAGGATCACCTCAAATGTTTGTTTTAAAACTAGAGATAGTCCAGCTTCTTCAAATTTTCACCAGCTAGCATCTGCAAGTAAATACTCATTGTATATGTCTCTGATCTCAAAAAACAGCATTACTATCAGCCTGCATAAACTCTCTATATAAAAGAAGTCAGTCTTATTTGCAAAGGTTCACACACTATTTCCTCTGAAACCCCTTGCCCAATTATTTTAAATTGAGGTCATCATTAAACCATGAGGTCTCTTGTACTGATAAAGACAGGTTTTGGGCAGAAGCCAAAAAAGTCAAGCATTTCAGACAGCTAGATAGAATAAACCTTAAGTAGCTTATTGACAATCTGGTCCAGAGACAGCTGAGATCTGCCAAGAGTGCTACATTCGTTTACACAACAATTTAAGGATGTTCAAAATACAAATTCTACACACATGCGCAGTTGCCATCAATCAAGTTACTATTTGTGCACACCACAGCAACAATGATTATGTTCGTGAAAGCATGTGAATATTTCCTTTTATGATTGAAGGGTGATACAATCCTAAAGGGATGAGATTCTAGAGAATCAAAAAAGTGGCACAATGTATCTGGAAAAATGCCATTTAAGGGGATATTTTTATTTTGTATTATTGCATAAATACACTGATTAAAAGTTGAAATGCTGAGATAAACATTAACTGAGAACAGAAAACATGTTTTACATTAAAACATTAAGGGATTACTTAACAAAAGATTCTGTGAAACCTGCCCTAAGCTATCACCCAAGGGAACACAGACAAAACATACCACACTGTTAAACAAAAAGGTATTCACATCCAAAAGGTAGAATATAACAATATCTGGTACATCTAGGAATATCCAGTATTCTTAAAGGTTGACTATCACAGATACAGGGCTACCTGAACATCTGACCCCTTCAAATCTCTGAATGTACAACCAAGGAGTCAGGCTCTGTATCTTTACTCATTATGGGATGGAATTCTGCACTTCATCTATGCTTAGGTTGGCCTGGGTCTGTATCAATCGTTCTGGCCCAGTGGGTCTAAGCTTTAGTTCTTTTCTTTGGAAGCATATGGCCAGTAGTACACAACATCAGATATCTTTCTTAAAACTAAAAGTATTGTTTATTTTATAGCAGGAACTAAGTAATTTAGAGAGACAGAATTTGAAGCAAGCCATCTATAGGCCCATAGGGATTGTTTAAACCAAAGATTTTGGAAGTCCTGGAGGTAACCCAGCCAGGTCAATATTTTTCATACACCCTCAACAGGAGTCCTGTATCTCAGTCTGGTTCCTCTGAACCGCCACACCCTTTTCTGAGTGGGTATTCCCTTGAAAAGGTTCTTTTGATCATCAGTGTTGAGGGTCTTTTCCTAGCAGCTTTAAACTAGTTTGTACATTAGCTGTATAGAAGGTGCAAATTTTTAAACTAGCAATCCTTAGCATTGCCTCTAACAACTCTCAAGTGTATATAGGGATGTTATTTATCTTGTCCAGGCTTTTCCTTACTGTTCTTTTTTCAGACACAGTTAAGGGTATTACAAGATCATAACATACAGTATTCAGAAGGTACAGAAGAGTTCTAAAGCAGATCTTGGGGATACCAACAGCAGTCTTTTGTGGAAAAGGTGTTATTGTACCATAACTGAAGGAAACAATAAAACATTTACAACAAAAATATTTTTTCAGTGTCTTAAAAAAAATACAAGCACCATTCCCCAGGACAAATTAATATAGTTCTATATTTGGAAGAAACCTGATGTCACACAGAACTTTCTCCCTTGTCCTAAAAGTAGAAAGTGACCATTTTGCATCTACTGCTGTGAATTACTGACCACTTACAACGAGAGATATAGATTCTCCTCATCAAGGAGAGTTATCATCTTTCTTTCATATGATCCATAACTTTAAAACACCTTTGACACAATAAAATTATTAAGGTCTGTACCGCAAAGGAAAGACCATAATAACTCACTGCCACCATCACAGCTTGTGAATTATGGATCATATGAAAGATAATTGCCCTTCCCAAGTAAATTACATGGGCAATTTCTTATGGAATTAGAGGATAGTTTTACATAAATCACTGTGCCTTATTAACAAACAATGTAAACCAACTTGAGATTCTGTGATTGAGTCATAAAGGATAATATTTTCATGGCTGTGCAACCCTTTTATCAGAACAGCACCTTCATCAATCTGTCCCTAGAGACTGGCCGTTTCCTGAACAGCACTGGATTTGTTCAAAGCTGTCAATCATTGGCAGACCTCTTGAAAGAGGAGTCACCATTTCTGTAAGTTTCTAGAACTACAAATAGGATGCTACAGAATGTTATTATTTAAAACAAACTTGCAGTAAAATGACTGAACTATTAACTACTGTCTTCAAGACTGCTTTCAGAGATAAGGACCTTAAAGTAAGATGACTGGCAGACGCAGGGTTGGGATCAGGTGGGGAGTTAAACACACACATTTCCTGCTCATTCTATTAGTAGGCAGGAGCATTGCTGTTTATTTTATACCTTGGAGAGACCGTCCCTCTAAAGTGAAGTGTCAAGCAAATACCATATTTACCTAAATATGAAGCAAGTCGTCCCCATCCCCCCACCATCAACATGAGGGAAAAAGCCCCTCCTCTTAAATTAATAAGGTTCCCTTGCATGTGAAATACACTATCTATCATTAAACTGCTGCCAAAAGCAGCACATAGTCATGGAAACCAACACTTTGTTGATTAAACAAGTTGATTTAACGCAGCCAACACTGAACACAATTATAAAATATATGGCCCATACTGGGCAAACATGCTGATGGGAATGTTGGGTTCGGTTAGGTTGGGGTGTGGTGTTATTAATTGTTTAACCAGTAAGTGCTGGAATAACTGGTTAGCTTACCAGTTATCCTTTAGCTCCAGCCAAGTTCAGGTTGGCAAGAAAGGGTGAGGAAGGAAGCCCCCTGGTGCCCCAGCAAGACTCAAAAGGCAGCAGGCCAAGCAGAAAGGGGGGAAGGGGGGGGTGGCAACAGAGCAGGGAGAAGGGGACTAGTACCCATAGCTTAAGAGGAAAACAGGGAACAGACTTATCAATTAAGCAATGTGCTGCTTCTTCACAAGTGCTGCCTCCCTGCCAGTGCAGGGCTTCACAAGCCTGTGTTGTCTAACTGGGCTTGCCTCCTCCCCCACCTCAAAAAGCTCCAGGAGCAGCTCCCAGCAGCAGCTGTGTCCAAGCTGCTGTGTTACTGGTTAATTGTTTAACAGATATAATTAGAGGAAGTTAAATTAATATTTTTTTTGACATTTACATCTCTAGTGTGTATGGCCCTAAAAAAAGGGGGCAGTTGCTCCCTCAGAAGGGAATGAGCACCAGGCCTGAAGGTACTGCAATAACAGGCTGGCACTCGGAGAGGCTGGAGCAAGCTCTGACACCCGCCCCTGATGCCAAAATCCTCTTCACTACCACAGCTGAGTTGTGCCTTGCTTTCCCATTTCCAGTGATTCCTGTTTTTTCACCAGCCTTAAATGTCTGGCAAACATCACCAAACAAGGCCCCAAACAGCTCACCCAATATCCCTCTGTTGGACCCTCTCTCAGCCTGTCACATGTTATTAGGGTGGGCTTCCCCTAAATGAGGTGGTGCCAGACCAGGTGGCCCTGTGCCTCATCTGTATATACATTTCTGGAGGATCCCAGGACGCGTGACAAATTCACTCGGCTCTAGTCTTGAGTGGTGAGCTAATGAGCATATAGATCCTTTGTGGGTCTACTCCTTTCCAGGGAGTAATCTGGAGTGAGCACACATACTGAGCAGTGTTGAGCTGTGGGGTTGCTCTGGCTTGAAACACTGTAGGCTCTGCTGAGGTCCAATTCAATGAGCTACATGGTAAATTATCAGCCTTTTGGCTCTGGACTAATATCTTGCAGTATACACTATATATAAAGTACCACTTAAAAGTGTATTTATGGAGTACCTGTGCTAAAATTTGCAGCAGGTTTCAAAAAAAATGTGAATTGCATCAATTCTGGATGAACTAAGTCTAGGTAGCTCCAGTATATGTAAATTACTACAGGTATATTCAAGTTCAGTATTTTCAAATTTGCCCCTCACTTCCACATGCTCAGGGAGAGCAAGGCCTGACAGTAAGGAGAGGGAGGTGTTGCAGGGGGAAGAAGCCTGGGGATTGGGGAGAGGGGGTGGCAGAGGGCACCTGTGCACCCAGGTTTAATTTTCCCTACTGTAGCAGTCAACAGGGGACAAATTCAAAGTAAACCTCCAATAAATTAGATTCTATTCCTGGAAAATTATAAGAAAATTATAATTTTTCCATTTATAGAATCTAAATTATTGGGGATAAGGGGCATCTTATATTCAGGGTCAGTTTATATTAGACTAAATATGATAATAATTACCCTTTTCCCCCCCTCCCCTGCAAATGTGAACATTAGAAGGAAGAGATATATCTCTTAGATATCAAGATCCTGAACTTTATGTATCTGGATTTCTAATCTCCACCATGCTAAGAATGGTGTTTCTAGCCCAATACAATGCAATCATGTACTGGCCTGTAATGCCAACAAGGAATTCAGTCATTTGACAGACAATCTGCTTCTTAATGGCAAAGCCAATGACGTGCACTCACCTGCCGTTTGCAGGTTTCCCTTTCCAAAAGAACATATAGCCATCCCCCTCCTCCCTCAGTTGGCCTTCATCTGCATGTCTGTTCTCAGTGAGAGCAGCAATATCTATGTATATACCTTTACTGATTTGACCAAAGCCTTTGACTCTGTTAACCATGGGGTTCTATGGAAGATCTTATTGAAGTTTGGCTGCCTGGGGAAATTTATCAAACTCCTTCATGGCCAAATGACTGTCAACTTACTACGAAGTGGCTCCGTTATGGAGCCCTTTTCCATCTGAACCGATGTCAAGCAGAGCTGTGTGATCACACCAATTTTCCATCTTTCTTGTGGTCATTAAGACGCTCATGCATGATTGTCTACCATATGGCATCAACATCAAGTACTAGATGGATGGGAACCTTTCCAATCTCTCCCACTTCAATGCCAAAACCAGAGTTACTTCGGCCTTGATTGTGGTGGAACTTCAGTATGCTGATGACTGTGCTGTTGTTGCACGTACTGAGGAAGACATGCGGGGGCCAGAGGAAACGCTTCAAGGACAGCCTCAAGACAAACATCAAGAAGTGTGGCACTGACAACCACAAATCAGGAAAAACTAGCCCAGGACAGGACTATGTGGCAACACCTTGTGAGATAAGACACATCTTACTTTGAGGAAAATGGTCTCTCTCTGGAGGCAGAAAAATGACAGGAATGGAAGGAAAGGAAACAAGATCATGACATTTGTGGTCCATCCCTCCCTTTAACCATCACCTGAGGAATTTCACTAAGAGTCTGCAACTCTAGGATCAGCCTTCTTAGCCAATGGACTCATCTACAACCCTTTACTTGACCCATGGAAGTGATCATCGTGGACCATGAGGAATCACTGCCAACAACGATGATGCAATACTACAGATTTCAACTACTCAGGCTCAGAACAGTATGTATAAATGTGAAACGTTAAAAATAAGTAGTAAGACTGGCTTCATAGTCAGATAGGTCCTCCTCTCACCATCTTCCTTGTACTCTACCCTTACAAAGTGCTATGTGCCCTGCTGTTCCCAGGGTACAGACAGACACACTTAGATCAGCAGTACTCGACCTTCAGTATGTGGGGCTCCCCACAAGTCTAAATGTTTGGTGGCAAGGGAGCAGTGACAATGTTAATTGCTGCAGCACTAGTAAGTCTTGCTACAATGCACAGGAGTTTTCAAAGAGAAGTTGACAGGATATATTTTCTACTTATGGGCAAAACAACACATTTTCCCTAGCCTCATTGTTGGGTCAAATTTTTTCAGGGCCAAAAAGAAAAGAAGGAAAGCCTGAAACCAACCTGTCAGCATGGTTAGTATTTGGCAAAATTATGACCAACAGAAGATAATATGTTACAAGGGAAACCATTGGGTAACCATAATACCAGAGCCTACACCCTTCATAAATGTAAAAAAGTATATTATTTAATATCAATGTAGTTTTATGTGGGTTCATTTTAATTGGAATTTCAAAGACACTTAAAAAAAGAGAAAGAGCTGAAGGGAAAAATATTTGAAAGAAAAATTAAAAGACTTGCAAGACATGCAAGTAATTGGAAAATAGCGGGGAAATGCAACATGGGTTTAACAAAGAAATTACGACAAAATAAATCTGCTCCCTTTGATTTAAAAAAAAAAAGAAAAAGATTATACTTAAATCTAGTCTGTCCGGACTTTAACAAATCATTTTTTTTGTCCTATGTTTTACTAAAATGAAGATGGAAATTAGTAGAAAAACTGCAAAATGGCTAATGGACTTAACCATGTTAAACAAAGAGTACTGGGCTCAAGTTAAGTTACTAACAATTCCTCAAGGATCCATCTTGGAACCAGACTCGTTTTCATTTATAATCTTGGCACAAATATAGAAGTCTACTAATACAGTCTGCTAATGACAGATAGTTGGGAGGCATTATCAATACAGAGGAGGATCAAAATATCATCCAATTAAAAAAATTATGATTTTGTGGCCTGAAGTAAGAGAAACTGAATAAAATTCTATAGTACAGAGTGCGAGACACAGGTACTCTGGTACTAAAATTAAAGTATTTCTGCTATATGCTGATAGAGTATCAGAGGAACAACTGAGAAAACAACATACCTGGACACACTAGATACTCGCAGGCAGACTATGAACTTCCACTGTAATGAATGTTATTGTGAAAAACACAAGTGTGACCCTAGAATGCATCAGGAAAGGTACTTTGAATTACAGTTAAAGAAGTATTAATGCCATTCTACAAGGCTCACCTATGACCTCATCTGAAATACTGCATGTAATTGTAGTCCTTCACATTCAAGAAAGGGGACTTCAGACTGGAACAGATGCAGAGAAAGACTACTAGGATGAGGAAAATTATTCAGCTCTTCTAGCTTATCAAAATGAATGGTCAGGGGAAATATGATTGATGCTGATAAATACATGAAAGGGGCATACGTCACAGATGAAGAAGAATCATTAAGAATACAAGACAAGGTACAAAAAACATTTTTCTTTCATGGTCATTAATATAATCCACATGAGAAATTAGGCTTCTATCAGGACAGCAAGGATCTGGAATAACCTCTCAAAACTGTAAAAACACCCTACCTACTTTTAAAATGATCCAGTCCTATTTCTATGGCAGAAAAAAAAATAAAAGCTCTATCTTTGGTATGTTTAGGAAAATGGAAAGTTGGTTTAGATACAGTGTTGTAAAAAGGAATATTGTGTGTGTAATCTAGACCAGTGGTTCTGAACTGTTTTTGTACCAGGACCCATTTGGAAACATTGATGGTCAATCCCAACCCAGTGCCCCTCACTCCCGACCTGCTGCTCCCTGCCCCCAGGCCTCAGCTCCCCACGCAGTGTGGGGACACAGTCAGGAAGGCCAACCACACCTTGTCACGCATCCACAGATGCATCTCAAGCAGGTCCAAGGAGGTGATCCTCCCCCTCTATGCGGCACTGGTCAGGCCGCAGTTGGAGTACTGCATCCAGTTCTGGGCGCCGCACTTCATGAGATGTGGACAACTTGGAGCAGGTCCAGAGGAGGGCTACTTGCATGATCAGGGGCCAGCAGGACAGGCCCTACAAGGATAGGCTAAGGGACCTGGTCAGAGAGGACCAGCAGGCATTGGAAGAGTCCCTGTTCCCCTGAGCACTACCAGGAGTGACTAGAAATAATGGTCACAAGCTGGCAGAGGGTAGATTCAGGCTAGACATCAGGAGGCGCTACTTCACAGTCAGGGCGGCTAGGATCTGCAAACAACTTCCAAGGAAAGTGGTGCTGGCTCCTACCCTGGGAGGTCTTTAAGAGGAGGTTAGACGAACACCTTGCTGGGGTCGTTTGACCCCAGTACTTTTTCCTGCCATGGCAGGGGGTCGGACTTGATGATCTGCTCAGGTCCCTTCCAACCCTACCAACTATGAAACTATCAACTATGGGGGGGGGGGGGGGGAAGGAGGCAGGAGAGCCCCAAGCAGCTCCTCACAGCCTTGAACGCCACGGTTTCCCACATTTTTCTCTTTTAAAGGAGAATCCATTTTTAAAGTTTGCTCACAACCCTTTCATATATTATTTTGGGTCACGACCCACAAGTTGAAAAATACTGATCTAGACTAGTGCAGACCAAACTTTTTGGCAAGAGTACAACAAATTAAGCTCTGTGTCCTCCCCGAATACCACTCAGTCTCCTTCTCCTGCCTCATCTGTTGCTCTGCTTTGTGCTTCCTACCCTATCTGTCACTATCGGATCCCCAACTACCCCATCCCCAATTTGTTGCGTCACACAGGGGCTACTTGGGCCACTTGCAGCACCTGGGTTAGCAGCCTGCTTATAAATGATCAATTCAGGAGCAGGCTATCTACAGCTCTGTGCTAGCGCAGAAGACAGTGAAGTTGACCAAGCCATTTTCATAGTGCAGAAGCTGTGGTGTAAACAAATAATAATAGCAAACTAATAACTAGTAACAAAGTAGATCATTAAAACTGCACTGACTGTAAAAACATAGCAGCAGCCACACAGATACTTTAAGAAATCCTTATCAACTTGACAGCATTTTTTACCCCCATCTACAAATTTCTTTGAAACTTGGGAGTTATAGTTCCTCTCCTCTTACCCAATTCCTTAACTCCCAATTATGACAGACATACTAGTTTATCTTCATCTCACTTGTTGCAAATACTGAACTGCTGGTACTGACTTGCTGAAACGAAAAACAAGCAAGCATTATTTATGTGAACTTAAGAAATTAAGATTTATCACATTTTAAGCCCTTCATCCTCACACTTCATTTTCCTGGATATTTAAAGTATTTTCTCACTTGCACAAGCAGAGCAGCTTACGATGCACATTTTTCTGGTAGCATCTGCTTTGTAAAACAGAGAAAGTGTTTAACATCAAAACAGAAATGAATTTCAAGTAACCACTATGTGCCTATATCTGTTCTCTAACACACTAAAAAGCTATAGATTTTGTGTTACCTAAACCTGTGGATTCATTTCATTTAATGAAATGATGCAACAATAATGAAGCATGTTAATGGAACTGCGACTGGGAGAGAAAGCGGAGAGAAGAGCAACACACAGCTATTAGAAACTATTATAAATTCAAGAGTCCATAGCTTGATGCCTGCTGTGAGAAGCAAACTCTTCCAGCTAAGGACAACAAAGCCGTTACCTTACACAGAGGTCAATGACTCAATTTATTCATTAAGTCAGAAAAAACTTTCTTCCTAAAGGAGGCTTTTTTACACATGATCTACTGTGCATCTTTCTAGAAATTACTTATAAGCAGAAATTCTGGGTTTCCATTCACTGTGGAAAAACAGTCTGCAAGGGGCTGTGGGGAGCAGGAGAGCGGTGATCAAGCAGGGGGTGCCACAAGCATGTACACATGCACATGGCATCCAGGCAGCATGGAGAACAGCTCCTGAAGCTCCCCAAAGGTAAGTTGAGGGAGATGGGGATTGAGGCCCCCATAGCGAGGGAGAGATGGATGGAGGGAGTCGGGCAGGGCTGGGGCTGGAGGCACTGCCTAGCCAGGGTGGTCTATAGGACCTGGAGCTTGAGGTCCGGAGATGGGAATGCACTGCTACAGGGCCCAGGCAGGGAGCGAGACGGAGCCACGGAAAATTCATCTGGTGGGTGGTGGGGGGGCTGGCTCCCTATCACTGTGTGCACTCCTGGGGGTGGTATGGGGGCATGTACCCCCCAGATGTGTACGAGGGGGAGTAGATGCGGGCTGCCCATTGTGGGCTTGGGGCTCCCCGCTCTGCTGCCTTCCCCCAGGGGCCTCTATGGCCCAGAGGACCAAACCCAGTGCAGCAAGGCAGAGTGAGGTAGGGAGATTCAGTGCCACAGCCAGGAGCCCCACACTGCCATGGTGAAGCACTCCTTGCCCACCCAGCAGCAGCAAGGATGGCGGCACAGAGGTTTGCCCCCCCAATGCTGTAGGGCAGCCAGGGTGTGGCTCACCATGGCAGCGCAGGACTCCCAGCAGGAGCACCGGGACACCCCACCCCACTCTGTCCTCCCATGCTGGGTCTCACCCCCTGAGCCATATTCAGAATTTATTTAATCACAGCGATTGAGGCACTGGTAGGCTTCCAAGTTGTTTTAGAATTGTAAACATGTCCATAAAACATGGTGTTTAACTGATACCTATGTATATAGTGACACTGCATTTTAATCACAGAAAAACACGGATTTCTGGAGGTTTGAACCAGAGAATTTGCTATTTTTAAACAGAGAAAACCAGGATCCCCATACAGAAGTTATTTATCTGCAGTTTGGGTAGCTCATCAGATTACATACTAAAGCAATAAAGACAGCTTAAACAAGCATAGACCAGAAGTATTTGAAGAGACAAAGCACAGAAATACTTGACACCAAATTAAAAAAAAGGAACTAAGATAACCTTACATACAACAAAATGTTAAATAAGATGCTGCTGTCCATACACTGCAGGGAAAAGTAAACCCACAGATAGATACATAAGCATTTGACTGGAAAGTACCGTCTTTGGAGAACACTAAGATTTAAAAGGTAGAACTAACCACGTCAACTTAACCCTGCCCTTTCTTATATGTACATTATATCATCTTGATTAGACAGATAGTTGATGCACAGGAGGGCATGTGCACCCCATGAGATTGGCCCTGGCCAGTCAGGGAGCAGGGGTTCTAAAAGAAGCGCCAGCCGGGTGGGTGCCCCCCCGAGATTGGTGCTGGCCAGGGAGTGGGGGCACTGAGAGAAGCACCACCGGTGGCACTTCCAGTTTTGCTGCAAGCACTGCTTTGCTTTCAGGGTTGGCAATCAACTGCTGAGGGACCTCCCTCCCGGTCAGCTATAAGCCGTTGGGGGACCCCCAGACTCAGGAGGCACCAGTCGCCCATCATTAGACAGTACCATACTTTTTCTCATAGTAGCCGATTCAAACCTTTAGTACAAGACTAGCCCTCAGTAATGTATTTCTTTTTATAAAGAATATAAAGCAGGACAAAAATAACAATTAGTATCCAATGGAAAAAGTGATATCCCAACATTTGTTTTAAACCTAAAAGAAAAAGGTCAAACAGAAAGTTTGAGCCCAGTATTCATTCCTGCCCAGAGCAGGGGGTCGGACTTGATGATCTGCTCAGGTCCCGTCCGACCCTACATCTATGAATCTATGAAAGTTCTTTTAATAATTCAGAAAAAAAGTATTAGGAGACATCCTGATTTTCTCAGTGTAGAAATGTATTGCTTTGGTTCATCAAACTGAAAAATAAAAGTTTCAGCTTCATTTAAGATTGATTTGGGTCCCTCAAATTGCCTGGTATAAAACTATCCCATTGGTACTTTGGGGAAAAACAGATTGAAATTAGTACTTCTTAAAGCATAACACACCGACAACACTCAGGGAAAAAAACTTTCCATATGCTTCAAGGAGAGATGAGACTGGGAGCAGGGCAAGCACTGGGACTATTCATCTAGGAATACGACCCAAAATAGATGCCGCAGAAAATGCAGGCCTTTCCTTCTGACAGCAGTCCAGAGGTTCTGTTTGTGTGCCTGCCTGGAGGGAAATGGAGAGAAAGACAGATCTGCATGGCAGAGGCCTCACCTACTCGGATTAAATGTTTCAGTGGTGTGTTTTCTCTCAAACTGTAATTTTATGTAGTCAATTTTATACTTAATTCTGCCTCGAGGAAACTATATTTGTTTGACCTAAGTACTGTAGGATATGCAATGCTAATGAAAGCAAGAGCCTTTGCTAGGCCTGGTATGGAAAGAATAAGGCAGAAGTTAAGTATCTCTAGATCCCCCTCACTGTATTTAAAGTCAAATGCTTTTAATATTCCTTGTGACAGTTTAAACACTCTATAACTTATTTAGAAAACAACCCAGTTTCAATTCTGTCGTATTTGAGAATACTTTTTGAGAGTATGGAAGCTCTGTATATCAGGCTCAAATACACTCAGTCGCATTGGAGTTACAGGAGAGGATGAGATAAAAATCTATAACACACATAAGTAAATAAATACTTTTTAAAGCAAACTTTAACATCTTCCCACAAAGCAAACTTTGTGCGAAGACGTACAATGCTTTCCTCCAAGAAGGTGTTATCCTGAATTCTAACAGTCAAAAGTTGGCTTCAGTTCTGATAAATCAGGCATTTTTTTAAATCCCCTCCAAATCTTGTTTAACTATTATAACTCTGGCTCTTCTTCTTATCTGCCTCCTGTTGCTGTGATTCTTACCAAGTTCTTGTACTTCCGAAGCAAGGAGTTCCAATTGTGTGTTAAATGGGAAAAAAAAAAATCTATCATCAGTTTTGAATGTGCTATCTTTCAAATTCATTCAATGTCCCATTATCCTTGCACTTAAAGATAACAGGTACAGCTCTGTCAAAATGAAAGATTATGACCTCAAGAAGGCATATTAAATTGTTGGCTCCCTTTAAGCCATGACTTTATAATTGGGGACAATACATTAAACCTAAGTGACAAAACTCTGCTTTTAAATATGCCCGTTGATCTCCCTGAAGTCCACTGGACTTGCACACAGATTGAAGAGCAGAAATGGTCTCAATCTAAACATTCTGCAAAATAAACTGCATATAGTGAAATCCCTGCCAAAACAGTAAATGCTGAAGAGCAAATACAATCGCACACAGACCTCCGAAGAGGCAGCAGATCCTTACTACATAAACAAAGGCAAAACTCCAGAAGTGAAGATTCACAAATGCAATGAAGGCCTTGCTATTTACAATCAGATCTGGGCTGCCAGAACCCTGCCTAGAATGCTACCGAGTTCAGCGACACATGTGCAGACTCCACCCATGCTATTCTAGTTGCAGGAGCAAGGTCTAAATGTTACATACACATTTTGATTTAAACAACTAACGAACATTTTCTCTGGAACTGAGGCAGCCTCTGTGGTGGGAGCGCGAATCAGAAAAAGGTGGCCAGCACATTTGAAGCATCCCATGACCCAACCCTGCTTTGAGTTCATCATGCCAGTACCAGCTCAAAGCTGTTGGCCAGGAGGAGTGGCCAGTTCTTTATTTTATATTATACATTCACAGTGAAAAGTACAACTCTGGGATAGGTTAAAAAACAAAAAAGAAAAGAAAAGAAATAAAAACGCAAAATTATTTTCGCCTTTGTACTCCAGAAGCCTGGATTACCGAACATAAAAATCAACACCCACAGAGCATGCAACCCATGTGGCCAGGCCGCCGGGGGGGGGGGGCAGAGCCTTTTTTGTACCCCGAGCAACACGGGACAAAGTATCTGAGCAACATGGGACAAAGTATTCCCCGCTCCAAGCTGGGCTTCTTGCAGAAGCACCGACATTTTTCAGTGCTCTTAAGGCTTGGGATTTAAACGGCAGGCAAACATTTCTCCCCAGAGCTCGGCGCGGTCCAGGGCCGCTCGCACGTTAGAGTTCAGGAGCGGGCAAGGATTTGTATGCGGCGCTTCCTCCACAGCTCGGGGGCAAGAAACGGGCAGAAAGAGGGGGCAGCGGCCACTTCCTCCGGTCCTTCGGGTCCAGACTTTGAAGACACTTGCCACCGAGACTGCATTTTGCCTCGAACACGGCTAGTGAAACTGTCACATAAGGAGACCCCAACCTCCCCCCCGACCCCCCCCTATAAGTCCAGGCTGCAGCTACACCAGCCCGGGCCCCCCGCGCGCACACACAGGCGGGAGGCGGCGAGCGGCTGGGGTGGGCGCCCCTGCCAGGCACCGGGCACGGGGTAGGGGCAGAGCCCGCTGCCGCCGCCGCCGCCCGGGAAACTTTCGCAGAGCCACCACGAGGAGGTGCGCAGGGCCGGGAGCACCAGCCCTGCTCCCGCCCGCAACTTGGGACCCCGGGGCTGAGACCCAACACTCACGGGAAGCGCCAAGGACCTGCCGACGGCGCCGCTACCGCTCCTCTCGCCTCGACCCCCTTCCTGCCGCCGCCCCGCCCCGCCCCGCGCCCCGCCCCGCCAGGGAACGCAGCGCCGCTCACGTCTGCCCGCACGCTCGCCCCGGCCCGGCCCTGCAGGCGCCGCTTCTCGCCTCCTCCTGGAAAAGTCCTGGCGGGTAGGACGGCCCGGCCCGCAGGGGGTGGCTCAGCCGCGCGGGGACGCGGGCTGCCGCCCTTGGGAGCAATGCGTGCTGCCGGCAGCCCCGTGCCCAGTCGGGCTCCGGTGGCAGCTGCGGGCGGGCTTTGGTAGGGGATAAAACGTCAGCAGTCCCTACACAGCAGACCCTCTCGGCAGGAGGGCAGGGAAAGCACGGGAGCGGGTGGTGGCACCTCCATCCTCGGTGGTTTACTAAGCCCCAGGGAGAAAAATACCAGTGTCTGCCCGGCTGGGGTGACCTAGTGGGGGCTGGGCCTGCTTTCAGCAGCGGGTTGGACTCGATAACCTCCTTAGGCCCCTTCCAACTATAGGCGATGTGTAGGGACAGGGCACCCCTGAGAGTGCTGGTGTGTGCCCCCTCCCCCAGCGAGCACTCCGGCTGGGGGCAGAGCTTGTGTCCCCCCCTAAAATTGGCTCCACCAGTGGCCAGCACGTCTGCCACTGCCATGTCACGTGCAGAACTGGTGGCTGGCACTTCTGCCGCCACTGCTGCAATGCTGCCAGTGTGCTCAGGGACAGGCTGCTGGGGCTACCCCGCCCTCCCGGTCATGCCCTGCTGGTGCCCCCCCAGACTCAGGAGGCACCAGTCCCCATGCTTCCAGCCCTCACTTTCTGTGATTGAGTGACCTAAACTTGAGACACTTGCTCCTTGTTCTGTCATCTGCCACCACTGAGAACAGTCTAGCTCCATCCTCTTTTGAACCCCCCCATCAGGTAGTTGAAGGCTGATATTAAGTCTGCTCTCAGTCTCTCTTCTCTAGACTAGATAAGCCCAGTTCTCTCAGCCTTTCCTCATAAGTCATGCCTCCCAACCCCCTCACCATTTTGTTGCCCTCTGCAGAACTCTTCCCAATTTGTCCACATCCTTTCTGTAGTGGGGGGCCCAAAACTGGACACAGTACTCTAGATGTGGCCTCCCCAGTGCTAAATAGAGGGGAATAATCACTTCCCTGGACCTACTAGCAACATTCTTACCAATGCAAGACTGGAGCTTGCAGCCTTGCCTTTGCAGGAGGAGGCCTGGAGCCCTGCCCAACAGAACACAGGTGGCTTTCGCTGGCCTTTCAGTGAAACGCTCTCTGCAGAGCTTTAGGAAGAGGAGAGGGGTTCTTCAGGCAGGTATTGTTAAAAACTGCCTTCTGCAAGCCTTGCATTGCTGAGCTCTTTGGCATGCAGTGCAAGGGATTACCACTATCCACCAGATAAGAAATGCTTGGGAAATGTTGGCCCTGACGAGTAGAGGTTGTTCAATTGAGAGAGTTTTGCCAGGTTGCAGGTCTCTTTTGGGGGTTCTTCGGAGTATACACCAGCCCATGCTAAAGCCAGTGATAGCTAGAACAGAACTAACCCTACTGGCCAGTAAAAAATCTGGACTCAGAACAGATAGTGCCTTTAAGGCTCATTACAACCTAACAAATACTGCTACTAATCTCTCTGCACTTCACTAGTAAGAACTGACCTGCTTGAATGATCTCACTCTGCCACTAACCAGACGGCCTAGTCTCCTGCACTTATTTTTGTGCGGGCCGGGCCCCGATCCCGCCACCAAGTGCGAGTCGGGGGGGGGGGGGGGCGATCCGCAGCCCGTTTTTTGCGCACGCGGGCTGTGGCCAGCAGCCTGGGCACGCGGGGTCGGAGAAAACCGGTGGCGAGCTAGAATTAGTCACAAACGCGTAGTGGTTGATTGAAAAGATTGTTTACTTACACCCAAAGATGGTAGTGGTGTAGGCTGGACAGGTTTCCAGGCGCAATTCCGCTTAAGTCCTCACTAGAGGACTATGACAAATTCGGTTGCTCCCACAGAGTTGTTTAGGCTCCGTGGGTTCGGTTCGGTTCCCTGGTCCCCTGTAGTTGTTTAGGCTCCATGGGTTTGAAAATTGGGTTTACAGGAAAGGGATACGTCTTGGATTGTGATTGGTGATGGGGAGAGGCTAGAAGCGAAAGCTCCGCGGGTTCGGGTGGGTCCACGAGGGTCCACAGCGCTTGGAGATCTTCACACAGTACAAAGTCTCCTCCTCCTGGCGAGTTGTTTTTTGTTTTTTTTTCCCTCCCCCCTCCCAACTTGGGTGGAAACTACCCAAGCCTTTTATACGGCTAGCAAGCCAATAGCTAGCCGCCACGTGTGCCTACATTTGGAACTGGCCAATTATGTGGCGCGAATCCAAATACAAATGGCAGGAACCCCTTTGCAACGTGCATCACTAGTATGCAAAAGAAATGCACCCTGCAAAGAAGCTGTAATTTGGCAGGAAATCCCCCGTTGCACCAGAGTTCTCTCCCACAGCAGAGAACTCTATCGTGCAAAGAAAGCTACAGTCAGCAGGAAAATAATTTAACAGTGCCGAAGCACGCGCAAACAAAAAACCACAACTTTGGGTTGTGACAATTTTGTCTTATAAGGACTCTTTTTTCCTAATTCACAGCTCTCCTCCTTCCCTCTAAGCAGACCATTTGCAGTTCTGCAGTCTTTTCTCTGCTATTTAGATCAGCCTGTGTCTGCCTCTTTCTTAGACCTGAGGAAGGACACTTGATCCCAGAAAGCCTTGCCAACAGCTCTCTCCACTGTACAGTTGATACAATAAAATGTATCACAAAACATCCTTGCCTCCCATTCCTGGACCATAACAGTGACAAAAAGATTTCAATCCTACTTGCTGAAATAGGGAAGGAAGGGAGAGAAAAACCTGAAGTGGAAAAGGACTTTTTAATGTATTTAGGTAATACAAAATAAGAGTTCAGAAACTCAGTGTGTGTTGTAACCCGCAGCTAGAATGTGTGCGAGTAGAAATGTTAATTTCACTGAGGCTGTATACAGTAATAAAATTAAGGGCCGGGTTGCAGAATCACCACCTTACTATTTTGAAATATACCAGTATACATAAAATAGCAATTATAAGAATAATTAGGGCTCTGATCCAGCAAGCTGGTTCCTGTTGGCAGATCCTAAAAGCTATGTACAGCCTCATCACAGCCACTGGAGCTCATGGGATCTACCTTTATCAGCCACTTTGAGGATTGGGACTCATGTCTGTACTACATCTCAGGCACATTCTAGTACAATATACTATTGCTGCATGTCTTATACTGTCTCAAAATGGTAACAACTTTATGCCTATAGGACATACCTGCCTCCCTTTTTTAGGCTGAATATCCTTAAATAGTCCTATTGAATTCAGTCTGATAAAGGCTACAGAATTAAGCCCACAGTGAATATTTCAACAGTTGGGGAAAGAGTAGATATTACCCTTGTTATTCATCTAAAATTTGTGTCTGTGTGCTAGCTGCACAGACTGTAGGAACTGACACTTTCAGAGCCTTATCAGGTTCCATGTTTCCTGGATTAAAGTGTATCAATAGACATTTTTGTTTGATTTGGTTTAAAATATATAGTTTCCTATCTCTGGAAGGTGAAAGCGCTTCATTTCTGGTGGGTATAACAATGTGTCACAAATCAAAAGTTGTACTCCTTTTTTAATGGTAAGAAACATTTGCTATGGGGGTTGACACTAATACTAACAATGGGCTGGTTGTTGAAGTTGTTTGGGCAGTCTCACAGACTCGCATATAAAATGGCTTTTGGCTGCTGAAGGCTTCCATGGCCTAGCTAGGTTTTTTGGGTTTTTGTAAATTAGCTTAGCAGGTGCACAACCAAAATCCACAACCTACCACAGCTTTGGTGAATTTACACAGAATGGAAGGCCATGGATCATTACAGATTAATAGAATTTGAAATAATTGAATATGAGAGTCCCTGTTATAAGGTTTAAATTCCTGCAAGTAATACTCTAGCTAGTAATACTTGAGCTAGTAAACCATTACCCAACACAGCAGTAAAAAGTGCATGCTTTAATTAATCCTGTCTGTAAAGTCTAAGATTTAAAAATAAAACAATTATAAGGATAAGTTGGGCCATTCTTTTTCTAAATATGCTATAAATGAAACAGTTAATATTCTTTTCTGAAACAGAAATTTGTGTTGGTAACACTTATTTGATTTTCAAATTTCCAAAACCTAGAAATTGCAAAAACTATAAAGCACTACAGCTTTGTTCCTTTGAAAACTATATAAATTAAATGCCATTTTTCAAATAAAAAGACTTAAACATAGTTTAGATCTATCTTGGCTTACACCTAGGTACGTTAAGTTAATTACATGGGGAGTATGGTTTTCAGAATTGCTGAGTACCCAGTAACTCCTGTTGCTTGTAATTAAGCAACCTAGTTTTTCTTCATTGCAAACATATTCCTGTAAAGGTTTTTCCCAGGTTCACCAGATACATTTGATCCTAGCTGACTTCACAATGAAAAGGAAGGTTAAGGATTTAGGTGCTGTGTGAAGTAGTTAGTAATAGGTAGTCTTTCTCTGATAGCTACCCCTCTTCAACATGTATAAGACATTTTGCACTTTCAATATATTTTTTGCAAGGAAAGGTCAAGACTTTTTTTCTGGGGGGGGATGCTGAGGGGCTAGCTCAGACAGGCCTTTACAATTGCACATTTCCAAAAATCCAGGATTCTCTTCTTTTGGGTTTTATGGCATTCAAAGCTGACTTCTGCTTGCTTGAGTGCTGGGTTTATATGTCTGTCTCTGTTTCTGTTTGTCTGTCTGTCTCTATAAACACACACACACACACACACACATATACAAGAAATAAAAGGAAATCAAGTATATAAGGAAATAAAAAAATCAAAGTATTCCTTTAGCCAAAAATCCCTATGGAATTATGTGAGCTTTGCACAATCACCTAGCAAAGGAAGATAAGATAACGCAAAATTTAGCCTACTAAGACAGCTAGCTTTCTTTTACATTTCTTTTCCTAGGTCATTTTTTTTTTACTTAATGGACATAGAAAAGAAGAAAAATCCAATTTTGTCATTATTGTTAATTAGTAATGATGTCATGCACTTTAGTAGACATTGTCAATTGTTCTGTTATTACAGTAAACATAAGGCAATTTATTTTAGCTTTTATATTTGATGACTCCCCCTAGTTATTTTGCTATATTTATTTCCATCCATTCATAAAGTGTTCAGATTACCCATTTCTGTGAGTGAAGTGATTCAGTGTTATCTCAACCTAATGAAACGTAGACATGAAGTTTAAGTTACACCTACATTGTGGTCCCTTTTTTTGCCAAGATTATATTATGCTGCCCTCTTCTCATTACATAATTCACTCAATGAAGAATAGGCTTACTGTAGTATTATCTCACAGGTTTTTGGGTTAGAGTGGAAAAATAAATATACAGCAGCCGCCGCCACCACCATCCAGTATCCCGCTCCGCTGCTGTGTGCAAGCCCCACTGCCCTGGTCTGCATTCGGCTACTGCCAACCCCCACACCCCTCCTGCTCTGCCAGAAGTGTACAGTATACCCAGAAGGGGTACACTTATTTAAAAAGATTGAAAACCCCTACTATAAAGTACTAAATTCCATCTGCATAAGAGGTTGTCACTGAAATATGAAGAGATTTGGCATTTTGCATGACCACTTCCTATTTTTATGACTCTGAGTAAGAATTAAGTAATTCTGATGTTCTTTTCATTAATCTGATGCCTTTATATGAAAAACAGCATGCAGTGTTTTTGTTTGTGAACCTTTACTTTAACTCTGCAAATTGCTGTACTAGGTGCCAATTTAAAAAGGTACTCAAATTCTGGTACTATGAACATACTTGTAATTAGCCATATGCTTCAGTAGCCTTGTTAAACCAGAGCCTTCAAGGTGAAATAGTCAAACCACAAATAATGAATTAAAAGATATGTTAGACCAAATTTCTGGTCTTATGATAATATAATACTGTATAGCAGGCAGACATAAGTTCCAGTCCAATGCTTTAGCCCTTAATTAAGTTTGTGGTACCTGCTTGTGCTGTGAAGATTTCCTTAACTTTGCTTTATCCATCTATAGAGTTGCCACTAGATATTTATAATAGAAAAGAAACCACTTTATGTTCTTAATTAAAAGATTCTAGAGCCCCATCCACCTGTTGCTTAAAAATGTGCCCAATAACACAACACTCTAACTAGTGAGTCAATTGTAGTAAATATTAAATGACCTAAGGTAGAGCTGCATCTACCTTGATTAACTAAATATTTGAAAATAAACAGGCTTTGTGGCTGCTTACTTATTTGAACTGTTCACCATTTACTCTATATTTGCTGGCATTTTTTTTCTTTTTTTAGTCTGTGCAGACAGCTAACCTCCCCCTTTCCTCCAGCATGTGTGAAGCACTGTCTGCATCAGACACTAGAGAGATGCGTGAATACTTTGCAAATGGAACAGCATGCTGGCAGCATAAAAGATGAAAGTCTTTGAAGAGCTCTTTTGAGGATGGGAATCAGCCCATGAATTCCTTCAGGCTGCAATCTTATTCATCATTATTTCCAAGATTTTTTTTACTTGCCAAGATAAATTCCAATTTAAAGAAAAAAGTTTCAGTGAGCTGTATATATAACATGCAGATATATAACACACATCTAGTTGATACTGAAGTACTTCTATATATCACCATAATATAAAAACACTGTTCAACAATTGTCTTAAAGTTAGTGATCCTAATTCAGCCCCTAGCAAGCAAGGAACAGGCACCTTTGCTACCCCCTCAACTAGATGTTGCTTGTAAATCCTTATGCCTGCTAATGTTTTCTGCAGACCATGGATGTGTTAAACTGTTGAAAAAGTGATTCTCTAACTTGCTTTTTCTGTACACAAGAGATTTCCATCTTCAGTTCTGCCAAGCTGACACTAAATTTAAAAAAAATAGAAAAAGAACCTCTCCTTATAACATACTGTAATTTAAATATTAGCCAACAACATATTGTCTAGGTCGGGGTGGGCAAAATATGGCCCATGAGCTGGATCCAGCCTGCCAGACACTTTCATCTCACCCATGGTGCCCCCCATTGAATTATGCCCTGCCCAGCCCTTCTGCCCACAAGGGTAGGAATAAGGTGCCTACACCCACCCCCAACATAACCTTGTGGGTGGAAGGGCCATCCTGCTAGCACCAGGCTTGCCTGGCATCCTGCTTCCTCTGGGCAGCAGGTAAGGAAGCGGGGGACAGGGTTGGGGCTGCAGCTGGGCAGTAGTGCAGAGCATGGGGCTGAGGCTGGCTGCAGTGCAGATCCTGCACCGAGGGGGGCAGCAGCAGTGTGGAGTTCGGCTGGGCAGGGTGCGGGTGTGGGGGGGTATGAGGATCCCTCCCACACTCCCCCTGTGGCACGCAGCCCTGGCAGGCAGCAGGGGCAGCAGCAGGAGGCGTGCTCTGCTTAGCGCTGTTGCCTGGCTCTGGCCAGTGCTGCAAGGAGCGCTGCCCCTGCCCAGCTGTTTGTCTGGCTCCCTGCACTCACAGGACACAGGAGGGAAGCCCCAGGCACTGTAGCAGGCTGGGGTGGGGAAAGCAGCCAGCTCCAATGCCTGGGGCTTCCCTCCTGTGTCCCACAAGTGCAGGGAGTGCCGGGGAAACAAATAGCCCAGCAGGAGCTGCACTCCCTGCTGCGATGTGCAGCACTGGCCTGAGTCAGGCACCAGCACCCCCACCTGCTGCTGCGCCATGGGGGGAGTGTGGCGGGGGGAGTTCTCCACACCCCTCCCTCACACCCCACAAACCACACACACACACACACACACACACACACACACACACACACACACACAGAGCCACTGCCCCCCTCCCCCGAAGTGTTGCCTGTGTTGACTACAGGAGAGGACAGTGTGTTCCAGAGCCACACACCCACACCCCACAAATGCCACACCACCCCCCAACATACCCTATGCTCCCATACACACACTTACCCCTCCTCACAAACTCCTTCCACACCCCACCACACATACACACACACCTACACCCCACCATATACTTAGACACGCACACAAACACTATACACCCCCACTGTACAACTCCACACCCCCCCACAATATAAAAGACAAAGAATTAATTTTTTTAGTTCTTCTGCAATCACCTCTATATACAGTACACAAAAATAAATCATGACAAAAAATATTTTTTGTAATAAATTTAAAATATGTTATGGTAGGTGTTTGGCTTTTAGTGCATGACTTGTTTTTTTCTAGTTCTAAGATGTCAAACTCCACCCCCCCCACCCCCCCACCCCCCCACCCTGAAAGGAGGGCCAAGGGGAGGGACTTTTGATGGCAAAGGTCAGGAATTAGGGGTGGGGCTTTCAGTCCCAAGGTGCTGGCCAGGGGGAGGGATACCTATCAAGGGGCAGGGCTACCCATGCAGCCCTCAACAGCTCACCAAACCTTGTTAAATAGCCCTCTGCCCGAAATATTTGCCTGCCCCTATGGTCTAGGTCATATTTTAAATGTGTCTGATAGTGGATTCCAATGTGTGTAACATCAAAACAGGAAATACATGTTTTCCCATATTTCTGGCTGTTGATGTCTTATATATATACTGACCTTTTGTTCTTACAATATAAAAGAAATCTGACATAGATGAATATAACATGTCATCCTTATGTCACTTAAGTAACAAATGGAAAGTGCATTTTGTGCCCAAGTGCAGATAATTCAGTCAGCTGTTGTTATATTGTATTTGCCAATTCAAAAGCTCTTTCTTGGAAATTATCCAAATTCCTATTTATGCCTTTCCCCATGACTTAAGTACACCTCAGTACTCACCCTCAGCCTGCAGGCCTAAAGCTTGATCAGAGCTTTTCTATGCACTTCTTAGTTCCTTTTTCCTTATTTTGAAACCCTAAGGAACCCTAGTGTATATTAATGTTTTACTGATGTTTACCTAGCAGAGTTACTTTAAGGAGTGACTAATATAAGAGCTCAACTCACCACCCAGTCTTGCAGCCCTTACATGAAAGGCCTGGATGAGTAATGACTTCAGGGTAATACTTTCAGTTTGAAGTGAGATGATGTATCACTAAGGAAGGTTCACTTTTCCTGGTGCTATTCTTATTTATAAAAGGGGGTGGGGAGGGGAGAACTTTTTTGACAGTAAATGAATCCCATAGTGACTTTTTTATTCCTTGATAGATCTGGGCTGCTGCTATATTCTTAATGCTCCTGAGGTTTTTCTGTTACTGGGTTTTATGGAGAAAATAACCAAAATATTAGATTTCAAGGGAATGGCCATCTCCCCCCTGTAAAAAGGGGAACTCAACAGCTTGCATGACAGGAATCTTGTAGGCAGGGTAGCGACGAAAACAGGAAAAGGGCTGAGGTTAAGGGAAGAGACTTGATCAGGCACCAAACCTTATTCTGTATACCCGTCTCTAATTGACTGTTCATTTAAATGATGTGTTTACATAAGACAATAAAAATATGCTAGCAAAGTCCACTGAACAAACATGTTTAGTTAATTTTCAAGTTAATTTATTCCATGCTAACAGCAGGTTTTAAGAGATAACAAATATAATGAAACCCTGAGAGAGAGAGAGAGAGAGAGAGATGCATAGTTTCAACAGCAATAAAAAGTAGCATGGTTGGGAAATGAAGAAACTAATAGTTACACTTAAAGTTTTGCATCTTCTGAGCAGTGTTTTAAACAGAGTTACTCTAGCAGTAACACTGCAAAGTAGATAAAATATGATTCCTATTTTTGTCAGCTGTCATAGAATTGGAAGTACTAAGGTAGCCAATGAATGTACGTGAATGCAGACATGGTAACAATCAGATAAAGGCAGCAGAGTGTAGTTAAATGCAAACACTACAACTTTATTGAACTATTAGCCAGTAAAGAATCTTTGGCAGGGCTATTGTAGAATTTAACTATACCAATCACTCCAAATTCTATAAACATGAAGGTTGGTAGGAAGAAAAATTCAGCCCAGAGATCCTGGCAGAAAGTGAGTGTCTCAACCCATTTCTCACGTTTATGCCAGAATGTGGGAAGCTAGGAGGAAAATGAGGAGAACAGCAATTTGTGTGAGAAAGAGAGACACCCCATCCAATGTAATGTTATATTTGATATGCCCATTCACCCACTGGTTTACAGGAAACTCACAGATCTTTTCTTAACTCATTCACCAGACTGGAGCCCATCACAGGGACTAAAAATAATCATCTTAAATATCTATGCCTTAGTCTGGCATCTAGAAAGAAATCCACTCATTGCCAGAGATTCCCCAGTAAAATGTCTAATTCCATGTCAGATAGATGCCCTTCATCCTCTATAATAATCTCAAAGGAAGTATGCTTCATTATTGAAAGGGAAATCACTAAACTCTACATTTATCAGTTTCCTTCCTTTGATATCTGACCAATTTTTGCCAGTCTGATGATCCCTCAGTAAATTTATCTTGGAAGCATCTTCAAGCAGATCAAGGTAACAATAGTTAAAGATGATTATATAGGATAGATATTCCTCTCTACCCTAATGATCAGATTTCAGAGTCTCAGGTTAATAAACACTTTCATTCCATGGAGATGAAAATAGCCTTCTATAGATTAGATGAGTTCAACCAGTCCTATAGCCCTTTTTTCCTGCCATCTCAGTCCAACTGTTGAATTAGGAAAGCCCAGGTTTTCCAGATGCATTTGTATTTTATTTATGCCCATTGAACAATATATTCTATATTTTTCACATACCCCCAAATAAAGCGCACACCTTGTTTTTGGTAAAGCAGAATCAAAAAAAGATTTTTCCAGAGGTACAGCTGCATATAGCAGTGACAGAGCCTAATCTTCAGCCCACTTACCCTCCTTTCCTACTCCAGCAAATGCTACAGTTTTAACTATTTTTCAGATGAATTCTCAGTAAATCTTAGCTGCTCAGCCAAAAGCTGAAACTAGCTGCTGCTGAAGACTGGATTCCATTGGCAAACAGTCTGCAGAACTGTGAAATAGGTGAAGAGAGACCAGAGGTAGCTAAAAGAAAGCAAAATTGCAGAAGAAAGTATAACTTGGTTAGCGGAGCATGAAGACCTAAACGAAAGGAGAGGGTTGTTAATAACTGCTAAATGAAGAACAGTTAGCCAGAGTCAAGTAGATTATAATGAGTCATGAAGTCAATTGAACCCCTCAGCTGCAGCCTGAACAGAAATATTGCTGCTGCTATTCTGGGCAGAAGAATCAGAAGACATGCACTCCAATTTTGGAAGACTAATATTCAATAATTTCTTTGCCTCCATATTTCTGAGGAGGGACCCAGATATCTCCCCCACTGGCCCCACTGAGGGCCCTGTGGGTGGCACACCCAGGCCAAGGGTTAATGAGGACCTTGTCAGGGAACTTCTGGAGGGGCTAGATGTATTTAAATCCACAGGTCCTGATGATCTCCACCCCAGAGTGCTGAAGGAACTAGCAGAGGTCATTGCGAGACCTCTGGCACAGCTCTACAAGCACTCATGGTGCAAAGGAGGACTGGAAAAAGGCCAATGTGGTCCCCATCTTCAAAAAAGGGAGGAAGGAGGACCCAGGAAACTATAGGCCCATGAGTCTTACCTCGGCCCTGGGGAAGCTTTTCGAAAGAATTATCCTGGCACATGTCCAGGAAGGGCCAGCAGGGTAGGTTATGCTCGGGGCAACCAGCATGGGTTCATTAGGGGCAGGTCTTGTCAAACCAACCTGGTGGCCTTCTATGACCAGGTCACCAAGTGCTTGGATACAGGTGTCTCAGTGGATATAGTCTTTCTGGACTTTAGGAAGGCCTTCGACACGGTCTCTCACCCTATTCTCAGTAAGAAACTAGGAGACAGTGGTGTTGATGCCTACACAGTCAGATGGGTCACTAACTGGCTGGAGGGCCGCACCCAGAGGCTGGTGGTGGATGGGTTTTATTTGACCTGGAGGGATGTGGGCAGTGGGGTTCCCCAGGGCTCGGTCCTCGGGCCTGCACTATTCAACATCTTCATCAGTGACTTGGGTGAGGGGGTAGAAAGCACCCTGTTCAAGTTCGCAGATGACACTAAGATGTGGGGTTAAGTGGGTATGCTAGTAGGAAGGAACAGGCTGCAAGCGGATCTAGAAAGGTTACAGGGGTGGGCCGAAGAGAACAGGATGGGGTTCAACACTGACAGGGCAGGGTAATGCACCTGGGGAGGAAAAACCAGCAGCATACCTACAGGCTGGGGAACTCCCTTCTCACCAGTGTTGAGACAGAAAGGGATCTTGGAGTCATCATTGATGCCACAATGAACATGGACTGACAGTGTGGGGACGCGGTCAGGAAGGCCACCCACACCTTGTCATGCATCCACAGATGCATCTCAAGCAGGTCCAAGGAGGTGATCCTCCCCCTCTACGCGACACTGGTCAGGCCGCAGCTGGAGTACTGCATCCAGTTCTGGGCGCCGCACTTCAGGAGGGATGTGGCCAATATGGAGAGGGTCCAAAGGAGAGCCACCTGCATGATCAGGGGTCAGCAGGGCAGGCCGTACGAGGAGCGGCTGAGGGACCTGAACCTGTTCAGCCTCCAAAAGAGAAAGCTGAGAGGGGATCTAGTGGCAGTCTACAAACTAGTCAAGGGGGACCAGGAGGCATTGGGAGAGTCCCTGTTCCCCCGAGCAATCCCGGGAGTTACAAGAAACAACGGACACAAGCTAGCCGAGTGTAGTTTCAGGCTAGACATTAGGAAGCGCTATTTCACTGTCAGGGTGGCTAGGACCTGGAACCAACTTTCAAAAGAAGTGGTGCTAGCTCCTACCCTGGGGGTCTTTAAAAGGAGGCTGGACAAACATCTGACCAGGGTCGTTTGACCCTAGTACTCTTTCCTGCCATGGCAGGGGGTTGGACTAGATGATCTCCTCAGGTCCCTTCCGACCCTACCAACTATGAAACTATGAATATTTGGAGGAAAGGTGCTTCTGGTCCACTTCTGGCTCTGCTAACAAGTGCACTGGGGAGCCACCCACGCTCCTGTGGGATGGCCCATCCGACCCAGCATCTCAGCATTCACAAGCCACCCGCTACTTGTGGTATGTAGAAAAAACATTTAAAGCTGTGTCTATATCCAAATCGCCAAATGTTTCCGAATCTCTCCAAGTTGATTCAGAGGGTTCTGATTCAATTTGGAGAGATTAAAGGGTCTCCTGATTCGATTTGGATTCGGAGGTTTGGCCACCATATCAGGCCAAATCACCACTGAATCAAATCAGGGACCAAAGCTTTACACAGCCTTAATAGGTACACCCAGATCATCCTCTACCAGCAACTGTCAAAACTTTCCTTGAACTATTCTAACAATGAAGTTTATTTTTCCAAATCTCCAATCTAAACTTACTTCGCTGCAACTTCAAGCCATTGGTCTGCATCCTTTTCTCTGTAGCAAGAAAGAAAAGGTGCTGTCCTTTTTCTTTATGGCAGCCCTTCAGGTATTGGAAGACTGCTATTATGTCCCCTCTTAAATGCCTTTTCCACAAGCTGAACATGCCTAGCTCCTTCAGCTTCTCCTCATATAACTTGCCTTCCAAACCCTTTATCATCTTTGTTGTTTGTCTCTGGATCCTCTCTAATGTCTCCTGCTCCTTTTTAAAATGTGGTGCCCAGAACTGCACACAATAATCCAGATGAGGTCTAACCAGTGCTGAGTAGAGAGACACTATCGTCATGTGTATCTTGGACCGAATGCTTCTATTGATGTATCCCAAAGCCACATTCACCTTTTCTGTGGCTACACTGCAGTACAGACTTGTATTGAGTCTGTGATCTACTAAGTTTCCCAAATCCTTTTCCACAGTGCTGCCATCCAGTGAGGTATCACCCATTTTATATATGTATTTTTTATTATTCCTCCTGAGGTGTAGCACCTTGCATTTGTCTACACTGAACTTCATCCTGTTAGCTCCAGCCCAGCTTTCCAATCTGTCAAGATCCTTCTGAATTGTGCTCTCATCCTTCAACATGTTCACAGTCCTTCCCAGTTTCACGTCGTCTGCAGACTTGCTCAGGAACTTTTCAATACCAGCACCCAGATCATGAATCATGATGCTGAACAGCACTGTGCCCAGGACAGACCCCTCTGGGACTCCACTCAAAACCCCCTGCCATTCTGACCTGGACCCGTTAATAATTATCCTTTGCTTACAGGTAAGATAATCAGATGTGGAAAAATTAGAGTCCAGCGGAGGGCAATGAAAATGGTGGAATGGCTGGGGCACGTGACTTATGAGGAGAGGCTGAGGGAACTGGGCTTATTTAGTCTAGAGAAGGGAAGACTGAGAGGGGACTTAATAGCAACCTTCAACTACCTGAAGTGGGGGTTCAAAGGAGGATAGAGCTAGGCGGTTCTCAGTGGTGGCAGATGACAAAACAAGGAGCAACCGTCTCAAGTTGCAGCAAGGGAAGCTTAGGTTAGATGTTAGGAAGAATTTCCTCACTAAGAGCATAGTAAAAGACTGGGGCAAGTTACTTAGAGAGGTTGTGAATTCTGCATCCTTGGAAGTTTTTAAGACCCAGCTAAACAAAGCCTTGGCTGCAATGATCTAGTTAGAGATGGTCCTGCTTTGAGCAGGAGTTGGACTAGATGACCTCCTGAGGTCCCTTCCAACCCTCATCTTCTATGAGTCTATAAATATAGTTATTAGATTTCCATAGGTAATGGGGTTTCCATCCCATTGAGAAATAGAGCAATCAACATAATTTAATTAGAAAAATTTAACTTGACCCACTGTCCTTTTGGAATGGCCAAATATAGGAATGAGAAAACCCTGATTGCCAGAATCCAGTAGAGTGTATCTCATCAGTCTCCATTCATGACATGGCAGCAGATTACATTTTCCCAAATGCAATGATGGAGGTGGTTGAGAACGGAGGTGGTTGAGAACAAAGGCAAAACCAAGACTCCCGAATGGTCTGTTTCTGTATTAGAGTCCCTGGCTTACTATTGAGATTTGTCAGCAAACTTAATCTTGGGAGATGTCCTTTAAGTAAGCTCTTTATTTTTGCAAAGTTTGCCAAAACACACATACACACAGAGGCAAAAACATAGTGATACAAATGCAATGGGTGGAAACATTTTTCTAATATTTTCTTCTTAAACTTGGTTTTGAATTTCAGAATTTGGATTCCACTTTGAGGACCAGGAACCAAAAATTTAGGTGCTGTAGCATCAAATTTCTCGGTACAAAAGTGTTTTTTTTTCAACCTACCTGTTATGTCTAAAGAAAGACAGAATTTAAAAGTCCACCTCTGTGCTCAGCATTTCCTATTAGCTACCTCTAAGCAATTCCCTGCTCAGTGTGGAGGCTTTTTAAATTGCTCTTCTGAGGCACCTAACTCTCCTCATGCTCTATCTAGGGAGGGAGCAGAGGGCAGAGACACATAACATTTGAAATGTTTCCAAGTGTAATGGGCTTGGAAATGTTTCAGAAAGTAATATTATGAGCCCCCAAACACACATGTAGCTCCTGTTGGGACCTCTGGCTGGAGCACTTCAAAATCATTTTGGCTATGTGCAGTGATGTGGTGTCCAGCCATGGGTTGCTACTGGGGCGGTGGTGACCTGTGGTTCCATTTCCTCTACCCTCCCCTAACACATCCCACCACTGGGTGGAGGAAGCCAAGCAGACTGTTAGTGCTGTTTTGCAGTCCGAGTTTCCTGGCCTGCGGCTCTTCCCTGCCATTTGGGGAGAAGGTGTATGGAGCCAATATCAGTGGCTACTCTCCTACCTATCACCTCTACTTTCTCTGAGCATCCCTCCCCCTCCCCCCCTCCACCAGAGTTAGGAGAATGGAGACCCAGTGCCTCTTGCTGCAATTAGAGAGGTACAGGGACTGGGGGGCTGGAGAACTGAGTTGAAAGGGTGCAGACTTGTTAGCCTTGGCAGGGACAGCAGCATGGGTGTCTCCAGTGCCCTAACTCCAATGGTGGGGTGCTCAAGGAGACCTGAGACAAGGTAACAGGAGAGTGCCACTGACAATCTGCTCTGAGGTCAGGCAGAACAGAGTACTGGGATTTTGGAGGGCCCAGAGGCCCCGCATCATCATCTTTACATCCAAAAAAAGAAAGGCATTTCTAAACGTCTCACTCAAACAGGTACTATCTTGGAGCACTTCAAGCACTATTTTGGAGTTAGTTTTACATTACGTCGAAGGGCATGCCCATCTATACAAAGGACCTCTGAAGAGCTTCAAAGGTGTTTGAAATGCTTCAAATGGGATGTTGGTCACCTAACCCTGGGTTTTGGATTGTACTCTGGGAAAAGGCACCTGAAATACTGAGCTGCAGCACTTAACCCTTAGGCATCTTAATCTTATCTATCCATCAACCCATAGCATAATTCATTTCACATGAGCATGATGTTCCTAGAGCTGGCCTGCCTTCGTCAGAACCTTTTTTCACACCATAGACATAATAAGGATTCAGGGAATAAAAATATTGATTCTATGAAAGCTGTATTTGCGAAGATCAGGAGGTCCATTGTTTGCTATGGTACAGTGACAAAATATGAGCACAGTCAATCCCTTTGTGAGCTATATACTGTAGAACATAAGATAAAGAGGCTAATTTTCCATTAAACTCTGTTAACAGCAGGGGTGGGGTAACATAATTAAAACAAGCTACCATTAAACCCTTCATTTAACAGCAGGGGAGGGGGGCAGTGGGAAATACCGTGTAGAGGTATAGATATTATTATTCATAGCCACCAATTAAGGTAGTTCATAATAAGAAATAAAGCCGAAGAAACTGGAGTGGTCTGTAGCATATTTCTGCTGTCTTCATTAAATAAGAATACAATTTTTCATTCCAGGAATCGTTTCTATCTAGAAAACCAGCTGATTTTTCAAAAAACAAAGAGAAAGCAGAAGAGATGAAACTGTGTAAAGCAAAATAATTGATTTAAGATTCTTACACGGATTCTCATAGCATCTTTGAAAATGCTGGTGAATCCTTAACAGGTGCCTGCCATCTTCCCCTGGAGTTCTGGACATAAAAACTTTCTTGTAGCGTTCCAAGGTTTCTTCCAGTCGTGGAGTGGGTCTTTTTGTTCATGAGAGAAAGGGCAGCAACTGTATTGTGAGACTTCACTAACATAAAGAGCGTGCAAAGTTAACAGCCAGTCCTTTCTTAGGTAATAGAAAAAAATGTTTCCTCCTCAATAATTCTTAGAAATTGTGGGAAAAAAGACTGGAATATGATGTATATGGACATTTTGTAAGAGGTATATAGTTAGGGCTCTTGTTGAACAGTTATTCCCATGAGATGTTTCACTGAAGACAAAGAAACTGTTTCTAACAAACTCACCATTGGGCCTGAAGGACTATCAGGCTATCAACGACTTTGGATCAGATTTGTGAGGTGAACAACATACCTTATACATCTACATCACATTTCAGATTTTCTTATGCCATCACACATGGAATTTTTCGTGCTAGGTAAGCACATCTTGTTCACAAAAATGATAGATGAACTCAGTTTCAGAAGCATATGTCATCAATCTGTAATGAACATATTTAACATTGTGATCAATAAATATGAATTTTAAAAGAAGAAGTGCTTTAAAATGTTACTTTAACACTAGGGAGGATCTAAAATAATATCCAAGGATAATCTATCACTCAAGTATTGAGCAGACTTTTCTGATAATGTGAATATCCTCTGAACATAACTGCCAGTGTAGGTTATTTGGAATAAAGAAGTGCAGATAATGGAATGATTAGCAGGAATGGTATTTCAAGGCCAAAAATTACAAGTCCATTTGTGACACCCTTACTTTTAGTAATGTGTCATTATTCATGCAGGTCTTCCTGATGACTAATATGAGTACACCTGCATGAGAACACGTTCACAAATTTGTGTTTCACAGTTGTGTCCTAATACTCTTTCATGTTTTTTTCTGACATTCAGAACACATTACAATTTAAGAAGTAAATTGCAGATAGTGATTCAGAGTCAGATTTTCACCGGGTGCAAACGGTCAGAACTCCATTGATTTCAGTTACAGTACATCGTAGTGTACCACTTTTAGTTTAGTCTATAAGGTTTGTTACTACAAAGATGATAAAATGGAGATCCTCTAATATTAACAATATTTGGTTCAGCGCATAAAAATAAACTATAGGAGGCAATTTTTGGAAGCAAATAGGGAAGAAATCAATCACTACCATTGTTGCATAGTTGTATTACAATGATCAAGACAACCTTTAATTTATACTACTTCTCTTTCCTAAATCCATTTTTAAATAAACATTTTTCTATTACTGTCATACTTATGACATGCATATGTTTGTAAATATGAAGGGAAAAAAAACAAACCCATAGACCATAGCTGGCAAAGGCTCAAACACTTGCTCAAAATATATTCTCCTAAACAAATAGAAATATCATTTTCAGTTAACTACATTGACTTCTAGTCACCACAGAGACAATGAAAATAATAATAATAAAAAATATATATACTCCATATAGAGAAGACAATCATGCCCCAAATGATACATAAATAAACCTGCAGCACCAAGCAGAGATAACTGGTTGCGAAAAATATACTACACTGTTTGTAGAAGTCCAGTAATATCTGTCTGCTGTTAGCTACTCTTTTGTTCACAACATGCCACTTCATTATTTTTTCTTGCATTTCATTTTTGTTTATTCAAAAATAACTGTTAGTTCATCCAGTATATCCTTCTCCTTGTCTTTTCAATTTCTCTATTTCTACATAGCCGCATCAGAGGTTAATAAATGATAAACAACCCCCCTCTAATCTCTTATGTCTGTCTGTGTTTGAACAGCTTTTCTGATTTTAATTAAGAAAATGCATAGGCTAGATACTGTAGTTATAGTCTAGAATGGACTGTTTTCCACTGAATGAAAAGTGTCCTGCTTTCAAATAGAAAGAATGCTTCTTAACCTTTAAAATTGGAATTGAGACTAGAACAGCAATTCTGAATATCATTATTTTGATGGCACCAATCATAAAACATCAGAAAAGGTGATAAAGTCTTAAGTAGTGGTGATTCGCCATAGAAGAGAAAATTGTTTTGACATAACATTATTCTTTGTAAGCAGGGAAAAAAAAAGAAAAATAGAACGGGGGAACCTGTTGGAGATAGATATTTCTGAATGCTTTATATCGCCCCTAATGGTAGTTCTAAATTTAATCTATGCTAGCTATTCCTTCTGTTCCCTCAAGTCAGACTAATGCTTCATGTGGGGTCAACTGTCAAAGATATTTTGAAATTTAGAAGCTCACAAATAAAAGATTTAGATTTTCATTTAATTTCTGAGAAAAGATACTATGAGAAGCATACCTATTCCTTGTCACAATGGCAGGGTAGAACACTGACAACATCACTAATGTGCAAACACAGGAAGCCAGAGGCTTTAATGGAGATCATTTAAAATGTAAATAGTAATGTGCCCAAAGACAGTAGCTGTTTTAAATTAATAAAGAAGTGAACAGGGACTTTTCATGAGAGACAAATGAGGCTATAGTGAACCTTCATGCTCCACCTTAAGAAGTTCGTGTTTTGAGTGCCTTTTAAGTTGGCCCTGCTAACCGAGTCAAGAAAACCACAGGGACCATCTCCTGCAAATGGAGACCACTGAATATACCATGAGAATATACCAACTGTATTCTGGTTTGGTTAGATTTTTTTTGTCTTGATAATACACATAAAATATTTGGGAGGATAAGGAGGCTTGGAAAAACATTCAAGCTAGAGGGAAAGTCTCAAACATTTTGCTGAACAAGCCTGTAACAGGGAGCCAATTCTCGGCCCCTGTTACGTGTGGGATCCCAGTGGTAACTGGAAACAGCGCATCCTGGGACAGAGACTCACAGCGAGACTCTGCCCCCCACCACCAGAAGGCTTACCATAATGCAGTGGAGAGCTGGTCCCTTCCAAGGGACAAGTGAAGGGTCCCACAGATCAGCCAGGCTTGTTCCGGCTCCGTGGGGCCTTTGGCTACTCAGGCAGGCAAAATAGGTGACCGGGAGTAAAGCCAGAAGTCCCGGAATTTACAGGTCTGAGGATTCCCTGATTATGAAGAGTCATGTGGAGGAGGGAGCTGAAGGGGATTAGATCTCCTGGGAGCAGACCAGCTCAGAAGTAAAAGGGCAAAGGCCCACTCTTCCCCAGAGAGGGGATTGAGAGCACTGTCTCCTATCCAGGAGTGGTACGGACCTGTGCGGAGGCATGGCTTGAAACCACTGAGCTTTGTGACTCTGATTGAGGCCTGCCAGAGAAGTGTATTGGGCTGAAGAGATGTTGTACTTGAGATTCTGGCCAGCTGGTGGAAGATGACTGGCTTATGGGACATTTGTGCACTCCTGCATAATATTCAAGAGGAGACTGGACAGACACCTTGCTGGGATCATTTGATTTCAGGAGTATTCCTGCCCAGAGCAGGGGGTTGGTCTTGATGATCTTTTGAGGTCCCTTCCAGCCCTTAGTTTCTATGATTCTATTATCTTTAGAACTGGGTTTCAGCCCTGGACTCAGGGTAAGACTGTTTATGGTATCCAGCTTAAAAGTCCCTAAGAAGGAATTTCCTGGGACTGACTGAGAGAAAGTAAGGTGCCAACTGGAAGTAATTAGCCAAATTAATGACTGAGGAAAAAGTGTGAAGCCCAGGAGGGCATGTGGCCAGATGTCTAGAACCAGCCTGGAGTCTGTTACTCATGGGCTAGGATATGGAAGATCCTAGTTTCACCATATGGGGTGGCAAGGACAGGCTACAAGGGAGATGGAGACCTGTGAAGAGGATATATCTGTGGGAAGAGGTTGCACTCCTTGTTATCTTGTTCCCAACAACCAACTTCCATTTCTGTTCCCATCAAGGCATGGCAGACGAATATGAGGAGGCAGATTGCACCTGGGATCCAGAGATGCAGAGTAAGAATTCTCCATCCACTAGGTCCAAAAGGTTCTAGGACATAACAGTCTAAGAGGCAGACTGTTCATTGATTAAAGATGACATAGTTAATGTAGAAAACTAAAGTCCAAACTAGTTAACAATATGAACTAGGATTAAACACTCTTCTTGTGACTTGAGCTGGGGACTTTTCCTGCTTTTAGAATTCTGTCAATTTTAAATCAGTGAACAGCTTTGTTACTGGAGAAGTCATGACTTTTATGGTGGGGGTTAATGGAGGCATAGGCATTTAGAGATTCTTATAGTTTGTAGTCATTTTCATTCCTGCTAACTCTTTTAGAATGATATTTGTTTTCCAACAGTCTTAAAGGTTTATGTTAGAGTAGGGATTGTCAACCAGGGGTACACGAAAGGGGCTAGGAGGTATGCGTGGGTAGGTGGGGATGGAGTGCTGCAACCCACCACCCCACGCCACTCTGTGGGCTGCACAGGCACCGCCTGGCTGGCCAAATGCAGTGGGGGGGAGCTTGTACCCAATGGCCACCATCCACCACCCCATGCTGCTGCTGCCACGTGCAAACTCCCCCAGCTCTGCATTTGGCCACCTCCCTGCCCCACTCTGCTTCCAGCTGCCACAACCCCCCCTCCTCCATCAGAAGTATACCCAGAAGGGCTACACCCCTTAAAAAAGGTTGAAAACCTGTGTGTTAGAGGAACAATATATTAATTTTCTGTAATTTCTGTAATGCAAATGTAGTTGAAGTGGCAAAAAGATGGAAACAGCTACTATCACCTTCCCTCTGTTCAATGGGAAGGAAAAAAGTGTGGATTTTTTTGGTGGGGAATGGAGGATGGAGAGAAATAGCACTAAGTAATTCAGTGAAACTTAGTCTTTTAACATTTTTGTAGACCGGTTTCTAGGAAGCATGCTAAACTTGTTATATTTAATTTGTCACTTAATTGTGGGATGCACTAACACTCTACTTCTCAAAACTAAATCTTTTTTTATGAAATACTTACTGTTTTTGACCAAAACTGGGGGCTGCAACATCAGAGCCTGAAGCATTATATACAAGACAAGACATTTCTTTTTATTTTTCTCCTTGATAGCAGACACTGCAAAAGGCAGGAAAGTGGCTTTCTGCACATTTTTGACCTCGGGTAGCAGAAATTAGAAATCACATACCAGGTTTTCAAAACCAGTCAGCAGACTGTCTGAATCTGCTTAACTGATTATCCTGAGGCTGAGACAATGTCTAGCTCTGTATTCGTATAGTATCTGCCACAGAATGGCGCTGATCTTGATCTAGATCTCATAGCATATCTATAGTACACACTTTTACTCATCAACAAGATATTTGCAACTGACGTTAAATTACCTAGTTTTACCACTATTTCTTCACCTCAGGTCATTCTTTCTCTTTGGAAAGTGCTGGAAGGATTGAGAGGATCCTGGCTAAAAACAGCAACTCTAAGTTCTGATATGGTAGACTTGGTCACTTAGACAAAATATAGAGCTTTGCTCTTTATTTCTTAAGCTGATATAAAAGTGATTCTCCTGACCATGTCACAGTGTACAGCAGAACTTCATGTCACAGGTTTCGATCCATTTCATTTTAAATGTACCACATACTTTCGAATACATTCACTCTTAATTACACCGAATGTCATCCCATATTCTATATCTACTGGACACCAAAGAGAAATATGTTAAGGAAACTTTTGGTTTCATACATGGAATTCACATTTTCTTTTACCCTGGAAAATATTCTTGTTGTGACAGAAAAATCCAAGACACCAATTAAATCTGTATATTTTAACATTAAGGAGTATACAATTTTTTATATTGTTCATAGAGGTAGGCAAAGTATAAAGTTATTGAAAGAGCTGAAAAAATAGAAAAATGTGATAGAATTTAAAACAAATTAGACTATTTTTTTACTGCTATGTAGATTAGGATTTTGTTTTATAACAATTGCAATTTACTTAGCTGATGGTTACAATTTAGAAACAACACTGACATTTCTAATCTGTATTGAAATGTCGACGAGATGGTGTATCATATTGATGGAAAGCAGTTGAGGATATAAGAGCAGACATATGAAAGTTGATATTGTAATGTTAGCATGATGCTCTACGCTTAGGAAATTTCAATTCAAATTTAACAGACATTCTATTAATATTGATTTAAAGGGCATTATATTCTCAGTTATAATGATATAGTCACAGAGTCATTTGCCTTAGAAGATATAAATACCCAACAGATTTCCTCATTTAGGAAGCTGGTTCATTTAACAGATTAGGCAGTAATTCAGTAATTATCTTATACCATTTACTACATGGGGGTTTTAGTTATGTAAAAATTTAATTGCTTTTATTTAATATTTGTTTAAGAGGTTTTTTATAGGGGATGCAACATTTGCATAATCTAGAAAAGTAGTTTGTATAATAAACATATGTACTTAACAAGTAATTATGTTGCTGTTATACTGCTGGTATGCTTAGAGTATATGGAAAGTGACTGTATGTCTTAAAATCTCTGACCCCCTACTAAATACCAGTGACTGAGGCTAAACTAAAATTCATCATTATTGAAACATACTGAAACTGAAGAACAAATTAATTTCTTACTTCTCAACAATCAAGTTTGTCTCCTCTTCAGCGGGGCAAAACCCATTATACCAACCAGATTGAGTTTGTGACCAGAATGGAAAAGAGGGATACCATCAAAGGCACTGAAAATGTTATGGCTGCTACAGTATGTAGTAAAGTTATTGCTGTCCTGAGTAATTGGGAGTCATTCCTCCTCTTGAAGATTGACATTAAGAGTCATACTGGTACATTACTTTCAGGGATCAGTCTGAACCACGTGCTGCTAGAGAACAAAGCTCAGATTGTTCTAAAGGAAAAGAAGGTAAAGAATAAAGATGTATAGAATTAAAAGGAAACTAAGACACGAGGGTGAAGCAAGGTTTTGATGAAAGGGGTTAGAACTGAGCAGGGGTCCTCACAGGCTAGGAAGTGAATAAAAAATGAAGTAGCAGCTGACAGTCAAGTAATCAGTTCAGCCTCAAGGTTATGAAATGGATGCGTTTTTTTCATAGTAACTTTATACACACTGGCCAAATGGTAGCAGTTATTCACTAGCCTGGGAATGCTGCAGTGCAGAACTGCCATCCTCCCATGGAAAGGCTCAGAGAGGGACTGTATCTTGTGACGTCCTATGTATAGGGGCACTGGTCAGACCCAGTGAATCTGTACAGACATGTGGCCCAGCCTTTTCTTCATCCCTTATAGACATCAGCTGCCTTGGGAGTACATTAAAGAAACAATTACAATCATAGAATCATAGAAAATTAGGGTTGGAAAGGACCTCAGGGAGTCATCTACTGCAACCCCCTGCTCAAAGCAGGGCTGTCCCCAGCTAGATCATCCCAGCCAGGGCTTTGTCAAACCAGGCCTTAAAAATCTCCAAGGATGGAGATTCCACCCCCTCTCTAGGTAACCTGTTCCAGTGTTTCATCACCCTCCAAGAGTTGTGCCTTAACTTTTAGGGTGCACTAATTTAGTGTAATGAATTCTCTGAGTAGCAGAGAAAGCTCCTTGCATATCCACACATACTAACAGACCTAATACAATAAGATTCTATGCCCTAAAAACAACTGTATCACCATTTTATCAGGGTGATCTGCCTCTTTAAATATCAAGGGGCCTGATATCAAGTATCTTTAAATATCAAGGTGACCAGCCAGCCCTATTTGTTTATCAGTCTCAAATGGAAAGAACTGGGAAAACTCTGGGGTGGGGGCTGTTTTTTCTAGAGAAGTAAAGCAACAAATAGAACAAAATGGCTTAGAACAGGTGAGCAAACAAGGCTTTTGGAGTCTTCTGGATTGTTTTGAGTTACTTTGAAAGTTTCTTGTACGTGTTTGGGGTTACAAAACTATGCAGACGAAAAGGACTGAAAAGACTTTGGTACAGTTGGAATGTTGTAGGTGGAGTGGTCCAAGAAATATGCAAAAAAAACCCCAAGTCTTTTGGTGATATCTTCTATTGGACTAACTATATAGTTGGGAGAGATATTAGACAAGTTTTGGAGCAAAAAGTGCCCATTTTGTGCCTGAAGGCTTGTCTAACATCTCTTCCAATTATAAAGGTAGTCAAATAAAAATATCACCAATAAAACCCTTGCTTTTGTACATGGTGTCAGTCCTTCATGGGTGTAGGGGCAGAAATGATCTGCAAACATTTCTACAGGCACCTAGGCTACGCAACATCTAAACCTCCAGACTGAATGTCTATGGGTGTGTCTTATGGGTGTGTCTACATGAGACACTATATGGCTGTAGTGATGACCTACTGCGATGTAGCTTGTCGCTACCAAGCTAGCATCAGCAGGCATGAACCAGGACATCACTGCTACTGCACAGTAGGTTCGAAAATGACCTATTTGGTGCTGGGACTACGCATTATTAGTGGTTATGGGTTCCAACTGAGCCGGGACAGCTTCTTCCCACTCTCTGGAGCTCCGAGCTAAGCCCCTGTGCCCCCTGCCAGCCCAGGGCTGGCACCTGAGGGAGTCTGGAGCTCCCCGGGCTGCTGCAGTGGGGGGCAGAGTAGGGCAGGAGCAACCCTGGACTCAGTTTGCTCCAATAGAGGTGCATATGTAGATGTGCACTGGGAAGAACTTGTATAAGCCTGTATTTTCTGTGCAGAGTATTCAGGAGCATTATTGCACATGTAGATACACCCTCTGTATATGTAAGCACTAGACCCTAACTCATTGTGTTATTCACATTGAGTATATAATGTAAGATGTGGGTGTGATTTAGCTGTCTCAAGCTAGAATTATTTCATTTCATTTCCTTTTTTTTTTTTTACATACAGATAGCTATGTTCCATGTAAGCTAGACTATGCCTGTATTTATTATTTACTACATGACCACATTCACTTTTGCCCAAACAATGGAATCTAACTCATGCAGCCTCCACTGGTCTTCAAATTTAATGTTTGGGCAAAACCTAGCCAACCACTTTTATTCTGTCTCATAAACATATGGAGGTGGAAGTTATTGTTTTAGTCTCTTGTTTCATTTAGGGTTTTTTAAATTAAGTACTTGTATGACAGCAGAGATCCAAGATCTGTGGGTTAGATGGAGGAGACAAAGATAAAACGTATATTAGCATAAAACTGGAAAATCGGAGGTTAAGTGATTTGCTCTGGGCCACAAAGTGCTGTGGCACTGGTGGGAATTGAACCTGTGTCCTATGTCTTCAGCAGATGTCTAAGCTAACTCCCCATTCTTCTGTCTGCTGCTCTCATGACATTTTGTTTCCTCTTGCATTGTGGGATTCTGTAACAGGCAATTCTAGCTCCTTTTTTCTTCAAATTTCATATTCGCCTAGAGCTTGGTTCTAGTGGATTTTGCCCATCCCTTGTAATTATAGCTCTGGGTCAAGCTGACAAGATTAACCTTATAATTATCTCCTCCTCTATTGTAACAACTAATGATAGAAAAAACCTGTCTGTTGAAATCAATGGAGAATTTCACAGCTTGGAATAAATTAGATCAATGATTATCCTTATGATAAAGAGTCAAGAAGAACATGATGATGCCTTATGCTAGTGACAGATGTGAAGAATAGGGTATACCGTGAGAACTAGAGCACGATAAAGTCAGACAGGTCAGGGGCCAGGCAACTTTTCCTTTTCATTCTTAACTGGTCATTTGCAACTGAGTGTTTGCCAGTCTTTGGCCATTCCCCATTTTCCTTCCTTCAGAGGCTGCTTCTTGCAACTGCTGCATGTATTTCCATTATTAATGTGTTTTTCTCTATCAGGATAAATGGAACCAAGCATAGAGAGCTGTGGAAAACCTAGGCATCACAAATGGATAAAGATATTTTAGCAGGAGGCCAAATTTGAAAGAGAAAGAGAAAAATTTCCCCAGGGTTTCTTGCTTTATTCACAGCTTGAGTGACCTAAAAATAAAATGTAGTGCTGTATAGAATACAAGCTATATTATTCCCTATGCAATTTTACCAAAGTTCAAAACTAAATTAAAAAGATGATGTTTAAAGATTGGTTTCCTAGAACTGGCTAAGCCTTCTGTCTCCTCCCTTTCCCTTTGTGAGACATCTGATTTATAGTCTAGCCTAATTTTCCTGTTTGATTAAAGTGATATTGCTGTATGCCTTAACTGTCTAAATAATGACCTTACCTTTTTCCCATCCAAAATAATTCCTACCTCTACTCTCCAGGAATTCCGATTCTAGGGACCCAGAAAATCTGGCTAGCCTCCATATATGAATTTGTTACACATTTTCCCATTCCCCTGGCAATGACTGGTAGGGCAGCCTGAAAAATCTTTAAAGCATTTTCAAGGATGATTGGGGTCTGGAGTGCGACAGAGGCTCAGGTGCTTCTGCTTCACAGAAGTCACAAGGACTTTTTCACCAGTTGCATTGGAAGAGGCATTGAACTCTATTTTTCTCGAAGTGTTATTCATTTAATATTTTGCAATAAATAGATACTGTGTTGTCCAAATATTCACCAGCTGGAGGTCATATACTGCACCAAACATGGGCTGCACATCTCAGGGTTCACAACACTGTGAATTATGGGCTCCCATGTGGACCGCCTGTTGCATTGCCCAAAGCCCCCCCAAGTCCCATGGGCTGTACCACCATGCCTCCTGGGGTATGGGCAGGAAGTGAAAGCTGGAGGGAGAGGGGGAAACCTGGAGGTCCATCTGCTGCTGCAGCAGGAACTATGGAGGGAGTGGTGCCCTGTGGCAGGAACTGTAGAGGGTGAGGGGTCTGCCCATGCAGCCTATGCCCCACCAGTTGAACGACCCTGTCATATATGATTATTTTGCCTAGTCACTTCCCTCCAGTTTAACTGATATGATGGTGCCAATGGCAAATGGAAGTGCAAGGAAATTAATGTTTCTAGGATTCTTTTTGACATTGTAACTTCTTATCTTCAATTTGCATTGTATTATGTTCATCAGTCAATGTCAGGAACTATATGCACAGCAGCATCTTCTGGAACATTAGTTATATTTACTTACTGTACAGTATATGAGTTCTAGTCATCCTTTGTTATGAGTCTACAGACTGTATCATTAGGTAATAACAACATCTGTGGTTGTCTTAAAGTGCTGTGAATAAAAAAAATGCAAAATAGGACTCCTGAGCAGCTATAGCTAAAGCACAATATATTTTTTGACAGAAACCCAGAAACTTAGCCAAGGAACAAAGCACTAACTTCTCAAATTATTGACATTGTTTGCTTATTCAATCATTTGTTTGTGAACCTGTGCTTTGTCATTTTAAAAATAGTTCTGAATACATTCTAATGGAGGCTTACAGAGGGGAAAATATTGCTTTTGTCTCCTTTTTCCTCAGGGCTCCCTTTTGCCTCGCTGTGGCTTGACAACATTTTGGTGTGGGGATGCCTAAGTCCGGACATAAGCTTAATGTCCAAAGGTCAGCCTAAGGAAAAATAATAGTAGTAGCTCTGCTTGTGAAATAAGCCCATGGAAGTATTCAAAAAGAAATGCCAGTAGATGTTCCAAATATGACTGTGTATGTTCTCTGAGTATCACTGTGTTTGTGAAGTTTGGCTCTGTATTGGTGAGACCTCACTATTTCCATGAGCTCGGAGAGGTTTCCTGGCTATAGGTTCTCTCCTGGGGTGGAGGCAAGGAGGTGAGATGAGTAATAGGTGGTATCTCCCAAACATCAGCCATTCACATGGCACCAAAATGAGATATCAGTCACAGTGAATTATGCAGTTCTTTGATGATCCTTCTACTTTCTTACATGAGGAGTTGGGTATTTAACACTTAAATGAGCAGAGAGAGACATAGTTAGCCATATTAGGCAGAAGGCAGGGTAGATGTGCACCTTATGGACTAATTCAATCAAAGGTGTAAAGCATAAGCTTTTCTGAGCCCAAGCATCTGGTGAAATGAGCTCAGGCGCACGAAAGCTTATGCTATACGCTTCTGAGTTAGTCAAATCTACCCTGCATTCTGCTGGATATTTAAATGGCCATTACCAAAAGTGTTGTGTCATGACCCAAAGGTCTGATTTTTGTGTGTGCTTCGGCACTAGAATTATCCCCGTGGGTTTACAGCTTCATTGCACAGTGGAGTTTTGCTGCACAGAGAACCCGCGTGCAAGGGAGAGAGTTCTCACCACTTTGCAGCTGTCTTTGCAGGGTGCATTTCCTTTGCAACACAGAAATGCACGGTGCAAAGGAGTTCCCGCTCTTCACATGCAAATTTGTTCCCCGTTATTGGCTAGTTCTAAATTATTCCCACGTGGCGGCTAGCGATTGGCCTGCTAGCCGTATAAGAGGCTTGAGCGGTTTCCGCCCAAGCCGAAGAGGACTCCACATCCATCTCGTGGGGACTCTGGGTGTGCGGCAGGGTCATCGAAGCCCTGTGTGTTACTCAGAGGAGTTTGGCGGCCTGATCCACCGCCCACCTCTTCCCATCTTCGAGCGGTAACTTTCTATAAGACGTATCGACGAGTTTTCTATTTTGAGGCGCGCTTGTCCTGGACATCCGGAGTTCTGTCTGCGTGGAGCCTAGCAAACTCCACGTGATTGTTCGTGTTTTCTGTTTGTAACCGCAACTCAAGCAAGTTTTCAGCCTGCACCGCGACCATCTCAGTGTGAGTAAACAATCTTAAAATCAACCGTTAAGTGTCTGTGCCTAATTCTAGCTCGGCGTCCGCCCTCTCCGACCCGGCGTGCCCGGGCTGCCGGCCACAGCCCGCGTGCAGCGCAACAAAGGGCCCGGGTTCGCGCCCGGCCCGCACATGTTGGAGTTAACATCTCCCTGAGATGAATGAGGCAAGTTACACCTATTGTAGCTAATGTTCCAGATCCTATGTGCACTCATGGCAAAAAGCAACACTGTCCAGAGAAATAACATGTCTGCTCCATGCAAACTTGTTTCCAAGATGGAAAGAATGCAGCTTTGTAGCTTGGAGAGCAGGTGTAACATGTCACATCATGGCAGTAGCATATCTCAGCACAGGACAGCTTTGCTCCTTACTGACATCTCTGAGAGCTCCGTGACTTTTGTTTGCTGGCTTGTATGTTTGTTTTATTTACAACCATAATGATAATAATAATTTAAAAAGCAGAGATGCTGGAGAGTAAGGTACTGGCTTCATTTAAGAGCCATTGGAGCATATAGGCACATCCTGGCTCCTTTCAAGCCTTGGCTTTACAGGGCAGAAGTATAGCCATACAGAGTCTGCATCCAAATTGCTATTAGGCTTGGCACTTGAAACATTACACAGAGTAGGCGTAAGTCTCTGCCTCCATATGAGTCTGCTTCTTATCCATTTGCTTGTGTGGGTGAGGGAAGCAGAATAACTAGCTCTAGGTAGGATGCAGAAGGGGTATTGTTGACTGGGAGGCCCCTGGAGTCAGACACACATACCCTTAGCTACCTGCTCTCAGTACCACTACCCAGAAACCAGGTAGCCTTTTCTTCAGGAGCTCAGCCAGCAGGATTTTATGAAAGCCAGGGTAACTCACTGATTTTTCTAAAGTTGACAGAGACATTTTCATGGATTTTTTCACAGTCAATCTAGTTAAGTTCCTTTATCAAGCTCCTACCTACATTTTCTTACTGTCATCCTGGATTACATTGCTATATTTTTAATCTTTGAAAACATCATGTAAGAATCACTGTCTTTCTCATTACTGTTGTTTTATTTTTATTGTTAACTCTCCCATTATAAAAATCTTTGTGCGTTTGGATGTTTTTTGCTGTATTTTTATACTTCTAAGTTCTGGCTCAGCAGTTTACAAAAGACATTTCTGGAAGCAGTTACACAATAGGATTAATCTTTTGGGACTAGTTTCCCCAAATAATAGTCTGTCTCTTCCATATCTGTCCCTTCTCTCAGCACCAGACTAACTATTTATTCAACAGGCTTTTTTTTTCTTTTTTAATGTATGCAGTTTGGATTCATTAAAAAAAATTTTTTAAAGACTTCAGATCAAGAGAAATAGCTTTGCTGAGATGCAACAAAAAGGCAGTTTCATGTTGGAAGGAGTCAGAGCCAGTGGTGTATTTGTACATAAAACATCCACTCACTTCAGAGCAGAATTACTTTAGCCCCACTCTGTTAATAAAAAAAACCCCTTCAGTGCTTGACTGGTGAGAAGGATTCTGAGTCAAAGCCGAGTTTCAAAAGACGCTTCTTTTGAAAGAAGCAAAACTTGAAAGAAGTAGTTTAGGAACGCAGGACAGAGAACGGGACCTTTGGGTCATCAAATTTAGACTACTGCAGGCAACAATTTCATTCAATCCCGTTTAGAAATTGATCAAACTACATTTTAAAAATGGGTATTTTTTTGCCCTGCTACTCTTCTTAGAAGAGTCTTCCAGAACATTATTCCTCTTATGGCATGAATTTATCTAACCTCTAGCCTGAATGTATTCATAGCCAGTTCGACCATCAGATCATACCCATTTACTCTTATGACAATATTGGCTTTTAGGTGGACTGATTATATTTCCTCTTGATTGTCCACCTCTCTTCCCTGACCTGTTTATTATAAATAGGAAGCATAACCCTCTCAACCTTTATTTTGTTAAGCTAAATAAGCCTTACTCTTTTACTTTTCTCTCAGATCACAAGCTCTCCATATCCTTGATGTAGATAGTTCAAGTAATTCATCTTGCTTGTACATGGGTGTCAAGAACTGCATACAGTGGGAGCATCTACACAAGATGCTTAACTGCACAGCAGTGTAGTTTACTACACAATAAGCTTGTGCATTGTGTACATGTTTACTATTCAGTAAACCTTGCTACTCACAAGTAAATTTGCTACCTGCAAAAGCAAGGTTTTTAATGGCACAGTAGCGCTTGTGTAGACACCTGACTGGGAGTAAATCAGCTCTCAGTCAGCCATCCACCAGGGGATGAGAGATTGCTCCCTGCCCCCAGGAGCTGCCTGTTGCCAGGGCAGGCTCCAACACAAGAGGGACTATGTCCTCCTGCCCCGGCAGCAGGGAACTCCAAGCCCCTTGCTCTGAGACCCCAGGAAGTAGGACAAGATTGCTGCCATTAGCAGCAAACCTGATCCCATTTCCCTGCATGTTTAGACACCTATGTTTATTCGCAAGTAGCTTACTCACAAGTAATCTGATCCCAGATCAAATGCACGTGTAGATGCACCCAGTATTGTAGATGAGGTCAACACCTATTGGCATTAATACTTTGCTGTCTTTACTGGAAATAGGCCACTTGATGGGATCCTAAGATCACCTTTGCATTTCCATCATATTAGCATAATTATTCAGCATTCATTATTCATCTAAGATAGACTAATACACCTGTGTCTTTGTCCTCAGTTATTTTCACTTGATATGATCCCAGCTTATAGTAAAAGTTTCTTTAAAAAATTCTCATTAATTCATTGTGTGACCTTGCACTTCGTACTGTTTTCTGGTACTCCAATATGCAAGGTGGCCTCTATGCTGATTATCATCATCACCCTTATTAGAAACTAAAGGTAAAGTATTGATTCCATTTTTGAACCTTGTTACATTTTACACTTTATGCCTGTTCCAGGTTCAATGCTGCCTGTGTTCCTTGCTCTTCCTTAGCCAGTCTGCCTCTGGTGTCCTTGCTTCTCTCATTTGCCACATCTTGATCTTACTCAGAGGGAGAGTCCAGTTGACAGAACATATGGTTTTGCTGTGGGCATCCCAGCATGCCAGAGTCTTAGTTTGCACTTCCTCCTACTTTGTTGGTCCTCTGGTTTTTTTTTCAGAGGAATAACAGGGCATCTGAATGCCTAGGGCAAGAGCAGTATGCAGTGGAAGAAACAGCCACCAGCACTGGAGTGGCTGAAGTAACAGCTGTTATTTCCCACTCCCCAACCTCAAGTTGGTTCCTGGGGCTGCTGCTCTGTTCGCCTTGCCTTAGTTATGTTACTACATTATTCTTCCCTCGCTCCTAAAGCTCTAGAGTCCTTCCGAACAGATCCAGTACCAAACTGGTCTTCCTTGTGACTTGGTACACCTCCCCAGTCTTCCCCAGGCAGTTCCCCAAATTACTTTCCCTCCTCAGCTGGACCTCTTGTCTTTCCCCCAGTCAAAATCCACCTGACTTTATGACTGCTGGGGCTCTTCCTATATACTGCTCTCAGGGGTATGGCCTCTAGCCCTACCCCTTTTGGGGCCTTGTTAGATTGTTGTTAATCTAAACCTAAAGTTACTGTTAATTTCTGGTCATCCTCAGTACCTAAGTGCCCTCTTCTTATCTCTGCATAGCTAAAAGAACCTTTTGCTATCTGTTCTAATTTTCTTCTTCAAAGTCCAAATCAACTTGATTTCCCATTCTTTATGGGGTCCCTGTTTATGGCCAATGTCCATTCAATTAAGGCTTCTTTCGTATACATCCCCCCCACTTTCTACAATAAAACTTCTAGATAGTTTTTGCAACTTTGATTTAAGAAATGTCAAAGTCTTTGTTTCTATTCAAGTCTTGGAGCTCTGCAATTCAATACCCTCACAACTAATTCCCTTAAATTCTCAACATTTCTCTTTTGAAATCAAGAACCTAAGTATGTAGACAAATACTTAGTCCTGCACAGTCCTGCCTTTCATTAGTCCTGCACAGCAGATTGGAGAGGCAATTCCCCTTGAAGTGAAAGGTGCAGCAAACAGCTGGAGTACCCAGCAATCCTACACAGCTGCTTGCTGCAGTTCTGTATACTTCCTATTATATTACAAACCTTCATCTCTGCAGAAGTAGTAATCTAACCCTGAGAATTCTCCAGGTTCTACTGTATCATCTCTTTGGTTCCATGACTACTTGGTGAAGAATATTATCCAGGTCCTTTCCTTATTAATAGCATTTGATTTCCAGTCTGTGATTGAGAAGTGAACAATCTCCTATAATGATGCAATTCTTGGTAGCCTAATACTATTATTGCATGATTGCCAAGTGATTTTGATTGAAAGAGATTCTGATTGAACCATGCTATTATCTAATTGCATCACAGCCTACTCATCATTAAAGTTCAGTCCATTCGTTTTAATGGTCACGTTCCGGTCATGATTGCTATGCTATCATGTTCCTATACCAATATTTTTCATTCTTTCATGTTGTACCTTCTGCATTAATGTAGAAATATTTCAGTTGTTCCTTTCTGCTACCCACTGGGTACATTGACATGTGTCCCTATGGTCCCTTTGTTATTGAACTGTCATTTAGTACTTCCTTTTGGAAGTACTACATGACGGTGCAGTAACAGCCTGTACTATACTGTGTGCACTGCACATGGTTATTTTTAGCTGCTACATCACTGTAGCAACACATTATAACGAAAGAATGTATTGCTACAGCGACGTAACTGCGGTGTCATGGTTTGTGACCAATGATGCTATGTCACCATAGCGCATTGTTATGCCGACGTAGCATCACGTGTATGTGCACCTACTGTTTCCTAGCCAGATCAGGTAGAGGTAAAGAGTCCTTTCTCTAATTTTATTGCTTACTTAACTATTGCTGTTATTAATATTAAACCACTGTTTCTCTACAGATGTTCACAGAGGGGAAAAGATAGAACTATCTACTGTCCCAACATGTAAAAAAGCCTATGTATGTTCTTTTGAGTTGGCACTCATTTATTTCAGGCTCCATTCCAGGAAAGTGCTCCATAGAGGCTGTGTGTTGCTCTTTTATGATGCCCTTTTCACAAAAAGGGCATGACATTCTGGTGCAGGGTTCCACCCATGAGGAGCATTTTGCAGAATCTGGTTTCTCATTTGTGGATAGATTTTTTTTAAATGAACAATTTGTGATTTTTTTTCTCTTGCTACTCAGAGATTTATATATCCTGAGTAGCTGCATTTAAGAAGGATTTTACAAGAATTTTTGAAGGATTCTTTATAACCTTCTTAAAGAAATTCTTGCCCCAGAAAAGACAGAAAAGAGGCAGCATATTGCACATGTAAAAGTTACACTGCTCTTTCAACATTCTTTGTATTTATCCAGGATAAGAACTGGCTTTATCTGGTTTGACACAAGGTTTTACAGATGCTGTATGTGTGCTGACAACTTTCAAACCAGGTTCTGGCTTGACAATATATTTTTAAAAATATATCAAGCAATTCTTTTCTCTCGTTCTGTCAGTGTATTTTGCCTTTCTGTGCCTGTCTTTTGGATGGCAGACTCTCCAAAATAGACCCTGTCTTGATACTGACTTGCAAGACACAAAGCACATTATTGGCCTTCAACTAATAACAAAGTTAAAAAGCCAGGTCCTCTGTTACGTTACTGTTATGTCCCCAAACTTACTTATTCTCTTATAAACATGGGTTAAATTTTGGATATCTTTTCTTCAGTTTTACTAAAGTCCCAGTCAAGACTACTGTGTCATTGTCATTAAAAATGTCTTGAAGGTGAACAGGAGCAACAAAATGATCTGTTAGAGGTGCAGTTTTGTCCCCAACTTCTCTACTTCCTCAACCATAATATGACAAAGAGTGACATGGACAAAAGCAGGTTCAGAACAAATGTGTAATGAGTGATGCCACTCCAACACTGAGTCTGATGTTTAATTTCAGCAATTTTCCCATGCATCTGTCCCCTACATGTCAGGCAACACTTCAAGTAAAAATATGATTCCCTTTCTCTGTTACTCCAGATATATAGGCTACTATACATAATAGACATTAGCAGTCACATTAAAAAATGGATGTTTTAAGGCCTACAGAAGAACAAAATCCACATGCAGAAGTGCAGCAGCAGCTGTGCCAGTAGAGTAAGTATCTTACATGAATCATTTGTATGTGAATTTGGCTGCTTTGTGTGTTCAATTGCAGTAAATGCAAATGGAATAATAGTAGGTGTTCATTTGCACGTGCACATGGCCCTCTCCACCTTTTGAAATGTTAACCTGACAGGATTAAATTAATAAAGGATTAGGAAAAAAACCTCAGTGGACCACTTAAAGTTGACACTAGAATGCTTGTAATCAGGTCATAATGTAATGGGAGCATTGTTTAACAGTTACTTTGCATCTTTCTTTACAGAGAAACATGAGAGATCAACTCAAGTCAGAGATCAGTTTACTAGTAATGACAGAGAATGAACTAGACCTTGTACAGATTAGGGAATTGCTTCTTAAGAGCTTAGATACAGTAAATGCAGACAAAACACCCAGTCCTGATGGCATGAATCCATGAGTCTTAACGGACATAAACAAGGAAATAAGCAAAGCTTTAACTAACATGTTTTAAAAAGTTCAGTTGGTTTGGGATTTCTTTCAGAGTACTGGAGAGTGCAAAATATGTCTCCAGTATTTAAAAAGACTCAAGAGAAAAATCTAGGAAATCAAAATCAGTTTTTTAACCATTTGTTGTGGAGAATATCTTTGACACTATTTTAAGGAAGATATGGGATATGGAGAAAATTCATGCATACAGCTCATGCTTAATCATCTGCTACAGAACACTGAATGTTTTATAATACTTGTAAAATATTTGGGGATTCAATGTGTATGACAACCTACAGATAAGGAAAAATCCAATGTATACTAATTAAAGAGGGTATGATTGCACACAGGAAGACTTGCACTCCAATTTTATTCTTCCTGTGTGGAAAAAGGGATCAGTTGCTTTCATGGCATCATTGTGAATCCATGCATCTGGATAAATGTGGAACTGAGGAAAGTATGGGCCTCAGTCCCTTTTGCAGATGGTCATGCAGTTTGGCGATTCAAGGATGTGATGGAAATGAAACTTGTACAAAGCCTGTTCCTCTAAGAAAGGACTGGAGTGGGCTTGGTTCTGAGGCTGATTTTGTTCAATATCTTCATCAATGACCTGAAAGATGGGATGAAGTGCACCCTCAGCAAGTTTGTGGATAACACCAAGCTGTGGGGAGTAGTAGATAAATTGGAGGGTAGGATTAGGATTCTGAGAGACCTAGAAAAATTGGAGGATCAGACCAAAATAAATCTCATGAAGTTCAAAAAGAACAAGTACAGAGTCCTGCACTTAGGCCATAACAATTCCATTCACTGATACAGGCTGGGGACCAACTGGCTAAGCAGTAGGGCTGTACGAAGCTTTGGTTGCTGATTCAATTTGGAAGCGATTCAACCTGATTCGGCAGCCAAATCTCCAAATCCAAATTGAATCAGGTGACCCATTAATCTCTCTGAATTGAACTGGAAGCCTCCAAGTTGATTTGGAGAGGTTCAGAGAGATTCGATGATTCAGCTATAGACGCAGCTTTATGTTTCTTCTATGTACCTCAAGGTACCAGGTGCAGTTCATGAATGCTGAGATGGTGGGGCAGATGGAGCAGCCCATGAGAGCATGGGAGAGTCCCCCACGCACTCGGCAGTGGACCCAGAAGTGGACCAGAAGTACTTCCAGTCCACTTCCAGGTCCGCCACAGAGTGTGTGGGGGACCCCCCGCCCCTGGCTCGGCAACTGGTGCCTCCTGCATCTGGGGAGGCACCTGAGGTCCCCCCGTGGCCAATTGCTGAGTACTTCTGGTCTAGTTCTGGTTCTGCCACCGAGCACGCAAGGGACTACCCCCACACTCCTGTGGGACTCTCAGAGTTCACGAGCCACGCCTGGTACCTTGAGGTACATAGAAAAAACATATAAAGCAGTATCTATGGCCGAATTGCTGATTTTTCAAATCAGAATCAAATCTTCAGATTCAGCTGAATCAAATCGGGAAAGTGATCCTGATCCGAATCAGTGAATCAAATCACTGTCCCCCAAATTGGGCTGAATCCAAATCTGAATTGATACTGCCTCCTTCGCACACCCCTACTAAGCAGCAGCTCTTCAGAAAAGGACCTGGGGTTTACAGTGGACAATTAGTTGAATATGAACCAATAGTGTATCCTTGTAGTGAAGAAGGCTAACAGTATACTCGGCTGCATTCATAGAAGTGTTGCCAGCAAATCGAGGGAAGTGATTATCAGAGTTCCTTCGAAGCTGCACGGCATGCGTGGCCATGCAAGCACACCTAGCAGTGCGGCATGAATGTGCCTGCATGGCCATGCATGCCATGCTGCTTAGAGGGAACATTGGTGATTATTCCCCTCTAATCAGCATTGGTGAGGCCACATTGGTGTGTCCAGTTTTGGGTCCCCCACTACAGAAAGGATGCGGACAAATTGGAGAGAATCCAGAGGAGGGCAATGAAAATTGTGCAGGACTGGGGTACATGGCTTATGAGGAGAGGCCGAGAGAACTGGGCTTATTTAGTCTAGAGAAGAGAAGACTGAGAGGGGATTTAATAACAGTGTTCAGCTACCTGAAGGGGGGTCCCAAAGAGGATGGAGCTAGACTGTTCTCACTTGTGGCAGAAGACAGAACAAGGAGCAATGATCTCAAGCTTCAGCAAGAGAAGTTTAGGTTAGATATTAGGAAAACCTTTCCTACGAGGAGGGTAGTAAAGCACTGGAACCCATTACCCAGAGACACTGTTAAGTCTCCATCGTTGGAAGGTTTTAAGATCTGGGTGGACAAAGCTTTGACTGGAATGACATAGTTGGGGCTGGCCCTGCTTTGAGCAGGGGGTTGCACTACATGACCTCCTGAGGTCCCTTCCAACCCTAACTTTCTAGGATTCTATGATTTTATGAAATATGAGGCAAGAATATATTTGCTTGCTTAAAGAATAACTGCTGTTATGCTGTCTTAATTTTATTATCATGGGTGTGTTCTAAAAGCTTTATTGTGGTACCTAAGTTCTGTTCTAATGTGGAGGAAGAAATGACTGAAGGGTACTACGGAAAAGAAAAAAAAAGGAAAGAGGGTGGATATATTTTTATCTGCTCCTTGATTTTCTTCCAGGTAGTTCAGCTTAATGAGGAACTGCAGGAGAGAAGCCGAAAATAGCCCATCAATTGCTAATTTTTCTATGCCTCTACTTTAACAGAGGGAGGCTGTCCTTTGAGCTATAACAATATCTGAAGAAATCACATGCTAAGCAGATGTATATAAATAAGGGGCAGATAGTTCATATGCATAATAGATGGCAAAATATGAAACAAACAACTTAGGCAATGTTAGATAATTCAACATAAAGCATAGGTCTTCATGCTTTTTTCCTGTTTCAGACAGTTCAGGTAATTCTTTAGACCATGCCAGTTTCTTGCTAGCTGAATTGACAATGCATTAGATTGGATCTTCAGGTCATCCGTTCAATGTAGTCACAAAAGCCAAATCCAAATGTCAGTCAGGACAGGTACAGAAAACTAACCTATTATATAGTTTCCATCACAGTCCTGGTTTTGTTCTCCACATAGCTAACTAGCATATCTATGCTTTTATAAGTTTTAGTGCAAATGTGCCAGAATTGTCAAGGTCATTTTTTGTGGCTGCCTTGCTCCAGCTCTCTCTCTCTCAACCCCTTATATCTTTATATTGCAATAGAATGGACCTTATTACACCCACACTTTTTCCTTGTTGCTTCTTTTGACAATGACAGTTCTCCTTGCATTAGGATGTAACTAGCGTGGTGCCTGTCAGAAGGCAACTGAATGCAATCACACCACGTACGATCAGAATTTCACGCGTTCCCATAGCTAAACAAAAGAATATTAGAGCCATATAGGAAATATGATTTTCCAGATTAGTTAAGGAGCTATAGGCTCTATTATCTACAACAAGATTTGGTTTCTCCTCTTTTAGACAGTTACTTATTTAATATTATGCCTTATATTGAAAAAAACCCTATATTTAACAAAATTAAAATCATACAACAATGATAAATTTTGAAAGTTTGTATAAGTAATGGGGCTACATTGAAACATTAAAAAATAACATTTTGAAAAAAAAATTCTGGTTTGTCTTAAAGGTTATTATGTATAAGCAGAACAATAATTAGAGGCAAAAAGGCTATTTTGATGCACCATTAACATTACATAATGAAATCAAACAAAAAATGCAGGAGTCAAAGCAACATTATGTGCCTTATATGACTGAGCAACCCAGTGGGTGTATAAACTATAGTCTCTGATTCAGACTTAGCAGCAGAGCAAACAAAAAAACAAGAATGCATTACCTTTCCACAAATCCTAAATTAAACACCACAGTTGATAAAAAGGGAGAGATAGGGAAAACTTCTAAAACAACATACCCCCTTACCTGCAAACCCTACATTTTTCATTCAATATTTCTATTTCCAAAACCTCAGCCTGTCAGGGTGTATTGATACTATCCCCACAGACTAGCTGTGAAGCAGGAATTATATTGAAATCAGATATCCCATCAGGCTTACCTTCTCTAATGTAGGATAACAGATAAAAGAAGCTAGCTGAACTACCAGCATCTGATGCAGAAGAGAAACTCACTTCATTTTAAGAGTCTGGTCCAGGACTAAATCCAAAACACAATCTGTTTGCCTCTGAAGAGTTCTGCCATGTTACCAGAAGGAAGTAGGGCAACAAAGTAAAAAGGATAAGTGGAGAAAAATGGGAAAGGACAGGAGTTCTTCAGCTAAATACTGGGAGTTAGAAAGAGCACCTCACTACAAAAAATTTAATTAAATAATTATTAACTGTTATAATTCAAAGTTAAATTATAATAGGAAAAGAAAAATGGTATAACTCGTACAGTGGTTTTCTATCTCAGGAAAGTTCTCGCACGAACATTAATGAATGTAACAGAAGATGTAAGATGTATCTAACCCAGGGGCAGGCAATTATTTCGGACGGAGGGCCGCTTATTGAATTTTGGCAAGCCATCGAGGGCCGCATGACAGGTAGCTAGAGGCAGATAAATATGAATTTTCTAAATTTTTTAGAGGCCCCACGGGCCAGATAGAATGGCCTGGCGGGCCACATCCGGCCTGTGGGCCGTATTTTGCCCACCCCAATAACCATTAGAGGAAGACATTCTTACTCTGGCAGCCCTGTTCACATATGGTAGGTAGAATTTTTTGACTATGGAAAAATGATAGAATAGTTCTTCTGTTGCAAAGGACAAAGGACACAACAAAATGGGCAAAAGTATTTAGCAGAATTTGCAGATTTGTTGCAGTGTGACAGGGCGATGAATGCTGCTGTTATGGCTTATGAACTTGCAACCTCTGGGCTGTCAACTGCATGCCATAGCACTTGCACCACCCCAACCCCCTCTGAAAAGGTTGAGAATATATAATAGCTTCTATTATTATTCTAACAATAGTTAGAAACCAGAGTATCAAAAACATTCTGACCTTCTATGGCTTTGTTGTTTGCAGGATCCCCAACAACTTTATGCTGACAGAACCCATGTTAATATATGCGTGTGTGTGTGTGTGTGTGTGTGTGTGTGTGCGTGTATACACACACACGCGCGCGCACACACACATACTGTACATTAGTGTAAAATGTAGTCAGATTTTCATTACTGTAGGATTCTTAACACTTTTCCAATCTTAACACACTTACAATTTCTGACTGCTTTTATTAGTGACCAGTTTAATAAGCCCTACTGAAAGAAGAGCTTTATCAAAGTGTTTCAGAGAGGAAGGATGGGTTTGTGGTTAAAACACTGGATAAGTATTCAGTTTCTAGCTCTGCTGTGGACTTCCTGTATGACCCTGAGCGAGTGTTTTCATCACCCTGTGGCTCAGTTCCTCATCTATAAAATTACAATCCTTTTTTTTTTTTTCTTCATTCAGTGTTTGTCTCAGCTCTTTAGACTATAAGCTCTTTGAGATGCAGGGTATTTGTAAAAAATCTAGCACCAAGATGACATGATCTTGGTCAAGGGCTCTAGTGTTAATATAGCATAGAGAGAATAGGAATGATGCTGTATTTCATCTTACAAAGCTATACATTTCGATATTTGTAACTCAAGCAGAGATTTAATTAAACTTAAGCTAAATCCAATGGGCCCATAATAAATATAAACCCAGAATGCTGAATGGGTGCATTTTTATAAACTGAAATAAAATCAATCACTGGGCATATCTACATAAGATGCTTAATGTGCAGAAGACTAATTCTACTGTGCATTATCGCAGTGGACAAAACCTAGGCTAATGCGCTAAAGTGAAGTAGTTTTAGTCTAATGCACATTAATGTCACTAAAAAAGTATTCATCTGTGCTAATGTGCAGTAGCACCAATTATGGTGCATTAAGTTTGGGTGACACTGCTTCACATTCCCATAGGATTTTCCTTAGCCTTACATATGTTTCTTAACCTTATGGATGTGTTTTTTCCAATGGAATATTGAACCAAGTTTCACATGTGGCTTGGACTCTGTGGGCAGGTCCAGACAAGCATGCATGTGCCCTTTGTGGAGCCTCAAAGTCTTTTGAGGCACCACAAAATGCACATGGCGCATGTGAAAGTGTTCTTTGCGCTGCATGTTTGCACCGTGGAAGCAAAATTACATACTGGGAACTCCCAGTATCTAAAAAAAATGCAACAAAAAAAAGTGGGGTAGTACATGTGGCTGCAGCGTTTCCCATCCAAAACCAGAGCCTGGCTGGCCAGAGCCACATTCTGGGTGGCCGGGCTCCACGTGCCCAGATCGCTGCTGCTGCAGCCTCAGGAGGCCCCCAAAACCCTAGGTAAAGCTGCTGGGGCCAGCCCAGGTACTGGGCCAATCTGCCATGCACCAGAGTGTGTGCACAGGGGTGTGCCCAGGAACAAGTAGCAGTGGCACAAATATGTGCCACTGCTATTTCTCCCTGGGGAAACTACCATTTGTGGGAACTTGCCCCATGAATCTGCTTAGTTTATAACTGGGAAGCAAGAGCTATTTTTCTTCTCAGCTCCATGCATAAAATATCAACAATCACCATTATTATATGAAACCCGCTATACTGTAACTGTTATCTGAGTTGCTTCCTTCCGTTATAGAAGGTATCTGGATTCATTCAGCCATGTGAAGCAATTTTATTTTTAAAAATGCCAAATGTGTGCTTTGGGATAGTCCTTTGAAGCACAAGGACTGACATTTGTGCTGCTGTGCTAGTTTCATCAGCTTGGGAAGGGGAATATATCTGGCATCACATTTAGTCTGATAAATATGATGATAAAAAGAAAAAAAATTCTTAAGCATTGGCAGCATGTATTTACCGCTGCAACCACATCCCAGCTGTCAGGTCACATAAAAGAGGCAGTAACAGAAGACAGTTGCAGGGAGTAGGTTATGTAACAAGATCAAGCCAATGAAAGTCTGGCACCCAACAGCAATTCCTCTAACAGTGCAGATGGTCTCCTTATCCACAGGATTCTATTCCCCTTATCCACAAGCTTATAATGTATTACCTACCACTGCTGTAAGAGCTGCATACACACAAGGATAAAAATTAGGTATCAGACTGAGCACTGGAAAATGCAGAGGCTTCCTTGAAGGTAAATTTTCTGAACAGAAGAGGGTCACCTTGTTACCTTAAATTCCTGGTTCCACCTCCTGGAATTCACAAAAAAATGCAGTACAGCAACTCTCATCCTTACAAATGTGAGCCACTGATCTTTAAATCAGTTGGAAATATCACTCAAACACAGGAGGCATCAGAAGCTAATGAAGCAGGGAAGTGCTACATATAAATTAGAAGGTTTTCTATTGCCTTAGTTTCAAAATTGGACATCATTTAAGTTAATATATGGGCACCTGCCAGCCCCACTCCTTTTAAGGATCTGTTAGTATTTCCTTTATCAGCCATATTTTTAGGAGTTAATAACTTGGATGTAGAAAATAATTTCAGGTAGAAACTTGGTCTGAATGTTATTAGCTCAGAAAAATATTGTTCCTGAGACCAGGGTGTTAGGCAGTAGAGAGGATTTCATTCTTCCCTTTCACCTCTGGAAAGCTTAGTTCAAGTCCTATGAAAGTAGTAATAAACACTTCTAACATGAACTTTCTATCTCAAAATAGGAAAGTATATCACACAGATTGAGGCCAACATGTTCTAAAGCTTTTGTAGACAGAACGAGTCAGTCAGTCAGACATCTAGAGGTATGTATAATTTTCAAACAGGGCTGCTTGGTGCTTTTGAGTCTCAATGGATAAGCCTACACATGCGAGCACACACCAACTGCTGAAATTTCCTTAGCCTGTTGAAGGGTTTTTGAACCCAAAAGCTTGCTTAATAAATATTCTCCAACCATTTGGGTTGGTCTAATAAAAGATATCAAATTCACCCAAGGAACCTTGTCTGCACATGCAATTAATGCACCTGAATATTCTGTACAGAAAATTCAGGCCCATTAAATTGGGTCCCCACATGCATCTGAAGATGCACCCAGTTTAGGGCTGCTCCAACCTTGCTTTGCCCACTAGCAGCAGCCAGGGGGAGCTCTAGGTTTCCCTGGGTGCCAGCCCCTGGCTGACAGGGGCGGGGGCAGGGGGGCTGGTCCTGATCTCTGTGGGGTGGGGAAAAGCTGTCCTGACTGCTGGGCTGGGACAACTCTCCCTACCCCCTGTGGCCCTCTGCTGCCTAGGCTGACCAAAAGCATTTTGGTCCTGGTCAGCATCTACACATGCACTTCGTTGCATTAGTTTAATATATTCATTTCTAGTACCTGTAGATACAGGCACTAGAAGGTGGCACATTAGACTAATCTACTGTGCAGTAATTGCTGCGCAGATGTAGATGGTGATGCTGTACTGCACATTAGATTAGTCAGGAGGTTTCAGGCTTTAAAAAAATCATCTACACATGCCAGTTTATTTTTCTTTTCATTTTGATTGAGGCTGAAGTTCTTAGGGGGACAGTCAAAGTGCTTTGAAAATATTCCCTCTTTTATGAAGACATAAACCTCAAGGCTAGGGACAGACATTACATGTAAACCAGTTTAAGTGATCAGAAACCTAGTTTAAACCTGTAATAGAACAGATGTTTAGTGCCCATAAACTGGTTTAAAAATGGCTGAAGCCAGTTTGAGATAAACCTAGTTGAATGTAGTATCAGACTTAACTGATTTGGGTCAAACCGGTTTGTGCAATGTTTGTCCCAGACCTAAAGGTTCACCTACATGTTTTAGCCAGATGTCTTTGAAAATATAACTGTAATTAATTTTGCTTTACAATACACCTTCAAGTTGACAAAGTGATACTACCTCCATTTTACAGTTGAGGAAACTGAGGCATGGGGTGGCTAAATTAGGCCACAACTGAAAATGAAGTGGCTATTTCTAATATCATTAACTTAAAAAGACATGTCAATACCACAAAACTACATAACCATTTTAATAAGATGGTTGTTTTATCTCAAGCGTAAGGACAGCAGGGCATACAGGTCATGACTAAGATGATTTGGCATAGGTATGTACAAAAAATTATAGAGGATTTAAAGTGGGATTTACTGTCCCACTTTAATAAGCACCAAAATTTAAAGGATTAGAGCACATTCAGAAATTAATTAAAATGATAATTTGTAAATTAGAAGTCTGCAAAGAAAGGAAAAGAATGATACTGATGTTGGATACCGTCCCCAAAGTATCAGCCATTTAAAAAAATTAAACCTTCAGATCTTAACAGTTAATCTGGATTCTTTGAGGCTCTGATTCAGCAAAGGCTAAAACTAAAGCACGTGCATAATGGCCACGCCACTTCACATTTAGGATTTGCTAACTGCAGTTAAAACACAGCGCCTGCATGTGCAAGCAATAAAACACATGCTAAGTGTGACTGTATCATAGCCAAGTTATGCTTTTTTGTGGAAGGAGTATCTCCAGATCATATTAACACATGCTCAGCTATCGACAGACTGCTCCACAGAGATAACAGAAGTTTAAGACTCCACTAAGCTGTTGGGCCTGGAACTGACAATCAGCTGACACTGGAGCTGGTTCAAAATTAGTGTGGGGTACAGGGGCTGGGACAATCAGCTGATTGTCCATCCCAGTTCCAGCATCACACTGGAGCCAGTTCAAAATTCCTGTGTGGTGCAGAAGCTGAGATGGACAGTCAACTGATTAGCAGCCCCAGCCCCACACTGGAGTTAGTTCAAGACTGCCGGGGGCAGGCACAGCTTTCCCCACAGATCCAGCAGCACGAGTGTCGTTCTCTCTCAGGCTCGGTTCCCTCTGCCAGTAGGAGAGACCTGGCTCATCCCAGCATTGCAGGGGCAGGCGCTTCTAAGCTGGGCATGTGGTGTGAGGGCACAGGTTCTTGGCATGGGGGTTGCACATCGTTATGGCCAGACATGTGAGCTGCAGTACATGGTGCTGGAGTTAATATCGTAGGACAGGGGGAAGCCAGAACCAGCTCCAGTCCTGTCTAGAGTGGGCTGAGATGACAGTAAACATTACTATGCAACTGCTCAGGATACATTCTGACTTTTAGTATGTGATGATAATGCAGGGGCAGGCAAAATCTGACCTGCAGGCTGGATCAGTTTCCAGGGTGACCCCAGGAGCAGTGGAGCTATGACAATGCAGGGCCAGGGTTTCCATGGAGACTGGCCCCAGCAGTACTGGCAAGGTGTGGAGCTGGGCATGGAGCTACTCCGGGGCCAGGATCTTGTAGAAGTGTCAGCGTGGTCTGGAGCAGGGGCACAGCTGTGATCTGCTGCCTGCATACCCTGGGCAGGGGTGCGCAGGAAGCAGATCATGGCTCTGCTCCAGCTCTGGACCACACTGTCACCACCACAAGATCCTGGCCCCAGCCCTGGAGCAGCTTCCTGCCCAGCCATGTGCCCTGCTACTGCTGCTGGGACTGGTCTCCATGGAAACCCTGGCCCTGCACTGTCAGGGCCCCACTGCTCCTGGGTTCTCCATGGAAACTGGCTGCAGCGATGTGGGCAGGGGCTGCTGGGAAATGGAGTCCTGTTGCTGGCCAGATCTGCCATTTTGCCCACCCCTGCAATAATGCTTATTATGATCTAAAGAAAACACATGCTAAGTATCCCGTGTGGCAAGGCCCTTAGTTTTCTGTAGTGTTGAGGTGTTAATATTTACCTTTTAAATTTAAATACTAAACTTTAATGCTTTGCATATATTTATGAATTGTCTGTTATGTGCACAAAGTTGACTGTATCTGCTTCATTTTGCATTTGAACTTTCCTTCATTTGTGTTAATGACAATATGCAGTGAATCCATATCATAGACTGATTACGTAGAACTAGTCTGCTAATCCAGAGGTTTTCAACCTTTAATAAATATACCCCTAGCAGCTGGACACGGAGTGGGAGGCGCACGTGGCTGGATTTGGAGCGGAGGCAGCATGGGGTGGTGGATAGTGGAGGAAACAGCATGGGGTGGTGGGTGGCAGCAACAGCTAATGCTGCATGCAAGCTTCCCCCTCCCCCCCATATCCAACTGGCCCTTGCCCTGCCCTAGCCCTGCTCCTGGGAAGCAGCAGTGCAGGGTGGTGGGTAACAGCACTCCATCCCCACCCACCATGCGTACCCCCAAGGGCCTTCCCAAATACCCCCGAGTGTATGCGTACCCCTGGTTGACAACCCCTGTGCTAATCTAATAAAGCCGTAAAAATTACCTGTATGGATAGGGCCAAGTTCTGTTCTTTATTATACTAGTGTAGGCTAAGTCTATTCACCAGTCAGACAATTGTATTTGAACATTAGTTTTCAAAATCTCTTTTAAAAAGTCCTGTCATCTTCATAACTGTGAATGGTCTCTTTCTAGAAGTGCAATAATAGCAATTTAGGAGCAAAAGTCTAATGATCCAGAGTAGTACTGAGAATAATTCTCTGAACCTTAACTCTATATGCAGAATGGGAAACACAAGCATAGCACTGGGTGGTGGAGAGGCCATGTAGGTGGTCCCATGACACTTTCCCTTCAGAGCTGCCAGCATAAAAGAATGCCAGGGCTGACTGTTGTAGGTGGCATGTTGAAGTATAACTGCTCTGTCCAGAGTGTTTGAGTAGTCCCTAGATAGCTGTTCTACAGGTTATTCCAATTTAAGTTAGAGAGCAGGCAGGTGCCAGGTAGGCCCAGAATTTGGAAAATCTTGCATACTATACCCTGGCTACAAGGGGAAGTTCTGCACTGAGTCTGCCTCACTTTCTTTACACTAAGTTGTCCTGTTATTTTCAGCTTTTGGTGAAAGGATAACTTATGTCACAACTCTCTGAGTGGTAAAAGTATGCATTATTTTCAAACTGGTGTGATGTTCTTAACTCAGAGAGAAGTGTAAGCTTAAGCTATGAATTTATTGGAATTTCAGCTGTTATATTTAATATGTTTATGTTTCTATGAAATGCAGAAAGACAATGAAAGAAATCTATGTTAAATAAGACAGAGGTAAATTTAGACACCAAGTATGTGGCATCCTCACGATGCAAGTGGCAAAATGCCTACTGCCATAACATTTCATTGGCCCAGATACCTTTATCATAGGGAACAAATAAGAAACATATGCATTTTCATGGACTTCCCAGCTGAAAACTTCATGCATAAGAGCTAGGTGTACAGTAAATGGGCAAGGACAATTAAACAGGAGCCAAAAATATGTTTCTTTGGCCTCAAACCAAAGACATATGAGAGCCAAGAACAGTTTGAGAACCAGTTTCATGCTAGTAGGGAAATGCAAGCAAGGCATATGATATTTTATGAACTATTTACTATACAATGACTTTTCACACATAATAATACTTGCTCACCTTCTGTTGTGGATCCCAAAGCACTTAGAGGTATTAGTGATTTAAGCCTTAGCAGCTTTGTAAGGTAGTTATTATTCTTCCCTTTTCACACATACTGTCTACATGAGCAATGAATGTGACTGACTATAATGTGACTGAATATACCCAGTTTGAGCTGGAGTTAACTAATCCCAACATCACCATTTACACATGCATTTATCCACAGTAATTTACTGTCCTGCCAGATACCACTTGTATCTGATGAGACTATTTGACAGCACAGTAAATTAGTCTGCTGTGTCCTAACTGCTGCACACATGTAAATGGTGATGCTTTTACTATGCAGCAAATTAGCCTGCTGTGCAGTAAAGCATCTCGTGCAGATGTGCCTGCTGGGACATAGAATATGTTACTTGTGCCAAATCACAGGGGATTAAAGCCTACTTCTAACATTCTTTCCATGATACCTATGCTTGAGCTAAAACTGGCTATATGTTCTAGTCTGTGAAGTTCTGGTCAGAACTGCAAACTTCAGCCTTCTGGCACTACCCTAGAATTAGTAGGATTTTGTGTTGATTGCCCTGTTTCCTGTTGAGGGACGACTGCCTGTCTTCTCTGCCACTACACATCAAGAGAAATCAGATATGTGTCATTTTGGGATAGGTGTCATTTTGGGATGTATGAATAAGACCCTAAAGCATACATTTTCTTTTACTGAATTCCCTAGAAACCAGTTGCCTGGTTGGCTTAGGATTTTTTTTTATTTGGAGGGATGAGGTCACAGGGATAGCTACTGAGACATATTTCACATCTCCTTGAAGAAGATGATGCTTCACATAATGATGATCTAGTCATTGTTAATTACACTTGTTTCCCGCAAAATGCTCTGAAGGGTTTGTGAGGACAGTGCTAGATTGGTACATGCATGTATGTATGTTTTTTTGAGAGCGCCTTTCTGTTGTGGTGTGGTCCAAGGAGGTATGCAGATGTGACCCAGACCTGTACGCTGCCTAATGCATGTATGCTTCTAGGAACAAGTGCAGATGTAGGGGCTGGATTACTGGTTCTATAAACTCTCACCTACCTGATGCAAAGCCCTGACAGAAATTATAACTTGCAAGTTGCAACCCAAAGCTTCCTGCTCCTTATTTAGTTAATTCCAGTAAGGAGAAGATGAGGCTCTGATTCCTCTTCTTTATCTGTTTTGGCATGCATATCAAACACTTGCTGAAATGAAGACTAACGGATAGACCTCTGTTTTGCAAACCAAACAGAAAAGGAAGTTACCTAACTAGAATTTCTGTGGTAAACATTGTAGATGTTACAAGGCAAAACCTGATACGCTGAAGCCTCTGAAGCAATAAAAGTGATTGTACAACATAAAACCTAAGAAACAGTATTTTATCTCTTCTCATGTGATCCTTGATTACTCATTCAGTGCACTATTTTGTGTTAGTGACTTCCTCAAGGGCTGTTGCCTTAGAAATCCAGGAGACGGCAAGGAGATGCCAACCTGCTTTTTAGGATCAGCTTGAAGCATATGATACTGTTTCTATAAGGATTCATCTTTAGAGAGATATAGCTAATCAAATTTAATTTATAGGAGTTAATTTGTAGGAGTTTGTCAACCCAGTTTTGAAACTTGCTTTGGATCCCTAATGACTTCATGGACAAAATGAATTATTTTCTTTTTCTGCTGTCCACTTTGAGACTAAAGCAGGCAAGTGGACCAAAGAGTGAAAATACTCATGTGGCTCTGTCATAACTTCAGAGGGGGTGTTTGATTCATAAACCCCATTTTCTGTGTTGTAGTAAATGCATCAATCATAATTGTGATGTTTGTTTGCTGGAAAAACACTTTGAAACTTAATAAACTTTCCTGTAGAGAATCAGAAATGGGTCTGGCAGATGATTCATCATCAGTGATTACTTCTTTATTTAAAAAAAGTTTATATTACATTAAAAATATCTACATTAAAAGGACACCCGGGCTGCATCCAGATGAGTGTGGCTGTGTGGTGCCACAAACATGTCTGCGGCACCACATACTGTATATTTAGATGTTCTCCATGCTGCAAGGGTGCATGCACAGGCAGCACATGCTGCACAAAAGTGGAGCTGGGCTGCCCAGTCAAGGCCCCAGCCTCCCCTACCCCACCCAGGTTAACTTGCTGCTTGCCAAAGCTTGTGTGGCATGGGCGTTCCCTGGGGACAAGTAGCGGCAGTGCAAGGGGACACTAGCCCCTTGTACTAGCTGGACTGCTGAAGCAGCCCTAACCTAGAGTGGCCCCTGCACCCTCCACCCACCGCAGCAGTCTGGCAGTGGGAGGCTGCTGCCTGGCTGTGCCCTCCTGCCACCTGCAACAGCATTCACCCTCTTTGACCTGTGGCCTTGCCTGAGGACCCAGGTGAGGACTGCATGGCTGCCTGGGCTGTGGTTTGGGCACTGTAGCAGAGACACCTGTAACTCTGGGCCAGCTGCCAATGGGCTGTGGCTGCACTATTGGCCTTCAGGCAGAACTGTTGTCATGTTTTCTGCTGTCCCTGCTCTGCCATCTGGGCAGCTATTGCCCAGACTATGTGCTCCTTGTGGTGGCCTGCTTTGAACATCAAAGCATGTCCTCCTGGCCCCAAATGGCCAGGAGTTCACCCACCTCATCTGCCCTCCAGCTGGGTCCCTGCTGCTGGCCCTGGGCAGGCTCCTTTGCCCGGGTCCAGCCAGTTGCCTCACTAACAGAGATCTGGGTGTTCCCTGTTTAATAATTGCAAATTCTCACATAAAACCCAAGTTCTCTCATAAAAATGCAGAAGAACATGGATTTGGGGCAACTAAAATGAAATGCCACTATATATAGAGAGATCACTTAGGCAATGTTTTATTGATATATTTACCATTTGGAAGCCTACCCATGCCTCTATCATCATAATAAAACAAATTCTAAGTATATACTTTGGAGTTTGCTTTTGGTTTTTTTATCATAGAAAAATCATAGCTGGTCCTGCCCCCTTCACTCACCAGGATATGGGTTGCTAAGGAGCACAGATATGCTGGTGCCCTGCCCCTGCCCTTGCCCCTCACTTCCAACCTACAGCCCCGCCAGTGCCCCTCACTCCTGACCCACAGCCTCTGCCTGCCCCCACTAGCTCCCTCTCAGCTGCAGCTCCATCCCAACACCAGGACATGAGTCCAGCTGCCGCTGTCCCACCTGCTGCTTTGTGGCTCTGAGCAGTGCCAGCCCTTGCTGTTCTGCTCCCTGTGCCTGTGCCCAGGCCCCAGCAATCCCCATGCCATTCCTGGGAAGCTGTTGACTGGGTCTCAGGGACTCGGCTAGGCAAACCCCTTCACTTCCAGGCTGGCCTCCCCTGCACAAGCTGCTCTAGGGGGTCAGGGGGGCTCTAAGCCTGCCTCTGGCAGCCTCTCCTACCCAGAGCACTCCCCCAACCCCCACCCCCATCTCTCTCTCTCACATACACCCCTGCTGCCACCTCTACCCCTACCCCCAGCCCATCACACATTCAAGTGGTTCCTGTGGCCAGGAGCCACCCCCCCAGTCAGGCTGCATGTCCCAGCACCGGTGTGGGCAAAGGGCAGGTCTACAGTGTGGCAATTGCCCCTGCATCCATGGCTCCCACAAGCAGATCCTGTCCTGAGCATGCAGGGTGTGAGACTTGTGGGGGGGAATATGGGATCAGGGGGGGAATGGGTATGGAGGGGTGGGTGTAGAGTTTGTGGGTGTAGGGTTGGGTGTAGGGATGAGTGTAGGGTTTGTAGGGGTGAGGTTTGTGGGGGTGATGTGGGGCTTGTGTGGGTGTTTGGGGTAGTGTGGGGTTTGTGGGTGGATTGGGGGGGAGTGTGTGCGGGTGGGGGGACTCTGGGTATGGGGAGACTGCTCAGGAGGGATAGGTCCTCTGCCTGGCCCCTACACTGTGCACAGCCTCCCCCACCAGGGTGCACAGCCCCCTGCCCTACAGCAGCAGCAGCAGCAATGGCCATCAGGGTGCTTATGGTCTGCTACTGGCAGAGACCCCCAATGATGCAGTCCTGCCTCAGACCCATGGACACAAGCAGTCCCTCCCACCCCCACACTCCCTCCACCCACAGTCCCTCCACCCTCCACACACAGTCCCCCACCACCACTTCCATTCTTACTGGGGACAAAGCCTAGGCTTGATCCATTGCTGCAGCCATGCCCTGCTCCTATTTGCTCCACATGTGCTGGAGCAGCAGAGACACATGGGAGCCATAGAGATGCTCTGTCTCCATGCTAGGGCTTCTTTCTGGATGACCCAGCTTCCAGTTGCCTTACGGCATTCTCCAGGAGCATGTCCTGTGCTGCTTGTTCCCAGCGTGTCATTTTTTTATACCAGGATTTCCTGGTATCAAATTTAGTGTCTGAGCTGCAAATATTCTTAGGGTGCCACTTGCGGAGTCTCAAACTGCTTTGAGGTGCTGCAGCAGGCATGTGCTTGCTCATTTGGATGCAGCCTCTGGTTGCGAAGTACTCAAAAGTTAGGGAATGTTATAATGAAGTTTGCCTCTGAAAATGTAATTCAGTCACCTTCTGTATATGTATCATGATACAGTTTTTGATTACATGACTACTTACTAATGTTATTTGTGTGTACATGAAGGTATTGCTAAATAATAGTACACAATAACTGAGGCTGGCTAGAGTGAACCTGAGGAAAGGTTTTCTAGATCATTTCTCGTTTTTTTCCTTGATCCTCTTGAATTCAACTATTTCTCTAGAGCAAGACTCTCCAACTGGCTGGCCTTCAGGCCACATGGCCAAAAGATGTTAACTGAAGCCCCTGGGCTCCCACTCAACCACTACTCTCCCTATAATTCATGCTGTAGCAGCAGACAGGGCTCCAGGCTCCCCCTCTCTCCCTCCAGGTTTCACTGCTTGCCCACGCCCTAAGTGATGGGGCAGCACAGCCCCTGACACTGAGGGGCCAACAGCCTCCAATGCATACATTGTAGTGGGGATGCCCACTCACATGGTGCAGCAGTGGGTGGGCATCTGCACACATGCAGTGCAGCAGGGGGGACCACCTGCACAAGCAGTGTAATAGGAGGGCCTGCCCCATGGCTCACACTAGTGTGACCCACAGTGTGTGGACCCCATTGGTGCATCCTGTGCAATGTGTGGTCCCCAGCTGCTGAGAAGCTGATCTAGAGCATGGTTGCTTTAGTCACTTCTCTTCCCAGGCAGTGGGGGGATATAGCTCTACCATATAGCTCTATTTTACCTCCACCTGCAGAGATAGCCAGGTGTGTAGGGAGGGTACACTGCACCTTGTGAACACACAGCAGAGGGATTGCATTCAGCTTCTGCTCACAAAGGAACTTGCCAAGAAGGGCTGCAATTACTGGTTCATTTAAAATGACTATCCACTTTTAAAAAATAAAAAAATACTTTGGAGCAAATTATTTGCTGTGACCACTATATGGCAGGTGCAACAGACTGAGGCTGTCAATTTGCCACTTTTCTGATTCTCTGCCCACTCCTTGTCTCTGGTGTACATTGGTGTACATTCTTAGTCTGACCAATCTTTCTCTCAGATGGTGTTTATGTTGAACATTCAGTTCAGATCTGAGCTGCTAAATATCAAAACATAAGTATAAAGGTCACAGGGATCTGTCTGCAGAACAGGAACTGACTCTCTGTATATGGAACAATGCAGATATGCTTGGATTTCAGTTTGGCAAGGTTCTTTGAGTAGATGTGATGTATTTTATTAGACCAACTGGCAGTAGTTGGAAAAAAGTTCTTTGCTAGCTTTTGGATGCAGTCACGCTTCTTCAGGCATAGGAAGTCTCTGGATTTCAGTTTGAGCTTTGACCTAGCTTTGCATTTCTTAATTGTTTTTGAGTCAGAACTTTTATAAGGTGGTTGAGATAATGTCTGTGGGTAGACTTATGTTAAAAAGTACCCCTGAATAGCTAAGAACCAGCCCACTGAATATTTGGTTGTATTTTCACCTCTGAAGACTACATGAATCTGATAATACTGCAATGGGGAAGTTCTTTGTTTGCATAAAGATGTCCTAGCTAGATCTTAATGGCTGATACTAGACATGCAGAGGCAAGTGACTTATTTGATTTCCAATAGACTTGTCACTGAGTCACCACTTCATCCCTTAAAGGGTGTGATCATCTCGGTGACATGTGCCAACAGCGTCCCAAATAGAGATGGCCTCTGCATGTTTTTCCCTATGATCAGATTCTTCTCATCCTCACTATATCTTGCCCACCACAACTTATTTGGAAAACACCAGGAGGCATTTTTCAGTCTGGGAACAGTCCTGACCTGCAGATTGTAACATGGTTAACACTGCTTCCTCTTTTCTTGGTTGCAGCGAACTGGTTTGAATATTGGGTCTTAAGGGCCCTGAATGGAGGCTCCTTCAACCCCTACACTCCCACCTCAAGCCTCCGGATGTTCTTTATAGTCTTAAACTCCTGCAAGGATATTCATTCATACACATTCAGGATATATAATCTTATCCGTGCCTGAGCTCCTCACTGAAGGCACCCGACTTTGCCCTTGGAATATCTAATAGTCAATTCTGTATGAGCATAAGATATGGGGAGCAGCTCAGTTGCCTCTCACCAGTCCAAGAGTCAGGTTCCTCCATCTTCTGCTCCCAGCTGTACCTCAGTTGTGAGGTCTCCTTGTATTTCCCTTCCAGCTCTCTCATCCAATCAGGGTCTGTGTCCATAGAGCAGCTGGAGCACATCATCCCTGCTGGAGAAGTCACTGGCTCATTCTGTCACAAGACTCCTGAGGAGGAGTTCCAATGGACAGGAGCACAGCAACATCCCCCTCACCCATACCAAAAAAAATAAAAAGGAACGGAAGAAACTATTGCTTTTTGGTTTGTTTGCTTGCTAATGGCCTTTGGCTGCAAGCAATTGCTTCCTGTTGTACTGGGTAGTACTTTTATAAATAAATAAATATATTTTCTCATGTACAACATGCACTTCTCCCACTACAAACCAGCTCCTGAGCACACAAGTGAGGAAATATGGTATCATCAGTTTCTGCCACTTAAGCTTTGGCTGGTTCAGGGCACAAGTGATTATCGTAGTATCATGGTATCATAGTGCTTAGGGTCAGAACGGACCTAAACAGATCATCAGGTCCGACCCCCTGCCCCGGGTAGGAACGGGTGCTGGGGTCGTATCACCCCAGCCAAATATCTGTCCAGCCTCCTCTTGAAGACCCCCTAGGTAGGAGAGCACAACCTCACTTGGGAGCCCATTCCAGACCCTGGCAGCCCTAACTGTAAAGTATTGTCTCCTGATGTCCAGCCTGAACCTTCTCTCTAACAATTTGTGGCCGTTATTCCTAGTAACCCTGGGTGGTGCCCAGGGGAGCAGAGCCTCCCCCAATTCTCACTGGCCCTCTGTGGTGAGTTTGTAAATGGCCACCAGATCCCCTCTCAGTCTTTTTTTGTGGAGGCTGAATAGGTTCAGGCTCTTTAGCCTCTCTTCATAGGGTCTGCCCTGCTGCCCTTTGACCATGCGAGTGGCCCTCTTCTGGACCCTCTTACTGCTAGCCACATCCCTTTGAAGTGTGGCGCCCAGAACTGGACGCAGTACTCCAACTGTGGCCTGACCAATGTCGCATAGAGGGGAAGGATCACCTCCCTGGACCTGCTTGTGATGCATCTGTAGAATGCCGACAAGGTGCGGTTAGCTTTGCTGGCCACTTCCTCACATTGGCGGCTCATGTCCATTCTGTGGTCAACAATGACTCCAAGATCCCTTTCTGTCACCGTGTTGACAAGAAGGATGTTCCCCAGCCTGTAGGTGTGTTGCTGGTTCTTTCTCCCTAGATGCAGTACCCTGCACTTGTCTGCATTGAATTCCATCCTATTCTCATCCGCCCACCTCTGTAACCTGTCTAGATCTAGCTGGATTCTGTCCCTCCCCTCCAGCGTGCCCACCTCACCCCACAACTTAGTGTCGTCAGCGAATTTGGACAGAGTGCATTCCACACCCACATCCAGATCGCTGCTAAAGATGTTGAACAGTACAGGCCCCAAGACCGAGCCCTGGGGGACTCAACTGCCCACATCCCTCCTGGTCGAAAATGACCCATCCACCACCACTCTCTGGGTGCAACCATCTAGCCAATTTGCCACCCATCTGACTGTGTAGGCATCAATGCTGCAGTCACCAAGTTTTTTTAAGAGAATGTGGTGGGAAACCATGTCAAAGGCCTTCTTAAAGTTCAGGAAGACTACATCCACCCCAACATCCTCATCCAGGGACTTTGTGACCTGATCATAAAAAGAAACCAGGTTAGTCAGGCAGGATCTGCCCTCAATGAACCCATGTTGGTTGCCCCCTGCCCTGCTGGGCCCTTGCAGATGTGCTCCTTGATAATTTTCTCAAAGGTCTTCCCAAAGACCGAGGTAAGACTGACTGGCCTATAATTGCCGGGGTTCTCCTTTCTCCCCTTCTTGTAAATGGGGATCACATTGGCCCTTTTCCAATCCTCTTGTACCTGGCCAGTGCCCCATGAGCGCTCATAGAGCCGTGCCAGGGGCCACACTGTGACCCCCGCCAATGGTCCACCAGGAGCAAAACAGTGGTCCAGCTCAGCTCCCTAACTGATGTGCTACTCAGTTACTTTCTACAAGGAAAGATATTGTTCTTGCATTTTGCTTTTCAAGAACAAGGTGCTTATCTTATTCTGGAGAATATAGTACATGGGAAAATACACTATATAAATTAGCAATTGGATTATTAAACCAGGGTTATATGATTTTTTGCCAAATTTGTTTTTTGCCAAATTTGTTTTTCGAATTTTAAATGTAATGAGCTCTGTCATTTTTAATTGAATTGAATTACATTGAAATGTTTCATGTTGCACTATGTGGTGGGGGGGGAAGAAACTGGTTTTCACCTATCTGTGGGTACCTTAATTAGTATCAGACCTATCATCAGACCTATCATCTCATCTTAGTTTCAACCTGGGTGTGATTTGACCTTCCCTATGTCATCCATTTGGCTATATTCATATGTATATCGATTGGCAGTTTGGTTGAGAGTGACACATAACTTTGGGGGCTGCTGGCTAAATAAAATTGTTGCTTGCTCTAGATTTTATATTTAGCTGTTATGGAATTGTTGTTTTATTTGATATAGTTTAAGTGTAAGTGATTAATGAGTTGATAGTAACTCATTTTCTTTGAATTAGATTCTCTAGGTGTATTTATTTTACTTTAGACTATCACATAGTTATGTAGTTTAGTTAATAAAATATACATAACTGAAAACATATGATGTTCAGATGTTTTCTTCAGATATAGAAGTGTCTGACCTAGCATGTCCTGGAGTAAAGAAAGAATGCAATGTCGTGACCCACTTGTAGAAACATACTTGTCATCCATAGGACCACACTATAGTTTTCCCATAATTACTGTCCAAACTGTCTACATCACAGGTGTAGCTGGGCAGTTCTGCACCCTGGGTGGCAGTGGCATATGAAGAGAGATAGGTGTCTGTGTTAATCTGAAGTCAAGAAGAAGGCAGGGTAGATTTGCATTTTACAGACTAAATAAATCATAGATGTATAGCGTAAGCTTTCTTAAGTAGAGGGTTTAATTCACCAGATGCTATGAAGTGGTATATGGGACAGTGGCAGTGGCCAGGTCACCACAGCTACTATTTTTGCACCTTCTAAGTCAGCACCCAGGACTTCTTCCCATTTCCACCCGCTGTTAGTTACCCTACTAGTTCCAATAGTAACATTACTGGCTTTTGAAAGAAAGCTGACTTTAACACTGAGGGTGTATGCAAATGAGGGCACATATGCAGGCTGCAGTGCCGCAGATCCATCTGCAGCACTGCAAACTGCATGTGCTGCACATGCAGGTGTTTGCCGCACTGCTAATTAGCAACACATTGGGGTGCGGGGGGGTTTACACTGGGAGATCCTGGTGTCAAGAAACCCTGCGCCATAAAAAAGTGGTGCAGAACACATGGTGGCAGCACGTGCCTTCCGACACCAGAGCCTGACTGGCCAAAGCCACACTCCGGCTGCCAGCCAGGCTCCGCGCACCCAGATCATAACCACTGGAGCCCCAGGAGGCCACCAGGACCCCAGGTAAGGCTGCTGGGGCTGCTGGGCCAAGGTGCTAGCCCCAGCCTCCCCTACCCCACCTGAGGCAACTTGCCACTTGCCAGAGCATGCATCCAGAGGTGTTCCCCGGGGACAATTAGCAGCAGCACAAATATGTGCTGCTGCTATTTGTCCCTGGGGAATGCACGGTCCAGCTTGTCTGGCCACACCCTGATAATTTATTTCATTAAACAAATGGTTTCTAAAATCTTTGAGGACTTAGAGTAGATGACAACCACTTCCCCATAAATTTGTAATCTTTATGTTTGTTTAAAGCAGGGTCTCTCCTTGTGCCCTCCTTCTTTCCCTCTATAGTGATCACTGCTATGAACTTGATATTTAAAGCAAGATCAAGTCCTATAGGATTTCTACAGTTTAGTCTTAAAAGTACAAAGTTGTGATGTAAACTTATTCCACTCAGTTTAATCTTGCATCCTACTTATGTGCCCCATTATCATAGAGAGGTTAATGTTTGATCCCTTTGTATCCACAACTCCCTCTGGGGAGAGTGAGAGTTTTTGTTGAAAAAAAAGAGTAGAGGATTAGGCTCTGCTAGCTCATTAAAAGTCACTGAAAAGATTTGTTCAAGGTGCAATATCGAAACAATATTGTTTCAAACTTGAAATAGTAGCAGTGATCCTGCGGCCCTAAGTAATGTGTTTATATATTGCATGCAGAGTAAGGCTTAGCTGTACTAACACTCTTGTGAAAAGAAAATCCTGCTAAAATTAAATAAGCAATGAAGATAGGTGAGTGGTGATTTTATGAAGTAAACATCGATTGAGGAAAGAAGAGAAAACAGCAGGACTCTGCATGAAGCAAATTAATTCATGCTGGAGTTTTATGCTCCTGAAGAAATCAGCACAGCTCCCCAGCACGTCAATTCTTTCATTCATATTCCCTCTCTCTCATTTTAAATATCATTTGTTCTTTGTGAAAGCACCATAATTTATTTTTCCTATATTTTAAAAATCTTCTTATAATTAATCTATATGATGCTGTATTTCCATGTATTGCTTTGAAGAATCCAGCATGCAGGCACTTTCAGTTGCTCTTTTTCTTTTTGAGAAATTAGCCCCTTTTCTGCAGTTGGTTGCTTTATTTCTCCAGTCTTTTCTCTTCATAAAGGTAAGTTATGGGGCAATGTCACTGCTGCATCTATCAAGTATGATACCATTTTATTTTTCTTGTGGGATAAAGATATCAACTATACAGTATGTGCTGCTTGCCAAGAACCTCAGGGTTAGCACTAGATTTGGAACCAAACTTCAGATTCATCATGAAACTTCACGGGGAGAGACATAGAGGGATTTGAACTTTGCAGGGCTTCTTTCTGGGATGGTCTGAGCCAGAATACCAAATCAAATACTTTTTGATTTGGACAAGTTTTGGGATGCAACACAAGCTCTAAAATTAGCAACTAATCACTCATGCATATATAAAAAAAATATTGTGACTGGAGCTATTACATATTATTTTCCCTTAGCCAGTTGAGTCCAGACATATGGAAACCAAATGTGCTAAATGAAGTCTGTTGTTTGAAAATGGGAGTGACAAGCACAGAGAAAAACTGCAAATACCCATTATAAACTATAAAGAGCCTTTGGGATAAATCACAGAACTTTGCAAATGATATCAGTGGTGGAAAGGCTATGAGCTAAAATACAAACATTATGCTGTACACAGTCTTTCAATCTGTCTTGTTATTAAGCATTCTCAAAATAAACCCTGTTATGCGTACATTCAGCTTCCTTGCATAAATTTCTCTGTAAATTATCCACTATTTATAGCCCAAAAACTTGTTGTGACACAGAGTAACAAATCTTTCTGTATACAACAAATACTATTTAGTGATGTAACACAGCAACAGGACATAGGAAGCAATTCTGGTGACTTCCCTATTACATTCCCATTCAGGAAAGCACTTTAGCAGATACTCCAGTGTAAGCATGTGTTTAAGTTTGTGCTGATTAGGGATGAACTTAAACATATGCTTTAAATGCATTGTTGAAATAGGGCCAATGTTCTGTCAACAAACTAACCCCTATGATGCTGGACAGGAATGCAATTCTAATGCAGAACTCATGATTGATGCAACTTATGTGATTTACACTACTCGAAATGGTTGTCACTTTGAGCTGAAATCAGCTCGCTAGATATATCTTTCTCAATATGAGCCCTAGCGTGATCTGGCCTCAAGCCCAAACACAGAGTTTCAGTTTAAAAGCTTATCCAGATTGGCCTCTGAGCAGCTCATCCCTCATAATAAAATACAGATGTGGAATCATCCATTAGTCCAGAGGGGTGCTTCTTCTGTGATGGGGTTGGGATATGTTATGGGGCATTGTGGGAATGCTTTTCTACGGATTACCAGATGATCAGTTCCCAGGATTGTGAGGATTGTTATCCTCACATTTTTCATTTATACTACATTCCTTTTACAATTTTGCATGACTAGCCATAAAGTGTCACTCTGATCAATGGAACATACAGCTCAAAAGATTAAGTGCTCCTAGTAAATGACCTAGTAAACATCTAATGTCTGAGTAAGTTGGAAATTCTCTGCGATGTATTCAAACTAGTGTTAATGCAAGAGACTTCTGCTAGGGGCTATCCTGATGTTTGCATTATGTCTTCAAGCTACTTCGCTTCAAGCCATTTCTTCATGTAAACCTTGTTGTTTTTCTCAGTGAAGAAAAAACCTTCCTTGTTTTCTCGTTTTTCTGCAAAAGAATAAATGAAACTTCAAATTCTGCAGTCCAGCTATACTGTACCACTCTGCTTTATTCGACTTTTGAGCACCTAACATATGAACGGCTCTAAATCCCTACATTCCTATTATTCACGAGATGCTGAGGCTCACTTCAGGTAGTGTTTTCTTTTATTCCAACACCTAAAATAAAAGACCAAATGATCAAATTTATATTTAACACAGTCAAAATTATTTGACAAGTATTATAGAAGCCTTCTGCTCCTGGTTTTGATCCTAGCAGAGGGAGAGAGATATATGCTTCTTTTACTAGTAGAGCTGTGCTGAATCAAAACTTGCTTAGAGTACCTTGCAGTTCTCTAAAGTAACAAAAAAGTAGACGTGGCATAATGAGTTAAAGTATCTTGCTATTGCCATGGTAAAAAAAGTGCTGACTCTTTGTCCATCTAAGCTGAAGTGATCTTTTCAGGCCAGTTGTCATGAATGTTGGCCAGTGCCTGCCCATCCTTCTCTCACATCTTTTAAGTGGATCTGACAATCTTCTGTTGCTCTGGATGGGATATTTAATGTCCACAATGACAGACTTGCCAGATTCTTGTTCCTACCAGAGCGCATTGTGTCTCTGAGAATTCTTAAAAGCATGTGAGAGTTCACACTCTGGGATTTCCCATCAGATATGACATTTTATGGACTGATAGCTGATTGTCAAATGACATAGCTGAACACCTGGGAGCTCCAGATTTTTTGCAGATGATGGAAGTAAATACTGGCTTACAGCTACAGATAGATGACCTGCAAAAAGTGCTTTTTACTCCTACACTACCATCTACTGTATGAAAAGGATGTAAATGCTTTTCTTGTGGCCACTAATGAAGACACTGATTAACTCAAGGGATATATAACTATAATTGTTATATATATATTTCCGTAATAGTTTTCATATTACAATTCCTTCATGGAGAAAATGATGTAGGTAATGAAATCAATACCCTGCTCTTTGGTACAGTAGATTCCCGCCCCCTTGAGAACACTGTGGGCACATCTACACATGCATTAATATACCATTGTTACTGTGCATTTAGTACCTCTAATATGAACTACAAACTAAATGCACAGTAGCACCACCACAGTCTTTTTGTGATGCTTAATGTGCAGTAGATTAATTCTACTGCGCATTAGCATGGCTTTTGCCATGACATGCTAATGTGCAGCAGGTTTAGTCTACAGTGCATTGAGCATCCCGTGTAGATGAACCCAGCATCTGTGATACAAACTGTATAAAATAAGGCCATTCATATTAAAAATGCTGACTAACCTTTGTAATGATCTATAGATGATTGCTCTGTGTGACACATTCACACATATGTTTTTAACTTGCTTTATTTTTAACTTGCTTTATATTTTTAACATGCTTTCCCATCTTCTGTGCTAATCATGTATGTCTGCCCAAGTTAGCCACACAGTGAATGAATATCTTTAAAATGTACATTGTCAGGCAGAGTGACCTGTTCAACCCACTTATTGAAGTTTTTAACACTATTCTAATTTACCCACACAAAGAAAAATGAACAACAAAAAAAAAATAGAAAGAAAAAGAACTTTAGAAAATCCCAGTCACAAAAGATGTGCTTAAGAATAAATTGAAGTTACAAAATGGCAACATTGTATTTAACTTTGGCATAATTTATAAAGCCTAAGCACTTACCAGAAAGGAAATTCATATTAAATCTAAATAATCATACACACATTATCACATGTAAAGAAATGCATCCTTTATCTTAATTACTGAAAGGTTTCTATAAGAATGTTGTTATAGGATCAATCTTCCTACAGTTTAGACAATAAACATTTTGGCTGCACCTTAGAAACTATTCTCCATAAACATTTTGGCATTATCTTCTATCAATGGTTTATTCCATTACTTATTCTTAACTAAGTGCTTGTATAAAGTTGGGTTAGCATCTGAGACTGGAAGTGCATCAGATGTAGTGCGTTCAGACTCAGAAGAAGAAGGGGAGGGAGTGGATTTCTTGGATTAATTGCAAGCCCTCTGACTGTAAGAAGCGACGTTAACTGAGGCCAGTTTTTTGCCTAGGGGTCAAAGTGCAATGCTATATATGTAATACACATGATGATTCAGGGGCTAAGCACAGTCAAAAAGCCGAAGGCAGAAGTGACCCAATCTTCCCGGGTTTCTCTAAGACAGCGGCAGGCAATTATTTTGGGTGGAGGGCCACTTACCGAGTTTTGGCAAGCCATTGAGGGCCGCAAGGATAGCCCTGCCCCTTGAAGGTGCCCCGCCCCCTGGTCACCATCTTGGGACCGGAAGTCCCACCTCTAGCCCCTGACCTTGGTCACCAGAAGTCCCTTCCCTTGCCCCTCCCAGAAGTACTACTTTCAGCAAAGGTCTGCCATCTTGGAATGAGAAAAATACCAAATTATATTCTAAAAATTAAACATTTACTACAACATTCATTAATTTGATTTTAAAAATGTATTTTTGTCCTGATTTACATGTGTTTGCATAATGTACACAGAGGTCATTGCACAATAGCTTAAAATGAAGTCTTACTCTTTTATATTGTAGGAAGTTGTGGGTGGGTGGGTATAGGTTTGTGGGTATGTGATGTGTGGAGAAGGGAGTGGGGGTGTGTGGGGGTTTTGTTGGGGGGTGTGCATTCATATGTATGTGGGGTGGGGGAAGCATGTGGGTGTGTGTGTAGATATGTGGTGTGGGTTTGTGGTGGGTTGTGAGTGTGTTGTGGGAGGGTGGCTGGGGAGGATTGTGGCATGTGTAGAGGGGGAGGATTTGCCCACAGCCCCCCTGTGGCAGGCAGACCCCCATACCACAGCACTCTTCCAAGCCCAGGCTCTGCACTCCTGCTGCTCCTGGCCCCTGGGCACCGGTGCAGTCTCATGCTCCTGCTTGCAGCCACTTCCTCCCATCTGCCACCACTGCCATTCTGCTGTTTCCCAGTTGCCCACCCCCCAGCTCACTGCTCTGGCACCACATCCCAACTGCATGCTGAGACTGCAAGATGCAGCAGGAGCCAGACCAACCCAGCTGGCACCACATGGGGTCAGCCAAGAATTGCAGGGGCCAGGCTGGCTCCTACTGCATCCTGCAGCTGCGAACTACATGGTGTTGGAGTGGCTGGTAAGGAGGGGGGAGGGGAGTAGTGGCAGTAGTGGGCAAATGGCTGAGGAAAGTGGCAGCAAGCAGGCATGTGGAGTGCAGCAACAGCTGGGCAGGAGTACAGGACCCGTGCAGTGTGTTGCGGCCAACACAGGTGGGGCCCAGAGCAGGGTAATGGGAGCATGGGGTTGGGGCCAGCAGGGCTCTATGGAGCCGGGCTGGGCTGTACCAGCAGGGAGAGGGGGAGCTGGCCCGGCTCCAGAGCCCTGCTGGCCCAGCCCTGTGCTCCTGTCTCCCTGCTCTGGGCCCCTCTGACCCTGACCCCAGTGCACCATTGTGGACCCTGTGCTCCTGCCCAGCTGTCACTGAGATCCGCATGCCGGCTTGCTGCCCCTTCCCTACCCCCTGCTGCCACTTGCACAACTTCCCTGCCTGTGACTGCTGCTGCTCCTCTCCACTCCCCACTGGCTGCTGTGGCACCATGTGGCTTCTGGCTGCAGTGCCGGGGCCACAGCAGCCAACTTGGCCCAACCCTGAGGACTGGGACGATTGCCCGCAGTCCTCCCCTGCCTCACCCACCCCCACCCACCCCCTGCTTCTTATCTGAATATCCCTCTGGTGTAGGGAGGCAGTAATAGGCCCAAGGGCCCAGGCAGAAGCCTCTGCTAGGCACGGGGCTTCTGGCTGGGTGGGGGGGCGCGGGGGCAGGGCCAGTCCCTCCACCCCCAGGCCAGAAGCTTCTGCTCACCAGTTTCCCCTGGGATCTTTGATAGGCAGCCAGGGGAAGAAAAATATTAATTTTCTAAACTGTTTAAGGGGCCCTGTTGGCTGGCTAGAATGGCCTGGCAGTCCAGATGCAACCCACACACCCCTGCTCTAAGATGTATAGAGTAGACCAATAATGAACTGAACTCACATTCAGTTTTCAGTTGGCAAGAAGGCAAGGGGCACTAGAGCACACCTGCCAGCCATTGCCAAGCCTAGCTGAGTGGTGGTCATCCCTGATTGGCTGTCCAGTACATGCCCCCAACTTCCTTCTGTTCCCCTGTGTGAGGGAAGGAGCCCCTGTCCTAGTGATGGTCCCTGCAGCTCAGTGTCTACCAATGTGGGTGGAGCCCCACCCGGCCCAGGATCCCCCTGAGTCCCGGTCTGCTCAGGGGTTGGGGGGTGGGGAGAAGGTTAATTCTCCTCCCTCCAATGGCTGGGCCAGTGTGAATCACTGATGTGAGGGGGAGGAGGGAAGCAGTCCCTGGGGCCAGGCCAACCCCAAGCAGGCATCTGCGGAGGGAGAGGAGGATCAAGGTAGTGAACCAAAGACTGCAGTGCTGGTGTCATCAGAAGGGCTTTGGCTTCCATGACCACTGTCTGCTTTTTTGGTGAGAGAGGCAGTGAGCTTCTGGGAAGGAATGGCCCCCACCTCTCTCTGCTGGGGAGGAGGCTCTTCTCAGCCAGACTGGCTGACCTGCTCCACCGGGCTTTAAACTAAGCACACCGGGGAATGGGGGGAGAGGGGACCACTGGTGGCCCACTGAGCAACCCTTGCAAAGCCAGCAGGCCAAGGCACTCTAAGGAGCCCACCCCTGCCCCAGCCCTGGAACAAACTGTAAGCAAGGCAGGGGCCCCAAAAGGGACACTTGCATGCCTACACACAAATGTCAGGAGCTTGGAGAATAAACAGGAGGAATTTGTCCTGCTAAACACAAATAATTATGATGTCATAGGGATAATGGAGACCTGGTGGGACTCCACCCATGACTGGGCCATGGGTATACATGGCTATACCCTGTACAGGAGAGATCAAGTGGATAAAAGGGGTGGGGGTGTAGCTCTCTATGTCAAGGGAAGCTATGTGTCCCTACAAGCTGACACTGGTGCCCAGGGTAGATGACTAGAGACCCTCTGGGTTAAAATCTGTGGGGAACACGGCACAGGGACACTATGGTGGGAGTCTACTGCAGACCCCCTACCTAGGATCAAGACCTTGACCAGGAATTCGCCAGGGAATTGGCTGAGGCCACATGCTCCCGGTGCATTGTTGTAATGGGAGACTTCAGGTCCCAACATGGGAGACAACTAGTGGAAAGAGCACTGGGCCAAATCCAAGTGGTCACAAAGCTTTCTATCATGTGTGGATGAGCTCTATCTGATGCAGGAAGTCTGTGGGCCGACGAGAGGTAAAGCGATGTTCAACCTGGTACTGGCAACTGGGGATGACTTAATCAGTGACCTAACGATCGAAGGGAAGCTGGGTGACAGTGACCACAAGTGGATCACCTTCACCATCCACCATAAAGCTGGCTAGTCAGTCAGTAATACAGAAATCTTCAACTTCAGGAAAGCTGACTTCGACAAGCTAAGGAGGCTTGTCAGTGAGGCCCTCAAGGGCCACAGCCCAAAGGACTCTGCACTGGTCCAGACCTGCAGGAAAGCCAAGGTTGCAACAGAACTCCAGCTAGCTACAAATATCAAGGACAATAAAAAGTCCTTTTTTTTATATGTGGGGAGCCAAAGGAAAAGCAAGGGCAACAATGGACCCCTGCTAAACCAGATGGGACAACTGACAACCGACGCCCAGGAAAAAGCAAACTTGCTAAATGGGTACTTTGCGACAGTTTTTCACCAGTCCTATGGGATGTCCCTGCTCACTATGGGACAGGGAGGCCCGGGTGAGGGAGATTCCTTACCCTCCATCAATGCTAACCTTGTAAAGGAACACCTTGAGAGGCTGGATACCTTCAAGTCAGCCGGCTCTGACAGTGTACACCCCAGGGTACTCAAGGAGCTGGCTAGCATCATAGTCCCCAGCCCTGACACAGAACTTCAAGAACTCCTGGCGCTCTGGTGAATTGCCCGAAGATTGGAAGAAGGCCAGCGTAGTGCCTATCTTCAAGAAAGGGAAGATCCAGCAAACTACAGGCCCATCAGCCTGACCTCTATCCCGGAGAAAGTCTTGGAAATGATTAGCAAAGAGGCCATTCATAACAGACTGGCTGACAGCAACATCCTGAGGGATAACCAGCACGGGTTTGTTGCAGGTAGGTCTTGCTTGACCAATCTCATTTCCTTTTATGACCAGGTGACCTATCACCTGGACAAGGGAGAAGAGGTTGATGTCATATATCTTGACTTCAAAAAAGTCTTCGATCTGGTATCTCATGATCACCTCTTGGCAAAACTGGCTAACTGTGCCTCACCACGATCCACTGGCTGGGGAATTGGCTCCACGGTAGGACCCAGAGGTTGGTGGTTGACTGAAGTCAATTGTCATGGTACGCTGTTACCAGTGGGGGCCCTCAAGGCTCTGTCCTAGGGCCTATACTATTTAACATCTTCATTAATGATGTGGACATTGGTGTCAGAAGCAGACTGGCCAAGTTCACTGATAACACCAAACTCTGGGATAAAGTATCCACACTTGAGGACAGGAGGGTGATCCAGGCTCAGGAGATGGGCGGATGAGAACCTGATGGTGTTTAACACTGAAAAATGCAAGGTTCTCCACCTTGGAAGGAAAAACCTGCAGCATAGGCTCAGCAGTGCTACGGTGGCTAGCACTACAGATGAAAGGGACTTTGGGGTCATGATTGACCACAAGATGAACATGAGCCTTTAATATGATGCTGTGGCTAACAAAGCGAGCAAAATGCTGGCTTGCATCCATACATGCTTCTCAAGCAAATCCCAGGAGGTCATTCTCCCATTGTACTTGCCCGGGGTGAGGCCACAGATGGAGTACTGTGTCCAGTTTTGGGCTCCACAATTCAAAAAGGATGTGGAGAAGCTTGAGAGAGTACAGAGGAGAGTCATGCGCATGATCAGAGGTCAGAAAACAGACCTTATGATGACAGGCTGAGAGCCATGGGACTCTTCAGCCCAGAAAAGCACAGTGTCGCAGGGCACCTTAGTGCCTGCTCCTAGAGAGGAGAAACTGCCAGGGAGAGAGCCCTGGCAGAGCTAATTGAGCACAGCTGTGGGTTGCCGGAGCAACTAAGGGGAGCCAGCTGCCTGTAGGGGGCAGGGCCTGGCCCTTATAAAGCCCAGGGCCGAAGCCAGGCTGGCAGTTTTCTGCCAGCAGCCGGAGAGGTAGAAGCTCACTCAGCTAAGCTATGGGGAGAAGTCTGAGGGGCAAGTACAGCTCATGATAGCCCTGAGAGGATTGGGCACTAAAGGTTTAGCCAGGGGGCTTTATGTTTGTGTTACAGCCAGGAGGCTTGTGTTTGTTTGGCTTTGATATTACACCCGGAGGCTTGGGTGAGGCTGTAGGGGTTGGAGGAGGCCTCAACTATAGGGACCCCAGAGAGTGTGGGGTGCCCTAGCGCCAAGAGGGCGCATTATTTGCATAGCGCCAGGGAAGGCGCAGCTCGCACGCCAGGGCGTGAGCACCTGGCGGCGAGGAGTGCGGCCAGTGGGTCGCGGGCACAACCCGTAGGTTGCGGACGGGGACCTAGACCCCAGATTGCGTGTGGGGGAACATAGACCCCAGCCCCAGGAAAGGGGCGGTATTATTGAGTAGCCCAGAGTGGGCATGGCGAGCCCCAAAGAGGGGGGGAGCGCCATACTGAGGAGCCCTAGAGAGAGGGGCAATTACTGAGAAGCCCAAGACGGGCATAGCGAGCCCGGCTGCAGGCTAGTTTGGTAACACCCCTCAGACTGAGGCAGGGCGCTGCGGTTGCCCCGAGAAGATGGGGAGTAGCAGCGCGGTGAGCCAGGGTCAGAGAGGGTGCCCATGCGGTTGGCCCATAGGACTGGAGGCCCGCTAGAGAGTCCCTGAGCGGAACCACACCGGCAGGGGAGGCCCAGAGTGGGCTAGATGAGAGTTCCAGCAAGAGGCTGGGCATGAGACAGGGAGCCCAGAGTGGGCCACAGTAAAGAGGAGGCCCAGGAAGCAGGCGTACAGACCAGACAATGTCTATTACATCTGCGAGGCTTGGGGTGTGGTATTAGGGGCTGGTAGGAGCCACGCATAGCCCACAAGGCTAGGGTGTCTGGGGAACACCCACCATATCGGGAGACCCCCAGGGGGTCTGGAAGAACCACGGGGACGGAGGTCCCGAGTAGCCGTGCCCAGGGAAAACACAAGGCAGCCTCCCATCATTATATTTACCATCAAAGACGTGGCGGGTGAGAATTAGAGGGTGCCTTGGGCCGGCCTGTACACGGAGCAAGGGACCTCAAGGAGATCACGGCCCTCCGCGAGGACCCTGCCGTGACACAGGCTCAGGGGTGATCTGGTGACCACCTATAAGTTTATCAGGGGTGCTCACCAGGATCTGGAGGAAAATTTGTTCACCAGAGCACCCCAAGGAATGACAAGGTCAAATGGTCACAAACTCCTCCATGACCGTTTCAGGCTGGACATAAGGAAGAACTTCTTTACTGTCCAAGCCTCCAAGGTTTGGAATAGACTGCCACCAGAGGTGGTTCAAGCACCTACTTTGAGTGTCTTCAAGAAACATTTGGATGTTTATCTTGCTAGGATCCTATGATCCCTGCTGACTTCCTACCCCTGGGGCAAGGGGCTGGACTTGATGATCTTCTGAGGTCCTTTCCGGCCCTAGTGTCTATGAATCTATGATGCTGGGAAGAGCCACTTGACTCATGGGGTTTTCCGTGCCACAGCCCAGGGGACTGCTTCATAGATTCATAGATGTTAGGGTCGGAAGGGACCTCAATAGATCATCGAGTCCGGCCCCCTGCATAGGCAGGAAAGAGTGCTGGGTCTAGATGACCCCAGCTAGATGCTTATCTAACCTCCTCTTGAAGACCCCCGGGGTAGGGGAGAGCACCACCTCCCTTGGGAGCCTGTTCCAGACCTTGGCCACTCGAACTGTGAAGAAGTTCTTCCTAATGTCCGGTCTAAATCTGCTCTCTGCTAGCTTGTGGCCATTATTTCTTGTAACCCCCGGGGGCGCCTTGCTGAATAAATACTCACCAATTCCCTTCTGTGCCCCCGTGATGAACTTATAGGCAGCCACAAGGTCGCCTCTCAACCTTCTCTTGCGGAGGCTGAAAAGGTCCAGGTTCTCTAGTCTCTCCTCATAGGGCTTGGTCTGCAGGCCCTTAACCATATGAGTGGCCCTTCTCTGGACCCTGTCCAGGTTATTTCATAGATTTCATAGACATTAGGGCTGGAAGGGACCTCGGAAGATCATCGAGTCCAGCCCCCCGCCCAAAGGGCAGGACGTCAGCTGGGGTCATAGGATCCCAGCAAGATAAGCATCCAGTTTCATCTTGAAGGTGTTCAATGAAGGCGCATCCCTTTTGAAGTGCGGTGTCCAGAATTTCACGCAGTACTCCAACTGTGGTCTGACCAGTGCCTGTTAGAGGGGAAGTATCACCTTCTTGGACCTATTTGTCATGCATCTGCTGATGCATGATAAAGTGCCACTAGCTTTTCTGATGGCTTTGTCACACTGTCAACTCATGTTCATCTTGGAGTCCACTAGGACTCCAAGATCCCTTTCCACTTCCGTGCCACCCAGCAGGTCATTCCCTAGGCTGTAGGTGTGCTGGACATTTTTCCTCCCTAGGTGCAGCACTCTGCATTTCTCCTTGTTGAACTGCATCCTGTTGTTTTCTGCCTACTTGTCCAACCTGCCCAGCTGCAGTGGCAGGGTAAGCATTGGCCCAACTATGCAGAAGGGAGGTGGGGAGACCAGGGCTTGCAGGGAAACGGGGCTGACAGGTGCAGGCAGGACTCAGGCCAGGAAGTAGATGCTTTGCTCTGTGATGATAGCTTAGGGCTGGGGCTGGCCTGGCTCAGCTGAAGCAGACATCGTGGCCAAGACTAGCCTGGGCACAAAGCATTCTGGATATTGGAGGACTGAGACGTAATTTGTTTTGGGAGGGGATCTAGGACAAAAGTTCAATAGACCATTTTAATCAAATGTGATTCAATCTGATACTACATCCATCTAGGTCTATCTTAAACTAGATTCAGCCATTTTGATACTGGTCTATGTGCACTGAACTTCTGTTCTGTTACAGATTTAAACCAGCTTCCAATCACTTATGTCAGTTTATGTGCAATTTATGTCCTTAGCCAGGGAGTCCCAGGTTCCAGCAATGTGATTTTATTTAACAGTTTCATCATTCAGTAGCTTAACAGATGATAATAGCTTCCATGTCTTAAATCAGTGAACTCCTCTACCCTGCTGCTGCAGGACCTTTCTTTAGCCTACTTCCTTCTAGACATTGGCAGGATGCACAAGATATTGCCAGGCCACATTGAATAAGGGCCTTGTTACATGGTAATTTTGAGCAGCTTCTGGAGCTCTTAACTTCTGCTCATTAACACCTGAAACTGGTTTTAAGCCCTCATTAGTTACTTCACTTAAGGGCAGGATTATCTCTGATTGGGGTTACCCAGCTCATGTTACACTAAAGTGTAGCCACTCTAAACTACACCTTAGTGTAAACACCACCCTTCCCCCACCTTCCCCCTCCCCATTCACTTCTGGCCTGGATTGGGCCCATTGCCCCACCTCCCCAATACCCCAGATCCCTGCCCCTTCTCCCCCCCTTACTTGTGGCTGCTTATGCCATCTGTCCAAGGCAGTAAGCAGGGATGGGTTAACTGCCTTGGACAGTTAACCCATCTGCCTACTCAGCTGCAGATGGGTTAACTGCCTACTCAGCTGCTACCGCCACTACTCTCTGGGCCAGAAGAGCGGTAACCTGGCAGCACTGGCAGCTGGGCAAGTAGATTAACAGACAGATGGACATCTGTGGCTCTCCTGAAAGATGGCTGGTGGCCATAAGTAAGTAATGCCCCAGGGGGTGGGGGGAGGCAGGAGGGAACCCTGAGGAACAGGGTGGGGAGCTCTGGGGGTGGGGGAGCCAGGAGGCAGGGGGAAGCCCAGAATGGGCCTGATATGCGACTGCTCCAAGCTCAAGCTAACAAGAACACCCATCAACATTTGTGCATCTTCCAGTGTAAAGTGTAACAAGACCCTAACAGAGGAAAAAAAGAGGGTACCATCCTTTACTTAAACATAAATATGGAGAGGTGTTCCTCCCATCCCCACTATCACCAAATATTTGATTTTGAGAAAACAGTTTATTTTATGTCTATGCAACCATGGGGAATTTCTGCAATGATCTTCCTAGTCAGAAAAATAAGACAATTACAAAGATAACTTTTTTTAACTCAGTGACAATTTTCCTGTCTTCATTTCCACTGGCATTTATAATTGTTTTTCATCAAAAAGAGCATTTAAAAAAAAAAAAAAAAGATATTGACATGCAATGCCTAGCAGCAGAGGCATAAGTAGCAATATTTGCACCCTGGTCAGAGAGGGTGGAGAGCAAGGAGGAGGTTGAACTGACTGCTAGAGAATCTTACCTGACACAAGGTGCTCCCTGCTGCCACTGTACAGGCTCCCCAGGTGGTGCCCTACTCATCCACCCCTAGTTATGCTACTGGTTAGGACTAAAACAGATACAGAAAAGCTGTCATGTTCTACCTTTTAAAATGGTAGCATTTCAGTGATATTTGGGGATCCCTGTGTTATATATTTTGTATTCAGTAGGTGTGTCTACATGTACATTTACACTGGCTTAAATTTCCTGTGCCATAAATTACCTCATAGTAAATGGGAATAGGCTGGCATTTACATATGCAGGTGACCTGGGACTAAGTTTAGTCCCAGGTCAGAGCAGCCTGCCATGTGCCCCTGTGGCTGCCTGGGGCCAGCCTCTGGCTACTTGGCTGCCAGCCCTTGGAACTAACTTTAGTCCCAAATTGAAGACAGAGCCAGCCGCTAGCACTTGGGACTAACTTTAGTTCCAAGTTGAAGCCAGGAGAGATGGCCAGCCAGGATCCCTGAGGCTGGGTTCACGCTGGCCCCCTAGTGGTTGGGCGGACCCAGTAGGGAAGCCCTCAGAGTTACTGCACAGTAGTGTGTTTACACGTGTGTTACGGCACAGTAACTGATTGGGCATAAATTTGATACCTGCATGATGCAGGTATCAAATTTACACTCAAGTCAGCATAAGTTGCCATATTTACTGTGCACTATGGGCATGCATATATAGACATCTGCCCATACTGCGCAGTACTTTCAGTTGCTGCGCAGTAAATGTGAACTGGCACATCTACACGTGCACTAGGAGAGACCTAATAGCAACTGTAGCTATTATTACTTGTACTCTGATGCAGGCCAATTTCGACTGATATGTCATTATGGCATATATACAATCTCTTTGCAACAGATCTCCGGAAATCTGTTAGAAAACACGTTGTTTCAGCACAAGCTCATTCTGGAGTTCAGATGAATCACTAGGGTTGATGCTTTGTCTCTTAGTCATCGAGTGGATGTGTTTCTTTATTGGTCTAAGTAAAATACGGAGCACTTCCAGGAAGTTGGAGAAAATATGTAGTGTTACAATGATTAAGGTAATATATATCTGGTATTACTTGATCACTTTGGGTTTGTTCTGAATTTAAGAATTAAGAATCCCCTAATACAGAAAGGAGCATTTTATAGATATCTATGTTGTAACTACAGGAATACTAAGATATACGTTATTTTTGGAGCAGAAGAAGAAAGTTTGGGTGAGTACGTTAGTTAGAAAGCCCCGGAGATCTCCCAGAGCCCTCAAGGGTAACTTACTTATTGCAGGAGAGGATTTAGAAGCTTTAGTGTTCCTACAAGTACAGCAGCCTTGAAAACATACGGCAAGAGTGACTGATGGAAGCCTTGTTTCCTGAAATACAAATTTGACTATTGCATTACACACTTCTCTTCATCCCATCTTAATTTAAACTCTCCTTTGCTGCTCTCTATATGCCACTTAACTTTGTCACCAGATATTTCATGTCATTAAAAATGTCATGGCAAATGGCAGGCTTGTTCGTAATCTGAAGGGGGAGGAGGCAAAATTAATTTAATTTACTGGCCTATTAAAATGTATTTTTATTTAGAGACAGGAATGTGTGAGCAAGTGGGGGAGAGAGAGAGAGGAAAGCTGATTTGCAGTGTGCTGATCAGATCCACACCTTTAACTATCAGTAACTTTGTGCAGCCCTACCTATAATAATTAGGAAATAACAGAAAAGCATTGGCAGAATGAACTTTTGGCAAATTAAAACATGAATTAAATTGTAGGCGTAACCTATATTTTCAATTATTTTCAGCACTAATGATGAAAGTTCGAATTTATTCATTAATGATGTAGAACAGAGGTGTCAAAGATATGGCCCGAGAGTCAGATCCAGCCGCTAAGCCATATCATCTGGCCCCAGTGCTGCTTGTGGGTCTCAGATTGCCCCCAGGCAATATGCGAGGTGCTCTGGATGGCCCCATGCACCGCACATGGCACCAGCCGCAGCTCATGTCCTGGAGTGGTAGATCAGCTGTCACATACAGCATAGCCTCAGAATGGCCAAATGCTGCTCCAGGGCCGTTGTACCCAGGGTGACCACTGTGCTGCTCTGCCACCATGGAGTACGGATGCACTGCAGCATCTCTGGGGCCATGGAACACAGCTCCAGAGTGGCAAAAGCAGGACCATGCCACATGTGGTGCCCACTCAATCCAGAACATAGGGCCAATGAGTTTCACACTCCTGACCTAGAAAAAATGTTTGATGCCCAAATATAGAAACAGTTTTAGTAATTTAAGCGACATACATCATCCTTAAAACAATTTAAATACATGAGAGTGGTCAGTGGAATGATCGATGGATTGGAACCTAAGCAGAAAATGTGTCACTTAATAACCCACTCCATAAAGAAAAAAGTAGAGTGAGATGTCTTGCCATTAAGACTTCTGTTCACACAGTGGGTAGACACAGATGTAGACATAATGGCAGCATTTCAGGTCTTCCTCTCAGCAATGAAAAGGAAAGGCTGAAAGAGTAGAATTAGGCTGGCACATACCACGATATTAATGTCCTGCTGTTGTGTCTGCTGTTAATGGATGCTGGTTCTTTTAACACAGAATTTTGTATGTTGATTTTATCTTCCAAGCATGACCAATGTCTACTATAAGTAGAAAATATTTGACTATTTCAGAGATTCTTTCCAAATTTCCCTTTGGGTTAAACTGCTGAATGAAATGACAAGACATCTGAGTTCTATTCCCACCTCTGCTTTGCTGTGTAACTAAGTGTAAATTCTTGATTTTACAATTGTTAATTACTACTGTTTATTGACATGGTGGCATCCCAGAGAAGCCCACATCCCATTGTCGTAGAAACTGCACAAACATGACAAAAAAGATGACCTTTGTCCAAACGAGCTTACAATCTATTCTTTGTGCTTCTCATCTGTAATGTCCTGTGAGTGAGATTTTAAAATAAATGGTCAGAGACAAGCATGCACATTTCATTAAAAGACATTGACTCCCAACTCATTGGGGCATATTTGAAAATCTCACTCAGTTTCTTTATCTATAAAATTAGGAATACATGTTTAAAACACTGAGAACCAAGGACTGAACATTGATATTGACTTTATGGCATGTTAAAATCTACCTGATTCTTGTGAGTCTTCCTTCACACTACAGGTGATAATGACCCTCCTCTCTCTTGATATGTCTTAATCACTCATCATTCAAGTTTCTTTTCTTCTGCTAGCTGTTTATCTGCTGTCCCTGGGGATTTTTCCCTCCCCAGTCTCACAGCCCTACCTACTGTTTTTAATCATTGCTGTGGCTGCTTCTTTCCTCAGACTTCATTAAGAATGCCTTGCATTCAAAAGTGTGCCTAACTTTATTTCAACTATGCTATTGGTCCAATAAAAGATATCTCACACAAATATTTGCTTCCCTTAAAAACTTGTTATCATTACAGTGTGAATATTTATTGAGAGAAGTAATACTGACTATGTTTTTATGGGTGTGAGCAACCATTCACCACACCTGGTCTAGGTTTAGCCTGGGCAAGCAGTAGGAGTAGCACAGCCCTGGGTCTGGGGTGAGCATCTGAGCTTTCCCAGCAAATTTAGCACTAACTTAGATGAGCGGGCCATTTTTTTTAGTTGAATTAAACCCTCTAAATGGTTGCATGAGTGGGCAGATTAGGTCAATCTAAATGTAATGCCTGGGGACAGTAAGTTTACTGTAATAACATAGTCTTAGAGTTGCAATCTGTCTCTTTGCTTCCTAGTCAGCCAGTGTGCCCTGGTGACAATGAATGATACCTGGCATAGGAATATGGCAACACAGCAACTTGGTGGAGACTGTTCTTATCCCTTCGCTGATACCCAAAATCCAGATAGTCATCACTGTGGGGAATGGAGGCTTATGTAATGTTATGAACACTCATAATGTTATTGGGAGTCTGATGATATCTAGAGTTTTGCTCGATGCTCGAGCTCTTGTTTTGCTCAGTGCTCAGAACCTTATGATTACGTGACAATGTCAATTTTCATTTTTTTTAAAATAGTAAGTTCCTACCCCTCCTGGTTGCAGACAAAAGTTGAATACCCAATATGCTTATCCTAAAATGAAAGCAAATGAAAGCAACCCCAATGTTTAACTTCATCATTTTGGGGGTCCTGACTCATGATTTTTTGACACTTTGGGTTGACATTATTACTTATGCTTCATTACTTCTTCTTTGGACTACTGCACAAACCAGCTCTGGGTAAAATTATAACTGGCATCTTCTCTTTTAGGAACCAAGGGACTGTGGGACTTTGTAGATGCAAGAGTTCAAATCCACAAACTATGCAGTGGAATAGCTACTATCGCCTGCCAAAGCATCTTACCTAAATAAAGACTGTCTGAGTTTACACAAGGGATTGTGTATGTACTGCCACATACATTGCTGTTATGAAGGTTAATTCATTAACATTTTTAACAGCTTGGAAATCTCCTTAGGAAAACAATGGAAGTGAAAAGTAGTAATGCGGTTAGCCTACATTAGGCCCCAGCCCTACAAATAAGAAAGACAGGATGCTGAAGCCGGTGTCAAAATTGAGAGAGAGAAATACTAAATAGGAAAAAATAAAACAAGACAATATTTTCATATAATGACTTGATGCCCTAAATATACCATGAAGTGAAAGGAGTTAATTAAATCCTTCTTGGTTTTTACTATTACTGTGCTGGTATTATGTATAAACAGGCACAGCTTTTTGGGATTGACCTGCACTAATGTGATCCATTTAATGAAAAAAGTCTTAATCCATGCTGTTATAATGAGTAAAGAATCTAGCTGCCACTTCTAGAGCAGTATCTCCCACTCCATAGGTGGTGGAAGGATTATTCTCAGCCTGTCAAACATAGGTAGTGACTATATATTTTTCATACCTCTGCTACTCATATATATTGCAAATTTTACTGGTCTCTACTAAAGTATTTTTCCCCTCCATTTGTTTTATACACATTACTTGTATTTTCCTGTCGGAGAACAATGGTGATATGTATTTGGAGGAATAGATGAGCCTTGGCTACATAAAATTTGTATTGGGTAGATGCAGAGCCCAGTCATTCTCAAATCCACTAATTTTATAGCTTGTTAAATAACCTTCTGAGAAATCATTATGCATCATCAGGCTTTGAAATTCACTGCACATTAGGAATATATATTTGTCTTATCTACTGTACATATAGATTCCATTTTGTATTTGAGTAATACCTGGCTCAGGACCTCTCTCAACTAGTGAATATGATAGACTGATAGGTTGAATGTATTTTTTTTAAATGCATGATTTTTAATGTATATTTAATGTATATTTATTTTTCCTTTTGGTAATTAGCTTCTCGATCTTGTTACTAAGTAGATGTCAGCTCACAATATAATTCTCAGGGAAATATACATTAAAATAACAAACATACTATCTGAATAGTCATATTCTTTGTAAGCTGTAATTAAGCCATCTACTTTTAAAAAAATAGCTTGCACGTAGATATGTTTAATATTTCACTAGTATATAATTTTAATGTGGAATAGCCCTCTTTGCAGGGAATTCAGCCTGCCGCTGGATGTTTAAATTTTCAGTGTCTGTTGCCATGGCAACGAGAACTGACTCTGGTACCCACTGTGTTCAACATAAATTAATTTAAAGTCATAGCATTTTGAAACATTTTATTCATTTAGAAAACCTTACTCTGTCTCAGATTTATATGTAGTTAAAATAGTTATATTTGAAATATCATTAAAAATGCATTTATTCGAGGCTAATTGTTAGTTTTACTTGTGAGATTCAATAGTTTGAACTTAATAAATAATGTATGTGTGGAAATTGGTTCCTGGATTTCTTGTGGAACTATAGCTTCCAAATAATATAAATGGTACATTTCATTCATTCTTTACTTTGAACTCTTGTGCTTGTAGACTACTGCATCTTCAAATTCCCATGTTAAATTTATCAAATGAAATATTAGTATTTATTTCCTCAAGTGTTCTCTGCAGCATTATGATACATTTGTGAAAGCAATCAGACCATATCTTCCATGTCAAGTTTATTCTATTAACCTATCTAAAAGAGAGATTAAAAAAAATAATTGTATATATTGAAAGAAAAAAAGCCTAGGAATTTTTGTGTTTCATCCAGGCAATCCCTTGGGGTTCTCACTCTTCTAAAAAGGATTAAAAATGGATATTTAATGCATCTGCTTATGGAGGGGAGGTGGTTCCAGAGAGCATAACAAGGATTTTTTTCCCTCTCCATTCTATCAGTATTATTAAATAGTATACAGTTATTGGATAACCTGATTTATTTCCATAAAAAGAAAAGCTTATAAAAACACACACAGACAAACTGTCAGGGTGGCTGAAGCTAGAATGTTGTCAATGGTTATATTTTACACATCAAATACCATTGGCATCTTTTAAAAATTGTTTAATTCTACCATCTCAATGCACATATGTCCAGCATTTTTCATACTGTATGCTTACAATACATTACCCTTCTAAAATGACTGGTGTTGAAACGTGGCTCTTTGAAACAGATGCATTTCAATTTTATTGTAAAGATTATTTAAAGATTTATGGATGTTTATAATGGAAATGAATAAAATGCAATCCTTTTAAAACCCTGCACTTAACACTATCAGCTTTTTATAGAAAACAGAACCTTTTTGAAACAAGGAAAATGAGGCTTCTCTGGGTAATCACAGCTCTGTTGTAATGTTACTGTTTATTCTGGAGACCTTAAAAAATAATCCAAATTTACAATAATCTTAAAAATCATCTCTCACATAGTGGGTGTACCAAAATGAAACACATTGTTAAAATACAATAAAGTATGTTGTTTTGATCCTATTTCATTTGAGAATGAAAAAGCACCCGGTGTACTGAATTTTTAGGGCTCCAACAACTGCAGCTGAAATTCAGATGTTAATTTCTGATTGTCAGTGCCTCTGTGTTTCTCGTGGTTTTAACCTTGCCATATTGACACATACTGTAATGAGACATTTAAGAAAATGGGAATCTGCTTCAGCTCTGCATGACTCATTTGCACCAACCACACAAACTCATTAATAACCCAGCAGAGACAACACATCTGAATCTTAGGGTTCCTGTGGGGATTTGTTTTGCAACATTTTCTACACAAACATTAATGACTAAAAACTTTATTCATTTGGACTGAATCCTCCAAATGCCTCTGTTTCTTAATGAGTATGCTGTCACTCATTATGTTAAATCTTCTTTAACAAGCTTCAGAGGAGAAGGGCTCTGATAGATACTTCAATCTGGTGCCGATAAAACAATTAATGTCTTCTAAGTGGTTTCATCTGTAGATTGCTCAATATGAACTAAAAATTAACATAGGCTTCTCCCTTTTGTACACTGTGAAGGTTGTTCTTTTTTCAGTTCAGTAACCAGCAAGCATTGTGAAGTTCATAGGAAAGGTGAAGTGTCACAAGGGAGTTCTCTTATGTAAATGCATTGATAAGTATCACAGCAGTGAACATATTCATGTTTGGGTTGACTGCAATAATACTGTACTTTATTTTCAAGCTCACCGCAGAGAGCTGATAGTTCACTTCCCAAGTCATGTAATCAAGGGTTGAATACACATCTATACACTTTGTAGAAGAAATTGACATCAGTCCAGTTCCTACTGGTCAGATGTTCACATAAATACAATAAGAATTAACTTTAAATGACATCTTTATTGGCCATCTTGCTGTTTAGTAGGCAACCATTGATCCGTCTGGATCATGGTGTATGCATGAGAGGCCACCAGGACCTTTGATGCACATGCTTAGGCAGGAGTATAGAGGCATGGAAGCTGCTCAGACCGTTCATCCTCCCCTTAGACCATTGAGATAATCCAAAGACCAGACTGAGTCCAGATGTTCGGTGTCTCAATGACTGTAGTTATATATGCATTTAGGAATTAAACCCAAGTCTCCCCTGTGGGGGACAAGGATTCGACCACTAAACCACAATGGTGGGTCTTGCTGTTTATGGTTAATTAAATTACAGGAGGGAAAAGATATCTTTCAACTTCCTCCCTCCTTAGGTCCAATCAAAGCTTTCCATTACTTTTGATGGACTTTAGGATAGCTCTGAAACCTATTAAGAAGCTAACGTGAAAGTTCTGCACTGTCATTGTAGGGTGGCTAACTAGGGGAGTTTCTCTTCCCCAGGACTATCAATTAGCCAGCATTCTCTCTGAAATTTTATGATTGGGCACACTTTTGTATAGGCACCCTCTCCCTACCTTTTGTGCTGTTTCCCCCTACTCAGCGTCTTGAGCGGAAGACCATTACTGTTCCTACGGTGGATACTTTTTGGAGAAGTTCTATCTCCTCCCCAGAAGTCAAATAAACTGTAACTAGCCTTTGAGGTTTTTCTTTCTGTTTTGACCTTGTAAAGACTTCCCCATTCTTTCTCCATGTATTCTTTGCTGACTGCAGGGTTGTTTGTTTTTTCTGGATGAAGGGATAGCCAGTTCCTGAATTTATTGGGTTCATGCAATACCCTCTCCCTGGGTATTGTCAATTTTCCCCCTCAGGTCGGTTAAGCCAACATCTTTCACTAACACAACATTCATTTTTAAAATATCTGCACAGTCAGGGGTACTGGGAGCTGATCACTTCCAAGATGTTTTGTTCAAAACTAAACCCTAATCTTAAATTCTATCCTCTAGATATACAAAAGGAAATACCTATTTAAGCATGGAAAGATTTGCACTACTGAAACATAACTCTCATTTAAGTGCTGATTTGACTAAATTAATAGCTATTTTCATACTGCCAAATATTATTCTTGACAGCATGAATGGCTTACATGTTATTCCTAACAAAATTATGAGTTGTGCTTCTAGCTTATTAGATAGTGTAGTTTCACCAAGGAGAGAGTAAAGATGATTTAGATAAAAAAAATCTGCCTACTTGAGAATGCAAACAGTATGCATCCAAAAGAAAAGCTCCTGCTATAATTTCTTTTTGTAGATAAAGGGCAGCTTGCAAGTCATCTTAAAAAAGCTAAAAATGGAATGACAACTCACCCTTTGAATATACTGTAGCTGTACTTTGGGAATTGTTAAGGAACCTCCATAAATATACTTTTCTGAATCTTTTGTCTTTGATATTATTGCAAGCCAATATGTTCCATATATACTTGCAATAGTGATGAGTTTCTGACGATACTTCTCTAAAATTCACTTACTCAAAAAAGTCATGACAAAGCTTAGATCAATCATGTTTTTCAGGTCTACATCCAGAGCTTATGAACAAAGTGTATAGTCTCTTTGCATTTGATTCACTCTTGTGAAAGAAAACAAACAACCCGTATGCTAATAAATCTTGATGTTTGTAGTTGAGTGTTATTGGTATAGTTTATATTTTTAGTTTCACTCTCAGCCATTGAGAATATTTTAGCTCTAATAACTATTTAGTACTAGTTTCTTCTAGCATTTGAAACATGTCCGTTTAAGTGAACAGAACAGCCCAAATTCAGAAGTGAGACAGCTAATCTATTTGCAACAAATGAACTAGTGTGCCTGCCAGCTTCTGTAGTTTTCAAGAGTTTCTCCAGGAATATTATGTCAGTTTCCACAAGGCTCTGATCTTTGGACATTCACTGGTCATTATTTTATCTACCAGCACATCTTAGTAACATGTGTAATAAATTCTCTGTTACCTGGAATTGCGATTTTTTTTTTTCCCAAAAATCTGGAAATATTCAGGCAACTAATATTTTCTGTTTGTTCTGTGTTTTGACTTTGCATAAGAGGAAAGAATGTCATATTGGATTGAGGATGTGTTTTTCTCTCGCAAGATTGTCTGGTGTGGTTACAATTTTTGAACAATGAAGTCAAGAATGCATTTAATGCCTCAATGAGTTGAATACTCCAAGGGTACTAGTTTGAATTTTTGTTTCACAGATTCTGATGATTTCTGTGAAATGAGGAGAAACAATATCTAAAATAAATGTAACAAAAAAAGTGTAGCAGTAGAATCAATAGGCCTGGGGGCCTAGAGCTAGCTTGTCAGTCTTAGACTAATCACCATGGTACAGTGACAACTGGCTCATGCTCGAAGTTGGCCTCCTGTGCATTGTCCATTGACTCAGTGTCACATTTGACCTTTCACTTCTTTATCACATTAGCAATTCACTTCAGGAAAATATGCTGCTTCTGGTTTTTTTTTTTTGTCCCTATGGTTTTTTTCTCTGTTTTTCTCAGTGGATATGATTTTCACTTAAAATAAGGACTCTTTAAATCAGTCCGTTTACTTACTCCCATTTTAACTCCTCTTTTTCAGTGTCAGTGTAGCATAATGTGGCCATTATGCAAATGGAAATCATGGCTGGGTTTTTTCATTTGTCTTTTTTATGTTCTTCAAAGCAATCACAATGAAAGCCAGGAGTAAAGGGATGTTCTTAGTACCCTTTTTTTTTGCTTCCCAACTTCTATCTTTCTTTTGCAGTCAATATACAAGGAGCTTTGTGAGGTTAAAACATTATCTCTAAAAAGAAGGATTTTGGCATATGAAAATGGAGACATTTAAAAATATCCATTTGCTTCCTCATAATGAAAGCTATACATTTATTTTTGTCATTATACTAAGCTTATATGATGAAAACAGGCTGAATGCTTCCTTCTTTATAAGCTAAAGAACTTGGTAGAAATAAAATCCTAGCAACTGCAGTGGGAAAAGACTCTTAGATTATCAAAGGTATGACCCCATACCCAATTATTTCAGAATCAGACTCTGCTAAAGCATGATTATTCCACAAATGTACATTTAGTGTGGCAGTCTCTAGTCTAACTTTTAATCTCCAGTGCAATAAGACTTCTATCACTTCTGATCAGAAAATTATTCCCAGTAAACAGCCAAAATGTTCTTTAAAGTTTTATAGCTGGAATTTCTGCTTTCCTCACAGATGTGACAAATGTCACTTTGTGACTAAGAGCTGATCTAAGATCTCTCCCAATTATACAGCTGGTCCTATAAAGCAGGACTGTTCAGCTTCTGAGAGGCTGGTGGCCACAGGCTGCTGTGAGTCTCAGGCCCCTGGGTTTCATGCAGCACGGGCTGTAGGCTATTCTGGCTTACCAGGATCCCCACCACTGCGTGGGCAGCGCAGCTGGATCTCCTAGCCTCCTCCTGCCATACTGTCCTGCCCCAAAACCCGGCTGCCTCAGGATCAGGAACAGTGTAGTGGGGAAGGGATGGAGGGAGGGAGGAACATATGCTACCAGATGCAGCCTGTGGGGCACCAGTTGGACAGACCTGCTATGAAAGACATCACTAAAGAATCCTAAGGGAGCAGAGAATCCTAAGGGACCAGTTATCTTGGAATCCCATAGATACAAGCACTCGTTCAATGGGAATCAGCACCCACTGGGGCCCTAACTCCTATAGAATTTTGAATATTCAAACCATTAAGATTAAATCTGCAAGCAGGTTTTTTTTTGTCCTTTTGTTTTTAGTGTCTCCTGCTGTAATGCTCCTTTTTTGAGCTGGAGTTTACTGCATAAAAAAGTGCATAAAAACTGGTGAATCCCCTGGCTTATTTGTGGATACAAATGAAGCTATAAAAATGTATGGCTACTTAAATAATGGCTTATTTGTATTGCTATTAAGTTAGGATAAACACTGAACTTTTCCAAGCATGCATTTTTACTTAGATTATAAGCTCTTTGGGGAAGGAACCATCTGTTTGCTCTTTGTTTTCACAGCATCTAGCACAATGGGGTACTTGTCCATGATGGGGCTCTTGGGAAGTTTGGCAATATTAATAACAAAAAATAATATGGATCTTTACCAACACAAAATATGTCTGCTCTCCAGGCAGGTTAGCATGAAGCTTCTTAGTATGGTAAGGATTGTTTCCCTTATGCTGTTTAATTTATTTCATTCATGGAATTAAAAGGGGTCCACACTCCCCACTGGTATCATTCTTCACTTTCTTACAAGTTCACTTAACTTCCCTGGATAAGCTCCTGGTCCTGATTTAGCATCTCTTGCCTAGGACATAATCAACCCAAGCATATTATCAAGCAAGTTATCATGTCTCCATGAAAAAAAAAGCTTAGAAGTTAAGCACAGCCTAGGTATTTTCCTAAACTATCGGACCTGAGGAGTGAGGAGACACGAAGGGCAGAGGTTGAGCAGAGACATGAACAGTCTAGCATCTGACACACAGGAGGAAACAGAACTATGGTTCTGCAGTAAAACAATGCTGTTTCCCTAGTGGACCTCCTTTGCATAATGGGATTATCGTTCAGGAAGCATCTATAGGTACCTGTCTTGGCAGACAGTGGAGCAGAACTTTAGGGATCCCTGGAGACAGGATAGGGGCCTTTGGGCAAATGATCTAGTTTATTGTGCTAGAAAAGAACAAACACTGCAACTCTCCCATGGAAGAAGAATGTGGAGGAATTTCCCTCCTACAGAAGACAGATGTGGAAGAATCTCTTGTCCATGGTAAACAAGTGTCACTATGATATATTCATGTTCACTGATGTATTTTATTTTTTAACCACCAGCTTTAAGAGAAACAGAAGAGTTGAAATAGAATGATATCCAAAGGAAGCCTTGGAAGTGTTTGCCTTGGTGTTTATGTTCAGTAAGTGCCATGGTTTCTTGGCATCAGTTCAGCAACAGGAGACTGTTATCCAGGGACAGTGTTATATTTCAATGACATTATCTCTTAATTAAAATATTGGATGAAATCTAATGGTAAATACTGTGCTTCTCTTATTTTCAAGCTGAGCTGCATGACTGACTCTGTAATTCAAAACGGCAGCCACTGCACATCAACACGGCAATCTGCTCCTCTCCGGACGCATTGTAATTCACTAAGACACAATGGACGCAATCCTGTTCCTATCGTAGGATATGGCAAAATTCCTTCTGATGTTAATGGGAGCAGAAATCAAACCCAATGTAAAGAAACTCAAAATTCAGTTCAGTTCAAACTGAAGTTTTAGCTCATTTTTATACTACAATAGAGAATATACAGTGTCTTGGCAGAAGAATAACAATTAGTCTATTGATCTTATTTATCTGGATGGAACAAAAACATTGCACTCTACCAGCTATTTTATTTTAAGAATTGCAATTAGCTTTTTTTGTTCCCACTGGGACTTTAAATACAGAGAATTATTTTCCTATTATGTTAAGCAACCAAGCAACAAAATATTTATTACAGATTCAGTGATAAAGGAGATAGCATTATCTAAAACAACTGCATCATTCCATCTAGCTTGACCCACATAGCAAAATTTGGTCTCATTTCAAATATACATTTTCCTTATTGTAACCTAATGCTCTTTTCACAAAACATTATCCTGTAAAATCAGCTGAAAGCATCTTTAGATCTAGACCACACTAACTGACAATTGTCAGCCTAGGTCCAAGGAAATGCTGTGTTTTCCCACCAGAAATTAGTTGCAAATCGAATGTAAAAGTCAAGTATTATTTACCATCTTCTGCCTGTATCTCTTTTTCTTCTGCTTTATAACCTATTGTTATATGGGGAAAGAAATGCAAGGTGCAACTATAAATTGCTTTAAAGTTATACAGAAGTCAGGATAGTGGTGAACCTTATAGACTAACTGAATCAGATGCTTTTTGTGAGCAAGAGCTCATTTCACCAGGGGTGCCTGTAGATGTGCTGCAAGGCTGCTCTTGGAGCAGACTCACTTAATCAAGTCTGGTGCGTGGTAATTACTGCACTCCAGCAGCCTCCGCATCTCGTGTATCAGCATCCCCATGCTTCAAAATGCTGGCAGGGGTGCTTGAACTAAATCCTACCATATGAGCTTTAGTTCAAGTGCCACTGCCACCATTTAGAATTGCAGAGGAGGGACGCTGATATACGAGACACTTTAATTAGAGCAGCTCTCAGAGCTACTCTAAAGCACCCCCCTCCCTCCTCCCCTGGAGCCCGTGTAAAATTGCCCCAGATGCTTAAGATATATAGCCACAGGTACAAAAAGCTTAAAGAAACACATTTGTTTACACATGCAAATAAATAGTTGCAAGTATGGTAACAGTTGCTTAAAAAAGTGTAAGTTTATGTTGTTTATTTTAGTACCTAAGGCTTCTTGTAGGCAGCAGGTAACATGTGCATTAGCTTAGCAGAAAATGACATGGTAAAACTAGTCACAGTCATTGGAAGATTTCTGAATCTTCTAACAATCTCCTGGCATTTACTGTTCTCTCCAGTTTCTCATGCTGAGCCTTTTGTTTCCCAGTAGCTCCTCAAAGTATCAGCCACTATATTCTCTTTTGCAGCATAAGCCAGTCCATCATCTTATCCAGGATTATCCAATTTTGATGGGCTCCTCTGAGCCACTTTGTTTTCGGTAGACCTATAATTTGGAGACCCTCGCCTGAGCTTTATCAGTAAATTCCTAAAGAAAAGGTAGTATTGGATTTAAGATGTATAACTTCCCAATATAGAAGCTAGTTCATGGCTGCAAGTACAGGGAGATACTCATCAAAGGTTTTAACCTTAGGTTAAACTAAAATCCCTCAGTCTCAGAATCACTGAAAATCTTTCTGAAAATAAAGCTGATGAATAATGGGAACCTGTCAGGGGATGCTTCCTTGATAATTCCTAGATTTCTCTGAAAAATCTTTAGTCTTGGGAGAATGTTAAATTTAAATAGCTGTTATCCTGATTCTGGCTAATTGTCAGTAAGTTTTGTACCCCTTATGATGCTTCATAAGAGAAATTCCTTGCTCAGGAGAGCCTTCCATCACTCCATCCTCCTGAAAAATATGAAACATCATAACCAGAAGGAAACATAATTTAACATTCTTCTTGCCATCAGACAACTTCAAGGTAAATAGACTGCTCTAACTTTTATCTGAGCCTAATTTGCACAAAATGAACCCTTCCAACCAGAAGATCTTACAACCTCTTCAGCTCTCCTGTGAAATATGAATTTTTATTTCCACCAAGGAGAAATGTTACAATCTTTGCATTCTCCTATGCCTGGAGAAGGGTGTGTGCGCCCAAAAGCTTGCAAATAAAGAACTTTTTTTTGCAAATATCTAGTTGGTTTAATAAAAGATATCACCTCTGCCACAAATTCTGATTCCTTTTGCCTGTAGACCAATATGGCTACAACCTGTAGTCCTTTACATGTACTATTAATTCAAATGAATAAATTGCTCCCAGTTGTCACGTTTACACGTGTGCCCAGGACTGCAGCACATTAAATCAGGTCAGAGTAGCTGCTGCTGGCATCAGGCTTGGGTGGGGGTTAGCCTGCCAGCTGCAGGCTGCAGCCTGAGGGTGCTTTAGTGTGGGGCTAGCCAGTAGGCAGCCCTGCACTGAAGCACCCTCACGCCTCAGCCAGCCCAGTCAGTGTCTACATGTGTATTGCAGTGGAGTAAATAACACCACTACAGAAGAGTACTTGTGTTGAAAATAGTATCTTACAGTGGCATTTATTAGTTTACTGTGACTTAATATGGCCACATGTGTAGACGCTGATATTTTACTGTGGAGCTAATTAGGCAACTACAGTAAACGTCTCATGTAGGTGAGCCCACTGATACAGCTGATAGGGGAACATAATCCATCACACACCCCTGGGCAGACCAGCTGGCATTACCATGCCATAGCATTGGCACTAATTTAACATCTCTAAGTGCTTTTCACAACCCATTTCCAAAAATGTATAACACATTATATGTACCAGAAGTCCTGCCTAGTGATAATCTACATTAACAAAGAAATAAATTGTAAGATAAAGTTTATACACACCTTCTTTCCAGGTATGGCTCTTTCCAATGTCAACCCATTTACTAGGGCAACTAGTTTATATGTTATAAATTGAAACAATTCCCATCATCAACATGCTTAGATAGATTAACAAAGTCCCTGAATCACTGAATCAGCAAACTGCTTCACAGAAGGATTAGTACTTGCTAAGAAACTGGGATGTTTTGGACAAAAAAATAATATCTAGTTAAGGGAAGGTTACTGAGGGTTAAAGTGCTGTTGCAGCCCAGAGCACTCAAGCATCCAGTTACACCTTTTTCTTTGTTTCCTCCTCAATTCCCCTATTTCCTCTTTTCTTTGTTACCACTTCTTTCCTCTACTCTGACCTCCAGCAACAGTGCCTTTGATCTCCTTCAATTTTCTCCTGAAAAACAAGCTTCCTCCTACTTTTCTAGTATTGCCTACTAACTCAGAAGATTTGTCAGACTCAGAGACCACCAATTCTGCATTTTAGAGTTTCTTGAAAAGTATGCAACCTTTGCCCTGAATAAAACCCTATGTAGGACATATAATTTTCAAACAAATTGAGACTGCCAGGTGTGCTGAGACTTTTTCAGGGCAAGTTGCAGGAGTATTGTGTCAGTTTTGGGCCTCATACTTCAAGAAAGATGTGGCCAGTTAGGAAAGAGTCCAGCACAGAGCAAAAAAAAATTATTAGAGGTCTGGGAGGCAAGACTTATGAAGAAAGGCTGAAAGAATGAGGGTTATTTAGTTTGCAGAAAAGAAGACTTAGTGGGGGATTTGATAGCAGTATTCAAATACCTAAAGGGTGATTATAGAGAGGACGGAGATGGACTTTTGCCCTGTGGTTGTAGGGGACAGGACTGGGATCAATAGCCTCAAGCTGCAGCAGGGGACATTTAGGGTGGAGATTAGGAGTAACTTTCTGACTATGAGAGTAATCTAGTATTAAAGCAGGTTACCTGGAGTACCTGGAGAGGTTGTAGATTCTTCAGGAGCAGACACTTTCAAAAGCAAGTTAGACAGGTACTGGTTTAGTCAGAGATGCTCCTGCCTTGATCAGGGGCTGGATTTGATGACCTTGTGAAGTCCCTTCCTGTCCAACTGTCCTGTGTTCCTATGATCTAGAAAGGCAAATAAGAGAAACGGTTCCAACCAGTAACTCAGTATTCAAATACTTTCCTCCCTGAAACTTTGGGGCAATCTGGATCTGAATCCAAACTATGCAATTGGAGCCATCTGTAGGAGCACTTTCAGGGTTCTGCTGGGATGCCGGCAGATAGGTAATCACTTCTGTTAATGTCTTCCACTCCAGAGATTTGATTTGGTTCATCAACTTTATTCATGAAATAAAATCTAAGGGTTTGAACCAAATTGATCCTAAAGAGGTTTGAGTTCATGCTGGTGATTATGTTTTAGAACCATTTTGCTTGTCCAGATTTCAGAGCAGTTGCTTTAATTAATTACCCACTGGTTTATCAAGAATTTGCTTGGACAGTTATATGTTTTTTTAAATTTTAAATGAATTATTGTGAATTAAGTTTGAGGGCTATAAAAATATTGCTGGGGCACCTATTTGCTAGCCGAGGGTTTCTAACCTGTTAAACTAAATGATGCCATCTTGTGGTATGTAAGGAAAAAAATTAATCAGAACTGTATCTATCACATCCTAAATAGTTTATATATTATCTAAATGTGTTCGTGATTTTTTGCCCCCCAAGTGATACCACTGTTCGTGTTGTTCATAGTCTACAGAGTCTCTATAAAGATACTGGGACAGCAGCAACAAAATATCTAAATGAACCACTAAAATGGACAATCTGTAATAACTAATGAAGTCAAATTAAAATTGGAAACATGTACAGCATGTTTTTATTTATGAAGACAAATGAATCAACATTTTATTTTTTGATATACATAAGCTAAAAATAAATGCAATTATGGAAAGGTTCTGTTTGGATTAGAACTTCTTGTGAAAGCATAAAATCAACGAAGTGGCAGGGAGCATTTCTTGATGTAAAAAATTATTTTTATGCAAGAAGTTCAAGAGCTCCAGAGATGTTCACTAAGTCACCTTGGCCAAAACAATGATGTCTTAAAAACACAGTATTTTCAGGGTAAGTTCATCTGTACTCTTTTCATCTATACTCTTCTCTGATATCTCTGTTGGATGATTTGTAGAACTCATGAACTATTCCCTTAGATTAACCAGGAAACCCTTTGCTTTGCTTTGATTTCATAATTCTTCTTTCATTGGCTTTTGGAAGTTGAGCTAGATTTTATTTATTTCCAACATTGGAATCAGATTGCTAAGTGGACATTTTCCCAATATTTGCCCCTGTATTAAAGTTGGTTAATTTTTTAGTGACCTTCTTGTTATGCAATGCAATTATTAGACTATCAGATATAAACAATGTCACAAAAAAGGAAGCTTGAGTTCTGCAGGATTAGGAAATAGCACGACAGCCCTAATTTGAGCCATGCCTTCCCACATGGGCCTTCCTTCCTTTCTCACCCACACAGTAGGCTGCAGGGACAGCTCTCACACCCAAAACATCCTGGGTAGGAAGCCCGGCTCATCTGTATTCAGGCCTGGGCCTCCATGCTGGTTCTGTGGCTGCCTATACACGTTCTCTAGGGTTGTGGGCGGGGGGTGTTTTGATCACAACAGTTCCTGGATGGCCCCTCTAATTAAAATGGCTCACTGTCATGTGTATTAAGCCCCCACACATTTAAAAATGGCCACAGGGTGCTTTATCTACGGCTCATTTGACAGGGTTTAGATAAAGCACCCCTGTGGCCATTTTAAAATGTGTGGAAACTTAATACATGTGATGGTGAGCATTCTCATTAGAACATGGAGCAGACTGGATTAATTGGGTCTGCTCTGATGCATTCCAATTAGAACATGAATGAGCATGTGCATAGGAAGCCTGTGTTCCCATTACTCTAGGCCTGGCTGTTCAGCTTCAGAAGGGCTGTACTACTGAGTCCTCCCCTAGCTCAAATAGCTCTGGGGGTTTCATTTCAAGAGGCCAAGGCTGCATTGCAGAAGTGTGACTACAGAGAAGCCCCCAAAGCCTGTTTCTGAGTGACTGGAGATGCCATTTGACTGCTGAACATGAAATAGAATGTAAATCTCCGTGAGCTCCTTATACTTTCTGTAGCCCACTCTTTGACCAGGTTCTGAAAATCTATAGACTGGTAAAGAAATCTCTGTAAAGTCCAGAGATGGACAGGGGTCATGCCACAGATGCAGCTGCATTTCTGCCAGACTTCTATGTAGAAGAGCAGAGATCGGCATATGCTTAATCTCCATTACATAGGACCATAGGAAAATAGGACTGGAAGGGACTTCATGAGGTCATCTAGTCTAGCCCCCCTGCTCAAGGCAGCATCATTCCTGACTAAACCATCCCAGACAAGTGTCTGCCTAACCTGCTCTTGAAAATTTCCAAGTTCGGAGATTTTTCAAACTTTCTAGATAGCGTGGTCCAATGCTTAACTGCCTTTACAGCAGGGGTGGGCAATTATTTCCACTGGAGGGCCACTTAACGAATTTTGGGGACCTGTTGAGGGCCACATCCATTTCTCTCTTCTCTTCTTTTTCTTTTTCTCTCTCTCACTCTCTTCTCTCTCTTTTTCTATGTCTCACTCATTTCTCTGTGTCTTTTCCCATCCCCCTCCTTCCAGAACCCTCCAGAGCTGGCCATCCACCTGCAGGCCAGACTGAATCTGTAAGTGGGCCAGATCCAGCCCACAGGCTATATTTTGCCTACCCCTGCTTTACAGCAAGAAAGTTCTCCCTAATCTCCAACCTGTATTTCCTCTGCCGAGGCCACTGCTGCTAGTCCTTTCCACTATGAACACCGTGAATAACAGCAAATAGTTTATCTATGTATAGATTTGAGTGTACAAGTCCTCCTTAACCTTAATTCCATTGGCCAGTCTGTGAATGTGAAATTCACTGTTTCAGTTGGTTTACGTTTTCTATAGATACAGGTAACTGGCAAAGCATGCAACTAAAATTACATGCAACCCACTACAGCTAATTGTAAGAATATTTCAGACCTTTGTGCTTGCTGATCTGCACATTGTCAGTATATCCTAAATAGTTGAGTATATACATGCAAATGTCAATAAGAGATCTCCACTCAGGTATCTGCACCTGTAACATATGGTGCAACAGGAAAAGACATCATTTTCTAGGAAAGATTTTTTAATATAGATTCTGAGTGTCTGCATTACCAAACCTGGTTTCCGTTTGACTTAACTCCTGATGTCTTTGTTTCCAGTATATAAACCTCAAATCATTGCTCAGCACTCAGCCGTTGGACCTTAGCTTTGCATTGGGAAAAGCTGTGGCTAAGACTGTGGAATGGCTAATAGAAGGAATACTGGTCATGACTGTATACGTATACTAACAAGAAAGGAGGAAAAAATATTTATAGTAGCAGTGTACTAGCACTGATCCTCAGCTCTCTATACAGTTCTTCAGGAATTAGAACTGGGTAAAATTTGTTGATGAATAGAAAACTTGCCAAAAAATGGAGTTATAGCTGGAGCAGAACTCTTGTTGAAATAAGGTCAGATACGGCAAATAGTTGTGGGTGAAAATGATGGAGAGGAACATTTTGAAAAAGTTGAAACATTTCCATTCGAGATTTGCAAAATGAAATATTTTATTTTATTTTTAATTCCAAATTCCAATTTTTACTTGAAAATTGACCTGAGTTAAAAAAGGGAGAAAAAAGAAAAAAGCAGGGGTGGGGGGAAGTTAAAGGGGTTTAATATTAAAGTGAAATTATTTTCAAGCTAAGGGAAGCGTTTCATGTTGATTTCAGGCAAAATGTTTCTGGGTTTTTATTTTTTGACTTTGATGAAACATTTAAAAACCTTGTTTAAAACCTGAATCTTCCCTCCTTCCTCCCAATTTTTCAGTTCAATCACCCAAACCCAAAAAACAAAGAACCCTACAACATTATTTACTTTGCTCTAAGTGGGGCCTGTCATCCATAGAAATACAATTTCTCTAAAAACTCACACAAGTACATCTCTTGTACGGCAGAAACATGCTCCTTCATGAGCAGAACTCTTTTTCATTTTATTCACCCAAATGACATTCTTGGCACTTGAACACAGTTTGCACAAGTTTCAGTTCTAGTATTTGAACGAGTGTTCATATGACTACTGAGCATGTGCAGCAGGCTACACACTCACCAGACAGCTATGAGGCTCAGCTGGCACGTATACTAAGCAGATAAAAGTCATAAAATTCCACTTGATAAAACCCATGACTAGTATGTGTGTATGTGGGTGGGCGATGGGGAATGAGGAAGTGGAGAGGGCCCTTCCTATATTTTAGCCCCAATATCTGAGTGGTTGGGCATTGCACACAGGAATTAGGAGATGTAGGTACTAGATCCCTATCACTCCAAAGGGATTTGAAACTGAACCACTAAATCTTAAATTTAATATTAATTGGATAAAATAGATGGAAAGCAACACGGGGTGGGGGGGGGGGGAGTTTCAGCTCCACTGGGAGCAAGAGTCCAGGATAGAGTCCAGGAGTTTACACATCCATGCTGTCTGGGTAAAAGAATTACAAACTTGTGTGGAAGTCCCAAAAATACACATGGCTGGAAGACTGTCACTTTGGTATCTAAAGTGAAATTTAAGTTTTTCTAGTCAATAAAGAGATGTGCCTGCAGTGCCAGGCTGGCCACTGATGTGCTGCCAGCAGTGTGGCCAGTGACATGACACTGCCTGATGCAGCTGCCCAGGATACTGGGGAGTCACATTACAGCTATGGGATAAGTTTTGTTATAAGATCACAAGTAGGCATGAAGTGTGTGTGTAGTTTTTTAAGCAAGTACTATATTATATTGTTATGGTCTCACTAGTCAGTGTAGGGAGAAACCTGGCGAGATGTGAGCAGTGGGGTACCCCAGGGCTTGGTCCTCGGGCCCGCACTGTTTAACATCTTCATCAGTGACTTGGACGAGGGGGTGGAAAGCACGTTGTCTAAGTTTGCTGATGACACTAAGATATGGGGCGAGGTGGACACACTTGAAGGGAGAGAGAGGCTGCAACTAGATTTAGACAGACTACAAAAGTGGGCAGATGAGAATAGGATGGGGTTCAATGTAGACAAATGCAGGGTGGTGCACCTTGGGAGAAGAAATCCACAGCATACATACAGGCTGGGGAGTTCCCTTCTTACAAGCACAGAGGCGGAAAGGGATCTCGGAGTCATTATTGACTCCAAGATGAACATGAGCCACCAATGCCAGACTGCAGCCAGCAAGGCCAGCCATACCTTGTCATGCATCCAAAGGTGCATCTCAAGTGAGTCCAGAGAGGTGATCCTCCCCCTCTATGCAACATTGGTCAGGCCGCAGTTGGAGTGCTGCGTCCAGTACTGGGCGTCGCACTTCAAAAGGGATGTAGCCAGCCTGGAGAGGGTTCAGAGGAGGGCCACCTGCTTGATGAGAGGGCAGCAGGACAGGCCCTATGAGGAAAGACTGAAGGACCTGAACCTGTTCAGCCTCAGCAAGAGGAGGCTGAGGGGGGACCTGGTGGCTGCCTACAAGCTCATCAGGAGAGATCAACAGCAAATAGGCAGAGCCCTTTTCTCCCCAGCACCACCTGGGGTGACAAGGAACAATGGTCATAAACTGATGGAGAATAGGTTTAGGTTAGAGATCAGAAGGCAATATTTTACAGTTAGGGTGGCCAAAATCTGGAACCAACTTCCCAGGGAGGTGGTCCTCGCCCCTACCTTGGGCAAATTCAAGAGGAGGTTGGACGATCACCTGTCTGGGGTCTTGTGAACCCAGCATTCATTCCTGCCTGTGGCAGGGGGTTAGGCTAGATGATCTGTTCAGGTTCCTCCTGACCCTAGATACTATGAAACTATGAATACAGAAGTTACCACTGCACAGAAACGTAGGAATTACCATACAAGATCAGACCAGTATAAGATACTTGCAGCAAAGAATGTCGCTTAATAACTGCACAGAAGAGGAAAGTTTATTTATGTGTTTTCCCAGAAATCACAAATTCTAATCTTGCCTAAATTGAATCCGTGTAGACTCACACGAAGTATCTATTTTTATCTTACAATAAACAAAGGCTTTTTAAAAGCAAGAAAACTATAACCGATTACTATCTGTCTGGGGTTAAGAAAAGAAGCTTTCCTATGGGAAAGGTTGCAAAGTTATCTAGTATGGAGTTTTATACTTTCTTTCAAAGTCTCTGGTACTGGCCACCATCAGAGATGAGTCTGATCAGCTATACCTTTTCCTATAGTCTTAGGAAGCAGATGCTAGCATTATAGAACTGAAAACATTCAGAGAAGATAGAATACACCTATTCTGGCATTGTGACCCTCCCCATTTTTTGCGTTATGTTATCAGTGCGCAAAATTTGACCCTGTGCAGCTGGAAGGAGATTTCATTCAGTATGACTCTGGGCAGGATGACATGTGCATTTGTTTCTGAATCCCATCTTTGCATCAAGTATGTGATTCAGATGACAGGAGCTTTAGGATTTTGTAGTTTATATTGCCTCCCCGCCGTGCTCAAAATGACCACTGTAAATCATGTCTCACTCCTTCTCAGTGCATGCCAAATCCTGGAATAAGACAGGGTAGTCAGGTAGGAGCAGCTTAGAGAGTGAAACCCAGCACTGCTCACAGGTTCTCTGTCCTGGGCGTGCTTCTTGAAGCACTCTCAAGGCTATTCTGAGGTTGTGATCTAGACATGAACGAACTGGCCAAGTTCCCATGAAAAGATAATAGGAGAGATTACATAGAATTCAGATCTCCTGTGTTTCCCCAACTTTAAATCTGTACTATACTCTGTGTCAGTGTCTTTCTTACTTTGGATAAGTACACCCACAAGCAGTAGGTTAGTTTTCCTGCAGACCTCTGCAAACCCTCCATATCTGTTTTCAGTTTTTGGTTAAATTTGAAATTATGTGCATCTCAGGCCAGGGATGCTGCTTTTTCATTTTTTTTCCCCAGTAAACCAACCTGCCTAACTCTGGGCAGATAATAACTAACTAATGCTGGACATAGGGAACCACTGATTATTTAATACTTTGATTCTTTTAGGGCCTTGTTACACATTCATTTTGGGTGGCTTCTGGAGCTTTTAACCTGTGGATTGCCCTCAACATTTTATAGTGGTTATAAGATATTGTTATATGGCTCAAAGGTATGCCACTCTAGGGCAGGATTATTTCTGATCCGCACTACCAAACTCCTATTCCATTAAGGCAGGGGTGGGAAAAATATGACCTAGGGGCTGGATTTGACCTGTGGGGTAATTTTGTCCAGCCTGCAGTGGGTCCCTTGGCTCCACCAGGTGGTGTTGGGGCACCCCTGTTCCACGCCAGCCTGCAGCTTGCCCCAGGATGCTCACATGGTGGTGGCAGCCCCCAGCCCTACCAACTCAGCATGGGGCATAGCAGCACAGAGCAGTGGTGCAGGGACAGAAGCACTGGTGAAAACCCCGGTGAGGGCACTGCATCCTAGGCTGAGGCTGGGCGCTGGTCTCCATGTAGACCATGCATGACTAGGTGGGGAGCTGCATCTGAGGCATGGGGCTGGTCTCCATGGAGACCATGCATGGCTGGGCAGGGAGCTGCATCTGGGGCTGGGGCCAGTCTCCATAAGGATCAGCCCCTGGCCCCTGCCCTGGCCCCAGATGCAGTGCCTTCACTAGGGCTCCTGCCACTGCTGCTGCACCTGCATCCCTTCTCTCTGTGCCAATACACCCCAGCCAAACTGACAGGGCTGGGGCCTGCTGCCACTGCACAGGCATCCCAGGGTGAGCTGCAGGCTGGCATGGGATGGAGGTACCCCAGCACTACCTGTTTCCCCTGGCCATGGCCTGGTCCTGGACACTTTCATAGTGCATGGCAGGGTGTGGAGTTGCCACCGGGTCCAGCCCATTGCCTTTCCAACCTGTGGGCTGTGCACCCCAGGCCAGGGGATGGGATGGGTGAGAGGAAGTTCCCCCATTTGGTGGGCTCAGCAGTGATATGTAGCCATCCCCTGCCCCTAACTCCCTTCCTCAGCTTCCCAAGCCTTCTCCATGGGGCTCACAGCCTCCTCTCCCCATTGTGAGTGCTGCAGCCCCCTCCAGTGAGGCCCAGTAGTGGCTTCCAGCTCTGCCTTAGCCCTGCACTGTCACCACCCTAAGATCCCAGTCCTGGCCCTGGATGCAGTTCCAGGGAGCCATATAGACAGGGTGCATGGGCAGGTGGAGAGCTGTGTCTAGGGCTAGGGCTGGGATTGTGGGGCAGTGGCAGCATGGGGTCACGGTGGGGCTCATGTGTGATCTGCTTCCTCCCAATGGAATCCATGCCTGTTGCAAGAGCATGTAGGCAGCAGATTATGGCTCTGACCTGGCCCTGTCCCCATGCTGTCACCAGCCTGTGACCTTGCCTAGCTCTCCTTAACACTGCTGCCTTGGGCCTTATCCCACTGTCGCAGGGCACCTCGGTGTCCCTGCTCCTAGAGTGGAGAAACTGCCAGGGAGCGAGTGAGCGCGCCCTGGCCTGACATAACAAGCCCAGCTGAGGCTGCTCAGGTAATGAGCGCAGCTGCGGGTTGCCGGAGCAACCAAGCGGAGCCAGCTGCCTGTAGGGGGCAGGGCCTGGCCCTTATAAAGCTCAGGGCTGAGGCTAGGCTGGCAGTTCTCTGTCAGCAGCCTGGGAGGCAGGAGCTCTGAGAGTGAGGATGTGGCAAGTACAGCTCATGATAGCCCGGAGAGGATGGGCACTAGAGTTTAGCCATGCAGCTTGCATTTGTGTTATAGCCAGGAGGCTCTAGTTTACGTTTGGCTCTGTATATTACACCTGGAGGCTTGGGTGAGGCTGTAGGGGTTGGAGGAGGCCTCAATCACAGGGACCCCAGAGAGTGTGGGGTGCCCTAGCGCCAAGAGGGCGCATTATTTTCATAGCGCCAGGGAAGGCGCAGCTCGCACGCCACTGCGCGAGCAGCTGGCGGCGAGGAGCGCGGCCAGTGGGTCGTGGGCGCAACCCGTAGGTTGCGGACGGGGATCGAGACCCCGGATTGCGTGTGGGGGAACATAGCCCCCCGGCCCCAGGACAGGGGCGGTATTACTGAGGAGCCCAGTGTGGGCGCGGCGAGCCCCCAGAGAGGGGGAACGCCCTTGTACGTTATTGAGTAGCCCAGTGTGGGCGCAGCGAGCCCCCAGAGAGGGGGAACGCCCTTGTACGTTATTGAGTAGCCCAGTGTGGGTGCACGGGCATAGCGAGCCCGGCCGCAGGCTAGTGCGGCAATCCCCCTCAGACCAAGGCAGGGCGCTGCGGTTGCCCCTGAGAAGACAGGGAGTAGCAGCGCGGGGAGCCAGAGTCAGGGAGGGTATCTGTGCGGTTGACCCATAGGACCGGTGGCCCACTGGAGAGTCCCGGAGCGGAACCACACCGGCAGGGGAGGCCCAGAGTGGGCTAGACGGGAGTCCCAGCAAGAGGCTGGGCACGAGAGAGAGAGCCCAGAGTGGGCCACATGAGAGAGGAGGCCCGCCAAGCGGGCGTATAGACCAAACAACGTCCATTACATCTGCGAGGCTTGGGGCGTGGTATCAGGGGAGGTAGGAGCCACGCATAGCCCATAAGGCTGGGGCGCTTAGGTAGCGCCATTGTACGGGGAGACCCACGAGGGGTCCAGGAGCTGACAGGCCCGAGGAAACACAAGGCAGCCTCCCTATTACATATTACATCAAGACGTGGCGGGCGAGAATGGAGGGTGCCCTCGGGCCGAAGTAGCGCGGTGAGAGGACCTCAAGGAGATCACGGCCCTCTGCCAGGACCCCGCCGTGACACCCACATAGGGAGTTTTGGTGAGTTATTACAGTGGAGGGGAGGGGGGTTCTGACCTGGCATGAAACAGTTCACAAAAACAGCCTATGTGGCCCTTGAGCCCAAATAATTGCCCACCCCTGCATTAAGTTGTGGCCGCTCCCCATATATGTGCTGTCCAAGTCGAAGTCTTCCAGTATCCCAGAATCACTCACACCCCTGCCCTCAGGCCAGGGAAAGAACCCTGTTGTGACTCACAATCATGGGTGCCTCTTTATCCTGGGGGGGCACCAGCAGGTGATTGCCGAATGGAGGGGTCCCCCAGTGGCCGAACACTGACCCCCCCCACACAGTGGCTGATCGGTGACCAGGGTGGGGGGGGTCCCCCAGGAGCTGGAGCTTCTCTTGGCACCCCCACATTCTCTGGGGGGGGGGGGAGTACCAGCCATCGCCCCCCACTCTCCGGCCAGTGAGGGCCAATCTTCAGTATACTGAAGAAATTTTGTGACAGGTCCACACGTGATGCTGACAGGCCATCGGCGTGTCCTGCTGACCCAGTCACAATGCACCTTGGCTTTCCTCACCCGCCACAGCTTTGTTGTTCTTCCAATGGAAACTTTACTTGAATAAAAGTTATATCAGTAGTTCCCTGGTAGCCCTGGTGCAATTGTGTTGATGTACCTCTTGTGGGGCTCCTTCTCCCTTACAACCCACACTTTTCCACTAGGGTGTTATTACTGGACCCTGGTGATGAGTTGGGAGGCAACCTTCTCTTTTAGGTATGCAATAAGGACCAGATCCACATGTGCTGTGCTTGTGCTTCTATCTTGGGAATCACAACAAAACAGGTAATGTATCATAAATAGCTTGTGCCTGTTGGCTGGGCAGGGCAGCAATGCCTTGGCATGCCAAACTACCCCTTGCCTAGGGTATGGGTCTTAGTATGGTTGCTCTGGGCACCACTTCTGACCCTCCTGGTCAGGCTCCTGGAGGTTCCTGGTGGGTTGCCTCTCTTGTACTGACTGTCCCTGCTAACAATCCCATCAGGGTATGGTGTGGCCCTAGACCAGCCTGTGCCACATGTGCACGGGGCTTAAGCTCTGGCCAGCCACCTGCTGGAGTGCTTCTGGCCTGAAAGCCTTCCCACTGGACCCATTGCATTAGAGAGCTATCTTGCTGTGGCCTCTCCGGCAGTTCCCCTTCCCAGCTTCTCTGAACTGTCCTCTCCCTTCCCCATTTGACCTGGATCACCTGACATGGGCTCTAGTGGGAGGGTTGAGATCTCACTGTGCCTGGGCCTGAGGAATCTCTGACTTCATTGGCATGGAGAACGTCTGGTTCCTTCCCGGGTGCTCTGGCCATGGAGAAAATGTCCAATTCAGCTTCCAGAGTTTCATCCTGTGCCCCCCTCTCTCGCTCTTTTGGTTTCCTTTTTAGCCCATCTTCATTGGGCTCTGGGAAAATCATTGCTTCCCTTCCAGTTAGCATGATGCCAGTTGGCCAGATTACAACCCAACCACCTGAGCCAAACGCATGCGCAACACCTCTGGTGGACATGAGACTCTTTCCATGCCTTGGGTGTGTGCCAATCACGTGTCTTGGTGAGCCAATGGCTCTGGTGTGGGCCTGTTACAATCTTAATGACACTTGGGCAACCTCTTCCATGCACACTTTTCAGAAGATGCATGTTCTCAAGAATACCCTCCAATGTTATAGAATCATAAAAAAAAAAATAGGTTAGGAAGAGCACTCAGGTCATCTAGTTTAACCCCCTGCTCAAAGCGGGACCATCCCCAACTAGATCGTCCCAGCCAAAACTTTGTCTAGATGGGTCTAAAAACCTCCAAGGATGGAGAGTCCACAACCTCTCTGGGTAACCTGTTCCACTGCTTTACTTCCCAGTATCTAACTTAAACTTCCTTTGCTGCAACTTAGAACAAGGAGACCTTTGCTCCTTGTTCTGCCATCCGTCACCACTGAGAACAGTCCAGCTCCATCCTCTTTGGAACCTCGCTTCATGTAGTTGAAAGTTGCTATTAAATCCCCTCTCAGTCTTCTCTTCTCTTCTCTAGACTAGACAAGCCCAGTTCCCTCAGCCTCTTCTCATAAGTCATGTGCCCCAGCCCCTCATGATTTTCATTGCCCTCTGCTGGAGTCTCTCCAATTTGTCCACATTCTTCCTGTAGTGGAGGGCCCAAAACTGAACACAGTACTCCAGATGTGGCCTCCCCAGTACTGAATAGAGGGGAATAATCACTTCCCTTGACCTGCTGGCAATGCTCATACTAATGCAGCCCAGTATGCCATTAGCCTTCTTGGCAACAGTGACACACTGCTGGCTCATAGTCAGCTTATTGTCCACTGTAAACCTTAGGGTCTTTTCTGCCAAGATGCTGTGCATCTAGTCAACCCACAGTGCATGGAATTGTTCTGTCCTAAGTACAGAACTTTGCACTTGTCCTTGTTGAACCTCATGAGATTTCTTTTGGCACAATCCTCCAATTTACCTAGGTCACTCTGAATCCCAGGCCTGCCCTCCAGTATATCTACTACTCCCCTCATCTTGGGAGTACCTCCAGCATATCTACTACTTCCTCCAGTTTATGACATTGACTAATGATATTCTGAGGGAAAATTAAGTTAGTGTTCAAATTCTAGAAAGCACTCTGTCACAGGGAGAGACAAACGGGGGGACCCAAAAGGCTAAGGGGGGAACCCCGGGAGCAGAAGTTGGAAGAACAGAGAAAAAAAAGCAAAATTAAGAAACAGTATTCACCTGCAGTGAGACCCGCAGTGAAGCAGGAGCACCGGGAGGAACTCATGCGAGCCATCAGCCGCGGTTTCATACAGCTGCAGCTGGCCGGTGACGTCAGCGGCAATTACCGGTCGGCGGGGATAAAGAGGATGTCCCACAAAGAGGCAGGGGAACAGAAGCTGGGAGAAACCCCAGATGGAGGGGTATACAGGAGGCTCGGAGGGGAGTGAGCGGTACAGGAAATGGCAGTTCCCAACAGAGGAGGATCTGACGCCTCACGCAGTGAGGGCGGAGCCACTGACAGCAGCAAAGGTAAACCCGCACTTGGGGCAGGAGCTCCAGTGCGAAGAAGGGAGGGTCAGAAAGACAAAGGCTGGAGAGACCCCGAGCCCAGCGGCCACTGTGAAGAAGGGGGAGGCACTGATCCTCCCTCCAGCCTCCAACCAGGTGGAGGGATTTGGGGGACCCGAAGGTACGCCCCAGGGAGAGCAGCATTACTGAGAAGGCCCAGAGAGAGGGCAACACCAATGAGAAGGCCCAGAGAGAGGGCAACACCAATGAGAAGGCCCAGAGAGAGGGCAACATTATTGAGAAGGCCCAGAGAGAGGGCAACACCAATGAGAAGGCCCAGAGAGAGGGCAACATTATTGAGAAGGCCCAAAGAGAGGGCAGCACTATTGAGGAAGTCCAGAGAGAGGACAACATTACCGGGAAGGCCCAGAGAGAGGGCAACATTACTAGGAGCCAAAGGGGCAAAGGCGAGAGAGACCAGAGATAACCCTGAGGTCTCATGACCACGGGAGGAACCTTAGATAGCCCCTAAATGGGAAAGGGGTGCTGGGAGGATAGGAGTCCCTAGGGACCGGATGTGAGTACTGAGGGATACTTCGGGAGGGGGTAGGAACACGCAGTTCTGGTGGAAGTTTTTTTTTTGTAAAGTATTTTGTGTTTCCCCCAAGTCTGGAGGGGTTGAGTATAGAGGGATGAGAGGCAAGCCTCAGGATTGGGAGATGTCAGCAAAGAACACCAGGGGCCTGAAAGCCAGGAAAACATTAGCCATCCATCGTGTGGGAGAGTGGCCGCAAGACCAACAGTGGCCTGCCAGGCTGGGTATAGGGCGAGGTAGAGGGGAGGTGGAGCCTTGCAGAAGACCACCGGAGAAGCAAGTGGCCCACGAGGGAGTCACAGCAGTACCGAGCTCCCCCCACTGTAGTAAGATTCAAAGTCGTGGCAGACGAGATAGGGGAGGACTGCGTCATGAGTAAACACCTCCTCGAAGGACCACCTGCGACGCCGAGGCGGATACCTGTGTACACCCGGATCAAATCCGCTCGGGACAAGATGTTCGAGGCCAGGTGGGCACACACTCCAGAAGTGAAACAGCTGGGATCTGAACTAGAATTCTCCCAAGGACTGAATGACAACCTGTCTGGAGTTATAGGCCTTGTATAGATATTCAGTTTCTCCTGGGAGAGTCAGTCCTCCAGGAGAAAAATAACCTGGGAACCACCAGGTTGAAATCAATCTAAGGAGAGTTTATCTTGGGACAGTGAATGCTTATACACGCTGATAGTCTCTTCAACCTCCTCCACAAAATGATCCTTCCTTGCACAGCAGAACTACATTGGTTTCCTGGCTTTTAGGATCTCTGACTATGAAGGATGGGGACAGGATTTGCCTTTATTTATAGAAGAGAGAAGGGTATACTAGAGTTGGAGTGTGTATGTACAGAAAACAGTTGGTTTAGATATTCTAGGACAATGATGGCCAACCTGTGGCATGGCTGCCAGAAGCAGCTCGGGCAGCCCCTGTGTGTGGCCATGGCAGATTGGGAAGGGGACAGGCATCACAGTGGCAGATAGGGCAGGGAGAAGAAATCAAAACAGCAAATTAGGGAGTCAGTACATGGAAGAAAGCAGAGTAGCAGAGCAAGCAGGCAGTATAGGGTTGGGAGCAGAAAGCAGAGCAGTAGATCAGGCCAGCAAAGGGATCAGAGTGGCACTTTGGGAGGGCGTAGGGCTAATTTTTGGCACACCTGTGGAAAGGGTTGGCCCTCGCTGATCTAAGAGATGTAAGAGACCATTTTTTATTATTTCCTGGCCCAAGACACCACAGGGGTTAATATATTAAAATGTACACCCCAGTTATGCTTAGTGGTTGGCATCCATATATTCCTACACCTTATAATCTTTTCAGCTATGATTTATAACGTAGGAACTTTTTTTCCCAAGTGAACATGGGGCAAAAAGCGATTTAGTTACAGAGACTATTCTTGAATTCTGCTTCTTTTTTTTTTTGCTACTTTCCGTTGAACCTGGACTAAGTTAAATTTTGTTGTTACTGTTTTAGTTAAATGAAGTGTTTTGTGCTTTGTTCCTTTTTGTGTGCAAGTTATTTGTCTCAGTGTTGTTATTGTCTGTTTCTGTACAATTGCTTTGTGGGTGGAAAAGCAGCTACCCTTCACTGTTGCATGATATTTTATTTTAGTGCACTCTGCCTCCTTTTCAAGATATTCTTCTCATTCATTACTCTGATGTTAATGATTACTCACTGTGTTAAAATAATTTTGAGAAGGAAATGAACAGAGTTATAACAATAGCCTCATTAAAAAACTAGGTGACTGTGGCATCCATGCCTACACGATCAGATAGATTGCTAATTGGCTGAAGGGTCATACTCAGAGGGTGGTGGTGGACGGGTCATAGTCAACCTGGGGGGAAGTGGGCAGTGGAGTCCCCCAGGGCTCGGTACTTGGGCCCGCGCTGTTCAATTTCTTTATCAGTGATTTGGACGATGGGGTGAAAAGCAACCTGTTCAAATTTGCTGATGATACCAAAATTTGGGGTGAGGTGGGCACGCTAGTAGGGAGGGAAAGACTGCAGAAAGACCTGGATAGGTTGCAAGGGTGGGCTAACAAAAACAGGATGCGTTTCAATATGGACAAGTGCAGGGTGCTGCACTTGGGCAGTAGTAACCGGCAGCACACTTATAACATGGGAAACTCCCTTCTTGAGGGCATGGAGGCAGAAAGGGATCTTGGAGTCGTCATTGACTCCAAGATAAACATGGGCCGACAATGCGAGGTCACGGTTGGCAGGGCTAACTGGACCCTATCGTGCATCCACAGGTGCATCTCAAGTAGGGTCAAGGAGGTGATCCTTCCCCTCTACATGACACTGGTCAGGCCGCAGCTGGAGTACTGTGTCTAGTTCTGGGCACCCCACTTCAAGAGGGATGTGGACAACATTGAGAGGGTCAAGAGGAGGGCCACCCGCATGATCTGGGGACAGCAGGGCAGACCCTACAATGAGAGGATACGGGACCTGAACCTGTTCAGCCTTCACAAGAGAAGACTGAGGGGGGACCTTGTGACCATCTATAAACTCACTAGGGGGGACCAGAAGGGTTTGGGGGAGACCGTGTTTCCCCCAGCGCCCCCCAGGATAACAAGGAATAACGGCCACAAGTTGTTGGAGAGTAGGTTTAGATTAGACATCCGTAGGAACTACTTCACAGTCAGGGCGCCTAGTATCTGGAACCAACTTCCAAGGGAAGTGGTGCTGGCTCCTACTCTGGGGGTCTTTAAGAAGTGGCTCGATGCCTACCTGGCTGGGGTCACTTGAGCCCAGTTTCCTTCCTGCCCAGGCAGGGGGTCGGACTTGAAGATCTACAAGGTCCCTTCCCACCCTACGTCTATGATTCTATGAACAGCCATATAACCTGCAAACAGATATGATGCATCCCAAAAAATTAGGCACAGTTAAAGTTAATTAATCCAGTTTCCATTAAAGTTAGTAGGAATTTCCCAGCATCCACATACCTACCTCACCTCTCTCCTTTCCTGTATCTTAGCGAACCTGCTGCTTTGAAGGGTATGGATAGATATAGTACACAGCAAAGGGGGCAACTTTAATGTAGGAACTGATGGAAATGGAACATTCCTGTATGTAGATTTATTTGCAGTTTGGAGTAGAAGAAGAATAAACATGCTATCAGAGAGCTGTTTCTAATCTTTTTCTTATGAGTTCATGAGTTTCTTTAGTGCAGCTGGAAGAGCTTATTATTTTCTTTGTAGCTAATTTTTATCCGGCTCTGAAATATTCAATTGGGATTGAAAGAATAGCATTCTATTTGTGCATATACACATTATTTCTCAGTAGCAAATAAGCAGACATCCCACGCATATATTTTCCTAACCTAGCTGTATGACTCATCGCAGTAAAGCTTGCTGTGCATTCATGTCGTTCTCATAGTTATCAAAATGTAGATGAATGCTTGATGATGGGGCTTTCAAAGAGAGACCAATGAAATGGATACATTTATTAAGAACCCTTGGTTACCTGATGAAAAATCATCATTGAAGCTCTCAATGAATTTTTACAGCGTACACAAATGATTCATAAGGTAAAACAAAATTGCTGACGATCACATCCCTTTTGTTCTTACCTCCTACATATAAAGGGAAAAATACAAGATATAACATTTTGCAAATGGATTTGCTTATATGAAAGGGATTTTGTGTGTGCGTGCATATGAACTCCCATTCATTTCTTTTAAAAGAAGAAAAAAAAGGAAACATCAAAGTACTGCTTGAGCAAATAAAGATGAAAGAGTTAAAAAAAATAACACTGTCTGAACAGTTCATAGATATTATAGACATTAGGGTCTGGAAGGGACCTCGCAAGATCGTTAAGTCCAGGCCCCCAAAAATATTCGGTTCGTGGCCCTAAAAATGATTGATGGTGTCAATGTTCATTCTGTCATATAAGGGCATGTTCACCTACACATCCTCTTGCACTTATTTTAGGAAAATAAAATGAGCGAAGGTACAGTAACATAAACCAGAAGCAAATATATACTTTCAACAGACAAACCTGGTGAACAATGTCATGGGCAACACAAGGTAATTATGTGCACCACACTAAGGATCCGGTAGGTTGGATTCATTCTTGCTGAGATATGGAGCTGCAATTTACAGTGACTTGGGCTCTGTATACAAAAGGGTGATTTGCCCCTAGGGAAGGTAGAAAACGGAACCTCTACTAAGTGTTTTGTGGGGTTCTGACACAGTAGGCAGCTTTACATTTGACCAGAGGCAACTGGTGAAGAGACGTGTATAAGTCTCTTAGCAGAGCTGGCACTTGAGTAAAATGTAGTGTGTTTGAAAGCTGGCAGCATTCCATTAATAATAGGAACAGTACCAAGTACTGGCTAGGGATAAAAGTTAACCCCCTCCCTCTTCTTTGATTATTAGTGAACGTGTTCTCCATCATTCACATCTAAATGTGAATTTAAAAAAAATATAACAGCAGAATGATACAGTGACTCATTGACATAATTCAGGCAGGATGCCACAACAATGGCATTATTGTGAATCCTGTGAGACAAAAGATACCCTTCATCAGAAGAAAGGCTGTCATTTGCTCTGTTACCACTACCAATGAAACTATAGAGTAAGTCTCTTCACTCTCCTGGGAATGATGATCTATGATAGTATTTCAGCAAAAAAGATTCCCAGAGATTTTACAACTGCATTCCTTTCCATCATTTTAACTTGCCTTTTTTCCAGAAGTTGCCTATCTTCAACTGCATACACAGCAGCTAAGATCCATCACTTTTCCCTCTCCTGTCTCTCTATTCCTACAATTCTTGTGCAAAAAAGTTTGAGGCAGCAGCAGCAGCGGCAATATTCTTGCTAACTATCAAACGTGAATTATTTTTTATAGAGATTAATTCTCACATTGTGTAGCCTATTTTGTAAAAGAAAGGTTAATGAAACATTAAATTGCTGAGGAGCCAAATTTGCAAAATTAGTACTGCTTGTGGAAAAGAAATACCTAGTGAGCCAAATTAAAGGCACAGATTTCCTTGTGCCTCACATTAATAATTCCCTGTTTTGAAGAGTACTGACAGATTTCATATTGCTATTATTTAGGGGGAAAAGAAAAGAAGAAATTTGGGATTAGATTCTTCTTTTGTCAACATGCATATATATTTGTCAACATTTTCTCCATGTACAACATTATTTTTTATCAGTTCCAGCAAAACATGTAGGCTATTTGTAGACATACTCACTGTTTTCTAAAGCGTGTTAACTATTCACATCAAAGTTTGAATCAAATTTCAGTTCAAATTAAGGAGTATTAGATGATCATTGACCACCATGGCAAGGGCCCTGGCTATACACAGTCTATACACTTGACAGCCCCTTAATAGACCCAATTAGCACCCACTATGAGTGAGTTTATATTTGGAAGTAATTAGGAGGTAATAATAAGCCTGTTTAATCACTGTTACATTGTTGCAGTTCTTTGACAGTTATCTAAAGTGCTGTTCCAGAAATGATAACGGGTGCAATTGATACTTAGTCAAGGTGAGGTGCTGTTGGCACATTTAACTTTTGAAAGGAGTTACTTTGAGCCTGATAGCTGCTGTTGTGTTGCAAAAACCCAACTGAGTTTCCCTTGCAGGGAGTGATATTTGCAATGCTTCTCTGTTGAGTTTCTAAGGACTCACATATACATGTTAATTAACTTGGTGGGATAGCTTGCATGACTGGAGCACTGTCATGGATGGGTACAAACTGTTCAGAACAGGCAGGGGAGAAGAGGAGCAGCAGTTTTATGTAAAAGAGCCATATGATTTGCTCAGAGCTCCATTATGAAACTGGAGATAGGTCTGTTAAGAGTCTCTGGGTTAAGGTTAGAGGGGAGAGCAATAAGGGTGATGTCATTGTGGGGGTATGTTATAGACCTCCAGACCAGGAGGAAGTGGTGGATGAGGCTTTCTTCAAATAGCTAGTAGAAGTTTCCCAATCATAGGCCCTGGTTCTCAGGGGGGACTTCAATCACTCTGACATCTGCTGGGAGGACAATACAGCAGTACACGGACAATATAGAAAGTTTTTGGAGAGTGCTGGGGACCACTTCCTGGTACAAATGTTGGAGCAATTAACTAGGAGCCATGCTCTTCCTGACCTGGTGCTCACAAACAGGGAAGAATTGGTGGGGAATGTAGTAGTGGACAGCAATTCAGGTAACAGTGATCACGAGGTGATTGAGTTCAGGATCCGGAGGAAAGGAAGGATGGAGAGCAGCAGAGTAAGGACCCTGGACTTCAGAAAAGCAGACTTCAACTCACTCAGGGAACTCATGGGCAGGATCCCCTGGGAAGCCAGACTGAGGAAGAGAGGAATCCAGGAGAGCTGGCTTTACTTTAAAGAAGCCTTACTGAGAGTGCAGGAACAAACCATCCCGATGTGCAGGAAAACTAGCAGGTGTGGCAAAAGACCAGCTTGGCTTAACAAGGAACTCTTCAGTAAACTAAATCACAAAAAGGCATCTTATAAGAAGCAGAAACTTGCAGAAATAACTAGGGAAGGATATAAGAGCATTGCTTGGGCATGCAGGGATGAAGTCAGGAATAATTGGAGTTGCAGCTAGCAAGGGATGTGAAGGGTAACAAGAAGGGTTTCTACAAGCATGCCAGTAGCAAGAGGAGGATCAGGGAAAATGAGTCCCTTATTGAATGGGGGAGGTAACCTTGTGACAGAGGATGCAGAAAAGCCTGAAATGCTCAATGCCTTTTTTGCCTCTGTCTTCACAGGCAAGGGCAGCTCCCAGACTACTGCACTGGACAGCACGGTTTGGAGAGGAGGTGAGCAGCCCTCAGTGGTGAAGGAACAGGTTAGGGACTGTGGCAGAATGCCATCTCTGCCTTTCCTCAAACTCTGCTATCAGGAAGATGCCTAATCTGACAATTTGGTTACCATGGTCACTGCAGACAGCAGATACCCCTGGTCCCATCAGCTTTAGGTAACCCTGAGTTGTAACCTGAGCTGGATACATTCCTGAGGGAGGAGGAAACCTGCTCCCTCTGCCTAGTGACTGACCTCACATACCTGGGTGGGGGCTTAAATTCCCTATTGTCCTAAGCAATATCATCATGACTGGGAGGGGGCTAGAGACCCTGTCAGTCTACCCGGCAACCAGTGATGCATTTCAAATTGGTTGGCTGGCAGCCAACAGTTGCTGGTCTTCATTGGATCAGGTAAATGAGGTCATAAGGTCTATATACGTTAAGGACTTCCCAGGAGGTGGAGCAGCAGCCATGATGAGAAGCTGGACCATCTGAAACTGGCTCTCTCTTGAAACTCATGTTCAATGAACTGCTTGCCTCCAGAGGGAATCTTCACCTGCCTCTGGATGATATTTGTGAATAAACTACTTGAGATTGAAGTAGATATACAGCTTGCAGTAACTCAGATGCGTGATCAAAGGCTACCATGCCACAATTTGCTCTAAGATATTTCTCAAATATTGCTCTACCCTGTACCCTATTCCAAACGTACTCCTTGTAACCAATAAAGTTCTCCTCTGTACGTAGCATGGGAGACTTAATGGGAGAGGGTCTAGGTTATGCCTTGGGATCCCCTTGGTTCAGCTGACTAAGGGAGACCACTATTTGTGCTTCAGACTGAGAGAAGCACCCCAAGTTTTTGCAGTGGGTCAAGTACCCTCAAGGACTACTAGGCCTGTGTTTCCCAGGGGGCACAGGTCCAAGATCAGTCTAGACCCTTGGTGGTGTTGGTGTTACCCCCAGGCTTGTGGGTGTGTTCCAGGAAGGGGGTCAGCCAGATGTGAGGTGCCCCTAGGGAGGCACTCAGAGCCTGGAAGGTGGTCAGGCGCAGTGAGGTGGGTGGCTCAATGCAGGAGTGCCCCCACTGGCCCGCCACAGTCACTGCTTAGAAATGCTGGATGTGTACAAGTCTGTGGGGCCAGATGGGATGCGTCCAAGGGTGCTGAGGGAGTTGGCTGATGTAATTGCAGACCCATTGGCCATCATTTTTTAAAACTCATGGCAATCAGGAGTGGTCCTGGATGATTGCAAAAAGGCAAACTTAGTGCCTATATTTAAGAAAGGGAAAAAGGAGGATCCAGGGAACTACAGACCAGTCAGCCTCACCTCAGCCTCTGGAAAAATCATGGAGCAGATCCTCAAGGAATCCATTTCTAAGCACTTGGAGGATAAAATGGTGATTAGGAACAGCCAGTATGGATTCACCAAGGGCAAGTCATGCCTGACCAACCTGATTGCCTTCTATGTTGAGGTGACTGGCTCTGTGGATGTAGGGAGCCTGGTAGATGTGGTATACCTTGATTTTAGCAAGGCTTTTGATATGGCCTCCCATAACATTCTTTCAGGCAAGCTAAGGAAGTATGGGTGTTATGGTGCGGGGTCCTGCAGGAGGGCTGTGGTCTCCCTAAGGCCCCCTTCCCCGTGCCAAGTTGGCCCAAAGGGCACCCTCAATTCTCGCCCACCACATCTTTGATGGTAAAAATATAAATAGGGAGGCTGCCTTTACGTCGTCTTGGACACGGTCTTGCTGTACTCTCTGACCCCGTGGGCTCCTGGACCCCTTATGGGTCCTGTTCTCTAATGGGTGTTTCAGAGCACCCTAGCCTTATGGACTATGCGTGGCTCCAACCACCCCTTTACCATGCCCCAAACCTCACAGATGGAACTGACATTGTTTGATCCACGCCTTGTTATAATGTGGCCCCCTGGTCCTCCCTGGGCTCTCTGCAGCCCTGTCTCGCTCTGCGCCCTCCCTGGCGCTCGGGCTGTTCGCAGCCCTGTCTTGCTCTGTGCCCTCCCTGGCACTTGGGTTGGTGCACTCCCAATGCTGTGCCCTTTCTGGTGCTCGGGGTCAGTGCACCCCCAGTGCTGTGCCCTCTCTGGTGCTGGGGCTGATGCACCCCCAATGCTGTGCCCTCTCTGGCACTGGAGCCAGTGCACCCCAAAATGCTGCGTCCTCTCTGGTGCTGGGGTCCCCATGCTATCATGGGTCCCCTATGAGGCCTCCTTCTTCCCCAATAGCCTCACTCAAGCCACTGAACTTAAACAGCAAACACAAAACACAAGCCCCTGGGCTATAACATAAATCCAAGCTGCCAGGCTAAAACATCATTCAGGCCCTACCAGGGATACTCCATCCCACAACAGCATCAGGAGCTGCTTGTGCAGTCAGGCCTCTCCCCTTTGCTAGCTCTGGGAGAGCTCCTTCCCCTTTGGCTGCCAGCAGGGAACTGCTATCCTGGCCTCAGCCCTGGGGTTTATATGTGAGGCAGGCCCTGCCCCTTCCAGTCAGCTGACCACTGGCAGGTGAGGGCCACTAGCTCACTCTGGTTGCCTGGGTAACCAGCAGCTGGGGCTCCTCACTCACTGCTAGGACTCTCTCCCCAGCAGTTTCCACTCTAAGGAGCAGGGCACCTAAGTGCTCTGCGACAATGGGCTATATGAATGGATTGTAAGGTGGATAGAGAATTGACTGGAGCATCAGGCTCAGAGAGTAGTAATCAATGGCTCGATGTCTAATTGGCAGCCAGTAACAACTGGTGTGCCCCAGGGATTGGTCCTGGGGCTGGCTTTGTTCAATGTTTTCATCACTGACCTGGAAGATGGCATAGAGTGCACCCTCAGCAAGTTTGCAGATGATACCAAGCTAGGGGGAGTAGCAGTAGCAGGGTAGGGCTATGATTCAGAGTGACCTAGACAAATTGGAAGATTGGGCCAAAAGGAATCTCATGAGGTTCAACAAGGACAAGTGCAAAGTCCTGGGGGGAGCAGCTCTGCAGGAAAGGATCTGTGGGTCACAGTGGACAATAAGATTAATATGAGCTGACAATGTGCCCTTGTTGCCAAGAAAGCTAACGGCATGCTGGGCTGCATTGGTAGAGGTGTTGCCATCAGGTCAAGGGAAGAAATTATTCCCATCTATTCAGCCCTGGTGAGGCCACATCTGGAGTACTGTGCTCAGTTTTGGGCTCCCTACTACAAAAGGGTTATGGACAAATTGGAGAGAGTCCAGTGGAGGGAAGCAAAAATGGTGAAAGGGCTGGGAGACATGACTTATGAGGAAAGACTTGGGGAACTGGGCTTATTTAATCTAGAGAAGAGGAGACAGAAAGGAGACTTCATAGAAGTCTTCAGTTACCTGGAGGGAGGTGCGAAAGATGATGGAGCTAGGCTGTTCTCCATTGTGGCAGATGATAGAACAAGGAGCAATGGTCTCAAGTTACAGCAAGGGAAGTTTAGGTTTAAGTTTAGAAGAAGTTTCTTATTAGGAGGGTAGTAAAATACTGGAAAAGGTTACCCAGAGAAGTGGTTTAAGCTCCATCCTTAGGGGGGCTTCAAAACCTGGCTAGACAAAGCTTTGGTTGGGATGATGTAGATGGGGATGGTCCTGCTTTTAGATGACCTCCTGAGGTCCCTTCCAACCCTAACTTTCTATGATTCTATGGTTCTAATACAGTTTAAATTGCCTAATTTGTACAATGAGAATTAGTTAATTAGGACTGGGGACAATTTTAATTTGGACTACAGGTATCCATGTGCACATAGTGACAGCTGTAGTCCAGATTAAACCTAGAAAAATGTAAAGTCTATAAATGGCCATAAGAACTAACAGTATAGTAATAGTATTACTTTTAAATTATGCAAATTATTTATTTCCATTTATTCACAGAAATGCAGGCTCAGGAAGCAATTTTACTCAAGGCAGGGAGGCACATTCCTTTGATGTAATATAGTAATATATAGTAGTGTTGTAGTGGCATTGTAGCTGTGATGATCTAGGGACAATTGAGAGGCAATATTTGTTTGGAAATAATTTTTATTGAACCAGCTTTATGGTTGAGAGCGTGTCCCAGGGGAGAGTGGGAGAAAGAACCCCAAATTACAAATGGGGACTCCCAGGGATGGGGACCCCCTGAGGAAAAGAAAATGAAAACAGAAAATAAACAAGAAAAGTACTTATCTGCAGCAGGACCCGGGACACAGCTGAAACAAAAGAAGAAACCCACGTGGGTTGTGAGCCGCGCTTTTATACAGCTGAGACCGGCTGGTGACGTCATTGGCAATCACCGGCCGGCGTGAATAAAACAAACCACCAGTGAAGGTGGAGAGGAGGGGAGGTCAGAGCCGGTGAAGGCATCAATACTGGGTGCCTCCCAGGAGTCCCTTCAGAGGAAAAAGCTTGCAGAGGCTACTTCTTATTCTGGCAGTAGTGACTCTTATCAGCAGAAGTGGCTCTTTACTCCAGCAACAGCAGCAGAGGGAGCAGGGAGCCAGAAGCGGCTCCTTATTCCAGCAACAAAGGCATAGGGAGCAGGGAGCTAGAAGCGGCTCCTTACTTTAGCAACAGCGGCAGTGAGAGCAAGGAACTAGAAGCTGTTCCTGACACCGGCGACAGCGTCAAAGGGAATGTGAAGTCCAAAGGAGGCTCTCATGCTGGCATCAGCAACAGAAGGACTGGAGTGCCAGACGTGACTCTCTACACCATAACAGGACAGATCATTGCGTGCACCAGGGAGGCAGAGGAGACGCTCCCTCTGGAAGGCACCAGGTGGGAACAGCATATATGGTGGTGCAGCGAGGTCACAAGAGCTGTGGTGCCGATCCTGGGTGTGAGAAGCGACCAGGAGTCCCCAGAGGGGCTGTGAGGCACCCGAAGGGGGACGCTACTAAAGGAGGAAACAAGGAGCGGGACTGTAATCCACAGAAGATTGGGAAAAGGGGGAGATGACCTGGGTGAGAGACCACAGGCTACCCCGGCCACATGTAGGTTTTAGCCCCTGACAGACCCTTAGAGAGTCAGGTACTGGAACCCTGGCAGAAGGGCCCAGGAGGGGACCACACAGATCCCTCGAAACAATAGTGGTTTTTTTGGTTGGTATTTGTGTTTCCCCCTTTTGGAGGGGTTGAGGAGTAGGGCCAGGTGACGTAGGCGAGATGACGCTAGCAGAGCTCTTTTGAGCCCTATATTCGCTTGGATCTCGGTCAAGCTTCATGCCTTAAGGAATGGGAGTCAGCCCTGTGACCCAAGTTAAATACCACAGGCAATCCAGGACTCTTCAAGCAGCGCACCCTTCGGGAACTAATACTCCAGACGCGAGAGGGCTATCCAGACCAACATAACTAGGGGCACAATGGTGTTAGGAGTACGGCCAGAGAAATTTAGTGATCCACTGAGGCTTGGTGTGAGGTCGGGGTGTAGGGGAAGTGGAGCCCCTCAGACGACCACTGGATGGACCACCCGCCGCCGAGGGACCCCAAGAGGTCAGACCCCCACCACTGATAGAACATTCAAAGTCATGGCAGGTGAGATTGGGGGAGACCGCTCTGGGAGTAAACATCTACTTGACGGCCTACAGGAGACGGTAGGGTGAACATCACCGGCCACCCGGGCCAAGGCCGCACATGACTGGATGTTCGAGGCCAGGCAGTCACAGAGTGGTTAGCCAAGATTTTATGCACAGAATAGCTTTCCTCAGGACTTGATTATCAGACTTGAATAGATGTCTCTGCTTTGTTTATATTTTGGTCACTGTTTCAGGGCACTAAAGTGAGCCTGCTCCTTTAAGGGCAGAAACAACCTACCTAGTGAGTCCTGCAAGCTAGGCAGAGCTCCACAGCTGCAGGTTGCCTGGGCAAGCAGGCTACTGAGGAAATTAGCTGGCATCTGCACATAGTCAGCTGACTGGAAGGAGGCAGGGCTCAGGGCACATATAAGCCCCAGGGCTGGGGCTGGCAGGGGTTAGTTCTTTGGCAGCTGCCAGGGGAAGGAGCACCTGTGTGAAAGAGCTACCCAGAGACATTTTAGTGCCTGCTCTGCTGCCTGCAAGACTAATAGGGCTCCAGGAGCTCATAAGGTACCTAGGGCTAAGAGGCACACAATACTAAGGGAGTAGTTTGCCTTCTTAAAGGGCAGAGTGTGGCCTCCATTGTTATTGTTATATTGTAGCCCAGGGGCTTATATTTATGTTGTCATTTGCACTGGTGGTTTTGGGATGAGGCTATAAAGGGAGGTGGAGGCCTCGGTGCCTAGAGAGAGGGCTCACAATTATGAAGAGCCAGAGGCATGCAGATATGGGGGCTGGAGAGCCCAGCACCAGAGGGGCGCAGCAGACAAGGGCCAGGGTTCAAGTGACGAGAGGAGATTGATTAAAAGCTAGTGCCCCAAAGCCGGGCCCAACACAGTGGATCCAGGTTAGAAGGCCTAGCTACATAACAGGGGAGGAGGCTGAGTAGGTTGAGACCCCAACCAAGGGAACCAAGGGAACAATATTCATATACCATCCCTGAGGCATGGGGCATGGTAAAGGGGAGGTTTTGGAACTATGCATTTAGCCTGTATGGCTTAGGGTGTCCCATGAGGCACTGACTTGGAGCAGGACCCAGCAAGGGATCCAAGAACCCGCAGGATCTAGGGGAGTTCAACAGGTCTGTGACCACACAGAAACTTCTGGGCAGCCTCCCTAGTTATCTTAAGCAACAAGATGTGGCAGGAAAGATTAGAAGACATCCTCAGGGCAAAACTGGCACAGTCATGGAGCCCTAGGGACATCACAGACATCCCTGGGGACCCCACATTGTGACAGTCACATTTTGAGGTCTTCTTCACAACCATAAAAGCTACAGACTTTAAAAAAGGGGAAATCCAAGACTTTGGATATCAAGATAGCAGTTTCAGTGAGGTGCTGGTACAAAAAAAAAAATCAATCTTTATCAACCTTTTCAAAGTCCTGGTGAGGCCCTTCACAGAAGGCAACCTACAACTACCATGAGTTCTCTCTCTTTTAATCTAACGATTTAGAGCACTTTTGCTAATTCCAACTTTGCTAGTACTATGATGTCTGTTTAAAGTAATAAGGTCCCAAATCATTGAGACCTCCTGGATTAATAGCCACATCTTACATTTCACCCCAAACCCAGCAGATGGCTTATGCAGACTATGGTATATTTGTATAACATGCTGTCATTGAGAATTGCTGTTTAGTAAAAACATAGTCACTTTCTGCATCATAACTGAAGTTTCTGGAAGCTCCATGTAGGTTAGAGACCAATAACATGTTCTCCACATGATATCATACTGACAACTGCTTCAAATGACACTTTTGTGAGAAAAAATAAATCACGAACATGGCAAAAAGCAACCCTGTCTATAGCTGTGGTCCACATGTGCAGAAAACAAGTAATATCTGACACAAACCCTGTATGATGGTCATGTTAAAAAGAAGTGGTGGGTTTGCTCCTGCAGTCAAAGGGGCTGATATATTCTCTGTCTTCTTTACCAGGGATTCCCCCAAACCCTAGATTTCACCTTTCCAATTTAGACTCATAGGCTAATGGACAGACATTCAAAAACCCTGAGCCTGAATTGATTCAGTCCTTTCAGGTTAGTCTAACCTGCCTAGACTGAATCAGTTTGTAACCACACAGACATCCCCTCTGGACTGAAAAACATACAGGCACATGCTTGTAGTGGCTGAGGATAGAAGCCAGGGGGGCACTAGGGCAGCCCTCACTTCCCTTCCACAGTGCTGAGCTGAGGGGGGCATGGACAGGGCCCAGCAGGATGCTGTGATTTAGGTAGGGGTTCCCCACTCCTTCCCCTTCCCCCAACTTGATAACAGAGAATTTATCAGCTCTGTTATCAGCATTTAGAACTCCATCAGAAAGCAAAGCTTTGCTCATTAGTTCAAGTTCTTCTTAAACTGCTTTTTCTAAAGAAAGGAATGCAGGGCTATTACCAGCTGACCTGTTGGTTAGCTCCAAAAAGCCCTAAGTGAACACTGTTCTGTCTGCCTTACACAGACACCTCTCAGCATTAGCTAGCATACCACATGATGGCTACGGTCCGTCCCGTGGGAGAGAGGAGGAAGGGATCCCTGCTTAAGCAGTGAGTGGTGGGGGGTGGAGGAGGATAAGGGGGCACAGGGAAGCCAGGCAGACCCTGCTGTGCCTGCAAGTCTCTGCCCAAGCTCCAGCCAGGGAGCAGAGGGGAGGGATCTGCCCACCCAGAGAGCATGCCGGATGCTGGGTCAATCTGATTTAACTTAAACCAGGAAGGGGTCTTGGACAGACATTGCATAAACTGGTTTGATCCAAATCAGTTAAGTCTATATTCCCACTACATTCAACCAGGTTTATCTCAAATGTGTTTCAGCTATTTTCAAACTGGTTTATGTGCACTGAATATCTATTCTGTTACAGGTTTAAACCAGTTTCTGATCACTTAAACCAGTTTATGTGTAACATCTGTTCCTAGCCATACTCAGTGACAGTGTGGGCTAACTTTTTTGGCAGGTATGACATAAATTACAGCTTTCCCAAGTACCAAGAATTCCAACTAGAATTCTTTTCCTCTGCCTGATCTACTGTTGTGCTTTCTGCTGCCTGCCCTGTGTTCCCTACCTGCTGTGCTGCTCTGCTTCCTACTTCCTGCCTTTCTACTTCTATGCTGCCTGCCCCTTTCCAATCTGCCCTGTGCCACACACAGAGGCCGCCCACGTCACTTGTGGCACATGTGCGGACAGTTGTCCACCTTTACTGAATGGCATCAAAGTAACTGATGGAAGTAAAAGAATTAATTCTACAGTAAAAGAAAATCTCTAACTAAAAAAAACAGTATAGCCTTTGGTACTTGTTAGGCCCCGACTCCATGTGGTGTCCAATGACTAGGGAGATGACAGTCCAATTGCCCGTGAATCCTGTTTGTGCCCGCCTCTGCTCCACTAGGTGTTCTCGAGCCGCTTTCGCCCGGGCAGTTTCATAGATTTCATAGATTTTGTAGACATTAGAGCTGGAAGGGACCTCGGAAGATCATCGAGTCCAGCCCCCTGCCCAAAGGGCAGGAAGTCAGCTGGGGTCATAGGATCCCAGCAAGATAAGCATCCAGTTTGCTCTTGAAGGTGTTCAAGAGCAACAGGATGGCCCCGGTCCTGCAGGAGGACCCCAGAGGGTGCCTTGGATGACGTTGGAAGACCCCCTAAACTCTCCTGCCACGACTTTGAATGGATCTTCAGTGGAGGGGGTCCCCTTCAAAGCAGCCTCCCGGGTCGTCATGCCTTCGGCAGGCACTCACGGGGCTCCGACCTCCCCTACACCCTGGCCAAATGCCACCTTCTGCCGTGGGTCTCCTGGTCTTCTTTCCTGGCCCCTCCTCGTCTCTTCCCTTGGACTTCCTGTAGCCCCAGCTCAACAGGACCTGGCAGCCTAGGCTGGGCTCCGATATGAGGGCTAAAAGCCCTTGAAACCTGCTGACCCTATCCTATTCTGACACCCGTGGTGCCACCATGTGTAAAAAACGAAACCCTACCACCGTGCCTGCCGGGGAGGTATACCCACCGGGCAAGCAAACCCTGAGGGAAGTAGTGTCCTAGCTCAAGGAGCTGTGCAACTGCCCAGTGCCTCAGAGCCCCCTTGGTGGCCCCCCCTCTGGGGATGTTGCCGTAGCCCCCTGACGTCTTGTAGCCCCGGCCGGCTCCTCCAGTGGCTCCTTCGTCAATTTTCCCCACCGGTACCTCTGGCAGCTCCTTTGCCAGCTCCTTCGCCAGCTCTCTCACAGGTTCCTCTGCCAGCTTCCTCACCGGCTTCTCTGCCAGCTCTCACGCCAGTTCTGCTGCCGGCTTCCTCACCGGCTTCGCTGCCGGCTCTTACACCGGTTCTGCTGCCGGTGTTTTCCCCGGCTTCTCTGTTGGCTTCCTTGTAGTTGCGGCTCTCACCGCTTCCACAGTGGCAGCAACTCTCGCCGCCTCGAGCAGACAGACCCCGCGGGTGCAGGCTCCCGACTTCGGGTTTCCCCGCGGGCCTCCTGGTCTTCTGCCTGCCGCCTGTGCCCCCAGGGCTGCACTTTATTCCTGCCAGGTGGCGTCTCCCACTGATGTCACCCGGCCACAGCTGAATATGAGCGTGGCTAATGAATCGCGTGGGCGGTTCTCCAGTGTGCACTCCTCTGCTACCTCCGGCTCCTGTGAGGGGTAAGTACTGGCTTTCTTCCCCTTTGGTTTTGGCCCGGGGTTTCCCCATAGCCCCAGTGTCCCTGGGACACTGTTACTCATTAGCCAGAGCAGAGCTGGGAGCAAACACCAGCACACATTGCTTGCAACAGCTTTATTTGAAAAGGAGACAGCTTTGGACTAGCTCCCACACGATACAATATGGGGAGCCGCAATGAACAATAGTTTTTCCCATATTTATACACTTTGGTTTATACTCATTAACATTCGTTCTACCTCTGTCCCTCCTCCTGTTCTACCCATTTCCCCTCCCATCTCAAGCTCTGCCTCGGTTTACTGTTTGCTTCATTAGCATGGAATTTCCTATGCATTTTACTTATTTACATGTCTTTTTGCTATGAGCACATGCCTAAGACCTTGACTTCTCTTCTTCGGTCAATGGGCGGACTTTGACTAAAACCTGGAAGCTTCTGGAGGCTTCTTCACCAATCACCATTCACCTTTTTGCATATGTTTATCTTGGATTCTGTTACCAATTATGTGTTGTTTTTCACATTCCAGTCTGTTTTTTGTCTCATGTTGTACCATCTTCCACCCTTTTGGGCCTCTGTATCTTATCTCATTCCTTGCTATACCTGGTTCACAGCACACAGACTCACACAGATTTACTTGCTGCTTTTTCCTCAGAAAATGGTTGACACAGTTAAGATGGTTACTTAGCATAAGCAAATGGCTGGCTTAGCTATCATTCTGCCTTGTGGGCAGCAGCTCTGCTAGGCCACAGGTAAAGCCTTTGTATTCAGCTGCAAATCCAGTGCTCCCTAATAATCCAAATTATTGTGTCCCTAACAGTACTAACTTTTGGCCTGAAACTAGTTTATGTGTTGAGCAGACTTACTTTACTAAAGCTTCCTGAACTATTTTTAAGAGTTGTAGAAAATTTGATGTGGGTAGACAATCAACAAGAATGCCCACATCAAGATGTGGTTTCTTGAGCTGAGACTTCATTGGTTACTCTTGGAGGTCTTTCAGTATTTTCTTTTTCCACAGGGGGTATCGACAATATCCATTAGCTTTAACCAGACATGAGGAGATCATTTTAAATTGAATAAATGCAAAGACTGCCTTTACAAATATTCACACACTCCCTATATAAGTAAGGCAATTACTATATTAATAAATCTTATAAAACTAAAATAACAAAGCACATTTTTCTTAAACATTAAAAAGCCTTTACTAGGAGGAGATTCAGCACTACATGAATGATGACAACTTTTCCAGCGGTATTGCTATATCCTATTTGCTGTTCAGTTACTCTCTCTTCTGGAATAAGGCATCCCCCGTATTCTTTTAAGGCAAAGCCATCTTATACTTAATTACCATATTTCATGGTGTATAAGTCAAGTTTTGAACCCCAATTTTTAACTCTTAACACTCAGTCTTGACTTACACACCGCATCAAGGCCTGCGGGCCTTGCTGTCACTATGGAGATGCCACTTGGCTGGGCACTGAGCATGGCTGGGTGCCAGGCTCAGTGCTCAGCTGGCGAGGCCTTATCCCCTGTGAGTGCACTGCTCAGTAGGATGCTGATCCCGGCCCCATCCCTGTGAATGGCACTGCCTGGGCCATGCCAGCTGAGCACCAAGCCCAGCCCCATCCCCTGCAAGTGGCACTGGGCTTGGTGCTCAGCTGGCTTGGCCCAGGCAGTGCCACTCACAAAGGACAGGACAAGGCTCAGTGCCTGGCCAAGTGGCATCTCCACAGCGCACTCACAGGGGATGGGGCTACACTGGCTGAGCACCGAACCTGGCACCACTCACATGGGATGGGGCTGGGCTAAGCTGGTGTGGCCACATCCCCTGTGAGTGGCACTGTCTGGGCCATGCCAGCTGAGCACCGAGCATGGCCCCACCCCCTATGAGTGGTGTTGTGGCATATGTCCATTCCCCCAGGACCCAGCCTGCAGGCAGGGTGCACAAGGGCTAGTATAAGTCAACCCCATATATCTGATCCAAACAGTTAGGTTGACTTATAGACTGGATCTATGGAATTCTTGACTTTTTCGATCAGAAAAATGGGGTCGACTTATACACTACATCAACTTGTACATGGTGAAATATGGTATTCATTTTTATCTGTAACGCTGTCTCTAGCTTTCACAAAAACTAGAAGTGTTTCATTTTTCCAGGAATCATCAAACACAAGGGTTTTTTTTCTTTAAAGTCTTCATGAACAAAGTTTGTTTTTTTTAGTTAACAAATACACCAAACAAAATCCCTCTGTCTTGTCCTAGACACTAGGAGGGGAGCCCCTTTTGTTCTGACCCCAGCAAAACAAACTGATCCCTTCTTGCAGCAAACTTGCTTTCTCTTTTTTTTGCTTACTCTTCTGGGAGCTTTTAAAGCTCCCATTAGGACTCTCCCTACTTTCTCAGATGCCCCACAGCTGGGCTTTCCTAACAGGACTGACTGTTCCTCCTTTAAAGTACAGGCCACCTTGTTACAATGCCTTTTCTAAAATGTGACCCTGGCAAAGTTTCAGACTGGAATGCCAAAAGGAAAATTATACTGCAGTGGTATCTTTAGGTCACACTTTCTGTCCCACTTCACGGACTACAAATTATTGTAGTTTTCCATTTCAATTAATTCAATGCTGTGATCCCATAGATTAGTAGAAATGCATTTACAGAGTAGAACTTATCAGGTGACCATTTTGATTTTAAGAGCATGAAAAAACATACAAACCAAAAATACTATTTAATTACTGATCACATAGTTATTCTCTGGCTCTGGCCCTTACTATATAAATATAATGACAGAAGCATACCTGAAACAGGACTTAGCCAGACTTTAGATGCCTAAGACCAAAACAGAGATCCCAAAACTCCATTCAGCACATTAAGCACTTCCAGTTCTGCATGCCAAGAACTGCTCCAGTTTGAGCTGCTATATGTCTAGCTCCTGCCTAAGCTCAATTTGATCCAGAAATTAAACAGAGCAATATCTAAATCTGGCGAGGGTCCCAATTCAGTGTGTATGCTCAGGGCATGCCTAATGCACATTGACAGCATTCAGCTCAATAAAACACAACAAACATGACATCTTTTAAAAATATATTCATGAACTGGTGCTACTATGTCCCACCTTTTTTTTATCATAACTGAGTGATCACAACACTTGGCAAAGAAGAAGGACAGCTGGATTCTGTATCTTCCTCTGCCCAGACTCTGGAGATCCTAATCTACTTCTCTCATTAGAGTTCCCTAGTGATCAGGCTATAGGCTATTTTGGGTAGGGGTAGCCTCCACCCTTCCCATCAAATACCACTGTACAGAAATGAATGCAATATTCATGGGGATAGAATGTGATGAATCACCACTCCACCTAAGAAGAGCCATCTTTCTGGCAGCTAATCATTGGAAGCTGCACCCCAAACAGCCTTAAAGTTATCAAGGCAGAGATTGTGAGCTCTCTGGGGGAGTGTTGGAACTTATAACCTATCTTGATCCCAATGCTTTGCTTCTGACTCTGCTTCTGGTATCTGTGTCTGGCCTTTCATTTGTGGCATCATGCATGCCAATGCCCCACTGCTGTTCCACACACCTGCACACCCTGGCCTCACCCTCAGGTCCTTGAACTGCGGGCTCCCGTAGCCCCATAGGCTGTGGCTCCCCACCTTGCTCCCTGGGACAGGGACAAGAAGTGGAGGCTAGAGGAGGGAGGGGGAACCCAGAGCCTCTGGTTACTGCTGCACCCAGAGGGATGTGGGGAGCAGTGGCTGGGTGGGAGTCCAAGAGCCACAAATTGCCTTCCCTCCAGATGTATTTGGCCTGTGGGCTACCTGTTGGACAGCCTTTTAACCATTAGGCTATTCTGTAAGAAGCAGGCAGGACCATTACAAGCTATAATTTAAAAAGAGAGATTACTGTTCAAATGTTTCAGCAAATAATTTTAGTTGCCTAACCTCAGGAGCAGGTTCTGCATGTTAGAGCTGGAGTGGGTGAAGGCACTTCCCTTGTAGCCCTGACTGAGGTTCTTGTGGTTCAAAGAGGGGTGACAATTCAAACACATGCCAGAGCTTAGGATTTCCTAATAATTAGGCCCAGACAGCATACTACTCACAGTGTGTGGATCTTTAGAATCGCTCTTCTGAAATGCCTCCATTTCCTATGTACTGCTCCCCATGTATAGGGAGCCTAATCATGTAGCTTTGAGTATAGTACGCTCTCTAGGGGCCAAGCACTTAAACATTAGGTGTTTGTGCACTGCCTTTGTAGGCAGAAATATAACTAGTTGGCAGGGGGTGGTATCAGCTCTGGGCACTTAGAAGGGGCACCAGAATAATGCTGCCCTCCCCCAGAGTCTTTGCTGTATTTGGAGCAATCCTGCACCCCTGGCCACAGAATTAAAGCTGGAGAAGCCCTGCACTGCCCAGCATAGGAACCAGGTGCAGGAACACAGTGGGAGCAGCAGGAGTCTTTGAGTCCTTGTGGAAGGAAAGACCCTCCTATGGATCAGTGGCACAGAGTTGCTTTAGCTCAGCTTCTAAGGCTGGGCAGTAAGGGGCTGCTTCTGCTGTGCCCCAGCACCCAGCTCCTACAGCTGGGTGGTGTGGGGTACAGGATTGCTCCAGATAAAGTAAAGGAGCACTGACCTTGTCCCTCACCCCACCACCCCCCCAGCAGTTTTGCCCAGGGAGTCAAAATTGATAAGTTACACCTCTGCTTACAGACATCCTAGTCCTTTATCAGTTCTAACGCTTAGGCTGACTTAAGTGATGTTTGATTATATCAGAGTATAAATGATCTTCTAAAAGTGAACCAAGTATTCATATTTGATGTTTCTCAGTAAGTGGTTACATGTGCATGCAATGGGCAAACACCGACATACATTAAGCAGCAGTTTCTTCTAACACTACTAAGACCCAAGTACAGAGGTATTGAACATAAGTAGGATTCCTTATGCCATATTAGACCAGGTAACCCTACTTACCATTTTAGTAGTGATCAGTACTTGTGCAGTTCTGCAATCAGGGAGAACTTGTGGGGTTTGGGTTTTCAATCTTCACCCATCACTTAGAAAATCTCCCAAGTTGAGATTCACTTAATGTAAGAGTTTCAATTCTGAGTTATTCAATAGATTGTAATCATGACATGTTCTGATTCTTAATTTAGAAGAGCTACTCCGGATAGGTGAAAGAGCTGACATTATAAATCATATTCATTTTCATTTTTGGTTCCTACCAGCCTGGATCCCAGAGGAACAGTACATGCCAAGAACTTGCCTTCATCATAAATTTGGCCATGTGTGCTTAGCTATTCAATCACTTTCCTTCATGTTTAAAACATATATTTTTGTCACAACAAGTTCCTTCTTGACTTAATTTTTTAGGTATCAGCTATGGTATGTTAATCAGCAATGGTGTATTAATAACACAAACATCAGGGACCTCAGCTGGTCTGGCTAATTGCCACAGAAATCCAATTGCTGCTCTTGGAAATAGTCAACATGAAACTATTCATTGCAGATAAAGAGAAGTTGAAATGTTAGCATCCTCCCTTAGGAAAATTTGTATATCAAATACAACTCAACATCCAGCTCAATTATTACAAGCTATTAATCAAAATATACTGAGTTATGCCTTTTTTTAGAAATAGAATTTCATATGTATCCTTAATAAAATACACGTATTTGTTGAAATTTGTTGAAATACACACTTTCTCTCTCTTTCACCATTTAGGAGCAGGTATTCAAGCAGCATAGAAAAGCTTCTCCTACTGGCTGTCTCGTTTGATTACAGGCTTCCCAAATACAAGTAGAATCTCCTTCAGAAAGATGATCTTGACAATGGCATTTTGTATGGACTGAAGTTTGGATGAGGATGTTGCAGTAATAACTAAGATGGAAATGATGAGGGGTGGGATTCAAGGTTGATGATATGATTGTGCCTTCCTTCCAAGGTTAATCTTGGATTTTAGAAGTAGCAAGAGGAATTGGGTACATCTCAGGTGTATTAGGTAAAGAGGAAAAAGTAAAAAATGACCCCTTCTGCTTACAAATTGAAGTGACATGGAGGTTAACAATAATTTTAGCAGCAAGATTTTGTGTTGGTGAAGGACAGAGGTTTTGGAAGAAAAGAGAAGGAGTTTGTTTTTGGCTATGCTAAATTTTAACTGAAGATGAGACAAACAGTAGGAGATGTCAGAGAAAATGTAACACAGAGGTGAAATGTTGTTTTTGAATTAAGAAGACATAATATTGTTTTAGGTGCAACCCATTTTCCACTAGGGCTTTTAACTGGAAATGAATTCATCTTCCAGCAGATTGAATAACTTCATCCAGAATCCTCCCAGCAACCAAAAAGCAGCAGTTCAAAATGCCAAGGAAATTTCCTTGATGAATCATCATCTAACACAACATTAATAACTCATTTTAAAAAAGTGGCAGCTGGATAGAATAGTGCAGATTGTGAAATATGTTAATTCTTTATACTATTTATTTTGCTCTCTATTTTCATCTTTTCCACCATTGCCAATGAAAGCATGAGAATGGAAATTCCATCCTTGCAAAATGTCACTGTACAAAATAAAGTTTCCCTATTTGTTTAGGCCTGTGAAATCTGTTTCCACTGTCATCTTCATATCCTCCTGAATGTGCATGATATTGCAAATTATGAGGAACTGGCACTATTTTACTATTTCAAAAGAAGAGCCAAAGACAGATCATGTATGGCTTCCAAATATTTTCACTTACAAAAGCATTCCTTTGAAGTCAAAAGTGAGTCACACTTGTGGCTAGCTTTCATTATGAGCTATATGAGAATAAGGTATTATTACCTACATTGTATTTATTTCTTTATATATACAGAATGGCATTTTGTAAGCCTGCCGTGGGACTCTTATCTGCAGGCATTTTACTAACAAAATGGTTGTGTTAAGCTGCTACAACTTGTTTTACTGAAAAAAAATAGGGGTCAAATAAAGTTTACATGCCAAGTAAGTTTATTCTTAATTATTGCGCTGTATAATGATACACAGTATATGTAGGTTTTAAGCACATTCTTTTAAGGAATTACATCAAGGTGTTGCATAATTTTTGCATGTCACTAAGAAACATATAATAAAGACAGGCTATGTCTTTAACTTTTTTAAACTTTAAAAATATATATTTTCCCTATCTTGTAAATTGAAGGTGAACTTCTTTTCTAGGTTTTGATTGCACTTTGCATCAGTAAGCATCAGTTAATATTTACTGACGTACCATTGAGCTATCAGCTGAGTATCTGGTTTACATCCTTAAATGTTAAGGTAATTATTTTAACGTACTACCAAGTATAGCAGCTTAGTTTTAATATAGTAATACCAACTTTTGACTATTCGCCAGTTTTGTTTGTGGCTGCTTTCCAAATAGGTTCCTGCGAAGAAGTATTGGGTAAGTTGGAGTAGACATAAGGCATGGACAAACACTGCCTTGGAGTGCTGTCAAAAGGGGAGGGGGAGTCTTTGCAAATACAGAAATGTGATAAAACCTCTCCAACCTTAACTTTGCTCCATCTAGAGCTGAAGTTGGGGTAATTTTTAGCTCATCTGCATTGCTACAGGCTTATGCACACATATAGCATTTAGAGCATAACAACTGCAGTATGCTCTCAAGCAGCCATTTTGCCTCTCTTAATGAAACTACTCCAAGCGTCCATGCCCGCATAAGACATTACCTATCATTTGAAGTCAACAGAAAGCAGAAGGAATATCTGAGAGCAGCCACAGAATGCCAAAGGAGAAAGCCAGTTCTTTGTGTGTAAAAGATTTAGCTGAGCCAAATTTAAAATAATGGGAGAAGCACACTTCAAAGCTGCAGTGTTCATGCGTTGGGAATTTCCAAGAACCTGGAATAGATATCTCAAAAACAAGCACAGTATATGATAACACTAATATATTTTAGTGTTTTTTTATGAAGCACTGCTCAGAAACTATAGGCAAAGAAATAGATACATTAATTTAAATATTTAAAATTTAGCATTTGCCTTCAGGTGGCTAGACTTGTGTGCTTTATAAGCTCATGTAATTTCCCCAAACACCTTCATGACTAAGAAGTTGCTATCCTATTTTCCTTGAAATAGACATTAAGGACAGTATTCTATCTGTTCCTTCATGAGGAAGTGTAGTGAGGAAAGAGCCCCCATATTGTGTGTCCTTGCACAAGGCCCTGACACAAAGGTCATTCTTGCCCATGGGTGTACCAGGATGGCTGTGCCCCTGGGGCAATGACAATCAGAATCATGGAAGTAGGGTCACAAGGGACCTTGTAGATCTTCAGGTCCGACCCCCTGCCTGGGCAGGAAGAAAACTGGGCTCAAATGACCCCAGCCAGGTAGGCATCAAGCTGCTTCTTAAAGACCCCCAGGGTAGGAGCCAGCACCACTTCCCTTGGAAGTTGGTTCCAGATCCTAGCTGCCCTAACTGTGAAGTAGTTCTTACAGATGCACAGAGACAGCAGTCACTTCTAATTATTCTCCTCCCCGCTCTCTGACAAGTCAGCACCTGAGACTTCTCCTTTGTTTGGCCCATCTTTTGCCATGCTACTACCCTTGTCTGAGTCCATGCTGACACTTGTTTCTCTTCAAGGAGTATAGGTAAGGGAGTGAGCAATGGTGTTTCTTCTTCCACATCTACCAGTGCAGCTTGCATAGCACATAGTGAAGTAGATACTGCATGCTTAGAAAGGTGGATACAACACTTATATGCTCCCTGTAATACATTAGGTGATGGCAGTGTGCTGCAGCTGGGGTACACCCTGCCCATCAACATGTCTCTGGTGTGGAAGCATGCTGGTGAAGATGCTCTGAGATTGTTCCTCATGGACACTCTGAAGTATGGTAGAGACCAAGGGCTTAAGACTAAGCTGCAAAGGAACATCATTGAACAGCTTTATGTTACCTCCAAACTTATGGGTCTGGAGCACATCAGTGGTAAGGGTGGACAGAGTGTGCCAGAAGTGTTCAGACTGCAGTATTCTGCCATAATGGTGTAAAAATGCCATAAAAGATCTGTACTGGGGGTATTGGTTTTAGCCATGTTTGTCTAAGGACAGAGGCAGACAAGGTTTTTTGGGTAAATGTGGTATCTTATATTAGATCAACTGAATAGTTGGAAAAATGTTCTTTACAAGCTTACTAAAAGACCTGTAAGACTTTTGCCAAGAAATGCAATTATTTGGACCTGTATATCATGCATGCAAAAGATTTATTAAGATGCATTTTAATTAAGTTGCAGCAGAGGTATATTGGAAGCCCTTCAGATACTATTTTTGTTAGGTTTTGTACTGGATGCAGTTTCACAACTTCTAGTCCATGGGGATGCTTCAGAAGTCCTGGTAGCAGAGAGCAGATCACTATTTTTTATTGCCCCAGGTAGAAGGTCTCCTCAAACTCTCATTTGAATGCCATACTTAAATTCCGCTCCCAAAATGAACTGTGTTTTAAAGGAACAGTACAGAACTAAATAGGAAAGATAGTGCCAGAAAGGGGCAGGAGAGACATCTTTCCTGCTAATAAGCTCCCTGATGAAGTTGAACCTGACACTTCTCTCTCCAGAAGGGCTGTTGAGGTACAAGTGTTGCTATGATCTGCAAGTAGAACACCATGCATGTTAGATTCTGAAGGTATTATGTTACTCTATGGTCTTCAATCATGCTATTCATTACTCTAGGACCTAATTTCATAGATTCATAGGTTCATAGATGCTAGGGTTGGAAGGGACCTTGTGGCAGGGCACTGTTTGTGCCTGCCACTTTAAGGGCCAGAAGACAGAAGCCAGCAGGTGCCTGATGAGGGCAGCCATTTTAGATTCAGGGCTGCCCATATAAACAGGTCATTTTGCTGCTGGGAGGCCAGGCAACAACATCACCTGGCTGCAGGGTTGCTGGTATCATCTGGAGGTAAGGGAGGAGCTGTAGGGGATGATCAGGAGGCTCCTGGTCCTGGGCATGACCTAAAACTGCACCCTGCCGGGAGTGGGTGGCTTGGTAGGGCTCTCAGTGGTGCAGGAGCCCACAGGAAATGCCAGGCCAGTTACCACCCCAGTGAAAGGCGGGTTGGGGAGCCTTAACCATTAGCCCCACAACTGGGTGGGTTAACCCCTTTGTAGGGTCTGGAAGGTGGACCCCAGGGAGAGAGAGTTGGGCCATAGACTCAACCTGTCTTGACATCCCTCAACTGTTCCAAGCTGGGGCCAGGAACGGAAGGGTCAAAGGGCCAGGGGCCCACCGTAAGGAACACCCAAGAGCTGAGGGCCTGGGGTTCTGACTGGCCTGGAGGTGGGCCAGGGCCAGTAGAGCTGAAGGTCCCGGGGGGACCACACCCGTAAGGGGGAAGCAGCTGAGGGAGCTATGCAGCTGGGAATGAAGGCAGAATAGGCTGCCTGAATGGAGGGATCTAAGTGGGGTCCAACTAGTAGGATTCTGGGGCCCAGTGTGGGGCCAGTGATATGGATAATATCTGGATGCCATCTGTGAGGCTTGGGCTGTGGTGTATGGGAGGAAGGGAGCTGCAGATAGAGCCCCCTGGCATCGGGGCAAGAAATGGGCAGCCTCCCACTTAATCAACATCAATTAATCAATTAACAACAAGGCATGGCGGGCGAGAAGGTGGGTGGTTAGCCCAGAAACAGGTGTGCGGGCCACAGTGAGATTTGCCTGGAGCAGGCCTACCTGTTACAGACCTCAACAGATCATCGAGTCCGACCCCCTGCCTAGGCAGGAGAGAGTGCTGGGGTCAGATGACCACAGCCAGATGCCTATCCAGCCTTCTCTTAAAGACCCCCAGGGTAGGGGAGAGCACCACCTCCCTTGGAAGCCTATTCCAAATTTTGGCCACCCTTAACTTGAAGAAGTTTTCCCTGATATCTAGCCTAAATCTGCTCTCTGTCAGTTTGTGACCATTGTTCCTTGTTACCACAAGAGGTGCCCTGGTGAACAGAGCATCTCTGATCTCTTGCTGCATCCCCCTAATGAATTTGTAGGTGGCCACAAGATCACCTCTCAACCTTCTCTTGTGGAGGCTGAAGAGGTCCAGGTCCCCCAGTCTCTCCTCATAGGGCTTGTCCTGTAAGCCCCTAATCATAGAAGTGGCCCTGCTCTGGACCCTCTCAAGTCTATCAAAATCCTTCTTGAAATATGGTGCCCAAACTTAGACAAAATACTCCAACTGCAGTCTGACCAATGCCACATAGAGGGGAAGTATCCCCTCCTTGGATCTATTTGTCATGTATCTGCCGATGCATGATAAAGTGCGGTTAGCTTTACTGTTGACTTTCATCACACTGACGGCTCATGTTTATCTTGGAGTCCACTATGACTCCTTTCTGCTTTTGTGCTGTTGAGAGGGTCACTTCCCAGCCAGTAGGTGTTATGGATATTTTTGCACCTTAGGTACAGCACTCTACATTTGTCCTTGTTGTACTGCATCCTATTCTGTACTGTCCACATTTTAACCTGTCCAGGTCTGCCTGCAATCATTCCCTACCCTCTGGAGTATGCACTTCACCTCACAATTTAGTATCATCCTCAAACTTGGAGAGAGTACACTTCACACCCACATCCAAGTCACTGATGATGATGTTGAAGAGTACAGGTCCAAGGACCGAACCTGCGGGACCCCACTACCCACTTCCAGGTCAATACCGACCCGTCTACTACCACTCTCTGGGTGAGACTGCTAAGCCAATTTGCCACCCACCAGACCATGTAAACATCCATGTCACAGCCTCTTAATTTATTTATGAGAATAGGATGAGATACTGCATTGAAGGCCTTGATAAAGTCCAAGAAAATGACATTCACCTCTACTCCTGCGTCTCAGCATTTTGTGACCCTGTCATAAAACAAAATCAGATTGGTCAGGCATGATCTACCTGCTACAAATCCATGCTGGTTTCCCTGCTGCATTATTTTTCCCGCTGGACTCCCACAAATATAATCCTTCATAATCTTTTCAAAGACCTTTCCAAGGATGGAGGTGAGACTGACTGGCCTATAATTACTCAGATCCTCCTTCCTTCCCATCTTGAAAATAGGGACCACATTGGCCCTTTTCCAGTCCTCCAGGACCTGATCTGAGCACCATGAGTGCTCAAACAGCCGTGCCAGTGGTTCTGCTATCACACCGGCCAATTCCTTTAGTACTCTCAGATGCAGCTCATTCAGGCCTGCTGACTTGAACACATCCAGTCCATCCAAGTGACTCTGCACCAAGTCAGTGTCGACAGTTCCTGCTTATGCAGGGGGTGGGACTTGATGATCTATTGAGGTCCCTTCCGACCCTAACATCTATGAATCTATAAGTTGGTAGGCTGATGTCCTTCTGATCCCCATCTAAGAGCCCATTAGGAGACTTATCTTGAGCCCTGTTCAGGAACACTGAGGCAAAAAACTCATTGAATAGCTCAGCCTTGTCCCCCCGTCTGTCACTAATTGCTCCTCCTTGTTCAGCAGGGGTCCTATGCTGCCCTGCGCTTTCCTTTTCTCCCTAAAAAAGACTTTTTGTTTTCTTTAATTTGTGTTGCCAGCCTCAGCTCTGTAGTTGCTTTGGCCTTTCTAACTGCTTCCCTGCAAGTGCAGGCCAAGTAGGTATAACTCCTCCTTGGTAGCTTCCCCCTGCTTCCACTGCCTATATGCCTTCTTTTTTGCCCTTATGCTCCCCTGGATTTCCCTGTTTAGCCAAGAAAGGTTTTTTGGCTCCTTCCCCCTTTTCCCTCGTACTGGAATATTCTCCCTCTGTGCCCAAAGGATCGCTTCCTTTAAGAACGACCACCCTTCCTGGACTCCCATCTCGCCAATACTCTTCTCCTGCAGTGCGTCATTGACTAGACTCCTAAGCACACTGAACTTAGCCTTCCTAAAGTCAAGCACTTCCACCCTACTAGTTATCTTATCCACCCTATGCTGTATGGTGAATTCGATTGATTGGTGGTCACTGTTCCCAAGGTGACCACGAATCTGCAGCTCCCCTACCACTTCCTCCCCCGTAGTCAACACCAAATCCAGTAACGCATTCCCCCTAGTGGGACCGTATGCCTCCTGTGTTAGATGAAGGTCCTGCACACAGGTTAAGAACCTACATGAATGGTTGAATTTGGCTGACTGCTCCTCCCAGCAAATGTCAGGGTAGTTTAGGTCCCCCATGACAATCACTTCCCTGGACTGTATGGCCTCTGAAAGCTGCCTCAAATATTGTCTCCAGAAGATGGCATTTTGATTAATATTATTGACCTACAGTAGATACAACTGAATGGGCAGGTGAAGACATCAGTATAAAAGCAAATGACCTATATTTAAATTTCCTAGAGATTTCTAGCCTTGAAGGACAGTCATGATATCTTTCCTGCAATACAGACAATGGAAGCATATAACAGAAGTTCAAAGAGGAGCTGAAATATTTTCTAGTGTGGTCCCTTATGAACTGGTGGAAATGTTGGTTACAGGATAGCAGGCTATTTTAAACTTTTACCATTTTGCCAGTTTACATAGTTTCTTACAATATTTCCTATTATATATACAGGAAGTTCATATGTATGAGACCATCATAGATAAAGTTTGTCTTGAATATTCCCATTGATTTCACCAGCAATTATGTAGATTCACTATGTAGCTTAATTGCACCTTTTGGCTACTGTGAGCTTTGGGATATAAATTAACATCCATCTTCTGTCACTGAAGGATAGGTATTTCGTTTTAATGTTGATGAAAGAGCTTTATCTGTAAAATGTAGAAATATATTCAGAATTTCACAAGTTGTAATACTTAACTACTTGTACTTCAGTAATTAAGTTGCTAAGCATAAACTGGCTACAGTCAATAGTAAATTCCCACTGCTTGCCTCTGGGTGGAAAAACTTTCTTACTGCCCTTGGGGTCACAGGAGTTCATCTATAAATCACTCCAACACCATGATCAGCAAGGAATACCCTAGAACAGGGGTTCCTAAACTGTGTTATGTGTATGTGTGGGGGGGGGGAGGAGAAATTGTGCAATGGTAGATTTAATTTTCATTATAATAATAATAATTGGCATTTAAGGGGTTAAATACAAAATGTCTGCTGGTAGGAGTATGTGGGCAGCTGATAAATCTGGAAGTGGGTATGCAATAAGAAAAAGTTTTGAAATGTCTGCCCTAAAACCATGACTGATTAGCAAACCCACAGGCTGTCCCTCCTCTCCTCCTTACCATAATGTTCAGTCTGAGCTTCCCTTTTCTTTGGGCTCTTATTCTTAGGGCCTCTGCCCCAGTTGTGAACTTTCTGCTTTGTCAGTGTTGCAGAAACACCCACATGTTCTTTCTCTGTTGTTCCTTCCTTGCTTCCTTGTCATGCATGTTCTCTTAGGAAACTGGAGCAGAATTTCCAGTCATATCACTAAACTAGCAGCTCTAAGAAGATGCCTGCAAGGCATGTGCTGCAATGCCAAATGTTTAGGTGTCTAGAGAGGAATCCAAAATCCAGAGTTAAGCATGAAGACTCCTGGTAGATAGCAGAGGGAAAGTGATATATGACATGCACATTGAATGGAGAACTGCTTAGAGCTCATCAATAAGGGTGTTGTTAAATGTTACCTTTCAGAAGAGCTAAATGCTCTTAAGATAGGAGTGTCTTCATGTTAAGACAGGTAAACACAACCTAATCACCCTTTGGCACAGGCTCGATATGGGCATGCGGGGAGCTGCTGGGCACACCCGCCTCCTGGTTGTTGCCCATATAATTGTAAGGTGTTATTGCACCCGGCCTAAAACATGCTAACTACAGAGCTGTGCTGAACTCATGATCCTCTATGGAATACTTGACCTTTTTGGGTGTAAACAGGTAGTTGCATCCATGTTTTGTATACTAGATTCATGAATAGGGTACTAATCCAGGAAGTGGGAAACCTAGGTTCAATGACCACTTTAGCTGAGCAGATTCCACCTTCTTCTCCCACCTCCATAAGAGTACCCTAAACACCCATGCCACAAGGCAGCTTGGGTTGGGGTATGCTCCACCTCTCTTGTTGAAGTTGGGCTATTATGCAAAAAATATGTAAATTTAAAAGGCCCAGAGACAGTAACTAAGAAAAGAACATGGCTGTATAGGCTAGGAATTGGGGCATTCAACTAGGGGAGGGAAGACTTGGGAAATCTTTACACCACGATTTTTTTTTCATCTAGTGATTCTTGAATGTAAAATGTAGTAAAAGTGGAGCAGAGATCAGAACCCAAGACTCCACCTTGCAGCTGAGTATCCTAAACACTAGGCTAGAGGTCCCATTCCTTTTTGCTTAATCTCTTTCTGACCCCCTTGACCCTTTCATTTTTGGCTGCATAGTGACTCAGCTTACCAAACTATCCTGCAACCTGATGGTTAGAGCCATTTTCATTCTACAAGAGTGTCAAAAAACAATGTTTCTTGCTGCTGGTGCACAATTGCCATCTGTCTTGTAATAGCATTTGTCCCCTACTTTAGGCAGTCTTACTATAATAGAAAAGTGACAGCCATTACAAAAGTCAGAACAGTAGGGAGGTGGGAGATGCCTTCTAGCTGGTTGGTGTAGGATAAGAATGGAAGGCAAACATCTGCAGACAGGGGTAGGAAGAGTTCTACTGTACTGCACAAGAAATGAGGCAGCATCCCACACTGTGGAAAGGAAAGAAGAAAGGTCCAAGCAGGTCAAGAATGTTTTGTTCCTTTCTTTACTCTGCTAGGGGCAAAAGCCTGCCAGGAGCTACCTGACTGGGTTCAGCTGTGTCTGTTTACCTTATTAGCTGCAGAGGACAGAACTTCAGGATCTAATATAGGGGTGGGCCATTATTTCAGCTGGAGGGCCATTTAATGAGTTTGGTGAGCTGTCGAGGGCCACAAGGGTAGCCCCACCCCTTGACAGATGCCCCACCCCCAAACACAATCTTGGGACCAGAATTCCTGCCCCTAACCCCTGACCTTTGCCACTAGAAGTCCTTCCCCTTACCCCCAGAAGTACTCCTTTAGGGCGGGAGGGGAGGGTTGCCATCTTGGAACTGGAGAAAAAAAGTCATATACTAAAAATCAAACATCTACTATAACATATTTTAATTTTATGTCAAAAATATTTTTGTCCTGATTGATGTGTGTTTGCATATAGAGGCAATGGCATAATAACTCAAAATAAAGTCTTGCTCTTGTATATTGTGTGTGGAGGGATGTGGTTGGGGGTGTGGGTATGTGTGGGGTGGGGGTATGGTGGGGGGTGGGCTATGCATATGGGTCCCCTCCCCACACCTCCCTGCAAGACACATAGCCCCAACTGCTGGTGGCAGCAGCAAGCAGTGGGACTTTGGGGTGCTCATAGCTTGTGGCAGGTGAAGCCCCCCAGCAGCAACCAGGACTTGGCCAGAGCCATGTGCTGCTGTGGGGAGCCCTGCATGATGGAGCTGATGGCCTGGCCCTGCTCCCTGCCACTGTGTTCAGCTCCTGGGACTCAGCCAGGGTGGCAGGGAGTGGGACTAAGCTGGCCCAGCTTCATCATGTGGGGCTCCCTGCCACTCCCAGCCAAGTCTTGGGATCTGCACCTGGTGGCAGGGAGTGAGGCCTGGCCACCGGCTCCATTGTGTGGGGCTCCCAGCTGAGTCCCAGGAGCTGCATGTGAGCTGCAGGGAGTCTTGCGCGATGGAGCTGGGCTGGATCTGTGCTCCCATCCCACTGACCAGGGCCCTGCAAGGGCCCTGTGCTCTGGGCTGTGCGCTCCTACTGGCCCCAGCACCAGCCCTTCACTTCTACCCAGTGGCAGCTTCCTCTCCCCTCCTGTTGCCGCTTCCCTACCTGCTGTCTGGAGTGCTGCAGCAAGGACAGGAGAAGGAGATGAGCGGTTCCCTGGGTGACAGCAGCAGCCCTACCTGGAAGTTGTGCGAGCCGGCCAGGGCTAGGAAGGGGATGAGGGTGGGAGTGCAATGTGCTGCCCTGACAGGAGTGAGCAGGGCTTGGCCCCACACAGAAAGCTTCAGGGGCAGCCACAGGCTGGGCAGGATACAATTAAATGGTGGGCACCTGCTCGCAGGCTGAATGAAATTGCCTGGCGGGCTGGGTCTGACTGCTGAAATTGCCTGGCCCTGATCTAAATCCAGCATATTCAGAAGAAACTTGGCTGCTCAGTGCTCCAAAGCTTCTCCTTAGCCATTGGCTGTTTTCTTAATATTGTTTCCTGAATGGTCCTAATTCCCTGCATTGCCCTACCTTTCATTTTCTAAGTCCAAGTTCCTGAACTACCTAACCCCCAGCTCCTGTTGTGGCCTCTTCTTTTACCTTGTTTTCTAATCTTTCTTAGTCCCTGGCTCCTGCCCCAGATCTCTGGCTCTGAATTTGGCCTGGCTTTTGACTTTGGCTTCTGATTCCAATTTCTTAATTTTTATTTGATTCTTGACTGGTTCCTGGCCTAGAAATCTTGGCTCCTGGCTTACTTCCTGATTTTCATCCATAATCTAGGCCCTAAAATATAAGGTTCTCTATAGTTGTGGAAAGAACAGAAGTATGAAAAGGCCAGTAGATGCAGGGCTTTGTGAGTTAATTAGTACGTCTTGAAGGCATAAAACTAATTGTTATTGGGCTATCAGTAGAGATCCGGGGACATCATTAATGGGGGAAGCTGGAAGCCCTCTGTACTATGGCTGAACAAAGTTTGTTGAATATTTGCCCAAAAATATAGTTTTGTCTGACTTCCCCTAAATTAAAACCAGCAGCCTATGTGTGATTTACTAAAGGTGGCTGTGGTAGCCTTGGTACCCATGTTATACTCTGTTGGCTATGGTACCCATCTAGGATGTAGGAGATATGTGTTCAAATCAGTCCTCTCTCTACATAAAGCAGGGATCTGAATCAAGTTCTTCTGTTTGAATTTGAATTGAGGATCACTGTTTGCAGTTGGCTCCACATCCTCAGTTTTTTTCTGCTTGTTTGATAATTTTGGATTGCCTCCATGTAGTATTGGCTCGTACTAAATGGGCCACTAAACTGGAGGGGCTCATTCTACCCCTCTTTATAAGGCACAGTATATTTAGGTAAAGTAACTTTAATATTTCTGTTCAAGCTTTTCTCAAAAATCAGTATTTTTGTGTAGTTTCAAAATAAGCCCATCCATACAAGAAGCTTTCATTTCTTTGGGGTTTTTTTTTCGTAAATGTTTGTAATTATGTCATTTAATGTCAGCTATAAGACTGGAGAGCTTGCAGCAAGGACAGAATAAAATGATGCTTTTATAAGTAATTTCTTCCTTTGGTCATAGCTTTGCAATGACCAATTAAATCATTATACTTAAGCTTCTCTTCCCCTTTTCACCCACTAATGACAGGCAAGATCTTAGAAAAAGTCTACATTTGCATTTCTTAGATTACTTTCCATTCTTTCATTGTCTTCCATCCTATTTTAATTTCTTTCCAAATTTTCCCTCAGCATTACTAGCCCTCTTCTACAAAGAAGATATTAACTGGAATTGATTTGTCACTCCTTCCCTCTAAGGAGCAACTAAATTGAGACATACATTTAGACAGACTAAAAGTCATCTTTGTCCAAATGACTAGTAAGGTCTTATACACCACTAAAATCTTTGTGCACGGGGAAGAGGTTTGCCTTTTGAACTGCAATGTTTTTGGATGAAAATAACATGTTTAATACCTTGCAGTTGAAGGCAGGGAATTCAGTGGGTCCAACAAATACAAGAAGTCCATATCTTTAAAGTTATCTGCATTTTTTCCATAACTATTTATTACTACTACCCCTTTAAACAATGCTATACTGAATGAAAAATTAACTAAATGCTGAGAACTGGAAAAATTATTTGGGCTTATTCTGTGGCCCTTACTACCTCAAAACCAAACCAAACCCAGAGGATATACTTTTTTTTTTAAGTAAGTCAGTGAAAGCGAGATGGAGAGGAAGAAAGGGATGGCCAGTGTCCCAAACTCATCATGGCACTGAACAGCTCTGGCGGCAGCATACCAGAAATGCTGTAGCACTTCCAGAGCAGTGAGAAGCTCTGGATTGGTGGGGGGAGTGTTGGGAGCAGTATTTCTGGCCCCAGAAACGGGCACAGTCATGGCAGTGGCAGGCAGCAGAGGCAGCAGGCTGAACTGCCTCCAGATAAGGGAAAAGTGGAGGCTCCAGCCAAGCAGTTTGCTCAGCCAGAGCAGTAGGGTGCTTGGAGGAGCACCATCTGATAACCTGGATGATTGGCAGAGGTCGAGTCAGGCACCAGCACTTGCAGCTGACCCAGAGATGCTAGGACCAATTGCAGGTCAGAGGGAACCTGGGTGGAGGAGGACTAAACAGAAGGTCCAAGTTCTGAGCCTGAACAAACCCCTTGGACAGCATTATTGGACTCAGGGGTAAGGGGAGAGTTCGGGGTCTCTGCACCTCCCTAAGCCCCAAGCTCTGTACTAGGGCAAGGGCTACAGGAAGTCTTGGATTTTATGACTGGCTCCTTGGAATAAGGGCCAGTGGGAAATAAAGCCCTACAGGACCGCCAAAAGGACTTTGCACAATGAGCCCAGGGCAGTGAAACATACTACTCAGAGGATCCCAGATTGGGAAGAAGTTTAGGATTGATGCCAGTGTGGTGAGCCAGCACTGGCCATTCCCCACAGTGTATTGTTTGATTTGGAGCCTTTGGGCCCAGGACTAGGCTTTAAGGGCTGAGATATTTAATTGGCAATAACTGAGGATCAACAGGAACCTGACCACAATTGGACCAGGGGCCAGCTGAGAAGCTGACTGCTACCATGGTGGATATAGAGAACACATGTCATTACAGTCATCAGAGACTCCTGACAATATCCATCTCTGTTGGAGTCTGGATGTGGTTAGGGTGCAGTAAAGGGAAGGTTTTGGAGCCTGTGAAAAGAACTTACCCCCACCAGGTGAGGAGCGGAGGCAGTGGGACGCCGCACGGGAGGCTGAACGCGGTGAAAGTGAAACCGCAGTGGGCAGAGCCACTGCAGAGAAGATAAAAGAGAAAAAAAAGTGGCTGAGCCTGAAGGAGCTGGGACTGGCTCCCTCGTTGGCATGGGCACGCTTTATAACAGCGTGCCGGGACTGATTGGGCAGCCAGGCCCCTAGAGCCAAGATAAAAGACCCGGCGGAAGACCAGCAAGGGTAACCGGAAGTGAGGTCTCCAACTGGCCTGGAGGGGCCAGAGCGGGCATTCAGTCCTAGTGAGGGGACCTGGTGGTTGCCCAAGGAAGGGGTCACAGCAAGAGCTCAGGGCTAGAGAAGGCCCAAGGATTCTCTTGTAGAGTCATCATGGACAATGGAGGTCAGCAGTGAAGACTGGAGTCCAGCAGAACCAAGCAGCACAGGGATCCAGACAAAGCTGCCTGACAGTGAGCATCAAGCCTCAAAAAGGGTAACTTGCCAAGGGACAGAGCGGTACCAGAGCCGAATGACGTACAGGTGAGGAAAAAGGGGCAGTAGGAAGCACTTGGGATAAGAACACTGACCATATCCTACAGCCATAAAATTCCAAGAGCCAGAGTACCAAAAGTACATGCGATACCAACCCCAATGATACAGGTAACGACATCTTGGTTGGCGTTAGGTGGGGCATAGGGGAGGTGGAGACCCAAACAGGAGAGGCAGCAGGGGAGACAGGATCAAACATCTTCCTCCCTAAAACTATCCTTTATCAAAGGCAAGACCCCCTGGGGGACTGACCTGAAGTCACCCTAATGACCAAACTGTTCCTTCCCAAAAGCAATAGCAAGGTCAGAGAAGAACCCCCATATGTGATGTCCAGGGGAGAGACGTGGGAGATTACAGAGCTCCACGAAGAGAACAGGGGAAGAACCTGGAAGGTCACCTGTGGGGAACTGCCTCCTGCAGTGCTGTAGTAATGAAGTTTGGCACCCAGGGAAAAGCCTGCAGTGGCAGCCCGCCCTCACCCCACGCACAGATCTGGGGGGCACACTCCTCCCCCATGCTTGCCTGGGAGTTCATGCAGTGGTGGGAGCCACCCTTCCCCCAACCCTGAACCCCCCAAATAAGCTGCTTGTGGCTCTGTCCCATCCCCCTTCCAGGCTGGGCAGTGCCTGTTGGCACCCCTCTGCTTTGGCACCTGGGGCATAAATTACATCAAAGGCATGGCAGGGAAGAAATTTAACATCATGTAGGCAGACCGAGTGACCTAGTCCAGGCTGCACCCTGTCGCCACCAGTAGGGCGGAGATCCCTGGGTCAGAGTCTCAAAACGTATAGTACCTACAGCTGGTGCAGTCAGTCAGAAGCCTGTTTGAGATTATTTTGAGAATCAAACAGGGACTTATCCATACTAGCTCCTAGACACAGTAATGCCAACTCTCACAAAATTATTGCGAGGGTTGCAATTTCTAAGTAAAATTAAGTCTGACTCATGATCATGTGATAGAACTCTCAGATCTTGGTATTTCTTTTGTTCTGGTGTGTCTCATGTGAGACCTGTACAGCCTTCTGGGGCTGGGCTGAGTGGGGGCAAAGTTTGGGGTGGGCCTGAGGTGGAGTCCAACTGGGCTGGAACTGGCTGCCAAGTCCCCAGGAGCTTGGGCGGGAGTGGAGCCCAGATGAAGCCTAGCCATGCGTATGTGTGTTGTGAGGGGGTGGGGGGGAGGAATGCAGGCATCCCTGCCAGGTCAGCATCAAGCAGGAAGAAGTGACAGAAGACCTTGTCATATCATTGTTTCCTACTACTGCTCCAGAAAGTTTTTAGTATTTCCATATCATGGTCTCTTCTGTTAGAGAGTAAATTAGTCTTGTATTCATAATTAGCCAGACTTTTAATATTTTAATTGGACATGATAAATATGTTTTGTAATATACGCTGTAGAAAACCATGGGGGTTTGGCTAACTTCTACTGAATCAGGGACCAATTAGAAGTTCTTTCTTTTCTCCAAAGAAAACAAAAAACCTATAAATTAACTTGCATCCAAAAATGCAAAGTGAAACTGTCAAAAATTATTAAATATTATTGTGACATGAGGCTGCCTTTGGGGCCTTTCAAAACAGCAGCCCACCCACCTGTCTAGGGCAGTCCTCCCATCTGCCTCACCTTTGATGTAATTAATTAGAAGTTGTTTACCAGGTGGGAGACTGCCCTTTTAATGCTCGATGCCAAGGGCATAATACATTACTCCAACCTCTGCTCATACTGTGTCCCATGCCTCACCAATGGCATATGAATAGTTGACTCTCTCAGTTCTTTCTAGGGGCCAAACTCCACCCCTACGCTAGGGTCTTTTCCATGTCCCTGTGTGTTGCGCCCTTCTGATGCTGGGCCCCCTGACCCCTGTATCTGCTATGCCCTTCTGGTCCTGGGCTCACTAGCCCCCAACCTCTGTGCCCTCTGGTGTTGGACCCTTCAATCCAGTGTCTCCAAGCCCCTCTGGCATTAGGCCCTCCGATCCCTGTATCTACTTTGTCCTTCTAGCACTGGGATTACTGGCCCCCCATTCTCTGTGCCCCTCTGGTACCAGGCCCTCTGGCCCAGTGTCTCTGCACCCTTATGGCACCAGGCCCTCCAGCCCATATAGCTGTGCCACTCTTGGCACTAACAAGGCCTCCACCTCCCTTATAGCCTTGTCTGCAAACCACTGGTTCAAATAACAACGCAAACTTAAGCCCCTGGACTATAACATAACACTAACAATAAAGACTGTATTATGCCCCTTTAAGAAGGCAAAACTCCCGCCCTAGTATAGTGTGTCTTTTAGTCCTGGGTGCCTTGTAGGCTCCTAAAGCCTTAGTCCTTATAGGCAGCAAAGCAGGAAACCGAAGGTCTTTGGGTAGCTCTCTAAGGCCATGCTCCTTCCCTTGGCTGCTAGCTCCAGCCCGGAGCTTATATATATCCCTGAGCCCTGCCTCCTTACTGTCATCTGGCCACCTGCAGGTGCTGGCCAATTATCCCATTAGGCTGTTGTTCAGGAAATCTGCAGCTATGCAGCTCTGCTTAGCCTGCAGGGCTCCCTGGCCAGGCAGCTTCTACCCATAAAGATTCAGGTGCATCTTACACTTGGAATTCCTGAGGCAGCTCTCAGAGGTTGTACAGACTAGGGATGTGGTTGTCATGGGGGAATTAAACTACCCTGACACCTGCTGGGAGGAGCAGTCAGCCAAATTCAACCATTCACGTAGGTTCTTAACCTGCGTGCAGGACCTTCACCTAATGCAGGAGGTATCCAGTCCCACTAGGCTGAATGCCTTACTGGACTTGGTGTTGGCTGTAGGGGAGCTGCAGATTCGTGGTCACCTTGGAGACAGTGACCACCAATCAATCGAATTCACCATACAGCATAGGGTGGGTAAGATAACTAGTAGGGTGGAAGTGCTTGACTTTAGGAAGGCTAACTTCAGTGTGCTTAGGAGTCTAGTCAATGACACGCTGCAGGAGAAGAGTATTGGCGAGATGGGAGTCCAGGAAGGGTGGTTGTTCTTAAAGGAAGCGATCCTTTGGGCACAGAGGGAGACTATCCCAGTATGAGGGAAAAGGGGGAAGGAGCCAAAAATCTTCCTTGGCTAAACAGGGAAATCCAGGGGAGCATAAGGGCAAAAAAGAAGGCATATAGGTGGTGGAAGCAGGGGGAAGCTACCAAGGAGGAGTTATACCTACTTGGCCCGCACTTGCAGGGAGACAGTTAGAAAGGCCAAAGCAACTACAGAGCTGAGGCTGGCAACACGAATTAAGGAAAACAAAAAGTCTTTTTTAGGGAGTAAAAGGAAGGCACAGGGCAGCATAGGACCCCTGCTGAACAAGGAGGAGCAATTAGTGACAGACGGGGGAGACAAGGCTGAGCTATTCAATGAGTTTTTTGCCTCAGTGTTCCTGAACAGGGCTCAAGATAAATCTCCTAATGGGGTCTTAGATGGGGATCAGAAGGACATCAGCCTACCAATTGTCGACGCTGACTTGGTGCAGAGTCACTTGGATGGACTGGATGTGTTCAAGTCAGCAGGCCTGAATGAGCTGCATCTGAGGGTACTGAAGGAATTGGCCGGTGTGATAGCAGAACCACTGGCACGGCTGTTTGAGCACTCATGATGCTCAGATCAGGTCCTGGAGGACTGGAAAAGGGCCAATGTGGTCCCTATTTTCAAGATGGGAAGGAAGGAGGATCTGAGTAATTATAGGCCAGTCAGTCTCACCTAACAAAATGCTGAGACGCAGGAGTAGAGGTGGATGTCGTTTTCTTGGACTTTATCAAGACGTTTGATACGGTATCTCATCCTATTCTCATAAATTAAGAGGCTGTGACATGGATGTTTACATGGTCTGGTGGGTGGGAAATTGGCTTAGCAGTCTCACCCAGAGAGTGGTAGTAGACGCGTCGGTATTGACCTGGAAGTGGGTAGTGGGGTCCCGCAGGTTTGGTCCTTGGACCCGTACTCTTCAACATCATCATCAGTGACTTGGATGTGGGTGTGAAGTGTACTCTCTCCAAGTTTGAGGATGATACTAAATTGTGGGGCGAAGTGCATACTCCAGAGGGTAGGGAATGATTGCAGGCAGACCTGGACAGGTTAAAATGTGGACAGTACAGAATAGGATGCAGTACAACAAGGACAAGTGCAGAGTACTGCACCTAGGGTGCAAAAATATCCAGCACACCTACTGGCTGGGAAGTGACCCTATCAGCAGCACAGAAGCAGAAAGGGATCTCGGAGTCATAGTGGACTCCAAGATGAACATGAGTTGTCAGTGTGATGAAACCATCAGTAAAGCTAACTGCACTTCATGCATCAGCAGATAGACATGGATTCATAGACATTAGGCCTGGAAGGGACCTTGCAAGATCATTTGGACTTGTTATCATTTGGCCCCCACTTAATTATTCCCAGTATAAAGCACAGAATTTCTAATTCACTTATAAGCACTGTGACTTAGCATGCTAAGTAAAAATACTATCCAAGGAGCGTAAGTGGAAACACTTTTTTCCTGGTCAGGGAGAACATTAAGTTAGAAAAAAAAGGTAATGCTTACATCAATTAAATAAATATGGGCTTTGTGCCTGCTAGGCAAAGTTGGAAAACCCCTAAGTAACTCCAGACAATTAGACCTACATCAATGAAAAAAATAAGAGCTAGAGCTGTGACTTCCTTGTCTTATTAAAGTTACTTCATTCAACAAGAAAAAAACCAGAACATCTTGTACAAATTCAAGTAATCTGTGAATGAAGCCAAACAGCAATACATTTTGTGAAGAAATTTATGATTGAGGCAGCCGCACACTTGGTTCTTCCAATTTTATCCGAATGAATTTCCATTTACAACAGTTACAAACAGAAATATTTAGCTATCTGGAATTTCCCTGAGCTCTGTCTGTCAGTGGACTGCCAGGAAATTAATGCTAATTTGTAGGATTAGCCCAGGATAAGAGATTAGATGACAATTTCTGAGTTAAATAGATGCATTCTATCTTGGAATTAGTTTTTTCCTAATTCACCAGCCAATACTTTGTTTTGCAGATCAGTTCTAGAAAATAAGAGAAAATTATTTTTAAGTTCTGAAGTTCATATTTCTGAAGGCAGCAATTGTATTAGAGCTATGTACTTGGGTTAACATGCCTGCATATAATGAGGAATACGGAGTGATTCTTAGCATACGATTCACAACCTACCACTAGATGTCACATCTGCCAATCAAAAATTATGTGCCCCTCAAACTTCAGTCCTTCTTTGATCATACTTTGGAGAGAGAGAAACAACCAAACAAACAGGTACTGTTCAGCTCTATTGAAGAGAGACAGCATGGAGTTCTAGTGAAGTAACTAGCTCTTCCAAGAAGAAAGAGTAATGTAGAATAGATACAGATATGCACAGTAGATTCCTCACCTTAAAGACAAACTGGGTCTACAATGTTATAAATAAAAATAATCAAGCCCTGTATTAAGCAAGGTTAATTTTTCAACTATAATAAAGAACTAGCATAGTAATCAACTCAAAATGCATTTTGTGAAAGACTGAATGGGCATGGAAACTGGATACTCGCACATAACCCAGAGCCATTCTAGAGGTTGGGGTTAATGCACATTTATAGGGCAGCCTTGGAAAGTTTGCCTTGCTGCCACTAATTTTATAACTGCATTATGGATAAATACAAGGTTTCCTTTTCCAGGGGTGTCGATTTGGTGCCATGTAGTGAAATATACAAAACCAAACCAAACAAAACAAAACAGCAAGTGAATGTTGCAGTATCAGGAAATATGCTATTGTGTAATACATTGGTGGTTGTTTACAAAGATAAAGAGCACCAGGAAGAAGAATAAAAAGATCCACCAGTAACATCTAAACTGTTTCTACACTGAAGCAAGACCCCTTTGGCCAATGTATTCCCTGAAAAGAGGAAGACAAGACAAGTCCTCAGTCCCTATCCTGGTGCAGTTTCTTATTAAACAATCTTACTACTTCCAAATAAAATCCTTAGGTAGCATCCTATAGGGATGACTGGGTATGTTAGCATCCATTCGAGTAGTTTACATGCATTTGGTAAACATTCTTATAACATTCTATAGATTATATTATACATGAATAAAATATGAACACTTATTGGGAAATATAAATTTTCCACCTAAATTAGCTTTCTTGGCTTTTTAATAAAGCACATTAAATGCTATTTTAAAAAGGTGGAATAAACAAGCATTCATTCCAGCTTGCTCCTACTGGAAAATCATGCATAAACGAGCTCAAAACAATGTAAAAACATCTTTAACACAATATTGTGTGTTCTTTCTTTCATGAAAAATGTAATAAAGACTATATATTGAATTAAGATTTTATCAAAATATGAAGTTGACAAAAAGCATGACTTACACATTACTAAGTTCCTAGTGGCCATGTCTATACAAGATGCTTCAAATGCATTAGACTAAGTCTATTGCTCATTAGCATGGTGGGCAAAGCCCATGTTAATGCACAGTAGATTTAGTCTAATAGCTTATCATTACTTAAAAAGCATTCATCTGTGCTAATGTTCAGCAGTACCAATTATGGCACATTAAGTTAATACCTGTGGGCACTTACACACATGCAAAGAGTCTGCTCTGACATGCTAAAAAGCCAGTGTGTTGGAGCAGACTTGATTAATCAAGTTTGCTTGAGTACGTAAATTAACACATGCTGACAGCCTTGCGCATCATGTGTACCAGTGGCTCAGTGCACATTAATGTTGAGAAGATGGCAGCAATGCACTTTGAACTAAAACACGTTGATGTGCTTTAGTTCAAAGCTCACTGCTGCCATTTTCTCAGCACTGTTGTGCACTGTGCCACTTATACACCTGTTCCCAATGCTGTGTTGGGCGCTTTTAATCAGTACAGCTTGTTAATTAAGAGTGCCTGGTGCTGTGTCAGAATAACGTGAAAAAATGCCCTGTAATAACAGGTACTCAACTGAATGTATTGTAATTACAGCACATGAATAAATGTGTAGAAGCACCTAGTAAGTACTGCAAACATCCAGTGTAAGCCATTTTCTAGTCCCATAAGAAGTCTTACTGCAATCTGTCTGTACAAGGATATGCCTACTGAGAGTCTCCTGCACGAGCTAAATTCTGAAGTCAGTAGTTGTTATATAATATATAGGCAATCGCAGTAAAATGGTTTTCATCCAAGTTTTCATCCTTAGCCTTTTTCAAGTAGTGTAGTGACTGCCTGCAAAAAGAGCATTAAACACTGGTTTTAAGAGATAATTTGCAATGGGTATTTCTACACTGAAACCAAATCACTGAAAATGATGTGGAAAAAATGTACTGCAGCGTAGATAAGATTACACACTGAATCTCTTCCACAGAGGATAAAAAATATATTCATAGTGCCAAAGTATAGAAGATAAAGATGTAGAGGAATGCTGACATCAGAAACATGCAGTGGAAGCTGAAAATCTGCCTGAAAAAGTGTTTTATAGGATTCCTACAATTTGTATTTGATCAAGATGAAGGATATGTGAAAGTGTTGGTGACAGTATATTGTACTAGATGTCTAAGTGGTGACCTTCAACTAGGTGAGACTGAGATGCAGAGCCAAGTAGAATATAGAAGTGGGTAGTTGTATATAAACATTTCTTTAAAAAGAATGTGTCCCTTCCCAAATCCTTCATGACAGACTGATGCAAAGAAATGGTTTAGCTTCTTTATTATTCTTAATTGTTTCTATATTGCTTTGTAACTTGTGGGAGGTTAAGGTCTGTAGGTTGCTCTCCAAATTCCCCCCTGAGTCTCATGTTCCATTTAACAGGGTCTCTTATCCATCTGATACAAAAATCAGCTGCTGCTCCAGTTTCTCCATTTTTGGGGATGCAATTGAATTATTCCAGACTTATAAATATTGTTGTCTGCACAGGGCATACAGTATGAATTAAAAACAAACAGGAATCTTATCGGGGATAAAGCACAATGGCACATTTATTAGAACGTAAAACATACAACACAAAAAGAATAAAGAACAGTAAGGTTATCTGCTTCACTCATTCTCATACATACTCATTCATTCATTCATTCATTCATACAAAAAGAAACAAGCACACACACAGATAGTTAGACAGTCCTGCTAAGGTTAAGGTGTTACCAAGTTCTAAAGTCACTCGGGTCAGTCTGGTAGCCAGCTGGACTGACCACGAGGAATGGGGTCAGGTCTTGTTGAATGCACCCAGAACTCCTTCTTGCAGGTGGACAGACCCAAAGCCTTGTCTTTGTGTTCATTCTTTATAGTGAGATTGCTCAGACAAACCTATGGATTCCTCTGAGTTAGACGCGAAGGCCATCCTCCTTGTCCTGTTGGCAGGCTGGGTTTGGTAGGACGTGATCTTCTGGCTTTGCAGTCTGCAGTCATCACGGGGGTCGTTGCTTGTAGTCTTCAGCCACCAGGGTGAAGGCATGATTTAGTAGTTGGTAATCCTTACCTGCTGACTCGACATTGCTGCATCCTTTAACCATTAAACCACAGAAGGCTATTTTCACCTGCTGCAAGAGGACTGTCTTTCTTCACGTTGTCATATACATACATCATTCATTCTTTCTTTACCTATTTTCAAACATGCCAGACATACCACAGACCTTACATAAGCATTTTTCTTATCCTAAATTTAAGTTTTAAAATCACGAGTCCAATAGGTCATATATATTCATGCTAAGCAATAGGAAATTTAAAATAGATGGTTAATTCCAGAACAATGATGACTGATTAAAATATTATAAAAAGTAAATCATAACAAGATTAATTTTATCTTAATAGCTAAATAATTCATTATAAAAATAGCAATATAAGCAATTAAAGCAATTATAGCTACTGCAATACAACAATATTAAGCACCACATTTCAAGTTTACATTAGACAGATGTCATGGGTCTTCCCTCTTACCAATGTAACACCGTGTTGATGCTAGAAAATAGAGGAACTTCTAGAAATGCTCTCTCAAGGCGAGAAGCAACCTCCTGCTTTAGAATGTAATCTCCATCTGTTAAAAACAACCCGTTCAAAAACGTATTCAACTTCTTATTTAAACAAAATTAGATTGTTTGCTCTCACTACCCCTACTGGAAGATTGTTTCAGAACCTTTTTAAATTTTCAGCCTAATTTTATTCAAATTGAGTTTCCATGCATTTGTTCGTTTGACATCTTTATAAATATTGTATTTACCCAAAGACTAAAGTACCCTGAATTTAAAACAACGCCCCAATAATTATATTCTAAACATGAACAACTGAACTTCATTATAATTTTCCATGTATAGAATCTAATAATTGGATTGTCATTTTAAATTTATCCTCCCATTACTGTAACAAGAAAAGCAGTGGCAGGGAGGGCAGGCAGTAGGGCTTGACCCTTTCTCTTTGCCCTACCACACCTTGTCACCTGCTGCCTCTCTGCCCCCACCACACCTGCCCCATGTTAAATGGGGAAAAAGACCTCATCTTGGAATCAAGTAAATATAGTACTTTGGAGGCATGAAGCTCTGGGAGGAAGAAGAGCTATTTAAGCTGAAAGCCAGAGAACACTCTTTTTCCCTTTCTTCCTTCATTTTGCTAGGCTAAACAAGCCAAGCTCTTCAGGTCTCTCATGAAATAGCCTCTCCATGCCCTTCAAACTTTAAGAAGCCCTTCTCAGCATCTATTTTAGTTTGAGTTCACCTTTCTTGAACAGAGCAACAACAGGATATAATGAGAAAAACTTAATAATGATAACAAAAGAATACACTGAATTTCACATGAAATTTTACCAAACACCTTGTGCAGCAGCATTGCTATTTGTTATGACTATACCTGTGCAGCTTGCATCAGGAAATACCTTGCCAGATCCTAGGATGACATCTGTGTTTTTAGTCATGATAATCTTTTAACTAAATTAATAACTCCTGTCTCCTCCTTTCTTATCGCTGCTCTCAGTTGATAGAAAAAAATTTGTTTGCTGTTCCCAAGTACTTGACTTTGCTATACACTGTTGAATTTGTTCCCATTTCTGTCATCAAGACCACCTTTCCTTTGATATTTCAGTACCTCCCAAACACCCACTTGTGCAAATGTAACTGAACAAGATTAGTCTGAGTCTGAAGCCCCATCTTTGAATTTTATTAGTAGCCTCCTTTCAGTCAACCCACTACTGTTTACCTCTCAGTTCTTCACTCCTGCACTTTCACTTTTCCCTGATGAGCTCATCCTTCCTGGTCAGCTATTTTTTCCTCTCTCATGTCATCATTTTCAGGAAAGCAAACAAACTGCTGGAACTAGAAGTAGTTTGCAACACTTCTTCTTCCAGTTACTGATGCTGCCACAGTGCAGCATTAGAGGCAGAGTCCCCTAACTGCAGTTAACTTTAGCAGTGACACATACTCATAAATGTGCGCGTATGTGACCTCTCCCAAGTGAGAGACTACACTACACCTCATTTGGGACATAGCTTCCAGCTATTTTTGCTGGCAAGAGAATAGAAACAAAATTGTCACAGCACCCAGGCTATTTAACTCTGCCTCTCATCACAGCTAATTAGTATAACCACATTCATATGGCACTGGAAGGGGAAGCTAATTAGAGAGCCTGTGGGCAGCATCACCATTGCATGCATGTAGCTACACAGCTTTTAGTTCAGGGGGTAGCTACTGCAGCTACCACCTAACCCAGGAGGAGCATAACCTCCTTTACGTAGCTCCACCAATGTACTTTTTGGATGCCTCTTGCAAAAGCTCAATATGGGGATTCAAATAATAGAAGCCCTTAGATGGCATGATGATAGTCAGTACAGTGAAACAAGTGACAGAACCTGTGTAAGCCAGATTTCTATGGTCCCAACATGCCTTCCCACATGGGAAGCTCCACATATAAGATGAAAGCCTGTCTAAACTAGAACTTGTTTCTCAATCATATGCAATTAAACCTTTGATTGTACTGTATTAGGTTTGTTATTATCAGCCATGAAATTAGCCAGAGTTTGTCAGTGTTAGGGTGGGGCAAAATTTCACCGGATGTTTTGTTTCGATGCTGTTTTGACTCCTTTCGAGCTCAAAACAGCGAAATAGAAATGAAACGAAGGGCTTTGAAACAGAGGGCAGTCAAAATGTTCAGAGTTTCAAAGCTCAAGCGGGGCGTGCCTGCAGGGAAACAGAAAATAAGGAGATGGAGGGGGAAGAGAGGGGAAGAGTGGGGAAGGACCACTGGCAAAGTGTAGGGGGTGCACATGCATCCCCTCAGTGTGGCGCTGCATCCCCCGCAAAAAGGCACCAGAGACACTGCTGGGGGCACCTGCAGGCAATCGGTACTTGTCAGGCCCCTTCTCCCTTGCTGCTGACACCACCGTGTCTCCTGTGGGACCTCCCTGCTTACCGCCACCATGCTCTTGCTGCCACCAGTGCCACTGCCACCTTCAGGAGCTCAGCATGCCCCCCCAGCCTCTGAGGGCACACAGTGTTCATGGGAAGGACCGCTCTTATATTGGCTGTGTAGCTGGCCAGTGACTGTGATCTTTCCCTGAGGTCCCTTCCAATCCCAGTGCTCTCTGGAAGGGATGGAAAAACAGCATAAAAGGCAACATTGTTTGAACTGGCCTGCTTTCTGTCTGTGGGTCAGTTAATGCAGCTCAGGAGTGTTAGACAATGAAGGCTACTGCTACCGTTGATTTGAATGATTTCCTACTTGCTAGCCTAGCAAGTGGCATTCCATAATACCTTTTGCTTTCTTCTAGAAACTTTTATTTTATTATTATATTCATTGATTTACTCTTTTCAATTTTATAATTATATTGGATATTACACTATAAAATTTATACAGGAACACAGATACATTTATATATTTTTATAAAAACAAGACACTATGAAATACACCATGAAGCATGGTGGAAAGGCAGCTGGCAAGCCTTCAGGGAGGGATGGAAGAGGGGGTAGATGGAGAAGTGTAAGTTCCACCCCCCACCCAAACTGAGACGCAGCCTCTTTTCTACAACTAGTAGCGATGGAGGCTTCTAGAAGCAGCAAGGAGAGGGGAGCAGTGCCAGTGCCACTGCCTGTGCCTGAGACTGCATCCCCTCCAAGAACACCAGCCATAACCTGCCCCACCACCACTGTGACAGGGGGCAACTCTTGGGGCTGGGTCTCATGCCAGCCCACCCACCTGTGTCTTTGGGGCAGCCTGCCCCAGTCTCACCTGCCACGACTTTGCTGCTCTCAATAATGGGTGGTAAAATGCAGGAGACTGCCCATTACATGCCCTGATGCCAGGGGGTACTATCTGTGGCTCTGCCCTCCCCTACACTCGCAGATGGCATTTCAGTTCTTAAAGTCTCCAGCCCCACACTGAGCCCCAAAACACTCCAGTCTGGACCCCAACCAGATCCCTCCTATCAGGTGGCCTACTCTGCCCTCATTTGGAGCTGCCTAGCTCCCTGCACTCTTCCCCCTCTTGGGTGTGGTCTGCCCTGGGACCTTTGGCCACACAGGCCCTGGTCTCACCTCCAAGGCCAATCAGAACCCCAGGCCCTCAGTTCTGGGCGTACCTTGCGGTGGGCCCCTGGCCCTTTTGACCCTTCTGGCTTGGCATTTCCTAGGGGCTCCCATGCCACTAGGAGCCCCACCAGGCCACCCATCCCCAGCAGGGTGCAGTTTTAGGTCATGCCCAGGACCAAGAGTGTCCTAGCCGTCCCCATAAGCTCTTGCTCTTGGGTTGTTCCTGCTGCAGCTCAGCTAGGCAATGTTTCTGGCTCCACTGACAGCAGCAGATTGCAGCCTTTATATACTAGGTTCTCAAAATGGATGCCTGACCCAGCCCTTAAAGCGGCAGGCACCAACAGTGTCCTGTCACAACCACCATGACAACAAGCAGCAGCACCAGCATGAGTCTCCTCCACCCCCATTTGACTTCCAATGCTGAGCCTTCCAGTGCCAGAGGAAGATCTGGAGCTGGATCTGCATCTGATTCATAGATTCATAGATTCATAGATGTTAGGGTCGGAAGGGACCTCAATAGATCATCGAGTCCGACCCCCTGCATAAGCAGGAAAGAGTGCTGGGTCTAGATGGCCCCAGCTAGATACTCATCTAACCTCCTCTTGAAGACCCCCAGGGTAGGGGAGAGCACCACCTCCCTTGGGAGCCCATTCCAGACCTTGGCCACTCGAACTGTGAAGAAGTTCTTCCTAATGTCCAATCTAAATCTGCTCTCTGCTAGCTTGTGGCCATTGTTTCTTGTAACCCCCGGGGGCGCCTTGGTGAATAAATACTCACCAATTCCCTTCTGTGCCCCCGTGATGAACTTAAAGGCAGCCACAAGGTCGCCTCTCAACCTTCTCTTGCGGAGGCTGAAAAGGTCCAGTTTCTCTAGTCTCTCCTCATAGGGCTTTGTCTGCAGGCCCTTGACCATACGAGTTGCCCTTCTCTGGACCCTCTCCAGGTTATCTGCATCCTTCTTGAAGTGTGGCGCCCAGAATTGCATGCAGTACTCCAACTGCGGTCTGACCAGCGCCCTATAGAGGGGAAGTATCACCTCCTTGGACCTATTCGTCATGCATCTGCTGATGCACGATAAAGTGCCATTGGCTTTTCTGATGGCTTCGTCACACTGCCGACTCATGTTCACCTTGGAGTCCACTAGGACTCCAAGATCCCTTTCCACCTCTGTGCCACCCAGCAGGTCATTCCCTAGGCTGTAGGTGTGCTGGACATTTTTCCTCCCTAGGTGCAGCACTTTGCATTTCTCCTTGTTGAACTGCATCCTGTTGTTTTCTGCCCATTTGTCCAACCTATCCAGGTCTGCCTGCAGCTGTTCCCTGCCCTCCGGCGTGTCCACTTCTCCCCATAGCTTTGTGTCATCTGCAAACTTGGACAGAGTACATTTGACTCCCTCGTCCAAGTTGCTGATGAAGACATTAAAGAGTATCGGTCCAAGGACCGAGCCCTGCGGGACCCCACTGCCCACACCCTTCCAGGTCAAGACCGACCCATCCACCACGACTCTTTGGGTGCGACCCTCTAGCCAATTCGCCACCCACCGGACTGTGCAGTCATCCACATCACAGCCTCTTAGCTTGTTCACCAGTATGGGGTGGAATACTGTATCGAAGGCCTTCCTGAAGTCTAAGTATACGACATCCACCCCTCCTCCTGTGTCCAGGCGTTTCGTAACCTGGTCATAGAAAGAGACTAGATTGGTCAGGCACGATCTGCCCGCCACAAACCCGTGCTGGTTTCCCCTCAGCATAATTTGCCCTGCCGGGCTCTCACAAATGTGAGCCTTGATAATTTTTTCAAAGACTTTACCAAGGATGGAGGTGAGACTGACTGGCCTATAGTTGCCCGGGTCCTCCTTCCTCCCCGTTTTGAAAATGGGGACCACGTTAGCCCTTTTCCAGTCCTCCAGGACTTGGCCCGTGCGCTGAGTACCATAGTAAGGGAAATTCTGGGAAAGGAGGGGAAATCAGCTGAGTTTGTGCTCCACACCCCTAAAGTTTCCCCTAGAGCAAGGTCTCCTTCCCCAAAAGGCACTTCAGAGGAGGCTGAGGTAGAGGGTACAGAGGCAAGTGGCTCAGCTGAGTCCACTCCTGCTGTTGCTGTGCCTCTGCCTGCTGAAGAGGGGAAATTGCAGCATCCACACATGCACCTGCACCCCAGAAGCGAGTGGGTAGTATGGTCTGGGACCATTTTGAGCTGGCAGATGATCCCATGTATGCTATCTGTCTGCACTGCTGAGCCCAAACCAGCTGGGGCAGGGAAACAGAACACATGAGCACCACAGGGATGCTGATGCATCTCTGCAGCACCACCCCCTTGCCCTTGTTCCTTCTCAGCCTGGCATCAGCAGAAGCCTGCCCAAAGGGAAGTCCCCCTCTCTCTCCAAAGCTCCTATCCCCCCAAAGCAGAGGCAGACCACCCTAGAACAGTGGGGGAAAGGTGGACAGAAAGCAGGGTGTGTTGCAAGGGCGAGCGAGATCACCTAAAGCATTGTGGAGATTCTTGCTGTGGATGGCCAGCCCTTCCACTTAGCTGACTGGCCAGGGTTCAAGAAGCTCATGGTGCTCGTGGCTCCATCCTACCAAAGGCCCACATGCACCATCTTCAGCAGGATGGTGGTGCCCTACCTATATGAGGCATGCAGGGAGTACTTGAGGGAGGAGCTGCACAAGGAAGGTCCACAGGTGGCCTTACACTTCACCTTGGACATCTGGAGCAGCTGGGGTGGAGATCATGCCTACCTCTCCCTCACAGGGAACTGGTGCGACCAGTCAGGTCCTCGGTCGGATCACCTCCAAGCTGAGGTGATGGATGAGTCCCACATGGCAACACAGATCATGGGGGCCCTGAACTGCTTGGTGGAGGGGTGGCTTGCTGAGCAGGGTGAGTTCACCCACAGGTTCATGGTCACCAACAAGGTCAAGGCCGTCCATGATTCCAACTTTGTTGGCAACTGCTGTGTGGCACATAAGTTCCACCTTGTAGTCAGGGACACCTTGGAGTGGGGCAAGGCTATTGGTGATGGCTCCAGCACCACCAGCAAGCTCATTTCCAAATGCAGCAAGGTGGCAAACTACTTCCACTGGAGCATCAAAGGGGGCAACGTGCTGTGGGACCAACATGCAGAGCTGAACATCCCACAGCAAAAAATCATGAAGGATGTGGAGACTAGGTGGAACCCCACAGATCTGATGCTCGAGAGGCTGGTGGAGCAACAGAAGGCCATCCATGAGATGGCCTTGCTTGGGGAGATTGGGATAAGTGCCCCCCTTAACAGAGCTGGGTGGGATACCATCTCCCAGAACTTGGTGGTCCTCAAGCCTTTCCTCGAAGCCACTGAGACCCTCAGCACTGGCGATACCCTCCTTAGCCAGGTGATCTGTGTAGTGAGGGGAATTCAGAGGCAAATGGAGAGCATCCAGGGGATCAATGTTCCTGGCTGGGACAAGCTGCTGTCACCAGATGTCCGAACACTGGTGAGGTGGCAATCAGGAAATGGCTTGATCCTTTGTGGTCCAGTATGGTCCATGTGCTGGCTGCCATGTGTGATCTGAGGGTGAAGGGGAGTGTCAGCGTATGGAGCAGTAAGACCCTGTATCAGTGGACGGAGGTGCTGGTGAAGAGAGTCCGGGAGGCAGAAGGGCAGAGGCGGAGGGTCGTGCAAGAGGGGGATCCACTGTCCCATGCTAGCATGCCATCCACTAGCCAGTCTCCTCCTCCACTACAGGTGCTGCCAATGTGGGCCAAGGGCATGGTTTCCATGGTGGGGTCCAGAGGCACCAGACCCCATCATCAGGCAGGTAGTGCTCAGGCCATGGTGGCTGCCTACCTCGCTGAGGATGTGGAGCCACTGCTGTGTGACCCTTTGGCCTACTGGGCAAGCCACAGCCAGATGTGGCTGGATCTGGCCACAGTTGCCCAGGAACACCTGTCCTGTCCACCGATCAGTGTTTCGAGCAAGAGGGTGTTCAGCATTGCTGGGGATTCAGTGGCACCCCACCACATCTGTTTAGATCTTGGTTTGGTGGAGCAGCTGATGTTCCTCAAGGTGAACCTCCTGCCGCTAGGGTTCCTCAAGCTCCAGATGCAGATGGAGTGAGTGCCATCCTCCTCACTCTGTCCTCACCTATTTCCTTTTTTCATTTTTTAAAAGCCATTTAACGCCCTGCTTTCAGAGCTGGAGGGGGCACTCACTGCATCATCAGACAGCAGGGGAAGAACATGTCCCTGCTGAGCTACCATGCCAGAATGAACTTGGAGGTATGGACTGGGGCTACAGGGATGGAGAAGGCCCCAGTTCCTGGGCATGACCACTAGAACTGCACTCTGCTAGATTCGGGGAGGCCTGGTGGGACTACTGGCAGTGCAGCAGCACCAGGAAATGCCAGGACTGAGGATTCTCCTGGTGAAAAGTGGATAGGAGGCTCTAAACCTCCAGCTACCACATGCATGCACACAGTCCTGGCTGGGGAAAGCCAGTCCTGTCATGTCTTTGACAGGCCTGAGGTGTGCAGTAGAGTTTTAAGGCTCCAGGTGAGCTCAGCTTAGCTGCCTGGGATGTCAGCTTTTGGATTGAAAACCCGTTTGTCAGGCTGAGGAAGCATCTGCAGTTGGTGTGTGTGCTGTTCCTGGATGGAAGGAATAGTAAAGAAGCCAGAGGCTGACATGCAACGCAGGCAAGAAAGCCAGTCAGTGAAAATGGAAATGGAGGCATCAGGAGGTGAGGGACAGGCTGGGGTGAGGGAGGGGGAAAAGGGGATGTAGCAGCGCAGGTAAAAGTGCAGGGGTACCTGAGGAGTCAGATGTCCGTCAGGTTGTAGTGTGTCAGAATTCCAGTGTCTACATTGAATCCATAAGTTTCTGTACCTACTACCTAGGAGGGTGATGAAGACAAATTCATAGGCACAGCTGTGAAAAGTGGTTTGTAAATTCCCTTTCAGGATCAGGCCTGAGAGACTGGAGACAGTGTGGGTTTTTTGTGAGAAATGTACCCCCACAGATAGTTGGGTATTCTTGTCTTTGATAGATTCTGGTTTATAGTTTGTGGGAATCCTGGAGATCGTTGACAGGTTTTGTGGTTTGAGCTGTAGGAAGTTGGCTTCTGGTGATGAGTTTAGGTTAGCAAGGTTTGGTCCTTGTTTGAATTTACAAATCACTTTTCACAGCCAGGCCTATGGACTATACTTCACAGTTTCATAGTTTCATAGTTAGTAGGGTCGGAAGGGACCTGAGCAGATCATCAAGTCCGATCCCCTGCCATGGGCAGGAAAGAGTGCTGGGGTCAGATGACCCCAGCAAGGTGTCTATCTAGCCTCCTCTTAAAGACTCCCAGTGTAGGAGTGTGTTCCACTTGTCTTGGAAGTTGGTTCCAGATCCTAGCCACCCTGACTGTGAAGTAGTGCCTCCTGATATCCAGCCTGAATCTGCTCTCTGTCAGCTTATGGGCATTGTTCCTTGTTACTCCCAGTAGTGCTCGGGGGAACAGGGACTCTCCCATTGCCTGCTGGACTCCCTTGGCCAGTTTATAGACAGCCACCAGATTGCCTCTCAGCCTCAGGTTCAAATCCTGTAGGCTATCCTCATAGGACCTGCCCTGCTACCCCCTGATCATGCAAGTGGCCCTCCTCTGGACCCTCTTGATGTTGTCCACGTCCCTCCTGAAGTGTGGCGCCCAGAACTGCACTCAATACTCCAAATAGGGCCTGACCAAGGTTGCATAGAGGGGGAGGACCACCTCCTTGGACCTGCTTGTGATGTATCTGTGGATGCATGACAGGGTGCGGTTAGCCTTTCTGACTGTATCGCCACTTTGGCAGCCCACGTTCATCTTTGAGTCAATAATGACTCCAAGATCCTTTTCTGCCTCTGTGCTGGCAAGAGGGGAGTTCCCCAGCCTGTAGGTGTGCTGCTGGTTCTTCCTCCCCAGGTGCAATACCTTGCACTTGTCATTGTTGAAACCCATCCTATTCTTATCTGCCCACCTCTGTAACCTGTTCAGGTCTGATTGCAGCTTGTCCTTCACCTCTAGCGTGCCCACCTCCCCCCACATCTTAGTGTCATCTGCGAATTTGAACAAGGTGCTATTCACCCCCTCGTCCAAGTAGCTGATGAAGATGTTGAACTGTGCGGGCCCGAGGACTGAGCCTTGCAGAACCCCATTGCCCACATCCTTCCAGGTCGAAAAAGACCCATCCATCACCACTCTTCTGGGTATGGCCCTCCAGCCAATTGGTGACCCATCTGACCATGTAGGGATCGACACCATAGTCGCCTAATTTTTTAATGAGAATGGGGTGAGAGACAGTGTTGAAAGTTTTTCTAAAGTTCAGAAAGGCTATGTCCACCGCAACACCTGCATCCAAGGATTTAGTGACCTGATCATAGAGGGCCACCAGGTTGGTCTGAGAGGACCTGCCTCTGATGAACCCATGTTGGTTGCCCCTAAGCATACACTCCCCTGCTGGTCCCTCACAGATGCACTCCTGGGTAATTTTCTCAAAGAGCTTCCCCAGGACCGAGGTAAGACTAACAGGCCTATAGTTTCCTGGGTCCCCCCCTCCTCTCTTTTTTGAAAATGGGGACCACATTGGCCCTCTTCCAGTCCTCTGGCACCTCGTCAGAGCACCACAAGTGCTCCTAAAGCTGTGCCAGGGGACCTGCAATGACCTCTGTTAATTCTCTCAGCATTCTGTGGTGGAGATCATCAGGACCTGCTGATTTGGACAAATCCAGTCCCACCAGGAGGTCCCTGAGTAGGTCCACTCTGACCCTGGGCCTGGCTGCACCTCCCCTGGGATCGTCAGGGATCATGATGCAGGGGATGACCTGTTCCCTCCTCAGAAAAATGGAGGCAGACAAGTTGTTAAATAAGTTAGCTTTGATGTCTGGTGCGACCACCAGACTTCCTAGTATGTCCTGCAGAGGCCCTATGTTATCTGGAACCTTCTTTTTACCCCCTATATATTTAAAAAAGGACTTCTTATTGTCCTTGATCTGGGTTGCTAGTCCCAGTTCCATCTTCGCCTTATCCTTCCTAACAGCTCCCCTACAAACCCGAGCAATGGCTGTATAGTCCTCCTTGGTGATAGCCCCTCCCTTCCATTGGGTGTACGCCTCCTTTTTAGCCTTGAGACGCTCCTGGATGCTTTTTGTTAGCCAAGGGAGCTTTTGAGCAATCTTGCTCCCTTTGACTCTTGTTGGGATTGCCACCCATTGAGCTTGGAGGATTGTCTCCTTAAGGAACAACCACTCTTCTTGGACTTCCAACTTCCCTCCCCTCTGGGACCTCAGTCTCTCCTCAACTAATTTCCTTACCTCATTGAAATCCACCCTTTTGAAGTCCAGGGTTACTGTCTTGCTGCAGGCCTTTGCCACCCTGCACTGGATGGTGAATTCCAGTAGGCGATGATCACTGTCGCTCAGGTGATCGAGCACCCGCAGTCCCCCCCACCAGGTCATTGCCTGTGGCCAGGACCAGGTCTAACAAGGCATTTCCCTTGGTGGGACTGTGCACCTCCTGGGTTAGATGGAGGTCTTGTAACATGGCTAGGAACCTACGTGAGCAATCAGACCTGGCTGACTGCTCTTCCCAGCAGATGTTTGGATAGTTTAGGTCCCCCATGATGACCACATCCTTTGACCTAACTGCCTTTGTGAGCTGACCTGAGAATTCCCAGTCAAGTTCTTCCCCCTGGCTGGATGGTCTGTAGTAAACCCCCACTGTTAAGTCCCTTTTCCCCCAACCACCTTGTAATCTGACCCAGAGTACTACAGTCTGCCTCTCCTCTGACCCAGTGCTGCTCATTGAGGATCTGAATTGCTTTTTGACATAGACCGCCATGCCTCCACCTTTCCTCCCTGTTCTATCCCTCCTGTACAGCCTATAGCCCTTGATGTTCGCTGCCTAGTCATGTGTTGGATCCCACCACGTTTTGGTGAGCCCCACTATGTCTGGGTTTGTGTTAGCTATCAGGAGGGCAAGTTCCTCCTGCATGTTCCCCATACTATGAGCATTGATGCATAGGCATTTAAGGCCTCCTGAAGGTGAATGCCCCGTGTCCCTAACCCCAGGACTATTTGGGCCCCTGTCACTTACCTGGGTATTTCGTGTGCTCGTCGTCAGTCTTGGCTGGGCTGTACTTGTGGGTGACTCATGGTTTGGTGTTCCAATGCTCCTTCTGACCTCATTCTCCCCTTCCCCCAACAAGCCTATTTTAAAGCCCACCGGAGGAGATCAGCCAACCTGAAAGAGAACACATGCTTACCTTTGGGGGACAGATAAAGCCCATCCCACCCTAGCATGTCTCTTGTCTGGAAGCATGGGTCATGATCAAGGAAGCCGAAGCCCGCCTCGAGACACCAGTTCCGAAGCCGCAAGTTGACCTCTCTGATGCAGTTCTCATGGCATCATCCCCATTCTCTCACTGGAAGGATAGAAGAAAAGACCACCTGTGCCCCTGTCTCCTTCAGCTTGCCCCCACAGCTTGGTAGTCCTTCATCAGGCAATCTGGGCTTTTCCTGGCCACATCATTCGTGCCCACATGAATTAATACCATGGGGTAGTAATCCATGGGCTGAATATTGGCCAGGATACTCTCTGTCACATCCTAAATCCTTGCTCTGGGTAGGCAGGACACCTCACGTGTCAAAGGATCCCGGCGACAGATGGAACCCTCCGTACCTCTCAGAATGGAGTCCCCTATGACGAGCACTCAGCATCTCTTCTTCCAGGTCAACTTGTCTCCTTCAGCCTGCTCCATGCGTTGAGTGGTCTCCTCTCCAGGGTTATCCTCTTCTCCTTCCTCCTCCAATGATGCCAGGGCCTCATACCTGTTCTCCAGCTGGACTGGGGGAACTGGTAGGGCACCATGGTGAGCTGCCCTGGCTTTGGAGGGAACCTTCTGCCAGCTCGCTTGGGAGGGCACCTCCCGGGGTGCTTCTCCCTTTGGTGCCTGGCCCTACAGGGAAAGGAAATAACTATCAATTTCATCCTCCACTTCTCTGATCCCCCTCAGCCTGCTAACCTCCTCCTGGAGCTCCCTCACCTGCACCTCCAAGGCCCTAAGACGGGCACCTGCAGGACAGGTGTGGGGGCCACCCACCCTGCCCCCCCAGTCCTGCTGGGCATCCCCCGCAGGCCTAGGGGGAGTGTGATGCCAGCTCCCCCATGGACTCCGTTTGGGTGGAGACCTCAGAGAAGTCCTGGGTAGGTGGCACCAGCTGGGCAGGGGCCCTAATAGCACTCTGCATCAACACCATTTTTATTTATTTATTGTGTGGTGCCTTAGCCTTACCCTTGCTGAAGACCATCTCCTGACCCTTCCTGCTTGTCTGCCTGCGCGAACTCGCTGTGTTCACGTGCATGGCTCAGGAGCATGGCTCCCTGCTGGCTCGGCTAAAAGGAGTCCGGGGGGCTTCCCCTTCAGCTCCAGGTCAGCTGCGCTGGCTCCCTCTGCCCCACTTACCTTAGGGGGATCAGCTGCTGCTGCCCCCACTGCTGCCTCTGCCGCTGACTCTGGTCAGATAAGGGGGCACACGTGTGTACAGGGATGCACGTGTGCCCAGCTCACTCTTTTCTGCTCCGCTCCTGGCCCCCGAGTGCTGGGGGCTGCGTCTAACTGTGGCTTTTAAAGGCCGTGGTTTGAATTTCCCGCCACTGCCCCAAAAGCCAATCAGGCACCCTGGGCTTCCTGGAAGTGCCTACCGGGAGTCCTGCACCTATTTTCCCCTGCTGGGGGGATCCAGTGGCGCTGGTGTCCTCACCCCCAAGGGTTGGCCCTGGGGGGGGTGCTCTCTAGCTTGGGGGGGGGGACAATCCCCCCTAGCTCACCCCCTGTTTGCATGCTCTGTTCGCGCACACAGCTCAGGAGCACGGCTCCCTGATGGCTTGGCTAAAAGGAGTCCTGGGGGCTTCCCCTCCAGCTCCAGTTCAGCTGCACCGGCTCCCTCTGCCCCACTTACCTTAGGGGGATCAGCTGCTGCTGCCCCCACTGCTGCCTCCGCTGCTGTTTCCACTGCTGCCTCCAGTCAGCTAATGGGGCACACGTGTGTACAGGGATGCACATGTGCCCAGCTCACTCTTTTCCGCTCCACTCCTGGCCCCTTCATCAGCCTTCTAGGTACAGAAACTCATGGACTCAATAAAGACGTTGGATCTATGACACATTATAACCTGTCAGACATCTGACTTCCCAGGTACCCCTCCACTTTTACCTGCACTGGTACATCCCACTTCCTCCCCCACCCCAGCCTGTCCCTCAACCCCTGATGCCTCCATTTCTATTTTCACTGACTGACTTTCTTGCCTGCATTGCATGCCAGCCTCTTGTTTCTTTACTATTCCTTCCATCCAGGAACAGCACACACATGCACCAACTGCAGGTGCTCTCTCAGCCGGACAAAGGGTTTTTCAATCTGAACGCTTGCTATGATATATTTTTGTAACTATTCAGTTGGTCTGCTAAAAGATACCAGATTAGATTGACCCAAAGGAAAGGACCTTGTCTGCCAGTGCCATGTCCTTAGGTCAACAACCCTAGCACCTCACCAGAAGGACGCAGGCATTGGTGATGTGTAGGGGGTGCACGTGGGTGCACATGCACCCCCTGAGGTTGGCCGTGCACCCCCTAGAGACACCAGCAGTGAAACCCGAAGTGCTGGTGGAAGTGCACTTCTGGTTTTGCCGCTGGTGATTTTGGGCTTGGTGGTCAGCTGCTGGGGGACCCTCCTCCCCCCTGGTCAGCAATTGGCCACTAGGGGACCCCCCCAGTTGGCAATCAGCCACTGGGGGACCCCCCCCCAGTTGGTGATCTGGTGCCCCTCCAGACTTGGGAGGCACCAATCGCCATGGACACACGGCCCTGGGCACATCTGATGAAGCGTTTTTCAACCCGAAAGCTTGCTAGGATATATTTCTCCAACTATTCAGTTGGTCTACTAAAAGATACCAGATTGACCCAAAGAACCTTGTTTGCCAGTGCGATGTCCTTAGACCAACACAGCTACAACCTACATCGCTAGCACTTGTCCCCAGTCAGTTGACCAGAAGGATGCAGGGCCCTGGGCACATCTAAGCCCCAGGGCTGGGGCTGGCAGGGAGAGTTCTCTGACAACTGATGGAGAAGAAGCTCCTGCAGGAGCGGAAAGAAATGCTCTGTCACAGTTTGGCTGTCGGAGATGCTGCTGATGCTACTGCGCTAGTGCTCACTAAGTTATTTTATTACCTGTTGTCATTTAAAGTGGTGGGCTGAGGCTGTAGGGGAGGAGGAGACATCCTTGGGGCACACTACTGTGTTGTATAGAGGCCCCAGCGCCAGTGAGGGCACACCTTAGCGCACACACAGTGTCACCCATATCATGAGTTTTGCTTTTCAGCAGCCTGAGGTGCAGTTTCCTAGAAACCCCTGCACCTATCTCCTTGAAAACTGGCAGGCTTTGTGGCCTCAGAAGGGGCAGATTTCAAGGAGTTTTCACCCCACTGTGCCTTGACACACACACATGACATGAGTTTTGCTTTCAAGGCTTTGAGGTGCAGTTTCCTAGAAACCCCCACACCTATCTCCTTGAAGCTTGACTGGGTTCATGGCCTCAGAAAGGACTACCATCTCTGCACGTTTCATGCAATAGATGACAAAGTTATAGGCAGTATTGTGCTTCCCCATTATAGCCTATAGACGAAACGTTGAAACAGCATCGAAACAGCGAAACAGTGTTGACAAAACAAAATGGAACAGTGACTGAAATGGAATGAAACTCCAAATGAAACACTGTCCCATCGAAATGTCAAAATGGAACAGTGCTGTTTTGCGCAGCCCTAGTCAGTATCCGAGCCAATCCTACAGCTCTGGGCTAGGCTGCTACCCAGCACAAAATGGGGACCAGTTTTGCAAACGGGTGATGAAAGTGTTGTTTCAATGATATAGTACCACAATATGGATTTTAGAAAGTACAGGACAGTTGGTCATTTTATTGATAAATGTTGACTGTTTGTCCTGAACACAAAAGACAAGAAGCTTACCAAAATAGTTCTCCAGGCTGCTCCTAAAGGAAATACTTTAGTAAAGTCTAGATGTTAAACTTTTTGTGGGCTGAGGAAGGAAGGGAAGATAAAAATAATACAAATAATTAATCATCAGCTATCAGGGAGAGACCAGTTCAGTCAAGTATGATCTACCTTAGGTAAACCCACATTGTATTTTCCCTATTTTTCTTTAATTATCCCAAGATTTTCACTTTTTTCCTGCAAAATGCATGACAAAGACTTATGTGCTATTAAGACTTTTTAAATTCACTCTTAAGGACTTTTGAACACCGTTCAAATCAGGCCTTCAGTCTCAGACTTCTTTAGGTGAACACTCTTCTCTTTAATTTCCCTTTAAATCTCACTTACCAGACTTAACTGAGTAGACTCCCTTTTTCTATAAAGCACTCCTCCAGCATGATGCCTGGTAACCCAATTCAAACACTGGCCCATACCCAAAACTATCACCTGGGATGCTGATAACTAGACACAGATGCATCTGAGACTAGCTTTATTTAAAAGGTGGCCCAACCTGTGATAGACACTCTGTGTCTGATTGATGTACTTGTTGTACTGTTGTATTAGCCATATTTATTAACGCTATATTTTTTTCTGTATTACATTAGTGCTAGAGGCTAATATAGGATCTTGATATGCAAATTTTTTGAAAAATATAAGATGACAGCTACTTCTACTTATCCCTGATACATCCTTTTAGAAAGATATCTCCTTACTTTTAAAAATGTTTTTCTCCTGTGTGTGAATAAAACATGAGACTCAAACCACAAGAGAAGCTTCTACAATAACAGTCTTACAACTAAAATTGATCAAGGTCCCAAACAGTTTATACACACTCTTGTACCTTTATCTGAGTCCCACTGACTTTACCAAATGTAGAAAATGCAGGATTCAGCGTGACCTAGACAAATTGGAGGATTGGGCCAAAAGGAATCTTATGAGGATCAACAAGGACAACACAAAGTCTTGCACTTAGGACAGAACAATCCCATGCACCAGTACAGGCTGGGGGCTGACTGGCTGGGCAGCAGCTCTGCAGAAAAGGAGCTGAGTGTTACAGTGGACAATGAGCTGAATATGAGCCAGCAGTGTGCCCTTGTTGCCAAGAAGGTTAACAGCACACTGGGCTGCACTGCTAGGTGTGTCGCCAGTAGATCGAAGGAAGTGATTCAGCACTGGTGAGGCCACATGCAGAGTACTGTGTTCAGTTTTGGGACCCCCACTACAGAAAGGATGTGGACAAATTAGAGAGAGTCCAGTGGAGGATGACAAAAGTACTGAGGTGGCTGGGGGACATGCTTTATGAGGAAAGACTGAGGGAATTGGGCTTATTTAGTCTAGAGAAGAGGAGACTGAGAAGGGACTTAAGAGCAGCCTTCAACTACCTGAAGCGAGGTTCGAAAGGGGATGGAGCTAGGCAGTTCTCAGTGGTGGCAGATGACAGAAGAAGGGGCAATGGTCTCAAGTTGCAGCGAGGGAAGTTGAGGTTAGATATTAGGAAGAATGTTCTCACTAGGAGGGTAGTAAAACACTGGAATAGGTTACCCAGAGAAGAGGTGGAATCTCCCTCCTTGGAGGTTTTTAAAACCTAGCCACACAAAGCTTTGGCTGGGATGATCTAGTTGGGGCTGGTCCTGCTTTGAGCAGGGGATTGGACTAGATGACCTCCTGAGGTCCCTTCCAACAGTAACTTTCTATGATTCTATGAATTCTTTCATGAATTGGACAACAAAAAGCCAAGAAAGAACAGCTGTATGTTTTCCAGGGGTAAGAAAAGCTGACATAGTTACAAATTAGTTCGAGGGCCTAACACAACACTCATGTTGAATGATACCATGCTCGGAAACGGTGATTTTCAACTTTTTTTCATTTGTGGACCCTTAAAAAATTCTGACTGGAGGTGTGGACCCCTTTGACTTGTAAGTGGGGGTATTCACCTACTTTTGAGTGATCACTGTCATCTTTCACAAACCGCTTAAACATAGGGGTTGAAACCCCTTAAACCCAGGGGGTCTGCAGACCACAGTTTGAAAAGCAGTGCTAAAAAAACAATGCTGTAGATTTCAAGCAATCCAGCTGAAATTGATATCACTGGACACTGAGTAAGGGTAGCAGAATTGGGGCCTATCTGATGCTTTCTAATAAATGCAATAGGAATGTGAAATATATTGATAGTATCACTTTGTGCCTCAATTGAGGCCATAATCCAGCAATTGTGAAATCACTGGCTCACTGCCATGATCAACTGCCATGGAACAGTTGCATTCCAGAGTTCACTGGTCTCCTCAAAAGGGTCACTTGCCATGAAGTATTTTTCCTCTTCTTTCATAATCACTCCTCTAGAAAAGATCAGGTTACCTTCTGAAAGAAAACACGTTCATATTCTTTATTCTGCTTTTGCTTTCTTAAGACCCTTGTCCCTTTCACATGGTATGTCCTCTTGCTTGCTTTGGGGCTTGAGGAATGCTTGAACCTCCATGCTATTGTTCTGTTGGCTACAAATGTCCAACTGGGGATCCTTAAAACTCTGGTTTATTAGGCAGATTGAAACACTGTAATGAAGTCAAATCATAACCTTGGAGCTGGTCCCCTTACATGCACACACATGCACACACACAGTAGCAAGCTACAAATGTTTGGGGGGGGGGGGGCACCAGAGTTGGGTATACTTATCCCACAAGCACTGGAGTCTGCCATCGATGGCCAGTCGAGGCTTCTTCCAGGGTGGTGGTATCTTCCAGAAGGGGGTCGCCAGCTGGTCCTTCTGGCTGGACAGGTCGGGTGCTGGTCAAGTTGGAGATCAAGAGGGCGCCACTGATGGTCACTTTTCACTGCTTTTTATCTGTCCTTGGCAGACTTTGGTGACTCCCCAGTTTTCAGGTGTGCCCAATCTAGGGGATGTTGACCCTTGTGGGACTTCCCCCTCTGTGGCTATTGGATGGCATCTGTCAGCCCCAGAGGTCATCTGCATGTACATGCAGGTTTGGGAGTCCGTTGATGAATTTTGAATAGGGCTCTGGGAGTGGTCGATCTGGAGATATTCAGCCCCAAAAGTTGGTCCCCAGGGTTGATTAACTCAGAACAGGGCTTCTAGCCCGTGAACAGTGAAGTTTCGAGAATTTCTGGTGGCTACATTGTTTTCTATTGATTTCTTTCTTGGTTGATCTGTGGTTTCCCTAGGTGTTAATTGGTGCTTGTTACTGAAGCCTGGTACTGTGTTAGGCAGACAAGGTTCCTTGGCTGAATCTGATATCTTTTATTAGACCAACCCAAATAGTTGGAGAATAGTTATTAAGCAAGCTTTCGGGTTTAAAAACCCTTCATCTACACCCTGGTACTGTGTTAGGCATTCAATCACTTTCACTTGTTCTTTCAGGGGCCTGCCTGATACAGGGGGAAGCAGGGGTTTGATTCCTGCCCTTGTTAACATTGTTACAGTGTATAACTTACTTCTGAAACTAAAACACATTTAGTTAAAAGGTGAAGAATATAAAATATAAGCTACAAGAGTAATGCCATGAAACACAAATAGATAAAAATACCAAAATACAAGGGGAGATACAAAATGCACATATACAAACTTTAAAACACAATTCCTTATCTTACAGTGAAAGAAAGGAAGGAAGAAAAGGTAGAAGAGGAAAAACATATCCAAGGAGGGGAGAGCAACTGCAGGCAAGAGGAAAAGGGGGCTGTTTGCTACAGTTCTAAGATGCGTGTGGACAGAGAGAAACCTGTTTGGAAAGTCTGACTTGAGGATTTAACCCAGGTCATTGCTGACACCTGCTGGCTCGGTTGTATTTCCCCGATCTAAAATGTTTTGACTCCAGAGAGGAGGGCGCTGTGGGATAAACCTATGGCCTGGTTATTAGCAGGTCTTGGGTGACAGGCACTGAGCCTTGTGCAGACACTCCTAGCACATGCAAGCCGAACTGGTCCTGCCACTGACCACTACTGCTGACACCTCAAAAAAAGCGAACAGCCCCGATCTGGGTTGGGGTATATTTCAAGGCTTAGTGGGGCGGGTTGATTCTCAGCACCAGCCCAGGAAAAACAGTTCCTGGCGACATTTTTCAGATGTCCAGCCAGTCGGCGGGGCAGGGGCCCTCCGCGGCGCTGGACGGGAGAAAGCCGCACAGCGTCTGCAGCCACTTCCCGGTGACTTGAAGTTTCCCCCAGGGGTCCTGGATGCTTGGCAGGTTTCCCTCGAAGGGACACAGCCTTGTAGTGGGGCTTGTTTTTATTCTGGGCACTTAGTTTCTTGCTTTCCAAGGGGGGGGGGGGGGGGACGACGACTATTTTGAGTCAACCGTGTCACTAACTCCTTCCAGTCGAGGCATGAGGCCCCCCGTCCCCCGCGTGGTGTTGTGCAGCCGTCCCCTCAGCCGGGCTCCCTGAGGGAAGCTCCCCGTAGCTCCCCCCGGCCTGAGCTCAGGCTGCGCAGCTCCCCCGGGAGTCGGGGCATTTCCAGGGAGCTTCCCTCCTCAGCTGGGAGCGGGGCCAGCGGAGCAGGCCCCCGAGGCTGGGCCGGGCCGGGGCGGGGCCTGCGGGGGGAGGTGGCTGCGGTCACCTGCGGCGCGAGGCCGCCCTCACGGTATTTAGGCGGGCCGGGCCGGGAGCCGCGGCAGGCGGGAGTGGAGTGAGGTGTCAGCATGACGGAGGGCGGCGTGGAAAACCCGGTCTTCGAGCCGCCCAGCCCCGACCTGAGGCGGCAGCAGCAGTGTAGCGCCGGCCCGCCTCCCGCGCCGCAGCAGGTGTACGAGGAGGGGCCGTGCGGCTGGGGCCGCTTGGCCCCCCGCGCCCTGCAGCTCTGCAACAACGCCGAAGGCTACCTGGCCGCCTACAGCCTGCTGGCCATCTTCCAAGGTAACCGCGGCCTCTCCTCGCCCTCCTGTTGTCCCCACCCTCAGCTCTGCGGCAGCAGGCGCCGCCGCCGGCTCTTTGCAGCGAGGGAAGTTGAGGTTGGGTGGTAGAAAAATCTCTCTTGATGAGGGCGTACCCAAAAACCGGGAACTCTTGGTTCTGAAATGATACTTTTTATTAGACCAACTGGGGAACTGTGAGGAAATAAGGCCCTGCAGCAGGTTGCCTGTGAGGTGGTGGCATCTCCATCCTTAGAGGCTTTCAGGGGTGAAGCCCTGGCTGGGATGATGCAGCAGGGGCTGGGCTGGGTGACCCCCCCCTTCCCCCCCCCCCCCCAGCAGGGGCAGGAAGGCACCTCTCCATGCTTCCCAGCTGATACTTGTGGATGGGGCTTGAGGTGACTTGGGAGTCTAGTCCTCCAGCTATGGGGCTGCCTGTGGAAGCTGCAACTTCTCTCTCAGGGGAGAGAGTAGGGTGGTGGGGTGCCACTCCTCCCTCTGCTCCCTGCTTTGAGGACAAGGTGTCCCACCCCAATGGGCTGCTGCTTGGTTGAGGCTGCAGCATCCTTGGAGTCGGTCAGTTGCCAGCTCTGGATGCCAGCCTTTGTTTTCTTGATGGCAGTGTGCCCTCCTAGTGTTTCCTCCACCCACTGTGGGATCTTGGGCTGTTGCTGAGCTGGGAGCCGAGTGCTTGTTTTGGGAGCTGACTTGAGATAACATACCACAGCAGTGTTGGAAAATGGTTCTCCAAAAAACCTTCTCCCAACCCAAAATCCATGTCTTTCCAACTAAGCAATGACAAGCAATAGCTGTGTGCCAAGGCAAGCTGGTGCTGCCTTTCACTCCCCAAAAAAGTATTGGTGAACTAGAAGTGGTTTTTTAAACCCTTGCTTTCCTCATGCTGCTAACCAGTGTAGCACTGGAAAGAAACCAACAGTGGATTCAGCTAGAGCGTAGTGCATCAGCCTGGAGGGCCCTAATCCTGGCAACCTATAACTCTGGGAAGTTGTATGTGTACCCAAGTCTTGTCAGGACTAGGACTGACACAGGCAGGGTAACTTAAGCAGGTCTTGCAAACACCTTGGGCTTTATGGAGTCTGAAACAAATAGTTTCTTTCTGACTTTAAAATCGGTGGTTCTTGACCTTGTTGAGCTCAAGGCTCCCCTCACTCTTGAATACAGAAAAATAACAGCAATCTTTCTGTTGCCAAGAACTCTGGTCAGACTGTTTTTAACACTATGGATTCCCATTTGAAACTTGTTTACCTTGTGACTCACATTTGCACATTAGACAGTTTTTCAGTGCTCTGTGGCACCCTTGAAAGGATTAAGGCACTCTGCTGCATCCTGGTTGAGCATCATTGTCATTACTATACACCAAAACCAATCATTAAGTCTTTATGACTTTAATAACCTGCAGAAAAGCTTGCAACAAATAGATGGCAGTTCAGTTTGTCATCATACAAGTAGTCTTAGTGAAGTCCTAGAGATGTGGGAATTAGTTTGTCAAGTACCTTCTAGATGGCATAGGTAGTGTAGCTTGAGTATGGATGTGGGTCCAACTCCCATCAAGGAACCATATGTATAAAGTATCTGATGTTTCTTTAGAAGCTGTTTGAAATAAGTTATTTTGTGAAAATGAATTTATGAAAATTCTTCCATATGGAGGTGAGGTGGGAGGCAAGAGTCTAAATTCCTTTCTTGGACAAAAGGCAGAGAGCCCTGTGCTAACAGTAGCCCATAGACTGGTTATGAGGGCACTTGCTTGGGTAGTAGAAGACTTGGTCAGAGCCAGGTAGGCTCTTCTGGGACAGAGGCTTGTCTTCAGATTTTGATCAGAAATGTGATTCTGGACATGATTTTTGGAGACCTGAACCACTTTCATGAAAAGCTCTTATTTTTGAGAAGTTAACATCATCTGATGAACTTGATGGATGCGGTGGTGGGGAATTCCACCGAGTAAGTCTAGAAATGTGGCCCAGATAGATTTGCTTACCTTTTTGAGATAAGAATCTGTATAGACTCGGATATAATACTGCAGACACTTAAAACTTCTTGATATAGGTCAGCCTTGGTTGCTATCCTTTTAGTAGTAAAATTGTGAGCTATTTTGAGCAGAAGCTGCCACTTATGGTGTGCTATTCTGATGTACATAACCTCTGCTGGACATGGGAGAAAGCAGGTTAGCTTCCTACTGACACTTGGCAATCTTGCTCTCATTGAAAATTTGTTTTCACTGTGTCTGGGGAGTTAAGGGTTTTCTAAAGTGTCTTCTAAAGCACCCAGGCTTGACTCAAATGCTAAAGGAGTTGTAGCACTCTGGCAAACAGTGCCATTAATCTATCAACATTTAGAAACTACTATCAAAGGCTCTCTTGAAAATCATGTTGCTCCAAATATATTTGGAAATTGGAAGGGGCATGGTAGGATTAGTTTGGTTTGGTTTGTTTTTACTAGGCAAACTTCTTTACTTACAAAATTCATATGTTTAGATGCTAGTAGCATCCAGGTTTTTATAGTTAAGTGCCTTAAATTTTTGGTTTCATGGTGCTTGTATTACTTGGCCTTAAATGAGTAACTTTATGCATGTCTTTGTATCATTTTTGAATGGTACAAAGTGGAAAAATGTTTATGGTCTTTACCAAGGTTCAAAAGGTTTTATAACAGGCCAAATGAGTTGAGAGTAGCTTTTTCAAATGGGAATTGGCACTTTAATGATCTATGCTAAACCCAATTGGAAAACTTGTTTGATTTGAACTGCAAACTAAACTCTTCCTTATTCCTTGTGGTACCAGTCACCAAGTTGCTATATTTGTTTAGTTCTTGAGTATTAAGTATCTCTTTGGGCCATGGCCCAAAATGGTGAATGGCTCTTAAAGTACTGGGTGCTGACTTGGACCTACAAGTTGTATTTCTGGTTATGTAGCACACCATCCTTGGGTAACTCAGAACTGCATTGAGATCCACATGCATGTTTGCATACTGAGCACTACTGCTGATGCCGCCACAAAAGTTAACAGCTGCTTGCACTAATGAGACTTATTTTAGGCTTTCACTAGCAGGAAACTTGCTTATTTCTTCCTGAAACAACACTTTTATAACTATAATGTAGGTGAAGCTGCTGTAGAAAGCTATAAAATACTAATAATATTGTGGTTAGTGAGGTTGAAACATAACTTTATGCCAGGTTCCAAGAAGACTTGGGCATACAAGTAAAAAGCCACTGCATAGCAGTTTGCTACTCTTACAGGTGGCCACCCTCACTAGGCACCTGTCCTTGAATTGAAAGCCTGTACCTGCTTGATGTTCTGATTTGGCATGTCTGGACTGGCTCTAGCTGAAATTAAGGTAATCCCTATGTGAACCCAGTGGGAGTGAGAAACTAGATTGTGATGTTTGTGGGAGATGTGCTCTATCTACATTGAACACATCCCAATAGGTGTGGGGCCTGAAATAGCTGTGGCACCTTTCACTTTCACTGCAACTGCTAAACATGGAGGTGGTCATGATTCTCTATAATAGAATAATTAGAGTACCCCACTAGAAGTAGGGGAGCTGGATGCTGTTCTTCTGTTGACTTAATTGAGTTCCAGCATACATTTCTGACCTCCTAGAAGAGTGCCCTAGCCACTTGGCTGTAGACTTATGGAGATGGAGAACAGAGATCCTTTCTGTTGCAGCTCTGCTGCTACTAAGAAATGACAGGGTGTATGGTTTTGAGGCTTTGGGTTTTGTTTTTTTTTTTTTCCTTTCGGGACGGAAGAAACTTCATAGCTTAAGGGCAAGGGTACTGAATTGTGTGGAGGAAGTTCCCTGGTCCTCTACATCTTGTTAGAATCCAACTACCTGTTTCATATTTGGGGGGGGGGGGGGGGAGTACCAATCTGTTTCCCAGATTCACTGTACATCAGAGACTTGCCCTCTTGTGGGCCTAAGCCACTGAGCTACACAGCCATGCATTCCTGCTATATCAAATGCATTTTTGCATTGCTTTTTGTATTATAGCCTAGCCTTCGTAGGTGTGAAAGGCACCCATGCTCAGAACCACCTTCAAATTGGGGTTAGGGCACCATTTTGGAAGTCTGAGGGTGTGGGTCTGAGGTGGAGGAAGACATGGAACCCTTGTCTCCTCCTTCAAAAGAACCCATATTTGGCTTTGGATGCATAAGAGGAATATTGCTCCTTTGGCAGCTGAATTTTAAAAAGAAAGGTAAGTTCTCGCTAGTTTTCATCCTTGGGAGGATTCCAGGTTCTGGATCCCAAGTACTACATGAAACCCTATTTTGATCATCCAGGCTAGGGACAGACATTCAAAAAGCCTGAGCCTGAATTGATTTTATCTTTGCAGGTTAGTCTAACCTGCCTAGCTTGAATCAGTTTGCAACTGTACAGAATTTCCCTCTGAACTGAAGAAATGCAGGCATATGCCTGCAGTGGCTTGGGCTAGAAACTGAGGGGAGGGGGGGGCACTAGAGCAGCCCTCCTTTTCCTTCCATAGTGCTGAGTAGGGTATGGCCAGGCCCTGGCAGGACCTTTGATTAGGGAGGGGTTTAAACCCCTACCCTGCCTGCACATTCCCAGGCTTTTCCCTGCTTACTGCTTAAGGCGTGAGTGTTGCCAGACCCTAGAGGCAAAACAGGTGTGTGGAGTGATGCAGCACTTTTCAGTCTCCCCCTCCTGGATTCTTCATACTGTCTGCAAACCTGACAGGTGAGGGAGTCAGCAAGGAGCTGATAACACAGCATTTATCAGCCCATCAACAAAACAAAAGCTTCTCATTGGTTCAAGCTCTTCTTAAACAGCTTTTTCCAAGCAAGGAATGGAGGAACACTACCAGTTCAGCTGTTGACTAAAGCCCTAAGTGGACACTGTTTTGTGTGCCTGTTCCAGTGAAATTGGATGGACACTTATACCTACCCACCTCTGCATTACCTAGCATACTACCTGCTTGGGGTCTGTGGGGTTGGGATCCATACTGTGGGAGATGGGGCTAGTTCTCAGTGATTCCACTTGATGCATGACCTATTCTGTGTTTTCCTTTTGATCTAAAATCTTTACTCCAGACCCTGGATTCTGTTGTGAAACCAGGTGCTCTAAAGAAGTATTATGTGAACTTGTCTGTCCTTTTTGTATTGATTTGAACCTCTGTAAATAAGACTGCTATTTATAGTCTTACAGTGTTGCTAGTGTCAGTGGGAGTTCTGAGAAAAAGTTTCTCTTGCTTAACTAGCTTTAATTGCCTCCTGTTACTAAATAGTAATGATGCATCAGATGACCATGTGTAATAGGGAAATGTTCATTCATTTAAAATATAATTGAAAGTTAATAGTGATTGTCAGGAAAAGCACTGCATATGCACATGTAGACTCTCAATGAGATGTGCATCTAGCGCTTAATTCAAAGTAAGTTTATGCACTGGCAATATGCTACAAAGTGTCTTAAACTAATGCATATTGTATAGTTAATCCATCTCCTGGGTTAGGGAGGGATAAGAAGCCTAACTTGATATCAAAGTGGCTTAGACTTGATATCCAGGTTATAAATTTGTCTTATGGAAGGGCAGTGGGGGACAATAGGTCACACTTTAAAAGAATATTGTAGCTCTTGCATATCCCAACTCCCTTTAGATCGTATCTAAAACAAACTTCCCACAATTGTTTGGAAAATGGTAGATGCAGAGTTACAGTAGTCCAAACAACTGAAATGCCATTGTTCACGTAGTGATATGGTGCAAAATCACTTCTGATGTAGCTACAAGTCTATCTGCCTTCCACACTTCAGAAGCCAGTATCTGAGAAGGTGAAATGTTCTTTGCCTATGCCAGTTCCCAGAATACTAAAATATCACCAGTATTATCCAGCATAGTATTGCATCTTTTATTGAGCCTCCAAATAATGTGTCAAACAGTTCCCTAACAACTTTTTTCTTACGTGGGAAGGAGGGAGCTCTCAATTTTTATTGGAGCATAAAATATTGAAAGCTGAGAAATAATTCAGCAGATTGAAATGGAGTAGTGTGCATACATACTAGTGTGGTCTAACTTAAGGCTTGTCAGCAATGCTTAAGACTTAATGAGCTTTTTATAAAGACTTTGCAGTGTAGTAGTCACTCCTGAAAGCAGCTACCATTATTAGTAGCTAATAGCTTTTTGTATGTCACACAGAACTGGCTAGAAAACTGCCTGCTTTCATTTGGCTTTGCCTTTTCTGGCCTCTTACGGTGTTGGTATTCCCACATTTCTGGAATATATCACTCTGAACTTGTAAGGCAGCATGTGCTTAGGTGACTAAATTTGAAATCTGAGTTGCTGCTGCATGTATGCATTTATGTATTAGCAAATCCAGAATACATGTCCAAGTCGAACTGCCATGAGTGGAGATCCTGCAGTATACAACTGCAGGAGGGAATGATAATAAAGACTGTCTTCACTCCTTTTTCCAAATATTGTTCTGTCTTCTGTGAAAATCCGGGCTTTGCTTGTGTAGGCAGATCTTGACTCCTTGTGCTGATGCCAGCAATAAGATAAATAGAGTAAAGTAGATTTGAAAATCATTGTCCACAACCCTACTCTAACTATATTCTGCCTATCTGGAGGAAGTTCAGGTACTTGAGCAAACATTTAGCAAGCAAAGCTAAGGGGGATATTGTTTATGGTGTGCGCTTTTTTTACTAAACATACCTTTCAGTTATGTTTTCTTTACAGTAAGATTTTTCTAAGACTGTTGGGAAGAACAGATTGTGAACTTGAAGAACATTACATATCCAAACTGATGTTTTAAATTATGCTTGGGCACAATGTCTGTAACAATGTAAGAGCTATTGGAACAGTATAAGGCAGGTAGGGATAGGGTAATCTCCTCTCTTTTTCCTTTTGTCTTGTCATAACTATCTTTCTTTCTCCTTCTCCAGGTATTGTGGTAAATGGCCTGGTAAATGTTAGCATCTCTACTATTGAAAAACGTTATGAACTGAACAGTTCCCTCACTGGATTAATCTCTTCAAGCTATGACATCGCATTTTGTGTACTGTCGCTATTTGTATCTTTCTTTGGAGAAAGAGGGCACAAACCGAGATGGCTTGCCTTTTCTTCATTTATGCTGGGATTAGGCTCACTTGTATTTTCCTTGCCACACTTCTATAGTGGAACATACCACTATGGATCCAAAATTGAAGGTAGGTGATGTGTCAATTTAATTTTTAAGAAAACAAAAGCCAGCAATACTACCATGTAATTGAACATGTATATGTTTGTATTAATACATTATATCCTCTATTCCAAATCTTCTGTCAGTTTTATCAGAAGTGTCTTATGAGAGAGTTTCTGTGGTGGGAGAGGGAACAACATTCTTTTTTCTACCTTACTGGAGGTTTGGTTATATTGAATTATACTTGCCTGTATGTAGCTGGGTTAGGTTCATGTGTAGGCTCAGAGTTAACTAGATTACACTGCACACGTTAAGAAACATAGACTTAAATGGTTTGGCTTTCCTTTCTGTTTTGTATAAACAAACACAATCCTACTTTCTAAGAGTTCTTCTGAATAGACTGGCTACAGGCATTGTAGCTTCTTTCAACCTGTGATTTATGTTTGCTAAACACTTTGTGCATCTCTTCTTAAAGAGGACTTCCTCCTCCCAGTCCTTTTATCAGATTAGTAGACCACAGCCAAGCAGTTTTTACTAGTCCAAAGTCTCTAGAAGCCAGCATGGCTTTGGGCCTTGGCCTCCCTTATTTTATTTTATTTTTTTTTCCTCTGGCATGCTTTCATTACATCAGGCAAGAATTGCCTGTGATTAGTAGGAGAAACTCAGTAGCTTTGGACAGTAAACTCTTTTTATTTTGGAACAGCTTGCAACTGGAAGATCTCTTGTGCCAAAAATACATCAGCCTTCTTATTTGATTTGGTACTTTCCCTGCTGCTACTCCTGTAAGTAGGGCTTCCTTTGATTTGTCCTATTTGTGTAGGTGCTTTTTCATAGCAAGATGTATTTTTACTGTATTTGTTTTCCTCCATCTTCCTGCTTCAGTCTTTCCTGTGTAAGTGGTATGTGGGGGGAGAGGGGAAGGAAGAACTATTGCACTCCAGCAGTCTCAGTCCATTCATCCTTGGTGTGCTTCCATCACAGTTACAGGACTTGGCTTAAAGCCCTAGGATCCTCATGCTTGCCTGTAGCTGTGACTTGTAGCTCTGGAAGTATTTGTTCAGAACTTGTCTATCTATTTTTGTGCTAGCTTAATGTCTCCCATGGAAGTGCTGTGAGGAAATAGCTTCCAAGGGGGTGGTATATGTGTGTGTGGCTTCATCTCCATCTACAGCTTTCTTTTCCTAGGTATGTCTCCTATTTGGTCTATGGCCCTGGCTTTCGGTTTGGGGAGGGAGTGGGGGGAGGAGGAACATAAGAAGAATCTAGCCATTCTTTAGAACAATAAAATTTTCTATTAATAGCTAATCAACTTAATCTGAGCTCAGTATTACAAGGTATCAAATCAAAGTGAGAGTATCTTGCCCTCCACATGCAAAGTTGTTGCTGTGTTTAACACGATGGGGAAGGCTCTTATAAATCGCTCCATCATCATAAAGGTAAATTTAGAGAGAAGAAAGTGAGTTCAATCACTGTATGTTAAGCAAAATCAATTGGGCATAACTAACTGCCAGAGAAAGTCGTGGTACTCGAGGAGAGATGGCCAAAAATGATTACTTGTGAACTGACCTTGTGTTGCATCCACTCCTTGCTCGAAAGGAGTAGATATAGATGATTCAAGTCCCTTTTTAGCCTTGAATAATGGTATTAAGATCTATGCTAATATTTTTATCCAGTTGCATAAATAATGCATTTTCTGAGGGTTTTTGTTTGGAAATCATAGCTTGGTATTTGAAGGTTGATCTGGGTTCTTGCCCACATCTCATGTAGTTGGGCTCTTTCTTTTTTTGTCTCAAATTTTATGCTATGTAAACTTTTTCTTTTAATGCTTTAATTTTTTTTTCTCAAGGTAAACCGTATCTAGGTATATATTTATACAATACATGTTTTACAATAGTTGCTACTAAAGTTGCATTAAGGTAGTCTACTCCAAAAATCTCTCTGATTTTTTCTTCTTGCCTACCTTGTTTCCTTTTGCTTTAAAAAAAACAACAACAAAAAAACCAAACAACTTGTTACAGTAGTACAAAGTGCAGGAAGTAGAAAACACACCTTCTAACAGGCAATAATTCACTATTCTTGGATGTTTCCACTCCTCCATTTTAGTAAGCAGTCTTTTTTTTTTTTTTTTTCCTTTTTAAAGGATCACACTTCCTTTCATTTAGGTGATTTTCCCCCCCCCCCCCCCCCCCAAATTGCTTTTGTGGGAATGTGACAAAATTGGGAAGATGCAATTTCTATGTTCTCTTACAATAGATGCCTACTACTTGAGGGGAGAGGAGGGTTGGAATGGAGTCTGTAACTCCAGGAATGGAGGTCTTGTGTGGATAAGTTCTCTTGGCATTTGGCTTGCCACTGAGCAGCTGGTTTGAAAACAATATTCAGTACTAGGTTTTTGTTTATTTTTTAAGCAAAATGTAAAACTTACCTGTTGATGTAAGTGTTCCCTCAATACTGCCAAAACTTTTAAATTGCAACAGTATTATTGTTTTATAAGACAGTTTGAGCAAAACTACTTGAAGTGTGAGACTTACAAATGGGCTTCATATAACTGCACTCCAGGAAACAGTTCATTATGGTGCTATTTTTGTTTAATGTTTGGCCCACTTTCAGGTAGGAAAAAGCAATTTAAAGGTGTGCTTGTGAAACTTGTTAATGAATTGCTTAAATTCCTCTGAAGTTGATTAGAAATGTTGCTTGTGCTGAGGAGGAAACAGAACTTCTCCTTTCTTGGAATAAACAGCACTGAGGGTAAGATACTGAACATGTCTGCTTCTCATGAGGCACAAATCAACATGCCCACAATATAGATGCATTGTGTCACTAGTTTGACAATTATTCCAACATGTAATTGGATATATAGAAACAAATGGATCTCTAAACTGTTTATCTTGGTTTGTAGTGTACTCTAAGCAATATTTTGGCTGTGAAATTCCTAACCTTTTAGAACGAAGATGGCCAATGACTAATCAACTCACTTTAATATGAAACTGTTTAAATTAGGATTAACAACTTTTTTTAATAAGTGCTTTTCACAACAGAATAATTCTGAGGTTATAATAAATCACTTATGCTTTTCAAAGCACTGTACAGAAACTGAGAAACCCTGAAATCCTTCGTTGCATGTTATTTCCCCACTTATTACAAGGGACTGGTTTTCTTTGTGACATGGTGATGGAGTCTACATGATGAATACAAGTTGTTTTGCCTAGTGAACTATATCATTCGCCTCCATCCTTTCTCTAAATGGAAAAGGGGTGGAAGATAAAGAACTTGAATTTTCTCATTATTTTGCTTTGAGCCATTGTCACTGAAATTAAGAATTGCTTCTGTAGGTGCAGAGTAGTATCTCCGCAAAGTATTGCTCAGCCAGTTTTGACTCTACTATCCTATTTTTAGGAAGATTTGGCATGCACTTGAACTACAACATCCAGTTCTAGTTCTCCAAATTATAATTCATGAGACTTGGCATTTGTCATGGGTGGATGTATGCTGTTCAGGGAACAGGCTAGTAAGGTAAAAGGAGGCAGTGTTGCCTCCTTTAGTAAAGATTAATATCCTCATCCTCTACTTCTTTCTACAGTAGGAGGTAACCTGTGTACAATCTGTGGCTTAAGGTAAAGGGGTATGGACAACAAGGGAGATGTCACAATGGGTATCTAAGGTTCCCACACCAAGAAGAGAAGGTGGACAAGGCCCTCTTCAACTTAATTGAGGATTGTGCATTAAAGGATCTAGAGCCTTGGGGTAGGGAGGGAGGGGATGCTAGCTACTAAGACATCCTGCTAGGGTAGAAACAATGTACAGGCAGTCCAGCAAATGGTTTCTTCATTACCTATGCTAAATGTCCATTCCAAATAAGAGCGAAAACAACTGGGATGAAAGCTCTTTTTTTTTTTTTTTTCTTTTTTCCTGCTTATTAATAGGGAAGAACTAGTTAAGAATCTGAATGGACTCAGAGTAGGCCAGGAGCCTATGGGATGCAAGTCAAGGGAGTGTGGAAAAGTGTGGGGGGATTGGCTGTAGGCTGACTATATTAAGGGCTCAAGATCATGGTTGCTCAATACAAAGGAATGAAAGGAAGTTTGGCCAGAGACGAGCTTTGCTAAACAAAGAGCTCAGATATTCCTTGGAACTTGAAGGAATCTATCAAAGTGCAACCTTGGCCATCTTGCAAAAGATCAGTGCAAGCATGTAAGGACAATTGCATGTCTGTCGGGGAAATAAAAAAAGAAAAAATAGCAAAGCATCCTAGATATCGCAGAAAAATGGATGGGGAAAGATTCCTCTTTCCAAAAGGAGAAGGAAATTGGGTAATGGACAGTGGGTGAAGCATTTATACTCTTCTATGGAAACCAAACTTTTTTTTTCTTTCTTTAACTGACAAATGTTAAGGATAGGGAAGAGGATGATGTTCTTTCCTATACTAAATTGATCAGGTTAAACTTCAGATTGGCAGTGCTGGAGAAGACTTGGTCCTAGAATGTTCTTGGAGTTTGCTGAAGTAATTGTAGAGTACCTGGCTATTATCTGTACTACTAGAAGTCAGCTAGAACCTCACCTCCTTAGGAAAGGGGAAATATAATGCACTACTGCTTAGGAAAAGGAGGATCTATAGAATTATAGACTAGTTGGGCTAAGACCAATATGTAGATGGATACTAGGATCATATTATCAAGATGATAACCTGTTTCTAAGCACCTGGAGTCTAACAAGGTATCTGGTATTGCAGAAGGACTTGCTCTTAAGTGCTTGCTTGATTTTTTTTTTTTTTTTTTTTTTCCTTCAGTGAGCAGATGATGGGCTTTGAGTGCGATTACAACCCCCATAAAGAAAAGCTTTTGAGATTTTTACCATGGCATTCTCATAAGTAAGCAAAGAACTTACAGTCCTGATAAAAACTATAGTAAAGCAGATGTGGAATGGTTTAGTAGAAAGCAACAAAAAGTAAAGGTCTAGAAGATATGACTGAAGTTTAGAAGTAGCATTGTTCTCTCTGGAGAGAAGGCTACTGAGTGGGGGATTTGGGACTTAGGATACAGAATTTAATAATCCTCTTTAGAACCACCCTTTCTTCTATGCAAGTAGGGAACAGGATAAGAAGTGATTTAGTCTTACCTTGAAAGAAGAGGATTTAGATGTTAGGAAGAATCCTTTGGCAGCGTGCTATACCAGATTGCCTAGGAGCTGGGCAGTTGTTTTCATTACAAAGTTTTTAAGAGGAGTTGGACACTCTCTCTCTTGTCTGGATGGTGTAGGTAAGAACATCTGTCTGAGCAGGGTGTCTTCTGGGGGGGGTGAACTCTGATTTGCCTCCCCCCCCCCCCCAATCCTCCTAAGTTGTTGGGTTTTTTTTTTTTGTGCTTAAGAGAGCAGAATTAAAGTGGCAATAGGTTCAGACTTGATGACTTCCAGCTCTTCTTGAGCATTTGACTTCAACTATACTCTTAATGTGTATTCTATATATTGCACTGAAGCATCTGTGCTAAACATGCGGTTAGTGCAATGACTATCACTGCTCTTCTTCAATGAATGTTTTGAGGTTTAGTACCACTTTCCTGTGTGACTTGTTTCAGGGTGTGGTCCTTATCTCCAGAGACTGTAGTAGGCCAGTAGGAACAGCTGCACATACAATAAATTGGATTTTTTAAATGTTAACTGCCTATATTTTGTAGGGCTCTGATATGAAACATCCAATCTGGTCACTGAGGCTAGGGACAGACATTCAAAAAGCCTGAGCCTGAACTAATTCAATCCTTGCAAGGTAGTTTAACCTGGCTAGGCTGAACCAGTATGTAACTGCACAGACATCCCCTCGTGCCTGTATTTCTTCAGTCCAATGCCTGCAGTGGCTCAGGCTAGTCCCCCTCTTTCCCCCCCCCCAGGCTTCTAGAGCATTCCTCCCTTCCCTTCACCAGTGCTGAAGGGCCAGGCCCTGGCAAGAAGCTCGGGGGGGGGGGGGGGGGGGGGTCTTCCCCCATGCTCCTAACCAGCCCAGCAGGGAGTTAACATGGTGTTTTATCAGCTCATTAAGAAAACAAAAGCCTCTCATTAGTTCAAGATCTTCTTTAAACGACTTTCTCCCCCCTCCCCCCCCCCCCCCCCAAGGAATGGAGGGACATTACCAGCTAAGCTGTTGACTAGCTCCAAAAAGCCTTAAGTGGGCACTGTCCTGTCTGCCTTAAACAGATACCTCCCAAGGATTTAACTAGAATACCACATACTGGCTATGGTTCATGCTGTGGGAGAAGGGAGTCGGGAATCCTTGCTTGAGCAGGGAGTATTTTGTGGGTGGGGGTTGCACAGAGAAATCAGCAAGGGGTCTGGGACAGACATTGCACAAACTGGTTTGACCCAAATTAATTGAGTCTGATACTACATTCAACCAGGTTTATCTCAAATTGGTTTCAGCCCTTTTCAGACTGGCTTATGTGTACTGAATGTCTGTTCTGTTACAGGTTTTAAACTAGTTTGTGTGTAGTATCTGTCCCTAGCCTGAGGAATCTGAAGCAACATCTAAAATTGCTTAGGGTCACTCAAGAAGTTGGGTCTCCTGTGCCCATCCTAATGCTGCTATTCTAATAATGCTTGCTCTTGCAACAGCAACCTCTTGGGTCTAAGGCTTCAGCAAACCCAATAGCCAGTCATGGTAACAGGTGCATGGTAGAAACTTGATGCAGCACTACTTCAGTAAATCAAACCACACTTCACTGGTTTAATAATAAAGAAGTCTGTTCCTTTTTATTCTATTCCTATATAACAGGCATCACTTTATTTTAGTAATCCCCTTTCTACCCTTGACTACCAACAGCATGTTTGAAAGTTATACAATGATACTTGGCATGACAAATGGGAAGAGTTCAGTCAGTGGCTTTGCATGGGGTGGATGACGTTTGATATTGACTAGGTAGTGTTGTATGCTTACTTTAATATTGGGAAAACCAAAGGGGGTGTGTGTATAGTTTTTGTTTGTGGTTTTTCTGTTTTTTAATACTTGGCTTGGTGTGTTTTGTTTTTCCCCCAGTTTTCACAAGTTCTTAAACTACTATTAAGAATAATGTGTGCACACATGTACAGGTTGGGGGCTTTTAAAAACAATTAAAAAAAATGGATTTTTAAACAGGGGGCTCTAAGCAGGGGTGAGCAATATACAGGAATTTGTCACCTGTTTCCACCTCCTGCAAAGAATTTTTAAAAATTACATACTAAGACAAGACACTTGTCAGCCTTGGCTACTGTGGTGTGAAGGACTGGATTGGACTATTTTGGAAGCTAATATCAAGTGCTAGTAAATTTGGTCATCAGACTATTTGTCCTGGTGACTTCTTAATTTTCATTGTCTACTGGAGTTGGAAAACCTTTCTTTTTTTTTTTTTTTCCTTCTCTCTTCCTGTTCTTTCACATACGAAAACTAGAAAAATGGTCTAGTTCTGGGCCCCACACATCAAGAAGGATGTGGACAGATTGGAAAGACTACAGCACAGAATAACAGTGTTTAGGGGCCTGGGAGGCAAGGCTTGTGAAGAAAAGCTGAAAGAACTAGAGTTACTTTAGTCTGGAGAAGAAAAGCCAGGGAGGTGGGGATTTGATCCCAGTCTTCAAATAGCTGAATGGTGATTTACAAAGAAGATGGAGACTGGCACTTATCTGGCTGTAGGGCACAGGAGTAGGAGCAATGGCTTCAGGCTGCAGCAGGGGAATTTTTTTTAGGTTGGAAATTTCTAAAAAGAACCTTTTAGTAGTGAAGCATTGAAATATATAGCATGTAGAGAAACTGGCTTCCAAGGGTGGAGATTCCAGTTACCCTAACACCTGGTGGGAATGATCCTGCCTTATGCAGTGGGGCTGCACTAGAGGACCTTGTGAGGTCCCTTCCAGTCCTACTTCCTTGGTCACAGTTTCATAGGATCACAAGGAAGTAACATTATTTGAGCAGGCCATGAGTTGTTTTGAACTGCTTTCCATGTTACTTCCTTTTTAAAGGATTTTGAGACAACTTTACCATGCACATTTTACCCCTCTCCCTCCATCCCAAGGCAGCAAGGGGTGGGGGATGGGACACTCAGAATTGCCTCTTGGCTTTGAGGGGATGTAAGAAGGCCAGGGTCACTCTTGCCTGAATTAGGTCTAAACTTCTAATAACATGGCTGCATCTGCCAAGGCAGTAACAGTACACATTCAACATCAGTCTGAATTTAAAGGTGTTCTCTGACTGCAGCTGCCTTTAACTTCTAGAAGGTTCTAAAATTGTACATTCATAAGAAGCTCACTTACAAACTGGTGACACTTGAAAGGTGATGTTGAAACAAGAATAGTGGTTTTCTTGGTGCAAGACTTCAGTATCTAGTAACTCTTCAGGTTATCTATAACAGATAAAGTTGCCTACATAGCATATTGAACCTAACACGCTTAATTTTTTTTTCTTCTTAATGAAGGGAAAAGGCATAAGAACTCTAGGTGTAGGCAAAATGTTTGTGTAGTATCTACACTATCCTTCAAATACTGAAGAGTGCTAATGTCTTAAGAACTAGAACTGAGAATGAGGAGACTAGTAAATTTGGTCATGAGATGCTGCCTAAATTCTGTATTCTTGGTTACTTTTTCTAAATACTTTTTTTACAGTGGTTAAAGTAGAACAAGTATGCTGATCAGAACATGGGGTGCACATGTCTAATTGTTCAAGAGCGTGAAAGGTACATGTACATCCTCTGGGGAGACAGTGGCCAACTGAATTTCATTGCTTCAGATGAAGCTTGCTACTGATCATCAGTTTAAAAAAAAAAATAAAAATAAAGACAGCAATGTTATGATCTATTAGCTTTTAGTGGAGGTTTAACTTTTTGATCTTGGAGGCCATTGGTCTCAGGCTGGGATACCAGAACTGCACACAGTATTTAGGTTTCTTCTCTTCTCACCCCTTCCTCCCCTCCCCCCCAATCTCCTGAAAAAAATCTAGAAGAATTAAAAAAAGTACAAAGAGAGGCAATAATGATCAGGAGTATGGAGGAGAAGGGGTTCCTTATGAGTGGGGACCTATCCAAATCACAGTGGTTGCCACCAGATTATAGTCCTGGTGCAGCACCAGTTGCCACTTTTTTTTATGGCAGAGTATGCTGCCCTCCCCCATCCCTGCTTCCAATTGGCCATTTTCCTGCTTTTTCTGTGGACTGGATTCTTCCATGGGGGACTCTGCAAATTTGCAGTTTCCTCAAAAATCACAAATTTGGTAGGTCCCTGCTTATGAGGAGAGTATAATAGTTTAGGACTCATGATACCCTATAATCTGTATGCTGATAGGATTATTAAAATAAATAGGGATTTATATCCTAGAGTTCTAGAATTTTGGAAAACAATGAAAACAATTTAGATAAAACTTTAATTTTAAAACCTTTCACAAAACCTGCCATTGACTGAAGGCTGGTAACTAAAGCCAATCCAAACGATTGGATAAGTGCAAGGAGGGTGCAGTCTCTGGATTGGAACTTCCTAACCCCTGGGCGCTGCTGTCTGTGCTGGGAGATGAGCAAGATGATGGGAAACTTGGGACCTGCCCTTGTACCTTGCCTCGGCATTCTCCTTCTGCTATGACAAGGACACACTGCAGAGTAAGAGTTTTTTGAAGTGATGGGAGCCCAAGAAGGGTGGCTCCTACTCCTACTCGATTTAGTTGAGTCCGATACTACATTCAACCAGACTTATCTCAAACTGGTTTCAACTATTTTCAAACTGGCTTATGTGCACTGAACATCTGTTCCATTATAGGCTTAAACCAGTTTCTGATCACTTAAACCAGTTTGTGTAAGGTCTGTCCCTAGTTAAGATGTTCTAAATGTTAATCTGTTTGATGCAGTCTCTAACTTCAACTTAATCAGTAGGGTTTAGTCATTCATTAGTTAGACTTGGCAAGCTTATCTAAGTGTCCCTTTGCTCTGCTATTCCTGAGAGGCAATAATAATGGATGCTTCCCCACAGAACTGGCAGAACACCTTTTTAATATTGTAGTTCAAGGCTGACTATCAGAATGACAAGCTTGACTTCATGATTTTTAAGACCTTTCCAGTCTCTTATGATCCTCTTTATTCCAGATAATTGGTAACTGGATGATTTAACATGCCAACTAGAGCAGGGGTGTCCAACCTTCTTGAATGTGGAGCCAGATCATGAATCTTCATCACCCAGTGGGCTGGCAGGAGCGGGTGCTCGCACAATCTGGGGGTGCAGGGGTCAAAGGATGCCACATGACCCAGCTGTGTCCTCCCTGCCACCTGGGTGGCCTTGAGGATGCTCCCACACCTGTGTGCCTGGGCTCAACAGCCAGAGGGCCATGTGGGGGCTCTAAGGGGGATGCGGGATGTGCAGGGACACCCCCCTGCTCCCTTTCCCCTGGGGCAGCCCTAGCCCAAGTGGCTGGGATCCCTCCCTCCCTGGGGCCCGCAACTCGCCACCCCCAGCATGATGTCTGCGGGTGCAGGGGGATGTGGGGAGGCAGGAGCGGCACTGGCTTCCTGCCCTGACAGCCCCAACAGTGGTGGCAGCAGCATATCCTGCAGGCCCAGCAGCAGCATCTTTCCAAGCTGGCATCCACACCCCCTGTGCCTGCCTGCAGCACTGTGACCTGCTCTAGCCCACACTGCTGTTGGGGACTGGTGCAGGGTGGGGCTGGCATGCAAATGAGGAAGGGAGGGGCAGGGCTAGGAACAGAAACCCTGCAATATGGGAGAGGGGAGGAACTAGCATGTAAATGAGGAAGGGAGGGGTGGGGCAAAGAAGGGACACTGAAATGAGGGGGGAGGAGAGGAGCTGCACCATGTTGGCTACATCAAGCTGATGTGGTGTGTATTGGAACCTTGTCCCTTCCCCAGCCCTTCAGCAGCCATTAGGAAGATGCTCAAGGGCTAGGGGAGGAACAAGGGGTGGGAACAAAAGTAAACAGCGTTTACTCTTGTTTCCCATTGCAGCACCGCAGGCCACAGAAAATGGCTTGGTGGGCTGTATGGCAGCCCACAGGCTGTATGTTGGACAAGCCTGAACTAGAGCATTGCAATATTCTACATGAAAAGCAGGGAAGGGTCACATCTGCTCAGATGTGTCTATAGAATTAGAGTTGGGATAACTTCAGACTATGAAACTAGTGAATTAAATGGCTACTGATTCCAGACTGCTCTGTTAACAAGGACATTTCACATGAAGTACACATTGGAACTCATTTTTTGCAATAATTTTAATGTCATCTAAATCTAAATTGGCTGGATTTTAAGTGTGGTAGAATGTAGTTTAGTATGTTTAAAGGGAAATGCACACTTGCACCTCATTAATCAAAGGGTAAAGCACCTTTTGTATGGGCTAGGTACCCTTTAGGTAGGTGCTAGACTCCTTTGAGGCTATTCTGAGTGTTCCCTAGAGTGTGTGTGGGTTTCATAGTAGTTAAGGGTCAGAAGGGACTTGACTAGATCATCTAGTCTAACCCCCTGCCACTGGTTGGAGCACATGCTGGGATCACATGACCCCAGACAGGTGTTCATCCAACCTCTTTTTGAATTTACCTGAGGTAGGAGCGAGGACCACTTCCCTAGCAAGTTGGTTCCAGATCCTAGCTATACTGACAGTGAAATAGTGCCTCCTAATCTCTAACTTGAACCTATTCTCCAGCAGCTTCTGGCCATTGCTCCTTGTCACCCCAGGTGCTGCTGGGAAGAATAGGGCTCTTCCTATTTGCTGTTGATCACCCCTGATGAGCTTGTAGGCAGCCACTAAATCTCCCCTCAGCCTCCACTTGGTAAGGCTGAACAGGTTCAGGTCCCTCAGCCTCTCCTCATAGGACCTGCCCTGTTGCCCTCCAACCAAGCGGGTGGCCCTCCTCTGAACCCTCTCAAGGCAGGCCACATCCTTCTTAAAGTGCGGTGCCCAGAACTGGACGCAGTACTCTAGTTGAGGCCGGACCAATGTTGCGTAGAAGGGGAGTATCGCCTCTCTGGACTGGCTTGAGATGCATCTTTTTTTTTATAGATGGGGACTACATTAGCTAGTTTCCAATCTCCAGGCACCTGGCCTGTGGACCATGATTGCTCATATAGCTGGGCCAAGGGCACAGCAATGACCCCTGCCAGCTCTCTCAACACCCGTGGGTGGGAGGGCATCGGGGCCTGCAGATTTGAAAACATCCAGCCCTTCCAGAAGATCCCTAACTACTTCTGTGCAGACCTGAGGCCTGGCAGTGCTATCCTCAAGATTGCCCCTACCTGTGGTGGGAGAGCTGTCCTGTTCCCTGTCCAAGAAAACAGAGGCAAAGAACTTGTTAAAGATTTCGGCTTTCTCATTTGGCGTAGCCACAAGATTACCACTTGAGTCTAACAGGGGTCCTACATTACCTGGTGCCTGCGTCTTACTCCCAATGTTATTTGAGGAAGACTTTTTGTTGTCCTTAATCCTGGTTGCTAGCCTGAGCTCCCCCGCCTTAGCCTTCCTAATGGCCCTCCTACACTCGCAGGCCAAGGAGGAGTATTCCTCTTTTTGGCGATAGCCCCTCTCTTCCAGTGGGAGTACACCTCCCTTTTGGCCCTCAGGCATTCTTGAATGCCTTTGAGCCATGGGGGTTTCAGAGCACTCTTACTCCTTCTTCTCCTCCTCCTCCTCCTCCCCCCCCCCCCTTTTCTATCGGGCACTGTTGCACTCTGAGCCTGGAGGATGGTCCCCTTAAAGTACGACCATCCCTCCATGGATTCCCATATCGCCTACCTTTTGGGCCCTCAGTGCCTCCCCCACTAATCTCTTAAATTCATTGAAGTTGGCCCTTCTGAAATCAGGGGCTTTGGTCTTTGGTATAAGCCCTCAACACCCTGTGCTGGATGGTAAATTCCAGCAGGCGATGATCACTGTTACCCAGGTGGTCAAGGACCTGCAGTCCCCTCACCAGGTCATTCCCAGTGGCCAAGACCAGGTCCAGCAAGGGTGTCTTGTTTTTTATGGCTTTCCCCCCACCCCTTCTTTTCAGGGACAATAACTTCAACCCAAAGAACTGCCCACTGAGTGTTTTCAGTTGCAGTCCCCTAGCCAATTAGGATCTCCTTGGGCATATGGCTTGCATTGTCCCACAGTGGGAGAGTGAATGTGACAACTGTTAAGATGTCTTAATGCTGTAACTTAAAGGCCTCTTTGGCTGACTTGAGACTTGTGTTGATTATATGATTGGTCTCCCTCCCCTACCCTCTGAGTGGTGGTGAATTTCTGTATATGGAATATACCAACTCTTTATATACAAATAAGCAGTTTCTTCCTTCAACTGGATTCCTTTAGATCATGTTGCCTATGCTTGACCTGCTTGTTTCTCTTCCTTTTCCTTTTATCTTTATTTTTTCCATTTTACTATTGAGGTTTAATTGTTTTGGGGAAGAATAGAGTATCCATCTTGTTTCCTACACTTTGGGTGGATACAGAGGTTCAAGGCATGTAGGGCTATGAGTAATCCTGATGGAAGCATCTCACTTGCTGCTATATGCATGCTCAGTTTTAAAACATGGGTAACTTCTTGAATTCCTGCTTGTTGACACGGTAGCAATTTTCTGCAACCCCCTCTCCCCCAGTTTACTATTAGTGCGTTTGATTTCCAGTCAACTGTGGGAGTTGGGGGGCTGTCTACATTTTGAGCAACTCTAGCAACTCCATTTTTGCTGAATCGGTTGCTACTCCTTTGACTCGGTAGCATTGCATTTGCCTATAGAACATGGGGGATGAAATGGTCCCTGGAATTGGTATCTGCCCAGTTAAAGAGACTTCGTTACTTTTTTGGGTGGGGGGGGTGGATAACCTTCCTCATTCCATAAGGAAATGCTATGATTTTTGTTAACTAGATGTTCATGGGATCTGTCTGGTTCCTGAGAGAATGTTTTGGTGTTCACAGCATGCGTCTGTCTTTTTGATGGTGGTGTGACTTGGTCAGTTTTATAGAATCTAAAAACAAACTCTTAACTTTCAAATCACAGGAAATGGTGCTCATCAACATAGCTGCTTGATGGAAACAAACCCTTTAAAACAGGAAGTGATTCAGAAATGAGCCTATTGGACTCCACAGTGAGTGGAGATCTGACATCCAACATGAGAGTTGGAGGAAAGAGGACTCAAGATGTGCATAACACTTCTTAAAAGCTTTTTGGTGGTTTTTATTGCAGTGACCAGAGCCTTGACACGGGCAATAATTTTGTGTGCTCCTGGAAGAAAAGGCTGGACCTGTGGCAGACATTAGAGTTAAGATGCCATTAACTAGTTAATGGCATCTTAAAGTGTAACATGGTTGCACATTCAGGTGACTTCAATGATGGAATGAAGTGGGGAAACCAGCCCCAAAGTTTTTGCCCAATGTGTATAATAACTCTGTGGCCAGTTGCCACAACATCAGAACTAACGTGTGTGGTGGTTTTTTTTTTTTTTTTTTTTTCTACTCATCACAAACATCAGAACTATATTCTATTTTTTTACTTTAAAAAATCATAGATTTGTAGATGCTAGGGTTGGAAGGGACCTCAACAGATCATTGAGTCTGACCCCCTGCCTAGGCTGGAAAGAGTGCTGGGGTTAGATGACCCCAGCCAGATGCCTATCCAGCCTTCTCTTAAAGACCCCCAAAGTAGGGGAGAGCACCACCTCCCTTGGAAGCCCATTCCAAATTTTGGCCACCCTTACCATATCACCCTTATCAGTAGAGAGATCCAAGTAAGACAAACTAATTCTCTTTGGAATTGTTAACTTTATGGTTTTTAAGTGAAGGGTATGTGTTTGGGTGTTTTTACCATGTTTAAAAAAAGCTGCCTAGTAAAAGCAAATATAGGACCTTCTACACTTTTTTTTTTTCTTCCCTCCAAACCTCTCCACTGTGGTATAGTAAGCACTTGTGATAGGCTTTTCTGTTTTTAAAAAGGAGTGCAGTTTGTCACAGGACTGAGTATTATGTAGCCTACATCTTGAGGAATTGCCATCATCTTGGATTTAGTAATAGAAAAAATGATTAGTATTTTGCTAAGATGAGCACCAGTATTGGAAGCTGTCTAGAACTGAAAGTTGTCCATGGGATTTGTCTTGCTGGATATGCTGTGCAACAGACTGAGAAGTAGGGTTTTTTCCTTCAAAACTGAGGAAGCTGTTTGTGTACATATGCTTGCCTAGGAGTTTGGGGGGGAGGGGGGGGGCGGGGCAGCAAGTGTAGAAGAAAAATTAACTTTTTAGACTTGGCTCTTTGGTCTAACACAACTGTATCAGACTTACAGCAAAAGGAAATGTGGGAATCCAGCTGCAGATCACAACTACAAAGTTAAGACCAGACTTGCTTTTTGAAATATCTTCTATTGATAGATGTTTGTCAGAAGCTGTTACCATCATATGTAAACTCAACTTCAATGGAGGATATGGCCTTACAATTTTTTTTTTTCAGATCCTTCAGGTCAGGAGTTGGTGTATCAATTGAAGTTACTGATTTGATGGTAATACAGCACAAGATAGTCTTCAAAAGCTTTTGAGCAAAAGGCTGGAGACGATTACTACTTAACTTTTATGTGCTTTTGAGACGTTACAAAAATGTAAAAGCTCAAAGCAGATGGCCTGTATGAGAAACAGTGAACATTGCTTGGATCTTCAGTCTTTGCATGCCATGGTGTTTGGTGTTTTTGTGTGTGTGTGTTTGTTTGTTTGTTTGAAATTTGAGGTGCCACATACCATCTTCACAATGAAGAACAGTGGTAAAAAATGTGCTTAGTGCAATAAAGCAAGTAAACTTAATCCTTTTTTTTCTAGTGAGTTGTTTATGGGGGGGGAAGAAGGTTGCTTTAAGAAGAAAAAAGCTTAAAGACTGAGGCAATGGAACTTGTCCTGATATTTAGTTTGACTACCTTTAATTCCCAATACCAAATATCAAATCCAAATCTCATTGGAACTGACCAGGGTGTCTCCAATCTTTAAGGTCAGGGCATTCGCCACCACTTTCTCTTCCTCCTTCCCTCCCCAATTGGAATGCAACAGCACTCCTGTCCGAGAACCACTGCTGGTACTGCCTCAGTTTACCCAAGTACTTCTCAGCTAGGTTCTTCTGCTGGGAAGATCTTTACAACTATAAAGAAACTGCCCTGTGTGGCAAAGCCACCCTGGGAAAAGTTGCACCATGTGTGCTTACTCCTCCTATATTAGGCTCTGATCAGAGCCTAAGCAGCAAGAGGTGCCTTGTGTAGTGCAGCTCTTCATGGTCTCTTTCACCCCCCCCCACCAGTACTTTTTCCTGGAAACAGAAATGGATGGGATAGTTGCACCTACACCTGGCTTCAGGAGGAGTTTGGAGGGAGGGGATAGAATTGCATGAAGCAGGTGGTTTTTTTTTTGGTTTTTTTTTTTGTTTTTTTTTTCCTACCTGTTTTTAAGGACCCCTAACATAAGGCAGTCTTGCCTAGCCACTGCTGTGACATGCCTGAGGGGGGACCCTGTGGCACCCCACTTGAGAACAATTGGAGTAGACTGTGCGCCAAACTGGAAAGGTACCTTACAGGCTTTATGAAAAGCTAATTAAACAAAGTTACTCTAGGTTTTGGGGAAGGGGAAGGCTTTTGCAGTCTTTAAGCATCAGATATCTATAGTTTATTAATAAAGCCAACTATTTTGTCTCAATCTGTGGATCACTTTTTTTTTTTTATATGCAGAACTATGCATACTCAGACTTTCTAAATCTGACCGCTTTTATTTAACAGCAAAATGAATCAAGAATTCAAGCTTTGTAAGTGACTGGAGGAAAACAGGCTTCTCTGACTTTTAACTGTGGCAAAAATATTCCAGTTTCTAGGACTTCTATAGATGTTTTTGTCTGGTTTCATAGTATTTATTAGTAAATGCTTTCCACAATTAAGGCAGAGTACCTGGATCATCTGCTGGCTGAACGTTGTAGACTGAAACTCAAACTGCATGATATTGAGCAATAAGTATTGCCAGTGTAGATTAATAGTACTTCAGCCTCTTAATTCCAGTTACTGGTGTTCTCAAAAGTTGTCTACTAATAGTATTACAGCAACAGGGTATACAACTTAACTAACATATGCTAAACATAGTTCTTTTACAAAAAATACTAAAGATGTGTGGTATTAAGGGGTTAGATCAAACTTTGTATATTCTGCTTTTTGAGATGAAGCCTATTTCCCCTCTTGTATTTTCGTGTGTGTGTATAATTACAACTGAACATTTTCCTCCACACCCCAACAAGTGACCTTGTTTATCTGGGCAATTAAACTCCATTTCTAAGATGCTTGTAATGAGAATTGATCAAGATGTTAAAGCCACAATTGCAAAATCCTGTGCAGGAGTTCCTAATACCTTATTTAAATTTCTAGTGCCACTCATTGCAACATGCATTAACTTACAAGTTTGTAGAACATCAGTTCCTCTGAAGGCTTCCTAATATCTAGATAATGGTAGAAAAAGCATGGTGCAGTACTACATCTTATGTTCCTGCTACCAACATCATGAAGGCATTGCATTTTTAAACTCTTACCTTTTATTTTTTTTATTAATCACTAGCTCTTGCATACTCTCAAGCTTTCATATTAAGCAATTGGTGTTTGTAATACTATAACTTCTGTTTAATATGGAAGTAGAAAAGTTTACCTCCATAGCAAAGGTAAAAGTTAAATATAGCAAAAAGTAAAATTTTATGCATTTGAAGTCTACTAAAATATATGAAGTTTTATATATGCATTCATACCAGTGGACCTGATAGAGGCTTCTTTACATCTTCCAAATATGAGTAAACAATCCATGCCTAATATTTTTAAATTGCTTAAAGATGTTCCTGCAACTTTTGAATCTGGAATCTCACAGGAAAAAAGCCAAAGCAAGGTATGACTGCTTGTCTGGCTTGTATAATGTTTCTCAACTGATAACCTGGACAGGAGTGCCTTCTAGTGGACTGTAAGTTATTGGCAGTCAATATTGTTCAGAACTTCATCCATCTCTGCATAATGTAAAGAATTAAATGGAACCTGTAAGTACAGTGAGGTGCAGTTTTGTAGGTTTTTAAATATACCCCTAAAACTGTATCTGAACTCAATTCAATCTTTGAAAGTACTTGTACAGCATTGAATATACGGATCTAATATTTAAATACACTTGCTTTTTAAAAACAAACCTCTGAACCTTGAACTATTCTGTGAGCTGAGAACACTTGATGGGCTAAGAGAGAAGATGGCTTAACAGTTGCAGCACTCTGTGGTGAGAAACCTGGGCCTATCTTAACCTGTCCCATAGGATTTTTCAGGTATCTTTGCAGAATTATCTTGGCTTGTCCATGCTGAGCATTGCCAAATTTAATGTTTTAACCACCCAGCCCAGGAGTACAGATCAACTTGATCTAGGTGCATAAATTTCTGTCACTCTGAAATGAGATGGCTGGATGCTTTAGAAATGGATTCACAGCAACGACCATAATGTATCTTACCGAATATAAAGAGTTTTAATACACAGTTCCTACTAGGGGAGTGACCATCAGGCTTTGGGTCAAACAGAGCTGATGAGCATTCCTCTTGTACAAGTAGATTCACTGTGCAGAAAGGGAGAAATTCATAAGGCCAAAATCTCTCTAAGCAAGACTACCTTGACTCCTGTACCATAGTTAGATTTATATTCACCTGGGAGTAGGGGAGTTCAGGATTCTGGTCTTACTGCAATACAGCTCTCAAATGTTATCGAGGAGCCTTTTTATAAAAATATTTCTGGTAGGATTAAACACCACAAAACCAAGTGCTTGAAGGGGCTTACCTTTTTTCTTTTTTTTAACTGTCTCTTGCAGGAAGAACTGTTGGTCTGAAGACTACTCCTCTATTATCTTGGCTTTTGCAAAGAAAATAATAGAAAAATCTCCATGGAAAAATAATTTGAGGCAAAATATTAATTAACTTTATCACTTTTTTAAATAAGAATCAAATTATATTACTAAGCATTACATAATAAATGCTTTCTCTTTTATTAATACCTAAACATGCTGCCATAATATAGTAGAATAAGTAGAAGTAGGGACTACACTATTTCGTTTTCTTGCCCCCGACCCTTTTCTATGGGAGTAGCTGCAATGTTAAAGCTGAGTGCTCTTTTTTTTTTTTTTTTTTTTTTGTGATGGGAATACTGCTAGTTCCAGTGATATTTTTTTTTTTTTTTCCCATGGTTTTTTTCCCCCCCCCCCCCCCCCCAAAAAAAAATTGGCATGTTCTTCCTCCAAATCTGGAAAAAACAGTTAGGTGGCCAAATTCTCTTTTCTCTAGAGACGTAAGTACTTAAGAGAATGTGCCAGATACCTAACCTCAGAGACAGGATTTGCAGTGCAGGGGGACTAGAGCCACACATGTAGACCATTCAATAGAAATGAGTTGGAACTATGGGGCTTATTCAGTGCTGCTCCATGTTGGCTATATGCTCTAATGCTTGTTTTTAAACTATACACTTTTTAAAAGGACAAAAGATAGAGCCAGACTAGTGTTTAAAATTTGTTTATTTTTTTTAAAAGTCTAGTTTTTTGTATTTCCCTAAACACAAGACTAGTTCACAAGGTAATTTTGGTATATAGGGGCAATCAAAAGTTAGTTTAAATACAGTTAATAGACCATATATCCCTGCTGGGGTAAAAGCATGGAAGGTAGCACCATTTTCTGTTTCCCAGTACTGCAATCAGGGCCATCCCTAGGGTACAACAAATTGGAGCCCCTGCAAGGCTGTTGGGCACCATGGCTCAGCTTGGGGGTAGAGGGGGGACCTACCACAAGGGTGTCCCTGACCTGACCCAACCCAGCTTGCCCCGCCCCACTTTGGCTGCCCTGTGCTGTAGACACCCCCTGGGGCAGGCTGCACCAGTGACAGCACTCTGTGCCTGGGCCAGGGTTGCTGCTTCTATGCTGCTCTGCAGCCCATGTTACCCAGCTCTCTTAAGGGGGCCCCACACAGGCTGAGCCTTTGCCTCAGGCCCTGCCCCCCCCCCTTTGGGCCACCACTGACTACAGCAATGTAACATGTATGTTGTGTGACCTTAACTGAGAATAGGTAAAAAAGGAAGCCATCTTGTAACTTCTAACGAGTTTCCTTGCATATATAGTATTCTTACAGCTATCCAATGTATCAATTTTTATTGTACAGGCAGTCCTTCCTTGCATTTTTCAGGAACCAATTGTGTTGTAAGTCCATTTCAATTTGAAACGTTTCAACTTGGGACTGACTCCCCACTTCTTTCCCCCCCCAGGAAACAATGTTATAAATGGGGGTTTGGTTCCTAAACCAAGGCCTGATACCTAATTTTCACCAAAAATAACCCAGAATGTTGTACTCTGTCAACTATAGATAAATAACACGGCTACATTAATGTATTTTATGTTGTAAATAGCAATCACATTGCTTTGGAAGGACTTCTTTGAGGTGACTGGACTTCTTGAAGGGTTCTTGGCTGGAGTCTTCTCAGGAGTCTTGGCTGCTTTCTTAAAGTGTCCAAGGAAGTTTGGACAGATGTTCTCCAGGGAGATAGGTGATGCAGTGAACTTGTTCGCTGGTGTGACATTGCGTTGGATCAAGTGTTTGTAAAGTTGAAATGGGGTGTCAGTTTATAAACATTTGTAACTTGACTCACTGTAAGTTGAAGGCTACCTGTACTACATAAATGTGTGCATCTTTTTTCTCTTCAAGAAACATGTCAAATATTGGGAACGAATGCTGCCAACCTCACTTGCAATGCTAGCACAAAATCTTCACTCTCCAACTACCTCTATGTCTTCATCCTGGGACAGCTGCTACTGGGAGTAGGAGGAACTCCCTTGTATACTCTGGGAACAGCCTTCATTGATGATAGTGTCCCAAAACACAAATCTTCACTTTACATAGGTAAATCCTATATGGGTAACTTTTTTGTTTGTTTTTTAAATTTAAAAACAAAGTTGGCAACTAATGCATGAAATTCTGTTTGTAAATGTATTGTCAATCTGCTGTTAAGTCTTCAAATCCAATCGGTCACTTTATTTACATACCTGCAGGAGCTGCTCTAATAGGTGGCGCACAAATATTTAGCGCCTGACCATGTAGTCAGACTAACTTTTAACGTCCTAGGCTGACTAACCTGGAACAAGGGTGGACTCCACAGTGCTTGGATACTTCATTTGGTTAGCTCTTCATGTGTATTCATCCTTGTATTTTGTAAAATACAAAGATAACCATGAATGCAAGATGACCCTCCAATAATTAGATTCTATGTATGGAAAACTTTTAACTTGTTATAATTTTTCCAGGCATAGAACCTTGAATTATTGGAGGCTTGCCTGGAGTCTTCCTCTACTGTAGCAGTGGGAGGGAGACTAATCTGGGAGTGCTCAGGTGGTACCCCTTCACTCCTTACTGCTGGACCCTGCTCTCCCTGAGCACCTGTAAGTGAGGGACAAATTTTTATAACACTGACTTTGAAATAAGCATGCTGGTACCCATAGACTTGGTTTGTACAAAATCTTCTTAGTTTGAACTGCTGCTGGTTTTAGCCCAGGTACTCCCTAAACATTTTTAAGCAGTACTTATGTACTGACTTCATCTATGGTGCAAAACATGCAGTGATACTAATCCCAAACCAAAAGGCTCGTGGCTTACAATGCAACTCATTGGGCTGGGCCCCAGCAGAATCTATGGCATTTCAAGCCATGGTGACCCCACAGTTCAGCATTACTCTGTGTAGGCTTGTACTTCAGATACCACCACTCTACCTCACTTCCCAATTAGAAGGAGGTGGTCTTGTCCTGAGCCCTAGGATCCTCCAAAACTGTATATGCAGATGAGGCACAGGACAACTTGGTTTGGCTTCACCTCACGGAATGTAGACCCACACTAATTGGGTGACTGGTTGGGGGAGAGGGGGTAACCAAAGGGATTTGGTTTGAGGCCCTGTCTGGTGAGGTTTGCTAGATGCTTAAAGCTGGTGAAGAAATAAGGCTTTTTTGAAATAGGAAAAGAAGGGTACAGTTTGGCTACAGGATTAAAGAAGTCAAAATGTGTGCAATGCTGTGCCTCACCGTGACTTTGGGGGGGACCTGTTGGTGCTGATGGGAATTGCACTAGGTGGGCACTACCATGTGTCTTAAGCAGCACCAACCTATCCTTGTGGTTTGCCTGATATGGGCTATGTTTCATAATTGTCCTCAGTGGTTGTATTTAATCAACTGCATACCTGGTTTCTGTGACTGAGCACATGCTGCTTTTTGTAGCAGTTTAATGATGGACAGTGTATACAGATGTAAGAAAGGGGCTCTTCTCTGTGCTGGGGAGAACCTAACTTTGAATTTGAGTAAATGCCATATTGCCTTCAAATGACAACTAATCCACTTTGAACATGACTGGGGTTTTATATCTAGCTATGCTTGGCATCTACTCTACCTCAAGATCTAGAAACTAATTCAGCAATTGATTTTCAGTGTACCTGTTAAATGTCCAATGTCTGGTTGTTCACTTCTTATAAAGAGTATTGCACTCGGCATTTTTGTATTTAGGTGAACTTCCTATGCAGGAATTAGTGAAACAGGCCTTTATTACAGTCAGGATAAATAATTGCTTTAAACATACATTTATCATACCTGCTCCTTTTTTCTCAAATCTTCTACATTGACATGTTGACCTATCTACTTTGTGAATTGCTCTTTTCTAAATGGTACAAGAAAGTCTACTGGTTAGATTTTCTAGTCCTATCTGCACTAGTCTGACTAAAATGTATACTTCTCCCCTCTAACTTTGTAGTGGCTCAAACAATTTTTTGCAGTGTTCTTGACAACTTTTATCTTTGGTTTTGGCTCTATACCACATGTGCATGAGAAGAGGCACAACTTTTGGATTAGATCTCAATTGCACTGTAGTAGGGCATTGGTGTGCCTGCCACTCTTTCTAAGGGTGTAGGGGCTCCATGTGGGGTGTAGAGGCTGTAGGGGCTGATTGCAGGCTCACCAGACTCAATGAAGGCCAGGCTGGGGCTAGATGAGCCAGTTGAGGAGCCTAGCCCTGTGATCATGAGAAGACTCTTCTTTTTTCTTTGTAGGAGGGATCCTGAGGGAATAAAGGATAGGGGAAGCAGAAAGAATATTACCTGGGGCAGAGAAGAAAGTTCAGAAAAGAAGAAACGGGCAAAGGGCCTTTGTTTTACACTGATAATATTGTTTGAGTTGCGAGCCTTGAGTCCTGCTGGAGACTGGCTCAAGGCTTAGAGAATTCCCCAGCCCAGAAAAGGGGCTGAGTGGGGATTGAGCTGGTAGACATTATTCTCTTGCCCTCCTGAGAACTGAGCAGAGCACTGAGGGCCCCCAGCTCCAGAGCAAGACACATGGTCAGATGCCCATTGTGCCCCCACGAGTTCCAGCACCCTCAGACTTGCCCCACCCCCCTAGCCTAGCCAGAGGTAAGCAGGGGCCTGTAGTGGGAGGGACTTAGCCCAGCTTCAGGGAGGCAGTTGAAAAGAGCAGAGAAGGGTCACGCCCTCCCTGGCGCATACTTCACGTAGCCCCCCAGGAAGCCACACAACTAGAGCCTTGTGAACAGAAAGCATAAATGGGCACGCTTCTAGGAGGCCTGGCATGTGACTTAGTGTGGGAGTTTGCACAAGAGGGGCCCAAGGACCTAGGCAGCAAGCCTCAAGGGAGCAGTTGTCACGGTAGTGGCCAAATTACTACTGGTGTAATTGTGGGTGGGATACGTCTTACCTAGGTTCCCCCCTGTGGCTGGATCCCTCCCCTCTGGTACTTCTGAAGTTTCCACCCAGATAAAACCCATGGTTCCAGCCTCTGTTCAGATGGAGCCCCTGGCTGTGGGGGCTGCCTGGCACAACTCCAAGCATTTGGGATAGGGAGCATTGCAACCTCCCTTTTTTGAGGTTTTTGGTCTTGGAGACCATAAAAGCTGAAGAGGCGGTAGTTATGGGGAACCTAAACTACCCAGACATCTGCTGGGAGACGCAGACGGCAAAGTCCCACCACTCACGCAGGTTTCTAACCTGTGTACAAGACCTCCACCTGACACAGGAGGTACACAGTCCCACTAGGGGGAATGCCATACTGGATCTGATATTGGCAACGGGGGATGACATGGTAGGGGACCTACAGATCGGTAGCCATCTGGGGGACAGTGATCACCTAATAATAGAATTCACCATAAGACATCGAGTGGGTAAGGTAACTAGTAGGGTGAAAGTGCTAGACTTTAGGAAAGCTGATTTCAGTGAACTCAGGCGATTAGTCAAGGACGCACTGCAGAGTAGGAGTTTTGAAGGGATGGGAGCCCAAGAAGGGTGGCTGTGCCTTAAGGAAACGATCCTTCAGGCACAAAGCAAGACGATCCCAATACGAGGAAAAAGAGGGAAAGGGTCCAGGAGGCTTCCTTGGCTGACCAGAGAAATCCAGGGCAGCCTAAGGGCCAAAAGAGGAGCACATAAAAAGTGGAAACAGGGAGAGATCACCAAAGATGAATATACCTCCTCTGCTCGTGCTTGTAGGGAGGCAGTTAGACGGGCCAAAGCTACCATGGAGCTGAGGATGGCATCCCAAGTAAAGGACAACAAGAAATTGTTTTTTAGATACATTGGGAGTAAAAGGAAGGCCCAGGGAGGAATAGGACTGCTGCTAAATGGGCAGAAACAATTGGTGACAGATAGGGGGGACAAAGCTGAACTCCTCAACGAGTTATTTGCCTCAGTGTTCCTAAGCGAGGGGCACGACAAGTCTCTCACTGGGGTTGTAGAGAGGCAGCAGCAAGGCGCCAGACTTCCATACGTAGATCCTGAGGTGGTGCAGAGTCACTTGGAAGAACTGGATGCCTTTAAGTCGGCAGGCCCGGAGGGGCTCCATCCGAGGGTGCTGAAAGCACTGGCCGACATCATTGCAGAGCCACTGGCGGGAATATTCGAACGCTCGTGGCGCACAGGCCAAGTCCCAGAGGACTGGAAAAGGGCTAACGTGGTCCCCATTTTCAAAAAGGGGAGGAAGGAAGACCCAGGCAACTATAGGCCAGTCAGTCTCACCTCCATCCTTGGTAAAGTCTTTGAAAAAATTATCAAGGCCCACATTTGTGAGAGCCCGGCAGGGCAAATTATGCTGAGGGGAAACCAGCACGGGTTTGTGGCGGGCAGATCGTGCCTGACCAATCTAGTCTTTCTATGACCAGGTTACGAAACGCCTGGACACAGGAGGAGGGGTGGATGTCGTATACTTAGACTTCAGGAAGGCCTTCGATGGGGTGGGATACCGTATACTGGTGAACAAGCTAAGAGGCTGTGATGTGGATGACTGCACAGTCCGGTGGGTGGCGAATTGGCTGGAGGGTCGCACCCAGAGTTGTGGTGGATGGGTCGGTCTCGACCTGGAAGGGTGTGGGCAGTGGGGTCCCGCAGGGCTCGGTCCTTGGACCGATACTCTTTAATGTCTTCATCAGTGACTTGGACAAGGGAGTGAAATGTACTCTTTCCAAGTTTGCAGATGACACAAAGCTAGGGGGAGAAGTGGACATGCTGGAGGGCAGGGAACAGCTGCAGGCAGACCTGGATAGGTTGGACAAGTGGGCAGAAAACAACAGGATGCAGTTCAACAAGGAGAAATGCAAAGTGCTGCACCTAGGGAGGAAAAATGTCCAGCACACCTACAGCCTAGGGAATGACCTGCTGGGTGGTGCAGAGGTGGAAAGGGATCTTGGAGTCCTAGTGGACTCCAAGATGAACATGAGTCGGCAGTGTGACGAAGCCCTCAGAAAAGGCAATGGCACTTTATCGTGCATCAGCAGATGCATGACGAATAGGTCCAGGGAGGTGATACTTCCCCTCTATAGGGTGCTGGTCAGACCGCAGTTGGAGTACTGCGTGCAATTCTGGGCGCCACACTTCAAGAAGGATGCGGATAACCTGGAGAGGGTCCAGAGAAGGGCAACTCGTATGGTCAAGGGCCTGCAGACCAAGCCCTACGAGGAGAGACTAGAGAAACTGGACCTTTTCAGCCTCCGCAAGAGAAGGTTGAGAGGCGACCTTGTGGCTGCCTATAAGTTCATCACGGGGGCACAGAAGGGAATTGGTGAGGCTTTATTCACCAAGGCGCCCCCGGGGGTTACAAGAAACAATGGCCACAAGCTAGCAGAGAGCAGTTTTAGGTTGGACATTAGGAAGAACTTCTTCACAGTTCGAGTGGCCAAGGTCTGGAATGGGCTCCCAAGGGAGGTGGTGCTCTCCCCTACCCTGGGGGTCTTCAAGAGGAGGTTAGACAAGTATCTAGCTGGGGTCATCTAGACCCAGCACTCTTTCCTGCTTATGCAGGGGGTCGGACTGGATGATCTATTGAGGTCCCTTCCGACCCTAACATCTATGAATCTAGGTTGTCTCCAGACCCAAGGCTCACTGTCCCAGGGTCACTACCCTGCCCCCCTCCCCCCAGATCTCTGCAACAGGTATGAACCTCTTCAGCACCAGTAGAGCCTGCAGAGCTTCCAGCTACTACAAGTGAGGAAGAAACAACCAGCTATCATCCCCAAGATGGAACCACAGACTGGTGGTTGTGGGTGACTTCCTCCTGAGGGCAACAGAGGGAGTGGTCTGAAGGCTTTGGCTTCTATGACCACAGTCTACTTCTTGGGGAGAGGCAGTGATATGTTGGAAAGACAGCCTCCAACTCACTGCACTGGGGAAGAAGCTCTTCTCAGCCAGTATGGCTGACCTTCTCAACTGCTTTAAACTAAGATCACTGGGGGATGGGTGGACAACCACCAGAGCAAGCTTGCCAAGTATCAACCAGAAAACCAGCACGTTAGGATGCTCAAGGGAACCCACTTGTATCCCAGCCCAGGAGCAGGTTTTCCATTGGTACAAGGAAGCCTAGGGTCTCCAAAGGGACACTTACATTGCCTGTACACTAATGCTAGGAGTTTGGGGAGTAAACAGGAAGTACTGGTCCTTCTGCTAAACAACCTACTACGATCTCATGGGGATCATGGAGACCCGGTGGGACTCCTCCTATGACTGCACTACCAGTATAAATGGCTATACCCTGTACAGGGGAGAGTGCTGAAAAAAGGAGCAGGGGTGTAGCTCTGTGGAAGAAATCTACACATCCCTACAAGTTGAGATTGGCACCCAAGGAGGATGACTGGAGACCCTTTGGGTTGGAATATGGGGGGAACATAGTGAAGGGGATACAATGGTAGGAGTCTACTACAGACCTCCAAACCAGGAACCAAGTGCTTTACCAAGAATTTGCCAGGGAACTGGCTGAGGCTGCACACTCTTGGTGCATGGTTTTCTGGGTAATTGAAGTCTCCCATGACATCTCCTGGGATGAGCACTCAGCCAAATCCAATAGGTGTCAAAGCTTCCTTACATGCGTGGATGAGCTTTACTTGTCCCAAGAAGTTTATGGGCTGACAAGAGGCAGGGCGCTGCTGGACCTGGTACTGGCCAAAGGGAATGATCTAATCGGCAACCTAAGAATCAAAGGGAAGCTGGGTGATGGTGACCACAAGTTGATCACTTTCACTATCCTTGCAAAGCTGGCAAGTCAGCCAGCAATGCAGTAGTCCTTGATGTTAGGAAAGCTGACTTTTTTTAAATAAATTAAAAAAAAAAAAAAAGCTCGGGCTTGTTTTTGAGGCCCTGAAAGGCTATGACTTCACAGGGAGGGGAGTTTGTGAGTGGTTGCTTAAGGAAGTGATCCTAGAAGCACAAGGTGAGTCCATCCCCTCCTGTAGCAAAGGTGGTAAAAGGGCTCAACAACCCCCTAGGCTCAACAGGGAGCTCATGGACCTCCTACATCTAAAAAGGCATATAATGGATGGAGGATAGGAAATACCACCAAGGAGGAGTAGTGCACTGGTCTGCACCTGCAGGGAGTGAATGAGAAAAGCCAAGGCTGCAACTGAACTCTAGATAGCTACATGAATCAAGGACAATTTTAAAATCTTTCAGATATGTAGGGAGTCAAAAGGAAAACAAGGGCAACACTGGACCCCTGCTAAACCAGCTGGGGCAGCTGCTTACTGACAAAAGACAATCTGCTTAATAGTTACTTTGCATCGGTTTTTCACCAGCCCAAAGGGACCACCCTACCTAACATAACTTGGGATGACCCAGGTGAAGATGAGTATATGCCTGCCACTAGTATGGATCTTGTGAGGGAACATCTTGAGAGGCTGGACCCCCACAAATTGGCTTATCTGGATAGATTTTTACCCAAGAGTGCTAAAGGAACTGGCAGACATAGCGTAGCCACTGACGAGGATATTTGAGAATCGTGGAGCTCAGGTGAAGTACCTAAAGACTGGAAGAGGGCCAATGTGGTGCCCATCTTCAAGAGAAGGAGGAAAGACCCGGGAAATAACCAGACAATCAGTTTGACCTCAATCCCTGACTTAATATTTTTCCAAAATCTTCCCAAAGAAACCATTCTTGACAGGCTAACAGAAGGCAACATTCTGAGGGATAGCCAGTATGGGTTTGTTGTGGGTAGGTCTTGCTTGACCAATCTCCCTTCCTTCTATGACCAGGTGATATACCACCTGGACAAAAGGAAAGAGGTTGATGTGGTCATATACTTTAGTCTTCAAAAGCTTTTTTTTGTTTGTTTGTTTTTTGTTTTGTTTTTGTTTTTGTTTTTTTATAACCTGGTGTCCCATGATGTCCTCATGGAGAAGAATTGGGCAACTGCAGCCTCAACTACTCCATAGTCTAATGGCTGGGGAACTGGCTCTGAGGTAGGACCCAGAGTGGTAGTTGATGGAACCGAATCAGCCTGGCATTCAGTGACTAGTGGTACCCCCAGAGCTCTGTTCTTGGACCTGTACTCTTCTTAATGTTTTAAACTGCCTGAACACTATCATCAAAAGTGGACGGGCCAAGTTTGCTGACAACACCAAACTTTGGGGAAGAGTGTCCACACTTGAGGATAGGCTGGTGATCTAGGCCGACCTCAATAGGCTTGCAAGGTGGGTGGGTGAAAACCTGATGGCATTCAATACAGATAGATGCAAGGTGCTCCACCTTGGGAATAAAAACCCACATCACACTTATTAGATTTGGTGATGCTGCACTTGCTAGCACCATGACCGAAAGACTTCAGGGTCATGATTGACCCCAAGATTAATATGAGCCACCAATGTGATACTGGAGCTGGCAAAGTGAACAAAAACTCTGGCTTGCATCTAGAGCAAGACCCAGGATGTCATCCTCCTGCTGTACTTGGCCTTGGTGAAGCCACAGCTAGAGTACTGCATCCAATTCTGGGCTCTACAGTTCAGGAAAGATGTGGAGAAGCTTGGGAGTCCAGAGGAGAACTACATGCATGATCAGAGAGCACGAGAATGGGCCTTATGAATAGAGGCTGTGAGCTATGGGACTCTTCTGCCTGGGGCAGTGCAGGCTCAGGGGTGACTTGGTGGCAGCCTATAAGTACGTAAGGGGTATGCATCAGAATCTGGGGGAATGCCTGTTCACCAGAGCACACCAGGGGATGACAACATCCAGTGGTCAGTAACTCCTGTAAGACTAGTTTAGGCTGGACGTAAAGAAAAATGGGGGCTTGGACTGTCCAAGCCCCCAAGGCCAAGAACAGACTCCCTCCAGAGGTGGTGCAATTATCCCCATTAAAATTAATTGAACTTGTGGTTGGGCCAAATTGTACATCTTGGAGTACTCTGTATGTGTCTGTTTAAAGCTGACATATTTGCGTAGAGGTTTACTATTGCAGATGGTATTGCGCTTTTGCCTTATGACACAACAGAACAAGAAGGGTGGTACAAATAGTAATTTCTCCCCTACTGGTATGTTAGTACATATCCTAATGTACTTAAGAACTATACTTTTCCTACTGTAAACGTTTAGACCATTTAATGCATAGAAAACAATGGCCCACTCTTTCTGAAATGGGAACTAGCTAGACTTTCTCCAAGCATCTACTGACAACTGTGAACTATGACTAGGGCCCTACCAAACTTGAGGTGGTTGCAGGCAAATTTCATAGGGAAAATGTAGGCAGAGGGACCCTGTTGACCTGCCCCTTGCTGCTGATGGGCTACCTGTTTTTGCAGTCTCATCCCTCACTGGTGATTGGAGGGGTAGGACCATATGACAGGCAGCCATTAGAGTCTATCAGTGGTGAGGGGCAGGGGCATTGGCCATATTGGGCTTCTGATCATGTGAGCAGCACCCCCACCCCTGGCAGGCTACACAACCAGGCCAAAGCATTTTTAAATGGGGGGGAGGGGGGGTCTCTTTTTTCTTCCCTTTATTTGTGGGCATTGCCTATTTTGCAAAATCACAATTCTGGTAGGTCCTTAATTATGACCTAAGGTGAGATGAGTAAATTCTGCACCTTAGAAGCCCAGAGGCCAAAGTAACCTGATATTCATAAACTTTTATCTTTTATCTACTAGATATAATGCAATACCAATGTCTTGTGAAGGACTAGCTTCTGTGAAACCAATGGCAGCTGTCCTCTGACTCTGAGGTCATTAGCTTTCTCTCTATCTAAACTTTATTGAATGAGGAGCCTGTCTTGTTTCCAGAAAATTGGAATCTTTGCAGCTAGCCTGATACCTGAGGCCATGTGTAGAGTAAATGAAGGATGCTGGAACTTCATCTTAATGGATTGGATTGGGCATTGGATCTCTGTAATTGTACCTCTTTCCATGCCACATGTGCATAGCAGGAGGTGCAATTATGGGGATTGGGGATCATCCCAATTGCATGACTACCAGCTTGAGGTATAGGTTTTCAAGTGCTGCTCGGGGAGTCAATTTTTCAGTACCAGTGTCCTTGGCTACAAACCCACTGTCTCCTTTGCCAGGACTTTGGGATTGAGAAACCTGAATCCCAAGAGTGCTCTGCACTGGGAGGGCTAAAACCCTGGCGCATATATAGCTGAGCTGTATGCACAGTTCTAAAGGTCCTAGTGTGCTGGGAAAGGAAGCCAGGTGCTGGGGTCTCAAGGTTTCCAGCAGGTCAGGGGGAGACCTTTTGGCTCCTATGGATAACCGTGCAACCTGCTCTTCCAGCAGCTCCCAGTCCCCATGTTGAAAGGGTCCATCTCCTTTGCAAGGATAAAGCAGACTTGCCCTTGCTGGCATGAGGGGATATCACACTGGTCTGTTTTATGCAGCCATATAACTAAGCCATATGGATACTCCACAAAACATGTGGGATCTGTGGCTTGGCTGCCACTGGTTCCTTAAACTAGCCAAACATGTAGCACTTACCATGTTAATTGCACTATACCTGTAATATGTGCCTGGGGCCTGAAGCAAAAATACTTAAATTTTTTCAACAGCAAGAACGCGGAAGTTACTCAATTTCATTACTAATCTTTTGAGTCAGGAAGTTATTTTTACAGAGACTTTGTTTAAGCTCTGTGGTACCCTGACTTCAGTCTTCCTCAAAGCCAAAGTGAAAGCAAAGCATGAAGTAGTTCCTGTAAACTACTCTCAAATATGAGACACTTCTGTGGTTCTTTTGACTAAAAAAAATAAAAATTAAATTAAAAAAGGGGGGGAAGGTGGTTGTTCCCTGCATCCTGTGCATGTAATTATGCTGAAAGCAGTAAATGTGAACTTGTTTGCAAATACCATGGAAAATACTGTAACTTTCTGTTTTAAACCTTACTATCTATTCAAATAAGCTTACTTCCTTCTTTAAATTAACTTCAAAATCTTGGTGGTGATTGACTCAAATGGTTTGTTTGGCTTTTTTGTTTTGTTTTGTTTTGTTTTTGTTCTCCTACTTAGGAATTGGCTATGCCATGTCACTTCTGGGTCCTGCTATTGGCTATGTATTAGGAGGGCAGCTGCTGAACATCTATATTGACGTGCATCTTCGGGAAAGGCAAGCCAATATTTATATATAATTTTTTTTTTTTTTAATAATAGTACAAAATTCTTAGACGCTTCCTAGCACCTTGCTGAGCAGCAGACTTTTCCCCATAAGGAAGGGAAAATGGTTCTGGCCCATATAGTTAATGTCTTCAGAAACGCTTGATGCCTAACAGTTTATATGGTCTCAAAAAAAGCTGTCTCCCATAATGGCTTTCAAGAGGAAACTTGAATAGAGATAAGTGATCTGCTGTAGAAAATTTTCCCAAATATAAATCTAGTTCTAGGTTTTAGAAGTGGCAATTACTGCTTTTTGTCAGTAAGCCCACAACCATCTAGAACATCTAAAGAGACTACCACGTTTGGACTTTTAACCCTTTCTGTTCATGGGCTTTACATATGATGTGAAAAGCTGACACAGGTGAGTCCAAGGGGGTGCAGCAGTGTGGTTGCACTCTCCCCTTTTTGCCTGGGACACATGCACGGAGCTCTCCAGCTGATTGGTGCAAGCTGCTGCCAGAGCTCCATGGGCTTAGTGAGCTCCTCAGTTCAATGGCTTTGGCACAGCTCCAAAACCTGGAGGTGAGTGCCAGTGCTGTTTTGCCTTCACCCTTGCTCTTTCCCCTCTTTCCCCTCACCTCCCCATTGCTTCACTGAATTGAAAGGTAAGGTGAGGGGAGGGGAAAGAAGGGATAAGTAGCAACAGTATCCTGGGTTCTGGAGTCATACAACAGTGGTGGGTCTAACCAGACCTAACTCCAGTCAGCTTGTGAACTTAAAGCTCGGTGTGTACGCAGAGTTGTGGCAGGAGCTTGCATTGACTAGGTGGTGAGCTTATAATTCTTTGTGCGTATGTGGCACAGCAGAAAAATGAGGGGGGGGGGGGAGTATGGGCGCACTGCACTTGCCTCACTCCTGGATTTGCTGCTGAAAGTTGGTTACTACTTGTTTAATTCCAGAGGTGTGTTGCAGGATGTCATGCCTCTTTGGAAGCCTAACTTGTGAAGAAAGTGTGAAAGAACTAGAGCTATTTAGCCAGGAGATTTGGGGGACTGGAGGGGTTTGACAGTCTTCAAATACCTGAAGGATAATTAGAGAAGATGGAAATGTCTGTGGCCCTAGTGGACAGGCCTAGGAACCAGTGGTCTTAAGCTGCAAGATACATTTTAGGGTGGAGATCAGGAAAAATGTTCTGCTCTTGAGGATGGTCAAGCATTAGTACTACTTAAATCGGTATCTCCATCCCTGGAAACTTTTGTAAGGTGAGTTAGATGGATACTTGACTTGGATGGTTTAGGTGGGGATGATCCTATTTTTGAGCATGGGGCTGGATTAAATGACCTCATGAGGTCCTTTTCACCCCTACTTTGCTATGATTGTATATCCAGTTACATTTCTTAGTCTCCCTCTAGGCAAGGGTGTTCTGGAAGGGTAGGATGAGCAAGGGGCTCAGTCTGCTCTGAGTTCTTATATATGGTGCCCTGTTAAAGACCTGCCTTTGTGGTGAAGGGGCAAGAGATGGGGGCATTAATCCTTGCAGTGGTTAATGCTGCTACCACTCAAGCCCACCTCCAACAACAGGCTGAATCTGGGCTGCAAGGCTCCCTGTAATGCAGATCTGGCCTGGCAGAGCAGAGGCAAGGGAGTTTGAGACTCTTTATCTTGCTCTAGCCTCTCTATCCTGCTTCTCAGATTCTTCAGGCCTTGGGAAAGAGCCTTTGCAATAGATATACTGTTGCAGACTCACTTTACTTCCATCTCATAAGACACTGATCTGCTGTAACAGTAATATCTATGCTCCTAAATTGGTAGAGTTCAAGTAGCATTTTAAGAAGTGCAGAATGAATGGAAAAGCCAAAATTGGTGGGCAAAATCTATAAACAGATTCTTTTGATTTGGATACAATTTAGTGATAGCAAAAAAAATTGCTGTAACCACTTAAATAGGATTAAAATGTGCAATATAATTTAACTCTGAATATGACTTGGTTTTGTTTTTGTCTGAATTTCACTGTTCACATGCATTCTGCCCAAAAGCCCCTCTATTGACTTAGTACATAGTATATTATCCCTAATCAACGCAGTGCTTCAACTGACTACAAACTCTAAACAATAGAATTTTAATAGATTGGAACAACTTGAGGAGTGAGAAGAAAGTGTAGCTTAGTGTAATGGGAAGCCTTCTCTGTTTTTGTGACTTTGCTAATATAGCAAAAGTTGTTTAATATTGTATTAAACAATTTGGGACATTAAAACCTGCCTCTCAACTTTTCTAGTGCAGAGATTGATCCAGATGACCCACGTTGGCTTGGGGCTTGGTGGATAGCATTTCTCTTGTGCAGTTTCGCAACATGGCTTCTGATAATACCGTTTTCGTGCTTTCCAAAGCACTTGCCAGGTAAATGTTAAATGCTACTGGGATGACAGGTGGGAGACTAGACTTATGGGTAGTGTAGTGGACTGCAAATGGTTTTTCCTAATTGACTTATGGTGTTAGACAAGTGATTTACTTTGTGTTTACAGTGTACCATATAAAATGGACATAATGGCTAAGTACAGATGATTAAAGCACATGGTAGAAGCATTATAACTTAATGTGCTTTACTCACTTTCATAGCATTTCACTTTTTTGCAACTTGTTCTTCAGGTACAGCAAAAATACAGGCTGAAAAAATCTCTGAGACTCATAATGATGGAAGTAAGGAACTTGTTGAAGACAAAAATATTGGAAAAAGTTTTAAAGACTTTCCACTGGCTCTTTTGGTAAGAAACAATTAACCAATGTAAATCAGCAGCTTTCTGCATAATAGCACTCTCACTTTGAGAGAGACTTTGTTATACATGTGGGTGGAGTACTTGATGCAATTTTTGTTTACTTTTCTATACTGGTACTTTTTATTAAACAATTTTAGTGCTGTTGAGAATTTCAGGCTGTCCTATTCATACCCAAGACCTGTTTTAAAAACTAAATGGGTAAGCAAACTTTAATAGTGCTGGCTGTGTTGAAATGTGCTAGGGCTTGTAACCAGCAAAGCCAATGCACATCCAACAACAATATGGTACTGCAATAAAAAAAATGCACAGAATATTTATTAACTTTTTTCCCCTTCTCAGATACTGCTGAGAAATCCTGTCTTGATGTGTTTAATAGTAGCCACTGCTACAGAAGCTTTAATTGCTACTGGCTTTGCTACATTCCTGCCAAAATTTATAGAACATCAGTTTTCGCAGTCATCCAGTTTTTCAGCAACACTAGGAGGTAAGGTGGCTTTTCTCTTGAGATTCAGTAATAAAAATATCCTTTTCTGGGTATTGCGTTGCTTATGCCAGCTAGCAGGAGATGAAAATTAATTTGGGATCCCTCTGGATTTCCAGTTGCAGGGTTTTTGGTGTCTATAGATTTTGCTTAGACCAACTTACATAGTTGGAAAACAATTTATTAAGCAAGCTTTCAGGTTCAAAAACCCTTTGTCAGGTTTTTGCTTGGAATTTGAGGTTTTTTTGGTCTTGCTACAAAGATATGGACTTCAACGAGCAGGCTGTCATCACGTCATTCTCTTTACTTTGGTCACCTTTCAGAAGAGTAGGCACTAATTCATAGTGCAGTTATAATAAACTGTAGTGTGAAAACTTAAAGTGGGGCTAAACAGACAATATGGTGTAAATGTGGTTCTATTCCTATTCTAATATCTACCCTTCCTACCTTCTGAATATTGCTTAATTTTTCCTAGTTCAGTTTTTGGCTGGAGAGGTGTTTTAAAACTATTTTGGTGATGCTTTAAAGTAGCTAAACTTCCAAGCTCTTATGATGTCTTCAGGTAAAACTTGTAGGAGGACAATTAAATGAAGCCAGTACCACTTGGACACTCTTGTGCTTCATTTTCCCTAAGGTGTCTTGGAGGGCAGTAGGGGGAAACAATTGGAGTGAAGACATTGAGACAATGCCTGCCTCCTTGAAGTGGGCTTTATATGGTACTAAAACTATATATTTGTTTAAAACCTGGTCTCTGACACTAGTATTTAATTGAAGTAAAGTGCATTTAATGAAATGGTCTCTATATATTAGTTTGTCCTGCCCCTTCAATATAGGCAAGAACCTGTAAGGACTATGGGTAGAAATGATTTTCCCCCCTCTCCCCAAACTGAGTCTTAGTTAATCCAAATCGGTTCCTTAAATCTATGGAGCACTATGTAAAACAATCACTTGAAAAGGACTGCTTGGTGATAATGGATAACAAAGTTTTGTGGTACAAGAAATGTTTAGTCTGCATAATTAAATATTTTGCTCTGTAAAACGATCTGTTCCACAATGCATAGAGGCTGTTATTGTTCATGGAAGTGTATTCTAAACTGGATGGAGATCAGGGAAATGACTGTGATCATCAGAATACTGTATAGATTTTTAAGGGGGGGGGGGAAATTACACATTTCAGTTGCATGCAGATATAAAGTTTTCATACACATGCTTTACATTTGTAAAGGAATGTGGGTTTCTTTTTGTATATAAATAAAATATTTTAAAGAAGTTACTTTCTGGACTACCCTAGGTAACATTTCTGGAAAAACAGAAGAAAAGATGCTTAAGATGTAGAAAAATCTATAGCAGACAGTCATGCTGTTTAGAAAGCTGTCCAATAAAAATGCATTACTTGTACAGTTCAGTATTACCCGACTAAATCAGCACCATATGAAAAAATCTCCCTTGCTAGAGGTGCCCTTTCTATTGGGTCTCTTGCTAGCCTGATACCTTTGAACTTTATGCCTTGATGAGTTTGGCTTTGTTTTTCTTGTTTGTCCCTCATAGTAATATGTGCAGGACTGCTCTTTCCTCAATGTAATCCTATTACCTTCTAGACTATTCTAACTAAGTTGCCTCCTTTGGGGAAAAGAAGTCTACCACCTTTTACATGCAGAAGTACTACTTAATATTAGCTTTTTCCCTCTCTAAAAAGAACTAATTTTAGTCCTAAAATAACTATTTAGTTGTTGGGCTTATCTAGAACCTATTGCAGGCAGAAGTGTTTCCTGTTGCAGGTGCTTCCCAGTCCAGTCCTGCACACACCACTTGGTACATGGGACAGTTCCACTTGTCCATAGTACCACTACAGCAGCCTAGAGAGAGTGTTAAGAACCACTGAAATTGGTAGATGCCAGTTATGTCTCATGAGCAGGGATCTAGGCTTTCCATTTCCCATGGGGGGTGGGGAAAACAGAAAACTATGGATTTTTTTTCCCCCTCTTTTATCAGAGAAACCTGTGGATTCCATGCTTTTGCAAATGGTTCTGCAGGCTGGTTGAGCTCCAGCCTGCAAAAGCTATTTGAAGACAATATGGGAAACCTCTAGCCCTGCCTGGAGAGGGAGGGAGAAGGCAGGGCCTGAGGAGCAGTCAGCCATGGCTCAGTTTGGCTCAGCCTCACTTTTTTTACTCCTGGAGCTTGTGTGGTAAGTAGGGCTTGCTGGGGGCCCCTCTGGCAGGTCTGGTTGGGGGTGCTGCAGGTCATGGCTGGGGGTACCATCAGGGCTGGGGGGAGCCAGGAGTTGGCCTTAGCTCCACCTGAGCAGGTAGCAACAGTGGGGGAGCTGGCTCCATGCTGCTTCTGCTGCAGCTGCCTGCTGTTGGGGGGGGGGGGGGCACGGAGCTGCAGACTTGGGTCCCTGGCCCCATAGCCCTGGCAGCTGGGGGCCCCCTCTGGCAGGCAGGGGCTGTGGGTAGGGGGCAAGAGGCATAAGTAGGGCTGGGGGGCTGTTGTAAGGGCCACCAGCAGGGCCAGGGTTGGGGGGCTTTGGGGGCAGTGAGGAGTGCCAGCAGGGCTGGGGGGTGCTGCAGGGGGCTTTCAATTTTATTTATTTATTTATTATTTATTTATTTATTTTTTTTTAAATAATGGATTTTGGGGCTTTTATCAATTTGAATTTTTTGTTATCAGAGAGAACCAGGATCCCTGCTCATGAGGACTAAATATTTAGTGACTAAATGCTCTGTGTGTATAGGATGGGAGGGACAGAACATGTCTGGTGCATCTGTTCATGGCTTTTTAAACTGCTAAATTTTTTAACTATAAATTTATTTTCAGTAGTAACTTCCTTGGCAAATCCTTAATGCAAGTATTATTTATAGTGGTTAATGAGCTAAAAAAAATTAGGACCAGCAGGGTTCTGCAGAGGCTATGCTCTTAATTTTGCTTGTTAGTAGATAACTCATTGCAGATGGTCACTGTCAGGTGGGTGCAGGTGAATAATAGTACAGATCAGGACAAACTGCTTTCTGAACAACTTTGGAAGTCCTGACTTAAACTTCCACTTCGAAGCCTGTCTGCTGCTGGTAGGCTTTCCTTATGAGAACTCTCAAGTTCTCTAATGCCTAAAGCAGTCTTTCCGAGTTTAGAAACGCCCTACTAGAGAATAATTTATGAAGGGATGCCTTAAATCTAAGGAAGCTGGGAACCACTGGCTTATAGCAAGGCTGTAAAAATATCCTTGCCCTAACTTTAATCTATATGAATTGAAGAATTTGTGTGTATAATTGGCTTTTTTGGGCGAAGGGGATAATAGCTTTTTTTAGGCTAAGCCTGCTCTGACAATAGATTTATAGCCAGCTAGACTGCATCTCTGTTTCTGCTCCTGATACCTACTGGAGGTTATACTCCCGGGAAAGAGGTGGTTGAAGTAGTGTGCAAGTAGAATGAGGATAAAATGCAGGAGAATGATAATGTATGTTACTTTTAGTAACTGCTGGGAAGGGGAGGAAAATTAAGGTAAGTGGGCTTAGTATCTAACTTGGCACACTGCTGGCAAATGGAAGCACCGCATGGCAAAGATTATCTATTAAATCTAATATTGCCACACTGAGCCTTGCTAACTCTAAAGTCCTGAGCATACTAACAAACATTAAGGAAATGCTAAATTACTAAAGAGGCCACAAGTTGAGTCTGAGGCCAAGGAAGAAAATTTTATTTTTGGTGAGACTTTATTCAAGCCTTTTGAAAGTCTGCTTGTGTAATTTTGAAAGGCATTCTGTTGTATCATAGGATGTAACTTTTTTTTTTTTTTACTATTCTATATTTTTTCATAAATATGAAAGTTAGTTTCTGAATTGCTTCATTTTCACTTAAACTTTGTGTAATTGATGCTATCTTTTTCCCCCCCCCCCCCCTTTTCTCTAGGACTTGTATTAATTCCAGGAGCTGCGCTAGGCCAAATCATAAGTGGCATTTTGGTTTCCAAGTACAAAATGGATTGTAAAAACATAATCAAGTTCACTCTAGGCACTTGTTCAGTGGCTTTGCTGTTAAACACAGTATTTTTATTTGCCAGATGTGGGAATGAACCTTTTGCAGGAGTCTCTGAAACCTATAATGGGTAAATATTTCATGTACTCTTTGGTTCAGTAACAATAATGAAAATAAATTGTCACCCTATGTTCCTTGAAGTTGCCACTTATCTAAAACATCCAAAAGTTTAGTGATAGAAACCAGATTCTTGTCTAAGGCCACAGACAGTTAATTTCTACTGGCAAGAAATCTCCTTTCATTACCTGTAGGAAAATAGCCTGGGTACTAGAGCATTGGGGTGCTCTTCAGCTAGTGGGCACTAAATGGCTGTTTTCTGCATAACACTTACCTTTATTACTTTACTTTATCCTGCCCTTTCCTTTGTCTAGAAAGGGGGCAGGCTGTCAATAGGCAGCCCCCCAGGGTTTCTGTTGGCTTGTGTAGTGCAGATGGGCTGCACTGGGGATGGATTGGGGGGGTGGGGGCAGAGATACCAAAACTATTACTGCAGTAATAGTTTTGGTATCTCACAAGTAGCTATTTATTCCTACTTCACAGAAGTGTTTTGGGTATCTATTCTTCTCTGGTTAGAGGCCCATTAGCTTTCCTGGGATAACATGGGTTGCTCTACTATTGACAGCCATTCTTGCATTCCTGCCTAGCAACTTAACAAGGAAGAATTGCCTCAGTTGTTATGAACAACATTAGTAGTGGTCAGATTTTCAAGTAGGCATCAGAAGGTCAGGAAAAACAGCTGCTTTCCCTGAACTATTACTACATCAATCTCTAGTAGATTCCAAATGCCAAGTTACTTCAAATGCCAAGCACCATGTTTGAACATGTATGGTTTTCTTTACTTTTCCACTGCCCAAGAGTTGAAAAGTTTCTATTGCTAAGAAACTAGTACAGTTATTCTGAAGTTAAGTCTAACATGGAAATGCTCATTTGTAACAATGAGCACTTCTACCTACTTTCAGGCAGAGACTTGTGTCAGTCTTCAGCCTAAAAGTAAAAGGTAATCTTGTGGAAAATTGAGGGCATATGAACCTGGACTATCCTGGAAACCTTGCTTCAGGAAAGGGGGGTTGCATTGCTTTACAATTGTATTGTACCTGCTTTGTTTGTAGTTTTATAACCCTGGAAAAACTTCATTTTTGAAAGGCCAAACGAAGGGAAAAGGTGTGCATTATTCCAGAGTACATTGTATGCAAGTGCAGCAATAATGCACTTTAGATATTTAGTTCCATTATAGTGTAGCTTGCTTGAACTGTACAGTTAATATAGAAATGCATTTTAATATAACTATATAGTATACTTGAGTAAAACACAAATACTTGAAACCGAGTTCTAGTCCTTGACTAAGAAGCTTAGTACCTTCTTAATGGACTTCTACAACTTGTGTTATCCCTAGGAAGGCTCTGTCTCAGAGCAGAAAGTCACTTTTCAGGACTTGCACACCTGAGATGATTCCTCTAAATGTTGTGCCATTAATACATATAGCTGGGTACTACTATACCTCTTCCTGCTGTCTTGCAATTGGAAAATGGCAGTCTTCTCATTTAAAGGGCACTCTTTTTTTCTTTTTCTCAAGTGTGTGTGTTATGATTTGGGGGGAGGGAGAAGAAGCATAATGGATCTTCTATCTGTTTGGTTTCCCCATCAGAAATAACTAGAAAGAAAATGCTTTAAATGTACAGAGAACATGACGTGGAGCTTAAGGAGCAGAATCCTTCAATGGTGTCTTTAAAAAAAAAAAGTTTTTTTTTTCATAATTTAAAAATTGTTCAGACTAGTGCTTCAAGATTATATATTGCTTGAAGTTTGCTATGGTAATGTTTACTTCTGTACAACTAGCTTAATGAGTATGAATACTGCATTTCTGGCTTGTTTAAAAATGTTGTATATACTATTCCTAATGTGACTTTGTGGAATCTGCAATGTACAGTTTTTCACTTTCCTGTTACAGAACAGGAACACTGTGGAACTTGACAGCACCATGCAATACTGACTGCAATTGTCTACGCTCCTTTTATTACCCAGTTTGTGGCAGAGATGAAATCCAGTATTTTTCTCCCTGTTTTGCAGGATGCACCTCTTCTACTTCTGAAAAAAGGAAAAGGGTATTTTATGCTTTATCCTTGAACTGAGGATAGCTGCAGTCTCCCCCTTCTTCCTCTTCCCCTGCCTCCCCTTGCTGCCTCCTTCATAATTCTGTAAGCAGTGTTCAAGTTCTTAATGGTATCTCTCACTGAAGCAAAACAAGTTTAAGTGGTGTACAGCAAACTGTGGCCCCCACTCCCACTCCCTAGATGTCTTGCACATGCGAAATGTGATGATGTCTTTAGTCCCTGTCTTCAGTAACTTGCTGTAAATTTTGGTTCTCTGTGGTCACTTCAACCTTGCAGTAATTCCAGGAGGAATATAAATAAAAATCAAGCAGTTTAAGTAACAACTTTCTTTCTTTTTTTTATAAAAGATGAATAACTGCATATGAGTTCATGGCTGCTTTATTACTCTAGGGATTATATTTTGGGACTTCTACACAGTTCTTTTAAATTTTTTTTTTTTTTTTAACTCCCACTAGAAACAAATCATGAGCAAACATGTGAGCCTAAAATAGATGTAGGAAGTTTTGATAAGCACTTAAATCCCCAGTTCTCATAGTTTAGAGGAGTGCTAGGGCACAACTTTCTGAAAGGCATTGCCTTGCTGTATAGGGTGCTAGAGTAATGTAGAAAAGGTAGAATGCCAGTGCATTGGCATCACTACTTTGGGACTTAAACTGAGCAGAAGAAAGGACTTTATGATGTATGCAGCAATGCCTTAAGTTCCTGTTTTTTGTAGACAGTGTTGTAGAACTGGTAATAAGCATGCATATAGATATAACAAGGTGCTAGAAAAGCCCAAGTCCAAGGGTAATTTTAATGAAGGTGAGATGGGTCCAATAAAAAAGATTGTTTTAGAGGAGACTTGTGCTACCAGAGAGCTGTCCAATTGGAGTGGCTGGGCCTATGCCAATAGAAACCATGTGCTTTGGAGACCAATTTCCTAGTAAATTCTTGCAGTACTCCTTAACTCTGGAATGCATACAGTCTTTGTCCTGTTCTCAGATTGGGGCAGGGAGCATACAGTACTTGAATTCTTATACAGTAAGAATGCTTGCAGGAGAGGTCTTCCATAACAGATGAACTGTACTGCAAGGGAAGGCTGCTGCTGCATGGAGTTATTCATTAGCTGGAATGTCTAAGCTAACACTGGAAAAATATCACAAAATACAAAAAAATTTACTAAATTGTGCTGTCCCTGCAGTGAGGAAATCCTGTGCCATGTGTATCATATTTACACATACAAGATGGCCCTGAATATAAGATGACCCTCAATTTAGATTCCATACATGGAAAACTTGTTTTTTCTGTTTGTTAATACGTATTTGGTGATGTTTGCCAGACACTTTAAGGCTGGCGAAGAAATGGAAATCATTGGAAGTGGAGGAGAGGAGCGCAGCTCAACTGGAAGTGAAGCTGAAATATGCTATATGGCTCACCCCAATGTTAAAAGAGTTGGCATTGAGCACTGCATCGTATCTTATTCCAATAGTTTGCACTAGCCTATCCTTGTGATAAGCTCCCATTACCTGATATGACCCCTATAGTCCTTATTAATGTTGGCTGCATTTTTCAAACCATCTTCAGAGTCAGTTTTCATGACTGAGCACATGCTGCCTTTCGCAGTAACTATAGGCAGTGTCTTGTATTTGTATACAAGGAAGCCTCATTAAATATGTAGGGCTCTTTCCCATGCTGCTTGTTGGGGACAGGATCTTGTCTTGTATTTGGCTAAATATGGTTTGTCATGCTTGCCATTTCATTTAAAGACCTAGCTGAGGGCTATTATCTATTTTTATTATAGTTCAGCTTTGTGTGATTGGAATGACTACTACTGTATTCCTCTATTTGCAGACTTACCACAACTGTAGCTGTGTTGGGAAGTCACCACGCTTACCTGAAGTTAATGTTGCCTATGAGGCTATTCCTGGGAAATGTCGAGCACAATGCATGCTTCTGCCTGTATTTTTGGGCTTTTTCTTCTTCACTGTTGTTTTCACGTTTATGGCTGTTACTCCAACTACTGTGGCCATTCTCAGGTATTTGTTTTTTTTTCCCCATACATACTAGTTTCTCCATAGCAGTGTCTGGACTTAGAATAGCAAGGAGTAAAGGGCAAAGAGATCTTTCCTTTAAAAGAAAAAAGAAGGCCTACATAAAAGCAAATGAGGATACAGCACATTCCCTATACTGTCCTCTAGTTTGCAGTAGTCAGTCAACTTTTAATGTACTGCCACATTTTAGAGGTGGTCCTCCTGCTCCTGAACACTAAATGTAGAGAGACCCATCTGTCAAATAGAAGGTTTTGACTTTTTAAACAAAGAATTTTAAGTACTTTTTTCCACTCTGATCCAAAATTATTAATAATTAACAGTACAACATTCCTGTTTAAGGGGAGATCATGCTCTTATTGAGAGGTTGAAGTCCATACTTTAATGCACTACCCCACCACTGTTCTTGCTCTTAATTTTGAAACATGGCTGAAACTTATGTAGGTCTTCCCAGTATGTCCAGTCTCCTCAATAAATTTATTTTAAGCAAAAACTGACAAGTGTACCAGAGAAGAGTTGAAAATGGTCTACTTCCATGCAGTTTGAAGCCTTTTTCTATGCAGGAGAACGTTAGAGGAAAGGCTTTTTCCTTTTTGAGTAAAGGATGAGGAACTAAGCAGTTCTAGAAGTGGTCAGAATTCTAGATGGAAGCTGATTTGGGGGGGGGGGGGGGGCGGGTTCTGGAGAAGACTAGCTACTGACCACTTTGGTACTAGAATACCCTCATAAGATGCCATGGCCTACATGGAAAACATGGCATTCTTTCTTTCAGGAAAACTTAACTTGGTCAGTTTTGTGTTTTGATTTTATTAATTGATTGTTTCTGTGGGACTGTTGGAGATGCTATCCCAACTCACTTTGGCATATATTATACTTTTTCCTACCTCCAAAAGCTGTGTGAGTAATCACAGTTGCTGGTGATGCACTATTATTAATGCCTTGTTCCCAAGGTGTTCCCATCATTGACTAAGAATGTCAACATGGCTCACTGTGAAACTATGGCAGGGACACAGGCAGGAAGCTTTTTATAACAGTGGTGCATCCCTTTGCTAGCAGGACAAACTACACTCGTGGGACCAAACCATTGAAGTAAATGGGTAAAGCAAAGCAGTCTGCATAATAGAAAAGCTGCCGGTAAAACCTTTTGCATAGTGAATCGGGTAACAAGCACATTTGTTGGACTTCAAAACTGGTTACTGAAAAGCTATCAGTAGAACAAATTCTGTCTAGTAATCGTAGTGTGTCTCTCTTTATTTTTTTTAACCTGTAACTAAATTTTGGCCTCTAATAAGGCGAAAGTACAAGAGGCTCTAAAAAAATAAGCTGACCCATGGAATGAATTCAAGCACAACATGATTAGAAAAATTAGGCAATAAAGAACAATTATGACCATCTTGGGGAAATTGATAAATCCCTTTTCTCAGAATAACTAAACTCTTTAGAAAAATATGGACAGTTGCTTTAGGAACAAGTAAACTAACACCCAGCCCTGAAGAACTACTGTCTAGCTTTCAATCTCTTCTTACTGGTTAAGATCCATTGAGAACTAGATTACCAAGCTCTAGTCTACATCAGTGGCCAATTTACTGACTGGCTCAAATTGGGGCACAATGCAGAGAGTTCATATGTCAATGGATACAGTTGAAATTTCCCTTAGTACTTCGACTGCTGTGTCTCTTGGTTTTTAGTGGTTCTCTAAGGCTGTGACTTGCAGGCTGGACCAGATCTGAGGACCCTTCTAGCCCTATGAGCCTGTAATGTGAAGTGAACAAATCTCTTTGCTTAAGTGACTGTTCCTCAGGTAGCACTCAAATGATGATTTGGTAACTTTTTGTCTGAAGACCCTTCTCTAATGGAGTAGTGGACAATTCCCAAACCTCTGGATCATAATGTAGATGAAGGAGGTCTAGTCAGATGCCTGATGAATCCATTTATGGCTGACAAGCCCAAGGTCCATATGTTGCTTGAGTTGGAGTCCAAGCTTACAGCATGCTGCTCTGCTTTCTCACTTTGTTTCCATCATTGCAATCAAAGCTGATTCATGTTGACCTGCACTCAATGCCAGATGTTCCCTCCGGGTCAGATGGGGTTTTGCAAGCTCTGCCCAGCTTTCTATGTTGATGTTGAAGGACTTCATATAATTTTTTTGCATGTATTGTGGTACTGACATAAAGGGCAACCCTGCTTTCTAGAGCAGTCTTGGATCTCTATACAGAATATTCTTGGGGATACCATCTTCTCCCATTCTCCTGACATGGTGGAGCTATTACAAAATTTTCTTAATGATGGTGGCTTCTAAGTGTCAGTCCTGCATGCTCCAATACTTCTGTTTTTATTTTTTCCTTCTGCTATATTTTCAGGGTCTTGCACATCCATCTGATATGGAAATGTTAAGTCTCTTGAAGTGCCTAGCATATGTAGTCCATAGTTCTGAACCATAAAGTAGGGATAATAGTGCAAGTCCTGTAGATGTGTATCTTTACCTTGGCTGATAGCTTGCTGCTATTTCTTGCATGTTTCTCTAATAGCCCAAAATTCTTAATTGCTTTTCTGATTCTGTTAGTCAGATCAGTCTGAAGGTCAAGATTCCTGCTGATGGTAGAACCCAAGTAGCAAAAATGGTCAACCACACCATGAGACTTCATCCTCCAGAGTGGTGTCAGGTATTGGTTCTTCCATGCCATTGTACATATTGCAGTCTTCTTGAGACTAATTGCCATCCCAAAGCTTCTTGCATTGCTAGATCTGCCCAGGAGACTTTTGCAAAGAATATGCACTGTAGACAACCCTGTGATGCAATAAACCTTGTGATGTTGAACAAGCCTCTGTGTAGTCTGGTTTGAAGATAAATGCTATCATTGCTGTCAGTGAAAGCATGAAGAAGCAGGAATAAAAAGTAGATGTTAAAGAGCATGGGGGCTAAGACGCGTGCCCCTGTTTCACCCTGATGTCAAAGACGTTTTATTCTTAGTTCATGCGCAACCACTGCCTTCATACCTTTTGTAATGAGCAATTGATGCCCAACAGTTTGGAGAGATGACGCAAGCTGCTTCAGAATAGTAAAAAGGCCTGTCTTTTGACTGTATTGAAGGCCTTCATCAGCTCAGTGAAGGCTATATACAGTGGTATCTTTTTTTTCTTTTCTACTCCTTCTCTTGCTCTTGCTTGACCAAAAATATTATATCCGTGGCAGAGCATCCGGAGCAAAAAGTTTAACTTTCAGGATAGATTCTTTCACTTAAAGATTGCAGCCTAGGGATCATGATGCGAGTGATAACTTTCCTGCTTGTTCAACAGGGAGGTACCTCCATAGCTTTCAGTTGCTTCTATCCCTTTTTGTTTTTGTATAACTGTACAAGTTAAGCATCTTCTGAAATCTTGGGGTACTACTTCCTCTTTCCATCAGAGCAGTATAACATTATGAAACTTTCAGTAATTTGTTGGCACATCTGTAGACTTCCAGAAAATGGTCATTGCTGGATGCCCTGTTTCCAGGGATGGATTTTATGGCTTTCAGCAAATCTTCTAATATAGCTTCATTTTCCAAATTCATCCTAATTTCAAACTGTGGCAATCCTTTGAGCTCATGTGTAGACGTGGTCAGTGAGACTGAAATCAAACTAGATGCTGACTGTGCAGTTGTTACTGTGAAGTAATTTAGTACTTCTATAAATAGAGTACTAAGTGACTTGTGCAGTAATTGGAGTTACTGTGCAGTAGCATTGTCAAACAGCTCTTAAGTGACACTGACTGCACAGTAGCTCATTACTACTGCTTGGTGTTGCATCATGTTTCCTGTCATGCGAGGCTACTGCAAAGTCGGTGCCTTTTTAGATGAGCCCACTGAGCATGGAATTCTGTAGTGGTCATCAGTAATGACCTTTCCAACTTTAATCCTTTCAGTGGAGCCATTTTATTTTTTGGCTGGATCAGTTGCTTGCTTGATGCCTTCATAAATTCGTGGCCATTGCCTGCATTAGCTGCTTTCTGAATAGCATCAATTTAAGCCAGAAATCTTGGGCATACCTCTTAGCCTCCTTTTCTACTTCTTTCTGAACCTTTTCTCAGATTTTCCAGGGTTATGGTGTTGGGATATTTCTTATGGTTGGTTAGTGCTATCCTTTTTGTTCTCAACCAGTGGTAGAAGGGTTTCAGAGTGCTCCTCAAATCAGTCTACATTTTTCTTGCATCTCTTGCCAAATGCTGTTACAACGGCATTATGTTGGCTTTTATAATTTCCTAAGCCTAGGTGGCTGAGCTGTGAAAGCAAGTTTACCTAGAAAAATTCAGATTATCCAATAAAATGTTTCTTTTTAATTTGGCTGGTGTTTAATCTGAGAATAGCTGGTAGTCTTCCTATGGTGCATCTTTGTCATTTAGGTTCTGACTTTGCTGGAGACTAATGCATGGTCAGTATTGCAGTACTGACTGTGACAAGACCTTGTATGCAGGATTTCTTTCAGGTTGTTATGCCTGGTCAGTACTAAATGTAATTGGGTTCAGTGCCCTGACTTTACATGCTTCCACAATGTCTGTCCTTATGACTCCTCCCTTCCCCAGCAAAGGTGTTGGTAATGCATAGATTTTGACTTGCACAAAGTTCTAACACTTGCTGGCCATCTTGATTCATATTACCAATTCCATGTTTGCCTGTGTACAAGGCCAATTCTTAAAATCATATCCAACTCTTGCATTGAAGCTGGCAAGTAGTATTATAATGGCCTAACTTCTGTGAGTTATCTCAGTCTCTTCAAGTTGTTGGTAGAAAACAGCCTTGGCTTTGATAGCTTGAAGGGTAGATGCATAGACACTAAACATGATGAAGCCATTCTACGTGCACTTTGGGCATCACGAGTCAAATAGATACAGCAGTGGGGCTTTCACAGAAAGATAGGAAGCTGCTTCTAATAATAAAGCCTGGTTCCTGTTCTCTCCTTTCTCTTGCTGACTTCCCATGCCAGAAGATGGTATCATCATTCTCTCAGAACCTGTATCTGAGACATTGGCGACATGTAGGGGACGCATGTGCACCCCCTGAAAAGCATTGCCAGTCAGTGCTCACCACCCCGCCACTGCTGACCCTGCCATTCAACTGCTTATGCCTGCGGGAGCTCCCTGCTTGCCACCGCCACCTGCAAGCAGTCATTCACGAGCTGAGTTTCTGATAATGCAGCAGTATCAATTGCCTAGTCTAACCAATGCATAGTCTAGTAGTGCAACTTTCCATAAATTGGAGTCCAAATTGGACCCATGGGTCAGTCCAAGCATTTTGGCATGTCACTTCTACCACTTTTGCCTCTACTCTGGAGGTTGCAACACTAGTGGCTTTTATAGGAGCTGCCCCATGTTGCCACCAAGCCCTCTAGTTGAATGCCATTTATGGTCATACCCAGGATCACTTTTAGCATGTACACGCATCCTAACTGGATCTTTGGCAGTTGTGCATGCACGCTCTTATGGAATCCCCCAAGAAACCATATGGTGGTTCCTTCCTGCCCCCTCTGCTTAGATCTCTCCAACAGCTTTCCAGCAGCAGAGTGTAAATGTGATCATCCTACTTTCCACTTGTGCCAATGACACTGAACTATCTGATTTTTATCTAGTAATATAAAAACTGTCATTGCTAGGAATTTTGGAATGTCTTGATGAAGTTGGCTCTCAAAGAGCACTTCTGTTTTGTAGCAACGCAAGATAAGAGATACTAATTGGCAAAAGATGCTCTAAAAAGCTAATAATTTTTTGTGCCTCTTTTAAGAGGGAACTTTTTAAAATGTTTTTTACCAAAGTTGTGAATGGTACCCAAACATGTGTTAATTCCCTCCTAGTTTGAATGATGGTTGCCTGAATTGCTGCCTGTCTCCCTAGTGATCTTTGGGCCTTTCTTGAGAAACCTTGCCACAGTAATTTATTAATCTGTCAATTTGATCTGTTACTGTAACTTCTTGTAGCTGAAATTTGAAGACCATTGTGACTCCAACTGCTTCCACAATGTGACTGCTATTTCCAGTGTTCAAGCACATTAGGCCCGTGCTAAAATGATTCAACTAGCATTCAGTCAGTTTCCAATCTCAGTTTGAATACTGGGACCAAGGCTTTATATCTAGTTCATGTTTAAATTTGGAATTTTACTTAAAGACCTGAACTTGCATTTGTGAATCATCACAGAAACCTGTACTCTTTGGAGACCATGTTGAACACCTAAATCAAAGTAGTTTGAGAGCTGCGGATAAATCGCTCTGGGAATTGCTTTATTGGATCAGCTGTTCGTTAACAATTTTTTATTTATTTGCCTTGGTTAAAGAACCACTCAAGATGAAACTAAACCACAAAACCCTTATATAGACCTATACGTCTCTTGTTTTTCCCACTCATTGTAATTCAACTTCATATTAGTTATTTATGAGTAAGTCAACATTTTGGAGTACATTTAATTGCATCCTTATAATACTTCAAGCACTGTGGCCAAACTTAGAAAACGTATTTAAAATTTTGGTTAAAACTCAGTATGCTTTTCAAAAAAAGGTAGTGTTAAACTGAGAGAAGCAAGCATTTGTTAATCTATTGTCTTACTTGCATGCTATACTGCATTGCTATACTTCATTGCACTGGATCTTCTGTTCTCAGGACTGTCATGTAAGTCTACTTAAGACTTTAGAGAAGTTTTGTTGTAAGCTTCTAAATATTCTCTCCAATCCAATGTAGCTGATAAGAAGGAAAGCACTATTGTCTTCAAGAGTGTTTTGTACTCTTAATCCTACAAAGCAAAGTATCAGTAGATAACTTGATTTTTGTTAGGAAATATAATTTTAAGGTAACTTAAATGTTTAAACTATATCTGGTTTGTAGAATGCTCCATTGTTGAAGGTCCTTTTAACTTATTTTACAGGTGTGTGCCAGACAAGCAGCGTTCATTTGCTCTGGGTGTGCAGTCACTGTTTCTACGATTACTGGGTATAACACTTTGTTTAAATAAATACCTAAGCATAAGGTATCTAATTTAGGATTCTGTAACTTTACATGTATGTAATTTCTGTGGTGATAAGTATGGCCAGAGGGCTCCAACTTAACCCTGTATCATGCAGGCATAATTGTTACTGTAAGAATTGCTGTGCACACTCCAGAGCAGCAGCTTTTTTTTAAATGGCAAAAATGTATGTTCATACCCTAAGTTTGGCTGAAAGACTAGGCAAAACAAAGCTAAACCTTGTAATAGATCTATTTTTATGTAGAACTTTAATCTATAGAAACTTGTTTAATGGCTAATTGGTGGACGTTGAAAGTGGCAAAAGAACAAATACAAACTTATTGGACAAACTGAGGCGGGGGGGAATCTCAAAAAAATTGTCCTCTTCTGCTTGCGATTTCCCAGTTAGTATAATAGAAAGGTATGTATCATTTTGGAACCAAGAGTTCTAGGTTTTTTTTATGTCCAAATTTTATTGCCATTTACTTAACAACTGAGACCTCTTTCTCCAAAGTCAAGACCATTCTTGGAAGTGAGGGATTCTACATGTCCACTAATCAAGAGATTGATCTATAACCATTAATGGCATAGTTAGCTGACTGAGCTTTCGTCTAAACTGAAAATAAGCTTTAGAAGCTAAAAGCATGAAATCTGATCAGCTGCTTTGTCTTGTTTCTGGTGTTCTACATCATAACACCAGAATTCTGTCAGGCAGATATTATACATTTTTAGCATATTTCATATAATTTAATACAACAATAATTTCACTGCCTTTTTTTAGTTTTTACATTACATAAGTGTGCATATGATGTAGAAGCAGTGAAATAGTGTTACATGTAGGGGGCACAACACAATCCCATAACCAAAAAGGAGTTGCCTAAGGATGGCTTGAGGATCCTGCCAACACAAGTGCTAGTGAGACGCATAGCAGTGTCTCAGAGCAGCTTGGGCCATACAATGTTGTTACATAAGCATTGTGCCAAGGGCCTGTGTTCCAGTAGGCTACTGTTACTGGGACCCTGTATCAGATATTTATGCTGCTTTCTTCTCCCATGAGCAACAAACAACCTATACACAACTTCTTACTACTTTTTAGGCTGTTGTCGCTTGCTTTTTAAGCCAAGGTCTTTCATGAAATGTTCTTCTCGGATTGTAGGGAGAAGGCAAAGTTGTCAGGTTTCTTGGGGTTTTTACTATCAAACTTGAGTAGATAGTGGTTTTTCTTTTTGAACAGTACCTCTGAATTCTAGCACTGAAGCAATATAGAGTAGCTGTATGATGTAGTAAGCTTTAGGGATGCTGCATATACATGGGTATGCTACACTGCAGTGGAGAAGAAAGTAAATGTTTAGTCAAGAACACTAAACCTTACCCTGGCAAAAGTGATATAGTATGCTGTCTGTTCTACATAAAGGCTAGGATCTCTTTTACAGTGAAGTATGAAAGAGATCACCTTAAGTAAAAAGGCAGGCTGTCTGCTGAGGGTTCTGGGCCAGGGGCAGTGCCAGCCTCTTCCCAGTGTGGGGCCTGGGCCAGGGCTGGGCTTGGGGCAGGCTCAGCTACATGAGGCAGGTAGGCAGCAGTGGTGACACTGGGAGGGGCAGCCACAGGGGGGCTCTGGAGGCTATAGCCAACCCAAAATTTGCTAGTGTCACCTGTGCTCAAGGCACTGCACTTTGCTGCCTTTCCCTTGGGAGCCCTGCATGGGCCACAAGCCCCCTATCTGCCCCACAGTGGGGTGCATGGCCAACACAAGTTTTTTTTTGTTAACACTCCCTATAAGTTTTTATTAGGGGTGCTCACCAGGATCTGGGGGAACATCTGTTTACCAGAGTGCCCCAGGGGATGACAAGGTCAAATGGTCACAAACTCCTTCAGGACTGTTTCAGGCTGGACATAAGGAAGAAATTCTTTACAGTCTGAGCCCCCAAGGTCTGGAATAGCCAGCCACCGGAGGCGATTCAAGCACCTATACTGAACACCTTCAAGAGATTTTGGATGTTTATCTTGCTGGGATCCTATGACCCCTGCTGAATTCCTGCCCCTGGGGCAGGAGGCTAGACTTGATCATTCTCCCAGGGTCCCTTCCAGCCCAAATGTCTATGAAAACTATGAAGTCTGATCCATTAATAGTTTCTACTTGCTTGCAGTTATTCAAAGGACTAAGTATCCATTGAAAGATGGATCTATGCTTCTCCAGATTATAACTATAGTCTCTTATATACTTCCACTTGCTGAAATACTGATGTGTCCACTATATTCCCTTACCTTCCAAGGCTTTTATACTCGGATAAAGAAATAAAGTTTGTTTGGCACAATTTGCAACAAATCCATGGTGGCTACTGATGATCATCCTTTCACCCCCACCCTTCCCCCCCCCGCCCAAATTGTTATAATTTTGTCCTTACCTGCAAGGTACTTAAGGAAGTTTTAACTTAAGTCAGAATGAACAACCTACAGAGCTGGGAGTAGAAGGATGTTTGTTACTCTGCATACATAAGAAAGGGAGTCGTGGTGGCTCCAATGTGTAGTTTCACCAAGCTGGTGTACTGCTAAATCTGATGATGCTCTAAACCCCAAACTGAACAGAATTCATAGAATGACCAGCTAGATGTTAACTCCTCAATTTTTTCCATCTCTCTTTTAGGTACTATTCCTGGGCCAATTTTCTTTGGTGTGGCTATAGACAACAGTTGTACTCTGTGGGACCTCAATGAATGTAAAACTCGAGGGGCTTGCTGGGTCTATGACAATACAAAAATGGCATATATGCTGATAGGTATAAGTAAGTAACCTTATCTGTACTGTGTACTTATCATAAATATGTTCAGAATTCCATTCAGACATTTAAATCCCCTTTCTGATTTGGTTTATTTCCATTTTTTTCCTTTGGGGAAAGTGAGTCTCAGTGGTAGCTGCAGGTGTATCATCGTATGCTTCCCTCCCCCTACTTTTAGGAACTAAAGCTTATTGAAACAAAACAAACTCTACAAAGCTTCTTAGGAGTGCTTGAATGAGGTACACAAAAATATGTAGGCCTAGTTCTTTTCTTTCTATGTAATTGAGGAATCTGAGAAGCCATGAATAGGAAAAATGCTGAGCAGATAATTGAGAAGTGGAAAAATAGTCTAGTTTAGGTGACTGATCATCCTTTTTATGTAAGGATTCTTTGCATAGACAGTTCTAAACAAGTTTTATATTATTGCAATATATTGGCAAGTCAGTAGAAGGGTTCTACATGAGGCAGTGCATCAAAGCAAGGAGAAAGAGAAGCAATCTTCCAGAAACTAGATTGTGGGGGTGGAGTACAGAAATCAGACTAGAGGATTACAGTAACTGCAGCAAGTGGGAGATGGGTGAAATGTCTGATCCAAGTACAAAGACTGTTTGCTAGGCTGTGGATCTGCTTCATGGATTTTTGAGGTAATGATCCAAGCTGACAAATTTTGAAACAGTGTTTGTTTTTCGTGTGTGTGTGTTTTTTGTTTTTTGTGGTTTTTTTGGGGTTTTTTTTAGCCCTTTGCTCTGTGCCTCTTATGTACATTTGTGTTGGCTACACTTGTTGTCACAGGCCAGTTTTTTTTTTTTTTTTTAATTTTTTTTAATAAACAAATTCCCTTTTGTCCCCCCCCTTCCCCTTCTCTTCCCTCCTCCCCTTATTCAGGTGCAGCTTGTAAAGTCCTCACAATCTTTTTTGTGATTGTTGCATTCTGCTTGTACAAGGCTCCATCAAGCAGTTCTGTATCACTGGAAAAGAATGCGGAAATGGCATCTGGTGTACATGTGTGAGAACCTCAATCAACTACCTGGGAACTTTTTAAACCCCTATTGCAGAAATGGCTGTGGTGCACACTTCATGTTACAGGTCCAGCATTATGTAAATATGGAAGATCCCAATAGTTCTTTCTTGAACAACTTGAAATTGGGTTTTAAAATATCTGGATATTTTGTGAGATTAATTTGAAGCTCGGGAGACTTGATATCTTGATAGCATACCTTTTTTAAAAATCACAGAAAAGAAGCAAGTTGTTTTACTTGAGTATTGGGAAAGCTTTTTAAAAAGCATAAAAACTTTAGTTAGAAGTTGCAGTATTGCTGTCAGAATATATGAAAGATGACCATGAGCTGAACTGGGGAACATCGGTAATTAACCACAAAGGCAAATAGTACACCTCAAGAAAAGACTGAAGTACAGCGAGAGAGAGCATCTTTAACATGGAAGAGCAGTCAATGTTTACTTCAAAGCTGCAGGAATACTTTTTTAATGTGCCAGTGTTTTGGGTAATGTTTAGCACAAACTTTATTTTTTCACCACAGTTTCTTGAGTAAGAACAAATTGACAGTTTTTTTTTTTTTTTTTTTTGTTTTAATTTTGTTTTTACAAGTTGAGTTGAAGTTTAAATTAATCATTTGTTTTCTACAATTTTTTTAAATAACACTCCAACTGGTAGCAAAAATGTTGTAAATTGACTACATTGGTTTTTGTATTAACACAATCTAAAAATATTGTCAAGACTTTTATAGAAAAAATATTTTAATATCTCCATGAAATTTTGAAAATGAAGCCTATTTTCTTAATGTTTCTCATTGGGCATGTACTAGCTTGTTCATAAGTGCCGGGTGTTCACCCTTATTCTGCTTAAAGCTATTGAATCACTTTCCTGAAAACACATCAACAGGAAAAACAAATCCAGTTCAGACTTCACAACCTGAAGTAAACTGTATATATGTACCATATCTGTAATGTAACACTATTTATAAGCAGAACTATAACTGTCTAACAAATTTGAAATAAATTCCAGATTTTAATGAAGTTGTTGTCATTTTAATTTTTTTAAACGAATGAGATGCAGCTTCAAAAATACTATGTAATTTTGAAGCAAGTCATTTTAATCGCATTCTTTCTAAACCAGCATTTCTGTGAGATTCTTTTATTGTGTGGCATCTGATAACACCATTATTATAACTTTTGCCTTTCCTGACTTTTTTTTTTTTTTTTTTATGATTTTAAATCGCACCACGAAAGCACAGGTGCCATAATGACTTGCACTCAAATGTTTTCTGGCTATTGGAGTAGTGCATCTGAGTGAAGGCCAGAACGGTATTGTCAGTGTACAAAGACACTGCCCTAAGCTTCCAAAGTGCCTCTTGTTTCCATGTGACTACCTGGGCTTGAGACAAACTGGTTTGTGTGTAACTTCTAAGTGATCAGAAACTGGCTTAAACTTGTAACAGAAGTTTAGTGCACATAAACCAGTTTCAAAATGGCTCAAAGTGGGTTAAGGTAAACCTGGTTGAGTATAGTATCAAACTTAACTGATTAAGCTCAAACTGGCTTATGGACCTTTTTTTCCAGACCCCTTCCTTGTTTACATTTTTAAATCTGAGTCCTCCAGCATGCTGTAGCCATGGGCTGGGCTGTCTGTTCTAGCCAAGCAGGACTGGCCCCACCCCTCTCCTCCCTGGCTGAGAAGGGGAGTGAGGGTATAAAATCCTGTGCTGGAGTACAGCCAGGTCTGCCTGGCTGGGGAGGCAGCAACACTTGCCAGGTGTCCCCAGCTCCAGTACTTCTGCTGCTGGGGAAGGGGAGGAGGGAGTATGGCCAGCCCCCAATAGCCTGAGGGAAGGTGGGGGTTAATGCCCCCATTGCCAGGGGGTGCAGCATGGGCATTAATAAGCTCTGCTTATGCACCTGGGGCTATGGCAGCCAGATCTCAGTAGCCTGGGAGAAAGGGGGTGGGGGTGGGCAGCTTAATCCCTCCCTCCCCAGTGCAGGCACTAACATGGCACTGGCTGTCCCATGCTGAACACCCCTTGAGGCCTGCGCTGCAGTGCCTGGGCTGAGTCCTTGAAGTGGCAAGCTATGGCTGATGCCAAGGCAGGTCTGGCCAGGGCTGGAGGAGGGGACAGAAACGTGACCTGGCAGCAGGTGTGGAAGGGAGGTGGGGAGGAGCCAGGGTTTATCCCAGCCCTGACTTACTATTGCTGCCTGCTGTGGCAGCATGGCCTGGGCAGGGGCAGCCAAATGGGGTGGCAGTCAGCACCTGCTGCTTTCTACTTCCAAGGTCTCCAGGCACAGCTGGCTTGTAGGCAGACTGGAGCTGGAGCACAGCTTGCTACCCTACTCCCTCTCCTGGCAATGGCAGCAGAGCAAGCCATTGCTGCAGGCAGAAGTGAGATGCCTGGGTAGGCTGCTATGAGCCAGTTTCTGCTCACACCCTTGGGCTGCAGGGCAAAGCTGGACTCAGCTGTAGCAATTCATTGCCTCCCCATGCCCCTGGCCTGCAGCATCCTGTCCTGACTGCCTGGTTCTGCTGCAATCGGTGATGGGTGCCCCACTTCCACCTGCCATGATGGTTCACACTGCTGCTGGGAGAGGTAATAGGTGGAGAACTATGCTCCAGCTGCAGTCCACCTGCAAGTTGTGGCCTCTGTGTGAGGCTGGAGGTGGCAGACGCTGTTCTCTACCCCCTAAGTCTGCCACAGCCCAGGCTGCACTGCTGCAGTGGGAGGCAATGGTGAGACAGGCTCTGTGATTAGCCCTGGTCTTCCCTGCCTGCAGCTGGACCAGTATTGGCATTGGGCACTGCTTGCCACTCCAAGGGATTCAACACAGCCCCTGCCTGAAGGGATCTTCAGTGTGGAAAAGAGCCAGTGCTGTGTTCGTATCTGCACCACTCCCCACTTTCCCTCAAGTTACTGACATATGGCTGCTGTGGCCCTGGGTACATAGGTGGAGCCTATTGGTACCTACACTACCTCCACTTGCAATGGGAGGATTAAACCCCACTTTCCCTCAGCGTACTGGGGTCTGGCCGTGCTCCTGCTGCTGGAGCAGCGAGCAAGTGAGTGGGGATGTGAAGGGCTAGGGGCTCCTGGCAGGGGTTGCTTCCCTCCTTTCTCTCTAGGAACACTCTAGCTGGGGCCATGCAGGCCAGGGTGGGGGCTTAAACCCCTCCCCAATTGTACTCCAGGGGTGGGGCTGCCAGCTCAGTTTCCCTCCAGCTGAGGACTTTCTCTAATGCTCCCTGGCTTCTAGCCTGAGCCACTGCAGGCATGTGGCTGCATTTCTTGAATCTAAAGTGAATGTTATTCACTTGCAAATCGGTTCAGTCTACATAGGTTAGATTAACCTGCACAGAATGAATCAATTCAGGCTTGGGCCCTTTGAATATTTGTACCTAGCCCTGGAGTTGTTCCTCAAGTTCAAAGCAGCACATTTTTCTAGTGAGACTATACTTACAGACCTAGTTCCTCCTCCTCAGTTCTGTAATCCTTTTCTAGCCTCGTCTGTCCTCTGCCATGGATTATAAATTGGTGCTTATAAAGTAAGTATTTTTTTTCGTAGTAGGCCTATATCTGGCGATCTGGGCTAGATGTTGCTGTACTTGCTTCTTCTGGATGTTTGATATTGTACTTAACTTGTATTAAATATGACATGCAGTATTTGCTTTTTTGTGTGGCTTGTAAAGGTTGTACATGACACTTAATTTTTTCCAACTGGCTGAGTTGAACCAAAGAGTATTCTGATACTAAATTGGCAGGGCTTGGAATTTCTTCATATGGGGTCTTGATCTAACTTTTTTTTATATAAAGTAAAGCAATCTTTACTGTCTGAGATTTGTTTTTAGCAGATGGCACACTCATCTATCATAAAATGTTTGTTTGGATTTTTTTGTATAGCATTACAGGCATTCATTTAATCCCAATATGCTGGTCAAGGCATGATCACTCCAGTCCAAAACATCCTAGCTGTGTGTTTTCTCTTGCTTGTTCTTATACCTTCTAATTTTGGTGTGGTTTCCACAACCTCAGGTAGTCTGTTTCAGTGCTTACCTACCCCTGCATAATTGTATAGCTCTATATAATATCCAATCTGAAGTTTTTTGTTGAGATTAAAGTGTCTTACTTTTCCTGCTTTTATGTTGAAAGAAACAGAACAACTAGGTTTTCCCCCGTGCTCTCCATATCCACCCTTCAGGAACTTTGAAGATTGACATCAAATTACTTCCTTTCCTTCTGACCTACCACTATACCCATCTCTTCTCCAGGTTAAATGATTCTACTTTCCCCAACCTTTCCTTGTAAGTCATGTTTTCTAGACCTCTAAATTTCTGTTGCATTTCCTGTTGTCTAGAATTTCTTTTTAAATAAGCTGCCTGATTTTTACTGAACCCTTTTGTTTTTTTTCTTTTTTCTGGAATGTGAAAAAAATCACCTTGTCCTTTCTGCACTTCTGGCTCAGGAAAATTGTTGAAGTCAGGGACTTTGCTTAGTGATTCCTCTAATCACTTAAAATCAGTGTTATAAAAATAGCTTAGGTAGAACCTAAAACCAAGTAACTGTAAAAATTCACTATCTAGTCTTTTTGAAGAAGAATCTGCCCATAAGTAAGTGTTCTTATACAGGGTATGTTTTGTCATGCGAAGCTGCCTTTTTAAGACAGAGAATAAATAAAGTAGGGTCCTCCTTGCCAACCTTGTGGGGGTGAGAACTTCTCCAACAGGCCCTTCATAGCTTTGCAAGATTTTCCAAAATGGGGGGCAAGGGAGCTGCTACTAGAATAAAAACAATTCTGTCTTGTTTTGTCTGGGAGAGTGCTAGCTTCTTACTGCAGACCAATTTACTTTGACTTATTTTCTTTAGCTGAAGATCGCAGATCTGATCTAGTTAATGGGGGAAACATTTTGTTCCTTATACATCACTAACCTTTTGTTTCTATTGTTAGAAATTAAAGTCATTTGCAATCTTTACTGAACCCAAGGGTGGTGACAGTTGCCACAGATTCTTAGGGTGGATCTTGTTTAAAGATATGTTGTGGAGCCAGAACAGTTCCAGAAACCTATCGTTTAGAGTTAAGCGGGGAAAAAAAGATTATGTAAAGCTAGTCTAACACTAATGGTTCTCCTCTGTTCTTGTGAGGCAGCTGTTTTAAAGACCTCTCTTTGGAAGACTTTTTGGAGGAAGGAGATGGTGCAAAGGAGACCCCTTAACTATCTAAGTGGTATTTGTCATCTTCATCCATCACTAGACCCATGTGTGGGGGGGGGGAAAAATCCAGGGAGAAGCTAGCTCCAGAGACCAAAGAAAATGGTGAGTAAAGTTGCACGGACGCCTGGGCACTCTTACAGTTAAGACTGCATTCTCTCCCTTGTGGTGGCAGCCTTTTCACTAAAGTCCTCTTTGTTATCTTCCTTACTATCTCTTCAACTGATTGAGTTCCTATCTCTCCGTTCCAGACTTTCAGCCCTGCTTTGTTTTCCAGTTTAATTTAAGGTCCATCTCTCTTCCCCCTCTCGCATGCCACTAACTACCAGAAACTACAGAACCTTTGTTTAGGCAAGCACCATTATGAAAATATTTTTGGAAATACTTAGTCCTAGTTCTATTAAGATGTACAGGCCCTCAAAGCTAGGGGAGATGCTTCCAGAAGAGCAAAACAGAATTAGGAGCCTAAATCTTCAATGGAACTTGTATTCCTAAATCACTTAAGAGTGGAAACTTTGTAAGATACCCTAAAGGTGCTGTCCTTATTGAAGTATAAAAATGGATTAAGATACCTAATGCTATACTTTCCAGTTTGAAAATGTTGACCTAAGGTTAAAATGAATAAAACTTTAACATGGAAAAAACTCAACTGCCCACCTTCAGGAAAAACTAGTAACAGGAAAGGGGAAAAAAGCTGAGTTTTGAATTCTTTGTGGAATGTAGTCCAGGTCTTTGGCTTTTAAACCATTCTGTATGTCTTGCCCTTAGTGTAAGTTTGAGAGGCCAGTGCATGTATTTCAGAACTTCTCCGCACGTCCATATATCAGTCCTTGTTAAAAGTTAATATATTTTTTTTTATCTGTCTTTCAAACTAGCAAGCTTTCTGGAAAGATATTACACTCAAAGTTCAAGAGCTAATAAAGACTAGTGAAATAGTCATTAGTAAAGTCTAGGCTCTGTTTCTCTGTAAATGTTGCATGTTGGATAATTCTGTCCCACTAAAAATGATGTATGAGCCTGAAGAAACTGCTTTTTAAGGCAAGTGAACAATTAGTTCTAGTAATGCCCTGGGGCCGCATAGACGCATCCAGTTTCTCCTGGGAAAGTTGCTGCTCTTGTAGGACAAGCCACAAGTGTGCAGATGTTCAGGGTTTTGCTCACAGAGTAAAAGAACCTGGAAACAACCAGGGTTAAATCGCTTGCAGGTGAGTTTCTTCTGAGAGTGAATGTCTGTACGTATTCTCTTTTTAGCAAAGTCACAGTACAGGCCTTCAGCATCCCAGGGTGCCTTGCTCCTCTCCCTCCTTCCTTCCTCCTGCCAGAGACAGTGTCCTGCTAACTAGACTCCGCTACTCCAGTCAAGCATGGAGCAGAACATGCTTCCTTCACAATCCCCACAGGATTGTGCTACCAGGAGACAGTCTGGGTGGGCCGGCTGTCCTGTGCACTGCTGCCATCTTTTGTCAGGTGGGCTAGGGAGCCTTCAGACCATGTTGAGATGGTGCACAGCCAGTGGGCCCCCATATACACACCAGCACTGAAAACTCTGCTTTTTGCTCTTTAGGAGCTCAGTGCTCAAATTCCTGTTCAGGCATCTCTCCCTACATTTTAAATTTATTTTCCTATAAGAGCAAACCCAAGAGAATTCTCCTGGATTTGAACATTTGAATGCAGACCAGGTCTTCACTGTGGTGAAAATTATTGTTGCTGTGTAGGATTTCATAGCCTTATGCTAAAAGGCAGAAGAGACCTTGTTTAATTTTAACTCTAACCTTAAAATAAAAATTAAGCATAAAAAGGCACCCTGGTAGCAAAAAGTAACATGGGTGGAAGAGATGCCACAATAGACATGCAACGTGAACTGCATATGGAATATGGATCTGTCTCTCTGTCCTAACAGGACAGCAAGTTGACAACCAATACAATTAAAAAGTAATATTTGGAATACAGAAAGAGAAGCATTTTTACCTTAAGTTTAACTAAACTTGGAGCTCATTACTGCAAGATGATATTGAAGCCAGGAGTTGCAGGATTCCAAAAAGGCTGGTGTCAAGATGTGAATTGTAGGAATAAATATTAGAAGGATGCAAACACTTAAGTGAATAAGGTGACTAGTAATAGGTTAGGATTCAAGCTTCCTTGAGGAACCTCTTAATGTCTGTAATTGTAACCCCCAGCTATAAGAGTTATAAGTGAATAAAGCAAGGCAGAAATGTCAAACTCATCTGGCTCTGTGGGCTGCATGAGTGGCATAGGCTGGTCCATAGGCCAGAATAGATCCACATTCTAGATCAGTGATTTTTAACCTGTGGCCAGCGGACCTCTGGGGGTCTGCAGATTATATCTAAGGGGTTTATGAAAGATGACTTTGGGTATTCACCTGCTTTTGATTGACCATACTCAGTTCAAATGGGGTCCTTACCTCCATTTGAAATTTCCAAAGGGGTCTGCATTTTCATTCAAAATTTTTAGGAGTCTGCAAATGAAAACAAGTTTGAAAGTTAGTGTTCTTACAGGTCCTGGAGTGGGTGGAGTGGATGCTGTGTGCAGCACAGTCCTGCTCCAGCCATTCTGGAACTATGTGGGTTCTGTGTGTGGTGCATGAGGGCCATCTGTCACACCTGGAAGCTGCCTGTGAGTCAAGTCAGACAGCCACAGGCAGCATTTGGGGCTGGATAAGAGGACTCTGCAGGCTCGATGCGAGCTGCATCTGTGACACGCCTGCTCTAAGGAAGCATATAAGAGATGCTCCATTACCTCTACTATCTTTTTGGTTTTGGAATGATGGCATCCATGTTTACTGTGTCTGTACTGAACTCAAATTGTTGGTATGTGTTGGGGACCTTCCAAGCATGCTTAATCCATCAGACTTCTCTGGCATTTTAAATGGAGTTTAAGCATCACTGTCTAGCCTCTGGATTACCAATGAGCTTTGGGATGTAGGTGCTTACCTGTTTAAGTTGTGGGGCTTTTGCACAGTTGTGGAAGCCAAAGCTTAGCCACCTAGGAGACTTTGCACCTACCTGACACTCCAAAATCCAAGCTCTGAATGACTTTAGGCATGTAATGAATTTGGTGGCTGTTGGAGTCTGAATGATTTTAAATCACTTTATTTTCACCTAGGTACCTAAATTATTTCTAAATCCTTCTTATGCCCCTGGTTTGCAAATCCAAGTTAGGGCAAATAAAGGATACCTGAAGGACGCAACTAAAAGACATGAGCCATGAAATATGCCTCATATAAACTTAGTCCAAGGAACGATCTTGGTTTGCTCAAAAGCACAACAAAAATATCCGATGTGCAGAACACCATTTAAAAAAACAGAGTCTTTTGACTGGGGAGGATTTAAGAGAGATTGTATTATATGAAACTTTTTAATTTGGTTTACTGCTTGGGTTGAGAAACTGAAGTGTAATTAATACCTGTGGGGAGAGAATGAATAGAATATGATCATTTTTGTGTGCGCGCAATTTTCTGCACTTGTACCTGTCATAGCACAGTGCACAGTCCAGATGTAGTAACTGATTGTACTTGCAGTTCCCTTTGTTTTGCCAAGAGATGGCTCTGTTGCTTCTGCTAACACGCAATAATGTTGTTTTGATTTGGATGGAAAGTGAAGGGTCTCTTGAGCTCAGCAGAGAATCTACAGCAGTCATAAAAATGTTTTGGGAGAGAAATGTGGTTATTGTCTTCTATTTAGTTGGTTTGTTTCTGCGGTAGTTGCTGCTTTCTTCATTTGGCATTAAATACAAATATACCTATTCATGTGCTTTTCCTCCCTCTTCTCCTGCTCTTGAGATCTCTTTTCATTCTTTGAGGAAAGAAATGTAGTGAACGAATTTAGTGAAGTTTTGAGACAAAAGTTCTTGGGCATTTTGGGTCATGGGTTATAAAATTAGATAAGCCCACATGCTTCTAACCACTGCATGTGAAAATGTGGATTTAGGAATCTACATAAAGGAAAAATGCCCTTTCTTGACATGCTGAACAAAAGTTTCAGGAGAATGAATGAATTTTATATCTTATTGAGAAACCAATGGTGAATTTTTTTATGGTGCATAGGGGAGGACACAACAGGTAACCGAAAATGAAAAGTAAATATTTACCAGGGAAGAATAGGGACCTGACTGAAATAATAATAATTAAAAAAAAAAAAAATTGCTGATCCACTTTCACCTGTACCCCGCATAAACTTTGGTGTGCATTCAAAAGTCTGTGTACAAACCAAGCATGTGCAGTTTTGTCTACAAACCGACTCACAGGTGCCTCTCCAGTTTGCATACTTGCTTGTGGAAAGTGGATACATAAAAGTAGAGACTCGGGGCACATGTAAAATGTATGTGGAACTGACATTGTCAGCGTCAGATATCTTAGAATACGTGCATGCTCAGCATAGCCTTTGTACTTCCTCGTCAAAACTGTGACAGGGCTTATGTATCAGAAAAGTTTTAAAATAAACTAAAAAATACCAAACAACCCTCCCCCCCCCCCCAAAAAAAAAAAAAAAAAAACCAAACAAAAAAACCCACCAAAAAACCCAACCTCCTTGTTGGGCCAAGATGTAGGAATCCTAAAACGAGGCTTTTAACTATAAACATACTTGGACGTTTTTGTCTCAAAAGTAGAAAGGCATGAGGGAATGTGAGACATTTAGGGTCTGCCAACCATTTTTGACATAGCCTGCCTAGTGCAGGGGGGCTAGACCCGATGATCTTGTGAGGTCCCTACCAACCCCTAACAATCTATGAATCAACCCATGAATCTAAGTTACAACCTCCTATTGACCCTGGCAACAGGTCAGCCTTGCAGCAACTGACAACTCTCCCATCCCTCCCTTTCTGCTTGGCAGATATTTTAACTGATCCTTGTGCCTTCAGGTTCTCAGCCATAGTAAAGTAACTGTGGTACCAGAGCTGTATGTCTGTAACAGTATGTATTCAAAACTGTTAACCTGGCTGTTATGTGTGTGTATGTCCTTTTTATGTAAGGCATTGTGTTGCTTTTTACTGCTTGGCTTTGCTGACAGTAGGCAGGGTAGATATGTACCTTATGCACTAACTAAATAAGATGTGTGTGTGTATGCAAGTGACTTTCATATAGCGCAAGCTTTCATGAACTTGAGGTCACTTCAAGAACAGCACAGAGCAATGTATAGAGAGTGATTTGAATACAAAAGACAGTGCGGAGAGAAGCAAAGAACCCATAGCAAGAAAGGGGTTACAAAAGCTAATCCAGACAATGGAATGAAAATCCATAGTCCCCATTTAAACTGCATTGAACACTGAGTCTGTGGATGATTTCTTGTTCTATGATTTCCTATTTGAACTGGATTTAAAAATGTTCCTGCCTGAGAACAGCAATCCTGAGACCACTAATGGATTGTCCATGGGGGGTAAAGTGTGCTTCTCCAGGCCTTTGCTTATTTCTGTAGCCAATGTCAGATCCGTGTTCATTTCTTCATTCTTAGCATGTAAAGATTGCCCCATCTGTCAGATTTAAACAGCAGAGGGGCACTGTAATATATGTGTATAACAAGTGAAACTTAGGTTGGAGTTTAGGAGGAATTTTTTGACTCTGAGGGTAGTCAAGCATTGGAACAGGCTATCCAATGCTTGATCACCCTCATAGTCTGAAAGTTCCTCCTAATCTCCAACCTAAGTTTTACTTGCTGAAGCTTGAGGCCATTGCTCCTGGTCCTGTCACCTACAGCAACAGAGAAAAGCCCATCTCCATGCTCTCTGCAATCCCCCTTCAGGTATCTGAAGACTTCTCAAATCCTCCTCCAGTCATCTCTTTTCTGACTAAATAACCCTAGCTCTTTCAGCCTTTTCTCATAAGCCTTGCCTCCCAGGGCCCTAATAATTTTTGTTCCTTTGCACTGAAATCTTTCCAAGGTGTCCACATCCTCCTTGAAGTGTGGGGCACAAAAGTGGACACAGTACTCCAGGCAAGGCCTCACCAATGCTGAACAGAGCAGCAGAATCACTTCCCATGATTTAAGTGACACTCCTGTTAATACAACCCAATATGCTCCTGACAGTTTTTGTAACAAGAGCAGCTCATATTATGGTGTACTACAAACCCCCAGTCCTTCTCTGTAGTACTGCAGCCTAGCCACTCATTCCCCAGCTTGGAAAGTGCATGGAATGATTCCTTCTCAAGTGTAGAACTCTGCACTTGTCCTTGTTGAATCTCACGTTGGATCCTAACCCTGTACTCTGTAGTTTCTGCAACTCCACCCATTTGGTGTCTGAAAATTTGCTAAGTGTGACCCAATCTCACCACCCAGATCAATAATGAAAATGACCCATTGGTGACTGCTCATTGAATAAAAAATAATGATCCAACCAGTTGTGTCCACCTTACAGTACTTTCATTTAGTCTTTATTTTCTTAGCTAGTTAATGAGAATATTTTTAGAGATGGTGTCAAAGGCCTTGATTTAAAATAAAGGTATATCATGTCCACTGATTTCCTCCTATCTGGAGCCTGTCACCTTATCATAGAAGGAAATTGAGTGGGTCAGGCATTACTGGCTCTTGGTGAACCCATGCTGGCTGTTCTTGATCACTTTGTTCTAGGTGATTCACAATAGATTCCATGAGGACCTGCCCCATGATCTTTTCAGGTATCAAGATCAGGCTGGACAGGTCTGTAATTCCCTGGATCCTCCTTCTTTCCTTTCTTAACGATGGGTCCTCTATTTGCCCTTTTCTGTTCATTTGGGAGCTAATAGTTCGTGAGCTATGCGAGTTCTCAAAACTAATGACGCTGAAATTACCTCAGTTAATTTCTTTAATACTCTACAGGGCATTTCATCCAGCTCTGATGACTTGAAAGCATATAGCTTCTTTAAGAAATCCTTAACCTGTTCTTCTACTACTGTAGGCTGTTTGTCTCCTTCCTGATCTTTGCTACCAACTGCACTCATCCTCTGGTAGTTAACCCCTGTTTGTAAAGACTTGACACACACACACACACACACACACACACACACACACACACACACACACACACACACACACTCTAATTTAATACTTCAGCCTTCTCTCCTGCTAAACAGGTGAAGCCACATTAACTTTAGTAGGTGTGGATCTTGCCCTGGTTCTCTTTTAATTTTAGACTCAGCAAAAAGAAAAGTAGTAAAGGATTCTGAAGCAAATGGAACAAGCTGAGCTACAGATAATGGAGGCTCCAAAACGCCGAGCTAATTACCTACAAAAAGTGAACTGAAGCAGTTCCAGTGAGATATTGGCGAATAAGCATATTAAAACAGCTATAATAGGAGACATGAAATGAGACAAAAGAAATGAGGGATGAAAATGTAATGCATGGAAGGAAATTCATACAGGAGATTAAGAAAATTACATTGCTATAGTGTTTCTTTCTAGTCAAAGTGAACGACCTTCATTTGAAGTGTTTTATAAGTCAGTTATTTGTACCTAAGGGGACACAAGCAACTACAGTAGTTGATTTGCATATAGGCTTAACCCCCTAAAACCTGGAAAAGAATTAAATGTAACATACATATTATGATGTTTTGTTTTGTAGCTGGAAGAGAGAAGCACAAGGCAAATTTACCAAATGGTCTCATTTTGCGATGCTGCAAAGGTGACTTAAAATTTCACAAGGCTGCATTTTTCACACTCATGCAGCTTGGAACTTAAATTAATATTGCAAAATTGGCACCATATAATAAAGTTAATATATATTTTTATCTTAATGGAGCCTGGCTCTTCCTGTGTATTTCTTAGAATTGTTTAGTATTTTGGCTGGAGTGTGGCTTTGCTTTTATTTGGTTTTTGTGTTTTCCTGCTACAGACCAAGACCACTTTGAAATACCTTATCCTGTCTCTTCTAGCTTAGCCATGTGCTCTGTCATTTGACATAGTAATTATTTTTATGTTATGTGATTTTTTTTGTTTGTTTGTTTTTTACAGCTTCCTTGTTCTTGTCTTGCATTTATTCCTGACCAAATGCATTTTAAGTACATCTGTGGAAAAACAAGTGTATTCTGGCAAAATAGTTTCTTAGAAACTGAATGTCAGCTTTAAGATTTCTTATAACTATTGCCAGTTTGAGGGATTACCCCCACCTTTGCAAAAAACTAAAAGTTTTTATCTGGGAAATCTTACTCAAATAATGCTGCATTTCAAATTTCTAAGCCACTTAGTTTAACTGGAAAGAAGGAGATGAAGGAAAAACAGAGAGAGAAACCAAAACTGACTTTTGCAAGACAGCACTCTTATTATTACTTATTTTTATTTATTAATCATCACCAATGTGCTCTTACTTGTACAAGGGGACATGTAAGAGTACCTGCCCACAGTGCATATCATCCAGCACAAAACCAACTGAAAACATGTCCCCTCTCGCTCCTCACCATTTGTTGACCTAAAAACTACTTTTAAATAGGCTGAGAACACATAGAAAACAGACTGTGCTGAAGCAGGAAGGCGCAAAAACTTTCAGAGCTTGCTTACTAACTAATGGGCAAGGACGAATGTGGAATGCTTTCTGTCTGGTAGCTGGACTAGTCATATCTGTGTTTCATTTGGTGGCTGGACTAGTATATTTACAAGGACATAGTATTACAATTTGAAACTTCCAGATTGCATGTCAACTCTGGAATAAAAAGTATACGTTTTCTTATCTTGCTTACTCATAACTTCTTTAGTTTCCTTCTGCTACTGTAGCTGTATGTCTCCTTTCAATCTCCCTTGTTTTTAATCCCCTTTTCATCTCTCCTTCTTCCTGCTTTCTGCCTTCCTTTTAGTCAATTTTCATTTGAATTAACCCACTCCTCCATCTTTTTTCAATAATACCTTCTTCTTTACTTGATGTCTCATGGTTTTCTCACTCCCAGGTAAATGTGAACACATAAATAGAACACGTGAGAGATGCATGAAGCACACCTGGGTTTAAAATAGCCTGTACCTGCATCTTTCAGAGCACTTTAATGTCTAAGGAGAGGGGCCTTTCATTTGTGCTTTGTCCTTTCTAGGTCAGAGCATGATTTCCTGTATGTTTGTACAGTGCCAGGCACAAAAGGTTCTCTGCATGAGGTGGGAGTTTGATTAATAATACCAGGACCTAAGAGCAACTGGAAAAAATGAGCATGCACTTAATTATATAAGAATCAGCTCAGATTTTTTTTTTTTAGCAGTTACTCATTGAGCATAGGCAGGAGCAGGGGAAAAGTCCCAGGAAGGACATTGCCATAGATCCCTGACTTCCTGCTCTGCCAGTCCTGTCCAGGGGTGGAGTGCTGTGGCAGCACCTCTCTCTTCACCCCACTTCTTACCATGCTGCTGGAGGTCCAGCCATGGATTTAAGTCTCAAAAAAAGTAACCATTCCCCTCCTCCCCTCTCCCTATCCCTCTACTCCCATTTCCCCCTCCCCTGCCTGCCACTTGGATACAGTGGGGAGGTGGGGGGACAGGAGGGAGCTCCTGCTCACTCCAGCTGGGCTGCATCTGGACTGCGCTCAGCCCAAGACTGTAGCAGTGACAGCAGTATGCAGGCACATTTCCCCTTCCTGCCGGTTCTTCCCAGGTGTTCCCTGTCAGCCTGGGAGCAGATTCAGGGAGGGGGAATTTGGAAACATGCTCCCTGGCCACTGTCACTGCTGCCATAGTGCCTGGTGAGTACAGCACCTGCGTAGTCCAGCTAGAACAGGCAGGGAGTTCCTCTTACCCCCAGAACAGCCTCTGGCACTGGTAGACAGGAGAGGGGAGGAAAGGGGAGGGGACAAACCTCTGAACATGGAGGGGAAGGGAGTGGGGAATGCTTACCTTCCTTGAGACTCAAGTTCTCAGCAGCTGTTCCTGCAGTGCTGTCTGCCTGCCCTGGTTGGGGGAGCAGGGAGTGCAGCTACCCTTGCAACACTACTTACTGCAACAGCACTCTATTTTGTAAAATCCTGGATCCACTTCTGGCCCTGTCTCCATCAAGGTGACTCATGAAGCAGCCTGCCAAACCAAAGAAGCATACCATACAAAATGCTTCATGCTTTGGACATGGGCACTCAACATGAGGCTCAGATGTAGACTGGCACAAGACATGGCTACATCAGCTGGGAGCTGCCTGTACAATCCTCTGCCCATTTCCAAATACTTTCTAACCCTTTTGTGTTGCTGGTATGGTACAGAGGGACTAGTCTGACTCTCTTTATTGGCCTTAGCCCAATAATCTTTCATTCTATAGATAGCCTCAGAACAGTCACTGATACACAAATATACCTTGTCAAAGATTTGCTGACTTTGATGAGCAAAACTCATTCAGTTTCTGGACTGTAGTAAAATGACATGAGAGTAGGGACGTGATATTTTAAGTGTATTTCTAAACTGTAATCAGCAATTTCTGAAGAGGCTTTATACATCTTTACTGCATCACAGAGAATATGTTCTGTGCTGAAAATATTCCTAACGAGCTAGTTATCTTACCAAAAGCAATTCTTTGAACTTATAAAAGAAAGTGAAAATTCTTCTGCACAGGAAGAAGAAAATCTCATTCTTTCAAACTAATCAGTTTACCTCACAGTAGTTTATCCATTTCCCTTGAAGTGCAGTTAGTCAACAGCTCTGTTTTGATGATTTTTTTGTCTTTAAGTTTTTGTTGTCTGTCAGGATCATACAGTTGCATTATTTTCAAATCACATGCATCTGATGCCAAAAGGAAGACTCCATTTTAAAGAATTTTCCTAGGCCAGTGGTACCCTATCTTTTGGCCCCATGGGTCTCATGAGTAACGTGGGGTGGGTCTGTGGGCCTGATCCAGAGAGCAAAGGGCTAAGGAGCAATCTAGTATGCGCCAGTTCCGCATGCCATATCACAACTGTGGCCCCGTACTGGATTGTTCCTGCTATCCTGGCCCTATGTGTGCTGGATCAGGTCCCACTGCTCCAGCCCTGTGAATGCTGGATCAGCCCTGCCACCCCAACACAAACCCCATGCATAACAGCTCTGGCCTCGGCCACACATGCTGGTTTGGGTCCTGCCATTCTGCCCTACCCATGGCCTTGTGCCTTCTGGAAAGATTTCACAAACAGGGCCACGTTACCTGGCATACTGGGCTTGGAAATTTGGCAGTGGACGAGTGGTGGCAAAACTAATCCTCTCCCCCCCCCCCCCCCCCAATTTCTAGGCCCTTGGGATACCCCATGGATTGGATTACACACAGGACAGGCAGGGGTACTCAACCCCCAGCCTAGGCAATCCAGCCTGTTTACTAAAGATATCAATGTCAAATAATGTTGTATATGTACTCCATAGCTACAGGAGTATAAACTGACTTCTTTGTTGTGCCAATTCATTTTCCAGATCATATGATTTTGCTCTACAGCAGATGAATAGATGAGTGGTTTAGGTCAAATATATCTAGTTTATGTCTTTGGCAACAGTTCTATCAACATTTTCAAAGCACAAAACTCTTTTGATGAGAGCAAGGACCCCTCAAGTAAATCAACTTGAGAAGTAACTCTGGTAAAAATGTACACAGAAATACATAGCATGTTACACACTGCAGAAGTGCTCAGGCACAAAGCTGAGTACTACAACTTTTATTTTCTGAAGTAACTGAATGTAATATAAAATAGTAAGCTTTTACAAGCACACTTGAATCTATTTTTTATTATTTTAACAAAGGATAACCATCCTGCTTAAACAAATAAATCTTCCAGTAGCATAACTGGAATGTGTAAGTGACCAAGAGTGTTGCTGGGTAGTTTTCCTGAAATAGTTGGTGTATAAGTCCAACGTGTGGCTCCATCCACAGCGAGGTGTTCACTCAGGTTTTTTTAAGAGAACATTGTAAATAGAAACTTACCAGTCTATTGGTCTGAGGTTATGGCATTGCAATAAAGTGAAAACACTTGAGGTCTGGAGACTAACATTATGCAAGCAAATCCTAATTTAACATCTCAGAAAAGAATGTGAACTTTGAAAATGTTCATGCTGCGACCAGTTTCTTGTTCCTAATATGCTAGCAGTAATGCACAGAAGATCCATGGAAGTCTTTATTTGAATAGATGTGATAGAGATTTGAAGACTTTAATTAAATGGAGATGTTCAGCATCTCTAAAAATTCAGACCCCTTTGGTTCCTCAGGAAGCCAAGTTAGAAAAGATTGTCAATAATAAAAGAAGGAAGTAGAAGAGGAAAAAAAAGAGTGCAATGTAGACATTTTAAAATTTTATTTCCTGAGATACATTTTTTTTTTTCTTTTTAATGACCAGTGTCTCTTGAGTTGCCCTTTCTTCTTCGTTATCTATACATACCGTGTGCTTCTAACCTTATGGTAAAATATTGGGTTTATGAAATGAATGATTAATTTTGTTCCATGCTCAAAAGTACTACATCAATGGAAGACCAAGTAAAACATTTCGTTATTGTACTACCACCAGAAATAATGAATGGAAATAACTGGAAATTGAACTTTTTCTAGAAAGAGCTTCCTGCTGCTGATGAGAAAGTATGTGCCATTATTGTATGTTTTAGGGAAGCTTTATTATATTGTACTTTCCTCAGTTACCAATTGGCTCATCACCAGCAGAATTTGAAAGTTAGGCCCCAATTAGTTCTCTTCCCATTAATGATTTTATCCCACTGATGTTTTTGTCATATCTGAAGTAATGCAGATTGAAGCATGGAGATTAGCTATACAAAATGAATGCAACAGATATTTTTGTCCTTTTACCCAAATAATCCACAGAAAGCTCAGTTTATTATTTAACACCAAATACAAATATTGCTCACTTTTAATCAATAAAAGGCTTTAGAATAAAAATCAAGCAATAGGCAAGGAGCAGAAGGCCAAAAAGGTCCAGTTGAAAGCGTCTATTTGTTTTAGGGGTACAAGTTGTAGCCGTGTTGGTCTAAGGACATAGGCAGACAAAGTTCTTTGGGTAAATCTGATATCTTCTATTAGACCAACTCAAATAGCTGGAAAAATTCTTATTTGCAAGCTTTCGGGTCTAAATATCCTTTGTTAGGCTGAGGAAGCATCTGCAGTTCGTGTGTGCTCTTTCTGGATGGAAGAGCACACACCAACCCTGACACAGGGTATTTAGATGCGAAAACTTGCAAAAAAGATGTTTTCCAAGTATTTGAATTGGTCTAATAGAAGATATCAGATTTACCAAAGAACCTTGTCTGCTCGTATTCATTTTAACACTTGTACCAAATGTATACACTAAGCATTTCATTCTGTGGTTTTTTTATTATCTTGTGCAGTTTGCATGCCGTGCTAAAGATGTACTTGATTTAAAGTAATTTTAAAGCTTTTGTGAGTCAATTCTGAATCATGCTGTTGCAAATGAATTGTTATAATGGAGGGGTTTAGGTTGTAGCTGTGTTGGTCTAAGGATATAGGCAGACAAGGTTTCTTGGGTGAATTTGATATCTTTTATTAGACCAACCCAAATGGTTGGAGAATAGTTATTAAGCAAGCTTTCAGGTTCAAAAACCCTTCGTCAGGCTAAGGACGCTGCAGCAGTTGCTGCGTGCTCTCCCTGGATGGAATGAAAAGTAAACAAGCCAGCGGCTGGGCTGGGCGGGGGAGTCAGTTGCCAGGCGGATTGTAATGTATCAAAAATCCAATGTCTATGTTTAGTCCCTGATCTCTGGTATCCAGCAGGTTTGATGAAATGGAGCTCATAGGCTCATCTCTGGGATGTGTTGTGTAAGTTTCCCTTGAGGATCAGGACTGAGAGATTGGAGAGAGAGTGGCCCTCCTGTAAGAAATGTGCCCCCACCGGTAATTGGGTGTTTCTGTCTTTGATGGATTTCCGGTGTGCATTCATTCTGGTGCGCAGTTGTTGTCTGGTCTCTCCTACATATCTTCCATCAGGGCATTTGGTGCATTGGATGAGGTATACTACATTCCTGGAGGTGCAGCTGTAAGATCCTGGGATGCTGATGGCTCTGTTGTGGGGTGTAGTAATAGTGGAGGTAGTGGAGATGTGGGGGCAGGTTTTGCATTTCTTGTCATGGCACGGTCTGGATTCTTTTGGTGTGTTCTGGGGTTGAGGAAGTTTGCTTCTGGTGATGAGGTTGGCGAGGTTCGGTGCTTGTCTGAAGGCTAGGATGGGTGGCTCTGGGAAGATCTTTTTAAGAATAGGGTCTTTTTCTAATATGGGTTGCAATTTTTTGAGGATTTTCCGTACAGGTTCAAGGGATGGGTGATAGGTCATAACCAGCGGTGTGCGATTTGTGGGTGTTTTTCTTCTGTACTGCAGCAGTTCTTCACGTAGTATCCAGGTGGCTCTTTCAAACGTGCGATCTACCTCTCTGGAGGAGTGTCCTTGCTGTGTGAAAGCCTTTTTGAGATGGGTGAGTTGGCAATCCCGGGTGTTCTCTTCAGTACAGATGCGGTGGTATCTGAGGGCTTGGCTGTATATCACAGCTTTTTTGGTGTGCTTCGGGTGATTGCTGGTTCTGTGCAGATGTGTGTTGGTCTGTGGGTTTCTTGTATACTGTGGTCTGTATTTTACCCTTCTGGATACTGATCATTGTGTCTAAAAAGGGGATGTTGGTGCTGGAGTATTCTAAAGAAAGTCGGATGGAGGGATGGTGACTGTTGAATTTCTGGTGGAACTCAATTAGAGATTCCCGGTTCTCATTCCAAATGATGAAGATGTCATCGATATATCGTAAGTACAGCAAGGGTTTGATGGTGCAGTTCTTGAGGAAATCTTCTTCCAGTGGCTCATAAAAAGGCTTGCTTAATAACTATTCTCCAACCATTTGGGTTGGTCTAAGAAAAGATATCAAATTCACCCAAGAAACCTTGTCTGCCTATATCCTTAGACCAACACGGCTACAACCTAAACCCCTGCAACATGGAAGATATCGAATTCAGCCGTCTGAAATGGAAACTGTACAACATGAAAAAGAAAGAAGCCAGACTCAACAGCGACATATATTTTCTAAGCCTTTGCAAGAAACACAACTTCATTCCTTAGGACTAAACATCTACAATCCCCTGACTACTACACACAACTCCAAATATGATGCACAGCTATGCAGAAGAACTTCAGAGAAAATTAGAAATCATCTACTTCACCTACTCTACTCCAAAAGAGACCAGCTCAGGAAGGAAATCGTCATACACTACAACAACTTAAAAGATAGAAATCCATGCATGTTCCCTGACAATATACAGCAGATACAAAGAGACTACGAAAAACTTTCTACAGCATTCTTCCTACATAAAAAGAAGAAATGGGACAAATTACTCCAAGAACAAGCTCCCCAGCCACAAAACAACCATCAGAGGAACAACACCAACACCTTACGACCTTCCAACCTCAGACTTGATGAAACTGCAAGCAGCAACCAACCCACAAATATTATCAATCTCTCCACACACACACTTACCAAAACTGAAAAATCTGTCCTATTTAAAGGCCTAAATTTCTGTCCAGAAAAATACCCTAATAAAATACTTCAATGTGGAGAACTAGAAGAATTCTTCCGATGCCTGTGCCTCAAAGAATATTTCCACGACCAAACTGAACCCACTCCCAACAACAACTCATCCTCTGACAACATTCAAGAAAAGATCAATGCCAAAAAACCCAAAAAAAATCAGATTTGACACCTTGCAGTGGACGAAACCCTAACCTTGACCACTACATTGACTACTTCAGGGAAAGAATGAACAATGAAATAATCAGCAACACGCGCCACCACAACAACTTCTCTCTACCAGAGAAAAAGGCCATAGAAACTCTAAGATCTAACCACCAAATAGTAATAAAACCAGCAGATAAAGGAGGAGCCATAGTCATCCTAAACCGTGAGGATTACATAAAGGAAGCCAACAGACAGCTCTCTGACACCACCTACTACAAAGAACTACAAGAAGATCCTACTCCCCTTTTCACCAAAAAACTCAACAATACCATCAAATCATTTCCATCAAGATTACAAGAAAAACTACAGACCTTGATCCCCCCACTACCTAACCCAGGGACTTTTTACATGCTCCCTAAAATCCACAAACAAGGGAACGGCAGACCTATCATATCCAACCATTGGACCCTAACTGAAGGAATATCGGGTTTGGTTGAATCCATCCTAAAACCGCTTGTCACCCACAGAGCAAGTTTTGTCCAAGACACCACAGACTTGCTACGGAAACTTAAAAACATAGACCACCTTCCCAGCAACACACTCCTAGCCACCATGGACGTTACCAGCCTATATACCAACATCCCACACCAGGATGGCATCCATGCCTGCCTTACATATCTACAGGAGCAAGATTACAACCCAGAATACAGACCCAAAGACATCATTGAGCTTATACACTTCACCCTCACACACAACAATTTCACTTTTAATAATCAACACTTCCTCCAGATGATGGGAACAGCTATGGGCACTAAAATGGCCCCACAGTATGCCAACCTTTTTATGAGCCACCTGGAAGAAGACTTCCTCAAGAACTGCACCATCAAACCCTTGCTGTACTTACGATATCTCGATGACATCTTCATCATTTGGAGTGAGAACCGGGAGTCTCTAATTGAGTTCCACCAGAAATTCAACAGTCACCATCCCTCCATCCGACTTTCTTTAGAATACTCCAGCACCAACATCCCCTTTTTAGACACAATGATCAGTATCCAGAAGGGTAAAATACAGACCACAGTATACAAGAAACCCACAGACCAACACACATCTGCACAGAACCAGCAATCAGCCGAAACACACCAAAAAAGCTGTGATATACAGCCAAGCCCTCAGATACCACCGCATCTGTACTGAAGAGAACACCCGGGATTGCCACCTCACCAATCTTAAAAAGGCTTTCACCCAGCAAGGACACTCCTCCAGAGAGGTAGATCGCATGTTTGAAAGAGCCACCTGGATACTACGTGAAGAACTGCTGCAGTACAGAAGAAAAACACCCACAAATCGCACACCGCTGGTTATGACCTATCACCCATCCCTTGAACCTGTACGGAAAATCCTCAAAAAATTGCAACCCATATTAGAAAAAGACCCTATTCTTAAAAAGATCTTCCCAGAGCCACCCATCCTAGCCTTCAGACAAGCACCAAACCTCGCCAACCTCATCACCAGAAGCAAACTTCTTCAACCCCAGAACACACCAAAAGGATCCAGACCGTGCCATGACAAGAAATGCAAAACCTGCCCCCACATCTCCACTACCTCCACTATTATTACACCCCACAACAGAGCCATCAGCATCCCAGGATCTTACAGCTGCACCTCCAGGAATGTAGTATACCTCATCCAATGCACCAAATGCCCTGATGGAAGATATGTAGGAGAGACCAGACAATAACTGCGCACCAGAATGAACGCACACCGGAAATCCATCAAAGACAGAAACACCCAATTACCAGTGGGGGCACATTTCTTACAGGAGGGCCACTCTCTCTCCAATCTCTCAGTCCTGATCCTCAAGGGAAATGTACGCAACACATCCCAGAGATGAGCCTATGAGCTCCATTTCATCAACCTGCTGGATACTAGAGATCAGGGACTAAACATAGACATTGGATTTTTGATACATTACAATCTGCCTGGCAACTGACTCCCCCGCCCAGCCCAGCCCCTGGCTTGTTTACTTTTCATTCCATCCAGGAAGAGCACGCAGCAACTGCTGCAGCGTCCTTAGCCTGACGAAGGGTTTTTGAACCTGAAAGCTTGCTTAATAACTATTCTCCAACCATTTGGGTTGGTCTAATAAAAGATATCAAATTCACCCAAGAAACCTTGTCTTGTTATAATGGATGCACTTGGAGTGAGACTTGCAGATATGTAGAATGCATGATGTTCTTTAAATAACAGAGGGCTCCACTGACCAGCAATTGAGTGCTGTGTGTTCCTTATTATTCCTGTTTGCTATGGTTTACCTTTTTACAGTCCTGCCTGTTGCAGGTAATATGGCTCTTGCTGGAGGCTGTCTGTATTAGCTGAGGAAAAGGCTTTGCTTTTTTTCCTTTTGTTTTTCTTTAATCATGGTAGAAAACATAAAAAGTACTTGGTGGCAGTGTGTGGACTTCTGTCTAAACTTTCTGTAAAACTGAAAAGGCATAGTGAGCAGTTGCTGAGATCGTAGCTTGAAATATTTATGGAGATATCACTGCTGGACTCAACAATATATCATGTAATAGAATGATTTGATGTGCACACTAAAGCCCTTAAGCTATAGTGCAACGGTTTGTTGACAATAAAATGTGATGGGAATTAATGGTGGCTTGAATAGAGTTTGATCCAGTAGAACATCTGTCCTGAATTCTAAAAGATGCATGTGATGATGTCAGTGCATCTGTGAATTAAATGCAATCAGAAGTCTATGGATAAACCATGCCAGTTATTACAACCCCAAAGCAGTGGGAGATCACAAAGACAATATATTATTTAATAATAATAGACGCAGAGATCAGAAAGTTAATTCAGAGAAAAATATGACGAAATAAACTGAAAAATAAGTTGTGATTGAATTAATTTCCCATCCTACTAGCTTTATGATACCTTTTAGTGGTGTTTTCCATTCAGCATCTTAGCTCATTATTACTATGAGTATGTGTATATTTCTGGAGGAGCCTTAATCGTGGCCCCTTAATCATGGCCCCTTAGCAAATTCTACCTACAACATTGTACTTAATGAGATAACATTTGAGGAGCATTTAAAGTTAAGTTCATGGCAAAGGTCACATTTATGGCATGATTAACCTGTGAGCAACATGCTCACTGAATTTATGGTGCTATAAAATGGTAAACCAGCTTCAAAGATGTGCCACAATAAATGTGGAACACCTCTCAGATCCCAATCGTGCTGCTATTTGAATAGCTTCCAAAGGCCTTAGATCCAGCAGTAACATGGCCATGTCCAGAAGCTATATGTCCTTGTCCAATACAAGTCTTTAACAAGACAGGTAACAAGTCTCAAACGTACTTAGAAACCTAGGCCTAGAAGGGGCTTCCTAAATTGGTGAGTACAAGCATAGGTTTAATAAAAGTACCTCCTATAAATTTAGTTTTACCTAGAGGAGAAAGATATTGCAGGACCAAATCTGGAAAAATCTAATACTGTACAGCACAATGCTATCCATTACACTATCTTGTGTGGGTATGCAACTGATATGCTTAGGAACCTTACACTTGCAGGATATAAAAAATACTGAGATTTATTCATGGTCTTATGACCTGGTTGCACTCAATAATGAAATAGCTACAGTTCAGCATGATCTCCCTTTATATAAGCATTTGTATATTAGAGCTGATATAGACACAATGATCTTTTTTTAATCTAAAGAACAGGCAAGCTGAACTAGACTGACAAAGCCAACATAATGAAGTTGGGTTACAGTGTCTGCTTACATGTGATAGTCTCTTCAAACATAATGCTTTGGAAACGTTGAGCAGAGAATACTGATCTTTGGGATTCAGCGCTGTTATTAGTGGCTAGCTGTGAAGAAAGAAGCAGTAAATAAATTTGCTGAGCTCTTATGTATATACAGCCAGTGGCTTATAATTTTCTAAATCATGTGCTTGTATTATTTCAATATGTTTAGACCTGACACATTTTTAATGATAATTTAATTATTTTTTCAGATTTTTTTTTAATGTGTTGTGAACAATGTAGCAATCTATGAGATTAGTTTTAGATGCAATGTTTATGTGCTTTGTCGTCCTTCGTTTTCCCAGTGAAATGAATGAAGTAGAATGCCATGTTTATTCTATCTCCCAGCTTTTCCACAAACACTTCATGCTTGGCAGCTAATATATTTTGAATTCCGTTCTTTTTTTCCTTTATCTAGAATCTTATTTTCAAGGTAACAGCGTCAAATATGTATGTCCACACCCATTCCCACATTCATGCATACATAACATTATGGGGCAGAGATGATATGTCTCTGTATTAAAGTTACTTGTTTTGTTCTATGTATTACAATTACATTTTTCCAATATATTCCTAACTACATTAATGGTGATTGTAGCATTGTATTGTCATAGTATTATCTATGTTTTATAATATATTGATTGTCCCAGCTGCCCGCGGAAGGTTCGGGATTGAGAGTATGATTCAGGGGTAGAAAGGTAAGAAAGGTTTATTGACTTAACAAAAACACAACTACGTGTAGTAACAAAACAAAAAATGACAGACAAAAGCAATTCACGTCAGCAACTTATCGGCAGTCCCCTCTGATGCCTGATACACAGCAAGCTTCTCTTTTCACAAAGTTCAGCAAAGTCAGGTGTCCCTGAACCACACTGTCCGAGGGGTACCAGGAAGGACCCTGTTATGCAGTCCTTGGGCTCCTCGAAGTCCACGGGCCCACAGCTAACTAATCCTTTTTACAGAGCTGTATCTTCCTTCTGAATGGTTTCCAGATATTCCACGCAATTTAAAGCTTCTGAATGATACTGATAACAAACAACCACTCAGATTCCTTTTACTTCAACTGTCCTTAGACTGACCAATTAGCAGTACAAGCCTTGCATTCCTTTGATAAGGTAATTTTAACTATGCCACAAGGCCTTACTACTTCAAGGCTTTGCTAAATTTACTAGGCCTTACTTTATACAAGGCTTCACTACATCTTAATCTTTAATTAGTCTTTTAACAACAACCTACAGCTTAATATTTAAACAAATATAGAAAAACACTTGGTCTAATCTTCATAGGGCCTTCAGCAAGCACCCATATCACACAGGCCTAATTTCAGCTGTCACAATTGATGTGTACAAGTGAGAAGAGAAATAATGATCATAGAAAAGTAGAGCTGGAAGGAGGTCATCAAGACCAGTCCCCTGCTCAAGACAGGATTGTCCCCGACTAGATCATCCCAGTCTGTCTGTCTAACCTGCTCTTGAAATTTCCAGGGATGGAGAACCTATAATTTCTCTAGGTAGCCTGTTGCAATGCTTGGCTGTCCTCATAGTTAGAAAGTTTCTCTTAATCTTCAACCTAAATTTCCTCTGTTGCACCTATAGACCATTGCTCCTAGTTCTATTCCTTATGGTCAGAAAGAAAAGCTCATCTCCAATCTCTCTCTAAATTGCCTTTCAGGAATTTGAAGACAGTTACGATATTCTTCCTCAGCCTTCTCTTTTCCTGGTCAAAAAGTAACCCTAGTCCTTTCAGCCTTTCCTCATAAGTCTTGCTTTCCAGGCCTCTATTGATTTTTGTCGCTCTCTGTTGGTCTTCTTCCAATCTGTCCACAACTTCCTTGAAGTGTGTGTCTAAAACTGGACACAGTACTCCATGTGAGGCCTTACTACTGTCTAACAAAGTAGAAGAATTACTTCCCTTGAAGTGGCCCTCTCAGAGGTATAATGATGTGGCCAGTTGCGCAGGGCTGCTGCTACACAAGGAAGCTTCAGGTTGCCATCAGGTTGTGTGATCACAGTTGTGATCACATGTGGCTGCAGTATCAGCTGTTTTCCACCTTCCTCCACCTGCCCAATTTGGCACCCAGGGTGACTGCACTAGTCTCCCCATCCTAGCCGATGCACAGAAAGCTCTTATTATTACAAGCCAGTATGCTGCTGACTTCAGTATAATTTCACTGGCTAAAGTGTTTCATGCAGAGAATCCCCAGAAAGCATTTTGTCATTTATATTTTAATGGTACTCTCCTCTTGGAAGATTCCTGAGAATATTCAGGATAAGTTAATTGATGTTAGCTTCGCATGTTAAATGTTTTAGACAGCCAGGGTACTTAGGTGCTGCACTATTGTCTTGGAGTATGTCTAGCCAAAGACTTCATTGAAGTGTAGAGATACTCAAGCTAGCTTTAAATAAACTAGATCAGATGCTGGAAGCATTCCAGCTATTGCAGCATTGAGTTCCACACAGTCAAATTTATTCTGCTTCTGCTTCTTGGCTTTTACAGCAAGCTTGGTTATATCTATGCTGCAGTGCAGTCCACAACGCAGTAATACTTTTAGAAACCTATTTCTAGGCAGCTATTAAAATATGGAGCAGCTCTTCTATTTATTGATTGAAATATTTGTTTATGAACTTTAGAATGGCCTGGGTCTAGTCATTCTGGACTGGGAAGAATTCTTTGGAGGATTTTTTTTGTAGACGATCGGGAATAATCACTGTAATTAAATGGAGGTGCCTTTTTCACATCACATACTAAAGACACTAATAACCAAACTTAAACTGAGGGTGTTTGCATATGTACCCTCTCACTTAAGCGTAGAGGCTCATGTGCCAACCCTTTGGGCCTTCCTACACTAGTCACCTCACCCTAACCATAGTCTCGTCACTGTCCGTGGTCTCGCTAGACTTGATAGAATACACTGACTAGAAACATTTCTCCAGCGGAACAGGCTCCTGAATATTTGGCCCTTGTCTAGACAGGGGTCTGCACTACCTGCCCCTTTCTACTCTTACTCCAGCTGTGTCTAGTGGCTTTGGGCCCACAATTCAGGGCTACTGGTTTCAGGTGCAGTGTAGTCTGTTCCAGGCTCACAGCTGCCAAGCTGGGCAGTGTTGCCATTTATTTTCCTTGGCAGGTACTTCCTGGATGAGCTCAGAGCCAGTCCCTTGCCCCCTTATCTGGCCAATGCCTGAATCTCCCAGCTACTCTCCATGTCTCTGTCTCTCCCTCTCAGACTCTGTGCAACTTCAGTCCCTCTTTTCCTTACTCCAGCCCCCTTTCCAGAGTCCAGGCTCAGCAGCAGTCTGATTTTGGGCCCAGGTGCTAAGCCAGGGTTCACTCCATCCAAGGCAGTTGCATCAAAAAGCACCATCAAAAAGCAAAGGAAAACAGTTGCATACGTCTGGGGACTTCACTGGCTCCTTTGTATGATGCCTTCCATCATCCTTATCTGGCCACTGTGTCCAGTTTGCTCCTTGGTGCTGACACCAGTTGCCTGCTGCATCTCCTGGGATTCCCTCTGCTGCTCTCGTCTCCTCCTCACCACCTCCAGCTGGCCCCAGCCTTGCATATTGTGGCAGTGGGTCACCTGACCCTTCTACTTCTACCCTGAGTAATCAGCACCACATGCAGTATATTATAGCTGCCATTTTGTTCCACTTGTCTATAGTGATCACCAGGTTCAATAGATCTAGGCATATAAAAAAAATGAAGAAAATTAACTATGGGCTTTATTGTGGAGTAGTAGATGAGCCCCTGCAGGCTTTTCATCTCGATTTAACTGACTGGCTAACTGAGGGACCATCTCCAAATTACTGACTTAGTTTCTTTCATTAGGGATCATCTTCAAATTATAACTTCTATTGTTACAATGTTGGGAAAAGAAATAAGAATTTCCAGAGCTAAGTGCCTGAAATATAGAGCTAAGGTTCTGTTTGGAGTGCCAGTAAATTTCCATGATCTTGTACCCTCTGTCAGAACCCAGTAATTAAGTGCCTTGGCACAGTGGAATTTTTCCACTACGATGGAGAACCCCGGTGCAGAAAGGTTCCCGCCATCCTTATGCAAATACGCACACCATTATTGGCCGGTTCTAAGTTATTCCTACATGGCAACTAGCAATTGGCTCGCTAGCCGTATAAAAGTTGGAGCAGTTTCCACCCCACCACTCCACGCCCACCTCGGAGTGAACTTGGCGGACTGATCACCCACCAATGACTCCCCGTCATTGACCTTCTTGACGTACCCCGTGTCCTGCATGCTCATTCAATTGTTGTACCCATGCCTTGCATGCTCATTGAATTGTTCACGGACATCTCACCTCAGTTTCTAGAGCTCTCGTTCGGTTTGCAACTGTAACTGAAGTTAACTTTCTGCCTACGCTGTATCCATCGACAGTGTAAGTAAAGTAATCTTGGTTTAACAAATACGCTTCCGTGCCTAATTCTGCTCCATCGCGGGAAAGTACCCACCTGCCGTTTCCCGGCCTACCACTCGACTGCTACACCCTCCATGGGATCACCTCATCATTTAACAAAAAACTTTTATTCTCTTTATGATATCAAAGTTCATATGATATAAACTATTTTGTAATTTTCTTTGTCCATAGTGGTATATACAATCTGTAAATAATAAGGTCACAATACATACATTATTGTAATAGGTTCATTCTACTGGCTAAAATTGTAATTATTCATCTGAGTCTTTGGCACAGGTCTGCAGTAAGAACAATAAGGAGTTGTATTCCTCTAGGAAAATATGCCACTTCCCAAGACAAGTGTGGTGTAGACAGAGAGTCGCATCTCTTTCCCCCCCCGCCCCTCAGGATCCACAAGGGTCCAGAGTTACATTCCCTGCTTTGACCAATAGTCTTTCTTGGCTGCTGAGGAATTATGCTTGAATTATTTATCCCTCTTTGGGATTAATTTATGATCTAATCAGCACAAAGACTTTTGCAACAAACACCTGAGTGGAGAGTGCATGGAAATGTACTGATGACCTTCCTTCTCTGGTAGATTTGTAGAGGGGCCAATCTCACACTTGTCTTTAGTGTTTTATGACTTGAACCAAGCCACCAGTTGATAGAATGATAGAACCACTCCCAGGCTGCTACTTTGCTCTCTCTAGGTCTGATGGGGATACAGAAGAGAATCCTCTGCTTATGGCTATGAACAAAATACTTGATAGGTGGATTGACTGATGAGTAAAGATTGCCCAAGATAGTTTGAAACATGAACTGTGAGGAATGAACTGTTCTACTCATCTTGGGATAATCATGGCAGAAATCAAATATGCTAACAATATTAATGTTTAGGGTAAAAAAATTTACCAATAATCAAAGCAAGTAAAAAAGGAAAGAAACCTATTGTGGTGGTGTTCAGATCTGTATAGTCTACTCTCAATGACATCATTTTGATGTGGTGAGTGGATGGGTTTAAGGAGTATTCCTATTTATTATTTTTCCTCAATCAAGAGGGGGCAGGAGCTGAAAAGGGCAGCAGAATATCATAGCCCAACTAAGGGACTGGGCAGAACACATGATATATTTGAACCCTGCTGAACAGTAGCCCAGGCCAAGAATCCCAAAGAGCACACCTGATCATAATCTTCAAGTCTGTACAGCCTGAGAATAACTTGGCAGGATTTTAAAGTGTTCCTACATGTTATTTTTTCCTCTCAACCAATGTAGTGATTAACCATACAATGTAAGTGGTTGCTGATCCCTTGATTGTGCTGTTTTCTAGTGTTTCCTTTCTCAAGAAGCAGCTTTATTTAACAAGTTCAACGTATCAATAAAATAAAATAGAAATAAAAGCATTTTTTCTGTCAGCATTTGATGCAAAGCAATTTACCAATATCAGCGATGTCAGATTGTTCACTGCGGAGGAAAAGGGATCACCTTTATTTTTAAACCTTCCTCTTCAACTCTACTGCAGTTGAATCTACCTTTTTTCCCCTAGGAAGTGCTGGAAAATCAGCACCATTTAATCTGCTTCAAGATGGTGTGATGATTACCTGTCTCATACTTTGAGCAAAATGGCCTGCACACTGCCTGAAATCTCTCTCCCTTTTTAGGGTATGGAGGAGCCATCACTTTACTTCTACATAAGTGTCCATCTGGGATGATAATCTTATCTGACCATAGGGCTATCTCTTATGAAATAACTGTTGTTTGTGACCATTTTTTTCATAGTAGATACATTCATGTAGCATCACTCTCATGAAGTGGTGGCAGCTCCTGGGACCCTAAATAATACAAAATTTGTTTCACTATCTATACGTAGTTGCAAGTCCTCGGTGACTCTACCATCAGTCTCTAACAGCACAGGCATTTTTGTTTTTTAATTTGCTGTTGAGCAAAGAGAACCAATACTGCTTTAGTACCATTCTGTAATTTAGTAGTGCTAAATATGGATCATAGTCTGACTGCATAACCTCTTTCAGTCGATGCTTTATCTTGACACTGCATTCCATTACTTGCTAGACTGGCAGTTATGGGGATTAGAGGTCATATGTCTAAACCCATACTTCACTGCACACACTTAAACTTATGCCCACTAACCCATGGCTTATTGTCAGATGTTACTTGGGTATGATGGATTTAGAGAAAATAAATCTGATATGCATGGTTACTGTTTAGCTATAGAATCTTCCATAAAGCTATCTTAAAGAAGTGAGAATAACAGCCTAATGTAGGTATGCAGGTGGTTTTCTCCAGCCCAGGTAAAGAAAATCCATGTTTACATTCCAGCAGGGAATATCTTTTTAAGTGTTACTAATATTGGTTCATTCATTGACTTGACCTTTATATCTTAACAGCTCATTTCTGGCTTTTCTTTCAGAGGATTTGAATTGCTAAGTGACCATCATGTATCTGTTGTTCTGTTCTGAGATGTGTGGTGTTGGGCAGCTCTTGCTTGCTGTCTCTTGCTGTCTCTTTTGGTGTTCAGGCTTTTGGGGGGTGTTGGGCGCTCCAGAAGGCGAGTAGTAGTGACCTTCTGGCATCCAGGTGTAGTGCAGAAAGAATGACTCAACTTTGTGTTCAGCGGCAAAAACTTAGGGAGGTTTATTGTCACACAGACAGTACACTGGCTGATCTTTTTAGCAGTTAGCCCAACTCAGTAAAACTGCTGGGACAAGGCAGCAACTCCTTCAGTCCCCTGTATTGCTACTAAAAAAAGACAAATAATGCTGTGCTATTTTTTTTTTTAATACCTCAAATACCCAAGTTTGTGTGCCACTGCTTACATATTTTTCCATCCAGATATCCATTTTTACTTGTGTCTCTGCCAAGTTCATATACTGTACCTGGAATCTTCAGTCCTCGTTATCTCGGCTCCAACCTGTATTAATTTTTAATTTGCTCTTACCACTTCCTTCTTGTATCAGCTTTTCTGCTCATTAATGGATTTTTTCTTTTTACATTTCTTCTCTAGTCCTCTGGAGGTCAGTGAAGCCTGTTCTTCCCAAGCTCCTTTTTGGCACTTTAGCTTAACTATGGCTTAGAATAACCATGAGTCCTACAGAATCCTTTAACATTTCCTGTAATGCCTGAAAAGCAGCTAGCCTGGCACCATGGATCATAAATCAGTCAAACCCAAAGGAGACCTGTGGAGATCTCCATTTGGTATCTGAGTTCTATATGATAAACGTTCTGTTTTGTGAAGTTTTGTACAAACACGATAAATAGCTCCAATTGGCTCTTGTAAGAACTGCTTCAAGGTATAGTTCTTTATACATGGACTTGGGTGGGTCTGGGGTGGGAGGGTGCAGTTACACCCTCTTTGGCTGTGTTGTGCATGCGGTGTGCAGCCCTTTGCTCTAAGCTCATGGACTGATCAGTATTGTTCCCTGCCAGAGCTCAGGATGCACAGTGAGCTCAGACATCTTGGAAAGCTCCAGCAGGACCTAGGCTGATTAACCAGTGAAGTCAGAGAGCTTCCTCTGCATGCTTTGCTCTCGTCAGGGAACCAAGTATGGGTTAGCTCAGCCTGTGGAGCTCTGGCAGGAACTGCGTGTGCCATACAGTCAAAGAGGGGTGCTAGTGTACTCTCCTTACCCGCCCCCTCCCCCCCCCAGACACGCACACACCTTGGATCCACCCCTGCACACTGACAATACTTGTTTGAAGTTTAGAGCATATTTATTTTTCATAAGATGTTATAGATTTGACTTCATTTGGACAACCCTGCTGTTTAGCATTGATTCACTTGCATTGCTTCTCTTTTTCCAAACTAAGCTTTAGTTTAACAGCCTAAGCTCTATCTTTCATTGTCAGGGGTCCAAAACATCTGGCGATTACTATGCTATATACTCCAAGGTGCTCTTTCAAATAGAACTCTTTCCAGTGAAGAGCTTATGGCTTATTCAAAATATCAGATTATGATGGTGCCTGTTTTTGCTGAAAGAACAGTCTATTTCAGCTCTTTGGGCAATAAACAGAAAGCCTGATCCCCTTAGTTAGTTGTGCCTTTTAAAAAAAGAGATGGCTATGAGCACAGGGAGTATTTGCTGTTTGCTTTGGCTAAAAGTGAAAATAAATGTGCCAGTGCCATGCTACAAACACACTTTACAGTGTATTAAAGCAGTTTCACTACCTTTGCTTGGAAAGACTTGGCCTATTAAATTGATCATGGAGGTCGCAGTAATAGGCCCTGAGTTGACAAGAGAGTACAAATCTACAGCTGTTACTGAAATGTGCAAAAGTAGTAGCAAGCTGAGCTAATACATCACTCTTCTATTTAGGCGTACAGATTTTTATTTGCCTACTCTTTCTCCCTCTTATTTTTGGGTTTCATCCTTTAGGAACTTAACAGTGCTATTGCGTGAGCTGAGGCACTTCAGAGTGTCACACTGTGACTGTTGTGCTGGTGGTTCTTTGCACAGGGGGATGTTAGGCTGTACTGTGGTTCCCTAAGATAGTTTAAGTAAGGTTTTTTCCCTCTATAGACAACCTGAACTGATTCTTTGTGCCAGACAAATTAATACATTTGGACTTGGGGCCAACCTGCAACATCATTGCCAAGAGAGCTAGGTTTTGAGTTGGGATTCCTCCCATCATTCTTCCCTGTGACAGTAACCAGTGTCTCTAGCTATCCCTCTCCCAGCAATGGTTTCTGAGCTACCAATAGCACTGAAGCCAGTCACGCTTAATTCCCTCTGCTGGGCCAAGCTGTTCCAGCCATTTAAATCTCTCATGGTCTAGAGCTTCTCTGTTGGGCAAAAAACCAATTTGGAGAGCATGTCCAACAGGGAAGGCTCAGAGATACGTGCAAATGAAAGCAATGAGCCAATCTGGCAGCTGAAAAGAGATTAATGCTTGCTGGGTTTTATGAAGTTTTCTTAAAGTAGAAAACTGAGAACTGGTCTAAACATGTTTTCCCCCTCCTACTCACCCTTCCCCAATAGCCAAATAAAACTATTTAGTTAGGATATAATATATACATGCATGGTGTGTGTGTGTGTGTGTGTGTGTGTGTGTGTGTGACAGAGCTTCATATAGATTTATTAAAATGTATGTATTTTGGAAATAGTTATACTACTTGTGACAGGATGATTACATCTTATACCCAGCTGATTAGCTCACTCATTTGGAAGGTAGGAGATAGGGTTTTAAATCGCCTCAGATGGGGAAGAAATTGAACTTGGGCTTTCTGTAACCCCTATGAGTGCTCTCACTATGAAGCAATCGGTAAGAGAATACAAGTCTTATTTTCTCTTACTGAGGCAGTGTTGTTAGAGAGGGGTGGCTTTGCTGCCCATATCTAAAAAAGGGTTTATGACCATGGTTAAAAGAGAGCTGCAAGGATTTGTAGACGTCTTGGATTAGAGGGAGGGGATAGGTGCCAGAGGGCACTTCCCTGACCTATCCTATTATCTAGTACTCCATACTTGCTGTGCTATCTTTTGTGACACCCTTTCTTGTGGTATGTCTATTCTGCAGTTTTAAAGTGTAGCTCAGGGGTTGGCAATGTTTTTGGGCAGAGTGCCAAAAACATCTACAACCTTGACTTGTAAGATGTTGGTGTGCTAGGGCCGGATGGCAGGGTAGCCATGAGGGGCCTGATTCTTGTTGTGGCAGCGCAGCCCCAGCCCTTCCCCACCTTTTGCTCCAAGGCACACATGCCAAGGAAAATGCCTTTGTGTGCCACATTCTGGCACCTGTGCTGTGGGTTGCCTATCTTTGGTGTAGCATAAGGATACTGGAATTAGCATGTGTACCATGGTACCAATCCTAGCTTAGGTATTTTTATGTGGTGCACATGTACCCATAGACGCCTAATTCTCCCTATACATTGTATAAGGAGCCCTGCTCCCAAGTCAGTCGATTCCACTCGGCAGCTATGTATCTGAAAGTGAGGCTCTGCAACACTTGCAGTTATGTAGCCCTAAAAGTCCCTTCTGTGGATCGAATCTCAGTTTTTTTAAAGAGATTTTAATGCCTGAATCCCTTTTATTTCTGCAGGACATGAGTACCTAAATGTTTAAAAAATCTGTCTCTTAGCCCTTTGATGCTTGTGACTGATCCTAAAGCAGGGGAAAGTCACCAAGAACACTGGTAAGTTCAGCCATGCCAGTGATCAAGTTTCTGCTATTATGATTATCTGAAAAGTAAAACTGTCTCCTATGTGAAGGGCATAAACAGACTTTTGGACATCAGTCTGTTCTGGACTGAGGAGTAAGCCTTCAACAGTATAACCCTTAGCCAGGATACAGTTTTACTGATAAAAAGGGTACCATGTGTAGCTACAGCAGGACAGAAATGGAAATTATATATACTGGTGTGGACCCATTTCTACCAGTATAACTATGTCTAGTTTATAGAGTGCTGCATTGCTTTAACTATCTGTTCTGATGATATCTTTTCACTGCAACAACACTCCAAACCCAATTTAACAGTGATGCAGTTGAAGTGATACAATTTTTGTGTGTAGACAAGAAGGGCATATTTTTGGGAGCTTGGGAGCAGTGTAGGATGCTGTTTTGGAGGCTGGGTTGGTGAAACGTATATTTGTGGAAGAGGTGGAATTAATAGTTTTAGAATTATTTTATCTCTTAAATTTGGACTTGGTCATAGTTCCAAATACTACTGGGTCATCTACATGAGCTATTAATGCAGCTGAATAAACTCAATGCAGCCCCTTTGCTGCCAGTCAACTGTTCCTGGGTGCAGCATCTTCACATGGTCCCAGAACCATGGCAATTCCAGCTGTGGAGGAGTAGCCCTGGGCTGGCAGCAGGCTTGGGGGGTCATCCCTGGGTTCTTGGTGGTGGCATCAGGCAGCAGAGGGGCTTGCTTTGTCACGAGACTGTCAAAACAGTGGAGCCATGATGCTGACCCCCAGAGCCTGCTGCCAGCCTGGGGCTGCTCTGTTAGGGCTTAAACTGCTATTGTCCCAGTCACTGATACTATCCTATAGCGGAGTTAATTAATTTATTGAGTCGTAATACTGGCACATTTGTAGACGGTGATGCTTTACTACAGAGCTAGTCAATTGTGCAGTAATGTGTATGTGTAGACACATCCACTGTATATTTGTGCTTTTTTTGTGTGTTTTTCTCTTCCCAGCACACTGTGGAAAAAATGCTATCTACAGTATTATCTTTTAGAGAAAAGAAACAAGTATGTATTATTAAACCAAGAAACAGTTATACTAACATTTCCAGCCTAGTTGTGGTTGAATTTTTTTTCTGTAAAAATAACCCTTTGGTGTTCTATATTTATTTTCCATCAATGACTCCAGATCAGATTTGCTCAGTTAATAAGTCAGAGAAGAATTTTTTCCCTAACAGTCAGCCTTGCAAGCACAGTGATTTATCTGGAATACAAGCTGTGTGCATTCTGCTTCCTACATCATCGCTGACATAAACGTTCTGGAATTGGAATGTAGTTGGCAATCTCATTGATGCATTTTGTAGATTAAACATCTTGCTCTTCCTCAGTTATATTGGCTCAGAAATACTGACTGTGTATAGTGCTTGATTTGGACATTAAGGTAAATGGATGCATCTTGGAGGACACCAAGGGAGGAGTTATGTGCAAATAACAAGGTGCCATTTTTTGGTAACTTTTTGACTGGAATCATAAACTGGCTGAATTGGCTCAGCTGCTGAACAAGATCCTCTTTATGCAGTCATCTAAACCATCAATCTCATCCTACTCTCAAAATTAACCTCAACCTTTGCGAAAGACTGAGACTGATAAAGATTTTTTTTCCTTTGCTTACTTTTTATAGCTGAGACAGGAGATCAAACATTAGGAAATATTTTCTAGGTAACTTCTTCCCAATCAACTGATGAAAACAGTAGTAATCTTTTAAATGAAAGATAAGTTATTTATGTTATGTATTAACAGTTTAGTTTTTAAACATATAGTATTATTAGTCTATTATAATAGTGCCCAGAGAATTGGGATGAGTTTTCCCCAGTATTCCACAGTGAGAGGCAGATGTAGTTCCAATAGCATATCATGTATTGTCTAACGTAAGTCCTTCCACCTCTACTCTTCTCTAGCAGAGCTAGTCTGCAGAAATATTCAGGGTTCAGAACCCTACCTGAATGGAACTAAAACTAAATCATTTTATTTAAGCTATCGTTGAACACTTTTAAATCTAACTAAACTTATTAAAATGTTTGCACTTAAAGTTGTTTTATCCAAGCATTGCAAAAAGGGGCAAAGGCAAACTATGTACATAGTATTGTTTTATAGGTTGGGAGACAAGGGAAGCTGAATGTGGTACAGTAATGAGGGTTCAAAGGCACTTAGTAAATCAGTGGCAAAATTCAGGACTCCTGACTAGTCCTTAATGCCATGTCTGTGTCTACTAATCCACGATTAGATCTCCTAAACTACAAAGGTCCCCTGAAAACTCTCTCTCTTGTTTTTCTGAATCATTATATTCTGATCATTCCAGCAAAGTAGCTCTCTTTCTGCCTTTTTTAATCCTCTTCACTTGATATCTTTTTCTGGCATGGGCAAAGCAGAAAATTTACCTATGTTAAGCTCCAAATTCTGAGAGGGGACAGTTAGTCTTTCTGTTTCCCATAGACCTTTCTTGGTTCTTTTTAAAATCACTTTAAAATGCAGAAATAGGCTATCTACATTCTGTGCATTGTAGTAGCAGAGTGCGAAGAGAGATATTTAGTATCCGGAGAATTATGCAAATGAATCTTAAGTAATAACAGTCAAGCTGCTGAGCACTTCTTGCCACTTAGTGACCAATTGGGAGGAGTTAATGGCCCTCAGCTGCATCTTGGACCATCAACCTCAAATGAGATTATTTCCCTGAGCTACGATGCTTTTTGCTATTGCAAGCTAAATATGTTTTAATGGTTTATGAAATGCCTTTGTTTTGGTGGGGCTTTGTACTTGAAGTTTTGTGCATCTGACATTATTGATGTATGTACTGCTGGATGTTGGACCAACTGCTGTCTCTCCACATGATGCCACTTTGTATGTCAGCATGGGAACAAAAGATCCTCCTCAAGAAGGGATGTCCAATTTCAGTGGCTAGGGGCTGCAGGCCTTGTGGACCATGCTAATGAGGGCCACATGCTGTGTGGGCTGCACCAGTGTAAGCCACAGGCCCCTTTTGCATGTGTTTGGGTATTGCCTTGGCCTCACTCTCAGCTCTTTGGCCATGGTCTCCCTTGTTGCTCTATTCTGTGGGCTCCCCAGGCACCAACACCTTCCTGAGGCAGGGCTAGGAAGTGGAAGGGGGTGGGGAGGAGTTGCATGCAGCCCATGGGTCACCAGTTGGAAAGCCCTCATCATGGGCCTAAAATACACCGTTTATTTGACAATACCACAAGTATTGTCCTCCCCTGCAAGCAATAATGAAATGGTAGGTTATTGGGGTAGTTTTTGTAAACTGTCTTTAGTACTGAAATATAACTTCACCATCCTTTTAATGCACCAGAATCCAGATTACTAGGTTTTGCAAAATGCCTTTTTTTGAGAGGGGATGAGGAAGAGAGTTGGAGCTTGGGTTGAACAAAAGGTCTAAGTGTTGTAATCATATATAGTCTTTGGGGGTATGACTTTAATTGGCAGATATTACAATGGCTTATAAGGGCCAGGTATATAACCACTTTTGCACATATAGCACTGTGGTGTTACTATTAAACTTTTTTTGACATTACCCATTATTCACAAATGGCAAATCAACAAATGAGTTTATTCATGGCACCTTAAGCATCTGACTACAAATATCTTTATAGCTCATTGCCTTAATGTACATTCTAAACGTGTCACACAAGACAGAGAAAAAAATGTCCATGTTTCAGAAGAGTAGGTTATTGAAATTATTTTTATACCCTTTTACTTCTAGGGCCCTGTCCCTTTGGGCCTCTCTACATGTGCAGGTAAAGTTATGATAGGATCTAATATGTGATCCTCACAATCTTACCTCCTGCCATGCCCGTGTGATTGTGGGATTGATCATTGGATCCTATTGCATCTTATTGCATGTGCTGGGGGAGCCTGATCCTGAGCTCCCTCTGCACTTGCAAAAAGCAAGTTCCCGCAGCTGGGAGATCTCAGCTGAGGTCTCTCACAGCCATGGAGGAGCTCCACCTCCCCCCACTCTCCCCATAGCTAGGAGACCACAGCTGCTGCAATCTCCCAGTCATGAGAGTGCCCTATGGACCTGTGGCCTGGGATATTGAAGCAGCGTCCCACAGTATACCCCTGTAGCTGGGGCCCTGGCCAGCTGATGGGGCTCCCAGCCATGGGGGAAGACCCTGCTACTTGTGCAAATTAAAGATGGATAGCAACTAACTATATAGTTAGTATACCTTTTTGAAGTGTAATTTGATAGGTGGTTGGAGCTTTTAATGTCATAATAGGAACTTTGCACAAGTAGCTGGTCTCAATTAATTGTGCATTTAACCAGTTAATTGCATAATAGCTGTAACATGCGTGTGTGTGAGGGGATGACTAAATATGAATCCACTTGTATAGCAATCATAGGAATCCCCAAACCTCAGGAAATAAATTATATGAACACTGAGACATTCTTAGTTGTAAGAAAGCTAAAGTCTTTGACTCTTTCATTTTTAGTGGCATAATACAACTCAAGTTTCTAGCCCTGCACCATCATTAGATTTCAATGCTAGTACATCAGAACTGAAAGTATGTTTCCAAATTAGGCTTGATTAGTACATTTTGCTGATTGTGAGGTAGCTGCTCAGTGAGGGTGTCTACACATTCATTAATGCACTGTAATTACAGCACATTAACATCACGACTGGGTGGTACATATTGAGGGTTATAGATTGTACAGAAAGGACAGGGTGGGGAAAAAGGGGGGGGGTTGCGCTCTATGTCAATGAGCAATATACATTGACCCTCATCAAGACGGAATCAAAGGATGAGGAAGTAGAAGGATTGTGTGTTAGGCTACATGGGGGGCAAGGAGAAAGGGATTTGGTGGTAGGGGTCTGCTACAGACCCCCACACCAAGGGGAAGAAATAGATGCGGGGCTCCTGAGGCAGCTCTTGGAGACCATAAAAGCTAAAGAGGCGGTAGTTATGGGGAACCTAAACTACCCAGACATCTGCTGGGAGACGCAGACGGCAAAGTCCCACCACTCACGCAGGTTTCTAACCTGTGTACAGGACCTCCACCTGACACAGGAGGTACACAGTCCCACTAGGGGGAATGCCATACTGGATCTGATATTGGCAACGGGGGATGACATGGTAGGGGACCTACAGATCGGTAGCCATCTGGGGGACAGTGATCACCTAATAATAGAATTCACCATAAGACATCGAGTGGGTAAAGTAACTAGTAGAGTGAAAGTGCTAGACTTTAGGAAAGCTGATTTCAATGAACTCAGGCGATTAGTCAAGGACGCACTGCAGAGTAGGAGTTTTGAAGTGATGGGAGCCCAAGAAGTGTGGCTGTGCCTTAAGGAAACGATCCTTCGGGCACAAAGCGAGATGATCCCAATGCGAGGAAAAAGAGGGAAAGGGTCCAGGAGGCTTCCTTGGCTGACCAGAGAAATCCAGGGCAGCCTAAGGGCCAAAAGAGGAGCACATAAAAAGTGGAAACAGGGAGAGATCACCAAAGATGAATATACCTCCTCTGCTCGTGCTTGTAGGGAGGCAGTTAGACGGGCCAAAGCTACCGTGGAGCTGAGGATGGCATCCCAAGTAAAGGACAACAAGAAATTGTTTTTTAGATATATAGGGAGTAAAAGGAAAGCCCAGGGAGGAATAGGACCCCTGCTAAATGGGCAGAAACAATTGGTGATGGATAGGGGGGACAAGGCTGAACTCCTCAATGAGTTCTTTGCCTCAGTGTTCCTAAGCGAGGGGCACGACAAGTCTCTCACTGGGGTTGTAGAGAGGCAGCAGCAAGTTGCCAGACTACCATGTGTAGCCTCTGAGATTGTGCAGAGTCACTTGGAAGAACTGGATGCCTTCAAGTTGGCAGGCCCGGATGAGCTCCATCCAAGGGTGCTGAAGGCACTGGCCGACATCATTGCAGAGCCACTGGCAGGAATATTTGAATGCTCGTGGCGCACGGGCCAAGTCCTGGAGGACTGGAAAAGGGCCAATGTGTTCCCCATTTTCAAGAAGGGGAGGAAGGAGGACCCAGGCAACTATAGGCCAGTCAGTCTCACCTCCATCCTTGGCAAAATCTTTGAAAAAATTATCAAGGCTCACATTTGCGAGAGCCCAGCAGGACAAATTATGCTGAGGGGAAACCAGCACGGGTTCGTAGCAGGCAGATCATGCCAGACTAATCTAGTCTCTCTTTATGACCAGGTTACGAAATGCCTGGACACAGGAGGAGGGGTGGATGTTGTATACTTAGACTTCAGGAAGGCCTTTGATATGGTATCCTACCCCATACTGGTGAACACGTTAAGAGGCTGTGACTTGGATGACTACACAGTCCGGTGGGTGGTGAATTGGCTGGAGGGTCACACCCAGAGAGTCGTGGTGGATGGGTCGGTTTCGACCTGGAAGGTTGTGGGCAGTGGGGTCCCGCAGGGCTCGGTCCTTGGACCGATATTCTTTAATGTCTTCATCAGCTACTTGGATGAGGAAGTGAAATGTACTCTGTCCAAGTTTGCAGATGACACAAAGCTATGGGGAGAAGTGGACACGCCAGAGGGCAGGGAACAGCTGCAAGCAGACCTGGACAGGCTGGACAAGTGGGCAGAAAACAACAGAATGCAGTTCAACAAGGAGAAATGCAAAGTGCTGCACCTAGGGAGGAAAAATGTCCAGCACACCTACAGCCTAGGGAATGACCTGCTGGGTGGCACGGAAGTGGAAAGGGATCTTGGAGTCCTAGTGGATTCCAAGATGAACATGAGTCGGCAGTGTGACGAAGCCATCAGAAAAGCCAATGGCACTTTATCGTGCATCAACAGATGCATGACGAATAGGTCCAAGGAGGTGATACTTCCCCTCTATCGGGAGCTGGTCAGACTGCAGTTGGAGTACTGCGTGCAATTCTGGGCACCTCACTTCAAGAGGGATGCGGATAACCTGGAGAGGATCCAGAGAAGGGCCACTCGTATGGTTAAGGGCCTGCAGACCGAGCCCTACGAGGAGAGACTAGAGAAACTGGACCTTTTCAGCCTCCGCAAGAAAAGGTTGAGAGGCGACCTTGTGGCTGCCTATAAGTTCATCACGGGGGCACAGAAGGGAATTGGTGAGGTTTTATTCACCAAGGCGCCCCCGGGGGTTACAAGAAACAATGGCCAGAAGCTAGCAGAGAGCAGATTTAGATTGGACATTAGGAAGAACTTCTTCACAGTTCGAGTGGCCAAGGTCTGGAACGGGCTCCCCAGGGAGGTGGTGCTCTCCCCTACCCTGGGGGTCTTCAAGAGGAGGTTAGATAAGCATCTAGCTGGGGTCATCTAAACCCAGCACTCTTTCCTGTCTATGCAGGGGGTCGGACTCGATGATCTATTGAGGTCCCTTCCGACCCTAACATCTATGAATCAATACCTATAATAATGGGTACTAGCCTTAATGCAACATAATCAGTGCAACTGCACATTTGTGCAGATGAACAATGTTTCTGTGATGTTTAATGTGCATTAGACTAAGTCTATAGTGTATTAACATGAGTTTTGCATGACATGCTAATACACAGTAGAATCAGTCTAATGCACATCAAGTGTCCTGTGTAGATGCACCCAGTGTCCTCTTAACCTGGTTCACAGGTCAACCTATTTAATTGTTAATCTGAAACAAATGAAATGAGAGAAAAGATGTGGGTGGTAGAATTTTCATGTTGAGATTAGGTTGGTTGCAGTAGAAAATGTTTTAAAACATTATTTGCCATGGCTGAGTTGGAGGGAAGGAAGTGATTTATTTATTTTTTTTAATTCAGTATAGAATCCACAACATCTAGTGTGACAGTTGAAAATTATTTCTGTGTGTTAAAGGTGCTTGCTGAAGACTCTATGAAAATTAGACCAAGTGTTTTTTCTGTATTTTTGTTCAGATATTAAGCTATATGTTGTTGTTAAGAACCTAATTAAAGTCAAAGATGTAGTGAGGCCTTATATGTAGTAATGAGGCCTAGTAAATTTAGCAAGGCTTTGTAGAAGTAATGGTAGGCCCTGTAGCATAGTAAAAAATAACCTTATTAAAAGAATGCAAGGCTTGTACTGCTATTAGTCAGTCCTAAAGAAAGTTTGCAGTGGGAGAATCTGGATGGCTGTAAGTTATCAGCATAGCTTAGAAGTTAGAAATTGGCTGGCACATCCGGAAGTCATTTAGAAGGAAGATGCAGCTCTGTAAAATAAGCTCCTAATTTAAGATGAGCTGCTGGCCTGGATTTGGTGGGCCTGTGGCTCTTGAGGAGCCCAAGGACTGAATACCAGGGTCCTTCCCAGTACCCCTCAGACAGCGCTGATTGGGGATACCTGACTTCATTGAGCTTTGTGGAAGAGAAACTTGTCGTACATCAGGCATCAGAGAGGACTGCTGATAAGTTACCAATGCAAATTATTATTGTCTGTCCTTGTCTTATTATTACTATGCGTAGTAGTGTTTAAGTCAATAAACCTTTCTTACCTTTCTACCCCCACCACACTCTCAATCCTGAACCCTCCGCAGGTGGCTAGGACATCTAGAGCAGATGGCAGGGATCTGAGCAGACCTGTTTCAAATTTCAGAAAGTCTAGTCTGTGTCTACTTGGTGGCTAGTCTGAGCCCATCAGGCTGCAAGGTGATTACGTGATTCATTTCGTGGAGAAAATTGATCAGATTAAACCTTGTCTTCCATTATGTTGAGCTGGAGGAAGGACCGGGGGAAGGCCACATCTCTGAAGTTCCAGGGGTGGTGCTCATTGTGGTATTGTCAACTAAACTTGGTGTTTTGAGCCCATGTTGTGGGAAACTTAATAGGTCCCTTGCTAGTTAAGACTATTTAACCCTTTTAGAGAGAACAGGAGGCAATTTAGTACAGGCAATTACTGGGTAATTTAGTACAGCTTGAGATGCTACTATTTGCTGATAATAAAGTTGATTGTTAAGCAGAATTTCTATCATGAAGAAATTTCTGATACTTCAAAATTGTGTTGCTGTGTAGGGATGAAAAATCAATATATCAAAATTTTCCACAGATTGGAAAGTTCTTCAGAAAAGACGCAGACATGTCAAAACACCTTGGCTCTGTTGCATATTAATCCATCCCTCAGCTCTGCTTCTGAAGTATCTTTTTCTCTTACATGCCAGTGTCCTGCCATCCTTGCTGTCCCATAAAGTATGGTCATTGAATAACTTCCATGAGGTGCTAAAGCAGTTCAACCAGAAGGAAGACTGCAGTGCAACATGGAATGTGAAATTTAGATATTGTGCCTTCTCCATAATGGAGAATGAGGGGCTGTCAAGTACCTGAATGATAACTTCCATGAGGCAGAACAGCAGTTCAAGTAGACATAGATTAATGTTGAGCAGGCACAAAGCAGGTTAGGTTCTTTGGGTAGATGATATCTTTTGTTAGAGCAACTGAATAGTTGGAAAAAAAGTTCTTTGCAAGCTTTTGGGTGCAAAACAAAGTCTCAGAACAGCAGAGACTCCTGTGCCTGAAGAAGGGTGATTGCACTTGAAAGCTGGGACATAACTTTTTCCAACTACTCAGTTGGTCTAATAAAAGATACTACATCTACCCAAAGGACCTTGCCTGCCTATGTCCTTAGACCAACATGGCTACAACCAGAAACCCAGCAGACTGGCACATGACATTTAGTTTTGGTTTGAGGCAATATATTCCAATGTGGGGAAATCTTCCCTAATAGAAAATATTCACTTAGACTTCTCTGGAGGGAAGCTCAAATATTCCAGCAAAATCTAAATTTTAACTTTTTTTCTGTGCAAAATAATCATAACATTTTACTGGAAAATGTGTACACTTTTATCTCACAATCTGGCCCATTCCCTTGATATTGCACCTTCTTGGGTATGGTTGTGGCAAGAAAGCTTGCAGAATGTTTGCATGACTGGTCCTCTTGAATGTTTTTAGTGTTGGTATAAGCTGACTGGCACAAAGACTAATTTGGCTATATTAGTCATTGATTTCCACTGTTGGTAATGGATACAGATCAGGTGACCATGCTCCAAATATTAGAACTATTGCTTGTCTCTTATCCTGCTAATCACAACATATTGCTACTTCTGCAGATCTTGACAGGGACAGGCAGATTTAATTATTCAACTACTTGATTTGTTTTTTGACAAATCTGAATGAGTAATTGTAGATAATTTCTCTTACCAAGCAGCTCTTGGTATACCACTCTTTCACTCATCCTGTTCATCATTTATATGGGACTAGGAGGAGGAGTAATGTAGAATATGGAGCAGTATTTTCAACAGATTGATACCCAGTTCTGTGTATCCATATTGTCTGTCTTGAATGATTTCATGCTGCTTCAGCTCACGTCCTGTCAAGACTGGGGTGTGAGTGAGAGCAAGCTTCCTGATATCAGCTAAGAGCAGACTGCAATGACAACTGGAGGTGCTTGGAAAAAAATCAAATTTGATTGTGTTTTGGAAAGAAAAACCTGCAAAAACATTATAAAGTAGTCAAGGTTTTGTTTTATTTTTTTAATGCAATTCAACCATCTGCTACAGATTTGGTAAAAGATGTTTTTGTTGTTTAATAAATAGAAATGTAAAGAGAGATTTTGTTTGTTTGTTTTGTTAAAGAATGGTCTAATGTCATGATTGGTTTTTTGGGGGTTTTTTTTAGGCAAGCTACAGTGATGATGATGGGTTGTGGTAGCAGCTAGACTGCTAGTATCAGCCCTTTTGACCATAGAATATCTACCACTGTTCACCAAGGTTAACAACTTTAAGTTGATTTTTGGACAACAGCTAATGACTGTAACCCAGTAAAGTGTTATTTATTTATTTTTTAAATCATCTATATCTGATAAAAAGACCACAATGTTTTCTATTAAGTGCAGACCTTGTCACCTCAAGATTAGACTGGTGTAATATGATGTAGGTAATTCTGTGCCTAAAAAACATTCAGGGATAGGGCAAGATGCATCATCTCTCTTACTGAGATCCATGTTTTGCTGCCAGTATGTGATTCTGATCCGAGTTGTCAGTTTATTGCTCTCTAAGAAGAGAAGTATAAAGCCTTAAATATTCCATGATTATATAGATCCTATGGACATAGGTCCCTGTGCTAGAATTACATATATTTCATAGCACCTTGGAGATTCTCCTGGGAACATAGACCACATCTTTATTTGTACCCTTTACAGCCCCAAACTCATGGTTTTGTCCTAATACATACCGGGTGCATCTACACAAGATGCTTTACTATGAAGTAGCATAGTTTAATGTGCAGTCTACACATGCACATGCATACTGTACAGTAAACCTTACTAATTGCGAGTAAACTTTCCACTTGCATATGCAAGTAGCAAATATACTCATGAGTAGCTATTGTGCAGTAGCGCTCACATAAATGCCTGACGGGTCACCCAGCTACCAGGGGCGGGAAATTGTTGCCCGCTGCTGGGGTGGGCTCTACCACTGGAGTCTGGGTGGAGACTGTCCCCCTGCCCCAGCAACAGGGAACTCCAAGCCCCAACTCCAAGATAGCCCCCAACTTCCTGGTAGCTGGGAGATCCTTATCTTCCAGTGCCTGGTTCACCATCATGATTGGGAAGCAGGGGTTTGGGAGATCCATATCTCCTAATACCAGCTCTGTGACAGTGGGGCCAGCGCTAGGAGATCCTTATCTCCCAGTGCTAGCTCCATCATCATGGGGCTGGCACAGGGAGATGATTATATGTGAATGAGGATCTCCCAGCCCGAGCCCTGTGGCTGAGGAGCTCGGGGTGGGAGATAAGGATCTCCCAGTGCCAATCCCATGGTTGCAGAGTTGGCGCTGGGAGCTGCCTGCTGGAGAGCCTGTTTCCTGCTCAGCACCATGATCACAGAGCTGGGTGGGAAAGAGGCTGGGGAGTTTGTTTCCTGCTGAGCTCCATGAGTGCAGAGCTGGGAGGGGATCAAGCTCCCAGCCTCTTCCCCACCCAGCTCCACATTTGCAGAGCTAGGGGAGGAACAGGCTGCCCAACCCCCACCCCACAATCATGGAGTGGGGGCTGGGAACTGTCTTGGGGCTGGGACCTGCTTCTGACCCATACCCTGATCAGGTGACTGAGGTGTGGGCCTTAGAAAGAGCTGCAGGAGTGGGGTAGGTCCCAGCTCCCTGTCCCATCCACCTGTGAGGCAGCTAGTAGTGAGCCCTCAGATGGGTGGGGAATCCCTGTCCAGCCGGGGGCTCGTTGCTAGCTGTACCACTGGTGGTTTGGGGCGGGGGCTGGAACATGCCCCTCCCCTGCAGCTCTTCCAATTGCCCTTCCTTGATCAGGGAGCTGGGGCTGGGAGCTCCTGATGCTAAGGCAGAGGGACATTGTCCCTGCCCTGACACCTGGCAGCCCTCTGGGGGCTGGAAGCAAGGTACCAGTCCTGGCTGGGGGACAGCTGTCTCCTAGCCCATTGCTCCCTGCAGCCCCTGGGCTAGCACCCAGGGGGAGCCTAGAACTCCCCCAGGTGGTGCCAGGGTCCTGCTGCAGGGCCACAGGAAGTGGGAACTGTTTGTTGCTAGGAGCAGCAAATCTGCTTCCACATCCCTGCATGTGTAGACAGCTGCCTGGGAGCATTTACTTGTGAGTAGTTTACTCACAACTAAACTGACCCGAGATCAAATGCATGTGTAGACTTACCCACTAAGGAAGATATAAAAATAATTTGTGGCATAGAAACTCCAGCTGTTCCTCACCCTGCTCTGTTCCACACAACTCTGTTTTCCTGTGGAGTTCAAAATACAGTATGATGTTCAGTTCTACTGCATAAGGTCTCTAGTGACTGGTTTTTCAAGCACTGGAAATTTGGCTTTTAAGTTTGGTTTTTGTCCTGGATGTGGAATGTAATGGTGGGTAGCACTAGTCTTAAGTTTGTTTCCTTTTCATTATAAGGCTGTTGAAACAGGAGAAGCACTACTTCTGCATCATACCATAAGTAATACATCTTTAACTCACCAAGCACATAAAAATATTTCTTCTTAAATATTTTATGTAAGAAGTTGAACAGTGGAATTGCTGTGCTGAGAAAATCAACTTTGGTATCTCACCTCAATGCCATACCTTGTATTATAAGATGTCAAATCAAGTACTTGAATGGTTTTCCTTTTTTATTCTTTATTTTATATACCTTTTTCATGGACTTGCTTATACAGGAAACCCTCACTATTCACAGGTTTGGCATTCACAGTTTCAGATATTCGTGAATGCTGAACCCACTTCTTAAATGCACTTAAAGGAGCTTTTCGGGAGCTGGGCTCCCACCATTGCCAGAGCAGCCATGACATCCTCTCCCCCCCCCCCCCCCCACTGGGGGCACTGAGTTCATGAACGCAGATGGTGTTCACGAACACAGTGCCTTAGTCATGGATTCCGCCATTCACGGCTGATACGAGAATATATCCCCCACGAATGGTGAGGGTCGCCTGTACTCTTCACCCTGATCCTCAGTTTGCAGTCACCTGTTTTTTTTTTTTCATTGCACACCTTTGGCACTGTCTTATTTCTGCACTATCTTTTAGGAGATAGAATTAAAGTAGAACTGAGCACAGTGTGAATGGTCCATTGGTTTATATTATGGCAGTAGAACACTTCTGGTATTATCCATATTGGCTGACAATTTGGGCTGTCTTGGTAGCATTCTGTGTGCATGGAACAGTTATTTCCATTGAATTGTCCACTACAGGAAATAACTTCTATTAAAAGTGCATAATAGCAGGGGAAAACATCAGGATATACATCTGCTAGTACTAATAATGTTTTTGTTTTTGTTTTTTTAATTAGAATGTGATTTTTTTTTTTAAAAGCTGTACCTTTCCACGACTTGAAAAGATAAAGGTGTTTGTTTATTATTTCTTTAATATAGACTAGGATAAGTTGCATACAACTTTTGTCTATCTGATGATTTGGAAATGTACAGTAACTGGGATTTCTTTAATGTGACTGTTTTGTACTTGAAAGATATTCACAATGTAATATATTTGAGTTATTTACAACATATAACTGAAGTCCTTCTACATTTTATTTACTTGAAGGACTGCTGTTGCTAGTGCTATCCACATTATATTCTGTAGTTTTGCTAACACTGCAATATGCATGTGAGACTAATCATTGCCCACAAATGGTAATTTCAATCCTTCATCTTTTGATTAGCATTGTTTATGAAAAAATGTTGGTGTTTTTACTAGAAAAAGATGAATGAATATTTAATCACAAATAATGTACTGGCAGGTGACAAGCATTTCTGAATAAATTATTTACTGAAAGTTACAGCATCTGATTTATTTTTATAGACGTTTGTCAATTATTGTTCAAATGAGTAAAATTTAACTAGATACATTATCTTCTATATTTAGAAGAGAATATATGGATTTATACACCTGTAATTAGGAACTAATGATTGGACATCATGTTGGATGTAATATAATTGCTTATGGACTCTTAATCCCTGCCATTAAATATGCTTTGTGGTTATAGCTGACCTTATGGTATTTTTAAAGTGCACCTTGGTACTGTTAGAAAAGTGTTTTGTGTTTGTTGTGGAACAATGTGCTCTCATGGAAGTTTCATTGAAAAAAAATCTAAGATTTTGAGGGAAAAAAATAAGTTTGAGCACATAAGAGTGATGTTTTAATCTGCTCTGAGTTTTACCTTGTTAGAAGCCTGTGTGAGCCAATCGTGTGATGTGATTACTACTCCAGGAATTAATACTGAACATTTATTCATGGAGCCTGACTTTTCTGAAGATAGCTTAAATGTAACACAGGCATAAATAAATAAATATTTTACAGGAGAGCTATTCAAACAGAGCATTATCATCTCATGCCCTTCTGATGGCTGAAGGTGAACACACATTTATAGTCTTAGCATAAAAGCCTTTGCTGGATACAGTATAGATAGTCATGTGGTGTTTCTCTGGTTATTTTGGATACATGTTTTCACTAGATGGAGTAGTAGACTATCACTGGATATGTTTGCCATTTGGTTTATGACCTGGTGAGACTAAAAATGAGCAGCTGTTTTTCTTTTTACTGGTTTCTGTGCTATGCAGAGGTATAGTTGACAATTATAATTGAAGAAAATTCTTACACCTTAAAGGTCATCCCATTTCTTATTCCTGTGGTATTACTACTCTGGAAAGGACTAGATATTATAATGATATACAGTAACATGAGATCGCAATGGCAGGAAAGTCATGTATATTTAAAGTGGGTGCCAGATGTTCTTTAAAATGCAGACAGGAATTGAACTAGACAAAATCCAGGTTTTTGCCCTCTGGACTGTTATACTTTTCATATGCTTCCTTGGTGAATTTCATACCAAATTTCTTCACTAAAAATGCAGTTTTTCCAGTAGGAAAATGTAGGTGAATAACTAGCCATGGGGTTACTAAAAATGCTTCATCCCCTGCAAGGCAGAGGTCATGTGTCTACTTGTTTGTTGTTTTGCTTATGTTGCTGAATTTTCTGTTTAAAATGCTTTTGAGTTTTTAAACACTTCACTCAATTAATGTTTGAGATCCTTCTCATGTTCACTTGCTGTTTAATTAATCTAGCGATTTAACTTGCTGAAACAGTGGATTCTAAATATTGCATTCACACAGAAATTGTACATTTTGTGGCTGCAGTTTATTTATATTGGAAATGTGTCTTTCATAGCTGAGCCCATTTAATCAAGGAGTAGACTCATACCATATGAACTAAATGTCCAGTCAGATAATCTGGGGGTGTTGAGCCCCAGCTCAAGTCTGGGTTTGTGCCCGGTATGCAAAGGCCAATAAAGATACCAGGGGTGAAAGTATAAAGAAGATTTATTGCTAGCAATAAAAGGTGCAAGCGGAATAATTTCACATAACAAGCACACCAGATTTTCAATTCTAAGCCACTTTTATACAGGGGTTTTGGACCTTCATAAGCATCCTTGTTTGTTAATTGGCTATAAAGGAGTGACGCAAGGAGTTCTTTACTGAGCATGTCTCTATACCTGTGTTTTAGCTATGTATCTCATTAACATACATGTATGTTTCATTAGCATACCTTTTCCCCACCTAGGGGCATGATTTTTAGTATTTTAATGAGCTCTTTGACCCAGTACTCTGATTCTGCTTTTGTTTTCAAGCCTCCTTTATCTAAGACTGTCTCCTCCTTATCTTTGCAGATGGGCATTCATCACATAACAGAGACTTTTGCTTAGGTTTTGCATAGTAGTTTCTAGGTCACTCCTTACAGGGGGAGGCTATATGTAGCTAATGATTTGTGAATAATTTAAACTAGAATATTTTGGCAGATATTGTTCAGAAAGTAACATTTTGGAATATACAAAGCAAAGACATTCTTATCCAGCTTCAACAATTCAGAGACAAAAGAAAGGGATGAAAACCATGAAATCAAAACCTATTGCTAATTATTCATCTGTTTATAATTGTGGAATGTACAGTGCTCCATATTAAATGATATTCTCAAGGATGGACAACCCTGGAATGGCTTGACTGAAGTCATGATGTTTAGCTTCTCAGAAAGAAAATGTGTATTTTGAAAAAAAACAGATTCTGATTAATCTGTAAGCCTTCAAACTGTTTCCTATTCAGTTGAGGATTATCAAGTTATCTCTCCTTATGTTGGAAGGTCCAGAAAAATAATGGGAAAGAGACTGATAGCTATGAACACTTCCTTTATATTGAGACACGGGTTCCATTCCCACGCTCCTCCCTACCAACTGGTAACCAAACATCTGTGACTGCATTCTACCACAACCTTTTGGAGGTTTTCAAAGAAGTAAAGAAATGTTAAAATAAAATAAAAAAAAAATTGATCCTCAAAATTAACTATGTTGAAAAGCCTTCTGCTGAAATAATAACAGATGTGCAGAGATAATGATGATCTTACAGTTATGGGTAGTGCCTTCCTTCAGAAAGGATCACAAAGCTTAACAAGCTGACATGTCAGCTAAATACAGGGATCATTTAAACTACTGAATAACAGTCCTCCAACTGCCCCTGAAATTAATTGGAACTGAAGCATCTTCTGTTTAGTAAATAAGAGAACCTAAGCAGAGTCTAAATAGCATTTTGTTAGGAACTGCTTTGTTTGACAGTCTGAAATGATCCAAAGACTTTGTAATTAAAACAAGGGAGTATGTGCAGGGCAACATTTTTATGCAGAACTACTGAACCTTGATTTTATTTTTTGACTAGCAGATGCCTATGGAGGGCTGGATTTATGGTCATGCTGAGTACATTTTTAAGTGGCTAGTCATAATTGTCAGTAGCAGTAGCTTAAAGCACAGGAAAATCTCTAGTGGAGCTAGATTGCTCTGATAATTGAAACAAGGAATGAATCTGTAAATTACTTTTGTATCCTTGAGAGTGGCAGTAAAGCAGAAATGCCATAATGAAGCTAACTACAAGTGATAGCAGTGAAAGATACTCTGCTGGTGGCTGGCATTGTTCCAAAGTGTCCATTTAGGCTACCTCTGATATACAGTCAGTGTTGTGCTTTTACTTACAACTTCATTGAACTCCTCCGTGAACTTCTTTGCAATATAAGTATATGCCACAGACTGAGAGCAGTTGGTTATAATGTGTGCATGCATGTTCTATAATAATACTAGTAGTTAGATGGCAGCTCAGTCACTGTATTTAGCAGATTAAAAAAATGCTACTGGCAGCTAATGACTAATTACTACATTTTTGAGGTTAGAGGTTTGTGGATTAGGGTTGTTCAGCCATTACTGTTAGTCACAGGACTCCTTTCAAAGCAGACAGATGATTAAACAATAGGACTGGACTATAAAAATGATGGGCCGCATCCTGATGTGCATGACCCAGCTCAGCAAACGGACAAGGCGAGTCGGGTAACAAGAGTGCCTTTCCATTATCTTTCTGACCTATCAGAGGTTAGGGCCTGTTTAGTCAATGTAGCTGGGTTTTGTGAAGGAGAATATTTCTACATGGCTAGAAGTTGATAATACAGGCTCTTTGTCAACCACTATGTTTTACCAGCTCAGAATTTCAGGAGCACAGTTCTTTCCAAACATAATCTTCCCTTCCGTTTCAGTTGTATCTCACCTGGGAATTCCTTTATGCAAGAAGAAATGAAACAAAGAATATAAATGTTATTAAAATTCGCACTAATTGGTAGAAATGTTTGGAAAAATGGTTAGAACAGTTTTTTTTCTTCAAAATTTTGCTGATTTATTGAAATAGAAACATTTTATGGAGAAGCTTCGTTAAGATGCAAGTCTTTCCAAGACCCGGGGAATATTTTAACGGGATCCAGTTTGCCAGGCACTATTGAAACTTGCCAATTTGGCCTCTTTACAGGATTTCCAGGCTTTACAGTTCAAGACAGCCCTCGAGGTAAATAGCCTTAGTATCAGGGACTCGAGGTGTCATGGATTCCCCTAGGGGAGCGTTTGCTTGTGACCCCTGGCCGTTTCTGGCCTCTTCAAGTAACCCCTAAAGCCAGCCCAGGCAGTGATGTACTGTGGGTCTCTGGCTGTTGCATTTGCAGCCCCCCACCCCCACCCCCTGGGCCTCCTTGTAGCAATACTTAAAGTCATGTTGCGCGATAAGGACTCTGAAGGGCCTGGCTTGTAGAACAGTGCGAGTCCTGGTATGATCATGCATGTGCAGGATGACTAGGAGTGAGATGTTTGAACTTCTAACCTTGATAATGTCATGACCTACTTTTGAGGTCTGGGCATGCACAGAGCATCTCTGATATGTAATTGTTTATTGGGACAGTTATGGTAATTAGCAGGACAGTTATGACAATGAGGATCTGCATTAATTTGAAGTGACTGGTCCTTTCAAATATTACCAGTGCTTGAATTTGATTGATTAGTGCAGGTGGGTGATGATTGGACCATCACATGATTGACAGGGGGCGTGATTGGAATATTATAAATCCTGTCTAGTGCAGGGTCAGCAGGCTCTTTAGGGTCTGTAGAGGCTCTTTTGGGGGTTGTCCTCAGGATTAGAGCTCGCTGAGACTTGCTTTGTCTCATGCTCTCTCCCTCTGGGATTAGTGCAGATCAGGTAAGTGCTTGTAATTGATATTAGACTAGTGGCTGGGGAGGTTAGAGAGCAACTGGGTGTTGGCTGTGCATTGTGAAAGAGTGAGACGCTTGGTGAGTGTAGTGTAGCGCTCGGGGAGCATCTGATGGGAGGAGCCGTTTTACCTGCATTTGACCTGCCTCACTTCCACCACAGTTGGGTAATGTATCACCCCTCCCTCTTTCCTGAGGTGCTGAGTACCTTGTAAAGGAAAAAGCCAGAAATCCTCCAAGGGTGTCAGCAGACTTTTCCTGTCACCTAGTGCAAGCAAATTTATCCTTGGTATTACAGTTCACTGTTAACTGTTGATTGACTGTAGGCTAATTGAGTTCTTTTACAATAATTGTGTCATTGTTGTTGGCTTGCGTTTGTGTTGTGATTTGGGTGTTATGGGTATTGTGTCAGGTATTTGTTGTGTGGGTGTTTTATTGTGGATTTGTTTTACAATATATAGATACCTTGTTCAACTTACCTGATTGTGTAGTGTCCTAAATCTGATTGGAGTTGGGTTGTAGACCAATTTTCAGGGGAATTAATTTACTTTGGTGCCCCTGAACTTTGACTACTAGTGGGGTATTGAGGATTAATTACCCTCTGTGTATATTGATTAGTGTGTTAATTAATTGGGGTGTCCCTCCCAGTGGGCCCTCAGGCCAGCCCCACCCCCAGGCCTCTGCCCAGTGGCCACACCCCCATCCTGTCCCCCTCATCAGTCCGCCACTGAACCCAGGTATGGCTTGTGAGTGGGGTGAGCAGCTGGCTCCATTTCAGTCAACCTGGTTAGTTAGTCCTTGACCCGTCTTAGTAACTTCTGGCTTTCCCTTACGGAGCTACTGTCTAGGTCAGCTTATGAGATAAGAGGCTTCAAAAGGGAACTTCAAAGTCCAACTTCCAAGCAGCAAAACACAGAGCTTGTGTTCAGTAAAGTATTTATTGAAGAAAAGACCACAGAGCAAAAAGATCCTATTCCCTCCGAGGGCGTGTCCAGGTGAGCCCGGCCGTGCAGTATGTGGTACCACAAACATGTCTGCAGCACCATGTACTGCACAGTATGGCGTTCTCTATGCTGCAAGGGCACGCTGCCCGTGTGTAAGCAGTTCCTTTGTGGGGGGGTTTTTTCCCATAGGTTTCGTTAACTCTTGGATATCCAGGGGTCAAAAAAAACCATGGGGAAAAAGAAATTGAGCGGTGCATGCTTGGGCAGCACACTTATGAAAAGCAGAGCTGGGCCTCCTGGAGCCATGCTGTGGCTGCTGGCCAGCCTCTGCCCAGCAGGATAGTCATGGCTGCAAACCTGAGAGGCCCCCAGGACCCCAGTGATGGTCCCAGCCTCCCATACCACCCCCAGGGTAACTTGTCATGTGCCAAAGTGTGTATGGCATGGGCGTTCCCTAGGGACAGTAGCTGCGGTGCAAGGTGCACCGCTGCTACTTGTCCCCGGGGAACCAAACATCCATGCTTGTTTGGATGCACTCCAAAGGGTTAAAAGCTCTCTGCCCCTAATCCAGCCCACACAGCCCTGAACACCCCAAAGTAAGCTTTCTTGTCTCTAGTCTGCACAGGATTGTTACCAGTCCCACCTTGTTCAAGTGTCAACAAGGATATTCAGTTATTTAATGATGGATATGTCTTCTGTCACATAGCCCACGCAACTGTTGCTTAAGTGTCTCGTAACCCCCATACAAGCTACTGAGAGAAATGGAGTCATGCACATTATTAAAAGATTTGAACAGAAATATTACAACAAAATCATAATCTGTCACACCAGGTGAACTACCTCAGAATCAAGGTCTGTTTCATGAAGAATTTCAAATCTCTTGGTTTTCATTTGGAACTGAGGCGGCGGGGAAACCCAAATTCTGAAATACCAAAATTCTCCAAGAAATGGAGATGTTCCCTTTGCTGCCTGCTTCTCCCAATTGGCACCTTTTGTCAAACATTTCAGTTGAGAGGTCAAAAGCTGAAATGAGTGTGAAGTCTGGAAAGGTAATCAATCCTTCTGTGAGACAGTGGGACAATGCAAGCTGCTTGGAGCCAGTCTACCACTTGAAAGAGAACTACTCAACTGATAAAAGTAAACATTTCATTCTCCGTGGTTTTTCTGGGGGAGGTGCACTGAGTTCTGGGACTCCTCCTTCAGACATTCCAAGATTTAACTATGCTGGCAACTTTCTTTAGCACTAAATGCCTTAATTCTGTTTTTAATCATACTGAAGTAAACAGAGTCAGATGCTTTATGATTAAAAAAGGATTCTGAAATGAGTGCTTGTCAGACAGGAATCTGGCAGCTTTGGAGTGTGGGGCAGTGGTGTGGTATGGGCATTCCAAAATATCATTGTGGGTAGAAATCTGGATCCTGTAGAAATCACTGGGGGATAGAAGGGAACTAGAAATTCACATTGTAGACATGAAACATCTTTGAAGGTTAATTTCAAATATGTCCTGATGTGCAGGATAAGTTTGATTTATGCTTCTGGTAATCTTATTTTATTTTATTTTTAAAGAGCATGGGGGATGGGCATAGGCAGATCTAGGATTTTGATAAGCAGGGGTGCAGATGGTATGGCCCATCAACACACACAATACAACACACATTTTTCTTTAGTTAAAAAGATACTAGAAGCTTTGCTAATATGCTAGGAGGTAGCACTATATTATTCTGTTTAAGAGCAAAAACAAATTAATTTACTAGACTATATATAATTTACAGGGATCCTGATTTTCTCTGATTTCACCCCCCCCCCCCAATTTTCAGTTAAAAAAAAAAGAAAAAAAAAAGTAACCCGAAATCTACATTTTTCCACGAGTTAAATGAAACACCACAATACTATATATAATATATTATGTTATATTATTAATTATGACTATCATTATATATCATTTATATATCCTTATATATTAATGATGGATATAATATAATATATTAGTGGTGTTTCATTTAACTCGTGGAAAAATGTAGATTTGGGGTTATTTTTTAACTGAAAATTGGGGATTTTTTAAATTGGGGATTTTTTAAATCGGGGAAAACCAGGATCCCTCTGTGTGTGTGTGTGTGTGTGTGTGTGTGTGTGTGTGTAAAAGCACAACAAACTAGACAAAAAATAGTCAAAATACTCAAAAGATATTCTCTCATTAGTCCAGCAGTAACTATAGTTAAATATATGTCTCTTTCCAGAATCAGAAAACAAAATCTAGCCTTCTTGAGAATCTTGACAGCACCTCCAATACTTCACTGTCAATCATTTCTACACTTAATGTTACCACACATGAGTTAAGATTTTTAGCTGAAGGTAAAAAAAATCTGAATGGCTATGAAATAGAAGAAGGACATTACCAGGGATGGCTAACAGACAGGAAAATTGTAGCATATAGGGCAGTTTTTATAGTCAGACTCAAGACCATTAAAAAGATAGAGGATTCTTAACACCTGTGGTGTGGCGAGAGATTAGCAGGGGTCAGGGAGATGATAAGGAGCCAGAAGTCAACTGACTCTTTCTTCTCTGGCTGAATAGAAATGCCATTGCCTTCCCTAGGCTATTGGTTTTCAATTTTGGGTGCAGCAGAAATCAAAGCAGGGTGCAACTGCACCCTGCCCTCCAGATCCACCCCTAGGAATGGGTTTGAGAAGACCTATAGGCATTCCATTCTTTAGGGAAAATGGCTGTTGCATGGAGAGCATGTGATTTACATTTCTTGAGTGCAGTGGCAATTTACATCAGTGATTCTACTTGCAAGACAACTGACATGACAAAAGAAAGGCAGGCCAAGTGGAAGAGAAAAAAAATCAGAAATATGACAACTGTAGGAACTGGCAACTTGAAACCTTTTCTAGTTAATTAAGCTTAAACCCTGCGTTAGAATTGAACCCAGGTCTGTCTGTTCTTTGTTCAAAAAGCTTTTATATGAAGAGTTTGTGCTTAACACACCTAGCAAAGCAGCTGGATGAAAAAAGATGAGTTTTATGGCATCAAGACCATTGGCACTAACAGTCAGTGATGTGTCATCATTAAACATGTCCTTTATTGCTGAGTCCTACTGTTTTGGAAAAATGTTAGTCACAAAGCACTACCCCACCCTCTGCCTAGTAGTTAATACAGTGAAACAGCAGAACAGAGGCTGGTGATGCTGCTTAAATGGGCCCACCTGACACTAGTCCCTTGCCCAACCTATGTAGCAAGTTGAAGAGTCATGAACAGTTGTCAGTGGGGCAATGGGTATAAAATATATCCTTAAAATATATATAACCTTATTCCCCCTCACAAGGTATCACTCATGATTTAAGCAATTGGCAATTTGTACAATACTAGATCTAGTGAAGAAAGTAGGTTCTTGATGCAAGACTGATGTTATTAATAATGGGAATTAAGGAAAGGTTTTATTGTTGAGTCTTACTCAGGGGGCAAAAATGACACAATGGCATTCGGAGTGATTTGCTTGCTTTAATTGTCAGAGCAGTTAAAGAGCAAGTGGTAAGAAGCAACCTTTCTGGGTGGGACTAAACCGCCCCCTCTCAGGTGCACAGACTTCAGATGGCTGGCATCTCCAGCCACATGAGTAAGGAGAGGTAAAAGCAGGAACTTCCAGAAGTGAATCCAGAAAGACATTTTCCCCCCCCCCTTTTCCCCAAGTAGTTAGAGTAGCTGCAGAAGACAGGTGGAGTGAGGAACCTCTGATGTTAATCATGAGTATTATCATTGCACTTGGCTGTGCATAGAACCAGTTTGTGCAGTCTGCTGTCCTATATTGTCTTGTAGATCTCAGTTGGAACTGGGCCATGTTCCTGAATCCAAAAACATAAAGTACTCTGGCTTGGGTTTTCTACATCTGTATAAGACATATCTTGGCTGCATGTCACACTAGGTGCGTCTACATGAGATGCTTTACTGCGCATTAGACTAAACTAATGAGTAGTAAAGCATCACGATGTACACATGCACAGTAATTACTGTGCAGTAGATCAGTCTAATGCACCTTTTTCTAGCCAAGTACTAGATCTAGAAACTGGTGCATAAAACTAGTGCACTGATGAGCATGTGTAGACAGTTGGCCTAGGCAGCAGGGGGCTGGGAGAGCTGCCCCACCTTGGTGGGATGCTACCTCCCAGCCATGTGGAGTTTGGGACAGGTCTTGATTTTCATGTGGCTGGGAGGCAGCTGTTTGGTAGCTAGGACAGGTCTCCTGTACCCCATGGAGATCAGGACCAGCCCCTGTGCTCCCTGCCAGCTTAGGGCTGGCACCCTGGGGAAACTTGGAGCTCCACCTGGCTGCTGCAGGGGGGGGGCAGAGTAGGGCAGGGACAGCCCTGGACTGAACTCCCATTGGGAACAGATTTGATGCTGATGGGCAGATGTTCAGATTCATGCGGGGCCACAGTTTAATGCACCTCAATTTTCAGCACAAAAAATTCAGGTGCATTACTTGCACATGTAGATGTTCCCACTGGGTAGTGAAAGTGCAGGAATGTGGCCAGTGTATTCATAATTATGGAAAGGCAGTTGCACAATGTCCTTTCTCAGAGGTTGCAGAGGTTAAGGCTTTGAATCCAGGAGCTGAAGAACCACTGTAAAGCATTATCTTAGTAGGCTAGGTTTACAATTATCCTGTTGCTTCCTGCCCCCTACCCATCACCCCAGCCACTTATTCAGGAGTTTGGGAGTATTCTGAATGTTGCTTTGTGCTTACATTCATCAAAAATGTATTCATTCTACTCTCCTTCTCCTGGTTTTCTTCTGGCATTCCTGTTTGCAGGCCATCTAACTGTCATAACAGAAATTCAGCTGTGCTTTTGTGACATGTTCACTGTAGCTCCTTTTGTGTTTCTTCCATTGGTTTTTTTTATGCATTCTTGTTAATTGCCTCCTTTTGTCATTTGTCTAATGCTAAAACAATAAAGATACCATATTACAAAGAAAACCCAAATGGTGCCTCAGTGTTTTCATGTATAGCAGCACTCAGTTGCCATGGAATATTGTTTCATTTAGTGCATGCAATGAAACTGTTTTCATTAAAGCCTAGGTGGGCTCTAAGGACTTTGTTTCCTAAATGTTTATTTGAAAAAGTTGTTTAATAAGCCAAGGAAAAAGCATAATGATCAGCATTTTTTTTTACATGGTAACCTACATTTGATGTATACTTTATCCTATTTCTTCAAGAAGCGTATAGATCTGTAATTTTTTTGTAACTCTTTCTTCAGCAAAGCTTAATATACCTTATTAGTACAGAAATCGGCTATACAGTTAGCTTACACTCTGTTATTACATTGTGTCACATGGCAGAGTTTCCAAAACCCCTCATTAACCTTTTTGTAGCATACCTTGTTATATATAAATTAATTTTTTTTATGACTTTCATGCATGTATAGTGTTACTGTAGTTCACTTGAAAATCAAACAAAGGTATGCTTTATATCTAAGGTTCACAGTAGTATTGCATGTATTAAAAATATCTGAACTGTCACTCCATGAGACACAAGCTCCAGCTTATTTTTTCATTGTGTTCAGTGAGTTTTGGGTATGTGAAATCCAGTCCTTCACTTTAATTTTCTGGCAGTTTTATTGTATTGCATTGCATGCATGCATACATACATATGCATATAGTTCTATATATAATGATTGCTCTTTTTATATGTATACAAGTATAGATTATATGGACACATCCAGATGCGAGTGGATGTTTGGTTCCCTGGGGACAAGCAGTGGTGATGCACCTTGCACTGCTGTTTTTTGTTCCTGGGGAATGCCCGTGCCACGTGGGCTTTAGCGCACAGCAAATTCCCTTGGGTGGTATAGGGGAGGCTGGGGCCAGCATTGTGTTGGCCCCAATAGCCTTACCTGGGGTCCTGGGGGCCTCCCAGAGTTGCAGCCGCGATACTGCTGGGCAGAGCCTGGCCAGCAGTCAGTGTGGCTCCAAGCAGCCCAGCTCCACTTTTTAGTAGTGCATGCTGCCCAACCATGTGCTACTTTGAGGTTTTTTCCCTCTTTTTGACCCCTGGATATCCAGGGGTGAAAAAAAACCCAACCCAAACCCCACATAAAACAAAACCTAGAGCGGCGCATGCTCAGGCAGCATGCCCTTTCAGCGTAGAAAACTCTGGACTGTGTGGTATGTGGTGCTGCAAATGTCTGGGGTGACCAAACTTGAGTCAAGAGGGGATCTGGGACAGAAGTTTGCTAGATCAGTCTAACCTAAACCAATTAAGTCTGATAACAACATCTATCCATGTCTATCTTAGAATGGGTTCCACCATTTTTAAACTGTTCTAGGTACACTGAACTTTTGTTCTGTTAGAGACCAGTTTCCCTAAACCCCCTAAACTGGAAAAAGTGTAATGTCTGCACCTGGCCCAGAATGAACTCATGGGCAGCACCTGCCCCTTGCGAATCAGGTTCTTGCACTACTGTTTATCTAATGGATATTAAATGCAAGTTGCAGCAAAGGAAGTTAGGGACAAACACAGGACCCTCTTTTTTAAAGGTGGCATTACACTCACTAAGCCATATCCTGCTCATGTCCTCCTGACCCCTTCAGGTTGCCTAGTGAGCTAGTTCGAAAAGGTGGCTTGAAGGGTGATTTGTGTGACCTTAGCTTGTGACCTAATGGTTACAGTGCTTTGTTAGGAAGTAGGAGATGCATGTTCAAATACTTCTTTGCATGTGTTGGGTGGGGAGTAGGGGGAAAGAGGTGGCGGTGGTGAAGTGGGGAGCTAGAGCATGCGTAATGCTTATCTGCTTTCTGTGCAAGTGCCCTAGTCACTAAATGGCTCCATAGCAGGAAGATTGTAATTGTCAATGGTAGGAACAATGTAAAAAAGAAGTATTTTCTACTTTTACTTTTGGCAGTTATGCATGTACCTGGGTGATCCTGTTGTTCTGCTAAAGGGTGAAGTAGAATCCAAACTCCACTTAAGTGACAAAAATTGCAGTTACAAACCTATGTAATTAGCAGTTGGGGCATAAAGGCAAAATACGTTTTGGTCCTTGGTCTATGCTTTTCCACCATTTGTTTGTGATCTAAGGTCATATTTGTGTGACACCAATCAAATTAAATATACCAGATTAGTTCTCGAATTGGCAGAAATTGAACTTCAGAAAATACAAAAGCAACTACTTTTACCCATCATAACTAAGAATTTAATCTTTTAAACATTTATGTTTGTAGGATTGGGCTCAAAGATTTGACAGAAAACTGCTGATGTGTCTTCTAGAAGCAGTTGTTTTTTCAGCACTCATTTTTCTGCCTCTCATCAGTTTCTTTCACAGTAGACAAGTATGAGCCAAGTCTGGCTATGAAAAGTTTCTTAAAAAGTAATTAATATCAGGACAAGATCCAACCTGCACTGTGCTTTTTTTGTTTTCAGTGCAGTCGGTTTGTCAAAATCATTAAGAACATGTCTCCTCTTGTTATGAAGGAGGCATTTAGTCATACCTTATTAATGTTTTGTAGCACATACTGTTCATAAATTTTAGCTGTATGCCTGCTAAGGAGGAGACATTCAAAGAAATCTTATTGCACATTAGGGTTTATTAACATGAGCTTCAATGCCCATTACAATGCTAACATGCAGCATATGGCTCATTGTGATAAAATCAATGGGTTTGATTTTTAGATTCTTGTAAATCAATTCTTCAACTGAAGTCACTGGCATGACACCTATATGAAAATAATGTAAATGAGACCAGAATCACGCTGCAGGTACAAAAATCCTGAAAGGCCTGGGCTGTACATCCTTCAGTTTGATTTTTAAACATATAGACAATTCTATTCTCGGTTAAACTAGTATATTTTTCATGACTTCACAACAGGAGTTACAATCTAGGTAAATGGGTACAGAAGAAGACCTACTGATACCATTTCACTACGCATGCTCCTCCGCAGTTAATGCTTGTGCTAGTACCTTCAGTTAATATGTAACTGAAATCTTCCTGTTTCTGACTTGAATGAATGACTGTACTGAATTCCTTTAAAAAAACAGCTGGATTTATTTCTTGCTGGGGTCACTTGATTGATCACAGCTGACTTCCCGCCTAAGGTGGGGGTGGGGGGGGCTGGATCCGATGATCTCTTGATGTCCCTTCCAGCCCCTAATGTTTATGAAATGAATATTCTAAGCTGGCACAACAATTCTTCTGGACTTTGAAATATCAAAGGCATCACTGCATTCTTTTACTTGTGAGGAGGGAGAGCGGAAGGAAAAAGAACATCCAAACAATGATGCCTTTTTTTTTTTTAACTTTGTCTTGATTTCCTTTGAATGTCACAAGTTAAAAATGTACTTGGAGGAAAAAAATGTACCTGCATCTAGGAAGACAGTATCATGTGGGGCCATGTAGTATTCAAAGATGATTATAATTAATAGTGTGTGGTGCCCATCTTCAAGAAAGGGAGGAAAGTGGATCTGGCAAACTACAGGCCCATCAGCCTGACCTCTATCCCAGGAAGGTCTTAGAAAAGTTTATTAAAGAGGCCATCCTTAATGGACTGACCAACGCCAACATCCTGAGGGATAGCCAGCATGGATTTCTTGCGGGTAGGTCTTGCTTGTCCAATCTCATTTCCTTTTATGACCAGGTGACCTATCACCTGGACAAGGGGAAAGAGATTGATGTCATATATCTTGACTTAAAAAAAAGCCTTTGATCTGGTATCCCATGATCACCTCTTGGCAAAACTGGCCAACTGTGGCTTTGGGTCCACCGTGATCCACTGGCTGGGAAATTGGCTCTGTGGTTGGACCTGGAGGGTGGTAATTGATGGAAGTCAAACTTCATGGTGCCCTGTGACCAGTGGGGTCCCCCAAGGCTCTGTCCTTGGACCCATATTGTTCAACATCTTCATTAATGACGTGGACCTTGGAGTCAGAAGCAGACTGGCCAGGTTCTCCAGTGACGCCAAACTCTGGGACAAAGCATCCACACCTGAAGACAGGAGGATGATCCAGGCTAACCTGCACAGGCTCAGCAAATGGGCGGATGAGAACCTGATGGTGTTTAACACTGAAAAATGCAAGGTTCTCCACCTTGGGAGGAAAAACCTGCAGCATCCTGATAGGCTCGGCAGTGCTATGTTGGCTAGCACTACAGAAGAAAGAGACTTGGGGGGGGTCATCATTGACCACAAGATGAACATGAGCCTTCAATGCGATGCTGCGGCTAGTAAAGCGAGCAAAACGCTGGCTTGCATCCATAGATGCTTCTCAAGCAAATCCCAGGATGTCATTCTCCCCTTGTACTCAGCCTTGGTGAGGCCACAGCTGGAGTACTGCATCCAGTTTTGGGCCCCACAATTAAAAAAGGATGTGGAGAAGCTTGAGAGAGTCCAGAGAAGAGCCACGTGCATGATCAGAGGTCAGGGAAGCAGACCTTACGATGACAGGCTGAGAGCTATGGGGCTCTTTAGCCTGGAAAAGTGCAGGCTCAGGGGTGATCTGATGGCCACCTATAAGTTTATCAGGAGTGACCACCAGTATCTGGGGGAACTTTTGTTCACCAGAGCGCCCCAAGGGATGATGAGGTCATATGGTTATAAACTACTGCAAGACTGTTTCAGGCTGGACATAAGGAAGAACTGCTTTATTGTCCAAGCCCCCAAGGTCTGGAATAGCCTGTCATCAGAGATGGTTCAAGCACCTATATTGAACACCTTCAAGAGAAATGTGGATGCTTATCTTGCTGGGATCCTGTGACCCCAGCTGACTTCCTGCCCCTGGGGCAGGGGGCTGGACTCGATGATCTTCCGAGTTCCCTTCCAGCCCTAATGTTTATGAAATCTATGAAAAGATTGTAGATTGGACATAGTAACCAGGACTTGTGGTAGAGGTGGTATCTTTTATTAGACCACTTAGACTTTTGCAAAAAAAAAAAAAATCTTTAATTGTTAGGTTTGGGGCACAAACACCCTTCTTCAGGTATTGGAGAAAAAATTGTAAAAGTTCTCTTGGGTAGAAATGAAAGTTCATGTTTCATAGGAGAGTTGAAGGTGTGGTAAAAATCCTGTTTGGAAAAGTTCATTTTATATGAAGATTAGGCTCACATAATAGTTGGAATAGTCTGTTTACCTCACAGTTGTTTGGTGGTGAGCAGGATGTAGTCATATTTCTTTCTGGTTATGGTGTTTCATATTTCATAAAGAATATACATGGAATGCTTTTTATCTGGGAAGTTGTCTCTGAGCTTTGTTGTGAGGCTCTATGATGATGCAACTTACCATGAACAAAGGCAGGAGCAGTATCCCAGGTTTCAGGTGGTCAAACTTGCTTCCTCCTTGTAAAATTATGAAAATTTCATTTAAAAAAAATGGGCTAAAAGTTAATATAGATTGGACATAGACTTTTTTGCCACAATACCAGCTTCTGCACTTTTTCTTTCTCTGTTCACAATTCCTTGTGTATTTGCTGAGTTGTAATGCTTTTCTTGGATGTATTGCTTTTTTGGTGGTAGAACTTTTAGAATATAATCCCATATCCTGATTCATACTAGTTTATATTAATCATTGATAGGTGTGTTGCCAGTAGGTTAAGGGAAGTAATTATTCACCTGTATTTAGCACTGGTGAGGTCACATCTGGAGTCCTGAGTTCAGTTTTGGTACCCCCACTACAGAAAGGATGTGGACAAATTGGAATCCAGCAGTAGGCAATGAAAATGATTGGGGGGGGGGGGGACGGGACTGGGGTCCAAGACTTATGAGGAAAGGCTGAGGGGACTGAGCTTATTTAGTTTAGAGAAGAGAAGACTGAGACAGGGTAGCAGTTTTCAACTACCTGAAGGGTGGTTCAAATGTAGATGGAGCTAGACTGTTCTCAGTGGTGGCAGATGACAGAACAAAGAGCAATGGTCTCAAGTTGCAGCAAGGGAAGTTTAGGTTAGCTATTGGGAATAATGTTCTCACTAGGCAAGTACTAAAACACTGAAACAGGTTACCCAGAGAGGTTGTGGACTCTCCATCCTTGGAGGTTTTTAACATCCAGACACACAAAGCTTTGGTTCAGATGACCTAGTTGGGGATGGTTCTGTTTTGAGCAGGGGGTTGGAGTAGTCAGTGGTTCTCAACCTTTTTTGTACCAGGACCCATTTGTAATAGTCAATGGCCAGTCCTGACCCAGTGTCCCTTACCCCCAACCTACTGCCCCCACACCCCCAGGCCCCAGCCTCCCAGGATGTGTGGTAGGAAGTGGATGTATGGGGCAGGCAGGGGTGTGTGTGGAGCATGGAGGGTCCCAAGCAGCCTTTTTCAGGCTGGAACTCTGGCAGCCTGCAAGGGAAAAGCCAGTTTCCCATGTTTTTCTCCTTTAAAGGAAAATCCATTTTTAAAGTTTGTTCATGACCTTTTTGTATATTCTTGCAAGCCACTTTTGGGTTACAACCTATGGGTTGAGAAATACTGAACTAGATGACCTCCTGATGTCTCTTCCAACCCTCATTTTCTATGATTCTAAATTATTGATAAAGTTCTGAGCCTTCAGATGGAATTGATCTTTCCTTGATTTGCTCTTGCGAGTTGATACGAGCTGTTAAAGAAAAAGAAAAAAAAAGCCTTGCAAGGTCAGGGTGTTTCTCAAATTTGTAGACGGTAATGGTGAAATCAAAATACCAGCATACCAATGATTAGAGGTCTGTCTCTCTCTCTCTCTCTGTCTGTCTCTCTCTCCGTCTGTGTCTCCAATAGATATAGGACTTGTGGTCAGCAGCTCTGATAGGCCACAGGTCATGCCTTTATTCAGCTGCAAATCCAGTGCTCCCCAAGATCCAAATATAGTCACCCTAAAAATTTTATTTTGTCTCTTTTTTTAACAGTCACAGAAATATATCACATTGATTCTCCTTCTGGGGAATAACCGGCTTCAGCTACAATATTTAGCAAAATCAGCTTGCAATGCTGTATAAAAGTATTCCTTCATATTTACTTTAGAGATTTTTCTGGCACATGTACCCCATATACATAAGACTCTGGCTAGGAAAGAATCATGATGTACCTTAACCTGGCTGAATCTGCAGGGTAAACAAGATCTTAGAGGTATGAATTTGCTGTATGTAACTGTGTAAATATTTTGATTGGTAACTCAGTGCTGCTGTTGCAGTCTGAGAAATCTCAAAATCTCTTATGCTAGCTGTCAGTATTTACCATCTTTCCTTTGGGTTAGCTTCATTGCAACGTGTTTGGCGCTCTGCTGAAATGTTGACATGGTGCTCATGTTGGGAAGGTTTAATTTGGGCTTTCAGTGACAATTTCATGTCTCTTTGTGGAAGCACCTTCCTTACCACTGTTAACCAGGAGGAGCATTCTGTAATAAAGATACTGACTAGGATCAGAAGAGCCATTATGGGTCCATGTCCACTTTTTTTTGGAGTAGCAATTGTCCTGATTTTAACATAGCTTTGTTATACAAATCATTAACCATGTTCTATTTTTTTTCTCTTATGCAATTAATTTCGCATAAGGCTCTCAAATCAATTATTCTTACAATCAGATTTATATTTAATGAGCTCAGTAGGATCACAGGCAAGGCTGTCATTTGAAACTTCCACATCACTTACAAAGTAATATAAAATAGACTTTTTCACTTAATGAAAGATGGATTATTAGATCTGGTTGTTTTTCATGTGTGCTATATTTTATTAATAATATTATAAATTCTAAATATTAAATATATTCCAAATTTGACCATGTAGACAGACAGTAATTTCTGATCTGGGTTTCTATTACTAAGACAGCTGATTAAAAATGAAATCCATATGTTGCTGGTTCTAATCTCTACTAAGGATTCATAACAACATTTAAGGACACAGTTCATCTGGTACACGTGTACACACACACACACACACACACACACACCCACCCACCCACTCCCCAAGTTTTCAGGTAGGGCAGTAAATTTATGGTTTGACTAATGTGAGAACAGGGAATATGTGGGAAGTTCTTTTTCCCAAAGCTTGCTAACAGTCTCCAGACTGTGGGCTGTACATGTACAGATCCAGAAACCTTTTCTCAGATATTCCTTTTAGACTACTTTGGTCCATGAAGAACACCTCAGCAGAACTAGGTGGGCATCTAATTACCTCAACCACTCTCACACTTTCCCTGCCCTTTGCAAGGCCTTGAAGAAAGAACTACTCATAGCATGAACCCTGAGGTCCTGGATGCATTTTACTTTAAGTAGGGAGGTGCACATTAAGAATGAAATATACTGTGATTATTACCTTGAGGAAAGTTTTAATAACATTTAGTCTAATATGTATACATAACCTGCTAGAACAAATGTGTTATTGGTTACTGAGTTGGCAATAATTTCAAAAGCAGGTACTCGTTTACAAGAGGGGGCGCTTTATTTATAATTCATTCACTTAGATAATGATAGAAATGCAAATCAGCAGGTAGTCTTGAATTATTTCTTTAGGATATTAACATTCATAATTCAATCTGTGCATCGTTCTGTATTTGAAAATATAGTGTTGTTCATCGGTCTTTGTGCATCCCAGTAGTTTTACGTACATGAAGAGCTTGGTTTCGCTCACAGTGACTGAATGAAATTCTGCAACCTGCACAGGTAACTTAGGACTTACATCACTGAGACCATTTGGTCTTCAAAGGGGGCAACATTTCATTCTATTTAATTGCCCTTCAGTGCAGTTTAGCATCATCACCTTATTGGCAAGTGTAATACCATATTTACACAAATTGAAGACAAGGATTTTTTTCCCATTTAACATGCAAGAAAAGGTTCCTCATCTTGGATCCAAGTATGAATTTTGGGGTGGGGGTGGAGGGGCTGGCTCTGGCTCTGACTTGGAGAGGCAGCTGCTGCCTGCCCCCTTGCTGTATCTCCCACCCCATAGCCTCTGCCCTCCTTTCTGTTGCCCCACCAGTGGTTGGCCTTAGGGTTGTTGGGGCCCTGGGCAAGATAATCATTTGGGGCCTCTTAGAAGCTTAATTTTGATGACCTGTAAACAAGTTGGACATTTTCAATTTCACTTTGCTATATCCATGAAACTGTGATGAAAGTATCTTAATACAATATTGATGATACAAAGAAAGAGTTTTTTAACACTGAGTTATATTCTAACTTCATTCTAGGTTCAAAATGTTGGGGTCCCCTAAAGTGTGGGCCCCAAGGCAGTCGCCCAATTTGCCCTCCCCTAATGCTGCTACTGCCACCCCACTGCTTACCCTGCTCTGCTCCAGCCTGGGACACAGACCATGGCCCCAGCCTGACCCAGTAGTAGTGATGGTGGCAGGAGCTATGGCCTGGCCTCAGGAGTGGGGCTACCAGGCTGGGCTGAGCCATGCTTCATGCTCTAGGCTGGAGCTGGGTCAGAGCCTGACAGAACAGAGCACAAGTAAGAAGTAATAGAGGAGGGCAGGGGGAATACTGGGGGAAAGCAGGGGCAGGGGATCCAAGGCTTTATGGGGGAGACAGGCAGAAGGGGGCAAAGTATGGGGGGCAAGGGTCAAACTGTTTGACCCCCTGACACTTCCTGCCCTACCTGCTCCCCCTAGTGCCTACCCCCACTGTCTGCCACCTATGGCCTCTCCCTCTATTGCTTGCCCAACCACCTGTCCCCCCCACCCCCAGCTTTCCCCTCTGCCATTGTTTTCTCTGCTGCAGCAGTGGGGGGAGGGGGGGAGGGATATGTACCTAAGATGACCCTCCAATAATTAGATTCTGTACATGGAAAATTATAACAAATTTATATGTTCTCTATGTATAGAATCTAATTATTGGGGAGTCATTTTAAGTTTAGGGTCATCTTGGATTCAGGTAAATACAATAATTTTAACTATGAGATTATTCTAACGCCCTCCCCCCCAACAATAAGCCAGTATACACAGGGTCATGGTCATCAACATTACCATGATTATAAGCACTGGGAAAAATATTGGTGGGGGGGGGGGGAGAGAAGGTGGTGGTCAGAAGACATTCATGATCTTTTATAACCCCGTACACCCCTAGAATTCAGGTCCTTGTTTTATGATGCATATATCACCTGGGAGGAGGGGACATTCTGACCAGTGTTGGGGGCGGAGGGGGGAGGGAGGTAGAAAGGGAAATCTTACCTGCCCATGCTCTGCATAGGAAAGGCAGCAGCTGCTGCTGAAGCTAATGCACTAGAGCAGCAACACCACCACCAGCAGATGCTTTCCCTGTACAGAAAGCCTAGGCAACAGCAGTGGTAAGTGAGTCTGGTTGCAGTAGCCCTGTGGCACAAATTTCCTTGGAGCTGCCCTTGGGGCCGCATTTGCTCCCTCCCACCTCAGACATATACTACTGGATATTTAAAATCTATTATCAAATCCCTCCTTAGTCTTTTCTTCCCCAGACTAAATAACCCTAGTTCTTTCTGCCTTTCCTCATAAGTCTTGCTTCCCAGGCCCCTAATCATTTTTGTCAGTCTGTTGCTATTCCTGCCACTGATAGGAAATATTATTCTTGAAGAAGAAGGTTTTGAGATGAATTTCTGGAGTGTGTTCGTTTACTCAAGTTTCCTTTTTTTGCTTTTCTTGCAGGTTGGAGGGAGAAAGCAAGAAAAAAAATCTGAACAGACAAGATAGTGATTGATACAAGTAAGGAAAAAGCCTACAGTGATGGAGATGTGGTCTGCATAGCTATCGAGCCATGAGTCAGGTAGCAACTTCTGTTGCTAAATTCATTTGTTTAGGAATGATATTGACAAAATTATGATAAATTTTTCCAGTATAGGACCAATTTTAACATAAACAGTTAAAGAAAGCACTGGCTTGATTGCTGAGGGAGTGAAGAATTATGATGTCCTCTCACATATGTTCAAGTAAAAACAGTGTTTTGGTTAAGAAAAATAGTGAAAATTATTAAACTGCAGAACTTGTTTATAATTTTTCATGTAACAATTAATGAATGAGTCTGTTATACCACTACTAAGCATTGCTAACAGTGGTAGAGCCTAGAAATGTCATAAATTTACCATGGTCTAACTCAGGTTTTTCTTCCCCACTGTTTAAAAACAAGACCCTGATCCTGAAAACATTGACACGTGTGATTAACTTTATTAAATGTAGAGACTTCTACATTGACAACCCCTTGTGCCCACTTAGGCCCTGCTACACATTAGATATATTATTCAATTACATGGTTAATTCAATTAAATGGGTAACTCAGTAAATTTAGACTGGCCACACATGAACACCAGCCAGTAGTGCAAAATAATTATCTCACAATTAACTGGTTAACCATGCAATAAATTTAGACTAGCCACATGTGCGCAGTAATTATCACAAGATAAAAATGAATATTTGGCTATAAAAAGAGCCAACCAGTTAGCAAGTTAGTGCTTGAAAATGTATTTCAAGCACTAACTGGGTGCGTCTACATGAGAAGATAGTAACCATTTACTATGGAGTTGCCTAATTAGATCCTCAGTGGGTGTGTCTACACATGCACATTTACTGTGCAGTACAGGTGCATGTCTACAAGTGCATGGCCATACTGTGCAGCAAATATGGTGACTTATGCTGACTTGAGCTTAAATTTGATACCTGTATCATGCAAGAAGACATGTTAGACACTTTACTGCACAACAACCCAGGGGGTCTCCCTGTTGGATTTGCCAAGCCGTTAGGGGGTCAGCCTGAACCCAGCCCCAGGGCTCCTGGCTGGCTGCCTCTCCTGGCTTCAACTTGGGACTAAAGTTAGTTCCAAGGGTTGGCAGCCATATGGCTGGAGACTGGAGCTTCCACTGGTAGCCACAGGGGCACATGGAAGGCTGCTCTGACCTGGAACTAAATTTAGTCTCGGGTCACCTGCATGTGTATATGCTGGCCTATTCCCACTTACTGTACAGTAACGTACTGCGCAGTAAGTTTAAGCCAGTGTAAGTGCATATGTAGATACCCCCAGTGGGTGCACCTACAAGTGCCATATGTTGCCGAAGCAATGCGCTACAGTTGCATAGCATCTGCAGGCAAAAATTGTGACACTGCAGCTATGTCACAATAGCAAGGTACTCCCTCATTATAGCATGTTGCTATGGTGATGTAGCCTTTAAAAATAACTGTGTGCCCCCAGCGTGGCACAGTACAGGCTGTTACTGCACTTAATACTTTTGGAAGTACTAAATGACAGCACAGTAACAATGGCACCATAGTGGCACATGTAGACATGCCCAGTAAATGTTTCAGCATCTACACATGCAGCCCTACTAGGGTGCAGTGAACTAATAACACCAAATGAGTTTATTACAAGTAAATACATGTACTATCCCAAGGCAGAGTTTTTTAGTGCATAGCAACACATGAGTAGACACTGACCTGGCTGTCTGGAGCATAAGGGTGCTTCAGTACAGGGGCTAACCAGCAGGCAGCCCTTGTATTGAGGCACCCTTGTGCCCCAGCCAGTCCCTCTGCGGCACATTGAGCCGGGTTGGAGCAGTCCCAGGCTGGCAGGCTGATCCCCCCCAGGGGCCTCTGCCAGCCAGGACTGCTCCAATCTGGCTCAACATGCTGCGGTCCTAGGCGCATGTTCAAACATGGTGCCTGGGAGCAATACACTCCAGCATGATATGCGCTGGAGTTTATTTCTTCAAATTAATTTCACATGTAGATGTGCCCACTGAAAACTTGAAAGTTGGATAGAAACCAACTCTATAGCTGATTTCTATCCAGCTTTAATTTGCAGGTGTAGCCGGTTCTTTAAAATCCTATTGTCTGTACTGGATTTCAGTTCAGGCCCAGGGGTCCTCATGAAAGAATTCTGGTTTAAAAAATCCTGTTGTAGGCTTTCTTTCTACCCACACAAAATCATTTCTAATTATTGTCCCATAAACAGCTGTAAAGTGCCAACTTCATCTTAGCAGGCACACCTACTCTGGACTCATTCAAGAAACATTTGGATGCTTATCTTGCTGAGGTCCTTTGACCCTATCTGACTTCCTGCCCCTGGGGCAGGGGGCTGGACTTGATAATCTTCAAGGTCCCTTACCTCCCTAATGTTTATGAATCTTTAAAACTGAAAGTAGGGTAAGATGTATTTAAATCCTTTTAGGCAATGAACTGTCTTATTTACCTTTGTTCTTATGCATTTTACTGCATCTAGAGGAGTTTTATATTAGCTTGATACCAATTTTCTCATTGGGAATCTATTAGAAGGGAAGAACTAATATTATAATTGCTGATATATTTTTATACTAAATAAACATACATTTTTGCAGGACAGACCAAAGGCTATATTTTCTTGACTTCTTCTTTTAAAGGTATTGTTAATATTTATGATGCTAGGGATAATAAATAAAATATAATACTAATCCTTGAAGTGATGAGATTATTTTTCCCAAGGGAAGTACTAAATTTTATAGGAATCCCAGTCAAATATAGATCTCTAGGGCCTTTTAAAAGTAATTCATGGAATCCTTACAGAGTGCTATTGTTATCCCTGAAGAAATGCAAAGTTTCTTCTATTTCAGATGGCAGAAAGGTAACTGGACAACAATTATAGCAATTAATGCTGGAATTTCAGATGTCTCTCCAATTTGTATATTTTTATAGCTTTTTTGTCTAAGTAATACAGAGAAACATATTTGTACAGTAACATTTGACACACAATGGCTTGTGTTAATGAAGGACTGCATTCTAATTTTTAAAATATTCTTTTCTGAAAACACATTTTGCTTACTGTTTCTGGGTTTGTATCCATCCTTATTGTTGTTAACTAGAGTTCTCAAAGATAGTTGCTAATGGCTCCTGAGATTGCTGCAGCAATCCCTTAGATTCCCTAAGTACTTTAGGATTAATTTCATCAGGGCAGGCTGATATGAAAATATTGAAGTGAAATAAGTAGCCTCTACCACGTTATTTTCACATTTTACCCCGAGTTTCTACCTCCTTGTCCCTAGTGCTAGTTGTGTTAGCCATCTGGTGACAATTCATCTTTTTAGTGAAGAAAGAAGCAAAAAAGGGCACAGAACACTTTGGCATTGTTTTCACCTGTTATTAGCTTTCTTTCCCCTCTGGGGAGTAGACCAACTGTTTCCTTTACCTTCCCCTTATTACCAAAACTGTTTTCTTGTTAACTTGATCCCCTTTGCCTTGACCTTTCTGGTTTAGTCCCTATATACTCATTATATTCTTTTACATTCATCCTTAGCAATTTGACCTCATAGATACTTTTTGTACAATTCCTTCTTGAGTTTCAGGTCCCTGAAGAGCTCATGATTGAGCCAAATTGTTCTCTTACAGCTTTTTTCTCTCATTCACAATGAGATAGTTTGATCCAGACTTTTAAAAATGTGAATCATTTTCTCAGATGTTCAGTCTCAGGGACCCATTGTCTTCCTTGGCTGGAAAGAAATCTTTTCTTTGCTATCAGTACAGCTTCAGTGGATTACGGGGGAAGAGCCACTGTTGGTATTTAAAGTGTGTTATATGTAAAGGAGGTTGACCAAATTTTATCTGACTTCACAATGTCTGAATAAATGCCATGAACCAGCACATGAATCTCACTTCCAAGAAATGTACTTGTTCTGAACAACTTTTCCATGGAGAACGGGGTGGGTTTGGTTATTCCATGAAAAATACACATTGCACTATACAATGCTCTGTATTTGAGACTCTAGGCCATGTTTGTCTTGTGGCCTCTATTTTGGCTAACTTACATAATGGAGGATAAAAAACCTGTTTTAAAATCTATTACAGGAAACAATAGTAATCAGTATACTTTAAAAAATGTAATGTTGCTGTGTGGCATTGCCTGAAAGACTAATTTGTTTGTATTATGTGCAGATCAAAGGACACAAAATGTAGTGTGTAATTCTATATTCCTTGCAAACAAACAGCAATTATATTGGTCAGGATGAGTAGAATTACTGTATCTGGTGCCTGTGGAGCAAGTGCTAAACAACAACACAGCATTAAAGGAAAAAATAAGGGTTACAGGAATATCTCATAAGAAGTCTTTGTACACAGTGGTATATTTAAGGGAAGTTTTGTATTTGGGGAAGCAGTAAAGAGGATGATGAGCTGCATGTCAAATTTTTGGAGTGTGAATGCAAAGGGTGAAGTTACACATTACACTTAGAGCTTACTATGGGCACTTAAAATGCAAATGTCTGCATGCTAAAGCTCATTAACTCATGCTAAGTGCCCTCTGAGCATTTCCAAGTTATGCCACTTCAGGTAAGGGTTACTTGCTTCTGGCCTGTGCTATGTAGCTCATGTGAGGGTAACTTCAGGTTGCATTATGGAAATGAAATAAGCAATTTTCAGTCTTCCAGTATCCCAGCTTACGCCATTCCCAGCCCTCTCTCCCCCACCCAGAGGAGGGATAAAGCCCAGATGTCCTAGCTTCTAGCCAGACCCCTGTAGTGGCATGTCAGAACTCTGCAGGCAAAAAATGGTAATAGTCAATTACAGTGATGTGGTACATGAACATCAAACACCTGTGAATCTATGGAAGTATGTGTTTTCAGGAGATCCTGTTTGTGTTAGCCTGTAAAAATTGTAGCAAATGTAGAAATGTTCATGTTTCTGATTGCATCTGAAAAGTGAAAGCACAGAAAGATAGTTGTGGAACAAGAGAGAGAAATGTCTAGCTATAGATTTTTTTGAACCTTTGAAAGAAGCTTAATTCAATAATGTGCAAAATTTGGCTGGTCACAGTTGATTTTATTGTATCCAGAAAAGAGGAACCTAAACAGCCCCAGGGGGAACACTTTAGCCTTCATGAATGTTAAATGCCACACAACCTGGATCATATAGAACGGAAATAAGATTGAGTCCATTCCTAGCAAATTTGGGAAAGATCAGATTTGATTTGGAGATGTGTTAGGAACGAGCTTCGAACTTGAATAGTGTCACTACTCTTGTTCTTTAACAAATACCATACTTCATCACAGATTGCCAAAATGTGAATGCTGCTAGGTCCTGATTCAGCAAAATTTTTGATCCTATATTCATATCCATTAAACTGAGGCCAAAGTGCTCATCACTTTCTATATCAGGGGTGCCAAACATTCAGCCTGTGGGCAACAGCTGGCATGTGGATCCCCTACATCTGACTTGTCAGGCTATTGGAGCTCCTGTTGGATGTGACACAGCCCCATTTGCTCACAGCTGTTTGGGCTGCCACCATCACCAGTACTGCTTGTACTGTTTCTACCATGGCAAGCGGCTGCTTGCCCTGCCACCACCACTGCTGGTTCCTCTGCAGATCATGCCTGCAGATTCCCATGATCTGGATCTGGCCTAAGGAAGAGGGTGAGTTTAACAGCCCTGCTTTAGAGTCCTATATTGCATATATAATGTATATAAAGTACTTTAACCAATCATTGCCTCATTTTTAATGCATTGTCTCTGTAAGTAGCACAACAGGCATATATAATATTATGGTTAGGTGAACTTGATTTTGTTTTTTGAAGTATTTCAAAGTATGCATGGCATATTTCTTGTTTACATGTTTTCATTTTTTCCTGAATGTAGGTAATTGAAAAAGGAAAAATCCCTTGATAATAAAATTAAAAGAGTAAACAGTACTTGTTAAACTAAGTACCATTTCTATTGCTCTTGTAGCTTTGAAATGGAATAATAAATCACTGCAGCTTGTTTAGAAGGGTAATGGAAAGCAATTATTGAAGAAAGACACCAATATTTTTTCTATGGTAATTGTGCTCTTCAGTTTGGAGCTGAGAAGGTACAAACCTTCATTACAGGAATGTAGGTACTGCTTTAGTAAACAGACTTTGAGTCTGAACTAGTTTAGATGCCTGCCTGTATCAGTGGCCAGTACCATATGCTTCAGGGGAAGGTGCAACAATCCTGCAGTATGTAGACAGGAGATACTACACTGGGTATCATCCTGATCCCTAATAGTTAGTGCACCTTAACTCCTGAATCTGAGTCTCTCTTTTTAATGGTTTTAACTTTATTTGGTTGTGTTCATAAAATAAATAACCATAACAAAAGTGTGTGTGTGTGTGTGTGTGTATGGATGGAACAACATAACACATTTTAAGATGCAAGCTGTGATCATCATACACGCATACATGTTTCCTTGACTTCTCTGTAAGGCACTGTCCATTAGTTTTTGCTCAGGAGGGGGACATATTTTTCATTTTTGAAACTTATCTCCAAGTTAATATCTTTTATAGTCCTCTTATGATGCATATCTGTAGCATGGCAAGCAGGTAGCATCAAGATTTTATACTTGCCTTTCCGTGAAGTGGAGATGAGGCGTCCTTTCAATCACAGTTGAAAAAACAAAAAACTATTTTACTTGGTTCACTTGTGTTGGAAAACTGTGTTGTTGAATGAACAGAAAGATTTAATATTTCGTTCAAAAATGATTAACAGTATTAATATTATTGTTAATTACTATGAGAGAGGATATCTTTGTCATCTCAGTAAATGACCTTTTTTGTATCTTTCAAATTCAGGGTCTCAATGTTTTCCTCTGACAATGAGTTTCTCAGTCTAATACAGCTACTATATGCTCTTTTTATCAGCTTGGTTTGGAAATGCTTAGTGGGAAAATATTGATTTTAACAAAATTCTAGACTGAAAAGTGTCCAAGTGCTATTTTAATTGTATTAGTCTGATTTTGTTAAAAAGGCATTAGTCATAGTGTAATGAATGGGTTCTCAACCAGAGAGTCATAGCCACAGTCCCTTTCTTTGGGGCCATGTCAGGATCAGAGGGTCTGGATCAGAACTATGCAAGAACTAGAATTTCCATCCAGTAGGAAATATATAAGCAGCAGTCACACACTATCCACTGCCTAGGCAGGCTGATTTCCACTGGAACTTTAACAAAGGATTGACATATTTCTATGCAATATTTTGTTTCTTTCAAATCTGCTTTTTTTTTTTTTTTAATGAAAACTTTCCCTTGGAAAATTTCCAACCAACTCTAGTCCTGACCAATATTTATCCTTTTGTGATATGGGATCACAATATATACCAAGTAAAACCTGACTAATGTGGATTATAAAGTTCAAGCAGGTTTTCATAACTCTCATTCAATGTACTGCCTTTTGGGCCTTCCTGGACCTGATATTTTCCTCACTGGAGTCAGTGAAAAAGCTCTTCTTTAAATAAGTAGCACAGGATCAAGCCCTGTGAAAGGAGGACTAAAGCCTGTGAAACAGTGAATGTTTTCTACTATTATGTGGCATGGGTGCAGCACATCTCTGGATTTGGGCTGGTTAAAGGGGAAGAAATTAGTCAAGAGCAGAAAAGGAGTGGAAAACACCTTTAAGGCTCTAGTCCTAGATATTTTTGAAGAGGTACTTTTCTGAATGAAACGAAACATTTCCATAAAATTAATATGAGAACATATTCAAAAGTGTAACAGCTCCCTTAGGTTTTAAACTGTGGAAAATAATAATAAATAGAAAAACTGTCCTATTCTAAGCTCTGTTTGCTGCTTCATTGAAAGTAACATTCCTCTCAAAACTTCTTGTTTCAGAAACTTATCTCAGCAATTACTTTCCAGCCTCAGGGTCAGGACTGCTAAATTCTAAATTATTGTGACCAAAAGCTAGAATTGGTTCAAAATTATAACTGTATATAAAAAAAATATAGATATAATAATAATTTTGAACCTATTATATATTACACACAAATTAGAAGTCAAAAAGCCCATGTGATGATGTATATTAATTTTGGCTCCACCGTCACATGGGCTTTCTGACTTTTAATTTTGTCATCATGCCAGCATCACCAGGGATTGCATAATGAGTTGTTAATAAGTTCAGGGATCTTAGAATGGTGTCTGAGGTTTATTGCTTATTTCAAGAGAGAGCTGATGTGAGGTGATGACTGTGCATAATCATAAGGCTTATTTGCAAAGGGAAATTGGTGACTAGGAAAGTTTTAGTTAAAATGTATTTAGTGTATTTAGTTAAAATGTATTTCATTAAATCATTCATATGGGACTTAAAGGAGAAGAAAATAATTCTGTAGTGTAAATGTTTCTAATAAGAAGATAAATTGACCCACTTCTTATATTTTAGAAAAATCCTGCTCTGTATTTAAAGAATTTACTGACCTGATCTTGTTAAAAGAACTTGATAATAGCTTGCAACCTTTTTATTACTAAGCTTTGGGCCCCTGTGTCTCCAATATCTAATAATAATAATCAAAATCCTGTTGCGTTTTCATGCTCATTATTGAAGAAGTTCTACACCCTGGACTGATTTAAATTTCCATAAAAATGTAATGAATCTAGAGTTTATATGAAAGTGTTCACAAGATGACAGGCTATGATCAGTGCTGCTGCAAATGAGACTAGCTACGTAGAACTGAAATTTATTAATATTAGCAAGAGGTCACAGTATCCTGCTGTTTCATTAATAATTTCCTTCAGATACACTGTATTTTTTTTAATTTAACAAGGGGAGAGTTTTTTCAACTGGTTGCCCAGGATGGGGCCTACTGGTATGTGATGGCACTGTTAATACAGCCAGGGGTGACTTCTGCTTATACAAAGACTTCTGTATGCACAGGCTGAATACAGGATGAAGAGCAAGTTTGACATGGTGGGCTGCCCAAATGGTGGTGGGAGATGTATGTAGTTTATTTTGGGACTTGTGTCTTATGAACTCAGCAGCAAGTTATTATATTCCGGCTTTCATCTTGACGTACCATCCCAATCCTATTCCTAAAACAGGGCTTCCAGTAATGAACTAGATACATCAGAAAGTGCTGCTGCTGTGAGATGGCTCCTAGAAATAGGAAAGCACAAACATCTAACAGTGTAGTGAGAGTGGTTAACAGTTGGGGGAGAGTGGCAAAGTAGAGCAGGGAAAGGGGAAAGTAACAAAAGAAACGAGGTAAATATTAGACAGAATGAATGAATGAATGATCTCTTAAGTGAAAAAGGTACAAGTCTCATATACTGAATCACTTAAAATTGTTCTAAAGTAAATACTGACAATACAGTATATAGACCAAGGTTTCACTAGCAAGGGAATAAAATATATGGCCTAACAAGGTGCTCAAATTTCTAGTATCTGCTTCTGAATAGATGAGACAAACTATAATAACTTTATAACCTCTGAACACTTTGAAAATTTCCCAATCTCTGCTCATTTCGTCCTTTATCTGCTACTGTTTCATTTCAAGGAGCTCGATTTCAACACTGATTTGTTGGGAAGGAGACTTGCAGGATTCTTTTGTTAAATTGCTTTTCTTCATTTATTTTTTTTTTTACCCTCCTCACCCCCTACTGCTTTACTCCATGAAAGAGCAGCAGGGAGTGAAATCAATTTGTCTCCTTGCTATTTGTACACTGAGCACAGCAGTAAGAATAGGCACCCTGCATGATGAAAATGTTTCTTGGTGAGGCTGGTGTCAGGGAGTGGAAAAAACCAGCTAGTTTGCTAAAGGGTATTCTGTAAAAGCAGTCTGATTCTCTCAGTCAGTCTAGCGCCCTAGTCCCTCAACATTTCCAGTAGGTAGAGAAAAAAGGACCCATCAGGAAATGGGGAGAAGCCAAGGAATAAGGAAGTAGAAGTTCAGGGAAGGAAGAGAAAGGTGGTAGTAGGCTATCATTTGAGAGGGGAGAATGGCAACAAAGAGGGTACCAGGGATATGAGACAGGAAGAGAAAAGGGAAACACAAGGAAAGACAAGAGCTAATGGAGGAGAATGGATCTTCCTGGCCACATGACATGGACAACCCCTTAAAATGACAAGGTAATGTGAGGATTTTTCAGCTTGTAATATAAGGGACCATACAGACCAGCTGTATGTGTCACAGACTCCATAGAGGAAGACTTTTGGAAGCCCCCTTTTAGATAAAATAAATCCACAGCTAATCTCTGAATTTTAAATTCTTATTTTTTCTTATAAAGTGAACATTTTCATTAGCAGGATGCTGGCTATAGCTTTGTTAAAAATTTAAAATTGCAACTGTGCAGAGAAAATTACAAATCTGTAACAATGCTGAAATACTACTACAAGTTACGCAGACATACCTTTACAGTTTCCTTTAAAATAAAAATTACTAGTAGAGGTTATAATAGTAGTTAAAATGTAACTTAATTCAAATTTCCCAATGCAATAAATGGGCATAAATGCCTTAAGAAACCTCTTCAGATACTTATGGAAAGCAAATTCAGCCCTATTATTTCAATGCAGCTAGTGCAAAAATAAAATTGCATACTTGTGTTTCTTTTTTTTTTTTACACACACAGGCCACACAAGCAGGGGTGTGCATTTGCAGCAGCACAAATAGTACTGGCTCAAATTTGTGTCACTACATTGTACTGCAGTCAATGTTCCCTGCTTTTTCAGTTTGCAGTGGAACACATTGTCCTGTTGCTCCACGTGCTGCAGGTGGGGGCCCCTGGTTAACACCTTGGGATAGCTGGTAATGGACACCCAGGAAAAAAACTGAACTCTTGAATGCCCGCTTTGCTTTGGTATTTCACCAGACCAAGGGGAAAGACAAGCGAAATAAGGATCACAGGGGGCATGGTGGGAATGATAGCCTTCTCACTGTGGATTCTGAGCTGGTGCAAAACCAGCTAGAAAAGCTAGACATTTAAAAGTCAGCAGAACCAGATGAACTTCACCCAAGAGTGCTGATGGAGCTGGATGAGGCCATCGCGGAACCCCTGGCAAAACTGTTTCAGAAATGGCACACAGGGGAAATGACTGAGGATTGGAAGAGGGCCAACGTTGTGCCCATCTTCAAGAAGGGGAGGAGGGAGGACCTGGGCAGCTATAGGCCAATCAGCCTAACTTCCATCCCAGAGAAAATCCTGGAAATACTTATTAAAGAATCTATGTGTGAGACACTCATTGAGGGTAAGATTCTGAATGACAGCCAGCATAGCTTCATCACGGGTAGGTATTATCTTACCAATTTCATCTCTTTCTATGAACAGGTCGACATTATATATCTAGACTTCCAAAAGGCTTTTGATTTAGTATCCCATGATATCCTTGTGGAAAAACTGGAAAATTGTGGGCTTAACTGCTCAACAGTTCAGTGGGTTGGAAAACTGGCTACATGGTAGGACCCAGAGAGTTCTCATGAATGGATCTGTGTCATCCTGGTGAGAAGTGGCCAGTGGTGTCCCTCAGAGCTCCGTGCTTGGACCAGTGCTTTTCAACATCTTTATCAATGATTTGGATGTGGGGGTGAAAAGCTTGCTGGCCAAGTTTGCAGACAGCACCAAGTTATGGGGGAGCATGGCCATGCCAGAAGATAGGTTGCAGATACAGGCAGACCTGGACAGGATGGAGAGTTGGGCAGACCAGAACCAGATGAAGTTCAACGCTCAGAAGTGTAAGGTGCTCCGTCTGGGGGCAAACAATCCCCAACATACCTACAGGCTCAGTGGTGGCAATTTGATTTGCACCACTGCCAAAAGGGACATAGGGGTAGTGATTGACCATTGCATGAACATGAGCCAGCAGTGGGATGCTGTGGCTAGCAGGGCAAACAACACACTGGCATGCATTTACCATAGCATCTCATGCAAAACTAAAGAAGTGATACTCCCACTGTACTCCATGCTGGTGAGACCACAGCTGGAGTACTGCATCCATTCCTGGGTTTCACACTTCAATAAGGACATGGAAAAACTTGAGAGGGTCCAGAGGAGAGCCACCCATATGATCAGGGACTTGCAAGACAAGCTATGAGGAGAGGCTGAGGGACTTGGGCCTCTTCAGCCTACAGAAGAGAAAGCTGAGAGGGGACATGGTAGCAGCTTACCACTACATGAAGAGAGTACATCAAGAACTTGGTGAACAGCTCCTGGGGAAGACCAGGAGCAATGGATACAAACTCCTGGAAGGCCACTTCAGGCTTAATTCTAGGAAAAACTCCTTCACAGTCAGGGTGTCCAGACTGAAATAAACTCCCTCCAGAGGTGGTGCAATCACCAACCCTGGAAATTTTCAAAAGGAGAATAGATGGTCAGCTTGCTGGGGTCAGTTAACCTCAGTTGTCTTTTCCTGCCTAGTGCAGGCGGGCTGGACCTGATGATCTACAAGGTCCCTTCCAGCCCCTAACAATCTATGAAACAAAACCTCTTTCTCATTCCCCTGTTATTTCTGAATTACTACACGAATGTACACACACCATTTCTATGCATTTAGATAGTAGATAATGTAGCACATTTATATATCAACAATTTGATTTGATTTTGAATGAGTCTGTGGTTGTGAACTCTTTTGGAATTCAAAGGTATATTGGACCAAAAAAACCCAACACAAGGGACATGGAGTGAGTTGCAAGTTAAAAATGGCAGCCTAACTCCCTGACTGTGAATTGGGGTAGAGGACATCTGTTCTTTCAAACATATCTCCAAAAGAAACTGTCTCTCTTGGTTTTGTTACAGTAGTTGAAAATTTGCCCCTTGATGCTGTACATCTTTCATTTAACAAACAGCATAACAAACACTGTAGCTCCACTTGCGTAAAGGCAGCAGGAAGTACCCCTCATGAAAGAGTTGATTTATACAGGAACAGTATGGATTTAGTCTCCTCTTAAAAAAAATTAATGCACTAACATTGCTACTCCATACTGCTTCAGATAAGTTTGAAGATACTTTTTTCATAATAAGCATGTTCAATTCTCTGCCTCTCAGCTCTCTAAAATTTTACATGCTTAATCTCATGCCAGAATAGATATTTTTTTGGAAAAAACTGGGGGGAGAAATAAAACTAGAAGAAGAATTTTTGAATTTATGAAGTATTTTTTTTTCCTCTCATCCTTTTCTGGAAGTTTTGCCTAATGGTTTTTATTTCTGTTATTTATGAATGTTAATATTTGACAGAAATTGATTGGTGTTGAAGAGATTTACAACTTTGTGTGTGTGTGAGGGGAATCGGATGGGTAGAGAGGAGAAAAGGAAGACACAACAACATCATATAACAAAGCATTTGCAAAAGTGTATACTATTCTCTTGTTAAAGTAGGTGGGGAAGGAGTCAGACAGTGGTACATCAGAACATGGATATAAAGAGGAAGCAGTCTTTCAAATATATAAAAAACCCTACTACCATGACCTGTTTCTATTTCCTTTACTCCAAACTAAACAGACCTAGTTCTCTCAGCCTTTCCTCGTATGGCTTGCATTCCAGTTCTTTCAGCATCTTTGTTATCTGTGGATCCACTCCAGTTTTCTGCATCCATCTTAAACTGCCTAGAGTGCACATGATAAGCTAGCTGAAACTTAACTAGTACCAAACAGAGCAGTTCTATCAGCCCTTTTTTAAGTGGCCATATATTTCTCATCCAGGAATTTACAATTTGCTCTGGTAACTTCCTGGGTAATAAAATCAGATTAATTGATCTATATTTCCAGGGATGATCTTCTTTTTTTTTTTTTTTTGTACCTTTTAAAAAATGGGCACTGTTACCCTTCTCTAGTCCTGTGAGATCTTGCCTGTTATCCAAGACTGCAAATACTAGTGTTAGTGTCCTTAAAAGGGCTAATTTGCATTGAAACACTTTTAACCTTAAACTTTTTTCCAACCAAGACTTTGTTTGCATTTTAAATAGGAAAAGAAGGAAGGGGCTGAGTGGGATACACACTTTATTAATACTACTACTACAACAACAACAACACTTTCAGATTGCATCATTTTAGAATCTAGTTAAAGGCCCTGTTTCTGCATGGGAGATCTGCTGTTCCTACATGGTGGATTGCCACTGAAGTCAACGAAGTTTGCAGGATTCAGATCCAACACTATTTCTGGCCACCATCTCTAGTAAAAGTACAGTAAAAGCTTTGTTATCCAGCACCCATGGAGAGTGGAGGGTGCCGGATAACAAAATATGCCAGATAACTGAGCGGCCCGAACAGGCGTCTTTCCCTGTTTGGGCCCCTGTTGCCTGCCCCTCCTGCTGTGTTGCCACCCCTCCCGTCGCATCACTGCCCCTCCGATGGGCCCCGAGGGACAGGGAGGGGGGACCTGTGCAGGCTGCTATGCCCCAGGCCGTGGGGGCTTGGCAGCACAGGCTGCTTCTCCCCGGGCCATGGGGGCTCTGTGAAACCGGAAGTGCCATGGTGGGCACTTCTGGTTTCACTTTTCCCTTACAAGCTGGCATGCCAGTTAACAGAGCACACCAGCTTGGAAGGTTCCAGATAACTCAGCTGTACTATAGTTAGCTTTTGCATGTCATATCATTGTGATGATTGCAATCTAGGGTCTTTTTTATGATTGAGTCATAGTGTCATCTATTATGGATTGCTTTTATGGGTATCTTTTTATTTAATCATAGCTAAGTGGAATAGTTTGGCCTTTTGTCAGATTACTTAGAATTTTCCTGCAATTTTATCATTTCAAAAGAACTAACTCTATTTTAAACTTATGTCTTATAAAGTGCAATGAATAGTTATACGCAATGTGTAGAAGAGAGAACTTGTAGTGGGTCAAGCATGAACTGAGGACCTAAGGACTACTCAATTCTAATTGCAATTTTACACTGGTTGGTTGGGTGGTTTTAGCCAAATAATTTAATCATTTTTGTGCTTACTTCTCCATCTGTAAAACAAGAGATTTAATATTTAATGCCCTAACAGCATTAGCGGGTTATTATTTGGCTGCTTTATAGGATAAAATGTAAGTTCTGTGTTCCATGCATAACTAACATGGAATTTGAAGTGATCTTGCATAGAGTCATATATATGAGCTAACCAAGGATAACTACATATTACTTGAATAATTAAAATATAAATGACTGCCCATGTACAAATTATTATGGAACACATTAGCTGAAAATTATATTTAGAATGATGATGCTATTTAATGTTAAAAACCAATGACAACCTTTATTGGCAAGCATTATATTAATATTAAACGGCTGGCCAAGAGAATAGGTGCAGAACCTTGCTGTTTGAGGTATCTATTCAGACTTGTTTTAAAATGCTCAGATACAATACAGTATTTCAAATGTTATGTGCAGCAGCATGAAAGCTAATCAAACGGCAAATGTTTCCATCCCATACTTCAATCACAAATGCATGTATGTGCAATTATGTCTAATTACACAGAGTGGTGAGAAAATGGAGATATATGTGGATTGCAACATCACAGTAACAGACATTAATTTAACATGTACACTTTCTGGTTTTCCAGACTGCCTCTAATTAAGTTGTTGTTGTTGTTTTTTTTAAATCTATATTCTTTTTGTTCATGTTTAATTTGAAACAGACATTACAAAGACATCCTATTGCAAAGTTGCCTTTAGACTATTTTCCTAAGTAACAAAGTATACCGAGTACAATTGTTTTGCCTGTCTAAACCAACAGACAATGTAAAATTAACAGAATGAAATCAAACCAGCTGTGTAATACCCAGGTTGCATATACAATTTTTGGAGGTGCAAGAGTACATATAATTTCTCATTTGGTACCCTAGTCCTTTTCATGGTTCTCAAGTCACATGCTGAGTTACCTGGAAGTCATCTGAGATGAAGTATGCCAAGGATCATACTAACTGATAAATCCCTAATGGAATTTAAATTTTACACTGCTGGACTTATGTGCTAGGCCTCCTCAAATACTTTATAGAAAAAGTTAAATGCCAAAAGAAAAGAGACTCCGAAAACAGCTAAGTGGTGAACCAGAAGAGTCAGGAATGAAATGCAGAGGAAAGGTAGGGCTTAGTATATGTATCCCAGCCAGAGAAAAGTTCACATCTCTGACTGGCAAAACTTTTCTTGGAGTAAAGTATCTAAGCCCACTATGTGAGAGAGAGCCTACCCAGTGGGTGCATCTGTACAAGACACTAGTCTGCTGTAGTGACATGCTATGGCAACGTAATTTGTCACTATGGCAATGTAGTGTCAGCAGGCCCAAACCATGGTGCTGATGCTTCATTGTTGTAGTGGTGAGCTACCACATTATAGTGCATTGCTAGGGTAACATATGTGCTAAAAATAACCGTACACTGCTGGGACAATACAGTAATGGTTGTTACTGTGCCATCATTTAGTACTTGATGGAGCACTCCTGAGGTGTAGGAGACTGAAACTGTAATCTGTATTCTGCCCGATTCAGATCAGGGACTTAACTCCACACTTCCATATTTCATGGAAATGATCATTAGGTTACTGGACATGGTGCAATGGTAGAGGAAGATCTTTTCTTATGTACCGTCTTTCCTGTTGGAGTAGTCTCCTTTGTTTACATATATTAAATATTTATTGGACCAGAAAAAGTCTGACTCTATGTAGTTCAGTAATTAGAACCTTTACTAGAGATGTGGGTTCAAGTCTCTCTTACAACAGATAACTCATTGATACAGAGTGTAAGAGTGCCAACAGGAGAGATTGCCTTGGAAATTGTTTATGCTACACGTGGGCCAAACATAGAACTTGTTTTGCTAGTGGAAGGGAGAAACTGTGCATCAATTTACTCATAGTGCACATTCTTGGTGCATTTATGAATCTCAGGATTGTAAAGAGAATGGTATTTGCTGATATTGGCAGCATATTTGGAACATACTTTCCTGGGTGTAGTGGCATTTCAGCAATACTCACAAATAGATAGAAACTGAGAGGTTTGGACCTTTACATGTGTTTGCTAATTTTTTCTTTTCTCTGGGATGCTTTGAGAGAATAAAATATATTGATTTATCATTTATAGGAGTCATAAATAACAAGGCTATATAAATATATAATGAAATTTTTTATTGAAACCACTAGCCTTTACAGATGTGGTGCACATTATTTGTTTATACATTATTCCAAATGGGAAACACTTTGTTAATACATCTACAGCTATGAATTTATACTTAGCAGTTTTTAGCAAGTTACTACAAAAGGCAATCAGCTGATTGCCTAAGATGCAATGCTTCCAAGTGTATTCTTGATACTTTTATAATTACCAATTAGACTCAACCTGAAAATGTAAATGTTGATAAATCCTCAGAAGCTTATCAGACTTGTCAGGTAAATTGATGCATTTCTTCTTTTTTTGGTTTGCTTACCCATGTTCTTCTCTCTAGGATTGCCCTACAATCTCACCAATAAGCTCTCTTATTAGACTTCTTCATTCCCCGGAATCTTACAAGCTTTTCAGACTTGAAATGTTAGGGATCAATAGAAGAACTATGAAAAGTATGGAAACTCCATTTAATAAGTAAATCTGTAATAATGAAATTAGGTTTCATTCTGAATTGGGACCTTCTTCCCCTGTCCCCCTCCCCTCCCTGAATATATGAAAAAGTTACATGAGAACAAACTCCAGCCTCTTAAAAAGACAAACAAAATGAAACATTTAATTTTGTTGTGTAACACAATACATAAAAAAAAAAAAATAAGAATGAAAGCTAATAACAAGATACAATAATTTGATCCACAAGTGTAAAAAAGGGATGTTTCAATACCATTGGAACTCCTTTCGTATTTTTTTCTGAAAAGAAATTTTGGTGAAATCAAATTTGCAAAGCATTTCATTAGTGATAAAATTAAATTTTCTAACAGAAGATGGCTGCATGTTTTTCTGCTTAGCTTTAGATAATTGTCTGGTACAATTTCTGCTTAATTTCTATGTTTTTGAAAGTTGTTTATCCAACTTTGATCACCATTTTCTGATTCAAACCAACACATTTCTCTCTCTTTCTCTCTGAAGTAGACCATGTCTTATCAAGAAATCATAGATTCCTGAGCAGCCTAACGATTTAGTAGATACGGGGTGTGTCTACACGTTCATTAAGGTGTATAATTATGACACATTAAGTTTAGTACCTGTATTAGCACAGATGGATACTTTTTTGTGATGCTTAATGCATAGTAGACTTAGTCTAATGTACATTAGCATGCTTTTTGCATGACATGCTAATGCTCAGCAGAATTAAACTAATGCACATTTATCATCTTGTGTAGATGCACCCATGATGCTGGACTTTGAAAACCTACTTCCTTGCAGGAGGTACAAAGACAGAACTGCCAAAGTAATGGAAATGAGGTGAGAGACAAAGGAGTCTGAGGAAGACTTCCAGGGTGGAGGATTAGGACTGGGATAAAGGCAAAAACTGCTTGTGGGATGACTGTCAAAAAGAAAAGAATCTGTAGTTATCTTATTTAAAGAAGACAGGAGGGGTTGAAAGTGAGTGACTGTTTGTCATCTGTTGTGTGATGGTTGATTTGTTGGTGGTTTGTGGTTCCAGAGTCTGTTAAGTGGAGGTGTATTGTAAATAGGAGAGAGGCCTTGCAACTGAAGATTTGAGGCATGCTTCCTGTCTCCAAGTACATCTGGTGGACAACTGTGGAGCCTTAATAAGGGTGAAGGATTAACTTAAGGGAAAGAATATAACAAGCTACACAGTTGGTGACTAAAGCAGTGGACAAGAGCAAAAAATAAGAGTTTGCATGTAAAACTGTTGCTGGTAGAATTATAGGTTTATTCATTTTAAGATGGGTATAAGGGAGAGAAGGCAGTGATACCTACTAAGGCAGAAGGAAGCAATGAAGACCACCGGATGGAAACACAGTGGAAGCTATACTTGAAGTGATAAAGCTCTAAGAGCTGAAGGAAGAGAAGATCCAAGGGCTAGAAAAGCAGGTAGAAATTATGATGGAGCTGCCATATGAATATGGAGACATGGAAGAGAGATGAAAGGAGGCTACATGGACAGCTCAAGATTGGTAGATCCCTGTTAGATGATAAGAGGGGGAGTACAGGCTCACAAAAGAGGATGCAAGTCAACAGCACATTGCCATGATGAGTATATGGAAGAAAAACTGAATTATGAGGCAGTTTTGCTACACTGAAGAATGTGGAAGAGAAGCAGACAGAAATTGATGATGAGGTGGCCTGGAAACAGTTAGCCCCATTAAGAGATCATGGAAACATCTAGGGATTGGAGCGCAAGGAGGAACAAGGATAATAAGGAGAATAGACAGGATAAACTGTAGATACAATGGACAAATAGTCACAGAAGGGACAGGTATTCACATCAGTATCAGGAAGAGGCAGATTTATGTAATTGGAAACTTTGTGTAAAAATGGATCGATAGGCCTGTTACATGAGTGGAGGCTATTGTATACCAGAAGCAAAGATAGAAGATGTGAGCCTAAAGCTAAAAAGGATTCTCACGAGACTGGGGGTGGGGGAAGAAAAAAAAAAAAAATCACCCGTTTATTCTCCAGGTAGTAACAAATGTCGTTATCAGATTCTGTCTGGAAGATCAAATATAATAACACTGGAAACTGCTTAACGAAGTTAAAGCTTAGGTGGTCTTTGGAATTTTCTTTGAATATAAAGAGAGGTGGCAAGATAATGAACGTAAGCAGGCAGTTCATGGAGTGATGCTGTAGAAAGGTTTTAGAGTACTTGATCAGTTTGAGAGGGTTCACAGAAAGATTTTTTCTCAGTATATGGACTCAAGTAAAGAACGTAAGGTATTATCCTTCTGAGACTGAAGCTAGCATGATTAATGAGATATCTTTAAATTAATAAATCAGGCAAGTGTTGGGAGTAGCTTGTATATATGCCATGCCAGTTTTACTACACAGAAAGGGAAAGTGGCATAACCATGGATACAAGAGTGGATACAAGAATATTAGTAGGTAGGAGGAGAGATGGCAAGGAGGCATTTGTAAAAAATAAATGGAGCTTCATCAGAACATAACTTTTGAGCAAAAAAAGAAAAGATTTAGATCAGTATAACAGGGTGGCCTCCTTGTCAGGTCTTTGCTGGCTGCCCTGCTCCTCAGGTAACCACCCACTTCACTCATCTGCCACACCTCGACAGAAAAATATGAGAGTTGTTACTAAGGTGGGAGGCTACCTGTTACTCGTCCTGCTGACAAGGGCCTAATACCTGCTCTGATCTCCCCTCCATGGGTTCCATGCCTCACAGATGCTTCTCTGATGTTAATTCTCCGGCCTATGGCCAGAGCAAACTGGGCAAACAGTTGTAGCTCTTTTTTACAGCCCCAAAGGGCCACTCATATACTACCCCTCTCTCACCAGGGTCCCACTCTGCTTGCTTTCACCCAGCCTTTCATACTGCCCTCTCTCAGGGGCCACACTCATGCTACCCGGCCTCACCTGGCTTTGGGCTCAGCTCTCTTCTCCTCGGTCAGCCCCAGTGCAATCTGTTGGGCATCTCCTGCTACCCTCACCTGAGCATTGACTGAGCAATTGTATGGCTATAGGTCTATTTTGCTTCTAACCCCTCACCAGACCACTATGCCCCCACTGGGGCCCACACTCGCAGGCTGCTCTGTTCATTGCCCTTCTCACACAGGGCCTGACTCGGGCTCCCAGGCTATCCTCTGCCACCTGGGTATGGCCCCAGGTCCCTCCTCTGGCCTGAGCTCTGCCGCAGGACTCCTTAAGTGAGCCCTGGGATCCCCCTGCTCGCTAGAACACCACTGGGGATAGGTGGCTGGGGTTATAAGGTGTCCCAACCCACCTTTCACTGGGGAGGTAACTGGCCTGGCATTTCCTGGGGGCTCCAATTCCACTAGAAGCCCAACCAGACCGCCCTTCCCCAGCAGAGTGCAGTTTTACATCTTCCCCAGGACAAGGGGTCACCTCCTCCCCATAGCCTGTGCCCTTACCTCCTGACTCTAGCTGGAGCAGCCCCTCAGCCTGATGGTTCCTCCTTCCTTTCTACAGCAAACTGCAGCCCAGCTTATATCCCTGGGCCAAAATGGCTGCCCTCGTCAGGCACCTGGCTGCTGCCTGTTTGCTGCTCTTAAAGTAGCAGGCACCAAAGGTGCCCTGCCACAATCAGTTTTAATATTTTTAGGTATGCAATTATTTTTTTGTTACTGTGTGGCAGTACAGTATTTCCAGATGCATGTGAACAGTGAAGTGAGAAAAGTAATCTGACATTCAGAACTCATCAGTGGGGCAATATATTATCTTTTTTGATAATTGTGTTTTCTGTTCTTATATTCCTCTTCCTCTCCATATTTCTGTCTCTTGTCCTCCTTCCCTTTCTGTATTTCTTCCTTCCCTTGTTCATCAACCTATCTGCTTAAATGCAGAGTTAATGTAAGCATATAAAATGCCATCTTGGGTTTTATAGTTTTTATTTCAAGAAGGATGAAACTTCACTCATCTTAGAGTCACAGTTTCAGCCTCTCTCTTGGAAGTCTTAATGATCCTGCACCATTTTATATTTGATTCATATTGGGAAATTTATCTTTTCAAGTACAAAGGTTAGAAACTTGACTTTTTTTAAAGCATCTGCAAAATTGTATTTGGTCATGCACACCACTTTTGTAGGTGGATAATTTAGCTTTCCTTATTAGTTCATACAAGTTCTCACTGTTTTAGGTTCAACTGCAATTTCAGTAACAACTTCTTTGCACCATCTTCTAGAACATAAGGGAAGAAATGAAATATGGGTAACTTTCTTTTAAAAACATCTACTCCAATGTTTTAAATGTTTCTGAGCACCTAGGAATTGAACTGGGATTGAAAGACAAGGAGTTAGGATCTTAAATTGCTTCTGAAAATGAAACATTGGGTGCATCTACATGTTGCCCCATGGTGATGTTGTTATTGTGTCATGTGCATGGTGCACTTAGTTTTTGCTGCTACTTCATCATCAGTTGGGTGCAGTAGGAGGGAGAGGAGGCTGACTGGGCACATGTGCGGGCTCTCAGCACATGTGTGCCCCCTGCAACATACCTGAGGCAGCAGAGGCTGAGAAGCAACAGCGGGGGCAGCAGCAGCTGACCCCCTGAAGGTAAGTGGGGCAGGAGCCGGTGCAGCTGCAGAGGATCCAGAGGGGAAGCCCCTGGATTCCTCTTCGCTGAGCCGGGCATGGAGCAGTGTGCAAACAGAGCGCGCAAACAGGCACGCTCTGTAAGGGTGCTCCTGCATTTACGCAAGGTGGGCACACAAAGAATAAGCGACAAGAAGGAACACCTAGCAAGAGCAATGATTACTTGAAGCTCAGCAGCTAAGGTAAGAGCAGCTAAGGTAAGCGCACGGGATGCAGCTGCAGCTCAGATGGTGCTGCCCACCTGTGGTTCCTCTGAGGTGTCCACTCAGATGGACCCCTGCACCCCTGTCTGCAGGGGTGGCCTGGCAGTGACCCTGCCATCGGGGGAGGGGGGGAGCCCCCTTACCTGTCCCTCATGTGCCTACATTTGAGCCTTGGAGGAGCAGGTGAGGGAACTCCAGGTGGCAGTGAGCAGGCTAAGGGGGATCAGGGATGATGAGGCTGTGATTGATGGGTATTTCCATTCCTTACAGCTCCAGATGCCCACGGGTGAAACTCCATGCGAGGAGTCTGCAGCTGGGGAGTGGAGGACAGTCACCTCTGGATCCAGGTGGAGGGGCCTGGTGTTTGCTTCCCCATTGCATGTGGGGAAAGGATACGGGGCCCTGACAACCATGGAGGAGACAGAGAAGGAGCATTTTCCTGCAGATGAGGTGATCCCTGTAGCCCCTACTGGGCAGGCTGGGGGATCACTGCCCAGGCAGAAAAAGAAACACCGAGTGATTGTGGTGGGCAACTCGATCCTGAGAGGCATGGAGAGGCCGATCTGTCGACCGGATCCTATGGTGAGAGAAGTCTCCTGCATGTCTGGAGCTAAGATCAGGGACATCACTGAGGCGATTCCTGCTCTTATTAAGCCCTCTGACGACTACCCCATGGTCCTCGTCCACGTGGGAACCAACGATGCAGCTAGGACCAGCCCTGACCACATCATGAAGGACTTCCATGAACTGGGAGACAGCCTCAGGAAGACTGGAGCACAGGTTGTATTTTCTTCCATCCTTCCACTTGGCAGCAGCCAGAGACGCCAGGGTGCCCGCATCAAGGAAGTCAACCGGTGGCTCCAGAGTTGGTGTCTTCAGGAGAGCTTTGGATTCTACAGCCATGACCAGCACTTCCAGGGAGGAGGCTTCCTGGGAGATGATGATCTTCATCTCTCTCCCAGAGGTAAGTATCTCCTCCAAAAAGCTTTAAACTAGGCTCAATGGGGGTCGGGGAACCGGTGGTCAAAGAGAGCCCAGGGTTGGTAAACCACAAACAAGACACCAGATCGCACCAGGTAAATATTAAGGGGTTGGTAAGCCATAAACAAGGCACCAGACCACACCAGATAAGTAATAAAGGGAATACATGCCATCAAGGCACAGGGGCACCAAGAGCCCCCTTTGGAGGACTAAAATGTCTTTATACAAATGCCAGAAGTATGGGGAACAAGCAAGAGGAGCTCACATTCTTGCTTGCTAGCACCCAGTGTGACCTAGTCAGACTAACCAAAACATGGTGGGATTCTACACATGGCTGGGCGGTAGGCATTGAGGAGGTATAGGTTGTATAGGCGTGACAGTGGGGAAAAAAGGTGGTGGGGTAGCACTCTATGTTAAGGAGCAGTATACGTCTTCCACCATTAAGGTGGGGGTTGAGGAGGGGAACACCGAGGCATTGTGGGTTAGGATCAAGGGGGGACCAGGCGAAAAGGACTTGATTGTGGGGGTCTACTACAGGCCTCCTCATCAGGATCAAGAGCTAGACGATGTATTCTCTGGGCAGCTAGCAGACGCCACACAGGTGAGGGAGGCAGTGGTCATGGGAGATCTAAACTACCCAGATATCTGCTGGGAGGAGCAGACAGCCAAAACAAGCTGCTCGTGGAGGTTCTTACACTGTGTGCAGGACCTCCACCTAACCCAGGTGGTGTCTAGTCCCACCAGAGGTAGCGCCTTGCTTGACCTGGTCTTAGCAACAGGGGATGATCTCGTGGGGACCATGCGAGTTCATGGTAGCCTGGGAGATAGTGACCATCACTTGGTCGAGTTCACTATCCAGCAAAGGGTGGGTAAAGTAACTAGTGGGGCTAAGGTGGTGGACTTCAGAAGGGCCAACTTTAGTAAGCTTAGAAGGCTAGTTAGTGAGGAGATGCAACTCAAAAACATAGAGCAAATGAGGGTCCAGGAGGGTTGGAGGTATCTCAAGGGGGTGATCCTTGGGGCCCAAAAGGAGTCTATCCCATTACATAGGAAGGGAGGTAAGGGGGCAAAAAAGCCCTGTTGGCTGAACAGGAAACTCCAGGAGAGTATGGGGGCAACGAAAGAAATGTATAGGCAATGGAAGCAGGGAGTAGCCACCAAGGAGGAATATATCTCCCTGGTGCACTATTGCAGGGAATCAGACAGGCCAAGGCGGGGCTTGAGCTCAGGCTGTCTTCAACAACCAAGGACAATAAAAAGTCCTTCTTCAGGTATATAGCAGGTAAAAGGAAAGCTCAGAGCAACATAGGTCTCCTGCAAGACAAATCAGGGCAGTTGGTGGTTGACGTGGGGGGAAAAGCAGAGCTCTTCAATGAGTTCTTCACTTCAGTATTTCTAAGTACCGACCAAGCCAATTCCCCCACCTCGATCATTGATGGATGTCCACATGGCACCAGTCCACCTACGGTTAGTTCTGAAGTAGTTAAGGAGCTCCTGGAGGAGCTGGATGGGTACAAGTCAGCAGGCCCAGATGACCTCCATCCACGGCTGCTGAAGGAATTGGCCAGTGTCATAGCTGAGCTGCTGGCACAGCTGTTTGAGTACTCAAGGTGCTCTGGCCAGGTCCCTGAGGACTGGAGAAGGGCCAATGTGGCGCCCATTTTCAAGAAAGGGAGAAGGGATGAGCCGGGTAACTTTAGACCAGTCAGTCTTACCTCTATTCCTGGGAAAATGCTAGAGAAAATAATCAAAGAGCACATTTGTGCAGGCCCAGCAGGGGAAACGATGCTGAGGGGAAACCAGCACGGGTTTGTCACAGGTAGATCCTGCCTGACAAACCTCGTAGCCTTCTATGACCAGGTCACATACTGCCTGGATGTGGGAGCTGAGGCTGATGTCATCTTCCTGGACTTTAGGAAGGCCTTCGACACAGTTTTGCACCCTATCTTCATTGGGAAGCTTGCAGACTGTGGAATGGATGCCTATGCGGTCAGGTGGGTGGCCAACTGGCTTAGGGACAGCACCCAGAGAGTGGTGGTGGATGGTTCCTTCTCAGCGTGGAAGGAGGTGGGGAGTGGGGTCCTGCAGGGTTCGGTCCTCGGACCAATATTTAATATCCTCATCAGCGATTTGGATGAGGATGTGGAGAGCACCCTCTCCAAGTTCACTGATGATACCAAGTTATGGGGCAAAGTTAGTACACCGGAGGGCAGGGAGCAGATTCAGGCTGACCTGGATAGGTTGGATCAATGGGCAGAGAGAAATAGGATACAATTTAATAAAGATAAATGTAAGGTACTCCACCTGGGAAGGAGGAACCTTCAGCACACCTATAGGTTGGGGAGTGTCCTTCTCAGCAGCTCGGAGGCAGAGAGGGATCTTGGTGTCATAGTTGACTCCAAGATGAACATGAGCCGGCAGTGTAACGAGGCCATCAACAAGGCCAATTGCACCTTGTCGTGCATTAGCAGGTGCATGACTAATAGAACAAAGGAGGTGATGCTCCCCCTCTATGCGGCACTGGTCAGGCTGCAGTTGGAGTACTGTGTCCAGTTTTGGGTGCCGCACTTCAAGAGGAACACGGGGAATCTCGAGAGGGTCCAGAGGAGGGCCACTCACATGGTTAGTGGCCTTCATAGTAGACCCTATGGGGGGAGGTTGAGAGAGCTGAATTCCTTCAGCCTTCACAAGAGACGGCTAAGGGGAGATCTTGTGGCCGCCTATAAATTTATTAGGGGAGGTCAACGGGGAATAGGGGAAGCGCTGTTTACTAAGGCGCCCCAGGGAGTGACTAGGAATAATGGGTGTAAACTAGTTGAGAGTGGATTTAGGTTAGATATTAGGAAGAAATTTTTCACAGTAAGGGTGGCCAGGATCTAGAATGGGCTTCCAAGATAGGTGGTGCTATCACCTAGCTTGGAGGTCTTCAAGAGGAGGTTAGATAGTCCCCTGGCTGGGGTCATCTGACCTCAGTCCTCTTTCCTGCCAGGGGCATGGGGTTGGACACAATGATCCATTGTGGTCCCTTCTGACTCTACAATCTATGAATCATAGCAGCGCGTTAAAATGGGGGAGCATGCTGTTACACTGAAGTAGCTGCCAGTCGTGTAGATGCACATGATTGCTATGTCACCATGGTGATGTACTATGGTGATGTAGCTTGTTGCTACTGTGAGGTAAGGTGATGTGTAGACATGCCCATTGACTCCTAATTCTAAGAATTTTATCCTATTATTTTAACATAGATTCCCATTGAGACCCTCTTACAACTTAGTTCTTTTGTGATTCACCATAATTGTTTTTATGGTCTTATAACCCTGTTTTCCCAATCAAAAAAGTGGGATGTTTCAAATATTCAGCAGCATTGTCTTGTGGTTGGATGAGATAGCTTTATGGCATTTGACAAGAGCTATGGTTGGGTGGGTCTGAATTTTAACATGGAAATGCTGTGTTAATAAAAGAAAAGAAAAGATGAGATAATGCATGAAAAGATTAAATGATGCATGATCACTCGGAGAGCTCCAAGAAGGTACACTGGCCAACTTGAACCATTTATTTTGTAAATGTATTAATTGATTCTTTTTGATATGGACAAAATTAAAAAAAAAATGAAAAAAAACCCCCTTCTAATTCTCCCCATTTTCTGAGAAAGATCATAAAAGCAATACACATGCTGACAGAGCTTCCCAGCCTTGATGCTGAAAGCTGTGATTTAAGGAAACAATCAGCATTTAGAAAGAGGAAATTAGAAAATAAAATAACTCCTGTTGTCCCATAATTTATTTTTATGATATACTACTGTAGCTCTATTATGCATGGACATGTTCTCATTTAAATTTGGGTTGTTTGACTATTGTTTATGCCTTAGCAATATGCAAGCTTTTTTGCTATAAAAAGTACCTAAATGCTTTTTGCATATTCCATAAGCACTTCCCACAGAGCTCTTAGTAATAAAACACTGATTTAAAGGTTATAGGAGTGACTATAAATCTGTGCTAATGCTGCATTCTCAGTTCTGCAAAACCATGGCCTCTAGGCAATGAATTTGTTAGTGAGAATAATGGTGTTCGGCATATTCTAGTCTCATTCAGAATTTGGAAGATGGGGTGCAATACTGATGCATGATTAATGTTACTACAGTTGAACACAGTGTTCCTTCAGAATTCTGGACCTATATTGTTAATTTTGCTGTTTTGAACATGGGATCCTGAAGAATTTCACCATTTATTTTCATATGTTCATGCAAGTACCAAAGCAGCATTTCCACCGACATGCTCTGAAGTATCCTTCTTACCCCCAGTCAGGAAACACTGCCTGATCCTGACTAATATCAGTAGAAGCTTTGGAATTGACATCAGTAGCAACAGGATCAGACTCACTAAAAAAAATAGTGATTTCTTCTGACAAGAGTGATTCTGTCTTTCTGGCCCAATTTTCTTCATTAGAAAGGAGGCTTTTAAAACCCTAGCAGCAACATGCCTTCTGTGTGAGTTGCTTGTTTTCTCTTTGGGTATTTTTTTGAGAAGAATATCTCTGAATTTCATACTTGCATTGTATAATCATTGTGTGAAATCCTGCCTTTACTGAAGTTAGTGGGAGTCCTGTTATTGACATTGGAAGGGCAAGAGTGTCCCTTTTTTTGTTTTAATAATTTTGTCTACTATCCCTTACAGGCTTGTATATGTTGTTATCCCTATTGAAGTAGCATTCACAGGTCTTCAGCGGGCATTCTTGGGGCTCCACCTCCCCTACACCCCAGCCATATGCTAGCCCTCAGGACAGCCGGATGATGGGTTGCCAGCCTGCCCCTTGATGTTGACGCCTGTTCTCTTTTCCCCACTCCCATCTCTCGGTGCCCCTTCACCCTGGATGACTACAGGGCGTGGGACTGTCCTCATCACTGTCTGCTCTCCCTCTGAGGAGTAGTGGTCTGCTCCACTGCCTCAGCTCTCCCTCTTGACCCCGGGGTCACTTGAAGACTCCTTCTCCGGTCCATGCTCCATGCACCCTTTGAAATAACAATAAAGAAAAAAGAGAAGAAAGGAATAGTTGGGGTATGGGGCCTCGGCCTACCCCACTCACGGATCCAGCGTCTGTGATCCTCATGACCCTTCGATGCCATTCTCCTTGGTTTGGCTGCCCTGCCAAGCCAGGTGGATACTACTTTTAATGGAGCCGGGACCCCTCCTATGGGTCCCTGTCTGGCCCCCTGCTGAGCTGCCGACACTGCTGATGTGCAGCCTGCGGAGCAGCTTTGCCTTCTGGCTCCGGTGTTGCTGCCCCCACTTCCATTTCTCTGCCACCAGCTTTTAAATCAGCCAGGCAGCAATTTTTGATGACGTGTTCTGGCAATTCCCAGCTGGCAATAAAAGAGGCTGATGAACCGCGCTGGTGGTCTGTGTCAGCACGGCTATATTTCTCCTAAAAACAGTAAGTATGCCTCTTTTCAGGGATTTTCATTTCTTTCCTTGGGTGGGTCAGCCCTGCCTTGGGTCCCACCATGGGAAGGTGCTCCAGGGCCTCTGCTTATGTCCACCTGGGACAACTTTAATCAAGAATAGTATTTATCATTCTGTAGCATCGTAAAAACTGAGGGTACTCCTGCAAAAATCTATGGATGTACATATGTAGGAACACCCCTTGACATCTCTTAGAATGGGTAATATGGAAACCAGAGGGGTGGGGGAAGCAGCAATGTGAACAGAGTAGGGAAAATCTTAAGGTAAGAGGTAAGACTAAGAAATGGAAGTATAGATGACTTGGGATATTTTTGGGAGTGAAGGATTGGGAAGCTTTACTGATATAACAAGGTGGAATAACATGATATTGAAGGAATTGATTGTTAGGAAGTGATCAAAATGAGGTACTACTTATTCATCAACTGTGCAAATTGGGATATCATCATTTGCATAACATCCCCAGCTATCCAGAGTCACAGAGTGTCTATACTTCAGCTACCATGCTGTGTATCATAGAAATAGAAATGATCATATCATAGAAATTAAGGGCTAAAAGAGATCTTGAAAATCCATAATGTTCAATCTCCCTGCTTTGAGCAGGAATACTGCTGAGAACAAATGATCCCAGCAAGGTGTCTGTCCAGTTTCCTCATGAAGGATTCCAAGGTTGGGGACTGCACCACTTCTTTGCGAAGTCTATTCCATATTCTTGTCACCCTTACTGTTAAGTTTGTCCTTACATCCAACCTGAAACCATCCTCTAACAGTTTATGGGCATTGCTCCTTGTCCTCCCCTCGGGTGCCCTAGTGAACAGTTTTTTTTCTCCCAGCTCCTAATATTCACCCCTTATGTACTTATAGATGGCCACCAAATCCCCCCTCAGTCTTTTTTTCCCCAGGATAAACCATCCCAGATCCCTTAGTCTTTCCTTATAAGGTTTGTCCTCCAGGCCCTTAATCATTCTTGTGGCCCTTCTCTGGACCTCTTCAAGGTTCTCCACATGTTTTTCAAGTGCAGTGCCCAGAACTGGACACACTGCTTCAGCTGGGGTCTCACCAGTACTGAGTAGAGAGGAAGTATCACTTCCTTAGCCAGAGCCATCCCTAGGAGGATGGGGGGGGGGGCATGCTCTGGGCCCCCTCAGACAGTGCTGTACAGGCTCTGCGGACAGCACCTTTGGCACATGCTGAGGGTGCCACCACTCTGTGCAGCTGTCTCTGGCTTCGTGCTCTGGCTGCTTGCCACCCCCACACCCTGCACAGGCCCTGCACAGACTGATATGCCCCAGGCCCTACACACCCCTAGGGTCAGCTCTGTCATTATCCCTGCTCACGACACATTGGCTAATGCATCCCAGTATGCTATTAGCTCTGACTACAGTGTCACGCTGACGGTTCATGCTCATCCTGTGATCAACCATAACCCCAAGATCCCTTTCAGCCAGCATGCTGGCCAGGACATCTCCTCCTAACCTGTATTCATGTCATTGGTTACTTCTCCCCATATGATACACTCTGCATATTGAATTACATCCAGTTCCTCTCCACCCACCTTTTCATCTTGTCCAGGTCTGCTTGGATCCTCAACCTGTCCCCAAGTGTGACTGCTTTTCCCCATAACTTAGTCTGAAAACTTATCTAGCATGCTTTCCACATCCTCATCTAAATTGTTGATAAAGATGTTGAACAGTACAGGGCCAAGAACTGAATCCTGTGAGACACCACTGGCCCCACCCTATGCCAAAAAAATACAGATCATCCACTAACACTCTCTGGGTTTGATCCCTTAGCCAGGTTCCATCCCACCTGACCATGGGCTCTGCCAGCCCATAATCCCCCAGTTTTTTTTATAAGAGCATCATGGGAGACCATATCAAAGGCCTTTTTAAAATCCAAGTATATAACATGAACTGCATCTCCTACATCCAAGTGGTTCGTTACTTGATCATAGAAGAAGACACGATTGGTCAGACATGACCTACTCACAATGTAATCATGCTGGCTATCCTTCAGCATCACGCTTTCTGCCAGTCTCTCACAAATGGACTTGATAATTTTTTCCAAAATGTTACCTGGTAGTGAGCTCAAACTGACTGGCCTCTAATTTTTTGGATCCTCCCTCTTTTCCTTCTTAAAGATTGCCACCACATTGGCCCTTTTCCAGTCATCTGGGACCTCTCCCAAGCACCAGGAATCTTTAGGTACCTACGCCAATGGTCCTGTAACGACTCCTGCCAATTCCTTCAGGACTCTTGGGTGTAGTCTATCTGGTCCTGCTGACTTGAAGACTTTCAGCCACTCTAAGTGCTCCCTCACCAGTTCAACACTGACCATTGGTTAGCAATTGTCCCCCCTCCGCCTCCCCCACCCCCATGCAACTGTCCAGTATCCAACCAGGCGGTCGACCACCATTTGTATGCAGGAACACTAACACAAAGTATTCATTAAAGAGTTCAGCTTTCTCCTGACTGTCTGTTATCAGCTGTCCCATTCCATTCTGCAAGGGCCCTACATTTCCCTTGTCTTCCTTCTGCTCCCTATATACCTAAAGACGGACTTCTTATTGTCCTTGATTTCAGTCACCAACCTGATCTTGGTCACCGCCCTTGCCTTCCTTATTCTCTTCCTACAAATATGGGCTACATTTGTGTATTCCTCCATGGTGACTATCTCTTGTTTCCATTGTCTTAAGCCTCCTTTTTCTTTTTTAAGCAGTCCTTGATTCCTTTGGTAAGCCAAAAGGGCTTCCCACCCCACCTTACCACCTTTTCCTCATACAGGAATGGACCTTTTCTGCACTCTGAGGATCGTTCCTTTGAGGAGCGACCACCCTTCCTGAACTTCCTTCCTTCCAGTCCTCCTTCCCATAGGGTGTCTCCCACTATTTTCCTAAGCTAATTGAAGTCAGCCTTCCTGAAGTCAAACACCTATGCCCTACTGGCTGACTTTCCTGCCCTATAATGGATAGTGAATTCCACCATGATTACCATCTACCAGATTACACTTAATCCTGAGATCTCCCACCAGGTTGTCCCCTTTGGCTAAAACCAAATCCATCAAAGTTTCCCCACAGTCAGCCCGTTCACCTTTTGTACTAAATAAAGTTCTTTCACGCAGGTCAAAGGCCTACATGATCAGGCTGAGTGCTCCTCCCAGCAGCTGTCTGGGTAATTGAGATCATCCATGACAACCATGTCCCTTGAATGTGCAGCCTCCATCAGTTCTATGGAAAATTCCAGATCCAGTTCCTCCTCCTGGTGTGGCAGTCTTCAGTAGATGTCTACCATCAAGTCCTCTTTTCCTCATCCCCCTGTATCTTGACCCACAGGGTCTTGATTTGCCCTTGTCTTGAACCAATTTGGGCCTCCAAGGAGGCATACCACTCCTTTACATAGACAGCTACATCCCCTCCCTTCTTCCCTACCCAGTTCCTTCTATGCAGCCTGTAGCTCTCTGTGCATACAGCCCAGTCTTGCATGGCATCCCACTAGGTCTCTGTTATTTTGATGAGATCATACTCCCTATTTGCTAGCAGGAGTGCCAGTTCCTCCTGCTTATTCCTGATACTCCTAGCAATTGTGTATAGATACTTAAGTCCCCCAGTTCCCCACTGCCCTGACACCATTCCACCATTCTTGACACCTCACTGACTGTCCTCTCTACATCCTTCATGCTTAGCTGTCCCCTGGCTTGCATTCCCATCTGCACACCCATCCCCTAATGCACCTAGTTTAAAGCCCTCTGCAGCAAGTCAGCCATACAGGAAGAAAACAGGTTCTTCCGCCTTGGTGTGAGGTGGATGCCAGCTCTTCTCAACAAGCCTCTACCCTGGAACAGCATTCCATGATCATAAAATCTGAAACTCTCACTGTAGCACCATCTTCTGAACCTCCAGTTGACCTCCTCAATACAACAGTCTCTCCAGGGACCCTGACCCCTGACTGGAAGGATGGAAGAGAAAACCACCTGTGCCCCCAACCCCTTGAGTCCAGCCCCCAGAGCCCTGTAGTCACTCATGACCCACTCAGGTTTGTTCCTGTGTTATTCGTGCCCACATGGATGAGCGCCATGGGATAGTGGTCAGAGGGCCGGATGAGTTTTGTAATCCTCTCTGTCACATCCCAGATATGGCCCCTTGGAAGGTAGCAGACCTCCTGTGCAAAAAGATCCGGCCAACAGATAGCACCCTCCAGTCCTGTCAGGGGTGAGGCACCCAGTACTACCACCTTACATTTCCTCTTCTGGACAAGAGCTTGCCTCATTTCCTCCCCTGGAGGAAGTGACTTTGGTCCTTCTTCCACCAATGGTGCAAGGGTCTCGTATCTGTTGCACAGCTGAAGCAGAAAAGTTTCCCTTGTAACACATGGCCTGGAGCCTGAAGTGACCACCTTCCACTCAGTTCCATTCAGGTCCTCCTGCTCCAACTTCTTGTCCTCATTCTTCAGTTGCAAAGCCTGGCTGTTCAACTTGTCTATGTCCTGCTCAACAGCCTAATTCTGCACAGCCTACTCACCTCTGCTTGGGCTCCTTACCTGGCTCTCTAGAGACTCTGCTAGAGCACCCTGCCCCCCCCCATGTGGTTATCCCTGTGTCTGCTCCCAGCCACTGGGGGCCATGCTAGGCACCCTCTGAAGCCCAAGATCTGGGTTGAAACCTCCACCACTGAGAGCCACTGTGCATAGTATAGATTTACATTAGCCAACGTTGCTATTGTTAGCAGTCTAGCCATGGAAGCATAGAGCCCAACACAGGCTACCCTGAAACTTAATATGTAGGTAAGTGACAGGATTTATTTGAGTGTCAATTGGCACTGTAACTGTAAACTGGATTGAACAAATACTTAATTATGTAATTATATCAACAGAAGCCTTTAGTATCTTAAATAACTGCAGCTTCCAGTGTAAAAATGGCATCTTCAAATAATCAAGGTAGGAAGCCACTACTTTCCATGGAAGAGGAGCAAAACAGTGACTGAGTTGGCCATATACGAACCTCAGATCCCTATGATGCAGCCTTTAGCTGCTCTTAAGTATTATATGGAGTAGTGGCATGTGATATGTAAATAAGGTACTTCATATCAATCAGAAGACCACATAAGATCAGACAGAAATAGGACATGGGAGTGTGTATACCAAGTCTCTACATTAAATACAAAAGTGACTAGTGTCCTCCTTCAGTGTATGTGATTCTGGTGAGGGATCCCATAGTAGATGTTGCTTTCTGGTAAGCCAAAACTCAGCTGTGCTAGAACAAATATACTCTACCTAAAAAGCTTAAAATCTAATATTATACAAAATGGGAAGAAAACAAACAAATATTGGTGCTTGGGTGGTTAGTAGGTAGACAACATTTTCATTATATTGTTGGGTAGAGATGTGTTGAATGTCTTGACATTACTGATTTTAGCATGTCTCTCTGCTAGAATTTCATGAATGCTATTAAACATAAAAGTACAATTTATCTGCAATGATTCTAAAGATAAAGGGAAAGTATGACAAGATTTGTGGCAAAAATATGTGCCTGTAGTCACCATCCTACCTAATAAAAACTATTACTACTACTTGGAAAATATGTTCACAAAACCTGTAATTACTGAACAAAGAAACTGACAATTTTTTCAGCCACGAGGGCTTGATCAACCACAAAGAGTCTATAAAGAGGAGGCGGCTGTGTGATCCAATTGCTTGAGCAAAGGCACAGTGATCTTGATTCTGATTTTATCAGAACCCCTGACAACTGTGTAAGCTTGAGAAAGGAACTTGACTGCTGTGCTTCTCTGTCATTGTGGGAAAATTAAAATAAAATGTGGCTTCAATAATGAGAAGGCATGAAGAAGATAGTGTAGCTTCTTTGTGAAATTCTTTTTGAAAAAGAAATCAGGCATGATAGCTTGGGGGAATCACCATGGGCACTGCATTCTATGTTAATTTTTGTTTCTTCCAAATTCTTGCTTTTGGATTGAGATGGAGAATATATTTAGAAATGTCAACAGTTCTCAATGTATATCCTCAGTTTTATTCACAACATCCCACCTCTACTGCTTCAATAAATAACAATAATTAAAGCATTTTTCAAATAGTGATTTAAATGTAATTTTATTTACTATAGTTACTCATATCAAGATGGGGTTGCCCCCCATTTGACATGGGAAGGAAAAAAACCTGGTCTTAGATACAAGTATAAGTGGAGGGGTGGGAAGGTAGCAGCTTGGCCTCTTATATTTATAAATGTTCTGAGAGGAGGTAGCAGTGATGAAGGGCCACATTTTCAAAGGCCCTTGTCCTAAAATTCAGTCTTTCTTGGTAGATCCGATTGTTGGGTTGAGATCTTGTTTTGCTTATCTTGTCTTGTTTTCTCACATACAAAGCCTGCTTCTGCACTCCTTCAGGCCATTCTCTTATTGACTTCAGTTTGCATTTTGCTCCTTTTGAGCACAAGATCTGGTTCATAGTTTGTGATTGTTGATAAGAAACAAAGCAGTGTTCTTTAAGAAGTCTATAAGCAGAGACAGATGAATGGTGGAATATATCTCCAACAGCAAAGAATAATATTTATTTCTGTAGAGCTTGTAGGGATTTTGAACATAATCTTTCCAAGCCAGTTATGTAACTCAGTGCAAGACATGCAATCTGTACAGATGAAATATGACATCTTAGGCTGGCTGAATTGCATGTAGGCATTACCATTTTAAGCTAAACAACTGTCTTGATTATAAAGTCAATAGCCAAGTAAAAACAAATTTTAATGGAAATAACAACAACTGTGTCCATATATCACACACAATCCACAACTTCAGTAATGAATGCGTGTGTTTTTAAAATCCAGTCTTGAGACAGGTTTGTTAACTTTTAGTTTCTGAATATTATACACTTGCAAGATTTTTACAGGTTTGTCAGTTTCTCTACATTATTTTCAAATTGATTTCTAAAAGGCTTTTTAAAATTAAACTGAAAAAGCAATATGGTTCTTTCATGATATGGCATATAATAAAATCTTACAGAAAGATGGTTTTTTTGTTTTCCTAAGCTTATATCTAAACCTTATTTGAAGCAAAACTATTTAGGTTGTTTTTATCTAATGCCTACATTTTCATGTCTGTTCTCTCTTTGCTGCAGGAAAAAGAAATATTAAAATTAAGTCTTAATTTTTTAACCCAAAACTTTGCAGTAGTAATTTTATTTTTAGAATCTAATCCTTCCTTTTTTGGAAATGGCAGTGATAATATCTTGGCTGCTAAAAAATGGTATTCTTCTGGAAGATGAGAGAGGTATGTTTGAACTCCTGTAGGCCTAGAGTGACCTAGAATACAGATCCCTACTTTCTAGTTAGGTAATTTAATTACTAAGTGGTGCTCAAGTTACAAAGCATCTATGGTGGAAATCCCATGAGGAAGAAAACTAGCTGATCAAGTAAGGAATCCTCAACATTTACAAAACTATTAAATGGTTCAGATATCAAGGACAGGTACTTGACTTCCTGGCAAGTTTGGATTTATAATTTATAATTCAGGTAACAAGAGATACTGGGCAGGTCTACATGAGACACTTACTGCTCAGTAGCCTAATAACACTGTGCAGTAGTGTGCTGGTCAAAAACTGTGCTAATATGCTACCGCACAGTGTTGTTAGGCTACTGCACAGTAAGCTTCATAAAAAAACTGCACTAGTGCTACTGCACAGTAATTGCTGTTACTGCATATTTAGTTAGTACTTACTTAGGCAAGTACTAAACTAAATGCACAGTAACTACCATGGATTAATGACCATGTAGATGCGGCCTCTGAGGAGGAAACAGTATTTGGCCTGAGAAGCCTACATTAGAGGGCTTCTGTATTTTTTTTTCTTTTTTTTTTCAATTTCGAAAAACTTTTATTTAAATAAATTACTTTGAGAACAGAAGCTGTCAGTTTGGGTTAAAATGCCTCAAGTAGGAGAAATACTGAAATCAAACAAGTGTTGACAGGTGTTAAATATCCAGTCAGGCTCTTTTTTCCCTGTCTTAGATGCTTTTTTCAATATAATCTGGAACTGATTAATTTTGTTTACTGAGAAATAAAAAAAAAAAAAAGTCTGGTTGCTGTGTTGAATACAATAATCCCTGAATTTGGGGTAGGCGATGCATTCATTCTTTGCTTTGTACAAATGCTGCATGATAGAAAGAAGTAACACAAAATGTTAAATGCCTAGCCTGTGTACTTCGTACAGTGCCAATTAGAAACCTGAATTGACCAGAGAGCTATCCATCTTAATTATGAAAGAATATTTCTCTTGATATCTTGATGTCCTCATAACTGCATGTTTCTTTGCAGGGCCTGTTTTGGAACTGATACCCATTGACATTTTCTAACAGCTCAATGGTTTGTTATTGTTCTATTGCAATTGCATTTTAATTTCTCAACAGCCAACATTTTCCTTTGCTGTTCAAGGACAAGGGATCCTGAAAAGAGTGATTTGTGTGGTAGTTGAGATTATTACTCTACTTTGAAACCTGGAATTACATTTTAGGAAGGGAAGTTGGACCTAATTAAAGTTTCTCATAAAAGAAAAAAGGATTTTAAAATGCAGTGCTTCAAACTTTCGTTCCATAATTAAGCACGGTAGTATATTTGGGAAATTATTCCACTTCACAAACACATATGGTAACTGCTGGTAGAACAGAATACTGAAATCATAATTACAGATGATAAGTATGGGATTATTTTGCATCTCTTAAGTGTGAGAGTGGAAACCTTGATGCAGGCTTTAGTCTTCTCCTCACTACTGAAATTTCTACAACATATTTCTGTATTGCATCCACAATCCTACTTTAGGACAATCAAACATGAGTTAAATACCTCTCCTAATTTTTGAAGTTTAATTTGAATGCAAGCTGCTCCACCACAATACAAGTTCAGTCCAGCACTTCTGTTCTGTGTGGGCTTCCCAGCCCTCTCTCCCTGCCATAGTTGCAGACTGTCTCAGCCATATGGGAAGGTGGAGGCAGGCAGTGGAAGTTGGAGGATAGAGAGGGAAACCTGTGATAGCAGCAGCAGGAAAGTGATAGGAGGAGTGGTGCTCAGACTTAGAGCCTGGGGGCTGCAGGTTAAACCCTAAGGGCGTGTCCACACATGCAAGCACATGTGCTTGCAGCAGCTCAAATAGAAGCAGTGCGAATTTGAGCCAGGGCTTTTTGCTTCAGCGCATGTGCTCGGACATGCACATTGTTGTGGAACACATTGTGCCACTTGGGGCAAAATACCCCTGCCTGGCTCCTCCTGGATCTTCAGCTAGGGGGAGCTAGAGCCAGGGCCAGCACCTGTGCTGTCGCCAGCAGTATAAAAAGCTGCCCTGTCCTGGCCTCAGGATTATAAAAAGTTGCCCTGGCAAGCAAGGTTCCCCCTAAGGTGGGTGCGTGCACGGCCGTGCACAAGTAAAAGTGTGGCTCAGCGCAGCCTTTTCAAGGCCGTGCACTAGGAGAGTCTGAGGCGGGAGCCTGGCATAGTCTCCCCCAGCTCTGGGGAAGTGCTCTGGTCCCCGCATCAGGGCTGGGGAGCGGAGCACTTCCCCGGAGCCAGTGGAGCCCGTGCCAGCCCCACGCCCCAGCCTCCATCCCTGCCTTGCCTCACCTCGGGGAGGGAGCCACTGCCTGCCCTAGTGGGGATCTGCTGACTCCGGGACACTGCTTTGCTCCCCTGCATCACCTTGGGGAGTGAAGAGGCATGTGGCATCAGGGCCAGGGAGCGGAGTAGTGCCCTGGGGCTGGCAGAGCCTCAGTGGGGCAGGCAGTGGCTCCTCCCCGAGGTGAGGTAAGGCAGGGATGGAGGCTGGGGCGGGGGGCTGACGTGGGGTCCGCCAGCTCTGGGGAAGTGCTCTGCTCCCCGGCCCTGATGTGAGGGAGTGGAGGACTTCCCCGGAGCTGGGGAGCCCGTGCCAGGCTCCGGCTCTGGGCCCTGGCCCCCAGCTCCAGCCTCCAGCCACAGGCCCCTGGCTCCAGCCCCTGGCCTCCAGTTTCCGGCCCCAGCCTTCGGCCCATGGCCCCAGCCTCTGGCCCCCAGCATCTGGCCCAGCTCCAGCCTCCAGTCCCCTTTGGTAAGTGTCCCATGCCAGACAGAGGCAGTGCACTCACAGACTGCTGCTCCTTAGAGGGAACATTGCTGGCAAGTAGCTCAGGGCTACTCTCTCTCAGGAGCTTCTGGGGCCCAGCCAATTGGTACCTGGGGACACTACCCCTTGTGCCAGCTGGACTGCTTAAGCAGCCCTGAGAGTTCCCTGCACCCTCTACCCACTGCAGCAGTCTGGCAGTGGGGGCTGCTGCCTGGCTGTGACCTGCTGTGCACCTGTCAGACTCAGATGGGGACTGCACAGCCTGTAAAGGTATCTGCCCCTCTGGCCCAGCTGCCAGTGGACTGCGGTTGCAGGGTTGGCCTTTGTGAGGCACTACTGCCATTTGTGCCCCCTGCCCAGCCATCTGGACAGCTTTCATCCAGAAGAAGTTCCAGGTGTAGTGACCTGCTTTGAATTGTCAAAGCATTTCCTCCTGGCCCCATTTGACCAGGAGGTCAGCCACAGCCAGATGAGTCCAAGGTACTAGCTCTGAGCAGGCAGGGTCCTGCCACTGGCTCCCTAGCAGAAATTCTGGTGTTCCCTATTGGAAAACTGAAAAATCCCTGATAAAAAAAAAAAAAAATCCCAAAGTCACTCTGTAAAATATCCCCAAATCCATGTTCCTCCACAAGCAAAACAAAAGACCACTATAGAGAGAGAGAGTGAGTAAGACAGAGACAGCAATCAGTTGGACAATGTTTTATTGATATACCTACAGTGTTAAAGCATGTCTCTTATCATAATAAAGTGAACTCTAAATACATGTTTCATGAATACATATTTTGCTGCCCTCCCACAGGGCAATGGCCTGAACAAGGGGTTCAGCCCCCCAACAGGGGATTCAGCCCCCATACAAGTGGTACGGCCCCTCAACGGGGGCCAAATGGCCCCTGCAGGGGCTACCTCCCCACTGCAAGGCCTACATGCCCCACCCCATCCCCCAATTGCTGCCCTACTGCCACATCCCCCACCAGCTGCTGCAGCCCCTGCAATGTCTGCCCCACCCAGCCCCAACCCCACTCCCCCAGGCTCCCAAATGGCTGCCTCACCCAGCCTCACCCTGCAACCTGGCCCCCCAGGACTCTGAGGTTACCCCTACAACCCCAGGCACTGTCACTTTAAAAAAAAACCCAGAAAAAGAATAGAAAAAATAGAAAAAAAAGCCTCTGCTTGCATTAGAAGGGGTGGGGGGGGGGCTCTAGGGTCTCCTAGCAGACCCCCCTGGACAGCACAGGACAGCGGGGGGCAGGAGAGCCTGGATTTGGGCTGCTGGGGCTGTCCGCCTTCCCTGCACTGTGTGGGCAGGGCCCCAGTCAACCACACGGCAGTTGGTAAATGCTGGGATTTTTTTTGTTTGTTTCTTTGAACTATGGAGTGGGGGGGGGCAGGGATGCGGGGCTTGGGGGGATGGAGCTGGCCAGAACAGGGCTTGAGGGGACTGGCAGGGGGAGGGGCCAGCCGCAGCAGGGGTGGGGGGCCTCAGGTGCTGGCAAGGGGAGGGGCCAGCTGTGGCAGGGGTTGGGGGCTTGGGGGGGCTGGTGGGGGGAGGGGCCAGCTGTGGCAGGGGTCAGGGGGCTTGTCAGGGGGAGGGACCAGCCATGGCAGGGATTAGGGGGCTCGGGGGCTGGTGGGGGAAGGGCCAGCCACGGCAAGGGTGGGGGGCCTAGGGGGTGCTGGCAGGGGAAGGGGCCAGCTGCAGCAGGGGTCAGGGGGCTTGGGGGGGCTGGTGGGGTTTGGGGCTGGTTGTGGCAGGGGGAGGGGCCAGCCATGATGGGGGGGAGGGGGGTTTGGGGGGCTGGCGGGGGGAGGGGCTGGATGCAGTAGGGGTTGGGGGCTTCAGGAGGGCTGGTGGGGGGGCCCAGCCAGGGCAAGGGTTGGGGGGCTGAGAGAGTGGGTGGGGCCATCAGGGGTCCCTCACCATGGTCCCCTTCCTCCTCCTCCAGCCCCCCCCCCCGATCCCTTACTCACCAGCACCGGAGCCCTGGTGCTGAAACATGTGGCCTGGCTGTTGCGTGTTTCAGCACCAGGGCGAGTGGCCAACCATAGAGAAGCTCTGGCAGGCAGAGTGTCTTCATGGAGGACCCAGCCTCTAGCTGCCTCAGGGCATGGTCTGGGACTGTGCCCTGCCCCGCTTTTTTAAACTTCATTTTTTTTAGATCCAGAGTCTAACATTTTTTCATTCCCACACATGCCTCTTGCCCTGTCTCAAAGGGGTTTGAGGTGGGGCAAGAGGCACGTGCGCACTCATCTGGATGCGCCCTAAAGGGCTATATATAGCCTACAGGTCACCAGTTGGACAGCCCTGCCCCATAGCATCAGGTTGTGAGTCCTAATCTCATTAAAATGTGTATATCTGGGAGAGATGTAAGTTTTCAAATACACCCTTTCTGCAGTGTTTCCCATTTCCTCAATGTTTTGCTCAGCAGGCTAGCTGCTGTGAACCCTATTCTGAGGTGACGAACTGTCCCACACATTGTATAGACACCTAAACTGGGTTACTTAATTCTACACTGCAGTGAGGGCTATTGCCATGACTAAATTTCTTTTTCTGGATGTGGAATTACATTTATAGCCTTCTTGTTACTTTAAATACTAATTGCCAATTCAGGAGCAAGACCTTATAAAGGGGGATAAGGCAAAACGCCGCGTTTATTGTTCAAATGAATTAGACACAGAGGTTCAGATACACTCATATAAACATGCATAAATCATCATACATATTATATCACACACGCGCGCACACACACACACACTATGCAACCATTCCATTCTGACATTATAGTTAACAGTGGCAGTTGTTCCATAATGGCACTGGGTGGCCATCCCAGGCCTTATTGAGAGAAAGAGATCGTAGAGATTGCAGCTTGAAGTGGGATGAACAGATGCACCTGTGCTCCGAGAGGACAGCAGTGGAGAGAGAGATTCACCCAACTTGACATTTTCAAAGTCTTCTTCTATAGGGATTGGCATGCTTTCGGGTTTTTCCATACTCAACTTCTGTTGTTGCAGTTGTTTCTCATTCATCCTCTTATCTCAGCCCTGGAGTGTTCTTGCTGCCCATCTGGCAGGATGTGTGCCTTTCTCTCCTCCTCGTTATCTCCTGTTGTGTCTTAAGCCTCAAAGGGATTCTTCAGCCATCCATTAATTAGTTTACTGACTTACATTTGGCACCTTGTTTACATAAACAGTTAAACCTTCTTCTCCCATCTCTATGCCATTCTCCTCACCATTCACCCTTTCACATTCACTCATTTAAAAAAGGGCATACAGAGTTCATTCACTTATGTCAAGCCGTAGAGTACAATGGTTACATTTCACTACTATTACACTGTATGTTAACATCAGCTATATTAGTTCAGTTCATGCTACATTCTTGGTCACGTGGAAGAGCAAGCAAACACAAGCCAAGTATAACCAAATCAGGATGTTGGCACTGGATTTATGACTTGGATACTTTGTTCTGGGTGGATCCAAACCTTCAGACTGACCACAATCTCTCCATTCAATAATCAGCACATTTTATTGATACACAGTGATAATAGATGAGAATAATGGAAACAATTCTATACCTACCAGCCCAAGAGCTGTTATCAGTGGGAAGTTACACCTGGCCAGTATGCCTGCTTCACCTTGAAGTTCTTTCTTGAATGTCAGATGTCAGCAGCCTGGAGGTTGGAGGCCAAGGCTTGCACCTGCCCAGTGGGGTGGGTAAGACAGGCTGGTGGTATGCCTTTTGTCCATGGTGGCCTCAGGTTTCCCTCTTTGCTCTGAAATCCCTCCTTTTGTATCCTTTTCCTCCTCTGGTGACTTAATCTCCAGACATTGTTGATTAGTCTCTCTGTATTCTGTCCATGTTCTGTCTTGTCAGCATATTCATTTGTTTCACAAACCCATCGCATGCACACATCCCAATTTCATTGATTTCTGGGCCTCCTAATTTGGCCCATCTACCAAAACCAGAAATCCCAAGGTTTGTGCAGCTGGGCACTGTGACCTCGCACCAATGCTGCAGAGTTCCTTACCTCTGGGTACACTGTTCATGTTATTGAACAGTGTGGTACATGTGTTCAATTTCCCAGTCTGTATGTATGCTAGCTTTAAACACTGTGGGCCTTGAAGGAAACTTTGTCACAAACAGGCTTTTAAAAATCAATTAACCTTTACCATTGCCCTGGACCATTGTTCTAAAACCTACTTTACCTACAAGGTAACAAGCAAACCTCGAAATACCATTTTCTAGCCATCAATTCCCTCCTTGAAGGTCTTACATATTCACGTCATAAGTGGAGCATAATCAAGGGAATTACCTGGAATGTTCAATGAGGTTTGTGGGGAGGACCTCCATCAGTCATCCCAGGAAAAGTATGATGACTCTTGTGATCAGGGGCTCCAATGGGCTGGATTTTGTAATGAACTCAACCGTTGTCTGATTATCACTCATATCCCCCCTGACTTGGTCTTTTGCCTCATCATTTCCTAAATAAGCAAACAAGTTCTAGCCAATCAGGTTTAAACAGGCCGCCCATACTAGGACTGGGGAATGTGTGGCCCGAGATGCCTGTTAAACCTTTTACTCAGCATTCCACTCAGTAATTAGCACCTTATCTTATTTCCAAGATGACTGTTTACAGCAGATAAACATCCCATGGTCAAAATCTTTGAGGACCAGCCACTTTCCTCGCAATTTTACCCTTCCTGTACAATGGGCAATGCTGTCCTTATTGTACTAGTCATTTGGTTGGTACCATCATAGCACTACCCGTGCCCCTCTGTACTGCAAAAGCCTATAGAAATACCAAGGATCAGTCCCTTCCTGTACAAACAGCATGCCTGCTTTTACTGGGATACCACCATTCTACTCTTTGTTCCGGATTGTTGCACAATTCTGGGAATTAATAAAGGTACATTACATTACCATTTCTACTATAAAAAGCCTAAATTCATATCTAGCACAAGCAAAGCAAAACAAGCAAGAGAAAACAAACAAAAGGATCACAACAAAGACAAATGGTCAATCTGACCTTCTTGCTCTTTGGCATGGCTGAACTCTTGGAGGCCATGCTCCATGTTTTTTCTTTTCAAAGTGACAGGTGCTCCAAGATGGACCCTGCCTCACACCTTCTCTCTTTGGCCTTCACCAAGGGTTTTTTTGTCAGGGTATGCTCCCCTAGTCTTTTTCTATCAAAGGGTGACCCACAAGACAGTGTGAGCTAGGGTTTTCAGGAGCCTTACATTTGCCTTTTCCTGGGGTGGCAGCATGTGGCATGTTGTAAAGACTATATCATCACAAAGTATTTTCTCCACATTAACCAATCCCAGAAGGTTGTAGTTTTCACTTACCCAGGACCAATCTCCTGGCTTTCCTTCCCTGGTCATCTTCACACCTCATGGACACAGTCTCTCACTTTTGGGCTTCCTGGCCTCTCCTTAGACTAGTTGAGATCTCAGACTCTCAGCTCTGGCAGTATTAGCAATGGTCTGTTTCATCCTTTTGACCTTTCTAGGGCCCCACCTGCAGATTGCTAGATGATTTGGTATTTCAGGGGTCCTCTAGACCCCTTTGGGTTACAGGTCTCTGGACCCCTTTGAGCTCCACCTGTGTTCCCCAGACTGGGTCCTGGCCTCATTTTTGGGCCAATGAGACCTGGCATTTGGTTCTGCTAACACTTTCCTCTTCTGGACTGCAGACCTCTGGGCTCTCTAGCCCCACTGATACTTGTCCCCACTTGGGCTGTCAGACCTCTCATCAGAGCTCTCTCTTGGCTCCACTCTGAGCCTCTGGACTCATCTGGTCCCATTTTTTTTCTGGCCCCTCCTGGGCTACAAGTCCCTGACTCTGCTGCGCACCCCTTCCGTACTGTGAGTCCTTGGCTTCCACGCTTTCTTGACCTTTGGCTGGGCCCTGCAATATGCCTCCCACTCACTCCCTCTGGCCTCTGTGGGTCTGTCCTCTCAGGCTCTTCCATAGATCTCTCAATCTTAATCTCTCTCTCTCTCTCAGTTCTCTGAAGTCCCCACACTCTCTTCTGGATCTCAACATTCACTCTATGGGTTTGTTACCAAATTTGCCCATTACTTTGGGGTGTGCTCATTTATTAGGGATAGCTTCTAGGGTCTTGGTGATTCTGTCAATGTGCTGCTTGTGTTACTATACAGAGCTGTATCTCTCCCTTCTGCAAGCCCTCACCCCCAGTGGAGCTATCTCAATGGGACTGGGTTCCTCCAGTCACCAAATCAGTCATACACACAAACGCACACAAATTAACGTGACATGCCTGACCTGGCCAGGCTGATCAGCATGGACAGGCTGACACCCTCATATGCCAAGAATCAGTTCATAACAGCAACAATAAAATGCAGTCAGACACAAGCACACAGGTGAACAGAATCCCTCTGAATCGGACTGGGTGTCCAGCTGACACCCTCATGGGCCAGCATTCAGTTCATAAGGGCACGTCTGAATCAAACTGGGTCAATCAGCCTGTACAAGCTGATCCCCTTATGTGTTTCAAACTCAGCACGTCCCAATCTTTGGCCTCTTGATGAGCAGACCCCACAATATTTTTGGGCTTCACAGGGATCTTTAGCTTAGGTAAAAGAAGCGTTGCTGCAGAGCACGGGAGGAAAGAGAAGCGGAGAAGGAAAAATATACCCAATTACTACCAGTTTGACTATAAAAGTTATTTATTGCTAAGCATATGAAATATATAATCGTACTAGTAGTAATAGACATGCAAAAGAAAAACAAACACCAACAATGAAAATACTACCCTGGTTTCACTAAGTATTTGGGGAACCTTAGCTCAAGCTTAACTAATACAGTTCAGGTTCAGAAGTTTATGCCTAGAGAGGACAGAGAGAGAGAGAGAGAGAGAGAGAGAGAGAGAGCGAGCACTGGGATCTCACCTAGTCCAAGGTACTCAGGCTGCAAAGCTGACAGGCACAGTCCGTAGCACAATCCTTGAAGAGAGAGACGATCTGTTCTTCCAGCATCCAAAGAACGACAGGGGATGGTGTCAGCACAGGAGTTTTCTTCTTCTTCTTCTTTCCTTTTCCTCTCCTTCTCCTTTCCTCCTGCTTCTTCTTGAAGCGCACACACTTTTTACAGATTTTTATACCCTCAGTTCAGCTGCTTCGAAGTACCCTCAGTAGTGTAAATCATTGTCTTTTCTATTGACAGGGGGTTATCTGGTTTGGAACATCTCAAGAAACTGATTGATAATCAGGAAACACTTAAGATTAGGGAGTAACCAAATACTTGGGAGCCAGCTATGATTCCTATGGATGGCAGATATCCTGATGGGATATCTCATGGTTTCTTCAGAAACAATATATAGCTTGCAGCATCAGGATTTTGGATTTTTACTTGTTGTGCACAAGCCTCAGCTTAGCATGACTTTTCCAGATTTTCCTATAGTCTTTTAACAGACTTAAAGCAATTATTGGGGTGTTCATAACCTTTTGTGGAGAGGACTCCCACCAGTCATCTCGGGAAAGGTATGACAACACCTGGGATTAGGGTTCCAACGGGCTGGACGTTGTGATGAACCCTTAACCATTGTTCAAATGTTGCCCTGTAACAGGCATCGTTTCCAAGCCGAGCCAAGCTGCGGCCCGCTCACCTGTTCCTGCGGCAACCGCCCTCCTTCTCTCCTGCCACGTCTTGATGTTAATTAATTAATTAGCGGGAGGCTGCCATTGTACTGTCCTGATGCCAGGGGGCGGTATCTGCGGCCCCTTCCTCCCCAATACCGCAGTCCCAGCCTCGCGGTTGTAATTGCTGTTATCTCTATTCTGCCCCCTTCCTGGGGATGACTGTGCCCAACTTGGGCCTCCAATGTTGTCCCCTTTCTCAGGGCTCACTGCGCCCTCACTTGGGCTCCTCAGTGTTGCCCCCTCCTTGGGACTCACTATGCCCACACTTGGGCTCAATCGCCCCTCTCTGGGGCTGGGGTCTATGCACCCCGTAAACTGCGCCCTCACTGGTGCCTGGCATGCTGTGTCCAACTTGGGCTTACAAAATGGCCCCCTTCCTGGGAGCTCACCCTGCCCACGCTGGGGCTTCAGAAATGCCCTCCCCTAGGGCTGGGGTCTATACACCCCTGTATGCTGCACCCTCCTGGGCACCGGGTCCCCACACTCTGTTGTGGGTTACCCCTGAGGATAATGCGCCCTCACTGGCGCTAGGGCCCCATCCCCTGTGGGTCCCTATGAGTAGGTTGCGCCCGCACTGGTGCCGGGGTCCTCACTTTACCGTGAGCCCCCTATGAGGCCTCCTCCAACCCCTTATAGCCTCGCCCAAACCACCGGTGCAATAAACAAAACGAAACACAAGTCCCTAGGCTGCAACATAACCATAAGCCGACTGGCTCCAACCACACTGCTCCAACATCTTGGAGCTGACTCTGAAGCAGTACCTGTGGTTGCTTCTTGCATCTCTCCCCCAGGAGCTCCTGCCTCTCTGGCTGATAGCAGGGAACTGCCAGCCTGGCCTCAGCCCTGGGCTTTATAAGGGCCAGGCCCTGCCCCCTTCTGGCCAGCTGACTCCCATTAGTTGCCCCAGCAACCCGCAGCTGTGCCCATTATGTTCTGCCAGGGCTCTCTCTCCCTGGCAGTTTTTTCCTCCTTAGGAGCAAGGCACTGAGGTGCCCTGCGACATGCCCATACCCCCTCTGACTCGGTCTCGTGCCTCAGCATTCCCTAACCTGGCAACCGAGTTTTTAGTCAATCAAGTTTAAATAGGCCTCCCATAGTGGGACCGGGGAATGTACGGCCCGAGATGCCTATTAAACCTAGAGGTGTGTGTGTGTCCGGGGGGGGGGGGGGAAGTCCTTAGGAAATCCAGATTAGAACTGGTCTGATAAATGATGAGCTGGGCATGTGAGAACATGGGTTGATTAACATTTGGAGCACAGATTCCCCATCATGCAGTGCTCCCCTGCTTCTCTGGTCCCAGAATTCACTGCAGTCTCTGCTTCAGGCTTTCTGTTCTCCATCTCTGATGTAAATGAATGGTCATCTGGTTCCATCTCGGATGTAAATGAGACCTAGTGATGTAGTCTTTTTCATGGTATATCTAGCTTTTGCAAATTATATCTAACTGAATACTTAAGGCAGCTTGCTGGTGCTGGGAGGGGTGTGGTATATGTATGTTAAGGAATGCTTGCCTGCTGGAAAAGAAATGCCACGTAGGCAAGCCCAGACAAGTACGGACATGTTCTGTGGCTAAGGTTATATCAGCATGGGCTAAGAGAAGGCAGCCAGTAGTAACGGTACAGCGTGTTAAGTGGGAGAAAGCTATATAAGGCTGAAGCAAGCCAAAGGGGGTGGTGCTTGCTTTGCGAACGATCGCCAAGCACCCCTCTCTGCGCAGACTTGAAATAATAAAGATTAAGTTGGATCCTCCACCCCTGTGTGTTTATTGGCAAAAGCGCACCGGGCACGAACTCACACAGTCCTTGGGGACAACAATTTGGCGACCCAGACGGGACCCCATTGACCGTCTTGCCCGGTCCACTTCCTCAGCTCCAGCAACGGCTGTGGACAGCGTGAGGACCAGGTGCCACCGGCTCTTTTCGTTGGAGGTCTGACCGTCTCCTGGTTGTTTGACAGAGCCGTGGAGGGGCACAACGGCGCAACGCTCGGAGGAACAACTTAATCCGACGGGACGAGGGATGTCTCAATGGACTGGTGAGTGTCTCTTTTGATTTATGGATAGGTTGGGTAAGAGAGCCAGCTTTAAAATTTCCGACCGCGTAGACGCCCTAGGAGAGTAAGATTGGGTGGCAGTCCTGTGAACTCCCTTTAATTAGTTTGGTTCTGAGGCCGAGCGGCAGTCGCCGTCCATTGTTTAATAAATGGGGAATAACCAGTCCAGGATTCTGACCTGCAGTCCCCTGGGATGCATTTTGAAAAATTGGTCAAAGTTTGGAGGTGACCCAGTGACAAAAAAGAGAATGATTCGATATTGCAATAAATGGTGGCCACAGTACAAACTCGAGGATGGTGTGATCTGGCCGGAGAATGGGTCTTTAGATTATAACACTGTTTTGCAATTGCAATTGTTTTGTCGGCACCAGGGGAAATGGGATGAAATGCTTTATGTGGATGCATATATGTCTTTGTATGGAGATAGGATTACTCAGAGGTCCTGTGGGATATCTGGGGGGAGTGGGGTAATGGCTTTGTGAAATATTGAGGCTGCGGGTTGGGAGGAGCCGGAGGAGGATACGCAGCTGCTGGTTGCTCCCACGGCTCCCCCGCTACCTTCTGTGCCCCATGCGTCACCACAGGGGGCTTCCACGGCACCCGCAATTGCTAGTCATGGATTCTCGACCAGCTCACCTAGCTCGTCGTCTACCACTACCCCCAGTAGCCCTGGGGTGCCGTCCCCGGGTTTGGCAGATGCAGGCAGGAGCGATTTGGCGGTAGGAGGGGCTATGAGCAGTGAGACATTCAGTCCAATAGCAGACCACTTAAGATTGGCCAAACCAGTAATTCAGGCTCCTTTGCATCAGGCAGTGGACCCTGAGGGTAGGTCCATTTTTGTTCACGTGCTGTTCAGCATGGCTGACCTGATCAACTGGAAACAGTCAACTGGCCCGTACCGCCAGAACCCCAAGGCAATGGTGCAGCTGTTTACCACCATTTTTCTTACCCACCAGCCAAATTGGCAGGACATTCAGGCTTTACTAGCCGCCCTTCTAACTCTGGAAGAAAGGTTGGTTTTAGAAAAGGCGCGTGCGATGGCTCAACAGCGTCACCCGAATGGCATTGTAGATGAACTCTGCCCCAAGACAAATCCAGGTTGGGACTCCAATGCCAAGGGGGAACTGCGGAGCCTGGAACTGTATCAAGAACTGGTGTTGGCAGCCCTTTGGGAGGCCATTCCTAAGCAGAAAATTTGTCTAAATTGTATGAGGTGCAGCAGGGTCCAGAGGAAGACCCGTCTAGCTTCTATGGGAGGTAGTGTGAGGCGGCGAAGCAGTGGACAGATTTTGATCCGGAATTGCCGGAAAATGCCAAGATGTTTAATATGCTGTTTATAGGACAGTCGGCCCCAGATATCCGCAAAAAGTTGCAGAAAGCAGAGGGGGCCGCCAGAATGGGTATCAGCCAAGTTATTGAGATCGCCTATAGGGTATACTTGAACAGAGATCAGGTTAAAGAGAAAAAGGAAGACAAAAGAATGAAGGCGCAGGCGTCATTATTGGCGGCAGCAATTGTAGACCAGAGGGGAAGAGGATGTGGGAGAGGAAATAGAGGAAGTAGAGGGAGGGGAGGCGCCGGTTACGCTCCGGGAGGACGTGGACAAGGCCCCAGATTGGGGGCTGACCAGTGTGCCATCTGCAAACAGATCAGGCATTGGAAGAATGAGTGGCCCCAAAGCGGGGAGAAGAAACGTGATGGAGAAGAGAGAGTAATGATGTTAGAGGATTCTGACCATGAGTGACGGGGACTGGGGGCAAACATCGAAGTGATTCCCGTCTCCCCTGATGAACCCCTGGTTAGAATGCAAGTGGGGGGAGAACTCATTGATTTTTTAGTGGACAGTGGAGCCACTCATTTAGTTGTGACAAATTTTAAAGGACCCCTGTCAAAAACCAAGATCCCCATAGTGGGAGCAACAGGTCAACGGACCCATCGTCCTTTTGTACCCCCCATGGAGTGTAAATTGGGAGGAAAGAAAGTATATCACTAGTTCCTGTATATGCCCGAGTGCCCCCTGCCCTTGTTTGGAAGGGACTTGCTGTGCAAGCTGCAGGCTCAACTAAACTTTTCAGATGAAAAGATTATCAGGAAAATACCAACAGAAGAGGCCTGGAAGGCTCAAATGTGTCTTCTGCGAGAGGTAGGGGAGGAAGGGAAAGTTCCCCCCGAAGTAGAAGACGCTGTAGTACCCTGGGTATGGGCGGGAGAACAGCCACGGAGAGCAAAGCTGGCCACCCCCATCAGAGTTGACTTGAAATCCGGGGTTAATCCACCCAGGGTACCACAGTATCGATTAAAATTGGAAGCTTGGAAAGGTTTGGAACCGCTTATAAAGTGATTCCTCGAACATGGCTTGCTCCGGGAGTGCCAATCGTCCTTTAATACCCCCATTTTGCCTGTTCAGAAGCCCCACAGTAACGAGTACCGTTTTGTGCAGGACCTGAGGGCTGTAAATAAGGCGACGGTGACCCTTCACCCGGTGGTACCTTCCTTATACCTTGCTGGCTACGTTGTCTGCAACAGACAGATGGTTCACAATCCTGGATCTGAAAGATGCCTTTTTCTGCCTCCCACTTGAAGAGAACAGCCAGGAAATCTTCGCATTTGAGTGGGAAGACCCGAATACTAGGAGAAAAACACAATTGTGCTGGACTGTCTTACCACAAGGTTTCAAAAACAGCCCCACCATCTTTAGTACAGCCTTAAGTACTGACCTCCAGAAGTGGGACAAGGGACCATCGGGGACCTTGTTACAGTACGTTGACGACTTGTTAATCGCAGCTGCCACCAAACAGGAGTGCCATCAATTGACTGTGAGCTTGCTGAACTTCCTGGGACAAGTGGGGTACCGAGTATCCTGGAAGAAGGCCCAGATAGAGCAGGAGAAGGTACGGTACCTGGGATTTGATATCTCGCAAGGCCAGAGAGCACTGGGCCCCAAGAGAAAAGAGGCTATCTGCCGAATGGCGGTTCCACGGACTAAGAGACAGTTAAGAGGCTTCTTGGGAATGGCAGGATTCTGCTGAATCTGGATCCCCAACTTTGGACTAATAGCCAAGGCTCTTTATGAGGCTACTACTGGCCGCGAGGGAGAACTGCAGTGGACAGCAGAATGCTGAAAGAGCTTCGACACCATCAAGCGGGCCCTCATGACGGTGCTGGCCCTGGGCCTGCCCGACCTCAGTAAACCATTTCAACTTTACGTTCATGAACGTCAAGGGGTCGTGTCGGGAGTGCTGACCCAACACTTAGGTAGCTGGAAGAGACCGGTGGCTTATTTCTCCAAGCAACTGGACCCTACTAGCCTAGGTTGGCCAGCTAGTTTGCGAGCAGTGGTGGCCACAGCTATGTTGGTGGAGGAAGCAAAAAAACTCACCTTAGGACAACCAATGACAGTGTATACTCCGCATTCTGTATTGGCAGTGGTAAATGCGAAAGGGGGGACTTGGCTGTCCCCAGGCCGAATGGCAAAATATCAGGTGGCTCTCCTGGACCAGGGCGACATTAATCTGCAGATTTCCAGTACCCTCAACCCAGCTACATTATTGCCTGTGGAACAGGACGAAGAATTACGGCACGACTGCATTGAGACCATTGAGAGTGTGTATGCTAGTAGGCCAGACCTTAAAGACACCCCCTTGCTTAACGTGGACCTCGAATTATATACGGATGGAAGCAGCTTTATGGAAAATGGGATCCAAAGAGCAGGATACGCCATAGTCACATCATGGGACACCGTTGAAGTGGGAGCCTTGCTTCCAAATACGTCTGCGGAAAGAGCTGAGCTTATTGCATTGACCTGAGCTCTTCACCTGGCAAAGGGAAAGATGGCCATGATCTACACAGACTCAAAGTATGCTTTTGGAGTTTTACACGCACATGGAGCTATATGGAAAGAGAGAGGACTCTTGACGGCGAATAAAAGCCCAGTGAAGTAAGGGACGGAAATTTTGAGGCTACTCGAGGCTGTGATGGAACCAGTTGAAGTAGTTGTGGTACACTGTAAGGCCCACCAGAAGGGAGACAGTGAGGTCATAAGAGGAAATCGGCGGGCTGATGCTGCAGCAAAAGGAGCCGCTAGAGAACCAGTCCAAAAAACTCCAATACTGGCATTGGTGCCTCAAGTGGTACTACCGAAAGGACCCCCGAAGTACACTAAAAAAGAAAATCAACTTGCAGAGAAGTTGGGAAACAAGGAACAACAAGATGGATGGTGGGTTTTGCCCGAAGGGCAGGTCTTGGTGCCGAGATTGATTCTCGGTAAAGTGCTTCAAGAATATCACCAGAGCACTCACTTGGGTACCGACGCCATGACCCAAGGTCTCCAAAGAATCGTAGTGGGACCCAGAATGAGGAAGATGGCAGAGCAGATAGTGCGAAGATGTTCTGTCTGTTGTGCCAACAACCCTAAGATTTCCCCCAAACCTCCACCGGGGACAGGGAGACAAGGACTGCTAGCCGGCGAGTGCTGGCAAATAGATTTCTCTGAAGTTCCCAGGAAAGGACACTGCAAGTACCTATTGGTACTTATAGATACTTTGACTGGATGGACTGAGGCTTTCCTGTGTCGAACCACTCAGGTGAGGGAAGTAGTTCGAGTAATACTAAAGGAGATAATTCCACGATTTGGAATTCCGGAAGGACTGGCCTCGGACCAAGGGCCACACTTTGTGTCAGAAATAACCCAAGGAGTTTCCCGAGCTCTGGGAATACAATGGGACCTTCACACAGCTTGGAGGCCACAGTCTAGTGGGTAGAAAGGATGAATCGGACACTAAAGAGGCAATTGGCTAAACTCTGCCAGGAGACTCAGTTAAAATGGCCCGAAGCTTTACCCCTTGCCTTACTTAGAGTGCGTATAGCCCCTAGAGCAAAATTGGGGGTTAGTCCCTTTGAATTAATGTACGGTAAGCCATATCCTAAGAATCCAGTGGTGACGCATGGGAGCCAGATGCATGTTAAAGGAGAAAGTTGGGTAAAAGATTATTTGCACTCTTTGTCTGCTGTGTTGTCTTCTCTCCACAGGTATGTCCAAGAGCGACTTCCACTGCCTTTAGATACTGCAGTCCACAAGTTCCAAATTGGAGACGAGGTTTTGGTCCGAACGTGGAAAGACAAGCCTCTTCAACCCAAGTGGAAGGGATCGTATCCCGTGGTCCTCACCACTCATACGGCAGTGAAGGTCCAAGGGGTAAAGCTGTGGATCCACTATACCAGGGTAAAGGCTGCACCGGAAGTTTCTTTTGAGGGAGCAGTTGCTGAGAGTGTCGCACCGGAAGCTGACACAAACGGACATCGTTGGATAGCAGAGCCTGTGGAAGGACTTAGATTCTTGTTTAAACGTCGGCCATGTGGAAAGTAGTTCTTTACCTAGGGTTTCTAGGGTTGGAGGGATTGTTACATCGAAAGTTTGAGAAAAACCAAAATGTGTGGATTTACTTGGCAAAAGAGGTGGTGAACACAACTCATTTCTGTTTGGCTGGTGGAACGTCAGTTCAAGATGTGTTTACCTCATGCCTCGTAGGGGTGCCCACTCCATTAGAAACACTCCAAAGTCAGATTTGGCTAAAAAACTTCGACCTTTCAGGGTTTAATCTCTGGAATACAGCCTATGAGTGGGGACCCATTACTCAGAAGAGAAACGTTAGTACCTTTTCGATAGATTTGCTAACCGTGACCTCACCTAGTAACACCAGTTGTGCTCGATTTGTAAATTGTACCAAAGTTTGTGAAAACCTAACCCGAGAGGAAGGGACTTTTAATTGTTCAAACAAAACCAATGTGTCTTATGGTACTGGTAATGTCATACTACCCTCAGGATGGTTCCTCCTTTGTGGGAAAACTGCTCATTTGTACATCCCAGCTAATGCAACAGGGGGACCCTGTACTCTTGGCAGGTTAACTGTCTGGTTACCAAAGATGTCTAAAACCTCCGACAGGTGCCACTGAAGTTCTAGCCAGCTAGACGAGTCCTGTGATAGTAACATAAACCTCCTCAGTAAGGCCGAGGCAGTGTCTTTATCAGTCTCTATAGTAGGTTTACCAGCCCTGGCGGTAGGCAACCATGGTCAGATAAGTAAAGTGGCCTGCGCCTTAGCAAAGAGCCTGAACATGACCTCACAGGCCCTAGCGGCCCTCAGCACCGAGATGAAAGAACTGCGGGGGGCTACGCTGCAGAATAGGGCAGCCATAGACTACCTGTTACTGAGACATAACCATGGGTGTAAAGAGTTCGATGGAATGTGTTGTTTCAATTTGACAGATAATTATGAGCTAATAGAGTCAAAGGTACAGAAGTTGCAGGATGTTCTGTCACATATTAAGCAAGATGATGGATTTGATTTTTCATGGCTTACTTCTTGGCTTCCTAATTTTTCATGGCTAAAGCAGATGTTCCTTTTAATTGTAGCAGGTATATGTATTTTCCTAATGATTTGTTGTGGAGTGCAATGTGTACCTATGTGCTGTGACTCACTCAAGAAGTTGATACCTACCCCTGTCAACCGAGTGACGTTCATGAAACCTTCAGTCATGGATCCAATCCAGAAGAATCGAGAAGATACAAAACGTTTTTTGAGGCTAAAAGGAATGGTCGAGGACTATGGTCCCATTTCATAGGGTCATAGCCTCGAAGTGGGGATTTGATGTAGTCTTTTTTATGGTGTATCTAGCTTTTGCAAATTATATCTAACTGAATACTTAAGGCAGCTTGCTGGTGCTGGGAGGGGTGTGGTATATGTATGTTAAAGAATGATTGTCTGCTGGAAAAGAAATGCCACATAGGCAAGCCCAGACAAGTACGGACATGTTCTGTGGCTAAGGTAATATGAGCATGGGCTAAGAGAAGGCAGCCAGTAGTAACGGTACAGCGTGTTAAGTGGGAGAAAGCTATATAAGGCTGAAGCAAGCCAAAGGGGGTGGTGCTTGCTTTGCGAACGATCGCCAAGCACCCCTCTCTGTGCAGACTTGAAATAATAAAGATTAAGTTGGATCCTCCACTCCTGTGTGTTTATTGGCAAAAGCGCACCGGGCACGAACTCACACAGTCCTTGGGGACAACACTAGGGCAGTTGGTTCACTCTAGTCACCCTTATCTTGAGGGTCTTAGGTGTGTCTCTCACTGTATCTTAATCAGTTTCGTTTAGGTAGAGGAGGGGAGGGAGGGGGGGTGAGTCCTTTGTGAGTCAGACAGACTGCATCCTGTGCCAGGGTTGCCCAAGAACACACAGCTAAGACGTAACAGGTCTCCCTTAACTTCTAGCCTTTCTTTCCCTTTAACAGACCTTGTAACTCTGGCACTGCTTTAACCATATCCTTCCTGGGCTGCGGGGTTCACAATCCATTCTCATCAGTGGCCCCTTCTGGCCTTGCTTTCTTCAAACCAATCCAGCAAATCTACTGCCTTTTCTCTGACAGCAAAGCTACTGTCCTTGCAGTCTGTTTTCTACATCATGCACAATCTTTCAGGATACTTCCAGCCCTAAAAAAGACTTTAAAACTACCTGTCTAGAAAAAAACCAAAAACAAACAGACAGAAGGAAAAAAAAAAAAGCAGGCATCTCTGATAAGAGCCATTTTCCACCCCCTGTGGCTCAGGCTATCTCCTCTTGCTCAAAATAACTTCTCATCACTGACTCTTTGTTTACACAGCTGCACCCTGAGTTTTTGTAAACACGCTCTTGCCATAGCAAGCTGTTAACACTTTCCCTTCTAGGATCAGCCTCACAATTCTTGGAGTGGTGGGGGGAGCAAAGTCATTTATCACCCCCATTACCAATGCACAAATCTTCTGCCAACAGCCTTGCAACACAAATGCATGCTAGCACAATGTACTAAAGTGAATGAGCAGGTATCCAATAACATTGCTTGTCTACCCTTGTGTCCACTCCTAGCATACTAGGATGATCAGCCACATCCAAAAATATTTTTTTTGTGATCCCATCTATTCTCAGGGGCACACTGGATCACAAGGTATCTATTTTACATCCCCTGTCCTTGATCTCAGGGTGGGACCGAACCCTTCCTACTATTCCTTTAACTGTGTCTTAGCTCCCTGAAGCTGTGTAGCCTGGATGACATTCTGGCTTGCCATAGCCTGCAGTTGTAACTTCCAAATTACGGTCTCCAAAGGACACACAACACTGCTCCTGGAACCAGTGCCACACAAGCCATCCTTGCAAAGCAGCCTTGCTTACAAATGCCTCAGAGTCCCAAGGATTGTTTTCCTGCTGATTCACACAGTCTCCTCCAGCAGAGAGATTATTTTTCTCTGCTCCTAGCTTCCTATCATACTCATGATAAGAGGTTATCTTACTTAACCTAAGCTTACTGGACCACAGCACATCTCTTTTGAGGAGAGGCTGAGGGAAGTGGGCTTATTTAGTCTGGAGAAGAGAAGACTGAGGGGACATTTAATAGCAGCCTTTAACTACCTGAAGGGGGTTTCAAAGAGGATGTTATAGACTGTTCTCAGTGGTGGTAGATGACATAACAAGAAACAATGGTCTAAAATTGTAGCGAGAAGATTAGATTAGACATTAGGAAAAAAAATTCTCACCAGGAGGGTAGTGAAGAACTGGATCAGGTTACCCAAACAAGTGATGGAATCTCCATCCTTGGAGGTTTTCAAGACACAGGTACACAAAGCCTTAGCTGGGAGGAACTAGTTGGGGATGGTCCTGCTCTGAGCAGGGGATTGGACTAGGTGACCTCCTGAGGTGCCTTCCAGCCCTAATTTTCTATGACTCTATTATTCTGTCTATGTTCGGAAGAGGAGTGCAGAGCTGCCTGCCTTGCTTATATGAGTACATGCCATCTGAATCAGCTGGACAGAGGCATAATGACCTATTTTGGTGCTCTGGGCAGATCTGCTAGACAGTGGCAGTGGGAGGGGTGTTGTGCCAGTCACCAGAGGGCTGGGTGAGGGGGGAGGAATTGAGAAATTGCCACATGAGTTTTATCTAATCCCTGCCATGGTCACCAGAATGGTGACCTTCTAAATTAGTGCCTGGAGCTGGTGCCCATACTTGCCTACTGGTAGCCACACTGCACTGAAATGGTCCTTACCATGCAGTGATGTCACAGCTGGAACTATGTTAAGGACTTGGTCCATGAATATTTTTAAGCAGTTGGGGTTGTCCTGGCGGTTCCAGCCAGTGCTGATTGTGGTGGCAAGGAGTCAGCCAGGCCGGCCTACCTCTATCGTGAGGGGCTCTGTGTGGTGCATGTGCAGCTCGTGCCACTGGGGGAAACCCCATGCAATGGAGCTGGCTGCCTTCACCAGCCCCTGCTGTGCAGGTCCTGGGACTCCAGCAGGAAGCAGGGGGCAGGGCTCCCCTCTATTTCCTAGCAGAGTCCCAGGACCTGCACAGCAGGGAGCAGCAAAGGGAGCTGGCTCCGTTGAATGGGGCTTCCCTTGGTGGCATGTGAGTACCAGGAGCTCCACGTGTGCCACATGGAGCCCCTCATGATAGAAGTGGGCTGGTCTGGCTGCCTCCTTGCCATGACGTACAGTTCTGGCTGCTCTGGAGCTCTGTGTGGCTGGGTGGCAGCACATGCAGAGGCCAAAAGCACTCTGAGAACCTGCCACCTCCTGTTGCTACCATGGGGAGAAGTATGGGGGATCCCCACACCTCCCTACCCTCTCTCACCCACCCCAGCCCACCCAAGTTCCATGCTCCCACCACCCCACTGGGTGTGGGCTCTGCACTGTCACTGGCCCCAGCTCCATGCTCTGTGCTCCTGCCCAACTGCAGCACCGCTCTCCCTCCCCCTGCTGCTTCCCTACCTGATGCCCTGAGCGAGCAGGGCACTGGGGAAGATGAGCAGGTCCCTCAGCGGCCGCAGCAGCAGCAGCAGGCACACTGCCCTGAAGCTGCATGCTGGTTGGCCTGGCCCCTTCTACCCATGAGGGTGGGAGACAGGCATGTGGGCTGGGCAGGGTAGAATTAATTGGTAGGCACCTGTGGGCCAAATGAAATTGCCTGGCAGGCCAGATCCAGCCCACAGGACATATTTTAACTGCCCTTGTTCTTGGGTCATCATTAATGAGGCTATCTATCAGAAAAACCTATACAAAAGAAATATTAAACTTAATTAATGCTAAAGTGAGAATTTTATATTGGGATAAAAATGTTCTTCAAGAATGTAACTGTAGTATTGTACAAAAAATGTCTACTACTGTCAAAATGACATGCTTGTTCCTCTGAAAAACATCCAGACTTTTGTACACTTGTATAAAAAATATATATATATATATCACCCACTTGTTTTTCATTAAAATAAAAGAAAGCTTTTGCCTCTTTGTTGAGAATATGGCAAAATACTTGATTTAATAATGTCATTTTTCCAGATACCAAAATCCTGCTCCTTCTGTCACACTTCAGTCTTCTTGCTTTGAGAGCAAAACTGAACAGAACTATCTCTAGAACTGGGAATGGAATTTCAATCCTATTTTAATGTAAATGGTGTGAAACAATAGAACTTATGAGGACTTTTTTTGACAAAATGTTTCTGTTGAATCTTGCATATTTGCCAGACCCCCTGGAAACATGCTGGTTTTGATATTTTTTTATATTAAAATAAATTTGGAAAACAAGAATTAAAATGATTTGTTTGAACTTTTTGAGAATGAATTCATATTTTTTATGTTATGTTTGAAGTGATTTTCAATTTTGAAATGTTTGGTTTGATATTCACCTTTTCAGGTTTTAGCATGGAACAAATATTTCATATTTATCAAAACAGACATTTCAACTGATACAGAAATTAATATTGGGGTTAAAATAGATATTCTTTTTATTTCATTAAATTAAAATATATTCAAAATGCTACTCCAAAAAGCAAACTTTATTTTTCTTATCACAGAACACATTATAATATAATAGAATGATATAACTTCTCCCCAAGAACTTCTATTTTGTTTCTTCTAATATAGCGGTACAAGAAGTGATAGGCAGATCCATGTCATATAGATAGATTTTTCCACAATTGAACTAAATGAATGGGTCTTGTGGTTTCTCAGTAACTTTCAGGGTTCCAGGCCCACCATTTTTATACTAGTTTTTTATTTAAATTTTTGGAAAAAGTGCTGAGCTCAGATTACATTGTTAATTGAACAATATCAAACCAATCTTTATCCTTCAGTTTCTACATTGTTTCCCATACTATAGCTTTTACTGTAGTGTCAGAATACCTTCCATATGTATTATGCTAATGTAGGGAGTTCTGAATATTTCTTTTCCTTTCTTCAGGAAACTTTCTGCATTATGTTTCAATAGGGTTATTAAGTGAAGCCTATGTACAGCGTATAAAAATAGAGTAAAATGCAGCAGGCTTTCTGAGAGGTCAGGAAATAATGTGTATGCTACATTGCTTTGCTGCAAATATAATGCATTAATAACTACATGGTGCAGTTATAATGTGTAACTTGAATCTTAGATTTGACATTTGTGTTAATAGCATCCTCAGTATGTTGATTCTGTAAATGTAGCCCTTCTTCCAGGGTTGTTGATTGTGACATTTGTTTCTTTAAATTGCTAGGCGTCCCTCTTGAGCTTTCAAGTCACCACTGGCTTAAGCTACTATGTCGAATTTCTATGATCATTAAGGCCAGGTGCAGAAGTTACACTTATTGAGCAGTAAGTGCACCGAAAGCAGTCTATAACCATAACCAAACAGGGCACATAGAGCACTGTAAAAATGGCAGATCCCATTCTAAGGTAACTCTGGATGGATGTGGTATCAGACTTCAGCACTGTATGTTAGAGTGCTATAATGAACATCTAATCCTACATCCTGGCAGGGTCTTTATGTGCCTTGGAAGACAGCCTACCAATGTGTAGGTCTGGGGCTACCAACATTGGTGAAGGGGGCGGTGAATCATGGTAGATCACATTCTGCTGACATCCCATGGAGCACTGCAGCACCCCGCTCACCCCCTCCCCCCTCCCAGGGCAGTGGTTTAGCCTAGGTCATAGCTCACCTCCTCTGCTCAAGCACCAGGCTGGCTTTGCCCCTGGGTTCTCAGTGACCTGAGTCAGAGAAGCTGATGTTTCCAACCCTCCCCTCTTGCTCCCTCCAGCCAGCTATGAGCCACTGTCTGGTAGTATCACACAGTGTGCAGATTCCATGTATCCCATATGGGTATTTGTGAAGATTGCAACTTTTGATTAAGTGCTGTGCTGATTGTGGATGCTGCATTTACACAGGGGGTTGTCCAAGATGTTTATCTTGTACAGTGTTGTTTTGAAGTGTCCTTATCTAGATCTCGGTCTGTTTAGATTTAACCATGCTTCTCTGTCAAAGTTGTGCCCAATGGGGGACTCATTTGGTGTTGGTATAAAATGCTATAAGAATAGATTTCAGACCAGATTAGTCTGAATGATCCTTTCATTTCCATTCACCCTACCCCTTTTCTGCCTCTGCACTGACAAGAAGCAGCATACCCAGAGGCTGGGGAACTCCCTTCTCTTCAGTGCAGAGGCAGAAAAGGATCTTGGAGTCATTATTGATGCCAAAATGAACATGGGCTGACAGTGTGGGATGCGGTCAGGAAGATCAACTGTACCTTGTCGTGCATCCACAGATGCATCTCAAGCAGGTCCAAGGAGGTGATCCTCCCCCTCTATGCAACACTGGTCAGGACGCAGTTGGAGTACTGCATCCAGTTCTGGGCGCTGCACTTCAATGCTGCCTCCCTCAGGGGCACCATATCCCTCCGGGGTACTAGTGGTGGAACAGGCTGCCACTCCCCCCCCCTCCCCCGCATGGAGAGTCCTGCTCTAGGGACTCCCCCTTAGGATGACAGGAATGGGGGGGGGGGGTGGTCTCACAGGGGCTAGACCTGATGCCAGAGCTGGCAGTGACACAGCCTGCCTTCCTGGGCCAACTCGCTACTCTTGGCTGGTGGCAGTTTTTGGTATAGGTGCAAGACTCCAAAGAAGTTCCAGGCCAGTCCTGGAAGGGCTCAGGAGTGCTCAGAAAGGGGGTGGGGTGGTGGCAAAGCCCACTGGTACAAGCCACTCTGGGCCTGGGTCTCACTGCAGGGGAGCTGTGCAGCCTCTGTGAAGATAGGGAGCCCCCTGGGCTCAGGTCCACAGTCCATAGTGGGCAACATTCCACAGTTTTTCTGTATTATGCACATGAAAAGTTCAGCAGCTGCAAAATTTAACTGAATCAAAAGCCTTCAGTTTTGTGGACGGCATTCCCCCTGTTGCCCCAAGGTTTCATGTTTCTGAAGTTGAGCCCCCACAGCCTCCCACCCCCTTCCCTCTCTCAACATCATAACTACTCAGTGCAGCCAGGGCCTTTCCCCACCTCTCTTGGTTGTTAACTGAGAAGAAGGTTCCAAGTTCTGGAGCAGGCAAATGTACCACAGTTTTTGTTTAATAAACACACTAGCAGTTTGACTGATTCAACATTTGATTAAAATGAGGCAAGTTTTTGTCTCAGGCCACATTTCCCCGCAGCCCTGGTGTGTGCCTCTGGGAGTGTTGGGGAGGGAGAGGGTATGGTGCTGTGAGTGGGGCTCCTGAATCGAGCACAAAATGAAATGTTAAGACCTTCTCCCCCATCCCGATGCCTGTCTTGTCTGCCATGACTTGATGGGAATTAATAAGGTGACACCAAACAGTGGGGAGGCTCACTGATTTAAATGAGGACTACAACCCATTCTGTCCCGCTCAACTACAGCCACTCGTGGCTGCCATGGGCTCAGGTTCCTGTAGGGAAAACAGAAATCAGTTCATCCAACCCGAGTCCTATTGGGTGAGATCTGGTCCACTCTGCACTGCAACTCCATGCCCTGCTTTCACCTGGGTGGGCAAACCACAGCTGTCTGCCGATTCAGTGCTACATACAGCTGTTGGCTATTTTCGTTCTCGCCTCCCCTTGCCTGGACTGGGTTGAGCTGTCAAGTGAGCAATTACTTGGGTGTTTCATCTACAACCCACCCCTTTCCTACCATGTCAAAGAAAAAGTCTCTTACTTTGTTGGCTGGCACCACCTCAATCTGCTGCAACACTCGCTCTTTGCATTCCTGTGGCACCACCATTCACCGTCCTGGGAAGAGACTTCTCCTCTCTCCCCTCTTCCAGCCTGCACCTCCACACAGGGAAACTGTTTGCTGCTGTGGTTCATTACGTGCCTCAGCTCCGGTTGCTCTTCTGAGGGAGGTCTTCACTCAGACTATGGCATCTTTATACAATGTCTCTAACAAGTAATTAACATCTTCCTGGTGGCTCACCACCATGTGGGGAAGTCCTTAATTGGCAATTAACAAGTCTGTAGCTTGGCTCCTGTGCTGAACCATGGATTCTAAATGAATGGGTAGCTTCTCTCCAGTGGCTCTGTAACGGGGTCACTACCTCCTTGTTACACACCTCCCACTTTGGTTAGAGCACCCTTGTTGATTTATCTAGCAGCAGCATCTCTTTTAGGTTCTTCTGGCACCCTTCTGGCATCTTACAATATTTCATCCCCATTAGTCATGGAACAGGACAGGAAATCTGCTACAACGTTCTTCTTTCTGGCTCGGTATTCAACTGAAAAATGAAAAGGTTGTAATGCGACAGCCCATTGCAGTATTCACGAGTTATCCATCTTTGCAGTTTGTAACCATCTTAAGGGGCGATGGTCCATAATCAGCACAAACCTAGTAAATAATATCTAAACAGTTCAATGCTCTACCTGATAGCCAGACATTTGTGCTTTAATTTTGAGTACCTTGTCACTGCCCTCATCATTTTTTTGCTCGCATATGTTATGGGCTGTTCTGCTCCCTGCCATTTTTGAAACAGTGCTGCTCCCATAGCTCACTCAGATGCATGTGTCTATAGGAAAAACGGTTCCTGAAACTGGGGCGTGTATAGGACAGGTGTACTGCAGAGAGCTTGTTTGGTCCTCTCAAACTGTGGGTTTGGACCAATTTAACAGCCGGGGTTTCCCCTTCATCATGTCTGTTAGTGGGGCCACAATTTTTGAAAAATGTCGAATAAACCTTCTATAGTAATTTGTGAACCCTAAGAATGACCTAAATTGTTTTAAGGTCCTGGGTAACCTGTAGGCTTTCATGGCTTCCACTTTATCAGCTAAGGGTTTTATCTGACCCTGCCCTATCTGAAAACCTAGGTATTTGGTCTCATTCTGCCACAAGCTACGCTTCTTAGGGCTTGCTGTCACCCCTGCCTTTCTTAGTTCCTGCAAGTGTGCCTGTAAATGTTGACAATGTTGTTCCCAGGTTTGCAGAAATAGTATAATGTCGTCAATGTACGTCGAAGTGTAATTTTGATGAGGAGCCAACATCTTATCCATTAAATGTTGGAACGGGGCAGCCAAACAGCATACATCTAAACTCAAATAGACCCCAAGGTGTCCCAAAAGCAGTCTTTTATTTATCCCGCTCATTCATGGATATTTGCCAGTAACCCTTTATTAAGTCCAGGGTTAATATATATCTGGCCTGCACAATCTTTTCCAACATCTCTTTTATCTGGGGCATGGGGAAGATGTCAAAAGCCACCACCTCATTAACCTTTCTAAAATCCACACAGACTCGTATGGCATCATCTGCTTTTGGAACTATCACAAGTGGAATTCACCATGGGCTTTGGGACTCCTTCATAATTCCCGCCTCTAGCATTTGTATGATTTCTTGTCTCACAGCTTCTCACAAATTTTGGGGTAGACTTCTCCTGTGGTCCCTGACCATGCACCCTTTGGGGGTCATAATCCCGTGCAATACCCCCTTGGCTCTCCCTGGCCTGGCCTGAAATACATTGGGGAATTCCCCAATTAGCCGCATTAGCTCATCTTTCTGCCCTGATGGCAATCTATCCCCTATCCGGGGTTCCTCTGGCTCCCACTTCAATATTCTACATCTTCCTTAATTAACCAGGGCTCTCTACCATTCCATTTATTAAATGAGTTAATGTGGTAGTTCTGCCTCCTCCTCACCAGTTTGGTCCTTTGGACCTCATAATTCATGGGTCCCAATCACCTAGTTACCTGGAATAGTCCCTGCCACTGGGACAGAATTTATGGCTGTTGTCAGGCAACAATACTAGAACCCAATCTCCTACTTGCAGATTCCTCCCCTGAGCATGAGTATCCTGGTTTAGTTTTTGCCTTTCTTGACTCAATCCCAAATTCTCTTCGGCTACCTCCCGAATTCTCTCTTAACATTCTTGGAAATCCCACATGAAATGGGTTGTTTCTCTTCTTTTGGGATGCCCCTTGGACCAGCTCTCACAAATAATATCCAGTACCCCTCACAGCTTATGTCCATAGACCAACTCAAATGGGGTACACCCCGTTGGGGCCTATGGGGCTTCTCTAACTGCAAACAATAACAGGGGTAATATCGACTCCCACTTCTGCAGATCTCCCTGGATACATGCCCAGAACATGCCCTTCAAGGTTCCGTTAAATCTCTCTACTAATCCATCCACCTGGGGATGATAGACTGAGGTTCTAAGCTGCTTTATTCTGAGCATCTTACACACTCCCCTTAGTACCCCCGACATGAATGTCTTGCTGTAATCGGTCAAAGGGAAACTGTTTGCTGCTCTAGCTCATTACGTGCCTCAGCTCCGGTTTTCCTAATGAGGGACGTCATTCAGACTATCGCTTCTTTATACAATGTCTCCAACAAGCAATTAACATCTTCCTGGTGGCTCACTGCCATGAGGGGAAGTCCTTAATTGGCAATTAACAAGTCTGTACCTGGGCTCTTGTGCCAAACCATGGGTTCTAAATGAACGGGTAGCTTCTCTCAGGTGGCTCCGTAACAGGGTCACTGCCTTCCTGTTACAGGTGCCTAGGCAGTCTGGGTTGTGGGCAGTGGTGCCTGTGATGCAGGGCCAGAGGAGCCTGGGACTTGGAGAGCCATGGTCTGGGCCAGGGTTGGAGCATTCAAAGCCCTCCAGCTATAGTCATATGGGGACGGCTCCTGATCCAAATGGGTGAGCAGCCTGGGAATCCCATGGGGTATGCTGGGAGGTGTATGAGAGTCCCCTCCCCACCTTCCTGTTTCAGCCCATGCAGGTACACTCTGAGCCCCAACCCTCCTCCTCCTACCCCTTCCCCTCCCCAAGGGTTAATGTAGGTTCTGCTTGTTCCTGACCTAACCTTTGGGCACTTAAGAGTAAAGAATGAAAGTTACAGTGCTTCTACCTTGGGATTCTTGAATGCCTGTACTTAGCCTAAATGTCTTCCCGAAGCTGTCAATATACAATGCTTCACCACTCCCAAGTACTATACATGACTCAAGAAAAAAATTATTAGGAAAAAATGGAAAACAGTCCCAACTTGGAACAAGACATAATTCATATAAGTATATTGCTGCCAAGTAAAACATGTGGTTTCCACAAGATATAGTCACATTATCGCGATACCGATTAGCCATTGGTTAATATCTAATTAACTGTCTGCTATATTATGCTAAAGCACAATAAAACTTCTGCCAAAGGTTTTATTCTTGTATGATGTAATATGCTACTAGTAGCAGTTAAGTAAAATTCATTTTATCTATAGTTAAAATATAGTAATTTAAGGAGAAGGGGGAATCTAATATTCTAAGGAGAAAGCTAATCACTATATACATCAAGGAAAGATTTTTCTCCCATTCTCTTTTTGTATATCACTGCACAGTTAATTATGAGAATTATGGGATTCACTAGACTTTCTCTGACTGCCAGTGACAGGATAGCAGACTTGACTGATGGATCATATAATGTGGTTTGGTAAATTATGTTTCTTAAAGCCTAGGGGACAGACCTTTTTAAGATAATGCTGGGTAGACAGGGCAGTGAGCAGAAAGCACAGCAGCACTTTGGGCAAGGAACACAGAAAAGGGGACAAAGCAGAGCTGGGCAGGGGAAGGGGATCAGAGTGGCACTCGTACAACTCCCCATCAATCTCTAGGCAAAGATCATTGACCAAAGTGGCAAGCTCAATCTCTGTGTCATACTTAGAATGAAAGACAGACTGATGGGAGTCAAGGAATCCAATAGTATCCAGATGTGCCTGGAGCTGTTAGGCAAGTACCCATTAATTCACCTTCCCTAAAAAGGGGATATTGGCAATAGAGTGGTAGCTGGCTATGGAGCCACTGTCAATAGACTTTTTTCTAAGTAGGGGCCAGACAATTACAGACTTAAGGATGTCTGGCACTGTAACCTTCTAAAATAAGGCACTGACAACCTCAGCCAGCAATGGCCCCAATTTTTCCCAGCTGGCTTTTGCAAGCCAGGAGAGACATGGGTCCGGTTCCAAATTGGCCACCCACATCACTCTGCATCAGTGAGTGACAACAATAGAACCATAGAAACCAGATCAGAATGAACTTCCCCAGCCCCAAATTTAGGCTCTGTAGCTAAATTAGTGATCCACAAATAATGCAGGATATAAGCATTTTTATCTGTATAGTACATAGCAAACTCATCACAGAGGACTGTGGATAGCTATTTTCAGGTTGTTGACCATGATGCCCCCTGGTGGCTCCATGACCGTACACCACTCTGTCCCTAGGGTGCCCTCCTGTCTCGCCTCCCACGCCTTGATGAACTATAAATGAATGGGGAAGCTGCCCATAGACCTTTGTGTAGCTCTGGTTCCATTAAACCCTCACTAGGGTCCCTGGCACTCTACTAGTCCTTGCTAGCTTCAGGGCCCCAGCTGGGCCTCGGTAGTCTGCCTGGCAGGGCACTCAAAGCCTTAAGGTGCTTGTCTGCTGAATGCCTCATTTTGCCCTGCTGCCCTGGCAACTGGCAGCTGCTGCATCCTGCCTGCCCTACAGTGCTCCCTGGCTGGGCTGCCTTTATCTGGCCCTGGGCTCTCTGTTACACGGGTGAAGAACACTTGGATTTACCAGACTATTCACCTATGGAATAGTCCTTTAAAAAGGATCTATGCCATGATTGATTTGCTTCAGTAAGAATTGAGAAGCACCTGTGCTCCAAGCACCTACCCTCCTGCTTGAACTGACTTTGTTTCTAGGCTCGGTGAGATTTTCACTCTGCTTTTGAGCTGAAGATTACAACAATCAGCAGCGACTTCAAAGCAATCTTTATCCCCAGACTGGAGCAGAAATATGCCGATAAACTTTGGCTTGAAAATTCAGTGCATTTATTTAACACAAAGTAATGAAGAAAGATAAATGTATTAAGGTCGTTTTTGCACATTGGGTACTACTACTGACTATTTTCATTTAACAACTCTTGCAGGAAAGTTGCACATTTTTAGATGGCTGAAAAAGAAAAAGAAGCAATTAGAGATTTTTGAAGTATCTGGAGAGACAGAAGAGTAATCAGTACACATGGGACCCCAGCATGGAATTCATTTTTGCTGGAGTGAACTGAAAGGTGAAGCAGTGTGGTGTCAGGGAAAGTCTTTTCAGAGCATTTTAATTGCATTTTGAATGATTGTACATTTCCAAAATGATGCTTTCCAGCAAAATAATTTGTTCATTTTTCCCCCTGTTGAAGCACATGAAAATTGAACATAACATACTGATTAGAAATATTGCAAGCCAAATTTTCAAGTGAATGTGGGAAGGTTTCCACTCCCAGTTCCAGTCATTAGATCCAGAGACCTATACTTGACCCAAACTGACATTATGCTGGTTTTGAGTGCCCGGCTCTCTGGCACTTCTTGGGGGTAGATGAACTGTAGAACTATAGGTATGTCACCAGTTAGCAGCAGGATTGCTTGACGTAAGAGATGTGTTACTTTGTGAGAGACCAAGCTAAGAACACAAAGGAAATGACAGCAGCAGTAACAGCAGGTTTCTGCGAGTGTTGCTGCAATGGCTGCTCTGCATTCTGAACAATGGCAGAACATGTCCTGACACAGTCTGATACAATGGGATCCTCCTAGCCATAGTCTGTTCTTGGTGACTAGCTTTTGATTGCTACTCATCATAAGGAGGATTCTGTTACTCCTCCCACCATGGGCTCCGTGACAGCATGTTCATGTAGTTTCTGATGAACTGACATATCAGAAAAATCCTCCTCTCCAATTTTGACATCATGAGTAGCAGCAACCTTTCCTCTGTAGGCTTCAGTAGTCCTCCCAGTTAATTTTTGTAAATTAGACTTGCATTTTTTGGCAGCTACTCTCTGAGGTCTGCTGGCTAAATTGTCTATTTAGAAGCTTTTCACTGCCAAGGAAGCTGTTACAATGCTGGGGGCTGGACCCAACATCCAGCTACTGACCCTTGTTAAAGGTGCCTCTTTTGGAAAAATGCCTTCTCTTTTGAGACTGTAGAACTAGCTCTGCTTCTGCTCCTGACCATTTTCACTTCAGACGAATGTCTCTGATGCCAAGACGCAGCAGAGCTGTCATCTTTCTCAGAGGATGTGTTCCCTTTGTAAAACAGAATGCTGCATTATATTAAGTTGCACTTGACAGTTAGTATCTCATATGCTGGGAAAAGAAGCTGTTTCTAGTTTTAGCAAAAAAATTACTTCCCAGAATTTATATTATTAGAATATTAAGCACTGGGGAAAAAAGCATACATTTGTTTATATTCTTATTCACATCAATGTATAGCTTTGAAGTCACTGAAGAAATATTGATGTGAGAGCAGAATCAGACACAAAGCTTTTTTCTCTGAGTCAGATTTCTGTTGAAATAAAAGGAAATGGCAGAGGAAAAAAGGTGTGATATGTGTTACCTATTTATCAGGGAATATATGCTAGTGAGGTAATTTGAACTATATCATGGTGTCTTCAACTTTGTAACTTCCTTAAATGACCAGCTCTATTCAAAACATGACATCTCTATAACACCATGGAACACACCACTTCCTTTCTTCTCTCTCAGGCAAGCTGCAGAGACTGAGGTGGTCCCCAGGGCAAGGGAGAGGATAGAGGGATGAATTAACTCCCTCCCTGCCTGGCTGCAGGTAAGCTGCAGAGGTGCAGCTGGGGCTGGCAAGGAGGAAGGGTGCAAAGCATCTAGGATGCTGGGGGACTCTGGTTAAACTTAAACCAGGAAGGGGTCTGGAACAGAAATTGCATTAAACCAGTTTGACCCAAATCAGTTAAATCTGATTATAGGCAGTCCTCAACTTACAACGTTTTGAGTTAAAACTTTTCACACTTGCAACGTTTATAAATTGATGCCCTGTTTCAACTTTCTGATGTTAGTTTCAGCTTTATAGCGCTTGATCTGATGCCACACCATGCCACGCCAGTGAACAAATTCACTGTGTCACCCATCTCCCTGGAGAACATCTGTCCAAACTTCCTGGGACACGTTCTTTAAGAAAGGAGACAAGACTCCAGAAAATCCTGCAGCCAAGACTCCTGAGAAGACTCCAGCCAAGAACCCTTCAAAAAGTCCAACCAAGAGCCCTTCAAAAAGTCCAGCAAAGTCACCTCAAAGAAGTCCTTCCAAATCCATATGATTACTATGTACAATATAAATACATTAATGTAGCTGTATTACTCAACTATAATTGATTGAGTACAACATTCTGGGTTATTTTTATTGAACATAGGGTATTGAGCATCAGTGCAGAAACCAATCCCCCATTTATAGTATTGTTTCCTATGGGAAAATCAGTTCTGAGTTACAACTTTTCTACTTAAGACAAGGTTTTCAGGAACCAATTGTGTTGTGAGTGCAAGGACTGCCTGTACTACACACAACCACATTTATCTTAAATTGGTTCGGTCATTTTGAAACTGGTTCACGTGCACTGAAATTATGTTCTGTTACAGGCTTAAACCAGTTTCTGATCACTTAAACTAGTTTATGTGTAATGTCTGTCCCTAGCCTAAATGTGTTGGGCTCTGAAAACTATTTGTATCATCCTAGGTCATGTTGATCACGTCTTGCATTCATGGGCTTCTTTTTCCAAATTTACATATAAATATTGATTGATTCTGATTTGGTTTTAAACAGTCTTTATCTTTTAGCTTACCCACTATATGAATATTTAGCAGAGCACAGATCTCTGCAAACAATTGCTTAAAGGAGCTAATTATAAAGTATTCTGATTTTGTGACCAGAACATCTTAGCTGTGCCTTCATAATCATAGTATCTATATTTGGCATGTATACTCACAGGGTGACTTCAGTATTTTGAATGGTATCTTTACTTTGTTTTCATTAACTTTCTCAGGGAACTTAGATGGAAATATTTCAGCTTCTTAACATGAAATCTATTGTTTCTCAGTGATGCACCAACACTAGGAAAGGAAGTCAGAACTTCCACTTTCTAGATTTTGTTTTGCCTAAAAAGTTATGCCCCTCCTATTCTAAAGAAGTTTGCATAATCTTCCAAATGTTGCACTGGTTTTATTAATTCTTTTTGAAACCTCATCACAAGTATGAACTTTGCATGAAACCAGGTTGGTGATTTAATCTACAGCAGAGAATACATGCCTTCCAGTGATGGTGATTAGGAGTATGTAGGACTTACAGATGGGTTGATACAAAAGCTTTCTTTTAGTCAATTGAAAATGTGAGCATGACATTGCAAAGGATGACTTGTATATCTTTCTGGAAATGGTCAACCAATTTGTCTAAGTTACTAGAAAACAGAACTTCATGGAAAAGTTTCTCAAGCACTTGTCTCTTATAGCTGAATCTGGTCTGAATATTTAAACCCCAATCATGAAAAGCAACTTATATCCTGGCACAAATCATCAAATGGTGCAGAAGTAGGTGATCACCATGTTTTACTTTTTTCTTATAATTTTTTTTTTTTACCAAAAATAGATTGGGGATATTTTCATCTTTCATAATTCTGTCCACTATGAAACTGTCTAACCATTACAGTGAATTTATCGAGAGAGCCAACTTAGAGAGAAGCTCCATAAGTCTTTTCTATTCTGTCTCAAATGCCTTTATTGGGGTTAACAAAGACCAAATAGAGGCCAGTGTTCTATTTTCTGTTTCTTTTGTGTTTCCCATGTAGCAAAGTTTCTTCTGTTGCTCTCTCTTTTCCAAAACCAAATTGACTGTTTGACAAGTATTTCTTGGCTCTTTGGCAGTTGAGCATGATTCTTGTAAGGATCCTGCTAGCAACTAGGAGTAGGGAGATTCCTTGATGATTATCATATATTAAATTGTTATACATATTAAATAAATAATAAACAGACAATGGAACAATCTTGATCTTCTTGGGGATCACTCCATGGGGGATTCTTGGGGCTTCTGTAATGCTGACTGAAAGCTCTGGAAAATGTTGGTTGTACAATGTTTCTGTAGGACTAGCATTACAGTCAGGTGCTTTGCTCTTTGAAAGTAACACAGTCAGCTTCTTGGTTTTTTAGACAACTGCTGCGATTGAAAGAATGTCATTAATGCCTTTACTGACTTTGGATTCTTTGCTGAGCCATCTTTAATAGTGATCAGAATTTTAGAATTTAGTTCTTTGCAGTTAAAAAGTTATTTTCACGTGATTTCAAAACAAGACAGAATCTGAGACCCGTTTGCTATTTTCAGACTACCATAAAATTTCATGATGTTATGGTCAGAATATGATAAATTTATTTACTTTCTTGATCTACCAGGTATCATATGTAGCTTTTGATTTAATTGGAAGAGAGTTATGTGCCTTACAAAAAGCTGTTTTCTCAGGTGATGAATTTTTATCAGTCACCCAAAGTAAACAGAGGCAACGTTACTCATCAAGCAATCTCTTTATACCCTCAGCATTCTCATTAAACCACTCTTGAGGTTCAAAGCATATTTGTTCAAAGTTTCCTTCAATGCTTCCAGTCCATTTCAATGTCACTGGAGATTGTATTAGGATATTCAGCTGGATTCTACTGATTTGCATTTCTCTTGTTTTTTAGTATCAACATTATCTGTTTGTTGACATCTAGCTTTTTCTTAGAGGTCTTGAAAATGCTCTAGCATGACTTTGCATGGAAAAAAATGATGGTCTGTCCAAAACTCAGCTCCTTTGTTGGATTTGGTAATCTTGTCATCATTGTTTCTTTGCCAGACAATGATGTAATCAATCAAATTTCAATGTTTTTAGACTAGGAATGCAAGAAATTTTATTCTTTTTTGGAAACTAAAACATGATATTTGTCCTGAGTATAATAGGCCATTTCTATTGCAGTTCTGACATGGTGTTTGCTAATAATAGCTTGCCAAGTTAAATTATATAATCCAATATGGGCATTGAATCATCCAGAACAATGAACTTGTCCTTCTTTGGTACTTGGCAGATAGAATAATCTAGGTGCTCATAGAAAATATCTTTGATCTCGATTTGGCTTGTTATAGGTGGTATGTAGATGCTGTTGATGGTAGTTTAGTGCTTCTCACAAAGTGGGAATTTGTTGTTCTTTAAGTGAGTTTTTATTTCCATAAATGGACAATCCAGTATATTGACAACAGTAAGACTCCATCCTCTCAACAATCTCTTTTTGAGTGATCTGTACTAAAGGAGGTGTAGATAATCCCAGACTTTTTGAGCTGCCATTCCTCTGCAAGGTGAGTTTCCCATAGTATGGAAAGTAGATTCTGTGTCTGGCCAAATATCTGCCAGTTAGTGTTATATTAGGTCTTAGATGCCACCATCCGTAGTGTTTGTATGTTCCATAATGCTGGGTTCAAAAAACTAAATTACTTTTCTGATTGTTTTGGTCACTACAATGGAATGAGTTGGTTGCAGTAAACTGACTAGAAGCAAGTAATATTTAGGGCATTATTTCTAACCCCGTCCTCTGGCTATACTGGTGAGCAATGCAATCCAAGGGAGGAATTGCTTAGTCACCCAAGGGACTGCCAATTCCACAGTTGCTATGATTCAGTGGATTGTGTCCATATACCCGGAGCTACTCAGTGCTGGTTGTAACTACAGTTCCTTGTGTACATGTCCTGTTTAGCTGCTTTTCTGCTACTATATGGAGCTTTAGAAGCATGGCAAAGACATAAAATGATAGAAGATAAAAACTGAGAGGCATAATAAGAAGGGTCTATGCCTTGGATAAACACCTAGAGGCAGCAGGGTTTGGAAGGGTGGGAGAAACTGCTGCTTAACACCGGAGGGGAGGGGGCAGAAGTCTTACCTATGCTGGGGGTTCAAAAACAGTCCCTTGCTTCTGCTGTCACTGCCGCCACAGCATGGTCTGGCTATTGGAGCTATTGCTCCTGCAGCAGCAGTGTGGGATCTGTAGGCCCAGCTGCTGCTGCAAGAGCAACACTATGGGGCTGCTTCTGCTACCTGGGCATGGACTCTGGTGATGAGGGATGATTCTGGCATTGTGCTCACCCACACCAAGCTAATCTATGGTAAAAAAACCCCATCTTTGTATGTATTAGATGTAAGTGAGAAAATTTGCATGGAGATGACCTCACTCTCTCGGCCTATATAATTGAAATCCAGTCACAAGACAGAGGTGAGATAACAGGAGATTAGGTTGGCTACAGTGGACAGTATGCAGTATCTGATGCACCCACATTGAGTAGGTATATTTTTGCCTGCATGGACATGCACTTGTACGTACACACACACACACACACAGTGCCAAACTCCAATATAGTTTTTTTTTTATTGGTGCAAAAACCTTTGCACAAAAGACCACAGATTTTAAACACTTCAGAAGTGATAGACAAAATTGGTAGCGGTGTTCTGTTGAAATTTTCACACATCTAACAGAAAACATGTCACAAAACCTTTTAGTTTTGATAATACTGTGCATTGTACTCTGTGTGTATTCATGTATACTCGTATACATAAATACTGCAAGAAAACATACTTTTTAAAGTGAATTAGGGTAGGTGTCCAGATAGGAGAATAAGTTTGTGAACATCAAAGTAGACTTGCGTGAACTTTCATAGGCTAAGTACAGACTGACAGAAAGCTTGAGGCTGAATTGATTCAATCTTCTCAGGTTAGCCTAAGCTGCATAGATTGAACTAATAAGCAAGTTAACAGAAATTCATTTTTGATTCTGGAAATTCAGTTGTATGCTCCAGTGACCCAAGCCAGAGGCTGAGGGTTACTAGAACATGCCTCCCTGCTTAGCTGGAGCAGACAGCTTGGGCCAAGGCTAGCCCACTCTCTTCTGCAGGAGACTAGATGGTTCATAGAAGAGAACTCGCTGACAGTAAGAAAAGCTAACGGTCAATGGGCTCCCTGTATGCTCACCTCTGATCTCCCAGAATGCTCCCCCTGCCACTAGAGCATGGGGAGGCACTGAGGGACACCTGACCTCAAGGCTCCTGGTTCCTGTGGGTAGGGGGGCATGCTCTGGGAAATGGGAGGAAGAGTGCACATGGGAGCACTCACTGACAGTTCACTCCTGTGGTGGAGAGCATGCTGTTATGTGCATTTTGAAGTGCTCCAGCTGGGATGCTTGGCAAGGAGCTTTTATCTCTGTCCATGGTTGAAGTGCTCTGTTTTTTAAGCACTTCAGAGTGCAGCTGCATAAACGTTACTTATGTCTGTTCCTACTTGAAAGGGCACTTAGGCCTCCAAGATTTCAAGTGAGACCCTATTCCATTCTACTTGAGTGCCTGAAAAACTATTGACACATCTACTTTTGTAACTTGCCTTCAGCTTAACCTTAAGTCTTTTGTGACTTAACGATTAAGTCACAAAAAGCAGAGAGGAGGAAGACGAAGACCCACCCACCTTTTGTGTTAGCTCTTTTACAGGAACTCAAGCAGGGTGGAATAGGATTGCATTTAAGATGCTTAAGTGCCACTTAAATGTATAATAAGTGGAATAAGAGCTGGTCTTAATTGCACATGCTTATAAAAGTTTCCCTCTTAAAGTGATTTTTTTCTGAAGATATTTGTAGCAAAGTACTGTTTAAAAATGTATTTTATTTTTATTATACTTGTTTAATGCGTGAGAGAGTTACTTTCAGTAAGGGTAATTGACACTTGCTAGTTCTTTCTCTGTTCAACACAGAATTTATTAAGTGATGATGTGTGATTTTTATTTCTCCCATTATGTTGCTTTTCTGTCATGAAAAATTATGAAAAAGAAACTGGAGCCACCAGAGAAGTACAACTGAAGGTGAAAATGGAAACTATCAGAACCCAATATGTTAAAGAGGCCATAGCAACAGCTAATAAGGAACCATTCTGCTTTCCCAATGAAACATCCTTTTACTCTAATACAAAGTCCCATTCACAGCCTTAGCTTTGGGTCTACTACTACTAATAAAAACACAAGATATAGAATCAGTAGGGGCAAAGACTGGCTCATTATGGATCCATATGTGTTCAGATAAGGGACAACTTATCCGGTCTTAGAAGCAGACAGCTGTTGGAAAAGGTTTCTATTAATGAAATAATATTTCCTCAAATCATGCCCCAAAGCATGCATGTATACCACCCTCTTTGTTTAAATTTAGAAATGCAAATGATTACTCTTACTTAAAATATGCAAAATATTCCAATTCAGATTTGGTTAGTGGTCTGGACTTAATTGTTCAGAAGGGAAAGCCTGTTTGTTTTAATTTAAAGACTGTTTTTATTTTCATATATATAAGAAAGAAGGCTACATTTGTCAAATGATTCTCTGCAAAATAATTTATTACATTTTATTTAATATATTTTCTGTCCATGTGTATTATGGCATTTGCAGTAATAACAGATGATGATAATATTTAGCTTCTCGTGGTGACATTTTCAAAGTGTTTTAAAAAGGGTTAATTGAAAGGCAAATGCTGCAGTTTTAAGCTTTAAAATGGGTTCTGCTGTAACCTCTTGCATTCTTTTTCTCAGACTTCTAGAAAAATACCTTCTTCTTGATGTGAAATATTCTCTACTCGGTTTCAACACAAAACTTATTTTCTCGAAACTTGCAAAAACATCACGAATTGTTTTTGTGTTGTTTGAGCAAGAAATACATGTTTCCTCACAATGGTCATTTATCTGGGTTGGAAAGAGAAGCAAAAATGAGCATGACTTTATAGCCTTGCACTTAGGGTGCTCAATGGGGTTACAGGAGACCTGAGTTCCAGTCTTGTTCTGATAGTTATTTAAGTATAAGTATTCAGTGGAATGGAACCCAGATCTTCCCTCTCTTAAGTGAGTGCCTGTAGGTGGGTTGTTTAAGCTGCTGGTATGGCAGTACAATCTGTTCCTTGAAGAGCTCCTTAGCTAGCCCTCTAAACCAAGTTCAGTATTTTAAGCAAATACCCAAACCAAAATCCCCCTGCCTTATCCCACACTCTAGTGGGGAGACCTTTTTACTCTGGACCCACAAGAGCAGTCTGGCTTCTCCTGGCAGCAGGCTGTTCTTTTCACAGCTTGCTTCCATCTTTTTTTAAAATTTTAATTGCAGTAGGGCACTCCCTTCATACCCAAATGTCCCACATCTGGGCTTTCTGACCAGGGATGACTGATCCCCTTTAAAGTGGCAGACTATAGCGGCCTAAACCCAGGTTCAGTCTGCTCCTTTCTGTGACCCAATGAAAATGTAATTATTCCTTACAAAGAGGAGCAGCTTCTACAAAAGGGACTAAGGCCATCCCATCCCGTGGCATCCAATCCAGCTTGGTGGTTATGGCTGTCTCCAGGAGATGTATACAAGTTTCCCTTGATTTATGTGGGCTCTTTATATGTGAATTCGCTCTTATGCGCTGAGCATATTTAGACCCATCATTCGTTATATGCGAGGTAAATTTGCTCTTATGTGATCAGCATAGATGCCCCCCCACCCAAGTAGGTAAGTCTGTGGGGGAAGGGGAAAGGCCTGTAGACATATATGTATGTATGTATATGTATATGTGTATGTGTGTATGTATATGTATGTATGTATGTATATGTGTATGTATGTATGTGCATATGTGTGTGTGTATGTGTGTGTATGTATGTATGTATGTGTATATGTATGTATGTGTATATGTGTATGTATATGTGCATATGTATATGTATATGTATGTATGTATGTGTATATGTATGTATGTGTATATGTGTATGTATATGTGCATATGTATATGTATATGTATGTATGTATGTGTATATGTGTATATGTGTATATATGTGTATATGTGTATATATGTGTATATGTGTATGTGTATATATATGTATATGTATGTATGTGTATATGTGTATATGTGTATATATACATTTTTTTTTGTATGAAAAACAAGAATCAAGAATAAAAAAATCAGTTTGGGTAATATGATCAAGCACAGAGTAAACAGTTAAAACTCATTTTGGCCATGTTTCTTCATGTAATTTGAGAAAAAATAACAATGGGACAAATTTAAATTCTGATTATAGTGGCAGAAAATGTGGGCCTTATTTTTCCAACGTGCTGAATGCTCTTAGTAGGCTTCCAGCAGCTTCCACTCCTGTGGAAGTTGGGAGATGTTGCAGAAACCCTGCATCTGTAAGGAGGCATTCAAAATCTCCTGTGTCACCTTTTACTGGAAGCAAAGTCTCTGTCCTAAAACAACATTAATCTCAGCTGCCTTTTCACTCTAAATTTTAGTCCTAGCTTTGTAGCATTTGCCCCCAATTTGGCTTGCCAAGGCAGTGGCTGAACAAAGAGATAACCAGGCCCACGTGCATTTTCAGGAACTCTGGACCATGCTAATTTCAGGAATGCATAAATCAACCTCTCACCACAGAGCTGTGTTAACACTAATCAGGGATATTGAGGCTTGAGCAGGCTTGTAGCTGCTGTTGAAACCCTTTCAACCAGTCCAGGCTAAAATGAAAGCAAGAAAGGATGGAAATATATATGTAATGCATTTTGATTGGGCATACATAAAGCATGGTTTTGTATGAAAATTTTATCAACGTGGGTTTGGAAAGCTGTAATATTCTTAGGTGGCAAAGTTATGGATGGGTTATATAAAGCTTCCCAAGACATAGTGTTTATCCTCTTTGCACCATATATTACAGCTAAATTGCATTATATTACATATATTGACAGAGTTGGCAACACTGTTTATTATTAAGATTAGTTGACATTTTCCTACCATATGACTTTGTCATTAGTTGTTTATAAGTATTGGGACACAAATTTTCCATAATGCATATCTGTGTCAGCTTGAATTGTTTTGGAAATTATGAGTCAACACGATCAGAGTTCCCAAGACTTAAATGTATTGTTTTATTATGTTAAATACATCTTACTGTTTTGTTAAAAAGCTCAGGGGCCTCCATGCTTTGGAATATGAAATCTAGCTGGTGATTAAGGCCTGGGAAGAAGAAGTCCAGAGTTCTGGGCCCTGAACCTAGGGCTTTTTTGTCCAAGGGGATGGTGGAATGTATATAAAAGGTCTAGTCACCTTCCCCCTTCCATCTGAGAGTCCTAACCACTGGGCTACAAGTAGAATATTGAAGGGGAGGCAACCAGGGCACCAACCCAAGATGCCAACCTTGGGGGGCGGGGTGGGGGCACAAAAAATAGTAGTTGCTCTTCCAGTTCTGGTGTGGCCCACCAGGCATGCGGTTCCTGGCTGCTTTGAACTTGGACATAGTTTCATAGATGTTAGGGGCTGGAAGTGACCTTATACATCATTGGGTCCAGCCCCCCTGCACTTGGGCAGGAAAGACTGCTGGGGTTACATGACCCCAGGAAGATGGGCATCAAAATGCTTTTTGAAGGTTGCCAGGGTCCTTGGTGTAGACTGTTGCTCTTAGGTCTTTGTTACAGGTTACCTGTATAATACCAAAAATTTGTGGAAAGTTGTGATGTCATAAAGTTAGGGCAGTTTTAGAACAGTCACAGGTGTGAAGGATTCCTGTTGTTTTGGACCTTGCCACTAAAGGGCCTAGCGATCAGGGGAATGGTGACAGTAGCCAGGTGGGAAGATGGGAAGGAGTCTTGTAGCTCTGAAGCAGATTCCCTAGGGCTCTCTGGTCTTGCTGAAACTGAGGCAATGGCTCCATGCTAAGAGTAGGGCCACTGGGGCTTAGGATGCAGGCTTTTCTGGTTCCATGATCTCTCTGCAATTAAGCCCTTAGAGCAGTTGCTTTCAGTGGGAAGGTGGGGATGAGGGACTGGAGAGGGAGACCACCAGAATCTTGAAGGGTGGGACATGGTAGTGTGGCTGAGAGCTGTGCATCCTGGTAAAAAATATTTTACCGCCCTGACCGTTCAAACAATACCCTGGAATGGCATGGGCAAAATATTTCCAAAATAAACTTCCTTGTGACTAGCTTATCTTTAAAAAGCTTAGGGTACTTATGGTGGTTTAACACTCTTTAATATGTGAATGTTCTCATTTTAAGTGTCTTATGTCAGTTTTAAGGTAACCTGTGACAAAGCCGTAAGCAAAGTGGGCTGAACCAAAAATGACTAATATGTAATAGAGTTTTGTATGGGGTTTGAACTTTCTTTTCAGTTCTCTGGTTCTATCTCCTACTCTCTGTTCCTCCATTTTTTTATCCTTTCATTATTTTGTCTTCTCTTTCATAGAATCATCGAAGTAGGGTCGTAATAGACCTTGTAGATCTTCAGGTCTGACCCCCTGCCTGGGCAGGAAGAAAACATGGCTTAAATGACCCCAGCCAGGTAGGCATCAAGCCGCTTCTTAAAGACCCCCAGGGGAGGAGCCAGCACCATTTCCCTTGGAAGTTGGTTCCAGATCCTAGCCACCCTAACTGTGAAGTAGTTCTTACAGATGTCTAATCTAAACTTACTCTCCAACAACTTGTGGCCGTTATTCCTTGTTATCCCGGGGGGCGCTAGGGGAAACAAGGTCTCCCCCAAACCCTTCTGGTCCCCCCTAGTGAGTTTATAGATGGTCACCAGGTCCCCCCTCAGCCTTCTCTTGTGAAGGCTGAACAGGTTCAGGTCCCATAGCCTCTCATTGTAGGGTCTGCCCTGCTGTCCCCAGATCATGCGGGTGGCCCTCCTCTGGACCCTCTCAATGTTGTCCACATCCCTCTTGAAGTGGGGTGCCCAGAACTGGACACAGTACTCCAGCTGCAGCCTGACCAGTGTTGCGTAGAGGGGGAGGATCACCTCCTTGGACCTCCTTTCTGTGCATCTGTTTCCAATTCTGTCTCATACTTCAGAGAGAGATTTCCCTATAATACAAGAGGTATTTTGACTGTAGTCAATAATTTATAGAGACAAGCTTCAGAACTGTTTTACAAGCAATATCTGAGGTTGAGAAAAGACTTCAGTTCTGTAAAGGCTCAAAAACTTTGCCCAGCACTATAGTATCTGAGTGTTTGTCATATCCAGATTAAAAGACCTCAAATTGCAAGTCAGGTTTTAGAATACAGCTGGTCAGAAAAAGGTTACTGGAACTAGTTTCCATTGGTTCTAAAGTCCAAAATGTTCTGTGGAATGAAGTTTCACAAGTTTTCACAATGAAGTTTTTTCCAAAAATATTTTTCGAGAGCACTTAAAAAAATTCTAAATTTGAAACATCCCATTTTGTTAGCATTCAGACTGAGCACTTGAGTCTTTTTTTAAATGCACATTCCAAATTGTATCTCTTCCTACAATATAATATAAAATTGAAACATTTTAATGATTTTTTAATATTATTTTTCATTGGAGAAGTTGGAAATGTTGGGGTGCTCTTCCAATTTACAAAGAAGTCAAGGTTTGAAACCCACTTCTGCATGGAATGTAAGTTCTGTTCTGTGTATAGTTCTAATTTACAGTTTAAGAACTAATTTTTAATCCAATTTATTCTAATGATATACCAAAGAAACTTCATTGACTTAAACAGAATTAGTCCTGATTTACAATTGTGTTAGGTAGGAGTCAGGCCCTAGGGGACTTAATGTGCCTATTACAATTTTAATAATTTATATAAATGATTTTAATATTTCTAAAGTTGAATTAAGATGAGTTGAGGCCATTTTATTAATTTGTTTCCTGCTGTATCTAAAAGTGCACAGCTATGTCTTTGTTGATTCACATATCTGAAATAAGAACTTACTGGAAGAGACAACTGATTCAATGTTAATATACAGAAAAAATTCAAGTACAAATGCTGTCTCCAGGCTATAAGGTAAAACAGCTTGTATTATATATGTTGCTGAGCATACTTAGAAACTAAGGAAGATCTCTTTATGAATGACCAAGTCATCACCAATTACTTCAAATCTTTTTGTAGTTTCAGGAATAAAAGTATATTCTTCTGACTTGTTATTAACCATTTATGCTGAGAACACTGGCTATATTTTCTACACACTGGGTGCATTTACATGTGTGTATTAATATGTAGCAATAAACTCCTGTGCGTGTCTCACCAGAGGTTATTGCTCCCGGATACTGCGTTTACACATACCCCTAGGACTGCAACACATTGAGCCGGGTTGGAGTAGCCTCAGCTTGCAGGGGGCAAGGAGTGCCAGCCTGCCAATCCTGGGCTGCTCTGACCCAACTCAACATGTTGTGGAAGAGCTGGCTGGGGCATGAGGATGCTCCAGTGTGGGGCTAGCTGACCAGCAGCCCCCACACTAAAGCACAGTTGTGCCCCAGACAGCCAGGTCAGCGTTTACACATGCATTACTGCACACGAAAAAACTCCACAACAGGATAGTATTTGTATTTATAAGTACTAACCTGCTGTGGAGTTCGTTATTCTTCTGGAGCCTAATAGGGTTGCACATGCAGATATCGAGACATTTATTGCTGAGCTAATTAGGCAACTGCAGTAAACATCTTGTGTAGATGCACCCACTGCCTACTTAATGGCCAGATTCAGAGCACTTTGACTTCAATGGATTTGAGTAAAGCTCAAAGTCTTTTAGGGATTTTTTTCTTCTCGTGCTTAAAATCAAATCTGCTTAAGGATTATATTTGTTTTCTATTTTCTTTGTTTATTTTCACAAAATATTCAAATATCTATTTAATGGACAATTTCCTACATTTTATTTTGATCAAGAAAGCTTACTAAGAGACTCTGAGAATGATGAACAACAGGAAATAAGAGACTTTTAATGTTATTGTGCTAGTAATGATTAATACATACTTACACTCTCTTTCTGTGATCATCTTGGTTAAGTGGATTTATAATAAAAAGTTTTTTTTAAATAAATTTCAACATATACAATTCTTGTGTATTTGGATCTTAATGTTGCCATGTAATAGAGGCTATGTAAACTTTTTATTAATAAAAATATAATGTGGTGTTTTGGTATAAGCATTGCATTTGGACATTCAAACCAGAAGAGGGCAATGTTAATCTTAATAAAAAAGGTAACATGTTTTGGTTTCATTTTAACCTTTCTTCCCCTTCCTCCCCCTTGAACATTTGCATGCTTGTTGCCTAAAACTATGTAGTCTTCCTAGGCCCAGTCCTGAAAATGTTTAAGCAGGTGACTGATATGATTCATTTGAGTTCAAAATAACTACTCACTGACCCATACATTACTTTATTCTTGCAGTCTCAGAAATGACTCCTTTAAAGTTACCTCTCTTATATTTTTAGAGGTCTTCTTTTTTGTATGTATAATAAAATTATACTACAACTTTCTATTGAAAATTGGAATTTTAGATTAAAAATGTAGTCCATAATATAAATTCAGTGTAAACTTTTTTTTAACTCTTCCACTGTAGACCCACACCCCTAATTTTTATATTTAAGAACTAAGAGTGCAATTCTAGCTTCTCTGAACTCGGGGGGATGGATACTATTCATTTCCATGGGATCCAAAGTTTCATGTCAAGAAAATGTGCATTTTTAGGCACATCTACTCACCTAAGTGTCTAATTGCTTATGTACATGCAAAAACCCCTAAGGTATACATGCATGGTTTATTAGCATACCATTAGGAACTAGGGCATGGGCTGCAGGGGAAGGTCACCTGATATGCAGCCAGTATCCAGGGTCCAGGAGCCATAAATTAGAAATATAGGTGAGGGTGAACCAGAAGCCAGGACCAAGGTCAGGGTAAGTGAAGAGTCAGAACCTGAATCATGAGCCAGAACCAAGTCAGGGTACACCAGAGCCAGAACTGGAATCAAAAAACCTCAAAGTTCAGAGCTTCAGTAGGGATATATATACCAGGAGTCTAAACTGTAATCAAGAACCAGAGCTAAGTCAGGGTCAGGGATCTAACAGCAGAAGTAGAAAAGCACAGGGTGATCAGAAACCAAGTACTAAAATCTTTTCCCAGACAGGGTACTGCAGGCTGGACCTAGCTTTTAAAAACTGGAATAGGTGGAACCTGTTGCCCTTGGCCTTAGGAGACTGACTGCCCTGATTGCCCCATTAGGACCAGCTAGATCCAGGACACTGATCCTGGCTTGCTGCAGATGGTGCCTGTTTCCCTGCAGCCTCAGGAGATAAATTGGGACTGGCAGGGTCAAGGGGTCTGACTTGGCCTCATTAGACATGCAAACGTAGGCTCACAGTTACCCATGGCTAAAGGAAAATTAATTACTAGATTTTACATTAGGTAAAATGATGGCCCAGTTACATACATGTTTAAGTAATATGCTGCATTAAGGGCCTTTAATATTTAAGCAGTTTTAAGGTGAAAAGGATAGCCACACTAAATAGTATTTAATACAGAAATTACTATAAGTCCTTAAGAAGGACATGCAATATTATAGTGTGAAGGAAAGCATAGGGATATAAAGTATTATAGTGCCTAATCTTTAGGTCCCTCCTCCCTGGACTGGAATCCAAAAAAATCCAAGTTAGGTGCCTAGGCTCTTGATGCAGATTATGGGCAAAGTGAGGAGCCCCAGAAAGGCAGTTAACATTGAGCAATGTCAAGTCAGACAATACAATATAAAATGGATGGACAGCCCTTGGAGGAGGGTGTGGAACCCAAGTGAGTGCCTTCACCATTAGGTTCCAGTGTCATTCTCCCTCTTTCACATCTTCCACCTATAGGGATTCTTACTTGTTTCTTTCACCGTGGGAAACAGTAGGAGGGATGGATAGTCATCCTATATTCCAAAATAGCCTGTTACCAGGAGACTAGGGCACTGTCCAAGGAGGTGGGAGACATGACCTTGAACACAGCATGAAGAGAGAATAAAATCTAGGTTTCCCATATTCTGGATGAGTGCTCTATCCATTAAGATATGTAGAAAAGAGGTCAGCAGGTGTGTTTTAAAAGAAAGTGGCAATCACTGCATTTTTGCCAGGAGCCTGGTCTTGTCAATGTATGTTTTGGTTGCAAATACCTGAAGGATAAAGGGATTTGGGCAAAGGAAAGCCTAGTTTCTGGATCCCAATTGGATTTAGGCTTGAGGTGAGTGCCAAGTTACTCAGTCCTTTCAAAACTAAAGTGCTTCTAGGTGTGAGCAGAACCTTGAAGTCAAAGAGGTGCCCATGGTGCCTTGATGGATAGGCAGCAGCTGAATGGGAATTTTCAAGATTGCAGTTTTGGACTGAGATGCTTAAATTCTGTCTGATCCCAACTCTAAGCACATAAAATCTTGACCTCCCCACCCCCTGATCTGGCCTCAAGGCCTCATCTACACATTGCACTTAAGGCATGATTAACCATTTAATTGCACCTTCAGTTGTGACCCACCCACACATTCAGTCAATTAATAGTGTGATAAAACAAGCAATAAGCCATAAAATTATTCCACAAAAATGTGTAATAAAGTTTTGGCATGGTCCAGGTACTCCCCTGTGGTGGGGAGCCTCATCAACTGAGGGGCTCCCAGCCACAGTGGTGTATCGCCTGCTGTGAGCTCTGCAGCTGACAAGGCTCACACTGGCACCAGCAGCGTTCCCCATGCTGCCCTTGGTATGAGCCCTTTCAGCTGTGGGGCTTGCAGGAGTGGAAGTTGGCATTGGGGGAGCCTGAGATTGTGATCCCAGACTCCCTATGCACCAGCAAGAAAGCACAATAGGTTCTGATGGTTGGTCCCACAATCACACCTCCTGCCATGCACATGTGGCAGCGCAGGAGGCGGGATTGTATGGATCACACATTAGATCCTATTATGCCTTTACCTGAACATTTAGAGTGACCCTCAATATTTAATACTAACAAAGAGGCTGATACAGAAAAAAGAACTGTATATATGCATCGAACATATGGCAATCTGCTTAAAGAGTATATATTAACTTTACTAACAATGGTACTCAGACTTGAAGCCTTTACTCTCATGAAAAAAGCTGCATATTTTGGCTGTCTGATTAAGCTTCCATGCAAGGGTGAAACAAATTAATGTGTTTTTCTTTTTTTTAATGTTTAACATAGTCTAGACTATGCTGACAAGAGTTCTGTTCACCCTTCAAAACTACAGATGGATTAGTGGAGCTGCAACTGGTTTAACCGTCTATTTATAACAGTTGCTTCAATTTGCTTATATTAATTTAAATTATTCACTGCAAACACTCTCCTTAACTAATATTGATCTCATGATCTTCTGTTATAGTTTTGTCTTCATATTTATCTTTAGAGCTTCAAGCAAAATATATATACATAGTATGTAGTACAATAGATGTGGTTGCAATAAAGTAAAAGATAGAGTGTTCTCCAAGTGATGTGCAAACACCTATGTGGTAAGGCCCATAACAGTGGAGGTATCTAAACCATTTTTAAAGGCAAACAGGATCTGAGGGAATATTAGAAGTAGAAACTAGGCTGAAATCCTGCCTCTCTTGAACTGTATGGGAATTTTGCTATTGACTTCAGTAGGATCAGGAATTCACAATCCCGTTATCATTTTTACTTCTGCCTTAAACACTAGTTCAGCCTTTTTCCCAGTTGGATTTAAACCCAGATGAAAAATAAGATAGTCAAAGATGAGGTATTCTTTTATATTTTGTTACTCCCTCCCCACCCTGCAGTTGTGGATAAATGCCACAAAATGATCAATATGTCCAATATCACTGGTCTTTGGCTTAAAAAAGAGCTCTTGATGGGGACCTTCTTTCAGCAGGCACTGTGGTTTGCTAACATGTTTACATACTTTGACATAACAGAAAAGCCATTTGGTACCGTGAGGTAGTCAGCAACTGGGATGAGAGATGTAGATAACTGCGGGGTGGAGGGGAGTAACAAAATATAAAAGAATACCGATGCAATTTATCTACATCTCTCATCCCAGTTGCTGACTACCTCACGGTACCAAATGGCTTTTCTGTTATGTCAAAGTATGTAAACATGTTAGCAAACCACAGTGCCTGCTGAAAGAAGGTCTCCATCAAGAGCTCTTTTTTAAGCCAAAGACCAGTGATATTGGACATATTGATCATTTTGACAGAGAATAGTAACAGTTGATTTACAACTATAATCAGAAATATGCTTAGCAAGTAGGTTAAGGCATTTATCCCTTGAGGCGTATGAAGGAGGAAAAAGATTATATGAAGACATTCCATTGATACATAATTGTATTCATAGTTATTGGCGATGATATTTCCATAAATTATGGTATATAGGGACCTATTTAAATAATGATATGGACAGGGAAGTATGTCAGGTGTAGGAATAAATACACATTTCCACCTTCTCTGCAATTGTATTTACATGACACACTGGGTGCATCTACATGAGATGCTTTACTGTGTAGTAGAGCACATTACCGTGAAGTAAACATCACTGCCTACACATGCAGATGCTTACTATGCAGTAATTTGCTGTACTCCAGAGTTAATTTGTTACCTGCAAATACAAGTAGCAAATTAACTCTAGAGTACTTATTGCACAGTAACGCATATGCAGATGCTGACTGGGAGCAAACTTGCTCTGGGCCAGCCCCACCACCAAGGGGGCACATGCAGACTAGCCCCATGGCCAAGGGGCTGGTAGCTTCTCTAGCCCCAGGACTGGGGTGGCTCATTGCCTGTCCCAGCCCCAGGCCCTTAAAAGCCTATGGAGATGCTGGGGCCCTGGGCCACCTGCAGCCAGGCTCTGGCTGCTGTATTCTGCAATGGAGCCACCTGGGCAGCCTGCCTAGACCAGCAGTAGCTGGATGACATCCTTGTCCCTTGGGACCCTGGTAAGAGCTGTGCATCTATTCCAGCCTGGGCAGCCTGCCTGAGCCTCTGCTGCAGCCATGAGGCAGGGCACCAGGTACCCTCAGGGCACCAGAAACCTATCCTCCCATGGTCCCTGCTGCTGGCCTCATCCTGCAGCTCCAGCAGCCTGGGCCAGCTCCTGCCCTGCCAGATTCATGGGCACAGCCCCACCCAGAAGCCCCCAGAGGGAGTTCTGTCCTAGTAGCCAGGAGCCACACCTCTGCATCCCAGGACACTGCCAGAAGCTGCACGTCCTTGCTGCAAGTGGGGACAGACTTGGGCCACTGAATATGCCTGCCACACCCACAAGGTAAACCCTGCACTGGGGGGAGGGCCTTCCCCACCCCTGTCCCTGTCTCTACCCCTGCTCCCCACCCAGCCCAGCTGTGCTGCCCTAGCCCCCAAGTTCCCCACCCCACTGCAACAGCACACAGGGAAGCAGAAGCAAGTGCAAAACTCTATTGAGCAGTCTGTGACCACTCAACTAGGCAGGTACTAGGCTGAGGAATATGTTGAAGCAGGCAGTAATGTCATCCTTGGCTGTGGGGGGGCAGCAATGAGTAGTACAACCATAGAGCCCTTCAAGTGGTGCCACAGGTTACGGAGCAGCACAGGCTTGCCCACTACACCGTCAAAGCTCAGAGTCCCATGCCAGGTTCTCGGGTGTGCCCATGTTGAGCAGCAGCAGCAGGGTGTAATGGGTCAGGTACCCCCCAATCTGCACAAACAGCTCCTCTTGCCATGCCTTGGACACTCTCAGCAGGGGCAGGCTCAGGGCCCAGGTCTGGTGCAGGGTGGGGCTGGCCTCAGAGCGCCTCTCAAAAGAGGCCCCCTCGTGGGAGAGTAGGGGTGCCACTAGCTTCATGTCCCAGTTGGCTGGGAGCCCCTTGCATCCTGAGCTTGGGTGCCATGGGCTTGGTGGCAGCACAGAAGACAGGCTGGCCTGCAGGAGGAGAGGGGGAGAGTGGGTCTGGAGCACCTGCCAGGAGCCAGGCCTGTCCCAGCCTGGGAAGGGTGTGGGGAAGGCAAGCTGCCTGTGCCCAGAACCCAGCAGCCCACTTGTCCCTGTGAAATGACCAGGGATGTGGGGTTTGGCTTGTGGTTGCCTGTGCCAGAGCCTGCCCAGCTAACTTACTATGGTTCATGGCCACCCATGCACTCATGACCCCTGATATTAAGCTGGGCAGTTCACAGCCCCCTGGTATAGAGCATGCTATCTCAGAAATGTTGCAAACTCTCACAAAACCTCTTTCTCTTGGCTCAGTAGGTCCTGCAGCTGCATGCCAGGGAGAGGTACCAGTTGCCAGTCAGGATGAACCTTCAGGGTCACCGCCAGCCTCAGCCTCGGCCACATGTACTTGCTGTCTCTGGCAGCAGAGGACCCAGGATTGGATCCAGCTGCTGGAATGCCTGGTCATGTTGGCCAAGGAGCAGCTGGCAGACTCCTGGGTATGGTGGACAGAGGACATTGTGTGTGAGTATGAGTTCTGAGACAGGCTCCTGGCTCTCAAGAAGAGTGGCCCAGACAGTAGAGGCCACAGAGGGGGACTTCTGGGTTCTGGACACCACCCTGGCCCTGGGAGTAGCCTTCATGCCACCCGCTGCCCAGCCCCTGGCCACTTCCCAGTGTCCAGCAGCAGGCCCCCCAGTGGGCCTGGGCTGAGGTGCAGCAGTGCCTCCATGGCCAGATGCCCCTGTCCTGTCTCCCACCCCAGGTTCCCTTCCAGCCAGCCCCCAACCTGGGCCCTGCTCTGCCAATCTCCTTGGCTCCATGTAGCCCTGGAGCAGGTGCTGGCTGCAGCAGGGCCAGCATCACATGCGGGCCCTGCTGGCCCAGCCTGCTGGCTGCAGGACAGGGAGCTGCCCATGCTGGCAGAGCAGTGGCCACCATCACCCCCAGGTGAGCCCCCCCCACCTGCCAACCTCACTGCAGCATGTGCAACCATGGGGGTGCACCCAGAGGCCAGGGTGTGGGGTTCTCAGACCCTGACCCCTAGGTGCCCCCACCCCATGTCCTCCTACCTGGGAGGGCGCACAGAGCATGCACGGGATGCTTTATTGATGGTGGGTAGGGTGGCTGGTAGGGGCTTTGTGGGTTGGGGTGAAGGGGGGAGAACCTCTATGAGTCAGAGAGTGGGGGTGGGGCTGAGATCCATGGATGGCTATTTAGGCAGCCTACAGCAGGGAGTTCAGGAGCAGGTGGTCAGCCAGTCCTTCTTGCACCCGGTGCCTTGGCTTCCACTGCTGGGTATGTGCCTTGCTCCAGCCTCGGTGAGGGTGGGGCCCATTGCTGTTGCTGCCACTGTAGCTGGTGCATCCAGTGCCAGGTATCCTCTTTCCACTGTGCCTCCTCCACCCAGGCCTCACAGAAGAACTCCCCCCAGGCCTTGTGGGTGTTATACAGCACATGGGTGGCAATGATGACCTGGGAGATGTTGGTTTTGGTGGCCTTGAGGTGGGCAGTGAGGTTGCACCAGCATCCCTTCAGGTGGCTGAAGGTGCACTCCACCAGTGGATGGGTCTGACTAAGGCACTGATTTAAGTGTGCCTGGTGGGGGTCCAGCTGGTCACTGTGATGCTGCATGATCCAGGCAGTTTCCCTGATGAGGAGGGGTGGGACCACCACTGCACCCAGCTGGAGGCCTGGCACCCCTGGTGCAAAGTGCCTACTTTCCACCAGGGCTGGCACGGTGGAGTTGCAGAAGCCACAGGCCTGCCCAGCTGGTGCTTACATTGGTGAAGACACCATGGCGTTTGTTACGGGGTTATGGTCTCTTCTCCTGTCTTGGTCAGGGACTCTCCTGCCACACCTTTGATGGGAGATATTTGAAAGATTATTCCTGAGTGGTAAATACCGAGTGCATTCAGGTGGTGAACTTAAATAGCTGTGTGATTTGCTGGTTTCCCCGTCACAACCTGAGAAACAGAACTGTCACAGATCCCAGGCCCATTGTAATCCTCACAGCCTTTGGGATGGCCTATTGCTAAACTCACTCGGTTATAGTCCTCTGTCTTTTTTTCCAGGTGTCTCAAACCTCTTTCCCCAGGCCCTACTCATCTTCACTGAACACCGTCGAAGTACCCTCCCTGTTCTAACCTGTGGTTCTCTGTCCGACCTGTGTCGGTCAGCTGTAGTCTCGGTTCCCTCTGAGCCTTCTGTCATCGCAGACCTCTTCTGGTGACTTCCTCTCTGCGTTGTTGTCCTCCTGGGGCAACTTTCTCTTCCCCTGCTTTGGCTTTTATTGGCATCGTCCCCCACCTCCATGCTGCTTGTTTTCATCCAATTCAGGTGGGTGTTTTTCCTCAGCCAGCTTGGTTTGCTTCTGTTGGTACGTCACCATTCTGCCCCTGCTCTTTTGTGGCCACGGCTCTCTCTCCCCCAAAGTAACAGGGTTTATAGGCACCCTGTTGCAGTGTTCTATGATGGCTTCAAGCATGACTGAGTGAAAGCCCCACTGGCTGTAGTAGGGGTGGTTGCTGTGGTGTGTCCAAATGATGGGGATGTGAGGCCTGTTCAAGGCTTCAATGCACTAGGAGCAGTCCAGAGTGCAGAACCCCACCACCACTTCCAGGAGGTCATGCACCTGGAGCATGGTGTGCCTCAGCACATCCTGGAAGGCACAGGACACCTCCAGGATGGCCTTCTTAGTGGTCGTCTTGCCCACTCTAAAGGGGTGACTGATTTATTGGAGGCTGGCAGGTGTGTTCTGCTTGAGCAGGGCAATGGCCAGCTGGGTGTCCATGGGGAGGAGCAGCTACATGGTGGTAGCCTGCCACTCCAGGTGTGGGTGGAGATGCTCAAGGAGGTCCTGAAAGGTGGCCCAGGTCATCTGGAATAACTCCAGCCAGTGTTCATCATTCCAGGTGCTTTGGATGATATACAGCCACCAGCCTCAGGAGTGCATGGATGGCACCAGTGCTGGCATCCAGGTGTGTGTCATCCCTGCTGGAGTCTGGGCAACAGCAATGTGGTGCCAGGGGGCCTGAAACGCTGTAGTGAGCCTGGCTAGGTAGCCGCACTATGCGGGGGAGGGGTGCTGCCAGGGTGGAGACTGACCTGGGCCAGGTGGTGGTCACAGCAGCAAAGCAGGGTGGCAAGCAGGAGTCTGGGATGCTGGACATAGCTCCTGCAGCCTGGGGGTAGAGCAGCCACCATATGGTGGTCACAGGCTCTGGCAACAGAGCTGCAGCATGCTGTCAAAGTGCTGAGGCTGCTTTGGGCTAAGAAGGCAGGTGAGCAGGGAGTGGGGCTGGCTTTTAAAGATGGTCCCTGGCCATGGAAGCTGCAGTTAGAACCTCATGTTCCCCCTGGCTGCTGAAGGGCCAGTGCAGGGCCAGAGGGGATGGGAGCAAACTATTGTCAGGACTGGCAGATCTGCTCCTGAATGCCCATACGTGTAGACAGATGCCCAGGCTGTTTACTTTGAAGAAAATTACTCTGGAGTAAACCCATCCAGAAGCATTTGAATGTGTAGATGTGCCCACGTTATACTAACTGGCTAGTGGCTAGTTAGTTAGTGGAAACATTGCATTTGCTTTGACTAATGAGAACTTTCCTTCCCCTGTTCATCCTTTATGTACCGCACACATCCCTCACTCAGCAGGGAACATATTTTACAGAAGCTGTATAATTTACAACATTTTATCTGCAGTTTGTTCCTTCAACCCTTTCTGAGTGGCACAAAATTGACAGAGGGAGCTAATGAAGAATTTTCTTTTGTGCTAGAGAGCTCGTCATTAGCAGAAAGTTGGTGTAGGCAATTCAGCTATCTCCAGTTGCACACAAAGTAACGTGAAGAAGCAGCCATGTCAGCAGAGGCAAAACTAGCAAGGTTTTTATCTTGGGGAGCCTCATAGTTGTGTCCCAGGAGCCCCAGTTTCCTTGTCTGCTTCATACCCCCACCATGGGAGACTACTGGTATGGGGGTACTGTTGGTGCAGTCAGCAGGTTAGTATAGCATTTATTGGGTGCAAGGGTCCTCTTGCAGCCTCCAATTACACTTGCCACTGCTGTTCATCCCCATTGCTGAGTGCTGCTGATCGCCATCACTAGTGGCAATGGGCAGCCATGAATTTGGCAGCAACAAAGGCTGCGAGTGGCTGCAGGAGAGAAGCTGTGTTAAACCCTTGGCTGCTGACCATGTCAATACCTCCCTCAGTGGCCCCAGGGGCTCCCAGCTGCCCCACCCCAGGTGACATCTGTTCCTGTTCCCCATGGCTGGATCCTCAAGCCAGGTGCCCCCAGCCCCAACCCCCATCCTCTTCCCATGTGCTGCCAGTTGCTACAGCTCAGCAACAGTGGTGTCACAGTAAAACAGTTCAGAGTCTCTAGTGTTTTCCATGTTGCCATCCTCTTTAGGTCAGTGCCCAAGGCTCATGCACCAGTTGCCCCCACCCACCCCCACCAGTTACACTACTGCATGTCATAATTCTGTCCTGGAGTGTTGGTTTGATGTAATAGGGTGGATCTTCAAAAGGCCTGAATTCTACTTATGTTAGTTGTAGAGTAAACCCTTCCATCTTACTCCAAATTCCCTTTTGACTTGGTAACTGAGGCTCAGAGAGCTGTACATATCTCCGCAGCTGCTACTTGGACCAAGTGTGGAACTGGGGCTATGCATATTTTATCAGCTACTCTTATTGTTTCTGAAATTTTATATCTTCTAGATGCTTGCACCTGAATTTGAAAGGCTTTTTTCAAAAGTCAGGTGCAAGCAAAAAACGTAAACTGCTTGTTCTGAGGACAGAACTTTGGGTCTGGAGGTATACTTGGTAAAGAAATGGAAGTGAAGACCAAGCTTTACATCAATGTACTATGGGAATGATGGAATGGGACTGTATGCTCACTTAGAGATTGCTCCTGTACACCCATACCCCAGGAAAAAACTTAGTTGCCCTTTGGGGCATTCCTTTTTTTCTTGTGCTAACTCAGCTAGAGAAGCCCATTATTTAGGCCCATATTATACATGTTTACATATGGAGAGATTCCTCTTTTAGTATAATTACAACAAAGTACTACTTGTTGGACATTTTCAGTAGGCTGGTAACCCCTTACACAGATAATCTGAACAAGTAGAATTTATAATGTTAACACTTTTTAGGCATAAAAATGTTTCATAATGTGAAACATTTTTATCATACACTATCAAAATAATGTTTCTTCTCTTCTTAAAGTTGAAAAGAATTATGTATTCTAACAGCATTAGACCATGCATTAGAGCTACATTTTCATTTAGACATAGGCACCTTTTGTATAAATTACAGAGACTGTTCACATTTGCTAGCATCATTTTGGAGAAAATTCTAGCTTTGGGCAACGTTACAACCCCAGATGAACTCTGCTGATGAACTCTTAGGGAATGCTTCTCCGGGCTAAATTTTCATTGTCATATTCTGTTGGCTTGCTGGGTCTGGCCAGAACATAGGCACTATCCCTCTATCCATAAAGCACAAATTCCAATGCAAAATCACTGTATCTGGTACTCATACTGGCAGTGGAAATCAGCTCATCCAATTGCCCAACCCCTGAAACTAGTGCCAGTTTTCCTTAGCCTCCTCAGTAGCTATTGCGCAGTCTTAGTTCTACCAAAGCTGTAGACCCTCTCATTTATTGTTTCTCCTTTGGAACCGTGTGACAACACAAGCAAACAATATGAGCTTCTGCAAAGAACTTCTAAGTACAGACATACACGGATACAGTGTAAAACATACACATCTACAAGAAAATATCAAATCCTGCGCACACATCCCTTCCATTAGTGACCTCTTTTCTCTGACAGCCTTTTGACTTTGGACTACTCTCTTCAAGGTCCCCAAAGCTTTCTCTTTTCTCTTCCTGCTCACTCTGAGCTTCTTGTTCTGAGTGGTGGGAGAGCTGCCAAAAAGATGCCTTGTTCTTTCATATCTTTCTAGTATAATATTGTATGGCTGTTCTGGTCTACCTTATATTGCCCCTCTGATAATTGAAGTTCCTTAGCAGGTGGCCTGTTGTTTGGCCATTTCTTTAGTACGTCCGTTGTATTACTAGGGCACAACTCCTTCAGTGTTAACAGCTTTTGGATTGTCATATGGTGGGTTCCAGATGGAATGTGTGATCTGTAACATGCTAATGGTTGATTCAATACAAATTGAGGCACAATGATAGCGAGTTCATAAAATCAATCAGAAAGTGTAAATTTTACATAGGCCAATTTCCCAAACTGTCACAACATGAAAGTACAGCCACAATATACACATCTTTCACTACAGGGATTTAAATGCCATGTGTTTTGTGATTTTCATGCTTTTGTCTGTGAAGGAGCATTTATATAGACCAGTGACTTTCTATCTCCAGTGTCTTTGTTCTTTGTGTAGCATATCAGACCATTCTTAGAAAGTAAGGCCATGACCTTAGAATATTCTCTGAGTGCTTCCTATATCTTGACTCATATCTTTCACTCTGCAGGAGGATGGGAAAAAACTCCAATTGTTTTTCAGAAATAATCCCTTCCTCCTTGTCAGCATCTGCCTGTATTTTATGACAGCAAGAAAGAAGGACAGAAACAGTTGTTTTAGTTTAACATTGAACAAGACACTTTCTAGTATAAAGAGTCTTCATTATTCCAAAAGCTTTCCCCTCTTGTCTTCACTGAAGAGTTCCCATCCAGAATTTTCTCCTGCCTGGATTCCTGCTATGATTTTCAATAAATAGCAGACATCCTTACAACCTGCTTTGTTCTCCCTGGAACATTTCTACTGATTCTATTCCTTTTGTTGTCGTATCTCAACAGTTTTAGAAAGGCACTTGCTTCTGGATGAATGTTGTTGGAGCATACTTCTATTTGAGGACGCCTCAAATAAAGAAGAATGTGAAAAAGATGCAGAACCAACCAAAATGGTGTGGAAATCTGAACAGGAACACGAGGATAGAAAATAGAGTTTTTTGTTGACAGATTCCTGCTGATGCATGAACTACAGGGTTGCATAATTTAGAGGAGATCTTACCCCATTTGCAGGCACCCATTTTCATTTTCTCCTCAAAAGAAGAAAGCATCATAAATGGCTTGATGAAGCCACGGCATGCACATCTTTTACAGGGGGTGGGGGGATCTGAATACATTGTAATGCCAATTCTTATGAACTAACTATAGCTCAGAATAACATGGAACTTGCAGCCAGCTGATTGATGATGTGAAAACCTCCTCCATTTCTGTGATTTTCATGGCTGCCTCAGATACAGCAACATATTTCTCCAGCTTCTCATGTTGTCTACTGTTGGAACTTCTCCTGTGCTCAGAACCTAGTAGATGTCCCTCCTTGGCTATGGCGGTGGGGATTGAATAAAGGAGCTTGGGGAGGGCTGCCCACTCTCTCATAGAGGACTAAGCCTAAAGCAGAAGGGAAGAATAAATAAAGCAATATATATATATACATATCTCCAGCAACGAGTCTCCAGCATCCTTGTTTTCATCCCTGTATCACTGTCTAAATTGATCATTATATATACATATACATAGACAGATAGATGATTGATTTACACCCACACACACACAAAATCAATTTGGATTGTGATACAAGGATGCTGGAGACTGAATGCAGCTGGTATTTTCTGTCTGGAGATTCTTCAGACACAAAAACATGAGACTTGAAAGATGTGGTTTCAGAAGTGCATGTACTTTCATGTTGTGACAGTTTGGGAAATTAGCCAGTGTAAAACTTACTAATTTTGATTTGTTGTATACACTTTCTGTATCATTGGTCCCCAATGAAGTTGAAAATAATGAATAATTGGATAGTTAAAATAATGATTAATATATTTGATGATCAAATAGATGTAGTTACCAAAAGTATGCAAACATACTAGAATCATTAGTTTCTTTTCACTTTTTCCTTATGTAAGCAGTTGTAGGCAGTGCTCTCATATGAGGCTTTTTTTCTGCTGAAAATCAGGCTAGGAACTCTAGCAGCTTCAACCATTGCTTTCATGACAAATTAAAAACTATAACTAGAGGTCTACCCAACTCAAGGAGGTGGCTTGTTGATTTCACAGGCAGATTGAAGGGCCAGCTGCCATTTTTGAGGGCTTTTCATGGTGCCTCCCTGCCCCACACTTTTGATTGTCTGCGGGGGCCCTGCCCCCCACTGCTGACTGCTGACTGGTGAAGAGCGATGTCCATCATATTGCTCCACCTCACATTGCTGGTTGTTAGGGAGGGGCTGCATGACAGGCAGCCCTCTCAGCCAATCAACAGAGGGGCTGGCGGGGGAGGGTAGCAGCCATCTGCTGGCAGCCCTTCATGCTGGAAGCCCCCCAACCCTCTTGGCCCCAGCGGGCCCCAGTGGTTGGGAGGACTGGTGGCTCCCACTGGGGAGCTAGCATTTTATTTTTAGTAATTTTTTTCCCTTCAGATTTTGCAGAGATCGCTCGATTTAGTGATTTCTGAGAAATCAGCGCAATCACCATTTGGGTAGGTCCCTAATTCTAACAATGTTAGTAACTTGGTGAGTGACTACAAACCAGATGAACAACCAAAAAACCCCAACAAAAACCAAAAAACCCCAAACAAAAACCCTGTGTAATAGCTGGAGTATAAAAGAAAGATGGATTCTCTGAATGAACCAAAAATAAAACCCCTCTTCCCATAGGGCTGTGGAAGACTTATTTAGGAGATGCATATTTTATCTAGGTTTCAGATAGAGTGAACTATTTTGCAGTGAAACATAATGCCTTCAGAGAACTCCATTCCAAGACATTTCAGCCATGGTAACCTGGAACTAATTGAAAAAAAAAGGTCTTTATATTGCAGAGCTTCTTTTATAAAGCACAACAATACATTTATGCAATTATGTCAATCATTGGTGAACCAGTAAAAAATGTATGGTCATTATGATGAAAATACCCTGTTTGTTTTCCATATGAAAGAAAAACTGTCATTGTAGGGCCTTAGAATGGAGAGAAATATGGATTGCTAAAATGAATGTGGAAAAAAAATCTTCAATGTAACATTGTACCCAAACAAGAGACTATGAAACTATTTTATTTTCCTGCAAATAGCTGTCCTTCATCCCTTCCACGGAGAATGTGTACAATTATGTTTTATTATAATGAAAGATATGCGTGTTTAAGTTTTGCTTTGTATTGTTACTGAATAGAATTGACAGGAATAATTTCTTTATTAGGAAACACCCTGGGAAAAAGTTATATTAAACACTGAGCATGTTGAGATGACACAGACATTTCTAAATGCTTTGCTTTACCATCCTAAACTAAGGATCCTATGATACTATATTCCAGATGACTAATAAAAGTTACCTTGATTTGAAAAGGCTGATTTGAGGTTCTGTACATACTTGTTGGTTACATTGTTGCTTGAGGAAAAAACTAGGCCATAGATTATTTTGGGATGGATCTCTTTTTCAGAGAAAAAATACAATGCAAAGATTTCCTAATGAGGAATGGGAAATTATTTGAAACAGCAAACATTTTCATAGGGTGGGAAAATCATTTACTGCTCTGTGATGCATATAGAAATCAAAAGTCAATCAATTGATAAGTGTGAGGCCTCTAAGAGCTCACTAACCACTCTGCTATACTTGTTAGTGTAAACTCATATGTAGATCCACTTACAGCACTTTAATATTTGCTATGTCAGTTCAGCTTTCACTTGTAAATTAATCATTTAAAAATCACATTTTAAAATCACTTGTCTTGTAAATTAATCATTTTAAAATCACTTAACATTTTAGTGAGGAAAGTTTTGCAAAGGCTTTCTAAATAGCTGATTTGGAGACAGACATGTCAAGAAACATTCAATTATAATGAGACAATAGTTATTCTTGTAGAGAGGAAAAAGGCTTTGGCAATTCATGAAAGAGTATTTCTGATCAGACACTTTTTTCTGGAATTGTTGATGTTGTCTTACGCTGATCACATAATGAACACTAATTACCAACTGCTTGATAAGCAAGAAAAGTGAGGGATAGGGAAGACTTGTCTGGACACACCTGATTTTTCAGAGATGCTAGATCTTCTTTTTACTAACTAAGCTAAAGGAAGCTGCAGAAGAGAACCTGGCTGACAGCACATTTCCTTCCCGTGTGACAAATGAACACGTGACTTAACAAAGACAGATGCTGTGAGATATAAATGCAGCCTGAGTTCAGTTGTGGGGAAACTAAAGAGGTATGTTTATGATTTTCAGTAGCTTCCAGGAAAAAGTGAAAAGCTTACAGCTCGGGGAAGATACCTGCAGGAGACAGGACTTTATTGGACAAACCTCTCAGATATTAAGACTGGTAGGCACCAAAGTCCAAAGGAGAAGAAGCCTCACCTGTGAGGCTGGGAGTTCCTAGAAAGAGAAGAATGCCCTGTGTAATAACAGAGAGACTTACATAGCTATTAAGGACTGAAAGACTATTGAGCCCTGTAGATGGCTGGAAGGAACTGATAAATTTGGTGAAAAAAACCAGGGGATCTCTGAGCAGAATCCTATTTCCCTTTGTCTATCTAAATGGCAGCTTTCTAGCCATGTAGATTGGATTTTTGGCCCTTAGTCAGAGGTAGTGATTCTATTTCCCCTGAACTGTGGAGATGTAAGTAAGCTCTGGTAGCATAGATGACTATGATCCTAATAGCCTATAATCTCATAGGTTGGGCTGTCTCTAGGAAGTTGGTAGATGTGACTTGGAAGCCCTTCAGACTAAAGCAGGGTTTATAACCCAGGTTTCCCACATAGGCCTGGCAATTGTTACTCTTAAAATGGGCCTAACCTGTTAATTGTGTCTTAAATAGTAACCTGGCTACAAGTACAGGCAATAGTGGCATGAGAAACAAGAAACTAACCACAACATTTTCCCACAAAAGATGTGTAATATTTCTGTGATTGGTTTCCATCATACCTTAAACTGAATGTGTAGCAGCTGATGCCAGTTGAATGGTAGAGTTTAAGTGACAGCATCCCTGTATGGGAAGGCTCCTGTGGGGGGATGCACCCCATTGTTTTCAGAGTGTTGAGTTGAGAGGAGCTCATTAGCCTAGCCAGGGTGTCAGATCATGGGGAGCCTCAGGGCTTCCTGTGACCCAGCAGGCTTATGGCCTTGTCCTGCAGCTTCCAGAGACACGTCCCAGACATGGGGACCCAGCGGATGAGGAGAAGTTCCCTGCTCCCAGGGTGCCCATGGACCATGACCTTTAAAAACCACCTGTTCAGTCCAGCTGCACATACAATTTTCTGACATCCCCAGTGTGACAGTTGATGTTGGGCTGCAGGCACCTGGCTTTCAACTTTCTGGTGCAGGAGGAGCCTAGGATTATGATGAACAGAACCTGCCTGGGATCCTGATCCCGGGCTCCCTGCTGCACTGACAAATAGTAATTATGCGACTGGGATCTGATCCCTGATCCCAAAATTTCACAACCTGCCAGAGGCCTTAGTACTATTGTTCTAACCACATAGTTAGCAGATAAAACATCAGCGTGCATGTGTTTGGTTTTTTTTTTTAAATGAAAATACCTGTGAGCACTGAGGACATTGCTGTTGGTTTCAGGTGCATTTTGAATCAAGCTTTTCTGTAGATGTAATCATAGGGACATAATTTAAGATCCAACTTTTCACTGACTTTGTTTTTTGTAAAACAAATCAGAGCTTTTCTTAGGATGGTGGAGATTTATACAATTGCCCCTACTTGCACCTATCCCCAAATACCATATTTTCCTGCATAAACACCTTGGTTTGGGAAGGCAGAATGCAGGAAAGAAGATTTTTCCAGCATCATGGCAGGTTCAATTGAACAGGAATATTTTAAGTAAATCTATTTTAGAACCAAAACATTGTTGGGAGGCCGCTTTAATTAACATCAGAAGTATAGTTTTAATATCAACTTCAATTTTTGAAATATGTGACCTCTGTGTCTGTTATTTGGCTAGAAAATAAATATCTCAGTTGGCATTTCGATGATGTTCAACTTTGGGAGCTGTTAGCTAAACAAGACTGTTGCTTTCCCAAGTTATTATGTAAAACTTAAATTTATTGTTATTTTATCTGACATGGCTTAATCAACCTGATAATATAAAATCATCAAGTTAATCTAGTTAACCCACTTCTTTTTAATATGATTTGTTAGTATATATTATGCTTTGCTTAGTCGATTAGATTTCTAATCGTATTGGGAATTTGTGCAGTTCTGATGTTTCTTCGCCCCTTGCCAATGTTCCAGATGTGAGGAGTTATCAAGATGAATAAAGAGAGAACTCAAGGAGTCATCTTGAGCAAGGTCATCTAGGAAGACATGGCCAGGAAAAGAACTCAGGTTTGTTGAGCCCCAGCCCACTGCCGCATCCAGTAAACCAAAGTGCTTCATATAGATGTGTTCAAAGATCACCCCCTTATGTGTTGCTGGTTATAGAAACTAGTGCATCTTAACCATGTTAGCCCAATGCATTGGGACATAATTAGTGGTAGTCCCCCTGGGTACTGTACTCAAATAGAAATGTTGCTAGCTTTCTGGTGGGAAGTTGTCTTAGTGCTGCTGATTTTTTTTTTTTGAATAACCACTGTTTTTCAGAATCTTTGTGGGCTTCAGTAACATAACATACTCTCTCCCTATACCATTTCCTGTGATACTAGGCTCCATTGTGACACTGGTGAAATTTTATTGGCCTGATCCTGATTTTACTTTGTCAATTTTGTCTATATTAGATATTATTATCCTACTACCTCTACCTATATTACCTATCCAATACCTATAGGGTGCATCCAGATAGGTATGCAAGTGCATCTTGCAGTGTCTCAAACCCCTTTGAGACGCTGCAAGAAGCATGTGCAGGAATGAGAAAATGTTCCTCGCACTGCAAATTTAGACCCCACAGAGAAAAAAAGTGGGGCAGGGCGTGGTCCCAGACTGTGCCCTGAGGCAACCAGATGCTGGGTCCTCCACGGAGTTGCTTTGGTAGCAGCTAGTGTGTCTGTATGGTTGGCTTTCGCCCTGGTGCTGAAGCACACTGCCTGCTTACTGCAGGAAGCTGGACCCACGCTCCATTGCAGGTAGGTAAAGGGTAGGGGGGGCTGGAGGAGGGGGAAGGGCACCATAGGGGGGACCCCCACTGGCCCTGCCTGCCCCAGAGCCCCCCAATCACTGCCCTGCTCACCCCCCCAGCCTCCCAAGGCCTCCTGATCCCTGCCCTACCTGGCCCCATCCCCCAAGCCCCCCGAGCCCTACCCTGCCTGGCCACAACTCCCCCTGCACCCCAAGCCCCCTTGATCCCTGCCCTGCCTGGCCCCACAACCCCTAACCCCCTGAGCCACCCATCACTGCCCCACCTGGCCCCATCCCCCCCAATCGCTGCCCTGCCTGGCCCCACCCCCTGAGCCCTCTGAGTCCCTCTGAACCCTGCCTCCCCAGCATCCCCATAAGTAAAAAACAAAAACAACCCCCCAAAAAACAACAACCCCCTGCCTGCACTCACTGGCAGGAGCAGCTGCCATTGGGGTCACTGGGGCCCCCTCCCCACACAGTGTGGAACTGGGTGATAGCCACAGCAGCCTCAGCCCAGGCCCCGCTGCCCCATGCTGCATGGGGGGGCTCTGCCAGGAGGTTCAAGAGCCCCCACCGCCCCTGCTACTGCCAGTGTGTAGAGGCTTTCTTTTTTCTTTCTTTTCTTTTTTCAAAGTGCTGGAGGCTGGGGGGGTGGGCAGCCATTGGGGGGCTGAGGGTGCAAGCAGAGGATGGGGCCAAGCAGGGCTGCCACTGGGGGTTCTGGGGGGGCAGGTGGGGCAGCCATCGGGAGGGCTGCAGGAGCCAGTGGGGGATGGGGCCAGGTGAGGCAGCAATCTGGGGGGCTGGGGGAGCAAACAGGGGTGGGGCATGTGGGCCCTGCAGGGGGGGTGGTGACCCCTGTTGGGGAAGCTGTAACTCCTGTGTGGGGACTGTAGCCCCTGTCGGGGGCAGCACAACCTAAGTATTTAGAATTCATGCTATTATAATGATGGAGACACTGGTAGGCTTTCAAATTACTTTAACATTGTAAATATATCAATAAAATTTTGCCCAACTGATCACGCGCACTCTCTCTCTTTCTCTGTGTAGTGTGTGTGTGTGTGTGTAGTGTTCTTTTGTTTTAATTGTGGAGGTACATGGATTTCAGGGTATTTTACAGAGTGACTTTGAGATTTTTTTTTCAGGAATTTTTCAGTGTTCAAATAGAGAACACCAGAATTCCTGCTAGGGAGGTCAGTGGCAAGACCCTGATTGCTCACAACTTTCACTTCGGATCCAGATGGAGGTGGCTGACCTCCTAGCCAATTGGAGCCAGGAGGACATGGTCCCATGTCCTGCTTTGAACTGCCTGCTTTGAACTGTCAAATCATGTCCTTCTGGCCCCAAAGTGGCCAGGAGGTCAGCCACCTCCAGCTGGGTCCCAGGTGCCAGCCCTGAGCAACCTCTTCTGCATGGGTCCTGCCACTTGCCTCCCTAGCAGGAATTCTGGTGTTCCCTATTTAAAACCTGCAAAATCTCTGAAAAAAACCCCCAAATTCACTCTTTGCCATACCCCAAAATCCATGTTCCTCCACAATTAAAACAAAAAATATATAGATCTCTCTCTCATTCATATATATATATATATATATATATATATATATATATATATAGATGAGACAGAGATCAGTTGGGCAATGTTTTATTGATATATTTACAATTGTAAAGCAACTTGGAAGTCTACCAGTGCCTCCAACATCATAGTAAAATAAATTTTAATTATCTATAGAGTTTGGCATTGGCTTTGGGCTTCTCTGTCATCGAAAAATAAGAGCTGCTCTAACCCCTTCACTCAACAGAATATGCAGCACTGATATGCCACTGCCCTGCCCCTGCCCTTGCCCCTCACTCTCAACCCATAACTTACCACCTGACCCATTCCCCTCACTCTTGCCCCACAGGGCCAGGAAGGCGGGTGAGGGGTTTTTGGGGGTGGCTTGGGGGTGTGGGGTTTGTTGGTGGATTGTTGGGGGAGTATGGGTGTGGAGGGGGCTACTCAGGAGGTGTGGGTCCCCTGTCCCCCACGGGGCGCAGCTCCCCCGCATACCTCATGGACTGTCCCCACCCAGGGGCCACATGTTCCCTACAGGGGTCACAGCAACAGGGACCTGGACTCTGTGCCACGTAAGTAAGTGGTGGGGGGAGCTGGAGGAGCAGGGGGGACTACTAAGGGTGTGGGGGGATAATGTGGGGCAGCTCAGGAGGGGTGGGTCTGCCAGCTGCCCCCCCCACATGGCTCCGCCCTCCCCTGCTCACCTTGCAGCCAGGTGCAGCCCTCCCCGCTCACCTCCCTACTTGGCTACAGCCCCGTGCTCACCTCTCTGCTCAGCTCCAACCCTGCTACTCAGCCTGCGACTGGTTCCAGTCCCTCCACTCAGTCCGCAGCTGGGTGCAGCCTCCTGCTCACCTCCCAGCTCAGCTGCAGCCTCCTTGCCCAGCTCCAGCCCCCCAACTTGGCCCATGTCTGGGTGCAGCCCCTTGCTCGCCTCCCTGCCTGGCTGCAGCCCCCGCCGTATGCTCCCCACCCAGCTGCAGCCCACCCCCACATGCTCTCCACACAGTTGCAGCCTCCTTGCTCACTCCCCACCCGGCTCCAACCCCCTAGGCAGCTTACCAGCAATAGCAGCCACTCTCTTGGCCTTGTGGCACAGCCACCGTGCACAGCGGGGGGCAGCGCGGCTCTGCCCCAGCCGCCAGGTATTCATGCGACCTCTGCCATAGTGCACTGCTGTGGCTCAGCTCAATGATGTGGCACAGGGCTGTGTGCTTTCTGGCAGCTCCAGGCTGTTATGCAGGGCTGTGTGCTGCTCGCGGGGACTGCCAGCCACACCGGCCCGGGTCCTGAGTGCATGAGCCCTGTGCTGTCCAACTCGGCCACTTTTGTGCATGCAGGATCTGGGCCAGTGTGGCCAGCAGTCCTCACAAGCAGTGTGCTGTGGCAGAGGTCACACGGATACCTGGCAGCTGGGGCCAAGCCATGCTGCCCCCCTCTATGCAGGGGGGCTATGCCACAAGGCCCAAAGCACGGCTGCTGTTGCTGGTAAGCTGAGGAAGGGTTGAATTTGGGCAGGAGGTGAGTGAGGAGGCTGCAGCTCGGTGGGGAATGTGTGGGAGGGGGCTGCAGCTGGGTAGGGAGCATAAGGGGGGGCTGCCCCTGGGGGGGGGCAAGTGAGCAGACCACAGCCAGCCATGGGCCAAGCGGGGGGCTGGAGTTGAGCAAGGAGGCTACAGCCGAGCAGGGAGATTTGCAAGGGGCTGCACCTCACTGCGGGTTGAGCAGGGGGGGTGGAGCTGGGCACGGACAGAGTTGGGGGCTGTAGCTGAGCAGGGAGGCAAGTGGGGGGGCTGCACTCAGCCGTGGGGCAAGCAAGGGGGGCTGGAGCCATGCGGGGGGGCAGCCGGTGGACTAGTCCCCCTTGCTCCTTCAGCTCCCCCCACCACCTACTTACCTGGCATGGAGCCCAGGTCCCAGTCACTGCAGGCAGCATGCTTCAGCACCTGGGAAAGGGCCAACCACAGAGATCCTTTGGCAGGCTACCAGAACGTTTCTGTAGAGTCCAGAGCCTCCGGATGCCTCAGGGCACAGTCTCGGTCTGTGCCCTGCAACACCTTTTTCTACTGCATTTGTTTTTTTGACTGCTGGATATCCAGAGGTCTAATTTTGCCCCCATGCTGCAAATTTGCAGTATGGGGACGCTTTCCTATTCCCGCACATTCCTCTTGCAGAATTTCAAAGGGCTTTGAGATGCTGCAAGATGCACGTGTACGCTCATGTGGATGGGCCCAAATATCTATCCAGGTAGCTTCACTTATACTCAACACTACATTCATTTTATGTTCTCCCACCCTTTTTCCTCATTATCCCCCAACACCCTCCTGACCTGCAGGAGTGTGTCTAATAGGAACTTGAACAGTTCTAGGGAGGATTCTGGAGACCGCTTGTTTGGATGAAAGACTTAATGAAGTGGGGGCCAGCCTTTCTGGTAGGCATGCCACTAATCAGTGCTGCATCCTCCCCAAATAACACTCCAATCTCTTTCCCATGCCCAATCTGCTGCTCTGCTTTCTGTCCTATCTGCCACTGTGCTGCTTGTCCTCTCCTTGGTCTGCTACATGCCTCATGATATACTAAGCCGCCTTGAGCTATGTTGTCATGTGCCAGCTAAGAAATGGAGATTCATTCACTGCATCTTATTTTTAGGAGGTCAAAAGCTCTCAGCATTTGGGTCATGCTACCAAATGCTGCCACAAGTACTGCATTTTTGGATGACAGGCCACAAAGCGAAACTTCATGTTCATTAAGTCAGTCATCTGTCTATTGATGTACATTTGTATCTTTCCCTACATTTCTGAGTTTGACATTTCTGCTATTCATGGATCCAAGGGCAAGTGGAAAGCTTTTTAAATATTATTACATTTTCTATTTAATACAAATCCCTCCACTTTCTCTGAGTAAATCTGTCATTTAACATGTCTCAGGAAGGCCCTTAAATAGGAAACTGTGGATCATGCAGTCCCTGAGTTATGACCTTCTGAAATCCAATGCACCTTTTGAGTGTAGTGATGGTATATATAGGCACTGAGAGTGCCTGGCTCCTCTTTGCTATGATCATGAGCTTTTCATTTAGCAAATTGAAAAGGCTTAGAATGGAATTTTGATTGACTTCACATCTTTGGATGCAGTGTAGGCCAATGCAGATAGGCTGACAAAGCACTGATAGGGCTGGTGAATATAAGAGTGTGGGCTGGGCATCACCACAATCTACCCCAAACACCTTTCTCCCTTTCTTTTCTCTCCAGGTATCCCTGGTGGCTTGCATGTGTCATACCCAGAAATATGCCAACGAATCCATTCTCAGGACATCCTCAGCAGTTATTATCAAGTACACCAGAGACTAAGATCTCAAGAGCGGCCACAGAAGTATATTCCCTGAGTGGCTTCATATGTCTGGCTTTACAAGTTTAATCTTGGATGCAAAAAGTCATCTAATTCCCCTACTATAGATTTAGAATTGGGGTTAGGTACCAACTAGCCCCTAAGGATATAAACACTTGCTAGAGAAGCTTACATTAGTCCAAAAGGAGAACGATCTGGCCTTTTCATAGTCAGGTGAGGTCTGTTATATAGCCTGTCTCTTATTTTATCACCATTGTCTTGTTTCTAATGGACTGTCTTACTGTAATAAAATGTCTTGTAACTGTTGTTACAATATTGCCAACTCCACTCATTCAAATGCCATGAGTCAGCTCTCCAGAGTCTTGCAATTTTTAATAAATAATAGCTTTGGGGACTTTTATTAGCTTTTAGTTTTTTGAACTTTTAGAACTTACGCTTTCCTAGTTTCTTCAAACAGAATGGCTAGATAGAACAAAGAAAGCTGAGATTATTACAGAATCACATAATTCCAGGAAAAATACCAACTACGGTGAAACTTGCCCTAAGTAATTCTTGACCCTACCAAGAAAGCTTCAAGAAAGGCTCAAAGTTGAGCCTTAACCCAAAATCTTTCAGAGAACACTAGCAGAGACATTCTCTTACACTAAGATAAATTGCAACGGTTTTCAGTAGGAAGACAAAGAGAAGCAGCTTTGGGCCAAGAGGGAGGGAGCAAGTTACTGTGATATGTTAGGTGGAACTGGTCATACTATCATGCTTTTTTTCTATTTAAATATCTTTCTTGGGTAATCCTCTATGAATTTTTACATTTAAAAAAATCTAAAAACAGGCATCTAAATGTCTTTATTTCCATTTTGACATTTAGCCTTCACTGGTGGGTACCCAGTTACGAAAATACACACCCTTGATTGAGTATGTACAGCTACAAATTTGGGTACACACGCACACTCAAAGGCACAATTTGTGCTGTTCCCAATATGTAATAGGATTGCTTGACTTCATTTCCTACAAAACATATTTAATATAAAATCAGTTTGGGTTTCTACATTTATAAAATTTCATGACTGCCAGTAGGATTCTGGGTAAAAGATCAAGTCTTCTGTGGTCTAAACTTCTCTGGGCTGATTTACATTTTTTCTCTTATAAAAATAGAATGGTTTCCACTCTTTATGTTTTTAATTAAGCTTGACACATACAGGACTTTTCTTTTGCTTATTTCCTTATTCTTATGCTAACATAAGAAAAAATCTTTGTTAAGTTCCAAGAATAGGATTTTTTCCTAGGTAAGCTTTCCATTCTTCTGAGTATACTACAGAAGCAGACAACACCACCTTTTTCACAGCTTTATCTCAATAGTGTCTATTTTTTGTTTGTTCACTTCCCAAGCTGTCCACACAGTGGGATAGTGAGATTTAAAAAAAGAAGTCAGGATAGAATTGCACTTCAAATTTTAAGAGTTTTGAGACCATTCAAAAAATAAAAATCAAGGCTAAATTGAGGTCATTTTAATTATTTTATTTTAGAATTATTTTAAGGAAATAATGTATCCAGGGCCTGATGTTTCATCCATGGCTGTCAAAAATTCCATTGGTTTCAATTTTGGGAGGTAAGTTATGAAAGAGATTTATGTTATTTCTAAATTTCATGTTACTATTGCTGGATTATTTTATAACTCAACTAATGATATTAAAATATTAATAAAAGTTCATTATTACAAGTATTTTTTTGCCATTTTCCCCATTTTAAAATCGACATCTCTGAAAAATAATGTGATCTACAGAACATGGATATTATTTTAAAAAATCTAAAAAGTCATGGAACAAGAAAAAACAAAGTAGACAAAGTTTTACTGCACAGTGCAATGTTAACTTGGACAACTATTTCTCATGAGAAATAATATGCCCAACACAGGATGAATGAAGGATTGTTCAGAAATCCTGATTTGTTTGCCTGGTGATTGAAAGAAAATTGGCCATTAACTACTCAGCTGTCTGTTGGAAATGTTTTTAACAATGTAGAATATGTAGAAAAAAATCATAGGGTGGAAAGAATAATTGTTTTAAATACTCATAGTGTATAGTCTCAGAGAATGTTAGGCCATTTTGGATTATTAAATCCCTTGTGGGCTAGTTGTCCTGCTGTGCGTAAGTGCTTAGTTTTTAAAAAAAAGGCATTTGCACAGCACAGCTGGATACTGACTAGAGAAAGGACTTTAGAGTCCAAAACAATCTCAGATTTCTTCCCAATGACTTTGTGAAATTTATGACAATCACAAGCTTGACTGATGGATTTTGTATGATTTCTGATATAGCTATAGTGCTTCAAATACTGCAGCGTGAATGTAATTTCATACTAATATTTTCTCTCATTACTGGGGTTAAAGGATTTTCCAAAAAAAATACACTGCTGTAGTTGATTAAAGCATGTTAGGTATCAGGTGGAGGATGCAAAGCTGGGCTATTACATCATAATTTATAGATGCTTCTAGGAGGTATATTCTAAAGTAGAATAATAATAAATAAGACCTGGATAATACTGTGATCGTGACATTCTCATTGTTTCATACAACACATTATGCTCTGACCTTTACAGTCCTTCTCAGAGTGTATCCATATTGTCCTAGGACTAGGTCTCCGCTTTTTGCAAGGGAGAGGGGCCCATGACTACTTCTCCAACACTGGGTCACCAGCTTATAAAGAGTCTGAAAAACCCAAACCTTGGCTGTAGACTTAGGTCTCTTGGAAGTCATGCAATCAGTGTAAGATTTGCAGCAATGTAAGACAGCTTTTTCATAGCAGGCCAATATTTATTTGTCAACTAGAATATAGTAGGTAGGTTCCAGTTAGAATGGAAAATGTAACGCTCATACACAGGTCCTTTCTGCAAGCATTGCTTGTTTCTCTTCTCATCAGTGTCCAGCATTTCAGCTCTCATTGGACCAGGCAGCAGATTTTTTATAATGGTCCTTTTCACTCGACCTGTAATTACACTCTTTTTACATGACCTGTATCCCTTGGCCATTGTTAAAAATAACTTGATTTATATATTACAGACAGCTCAGAGAATAAGTTAACCCATTCTTTTGTTCCTAAATGTCACAATATATCAGTGAATGTATACATTAAATCATACATACATCTAAAAATATTATAGAACAACTCTACTATATTACAATTAAAGTTCTTAAATGACTCTGTACTTCTGTAGTTTTGGTTCCTTTTCTCTCACAACCATACAAAAAGTATTTAGGCCTCCTGTATTAAGAACACTTTCTGAGATAGAATGGAGATACTTAGCAGAAGATTTAAATCATTTGAATAGGTCCATTCTGTTAATTATATTCTTGCTGGGCCATAGTCATGAAAAGATCTCAGTTATCTGTATATTCTTTACAAGGTTGGATACAATTCTTATTCTTATTATCATCTGATTCTGCAGACCCAATTTCTGTGAAGGCTCTTTTGCAGCTTTTTTTTTTTTTCCTGCTTTTTTTCTCTTTCTTCATCTGAAATTCCTTTGTGGTAGAACCTAGACATGCCTACTCTCCTTTTACTCATAAAATCTCTGGACTTTGGTATTAGGCTATCATTTATCCATTGAAATCAAAGTTCATATCAGAATGAACTGCTAAATAAATAAAGATCTCAGTGGGTGCAGCCACACATTCATTAATGTACAGTAGTTACTGCACATTTAGTTTAGTACTTGCTTAATGAAGTAGTAACTAAATGTGCAGTAACTACAGTTACTGCACAGTAGCACCAGTGAGCAGGGTTTTTTTGTGATGCTTAGTGTGCAGTGGCCTAATATTATGTTTTTAGGTAATAGGTAATTATTAGCCTGCTATTAGGCTACTGCTCATTAAGCATCTCAAGTAAATGCACCCACCACCAGCCACAAAACCCAAACAAACAAACCAAAAATCTCCCCAAAACAGAACAAAAGACAAACAAACAACAACAACAATACCCCCCTAGGGAAACTGGAGACAGTTCCAGAGTGGATTGCCTACTCTAAACCTTATAAGAATAAAAAATGGATATGGAGTAACCAATAAGTGATCAGAAACTGGGCACTAATTATGCAGCATTCCATAGTGAGTTAGCCTCCAAGAATGGGGAAATAAACTACAGACTTTATTGAGCTTTCCTTGGAAGAAGTTAGCTCCTACCTACAAAGCCAAGTTCACAAGTACGTAACACGCTCTTCAAAGGTTATAAGTACTGAAGCTTCCCATAAATGTTGGAAGAATTTTCTGGAAAGAAAAGTTAATTTTGACCAAGGAAAAGCAAAATGTAGGTACTTGACTCATCAGGTAGAGAACCACGGGTAGTAGATCAGAAGGCTGGAAATCTTCCTAGTCTAAGTCAGGAAAGGTTAGACTTTTCATGGAACCATGAAATTGGAAATGCAAAAGGATTCTTAGGTCATTTTGTTTGTCTTCTGCCAATGTGAGATTGTTCCCTAATGTATTTTTGATCTTTACGGCTTTCCATCTAATTGGAAATGATTCAAGTGAGAGAACTCTCATCCCTTCCCTTGGGGGAGACGGTCTAATTGATTTTACTGTGAGAAAATTACTTCTTTGGGTGCAGGAAGTGCTTCTTTGAATGTGACCTGGCAACTCGTAGAGATTTGCATAAAATCTCACACAGAAGACAGGGTTGAGTAATATAGTTTTATAAATTCACCAGCAATTTTACCTCTTTGCTTCATATTTACAGAGGACTAAGCCAAAAGGTAAGTTGAGCTTGTTCTGTTATCTCATGTAGCCTCTAACATGTCTTCTTTCTTAACAATCAGTAGCATTCAATCTCACAATAGGACTGAAGCATCATGTTGGTAAGGTGCAGAAGTATATATCCCTCCATTTAGATTTCCTATTGGGACTAGGTAACTCCATGTTGTTAAAACTGGAACTTAACTAGACTCTTGCATAAATAAAAGAACATATCAATGTATAAGGGAACCTCAGTTCTTTAAAAAAACTCATGTAAAATTTAATAGGGACATGACCAATAGGATTCTTTAGGAACTACTCTCAAAACTGATAGAATTTAATAGAGAATTACAACCTGGCTAAAGAACCATATAACTTGGTTTAAGAATTTTACAGCAATATATTTTCTTTGTTAAAGTTTCTACTTGGTCAATGTGTATGCACAGTGGGGTGAAGAAGGTGATATGACCAAAGGGCATTCCCTCTCCCTGTTCAGCCTAGTGGAGGGGAGAAATTCTCTCTCTCAGATCTAGAGGGAAATATTAAATTTTAAAGGAAAGTTACTTTTCCTAGGGCCTGTTAAAAACAGAACTGATTGTTCAGCATAAATGATATTGCTATGCCAGGAGGAAGATATGGCTGCAGAAACCAAAGGCTATCCTCAAATTTGGTAAGTGGGTTTCCAGGCTGTAATTACAGTGTGTTGGAGCAGACTTGATTAAATGAGTCTACTGGAGCATGCTAATTAGTACGCTCAAGCAGCCTCCATGTTTCAAAATGGTGACAGTGGTGCTTTAACTAAAGCTTATGGAATAAGCATTAGTTAAAGTGCCTCTGCTGCCATTTTGAAGTGCAGGACACTGAATGCATGAGACATCGTAGGTGCTTTAATTAGAATGTCTCTCAGAGTTGCTTTAATTAAAGTGCTTTACCATCCACCCCTGGAGTGCGTGTAAAGATGCCCCAGGATATTTAAAAAAAATGAGGACAACAAAACCTTCATTGTCCTTAGGTATACAGCATTTTTAATGAATTCATAACGCTGCAGGAAATATATCCTCAGTGTGAGAAGGCATGGAATCCCAACTCTTGTTTGTCAGGTGAAACAGTTTTGTAGTTGGAAGTAAAAAACAAAACATTGTTTTTGTTGTTTTATGTTTAAATATGTTTGTTTTATTAGAGCACTTATTCTCAGCTACACCATTATTATTTGGATTCTCCAGATTTTAGGACTGGTATATTAAAACCTGTTTTTATACAGATGAAATCAGTCAACTGTTGTTTAGAATATAACATCTAGTACAGAGATGTGGGGACTGGTTTGCCACAAAAGCAGTATAAGGCACCAAATTAAATAGTAAGAGTGAGGTGGCCATTGGTGCTGGTTTATTATAGACCATCCTGTCTTAAAACCATTTGCCCCCTATCCATTTCTATATGAGGAACAGATTGCAAACACTCTTATTTTTCAGTTAATTGGTGGAAATATATGTCAATCATTTTTCCTCACAATTCTATTGGCTGTGCCTAGAGGTAGGCCAGGAGGAGTAGGTTTATGAGCCAGGGTGGGAGGTGGTCTTTTTATGGTGGTACTGCCCCTTGCTGCTGATTGGCCAAGAGGTCCAGTGGCTCCACCCTTTGCTGTTGATTGGCCAAGGAACCAAGAGCTCCACCCCTCACCATTGATTTGCCAAGGAGGCCAGTGGTCCCATCCCCTCTGTGGCAGGGTACTGCTGGTGCCTGCCACTTTAAGGGCTAGGCCAGGGAGATAGCAGGTGCCTGATGAGGGTAGCCATTTAATGCTCAGCTCTCTGTTCTGAGAGCAGCAGTGTGAGACTGCCAGGGGAAGAACATCTCTCTGCTGGCAACTTGGGCCAGGAACAACTTGGAGGTATGAACTGGGGCTATGGGAAGGAGGAGGCCTCAGGTCCTGGGCATGATCTAAAACTGCACCATGCCAGGATAGGGAGGGCTAGTGGGACTGCTGGTGGTGCAGCAGCCCCAGGAAATGCCAGGACCGTGAACCTCCCTGGTGAAAGATGGGTAGGGGGCACCTGATAATCTCCAGCCCCTGCACAGTCCTGGCTGGGGAAAGCCCAGACCTAGGAGATCACTGAGAGGCCTGAGGCTCACTTGATCCAGTGGAGTTGCAAGGGAGAGAAGGCAGGCTGCTCAGACCTGACTGGATGGGCCCTCAAACTGCTCTATGTTGGGGCTAGGGCCCAAGGGGTGGGGGGGTCAAAAGGGCCAGGGGCCCACTGCAAGGGATTCCCAGAGCAAGAGGCTTGGGATTCCGAGTGGCCTGAGGGTGGGGCTAGGGCCTAAGGGGTAGCCAAAGGTCCCAGAGAGAGGACCATAGCTTGAGAGACAGAAGGGTTACAGGTGAGCATAGCTGCCTGGGATGCCATCTGTGATATATGGGCCCCGGTGTAGGGGAAGGTTCGGAGCTGGGGATACCACACCTAGTCATCAGGGCTTTAAATGGGAAACCTCTCACCTTAGTCATCAGGGTTTTAAATGGGCAACTTCTCACCTGAGTAACATCACAATCATTTTTCCATCAATGTGTGGCAGGAGAGAAAGGCAGGCAATTGGTCCAGAACCAGGTGGGTAGGCCAACATCTAACTGGCCCAGGAAGGCCTCCTGTTATACCTCACTCCCACCAAGGGGATGTCCTGTATTCTAGGGACAGGTAAGTGGCCACCCTAAGTAAGGGTAGCGAGAGGCAGTGCTATTTGCAAACCATCTACTCCATGTCTAATGAGCAGGGATCCTAGTTTTCTCTGATTAAAAAAAAATCCCCAATTTTGGGATTAAAAAAGTAACACAAAATCCACATTTTTCCATGATTAAAATGAAACCTCTCTCTCTCCCTCTCAATATGTCTTGAACAGCCCTTGTGGAGAGAGACTGATGCTGTAGGAAACAAAACATTTTACATACAGGGGTTTCAGCTTAATCTCCTTTGAAGTATGCTCCTTCTGCAGCCACACACTTCACCCAATGTTTCTGCCATTGTTGGAAGCACCTCTGATAAGCAATTTGTGAAATTGCTAAAAGCTGCTCACTCACATTTTTTTTATGGTTTTCACATCAGAAAATCTTCTTCCTTTTAAGGTTTTCTTTAGTTGAATGAAGACAAAGAAGTCGCATGGGGCCATATCAGGTGAATATGGTGGCTGCGGCATGTGTGGGATGCGGTGTTTGGTTAAAATTTGGCTAAAAATTGCTTCACAAGCTGTGCTGAGTGGGCAGGTGGGTTGTCATGGTGAAGCATCCAAGAGTTGGACACCTACTTTTCTGGTCGTTTCATTCCCAAATCGCTAGTTAGAATTGAATGACATGAACCAACAGAAATTCCAATTTCTTCTGCTATCTCTTGGATAGTCGATCACCTATCATTTCCAATGAAACTGCAAACTGCTGCCACATTTTCATCATTTTGCGATTTTGAAGGGCACCTGGAACGCTCATCGCTTTCGGCCAATGATTGTCCTTCTTTAAAACGATAATACCATTCAAAAACTCTTGTGCAGTTTATAGCATCATCACCAAATGCTGTTTTAAGTCATTCAAATGTTTCACTTGCCATTTTCCTGATTTTCATGCAAAATTTAATGTACATGCGTTGTTCTGGACACTGTGACATAACGAAAGGGGATGCAAGACACAAACGATCTTACTTCAACCACTGGCAACAGAAAACTGGGGAAACATCATGCTCTGCCAACATGTCCAGAGGAGTCCCAACATGTCCAGACATGTTCAGCAAAGCCACATCCCCCACCCAATACTTTGTACCACAAATACAAGTTTAGTCTCGATACTTTTTTAATAGAACTTGTGTGTGGGTATGTATATGTGTGATGTATTTGTGTGTGTGTATGTGTGTCTGTCTGTCTATCTATAATATTGGTGGCATTTCATTTTAATCACAGAAAAATGTGACTTTTGGGTTAATTTTTTAAATCCAAAACTTGGGGATTTTTTTTCCAGGATCCCTAGAAAAAACCAGGAAAACTAGGATCCCTGCTAATGAAGCTATTAGATTTAGGGTTTGCCTGAGTTTTAACACTGATTTCTATGAGAGTAGATCAGGCCCTGTAACACATGTAACAATTTGCTAAAACTCAGTCCATAGGATGAAGGGTAGCCATTCTAATTTTAACAGCATACTAAATAGCCATTTTTGATTTGACCATTTATATAGGCAGAAACTGGACAGACAAGGAAATCTGTCCTGAATCCGACCTATCTTTTGCTAGAAAAGCACCAATATCTTGTGTTTGTCAGTTAGAGTTGAATGTAAGTTCTATAAAGCCAAAATATTGGCTTAATACAAATAACTACGACATCATAGGGAGAACGGAGACCTGGTTGGATGCCACGTATGACTGGACCAAAGGTATAGATGGCTATACCCTGTACAGGAGAGATCGAGTGGACAAAAGGGGTGGGGGTGTAGCTATGTCAAGGAAAGATACGCATTCCTGCTAGCCAATATTGGCACCTAAGGTGGATGATTGGAGATCCTCTGGGTTAAAATCCATGGGGAACATAGCACAGGGGACACAATGGTGGGAGTCTATTACAGACCTCCTACCTAGGATCAAGAGCTTGACCAGGAGTTCGCCAAGGAATTGACTGAAGCTTTGTGCTCCCAGTGCATGGTTGTCATGGGAGACTTCAACTACCCTGACATCTCATGGGAAGAGCGCTTGGCCAAATCAGAGTGGTCACAAAGCTTCTTTCATGTGTGGATGAGTTCTACCTGATTCAAGAAGTCGATGGGCCAACAAGAGGTATAGCGCTGCTTGACGTGGTACTGGCTACAGGAGATGACCTAATCAGCGACCTAACGATTGAAGGGAAGCTGGGTGACAGTGACCATAAGCTGATCCCCTTCACCATCTGCCATAAAGTTGGCAAGTCAGTCAGCAAAGCAGAAGTCCTCAACTTCAGGAAAGCTGACTTTGACAAGATCAGGAGGCTTGTCAGTGAGGCCCTAAGGGACCACGACCCCAAGGGGAGGGGAGTTCAGGATGAGTGGTTGTTCTTCAAGAGAGTGATCCTGGATACACAAGCTAAGCCTATTCCATCTTGGAGGAAAGGCAGCAAAAGGGCACAGCAGCCCCCTTGGCTCTGCAGGGAACTAGTGGACTTCCTGTGTCTAAAAAGAAAGATCTACAAAGGATGAAGGACTGGATCCACTTCCAAGGAGGAATATTCTGTACTGGTCCTGACCTGCAGGGAGCAAATGAGGAAAGCCAAGACAGTGACAGAACTCCAACTAGCTACAAGTATCAAAGACAATAAAAAGTCCTTTTTTAAGATATGTGGGGTGCCGGAGGAAAAGCAAGGGCAACATCAGACCCCTGCTAAACCAGATGGGACAACTGACAACTGATGCCCAGGAAAAAGCCAACTTGCTAAATGGGTACTTTGTATCAGTTTTTCACCAGTCCCAAGGGGTGCCCCTGCCCATTACAGGACAAGAACACCTGGGTGAGCGTGACTCCTTGCCCTCCATCAATGCTGACCTTGTGAAGGAACACCTTGTGAAGGAACATCTTGAGAGGCTGGATATCTTCAAGTCAGCCGGCTCTGCCCCAGGGTACTCAAGGAGCTGGCAAGCATCATAGCTCAGCCACTGGTATGGATCTTCAAGAACTCCTGGTGCTCTGGTGAAGTGCCCAAAGACTGGAAGAAGGTCAATGTGGTGCCTATCTTCAAGAAGGGGAGGAAAGTGGATCTGGCAATCTACAGGCCCATCAGCCTGACCTCTATTCTGGGGAAGGTCTTAGAAAAGATTATCAAAGAGGCCATTCTTAATAGACTGGCCGATGGCAGCATCCTGAGGGATAGCCAGCACAGGTTTGTTGTAGGTAGGTCTTGCTTGACCAATCTTATTTCCTTTTATGACTAGGTGACCTATCACCTGGACAAGGGGGAAGAGATTGATGTCATATATCTTGACTTTAAAAAAGCCTTCGATCCGGTATCCCGTGATCACCTCCTGGCAAAACTGGCCAACTGTAGCCTTGACTTCATCATGATCTGCTGGCTGGGGAATTGGCTCCATGGTCAGACCCAGAGGGTGGTAGTTGATGGAAGTCAATCGTCATGGTGCTCTGTGACCATTGGGGTCCCTCAAGGCTCTGTCCTTGGGCCAACACTATTCAACATCTTCAAACTTTGGAGTAAAGCATCCACACCTGACTGACCTTGACAGGCTCTGGAAATGGGGAGAACCTGATGGTGTTTAACATTGAAAAATGCAAGGTTCTCCACCTTGGGAAGAAAAACCCACATCATGCTTATGTGCTCGGCAGTGCTACGCTGGCTAGCACTACGGATGAAAATGACTTGGGGGTAATGGTTGACCACAAGATGAAAATGAGCCTTCAATGTGAGCCACGCGCATGATCAGAGATCAGGAAAACAGACCTTATGATAAGAGGCTGAGAGCTATGGGACCTCTTCAGCCTGGAAAAGCGCAGGCTCAGGGGTGATCTGGTGGCTGCCTATAAGTTTATCAGGGGTGCTTACCAGGATCTGGGGGAATGTCTGTTCACCAGAGCATCCCATGGGATGATAAGGTCAAATGGTCACGAACTCCTTCAGGACCATTTCAGGACATAAGAACTTCTTTATAGTCCGAGCCCACAAGGTCGGGAATAGACTGCTGCCGGAGGTGGTTCAAGCACCTACTTTGAACACCTTCAAGAGAAATTTGCTAGGACCCTATGACCCCTGCTGACTTCCTGCCCTGGGGCAGGGGGTTGGGCTCGATGATCATCCGAGGTCCCTTCCAGCCCTAATGTCTTTGCAATCTATTACATTTTGGGGAATAATACATTTCACTAGAGTTATCATCTGTTATAAAGCAGTACATTGGAACCAAAACACACAGATTTGTAAAAGCATTATGGAAAGGCCAAATAGTGATCAGCCTTCATGCAGATTAGCAGCCCTTGTTGAAACACTGAAATCAGTGTAAAACATGATGGATAAATATGACCATCATGACGGTGGATTCTTTGAAAGCTGATAAGAAAAGCTGAATTGCCCTGAGAGGTAACAAATAACCAGCAAATTTGTATTGATGAAATGCTTGTGAGACCACTGGAACCAGTAATCTGTTCTCCTCTGGGAAACATATTTCATGTGGCATGATTGCTAATTATAAATGGGTAAATATTCTTAACAGTGATACTAAAGACCACGAGCTGCAGTTTATTCATAAAAAATACGATGCTCAAAAATAATACAGGAGCTCAATGAATCACTAAACATTTCAAAAGAAGAGTGCTGCTGCTTTTCTCAGATTTTCCAATGCAGGTAAAAGAGAACTTCATTATTAAGCATGCTCAGGAAATGGTGGATTGTCAAATATAGCAACAAGAGCTGCCCTGCTGCAATGTTTTGATCACATAAAAACTCTTTCCTTCCTATGCTCCTCTTTAAGATGCACTTCTTTTGTAGTCGGTAAGAAGATGTCATTTTTGTCTGCTTTCTCCGTCTTATACCAATTAAAAACAGAAATGGGTTTCACCATGAACCAAGTTTCATTTTCAGTGTAGAACTCCATGCAGATTATTTTTATTCTGCAAATGTGTTGGATTGCAAACGGGGCTTGCATCCTTTTTTTGTTTTTTCTTTTTTGCTGACTAAAATTCAGGTTCCAATTTTAATATAATGGAGCTTGACAGTAGGGCTGTGCGAAATTTCACCGTCTGTTTCATTTTGACACTGTCTCGACTCTTTTAGAGCTCAAAACAGCAAAACTGAAATGAAATGAAAGGCTTTGAAACAGCCTCAAAATGAAATGAGGGCAGTTGAAATGTTTCAAAAGTTTTGAAACGTTTTAAGTTTTGAAGTTGAGCTTGCTTATAGGGAAACAGAAAGTAAGGAGTGGGAGGGGGAAGAAGGGGGAAGGAGTGCTCTGATATGGACTGTATAGCTGGCCAGTGACTGTGATCCTTCCCTGAGGTCCCTTCTAATCCCAGTGCTCTGCAGGAGGGATGGAAAAACAGCATAAAAAGCAGCGTTGTTTGAATTGAGCTGCTTTGTGCCTTGGGCTCAGTTACTGAGCTATGTCTTCCAGCAGCTCAGCAGTGTCAGACAACAAAGGCTATCATTTCCTACTTGCTAGCCTTTTTGTAACAAGTGGGATTCATCAATATTTTTTTCTTTCTATACCTTTTAAAAAATTATTATTATATTAATTCATTCCTTCCAATTTATTCCTCCCCCAAAATCCTGTTTTTATTTTTGTTAGTTTATTTTGATTCTTTTCCTCCAGAAAAGAAATCTGTGCTTTCTCTCACAGTGTGCATTCCGTTCACAGTGCAGGGAAGCACAGCACATATTGCACATTATAATATAGACTTTATTCAGGAACACATACTACATACATTTATATATTTGATTTATTACATAAATACATAATACATTACATAAATACATATACATACAATTATGTTATCTACATATATTATATAAATCAGATTACATTACAGAAGAACACACAGATTTTCCAGCACACCAAAGCAAACACTGTGAAACACACTGTAGCCTCCCGTGTCATTTGCTAGTGTGCTTCACTTTTTCTGGCCTTTTGGGTGCTGCTGTCTCTTTTCAGGTCAACAGCTTGTCATCTGCACAGATACCTCAAAAGGTCCCTAGAAATTCTTGCCTGCCACATCTTGTTGGTATTGGTTATTTTTGGAAGGATGTTTTTAAGTCCTGCCTTCCCTGATTCCTTCCTTCGGCACTCTTGCCTGGCCTCCTGTATCAGGGCTATGCCTTCCCCACACCCCTCCTTGTGCCAGCCAAATATGTTGCTTCTTAGCCATGGCTGAGATAAAGTCTGCTTGCCACGGTAAGGGCTTTAGCCCTTATAGGTTCACAGTCCAGTTCAGATGGCGTACCATCCGTCTTCACACCTCATGTCCACCTGACTTGTATTTCTATTTGCCCTGGTTGCCTTGCTTCTAGGTGCTGTCCCTTTTCTCCCAGTTTTGAGTCACAGTATCTGATGGCTTTTCCTTTCTTTCTCTCCCCAGGCTTGCTGCTGTTCCACTTCACCCCGGCTGCATCCAGGATCCACAGTCCCATCCCAGGTAAGAGTTCAGGCTCTGCTGAGCCAGCGTTATCTGGGTATGCCCCATCCTGGGGCTGCCACCACTTGCCCTCGTTGGGGCTGCTGATCAATCCTGGATACTCTGGGCTTTCTGGAAGACCCACTTCTGGTACTCTCTGACTGTAGTCCAGTGGGGTTTTTATTCCCCCCCTCTGAGGGCCAGCCAGCAAACCGGCATTGTCATGCTGCCATAAAACATGTCCACGCTGGTATGAGTGCACATGCCTGTTCTCCTGCGGCCCACTGTGGCCACTTTGGCTTTTCTTTTTCTAGTCTCAGTGTGGCCCATCCTCCTGCAGTGGTCTCTCTCCCACCACATTTACTGCCCTTGGCGATGTCCCGCTGGCTCCGCACTTCTCTCTGCTCCCACCCAAAAGGTAAGTTTCCATTCATGGTGGCATCGCTGCCCCACACACCATGAAGCATGGTGGAAAGGCAGCTGGCAAGCCTTCAGGGAGGGATGGAAGAGGGGGTAGAAGGAGAGCATTAAGTTTCCCCCTCCCTTCCAAAGTGAGACACATCCTCTTTCCTACAACAAGCAGGCATGAGGCTGCCAGTTCTACAGGCAGCAAGGAGGGGGGAGCAGTGCCACTGTCTGTGCCTGAGTCTGCATCCCCTCCAAGAGCACCAACCATAACCCCACCCCCCCACCACCATGACAACAAGCAGCAGCACCAGCTTCACAGTCTCCTCCATTCCCATTTCACTTCCCATGCTGAACCTTCCAGTGCCAGAGGAAGAGGATTTGAGTGCCATAGAAAGGGAAATTCTGGGGAAAGAGGGGGAATCATCTGAGTTTGTGCTCCACACCCCTCAAGTTTCCCCTAGAGCCAGGCCTTCTTCCCCAGAAGACACTTCAGAGGAGGTTGAGGTAGAGATTGTGGAAGTAAGTGTCTCAGCTGAGTCCGCTCCTCCTGTTGCTGTGCCTATGCCTGCTGAGGAGGGGGAAAAGGCAGCATCTGCACATGCACCTGCACCCCAGAAGTGGTCTGTGGTCTGGGATCATACTGAGCTGGCAGATAATCCCACATATGCTATCTGCCTGCACTGCTGAGCCAAAAACAGCTGGGGCAAGGGAACAAAACACGTGAGCACCAGGGGGATGCTGATGCATCTCCACAGGCACCACCCCCTTGCCCTTGCTCCTCCTCAGCCTGGCACCAGTGGGAGCATGCCCAAAAAGAAGTCTCCCTCTCACTCCAAAACAGCCGTCCCCCTGAAGCAGAAGCAGGTCACCCTGGAACAGTGGGGGAAAGGCTGACAGAAAGGGGGGTGCGTTGCAAATGTGAGTGAGATCACCCAGAGCACTGGGGAGATGCTTGCTGTGGATGGCCAGCCCTTCTCCTTAGTTGAGTGGCCAGGGTTCAGGTGGCTCATGGATCCATCATACTAAGTGCCCACATGCACCACCTTGAACAGGACGGTGGTGCCCTCCCTGCATGAGGCAAGCAGGGAGTACCTGAGGGAGGAGCTGCACAAGGCAGGTCTGCAGGTAGCTTTAAACTTCACCTCGGACATCTGGAGCAGCTGGAGTGGATACCATGCATACCTCTCCCTCACAAGGCACTGTGTGATCTGTCAGGCCTTTGGTGGGCTCTCCTTCAACCTGAGGTGACGGATGATCCCACATGGCAACCGAGATCATGGAGGTCATGAACTGCTTGGTGTAGGGGTGGCTCGTTGGGCAGGCTGAGCCCACCTGCAGGTTCATGGTCACCGGCAGTGGGGCCAATATAGTCAAGGCAGTCTGTGATGCCACCTTTGTTGGCATCCACTGTGTGGCACACAAGTTCCACCTCGGTGTCAGGGACACCTTTGACATGGACAGGACTGTTGGTGATGGTGCCAGCACCACTAGCAAGCTCATTTCGAAATGCAGGAAGGTGGCTGGAAATGGAGGCATCAGGGGGTGAGGGACAGGCTGGGGTGATGGGCAAAAAGGGATGTAGTAGTGCAAGTAAAAGTGAAGAGGTACCTGGGGAGTCAGATGTCTGGCATGTTGTAGTGTGTCAGAATTCCAATGTCTGTATTGAGTCCATGAGTTTCTGTCCCTAGGAGGTTGATGAAGTGCACTTCATAGGCTCTTCTGTGAAAGGTGGTTTGTAAATTCCCTTTGAGGATCAGACCTGAGAGATTGGAGACAGGTGGTGTTTTATTCTGGTCTTTGATAGATTTTTGGTGTGTGCTCAGGCTGGTGCACAGTAGTTGCTTGGTGTCTCCTATTTTTTTTCCATCAGGGTACCAAGTGCCCTGATGGAGATATGTATTATATTGTGAAGTTATCTCCACCCTGGAGATATTTTTGGCAGGTTTTGCATGTCTTGTCATGGCATGGCCTGGATCCATTTGCTGCATTTTGGGCTGTAGGAAGGTGGCTTCTGGTGATGAGGTTAGCGAGGTTTAGTGATTGTTTGAATTTACAAGCCACTTTTCACAGATGAGCCTACAAATTGCACTTCATCAACCTCCTAGGTACAGAAACTCATAGACTCAATATAGACATTAGAATTCTGACACACTGAAACCTGCTGGATGTCTGAATCCCCAGGGACCTCTCCACTTTTACCTGCTACATCCCCCTTCCCCCGCCTCCCCCACCTCAGCCTGTCCCTCACCCCCGAAACCTCCATTTCCATTTTCACTGACTGGCTGTCTTACTTGCATTTCATTCCAGCATCTGACATCTTTACTATTTCTTCCATCCAGGAATAGCAAACGCCAAAAGCAGGTGCTTCCTCAGCCTGATGAAGGGTTTTTCAATCTGAAAGCTTGTTAAGATGTATTCCTCTAACTATTCAGTTGATCTACTAAAAGAAGCCAGATTGACCCAAAGAACCTTGTCTGCCAGTGCCATGCTTTTAGACCAACATGGCTACAACCTACACCCCTAGCACCTGTCCCCGGTCAGCTGACAAGAAGGACTCAGGGCCCTGGGCACAGCTAAGCCCCAGGGCTGGGGCTGGCAGGGAGAGTTTTCTGGCAGCTGCTGGAGAAGAAGCTCCTGCAGGAAAGGGTAGAAAAGCTCTGTGACAGTTTGGCTGCCTGAGATGCTGTTAGTGCTACTGTGCTGTTTACTTATCTGTTGTTATTTTAAGTGGTGGGGACTGAGGCTGTAGGGGAGGAGGAGACCTCATTGGGGTACACTACCATGTTGTGTAGAGACCCCAGTGCCAGTGAGGGTGTGCTTTAACACACACACACACACACACACACACACACACACACACACACACACACACACACACACACACACACATTAAGTCACACCTGTCATGAGTTTTGTTTGTCAGAAGCTTGAGGTGGAGTGTCCCAGAAACCCCTACACCTATCTCCTTGAGACCTGGCAGGCTTCATGGCCTCAGCAGGGGCTACCATGCCTGCTGTTTGCACCCCACTGCACCTTAACACACACATGTGACACAAGTTTTGCTTGTCAGCAGTTTGAGGTGCTGTTTCCCAGAAACTGCTGCATATATCTTCTTGACACTTGACAGGGTTTGTGGCCTTAGCAGGACCAACCATCCCTGCTGTTTTCATATGGATCAGGCAAGAAATAGTAAAGTTATAAGCAGTTTTGTGATTCCCCTTATAGCCTATGGGTGAAATGTCAAAATGTGTTGAAACAGAGAAACAGTTTCGACAAGGCGAAATGGAACAGTGCTTCAAAATTAAATGAAATGTTGAAATGAAACATTGTCCCTTTGAAACAATGAAACAGAAGTCGAAACCAAGCAGTTCTGTTTTGCACAGCTCTACTTGGCAGCCCATGTCATTGAATGTGGTTAAGGCATTGTGGAATTATTTGAAAAGATGACAGTCTTTAAATACCTGAAGACAAATTATAGACAGGATGGAGAAAGGCTTTTTTATCAGGACTAGAATCAATGGTCTCAAGCTGCAGCAGAGGAGATTTAAATTGAAGATTCAGAGGAACTTTCTAGCTATGACGGTGGTCAAGCATTGGAACAGGCTACCTTAAACAAGGAATCTCCCTTGTTGGAAATTTTCAAAAGTAGATCGGACAGATGCTTGGCCAGGATGGGTCAGTTGAGGATGGTCCTGACTTTTAGCAGGGGTTTGGGCATGATATTTCTGTCATGAAGCTGGCTGTTGGGACTTTGTAGTACATCTCAACAAGCAAGTGCCAGAGGAGGGCGAAGAGGAAATATAAACTGTAAATCTGATCTTGTGAATACTGCTGTTTCAAAGGATGTCTGCAGTTTAGCTTCTGCATTGGAGTCTTGCTTCAAGCTCATTTAGTTCAACTATAAATCACATTGGCATAGTGTCAAAACTTCAATAAATATGCCATCTTATGAATGCCTAAAAATACTTATCCTTTGCCAAAAAAAATACTTACCTTTCATGACCTCTTTAAAATCCTGTCCTTAAACATTTTTCAGTGATTAACATGATGTAGTAATAGGAACAGTATAAAAAAACATTTTAAAGAGAGAGACTGTTGATCACTTGTAAATTTTCTGTTGCTTAATGAAACATGTATTTGTGAAGGTAAATGCACGTTAAGCTTGTTTTTTCTTTTCTTTCTTTTTTATTTTGATGTGCTGTATGTATTTTTTTGATAGGAAGCTGCATCTTCTATGGATCTTTGACTGTCTGGCTCTTTCATTTAGCTGTGTGGCAGAATCATCATCCATATTCATTTCACTTTCTGCACAATAGCAGCTGTTACTAGAACCAGTGGCTGCAGAAGAAAGGGAATAATTTTGGAAACCATGTGTCACAAAGGAGCTGCCATTGTGGGGTAGGTAGAAACTAAACCAGAGCTTAGACTTCTCTGCATTTGTGCCTTTTTTATTACTGTTTTGATCTATAAAACACAAAAAAACTGCAAAAAACTGCATATTTTGCTTCATTGTGGAAAAATATTCTGGTTTTGTGGAAATCTTAAGAAAAATGTAGATAAAGATCAGAAACTAGTGAAGCTCAAGCATTTTCAGAACATCCTGTGGTTAAAGAAACCAAAAGGAAATATTTTTACTGGCATTAGATTTGGATGTCTAATGGATACTTGGATAGTTATGCTTTTTACTTTTATATAAGGTCTGGAAGTATTCTTTACCAGTATTTACCCAGTTCTCCAGGCTCATATACTATCTCATCCTCCCTATTTTCCTTGCAAGATGGAGGAGCAATGGTACAATTGGGGAAGAGATATGAACTGCAAGACCTACTGAATGGATTGTAATGACTCAAGAAATTTTGGAGGCCAAAAGTTTCCAAGGGAGGATTTCGTAGAAGAAGGGCCAGATATTGCTTTGCATTGCAGCCTCTTTGAGCTGCATGATAAGATAAAAAATGTTGGTAAAATGGATATATTTTCCCCCATCTGACAATGGGGAATTCTCTGCTGGCCCAAAGCCAGAACAGTGTGCCCCCTCACTATGCTTTTTGGAGTTCTGGGGCTTTCATTTGAAAAACAAAATATTTTGTAGAAAGCATGTAATTTTGTAAAGAAACAACATTTTCACTGTCTCAAATGTAAGAAATGCATCAAGAATATATGCTGCAGCTTGGCTATCCTCAGTTGAGCTCATTCTTAGCTGGTGGATCTTTGAGGAGCCCTTTCAGTTTTGTCTTATTTCAGGGCAGTAGATGTAGAAGCTCGGTGCCTCAGAGTATCTGAAATTTAAGACCCTGATGTTGAAACAAAAGGAATAGCATCTCTTCCTACACTGCATCAGATGCGGAGCACCTAAACCACCTCTTCTTTTCTTTGTACAGATGTTCTCCACATTCAGAGAGAACACCGTCTGTACTAGAAAAATGGAAGCTACAAAATAATATTATTGTGAAGACTTTTCTGAATAGTGTCTCATAACGCATAACATTAGATGTGGTTTTTTGTGGTGGTGGTGTTTTGTGTTTTTTAGATGCATATGTTTTTTGGTTCTATTTTGTTATAACATAAAGGTTTTGTTGGGACCCAGGGCAGCCGGCCAGCAGCTCTCCCTGACTCCCACCCGGACAGATAAGGGTCCGGGGCCTTAGAAGGCCGTCAGGCAGGTACTTGTGACGCTTGGAGTGGAATTAATTAGGCGGACGCTTATCGGTTGCAAAGCAAGATTATTTACTCACGCCGTCAAGGTGGTAAAAGACGGAGGTCAAAGATACTTGGTTAGTTACAGCTTAAGGTTCGTAGGTCATAGGTTGGTCTGCGTAAGAGTTTGTCGGTTGGGCAGATAAATGGAGAAAAAAGTCGGGCTGGCAGGTCGTTGATTTACGTCTGATAAGGTCGAGACGGGGGAGACTGACAAGTGATCAATTTATCAGTTATTCTCACGCATACGTTCAGAGGTTTTTCAGGTGTGTGCGCGGAGGTCTTCCGTTCTTCACGGAAGTGAAGACGGGTTTTATTTGTATAATAGCCAATTGCTATTAAAGCAATTTAAAAAGCAAAAAAAAAAGCGGTTACTATCATTATTGTTAACCCTTAGTTAACCTAGTGCAGAAAAAAACTGTTTTGAATAGTTTTACTTGTTTGTGACATGGGCACTACTTAATTTGGTTGTGACAGGTTTTAAATAAAAAAAAATCATTGGCACATGGTGGAAGAAATACTTGATTTTCTTGGAGGACTTTTAAAGAAAAATGGTTTACTTCATGGCTTTTACTTCATGAGATTCAACTCTCTTTGCCCCTGTGTCAGAACCATTTTTCCCTTGCTGTGTTTAGTTACATTGAAAGATAAGATTAAAAGTGCAGGTATAGAAGTCTGACTTCCTCACTGAATATTAGGATGATAACATTTCAGTAAAGCCTCTTTTGTGTAAAACATACCACCTGGTCTTGGGTACTTGGTTGTGTTGAGTGATACCAGTCATGAGGATAGAAAGAATATTCAGGGAAGAACTGCATATTGGAACCTAGGTACCTTCTTGATTTGTTCATTTTACTGCATTCCTGTGACTAGAAGATGCACCTTTTAGAACAAAATATTTTTTCTTAAATTTGAATCCTAAATTTGAGTAAAAAAAGGTAAGGTCCTTATATATCACAAGGTAGCAAGGTAGCAGTGCAGGGTTTTTGGGGTTTTTTTTTTACCCTGGGAGATCCGAGGGTCAAAAAAAACCTGCACAAAAAACAAACAAACAAAAAACCCAGGGTGGTGCATGCGGGGACAGTGTATGCTGATGAAAACCAGAGCCTCGCTGGTGGGAGACATGCTCCGGCTGCTGGCCAGGCTCTGAGCAGCAGGATTGCTGCTGCTGCAGCCCCAAGAGGCCCCCCAGGACCCCAGGTAAGGCTGCTGGGGCCAGTTCAGTGCTGGCCCCAGCCTCCCCTACCTCATCCAGGTTAACTTGCCAGATGCCAGAGGGTGTGTGGTACAGGTGTTCCCTGGGGTCAAGTAGCAGTGGCACAAGGTGTCCCACTGGTAGTTGTCCCCGGGGAAACAAATGTCCATGCTCATGTGAATGTGGCCATCCTGTTTAGATAATTTGTGGTCTTCCATCGGACGAGAGCAAAATAGATCAAGGAAATAAGGAACAAGCCATTTGTTATTTGGCAGTTTAAAAATACATTCCTGACAGCGTGGGATTTCTCCTCCATGTATGCTGGCCCAAAACATTAGAGCCAGTATTTGAAATGATGCGTGTACATTTGGCAAGTGTAAAGGAGCATGTGTATTTTTAGTTTAGGTAGCTGGGTATGTTCCTATTCAATTACAACGTATAAATTCCTATGTATGCACACAAAACCTGTGTCTAACAATGGAGATTGACTGGGTCCTATTGCAAAATTGTCATATGGAGTCAGTGTCTCCACAAGTCACTAGTTCATATAATATGCATTTTTCACACTAAGACTTTAGACAGTTTGATTTTAAAAAAATGTTACCATACTACATGTCACTTCTATCAGGCCAAATTCATCCCTGCTGAAATGTCATTAATTTTAAACAGCACTGGAGAAAGGTCTGACCCCTAATTAAATTTTTTGTTTATCATTTAATTGTTATGGAACATTCTCAACCAAATTTGCCTTTCTTTCTCCCTCTTTATACTTGGACAAAAGGACTTGCATGCCTGCTTTTCAACTGCTGCAGTGCATTGTTTAGATACATTGTCACTGATTTTGACACCTTTTCTAAGCATTACACTTTTACACTGTGTATGGCAACACTGTCACAGACTATGACAGTGGTTTGTAATATTTAGGTATGAAATGAGTTTGATATCATATGGTTGCATGCCTCAGTTTCCCTGACCCACATGTGCACAGGGAAAGAAGAGGTTGAAGTAGACCTGTAGGAACCTTCCAAGTGTCTTGTTAGGAGAGTGTGGGCAATCAGGCAACAATTAAATAATTTGCTCATGTTGAAGAGACTCCCTGATGCTTCTTGTGCTAGGAAGGTAATTCAGGGAAGGACAGTGAAGACAATCTTGAACAGGATGTCCAGAGACAAAACAAAAAGAGGCAGAAGGAAAGGAGCCTGAGAGGTTTGAGAGAGGACACACAGGACTGTTTTTAGAGACAGAGACTGCTTGGACTTCAGGGCCTAACAATTCTTCGTGCTGTTCCTGCTGTACTACTGTTGACTAATAAAAGTTGTTTTTAAGAAGAGTGACTGGCTTCATTGCAGGTGAGTTTGGGAGCACTCTGCTTCCTTGAAGAGGTGAAGATCAGGTCAGGAGCTGAGCTGGAAAACAACTCTTGTGGGAGGAGGTAGGAAGAGGGGAGATGGAACTGGTGATGACCAAGGTGGTCAGGGACAAAAAGGCTGGGTGTTGGAGACCAAGGGGCTCACCCTTTTTAGAAGCTATGCTTGGGTTGGCTTCATGGGGTACTCTAAAAGACCATTGTTAATACTGGGCATCCCAAGCAAATGCTGCTGTTGGAAATCTGTGAAAACACCCTCAACACTGAGAGACAGAAAGATGTGCATGTGGATTCTGACAGTAACCAGCTTTCCATTGTGTATAAATACATAATTGTTCTATATCATCCCAGTCTATTGAACAAGTGGACCTGTAAAAATTTCTATGGGAATAGCTTTCTACTGGTAGTCGGGGCAAAAACTAAATTACTTTTGAGATGGAGCTTGATCAGTTTATGAAAGTGATTATATAATATGGTTGCTTGTGGTAGCAAGGGATAGGATACAATAACCAGTAGGTCCTATTCAGGCCTTTGATGTCTGTTCAAATTCCACTTCCCTAGATACTGCAGATTACTTTGATAATTTTGTGTTGATTTAAGTTCTCCTCCCCAAACTTCTTTAATATGTTTTCTCAATTATACTACAACAGTGAAAAATATTGCAATCTACATCTTAATGGCAAAATTATCTGACCATCGGCTTCTCTTCCTTAAACAACTAATTTACTTGTAAATGTTCTTTTTTGGGGTATATTTACAAATTTTGCTGAGATTTTTTTTTTTAAAGCTTTTGAACCTAGATTGTTAAAAGAACTTTTTATGAAAAACATCTTTGAAATGCATTCAAGGCCCAGTCCTGAACAAATACAAGACAAATGACAGTATGTGTTCCAAAAATTCTGTAATTTGGACCCTGGAAATATCAGAATCTCTTAATATGTTTCCATTTGCATGTCCGTGAGCAGAACAAAAGGATTTAACCCCTTATGTTTAATTCCTTTAAAAGAGAGCCAACTGAATGCCATAGTTCCATACTTTTTATTTCTGGGATTTATTATTAGAGGCTAATTGGTACTGCTGTTTGAAAGTGTCACTGGAACTATCTTTATTTCAGGAGTCAGGATAGGCTTAAGAGCCAACTGGTCATAATGAAAGTGTTAGAGGCTGTCACTTTGAAAGCAGATCATGGCAGAAGATTTAAACAGAGTAGAGCAGAAATAGCTTTTGATCTTCTGTCCTAATTTGGCAGTATTACCTACTTCTCTCTGGAGATCTCAGAGAAAAATAGAGAGAGAGAATCTGCCTCCATCTACAAAAGATAATTCTATAGGTAGAAGAAAAAGGAAGTTTTGGGTCCTGGAGACAAAGTCATTCCAGAGATCCAGTGGGAGAAAGCAAAGCTTAGAAGAAAAGTTTGCAATGGCAGCTGTGTCAAGCACCTTTGAAAAGCAACAGAGCCAAGAGTTCTCTCTTCCCAAAGCTATTTTGTACTCTACATAAAGCAGCAGGGGCAAGGAGGGAACTCATGCCTGTTTGACCCAATCTGCAATTGAGATTCACTGTTCATTTTCACTCCATTGCATATTCAAATAATTAAATGAATACAAATAAATGTAGGAGTTACTGAGTTTTGTTGCATGTAGGAATGTAGGACAGGGCCTATACAGTGCTGCTATATAATTTTTCCCTGGCTCCATCATTTCTCTTATATTATCTACAGTCAACCTCCACTTACCACTCTTAATTGGTTCCGGAAAAATGCTAAGCGAAACAGTATTAAGTGAAGCCCATTTCCCCATGGGATTTAATGTAAATATAATTGGTTCTACACCACCTGCCAGCCCAGAACCCACACTTCTGCAGGTCTGCCCTGGGGTCTGCCGGCCCTGGCCCTGCTGCTTCTGGTAAGGCACCATGCAGGCTCTGCCAGGTAGGGCATAAGCTCCTCCTGGCCTTCCGCCATCATGATGGCCCCTGTTGGCCTGCACCTGCTGGTCACTAGTGCACCTGTGCACGGCCCCAGGCACTCTGCCCATGGTTGGGGACCTTCCCACCCAGTGATTTATTATGAGAAGGCAGCAGGGCTCCGGCCAGTGCATGGGAAGCAGTGAGGCCACTTATCAACCAGCGCCCACGCCCCGCTTTGCTCAGCAGTGGCTCTCTCCAGGGCACCCGGCACTGGAACTAGCTGTGGTCATGCACTCACCACCAGATTTCTGGAGGCTTTTGATGGCCTCCATGCCCTATAGGTGAGTGCATGACCAGAGCGGAAGGGGTCATGGACTGCAGCCTAGGGGTGGGGGGTGGAAGTAGGACTTGGGGTGGGGGACGCTGTGCATGTATCCTTGAGTGCTGGCTTGCACAGGCCAATGCCCCACACTTCTGCCAGCCCTGGCCTTGGGCCCCACTCTTCTGCTGCCCTGCCAGCCCAGACCCCATGCCCGTGCCCCCTGCCCATCTCTTCTTGCTGCTGCCACTGCTGCTGCTCCTCCCCACCAGCCACATGGTGCTGGAGTGAACCCTGAGCTTCTGCCACCCCGCTGGCCTGGCTCCGCAGTCACGCTGCCCAGCCCCCAGCCTGCCCCTTCTCACTGGTATTTTAAATGAGCACTATAGCAAAATCACAGGAAGTGAAACTGTTAAGCGGGGGTTGCCTGCATTTCCTTCTACACAGACACAATTTTTATGTAGTGCAAGTAAATTGGAAACATCTCACATGAGCGTGGATATTTGTTTCCTTAGGGACAAGTAGCAGTGACACACCTTGCACTGCTACTACTTGTCCCCAGGGAATGCCAATGCCATGTGTGCTTTGGCATGCAGCAGGTTATCCCAGGTGGGGTAGGGGAGGCTGAGACTAGCAGCCATGCTGGCCTCAGCAGCCTTACCTGGGGGCCTAGGGGCCTCCTGGGCCTATAACTGCAGGAGGAAACCTGGCTGGCAGCTGGAATATGGCTCTGGATGGCCAGGTTTCAGTTTTGGGGACCGTGCACTGCTACCATGTGTGCCACCCCACTTTTTTTGTTGTTGTCGCAGAGCACTGAGGTGCCCTGCTCCTAGAGGGCAGAAACTGCTAGAGGAAAAGCTCTGGCAGTGCATAGGGAGCCCTAGCAGGGAATAGGAGCCCACCTGTGGGTTGCCAGGGTAACTGGAGGGACCAAATGACCCACACCTGCCAGCGGTCAGCTGCCTGTAGGAGGCAGAGGCTGGCTCTTATAAAGCCCAGGGCTGAGGCTAGGCTGGCAGTTCCCTGCCAGCAGTCAGAGAGGCAGGAGCTCCTGGAGTAGGGGATGCGAGAAGCAGCGAGACCTGCAGGTACTGCCTGAGCAGAGTTATAGATGGCAGCTCTAGGGCGTTTGTGCAACGTGGTTTAGCCAGGTGACTTTACATTATGTTATAGCCAGGAGGCTCAAGTTTCTGTAGTATTTCATTGTTTATTACACCGGTGGTTTGGGTGAGGCTATAAGGGGTTGGAGGAGGCCTCAACGGGGACTCACAACGGAGTGTGAGGACCCCAGCACCAGTAAGGGCGCAGCTTACGGGGTGCTTGGACCCCAGCCCCAGAGAGGGGGTATTTTGAGAAGCCCCAGTGTGGGCGTAGCAAGCCCCAGGTGGAGCACTATTGAGAAGCCCCAGCGTGGGGGTGGCGAGCCCCAGAAAGGGGGCGATGTTATTAGAAAAGCCCAAGATGGGCACGGCGAGCCCCGGAGAGGGGAGCGCCTTATTGAGAAGCCCAGTGCGGGTGTGGCGAGCCCCAGAAAGGGGGCAATATTATTGCGCTCTGCGACAGCACAGAGAAGGCCCCGAGAGAGGGCGACAGCGCAGAGAAGGCCCCGAGAGAGGGCGAGGAGAGCCCCAGGAGGGGGCGGCAGTGTACGTAGAAAGAGAGAGATAGAGACAGACCAACGTTGATTCCATCTGCAAGGCTTGGGGCGTGGTATCGGGGGTGGTTGGAGCCACACATAGCCCATAAGGCTAGGGTGCCCCGAAGCACCCGTTTACAGGACAAGACCCATGAGGGGTTCGAATAAACATAGAGACGTGTCCGAGAGGGCGTAAGGCAGCCTCCCAACCAATTTAGACCATCAAAGACGTGGCGGGCGAGAAATAGAGGGTGCCCTTGGGCCAACTTGACATGGAGAGGGGGCCTTAAAGAGATCACGGCATTCCTGCAGGACCCAGCTGTGACAGTTGTGGTTTTTTTTGACCCTGGAATCTGTTGGGGTCCCTCCCCCACAAAAAACCAACCTCCTGTGCTGCAAGGTAGCAGCACAGGGAATGACTGCATGGGTGGTGTGTGGTACTGCAAACGGTTCTGCAGCACCACATACTGCATGTCCATGATCATCTGGAGGTGTCCATCAGCTCTAGTAAGGTTTTGATTAGATCCGTGGGCTGTAAATGGTGTGGTTCTCATACCGTCATTGAAAAATCAGAGATGGTCAGTTTATTGAACATTTGTTTTATGGTCCATTAAGAACAAATTGTAACTGGAATGTTAATTCTCTATGGACTACATTAAGCTGTATCTCATTGTATATGCTAATATGGTGTGAGATTGTTTAGTTAAGTTTGTTAATTACTTTGCAATCATTACATTTCTAGAAAAGTGATATTGTGCAGTCTAGTACTAGCAAAAGAAACACTTCTACATAGTGGCTTTCATAAACAAATGAACTTTAAATAATCTTTCTAAATATTACTTCATAGCACAGTAATGATTATGATTTAAAAAAAGTCTATGGTTGATGTATTAACCACATTCTCACACTTGCAAATACAAACTGGGAAACTTCAGGGGCTATAAAAGGAAATATAAAGGGACAGAACTTTGAAACAGGAGTGCCAAAAGTTACATGTCAGTTGTATGGCAATGAATAGGACAGGTCTGAACCCTAACTTGATTGGGTGAAAATGGAAGGGATGAGCTAACAAAAAAGCTGCAGACAAACCCACCCCAACTTGTCACTGCTTTCTATTGTTCCACTAGTGAAAAAGAATGCTACTTTAGAAATAAAATTCAGCCTGGCCTCCTGGACCCTTTATCTACCTTTATATATTTTCCAATCGATGGCTATGTGCACACCACTTTGTGCTTCTCACATGTTGCTTCTGTGGTTAATTGCCTGAAGGGCAACCGCAAGAACTCGGGGGATTTAAAAAGCATACTAATGTTTAGGCAGCTACAGAGGAGCCACGTGACACCTATTATTAATGAGCATAAAAAGAGAGCTTTCTGTGAGGAAGAGCACTGAAGAGCTGCTCCATCCTATTCTCATTTCCTCATTTTCTGGTGATATAGGTCTATAATTGCTCTGTCCCTTGGGACTCTTTTGAGGTAGTTAGGACAACTGATAGCACTAATCCAAAGCAGGCTTTGTTTTCAGAGTATTCAAGGACTTCATTTATGGCTGGCTACGGTCCACGGTGAAGGCCATTTTGCCATCTTGGCACTATCACACTTGCATAACTCTGGACATCATCTACACTTTGTTTTCAAATTAGTACCTTCAGTGACATAACTTTTGTTCTTGAGATTCCTCAGATGTGTAACTAGTGCTGAATCTGTCTGCCTACAATTGATTTTTCTCATTTGCTAGCTAAATTTAAAATATTATACTTGGGAATATGGATTTGGGTCACTACCTGGTGATTTTTTTTTTTTTTAGTCCACAAACTAAGGAGTGTTTTCAATGATATAAACATAGTGATACAAACTTGTTTCAATTTTGCTTATTGTTTAGATTATAACAGGATCAATTTGACACACATCAAGTGTCTGAAACTTTTGAAGATAAGTGCTTCTCAGCAGGAATATATTGAAATACGGAAATTAGAATAGCATTATCGTCTGGATCTTCAGACTTCTGTGATGAGCAAAATGGCTATGATTTCCTCCTTTGTTTATTCCAAGATGTAGAAAGAGAATAATATGCAATGGGTGTATTCTGTGACAAATACTTACAAAACCAGCAAGCAGCAATCCAAGAAGAAGGATTGTGGATGATAATTTTGTGGCTTGTTTATTCGTTTCTGGATACAAAGATTATGGAATTCAATCCCCCCCCAGGAACTATCACAAGGATCACCCCTATACACTCCAAGTGCTAGGTGCAATACTTTGACCTTATTTTTTATAATGTAAATATATGCTAGCTTGTATACTAGAAAAAAGCCATTAACTATAAAAGCCAACAAAAACAATACAACAATTAAAAAAAGATACTTGACTGAACATGTTACTTTCACAATGGAAAAAGTGAAAGAATAAACAATATTTGATGCCAGATACTAGTCTCATGTCTGTTTGCACTACTAGAGGGTATTTAGAGGCTATTTTGTTGAAGGAGATATATAAAACTATGTAGAAGAGATAGCAAAGGACAGCCATCATGCCATTCGCATACAGAGAACTGAGACACACCAGATCAAGAAAAAAGAAATTCCTGAATCAACTCCTAAAATGCTGTACTCAAAGGGAATTTCTTACCTTTTTAAAAATATATTTTTCAATAACACATACAGCTAAACTTGCATTGCCAAAACTCCTTAATTTTAAAAAAGTTTTCTTGGATCCACAAGATAGAAGCTCCACCCGGCATCAACAATTTAAAAAAAAAGCGAGCTACCTGAAAATGTAATAGTATTTAAAACCAGTGCTCTCAAGCTAACTGAACACAGCAGATAGATTCACAGCATCAAGTTACTTTGAGTGAAGGAAAGAGAATTTGGGGAGTTTAAGACCTCTAGATGTAAATTCTGCATTCTTTGCTCATAATTTACTTAGAAAGTGGAATTATCTTTGCCATTTGGAGAAAGTTTGAAATTAGGCAGCTTGTGAAATAAAATTACTTGAATGCCACAGAACCCTATGGCTACTTTTCCTTTGAAGAAAAATGATTTTAAGAAAACTCGAAGGAAAAATATCCTTCATCTTATCATTTACAGTGGAAGTTATTAAGGTCTATACTTTTCCCAAATGTTGCAATAAATCATGCTATATAATGTTGCAAAACATGCTATAAAACACTGAAATATCCCTTCACTTAAACCATTGTTGCTGACTGCTATAGTGCTTTGAGCATGAATACAAATTCAGATATGGTTGAATGTTTCACTCATTCCTAGTGCCTGATCTACAAATGAAAAGCAAATTCCTGCAAGTCAAAGCATAGAATCTGATAGGGAACAGAGAAATATATACTGAAACTTTTGTCATGAGGATATTTTCTTTCCAAGAGGCAGCAACTATCCCTGAACATTCATATCTTCATTATTTATTGCACTTTTGGGACTTATTCTTTGGAATTCATCATTTCGGGCACAGGCATACACATTCACACAGAGCTTTGGGAGTTTCATGCACACATCTCATTAACATTAGAAGTGGCATTGGTTAAGTCCTTACATTTTGCTTTGAAAATATCTCCCATGTCTCCTTCTGTCATGGATGTCATATTATATGACACATCAAACATATCAAGCAAGAAATGATAAAATACATGCAGAAAACTATATGTTCAAAATGTTTTCAAGACATTTGCTTATACTAAGCCCAGACAAAGAGAAACTCAGTGGGTGCATCTACATGTGTGCCTTACTGAAAAGTAGACATAAAGCATCACCATCTACTTGTGCCAATATTAGGGCACAGTAAATTAATTAACTCTGCCATAAGATATTAATGTTGGGACAGTAGTACCTTATGACAGAGTACTTACATGAGCTGAAATTCATGTGTATATGGTGACAGGCTGGCTGGGGCATGAGGGTGTTAAAGGGTGGAGTTTTGCCCGCCACCTAGCCCTACACTTTAGCACCCTTGTGCTCCAGCCTTCCCCTCTACTGCCTGGTGCTGCCACCCAGAGGACAGGGTTGATCCGCCAGGTCTTCTGCTAGCCCAGGGCCATGCTGTCCCAGCTCAAAGTGCTGTGGTCCCAGGGGCATGTGTAAATGCTGTGCACATGAGCAGTTGACTCTGGTGCGAACAGAGTTTATTGCTTTGCCCTAATTGCATGTGCTGATGTGCCCAGTGGACATGAAATTAGCTATCCATAGGCAAGAGATATAAAATTTAGCTCAGAAAAAGGGCACATGTCTCTGGAACAAACAGGAGGAACTGTTTGTAAACCAAAAGGATTATGATCTCATAGGGATAATAGAGGCCTGGTGGGACTCCACCTATGACTGGGCCACAGGTATAGATGGCTATACCTTGTACAGGAGAGATCGTGTGGGCAAAAGGGGCAGGGGGGTTAGCTCTCTATGTCAAGGAAAGCTATGTATCCCTGCAAGCTGACATTGGCACCCAGGGGGGATGATTGGAGACTCTCTGGGACAAAATCCGTGGTGAACAAGGCACAGGGGACACAATGGTGGAGGTCTACTACAGACCTCCTAGACAGGGTCGACAGCTTGATCAGGAATTCGCCAGGGAACTAGATGAGGCTGCATGCTCCTGGTGCATGATTGTCATAGGAGATTTCAACTACCCTGACATCTTGTGGGAAGAGCACTTGGCCACCATCTCAATGGTTGCAAAGCTTCCTTGTGTGTGGATGAGCTCTATCTGACTAAAGAAGTCTATGAACCAATGCGAGGCAAAGCACTGCTTGATCTGGTACTGGCAACAGGGGATGAATTAATCAGTGGCCTAACGATCGAAGGGAAGCTGGGAGACAGTGATCATGAGCTGATCACCTTCACTATCTGCTGTAAAGCAGGCAAGTCAGTCAGCAAAGCAGAAGTCCTCGACTTCAGGAAAGCTGACTTTGACAAGCTCAGGAGGCTAGTCAGTGAGGCTCTAAGGGACCATGACCCAAAGGGAAGGGATGTTCAGGAAGAGTGGCTGCTCCTCAAGGGAGCGATCCTGAAAGTAAAAGCAATGTCTATCCTGTCTTGGAGGAAAGGCAGCAAAAGGGCACAGCAGCCCCCTTGGCTTTGCAGGGAACTAGTGGACCTCCTGCATCTAAAAAGAAAGGCCTATAATGGATGGAAGGCTGGATCCATCCCAAAGGAGGAGTATTCAGCACTGGTCCAGACCTGTAGGAAGCAAACCAGGAAAGCCAAGGCTGCGACTGAACTCCAACTGGCTACACGTATCAAGGAAAATAAAAAGTCCTGTTTTTAGATATGTGGGGAGCTGGAGGAAAAGCAAGGGTAACATTGGACCCCTGCTATACCAGATGGGACAACTGACAACCAACGCCCAGGAAAAAGCCAACCTGCTCAACAGGCATTTTGCGTTGGTTTTTCACCAGCCCCAAGGGATGGCCTTGCCCAATATGGTACGGGATGGCTAGGGCGAGGGAGAACTATTACCCCACATCAATGCTGACCATGTGAAGGAACACCTTGAGAGGTTGGACACCTTCAAGTCAGCTGGCCCAGACAGCTTACACCCCACGGTACTTAAGGAGCTGGCAAGCATCATAGCTTAGCCACTGGCACAGATCTTTCAGAACTTGTGGCACTCAGGCAAAGTGCCTGAGGATTCGAAGGCCACTGTGGTGCCTATCTTCAAGAAAGGGAGGAAAGTAGATCTGGCAGACTACAGGCCCATCAGCCTGACCTCCATCCCCAGGAAGATCTTGGAGAAAATAATCAGAGACCATTCTTGACAAACTGGCTGAAGGCAACTTCTTGAGGGATAGCCAGCACAGGTTTGTTGCAGGTGGGTCTTGCCTGACCAAACTAATCTCCTTCTATGAGCAGGTGACATATCACCTGGACAAAGGAGAAGAGATTGATATCATATATCTTGACTTTAAAAAAGCTTTTGATATGGTATCCCATGATTGCCGTATAGAAAAACTGGCCAACTGTAGCCTCGGCTGCATCACAGTCAGAATTGGCTTTGAGGTCAGACCCAGAGAGTGGTAGTTGTTGAAAGTCATTGTGGTGCACCATGACTAGTGGAGTCCCCCAAGGCTCCATCCTTGGGCCTATCCTTTTCAACATCTTCGTTAATGATGTGGACACTGGTGTCAGGAGTGGACTGGCCAAGTTCGCTGATGACACCAAACTTTGGGGTAGAGCGTCGACACCTGAGGAGAGGATGGTGATCCAGGCTGACCTTGACAGGCTCAGAAAATGGGCGGATGAAAACCTGATGGTCCTCAACTCCGAAAAATGCAAGGTACTCCATCTTGGGAAATAAAACTTACAGCATGCTTATAGGCTTGGCTTATAGGCTATATTTACTAGCACCATGGTCGAAAGGGACTTGGGGGTCATGACTGACCACAAGATGAATATGAGGCACCAATGTGATGTTGCAGCCGGCAAAGTGAACAAAACTCTGGCTTGCATCCATAGATGCTTCTCTATAAAATCCCAGGATGTCATCCTCCCACTGTACTCAGCCCTGGTGAGGCCACAGTTGGAGTACTGTATCTAATTCTGGGCTCCACAATTTAAAAAGGGTGTGGAGAAGCTTGAGAGAGTCCAGAGGAGAGCCATGCACATGATCAGAGGGCAGGAAAACAGGCCTTATGATGAGAGGCTGAGAGATACGGGACTCTTCAGCCTGGAAAAGCGCAGGCTCAGAGGAGAACTGGTGGCTGCCTATAAGTATATAAGGGGTGTACATCAGCATCTGGTGTATGCCTGTTCGCTAAAGCACCCCATGGGATGACAAGGTCAAGCAGTCACAAACTTCTCCAAGACCATTTTGGGCTGGACATAAAAAAGAACTTCTTTACAGTTTGAGCCCTCGAGACCTGGAACAGACTGCCACCAGAGGTGATGCAAGCACATACTCTGGATTCCTTTAAGAGTCAATTGGATGTTTATCTTGTTGGGATCCTGTGACCACAGCTGACTTCCTGCCCCTGGAGTAGGGGGCTGGACTCTGATTTTCCGAGGTCCCTTCCAGGCCTAACGTCTATGAAAGTCTATGTATGAGGAGGAAAGCTATGAAGAGTTAACTGTAGCTAAATTTCTACTGGAGAGTTTTCACTGAACATATTTGCAGAGTGACCTAGACAGATTGGAGGACTGGGCCAAAAGAAACCTCATGAGATTCAAGAGGGACAATTGGAAAGTCCTGCACTTAGGACAGAACAATCCCATGCACCAGTATAGGCTAGGGACTGACTGGCTGGACAACAGCTCTGCAGAAAAGGACTTGGGAGTTACAGTGGACAATACACTGAATATGAGCCAACAGTGTACCCTTGTTGCCAAGAAAAATAATAGCATACTGGGCTGCATTGGTAGGTGTGTTGCCAGTAGGTCAAAGGAAGTGATATTCTTCTCTATTCAGCCCTGGTGAGGCCACATCTGGAGTACTGTGTTTAGTGTTGGGCCTCCCACTACAGAAAGAATGTGAATAAACTGGGGAGAGTCCAGCAGAGAGCAACAAAAATGGTGAGGGGGCTGGGGCACATAACTTATGAAGAGAGGCTGAGGGAACTTGGCTTATTTAGTCTAGAGAAGGGAAAACTGGGGGGGGATTTAATAGCAGCCTTTAACTACCTGAAGTGGGGTTACAAACAGGATGGAGCTAGACTTTTCTCAGTGGTGGCAGATGACAGAACTAGGAGCAACAGTTCTCAAGTTGCAGCAAGGGAAGTTTAAGCCAGATATTAGGAAGACTTTGTGCACTAGGAGGGTAGTAAAGCACTGGAATAGGATACCCAGAGGGGTTGTGGACTCTCCATCCTTGGAGGTTTTTAAGACCCAGCTAGACCAAGCCTTGGCTGGGATGATCTAGTTGGGGCTGGTCCTGTTTTGAGCAGGGGGTTGGACTAGATGACCTGCTGAGGTTCCTTCTAACCCTCATTTTCTATGATTCTATGATATGATATACAATCTCCTTAATCATTTGATCTGTCTAAAAATTCTACCATACTGGTCACTACTGTGTCTGATGTTGGATGTTGTTTGGGGGCTCAAAAACAGAGTCCTTTTCCTAGCATCATTGCATCCATCTATGTGTCACCAAATCCACATTTCTTTGGAGTGATTCCCAATGGCAGTTCATAAAATATCAATGCCACCTCCTTCACAGCTGAATAGCTTGGTTTGAAGGATACCGGGGGGAAATATCACATGACAGTGATGGTAAAATGTTCAGAGTAGGGGGGTTGAGAACAATGTTTTTGAAGTATTTTCTGTTTCTCTCTGTACCGTTTGATGTTTATGAATGTTACAGTTGCCATACGAGGGTATAGGTTGTAGCCATGTTTGTTTAAGGACATAGGCAGACAAGGTTCTTTGGGTAAATCTGATATCTTTTATTAGACCAAGTCAAATAGTTGGAAAAATTCTTTGCAAGCTTTCAGATACAAGTACACTTCATCAGGCTGAGAAAGTGTCTGCAGTTGGTCTGTGCTTTTCATGGATGTAATAATAAAGAAGCAGAGGCTAGTATGCATGTGAGAAAGCCAGTCAGTGAAAATGTAAATTGAGATAGTCAATGGGTGAGAGACATTGGGGGGAGGAAGGGGAATGAATGTGGTAAATAGTAGAGAGGTACCTGGAGAGTCACTGACAAGAACATCTGTGATTGTCACCTCATAAATCTCAAAGGGGCTTTCACTCAAGAACTGCTGCTGTATAAAAGGAAACCCCTCACGAATTGCACACCACTGGTTATGACGTACCTTCCCTCTCTGGAACCTATATGGAAAATCCTCATACCATTGTAAACCATATTAGAAGAAGACCCAATCCATAAAGAGATCTTTCCACAACCACTCATCCTAGCCTTTAAACAAGCCTTCATCAACCTCATCATGAGTAGCACACTTCCTATGACCCAAAACACACCAAATGGATCCAGACCATGCCATGACAAGAAATGTAAAACCTTCCAGCATCTCTTTACCACCCCCACAATTAATATACCCCGCAACAGAATCATCACCATTCCTTGATCCTACACCTGCAGCTCCAAAAATGGAATATATCTCATCCAGTGCACTAAATGCCCTGATGGAAAATATGTAGGAGAAACCAAACAACAACTGCGCACCAGAATGAATGCACACCAAAAATCTATCGACGATAAGAATACCTGATTACCTGTGGGGATACATTTTTCATGAGCAAACTACTCTCTCTCCAAACTCAGTTTTAATCCTCAAAGGGAATTTACTAAACACCTTTCACAAACAAGCCTATGAACTTCACTTCACTTCATCAACCTACTGGATACAAAAAAATCATGGATTAAATATAGACATTGGATTTATGATACATTATAACCTGCTTACCCCCCAGGTACCTCTCTACTATTTACTAGCTATATTCATTTCTCTTTCTGCCTATCCCGAACTGTCTCTCACCCATTTACTACTTCAATTTACATTTCCATCAAGGAAAAGCACAGACCAACTGTAGATACTTCCTTAGCCTGACAAAGGGTACTTGTACCTGAAAGCTTGCAAAGAAGGTTTCCAACTATTTGAGATATTCTAATAAAAGATATTGGATTTACCCAACAAACCTTGTCTGACAGTTGCTGTACTGCACTTCCATAGTCTCTACAGGCATTTTATCTCCTGAGCTCTCAAGAGCTATTCTCAGATATACATTTGTCAAGGTGCACTAAGCTACCTGCCTTCCCACTATGTCATCTATCTCTTGTGTCTGGAAAACAGGTCTTTGTTTTTTAAAGATTACTTTAAAGAGCCAGAATATAATATTTTTATTATCTGCTTGAGAAAACTACATCTTTCAGCAAAGTACTGGTCCCTATCCCCACACCTCTACACCAAGGAAATGGTTTACAGAAGAGAACATTACTTCAGATATAAAATAAATTTCAAATAAAGGGCTGGCACTGTGCTGAAATTACAGATATTTCAGGTTTTGTTTTCCCTGAAGAGTTAACTCAGAACCTTACTTCTGTGTTGTTTCAACCTAACTCCCATATGCAGACAAAATCTTTCCCAAGTGTGGTGTTGCTTTACCTATGAACTAGCTGGCTTCTCCTCCAGCACAGGTTAATTGTGAGTACTGATCAATGAGCTGGCACCTCACCCTTTTTATAGGGAGGATAGTACAGACACACCTGAATCTCTCCAATGATGATGTAGGATACCTAGAACCTGTAATATGAAATTGCATTCCTAGGGTAGGGTGTCTCAGATTTACAACTTTCATTACCTAAGTATAGGTACAAGTTTGTATTTGGGCCCATAATTTTACATTTCACAGTCTACTGAAAAACAATAACAGAATGGCTCAGTCTTCTGCAGCACTAAGAACCATGATGCCTGCTTCCAGAAACCTTAGCACGTTGAATGAGTCAATACAGTACCCACAGATGCTGTTGACTGAAAACACTTAGTTGGTGTTAAATCTGTGCATTACAGTTTAAGCAGTCGCATAGGAATGTTTACCATGATCTTTAGCATGCATAGCATGTAGGTTGTCAGTCCTAGTCCCCAGACCATACCATCATCTTGCAGCGAGGCTAACTTTTCAGTGAAGACATACACATAATTAATTCTTCTTCTGAAGGTGATGGTAAAACCTCCGAGCAAAGTGCACATGCAGTGTATTTTACATGGTTACTAGAAGCAATGTTTGTTTTGTCAATGAATACAACAGCTTATATGACTGAACAAGACCATTTAAAATGCAGAAAAATATGATTTTGAAGTTGAAGCTTACTGGGTCCCCACATGTGCAACATCTATCAGTGATGATTTGTCATGTACATCTAAGCAAAGTTTGGTTTGTCTAGGTTTCTCACCTTCTGTTTGGTAACAATAAGGAACAGATCAAGCAGATTTATAACCAAATGTGAAATGTAATGTTTCCTTGATGATCCCATATGTTTCCAGTGCAAATACTGTTCATCAGCAACTGATGGAAACTTCAATGCAGAGAGAGAACTTAGGGCCTTGTTGCGCATTGTACATTGAGCTGCTCAAATACTGAGCAGTCACACTAAGACTGAAAACCTGCTCTGACTGTCCCCCACCTGCACAGCTATGACCTGCCACTAGAGGACTGGTGAGCAGGGCCTGACTAGGGGCTACAATTCTGAGTTGCCACTACAGGGCTGGTGAGCCAGGACAGGCTTCTACCCCTGGGGGTGTGGGGGTGTGAGAGATGAGTTGGGAGGGGAGGTAGGAGATGGAGAGTTAATGGGATGGGTTTGGATAATGAAATGGGAGGTGGAAAGAAAATGGGGGTGGGGGAAGGGTGGTGAAATAAAGAAAGCCAGCCACTGAAGGATAATATTCATAGACTGTAAGGCCAGGAGGGACCTTGGAAGATCATTGGGACCATCCCCCTGCACCAAGCAGGAAAGATAACTGGGGGTCAGGTGACCCAAGCAAGGTGACTGTTTAGTCTCCTCTTGAAGATTTCCAGGGTAGGCGATTGCACCACCTCTGTAGGGAGCTTATTCCACAGTCTAGACACCCTAATTGCGAAGAAGTTTTTCCTAATGTTGAGCCTGAATCGATCTTCTAGGAGTTTGTGGCCATTACTCCTGGTTTTCCCCTCCAGTGCCCTGGTGAACAGTTGCTCACCAAGCCCTTGATGTACTCCCCTAGTGTAGCAGTAAGCTGCTACCAGGTCCCCTCTCAGCCTTCTTTTGCTCAGGCTGAAGAGTCCCAGATCCCTCAGCCTCTCCTCACATGGCTTGTCTTTTAAGACTCTGATCATATGGGTGGCTCTTCTTTGGGCTTTCTCAAGCTTGTCCACTTCCTTGTTAAAGTGTGGTGCCCAGAACTGGATGCAGTACTCCAGCTGTGGTCTCACCAGTGCTGAGTAGAGCAGAATATTAAAAAAAAAGCAAAAATGAAACAATTTTAAAGAGAAATAAAAAGGAATTGCATCGAAGAAGGTCCCATGTTTTAATTCCTTTGGGATTAGGGTGTGTGTGTGTGTGGGGGGGGGGTGGTACTGGTCATTCTTCCTGTGGTGGCTGGGACGTGGGACTAGATGGGAAAGACTTTTGGAGAGCTACTGCCCCCACCCCAGGAAAGAAGCCCTAACTCCTGGGGATACAATCTGGCCCCCTACCTTGTTACCCCTTCATTTTTTCAGACCCCACTCCTGGACCCATCTGTGCCCTGGCTAGTTGGCATGTGCAGGCTGTTTGTACATGGTTACACCCCTGGAGGTAGGGGGAGTTGGCTTGACACCAGAACCCACCCCTGGCCAGTAGAGTTCAGGGGGTGGAAAGCTTGCCCACAAAGAACAGGAGGGTGGGGGAGGGAACACTGCATCCTGGGATGCTAGAGGACTGCAACTTGGGTGGCTCATCTGTGGGGAGTAGCCACACATTAATGGGACATGAGCTAGGTAAAATGGATCAGAGATAAACCTGACCTGGAGTGGCATAATTTTATGCTGCCTAAAGTGTGCTTAAAATTTAGTTTCAGGTGTTAGTGTTTGGACAATGCAGGGTTTAAGATCTCCAGGAAGCACCTAAAATTAACATGTAACAAGGCCCTTAGAATTATAATGCAAAACTCACATTGTGCCTGTATAGATATTTATAGTTTAGAGTGATCTATTGTAGAATAACCCCAGGTTATTTCTACAAATTGGCAAGCAATATAGCAAATTGGGATCTCTGGAAGGAATCACATAATATGGCAAATACGGATGTTCATTTGATCCTCCTCTGTTAATTGGAGTTATCATAGGTAGCTCAGGTCTTTTTTGTAGCTTAATCTGGAATGAAGCCAGGGTCTTGAATCTGTCTCTAGTGTTCTCAATAGTTTTAGGGATTATAACTTTAAAGCTATAGTTTGGAGCAAGTTCTTTTCAGCTGGTTATCCAGAGCTGTGTCAAGCTAAGATGGTTTCAAGTTTTGCTGCCTAAAAACCAAAAAAAAAATTAACCTAAACATTGGGTCTCCCACTTTGGGAGAAGGTTCAGGAATCAGCAAATGGCAAGCTTTTTTCATTCGATATAGACTTAATTCTGGAACTCTGGAGGGATTTAAGATTATATGTGCAAACCTAAGCAAAGCACTGTTACTATGGCTACATTCCTAAAATGAATGAACTGGGGCTTTCTTTTTGGGTTTACTTTGAGATTTTTGTATTCATAAATGATTTCATTATAAGCCTTTTACACCATGGTGTTCTCCTATTTTTATACAGCCCCTAGCACAAAAGGGCTTCTGTTCCCAATTAGGGATGACAGGCACTAATGTAATAAAAAACAATAATAATTAAGTAGAACAGTATGAAGAAAGGATTTGGGTTCAGATGAATAGAAAGAAGCAAAAACAACAATTAATATAAAACCCTTGCAGACTGACACCAGCAAATTTAACACAGCTTTGCTTTTATAAAATGGTGAACTATTACCAAAAATGACTAAAGACACAATGGTAGGCTAATGTGCAGATAAGCAGTCCTATAAAAGCAGTACTTAACCCAGCAACAACATGATTATCACAGAGCTGAGCAAATGACTAGTGCATACTTGTATCAAGGTAACTCTGATAAACAAAATATACCTGAAGTAAAAAGTCAACAGGTTTAATCAATGGTACCTGCAGCCTCATTATAATTTTTCCTAATTAGATGATTAATGAGACTGATTTAGTTTTCCTGCTGGCAATAGCTTGCATTAGGTAAACCATAAAAATCTTCCCACTTCTCTAGTTTTCTGAATGTAAATAATGCATTTTACCCAGTCTTCATTTGATACAACCAGTTATATTTACCCCGCCTTTAGCCAGGAAGAAAAAGTTAATAAACTTCTTTGAAAGCTACAAGGCACCTACCATAGTCTGAAGCCAGTGCCTTAGTTGTCATTCCTAAAAATGTGAGAGGAGGCACTGACATCTGTGCCTCATTATGGAAATAGGATTGTTGGTTGTAGCCAGGTTGGTCTAAGGAGATAGGCAGACATGGTTCTTTGGGTAAATGTGATATGTTTTATTAGACCAACTAATAGTTGGAAAATTTGTTTTTTGCAAGCTTTCGGGTGCAAACACCCTTCTTCAGGCACAAGGTTAGCCACTTGTTGCTTTGTGTGCTCTCTTGGGTGGAAGTATTAGGGAAATAGTCCTTTAAAACAAAGAGCTTGGTGTTAAAACTCTTTTGCTCCAGAAAAGGGAGGGTTTTTTTCTGTCTGGATCTGATGTTCTTTGCTTAGCGGTGTGGTGAGTGAAAGCTTGGACTATGCTAGAACACTTGTGGTATTTCTGAGAAAATAGAAATGCTTTATGTTATTTCTGTCTGGGATAATATGAAAAACATTTTTGGACATCTGTGTCTTATCCATTTTTTATCCTGTTTTTTAAATCCATTTTACTGTTAAGATCCTAAGTTATTTGAATTCTAGCATTCTGACTAGCAAAACCGTACAACCACTTCTATTGGTTGTAATATAAATTTTATGCAGTACGGACTGAAATAGAGCTCTAGGAAAAATTAAGGTGCAAATGGATTAAAAAACAACCTGACCTCAGTATATGATAAGCCAAGGAACGTATATAAAAGCTGTTTGGAACATAGCTAAAAATCTGGATTTTTTTCCCCCTGCAGTAGCTCTTTACTCTGCCTGCATGGGAAAGATTGTGTTAAGTCTATCTTTTACTGTGGCTTTAAGGGGAGGAGATGTCAATCCAACTGCTTTACTCTTCTTCATAAAGTCAAAACACTGTACCTCTAATCCCTACCTTGCAGTGGTAAATATAGAAGCAAAGTCACTGTATTGATCCAAAAATAAATACCTACAGGGTTTGAATCTTTGTTTGGGCGTTAAACATAAAGTTAGTATAGTCATCCTTTAAACAACTGCCACAGAAATCTTGAGGAATTTGATGAAGAGATTCAAAGAATGTAAAACCAGACTCATTTTGTCACCCAGTGATATATGTTGGCAATGAAGGGAGGAGGTTTTTAGTGTCATAAATGCAACAGTAAAATCTAAAACTTCTGCTTATGCCCTTAAATCACCTCTCCTAGTTATATAATGCTTTTGAATAACTCCACCAACTATTGGAAGGTTGACAGACTTGGTCAAGCCTTCTGCAGGTGTTTTTGAGTAGGGAGGACACAGGAGCATTTGACAATTTTAGGTTTTTCTTAAGCTGTTGCAATGGGAGTGCAATATATAGCCTTAATACACTGGCTGGGTACAGACATTCAGGGAGGTTCGGGAGAGGTTAGATTGAGTTAAAAATGGCCATTTGATCTAAGCTAAGCTGGGATGGGGGGGGTAAGCAGGGGGAGGAATTGGGGGGAATGTAGACTCAAGGAGGGATGGGGTCTGCAGGGGGATTTGGGGAGGCAAGCAGAAGGCATCACAGGACAGGCAGAGTCCATGATGGGGATCAGGAAGCTAGTGGTGTCTGTGGGGGAGATATCAGTGAATGGAGGGGCAGGCAGGGTTCTTGGGAAGGAATTGCGGGGGCAGGCAGCATCTATGGGGAAAGTGGAGGGACAGGCAGGGTCTGTGGGGAGTTGGTGTGGTATGAGAGGGTTTGGCAGATTCAGGGGAGCTTGTGGGGGTTTTGGGGGATAGGGGGCTCTCTTCTACCCCACAGGACCAGGGGATATTTTTAGTCCACATCTCCCACCAGCAAAAGTACACCCCTATCCATCCCCTTCTCTCCCCCACTGGGATTTATGAAATTGGCTCCCAGCATAGGCAAATGCTAATAAAACTGGCACCAGGAGTGGCTTGTGGGATGGGAGGTGGGGGGAACTGGCTGGTCTGTGGAGGGAGGAGCTGTTCATCTGGGGTGGGGTGAGGGAACTAAAAATAGCCTGGTGAGGGGAGGGGGTAGGTAAAGCACAGCCCTGGGGCTAGAGCCAGCAGCTGGGCTTTCTTAGCTCTGCAGCTGTGCTGGGAACTGTACAGAAGTTTGGAAATGTTAGATTGGTCTAAAAATGGCCAACCTGATCTAAGTTAGGCTATTTCAGAAAGAGGGTTAATTTAGAACAGGTTGGCCATTTTTAGACTGATTTTAACCTTCCTGTAACTTCTGTACAGTTCATACTTAGATCCACCTAACCAGGGATCTAAGTGTAAGGCCTGCACCTGGGCAAAGTAAGTTAGATTGTGTGGCTATTTTTCATATCATATCATAGAATCATAGAAGTAGGGTTGGAAGGGACCTTGTAGATCTTCAATCCCAACCCCCTGCCTGGGCAGGAGGGAAACGGGGCTCAAGGGACCCCAGCCATGTAGGCATCGAGCCGCTTCTTAAAGACCCCCAGAGTAAGAGCCAGCACCACTTCCCTTGGAAGTTGGTTCCGGATCCTAGCCGCCCTAACTGTGAAGTAGTTCCTACGGATGTCTAAACTGAAGCTACACTCCAACAACTTGTGGCCATTATTTCTTGTTATCCCGGGGGGTGCTGGGGGAAACAAGGTCTCCCCCAAACCCTTCTGGTCCTCCCTATTGAGATTATAAATGGTCACACTCTAATATTAATACACTCTAATATTAGTACACTCAAAGTTCCCCAAACTTCTGTATGCACCCACAAGGACTAGCTATAGTTTCAGCCTTTCCGTGGGTTTTCTCTGACATTTTTGTGCACAAACTGCCCCCTCAATCCTCTCTTGCTTATCATTGTCTCCTTTTAAGCTAGTTATGGGTGGTGACGTGTTGAATAATTAAGTATTTTGAAAAGCCTGAGTTTTCATTTTTATTAATGGAGTGGAGATATAGTCATTGATATCTTACAAAAAGAAGTTGACTGCAAGGGCAGTATAGCTGCTGAAGGGCAGCTTATTGACTTGCATTGCACCATGTTAGCTGGAAGCAATACATAATGGCCATCTTTGGTATTGTTGAACTCAGAAAGAATCCCAATACAAACCTTTCCAGATGAAGTTGGCTGTGATACTTTCTTTCAGAAATGGAACAAATAAAATGAGGATACCGTTGCAGATATTCTTCTGCACCAAATTTCTTGTTAAATTTCAACCATCACAATTATTCTGCATGTCACTACTCTAGTAAAAGGGTAGGCAATGTAGAGGTGAAATCAAATTACTTGCAGGTAAAGTGTTTGCTATACAATGGTTTGCTAGCTAATTAAATAAACAATCCTGCTCTAGATTGTTTCTCTCCAGGTAGCTCTAGAGGATTGGCCTGTTTGTTATTTATAGCTGAAGGTAAATTGTACAGAAGCCCTTTTTGCCATAATTTATCATGGCAGGTTCTTTTGTACATTTAAAACTTTCTGTTATTAATTTTCCTTCCAGGTCTGAGGTTTTTTTCACCCTTTTTGAGCAAATTTAGGGCCATTGAAGTTATGTTAATTTTTGTGTGTGGGGGTGGAAGGCTTAGGAGATGATAGCATGTGCCACCTTAATAGGGAGGATAAAGCTGCTACCAATTTCTGAGAAAAGTGCTTATTTTTCAAATAGTGGGGAATTAAGCTAATTAACACTACAAAGTATTCTTTCAGTGGAGTGTCCAAAAATGTGCTCCTCATCAGATCTACTCTGTGTTGTGTTGCATGCACTCTGGGGCACTTATTCAGTTGCATACTTTAAGAACAGTATTTTTTCTGAAGTATCTTTTTTGATAACTTACATTTTTCGTCTCTACGTTTTGTTTCAATGTATGTGAGCCCATGTCAAGATTCCCTCTAATCTCTCTTCTTTTAATCATCAAATAAGACCTTATAAAATGGAAATTGCATTCACATCACTTACGTTGAAGCATTGCCTCTAAGCATTCTCTTAGTTCCCCAATTCCCTCCACTTCTCAATTATTATTATATTTTAAAATTAGAATCCATAAAACTGCTACAAAAAGTAGGCATTAACCTGTAGAGAGCTCTTTCTGCATCCCACAGGAAGATTATAAAAGGCAAATACAATTTATAAAGCAGAATGTTTAAAAAAGGGAAAAAAAAAAGGATTGGAGGTCTTGGAAATTAAGAGGGCAGACTGACACAAATCTAAATATAAAACACAAACTTTAGTGTTCAAGTGTTCTAATAAAGTTTTTAAATTCAGGTAAAACTTAACATGTTCCCAGGGATGTTACCAAATCTTTCCTATTTTTTCTCTATTTCAGGAAAGAATATTCTGTAATGGTTACAGTGGGTAGATAGGTTTCCTTTATTGACTTAAATTTATCTGACCATTAAAATGAGCTGTATAGGATATATTTTTCAAAGCTGTATTTAATCTGCACCACAGTATTCTGACATATTCTGAAAGTCATGAAGATGTGTCTAATATTTACTTCAACCTCCTTTAATATACATTTTTCAGTGGAGTCATATCAACAGCCAATGAATTTTCTCAGCTAGATCAGTTGACAGAAATATGGCCAGATGCTTGTAAATTTAACAGCGTTGGGAAGGTTTTTTCCTGGAAGGCTGGATGGGTGGTGCCCAGTCCATCTGCAGGCATATGGTCCTGATCCAGCACCCAGGGTGGGTGCGCTCGAATCCCATTCAACCATGTGGAGGCAGCCTGGCCCTGGATCAGGGGGGCTGGAGGCAACCTGGCTCTGATCCAGCCACACAAGGGAAGGAGGCTTGGTCCAGACCCAACCGAGTCCCACAGGAGTTGGAGGGAGTGTGGTCTGGCCCCATGGAGGAAGGTGGTGTGGCCCAGGCCCAACCTGGCTGCACAGAGGAAGGAGGCATGGCCTTGCCCCAGTCCAGCCCTGTGGGCAGAATGAGTGTGACCTGGTTTCAACTTGCCATATGGGTCTTGAGATTTTGGCAGTGGGGGCAGATGGCAGTATTAATTGCCACTGGTCTCCCACCACCACATTTCCTGACCCGCTTGGAAATTTCCTGATCCCATATGCTGGATTCTATGGCTCTATAGGCCAGATTTTGTGGACCAGTGGTTGAGCACCCATGTTTTTCAGTATCTTGATAGCAAATCATGTTTTCAAAGAGTATGTCTAGCCCCAACTGCTCCTACTTCTAGCTACTGATGTTTCTAATAGCATACTCATCTAGCTCTTTGTTGCTATTACCTGATTCATTCATCCACCAAAATAATACTTGAGAATTTTAAAGTGTTTTGCATTTTGTAAATGTAACAAAATATTAGTTAACCTTCCAAATACCTACTATGGAGAAGAGTATATGTGCTCGCTATATCACAGGTGGGAAAATTAAGATGAAGTACCTCTGAATAAGTTTTACTTTCTCTTATCTACTTGTTCATAGCCTCAGCCAAGACATCATCTAACCTACAGTTCAGTTTTCCCTAGACCTAGTTGTGTTTCTACTCAGTTTGTGCCAACCTCAGACTTATCATTGTATGTGACTTGAATCTGATGTAATTATTAAAATCATCAATTCAATTTTTTTGGAAATACTGTACTTAATTGGTGTATCTTTGTGAGGAAGAAGACCGTGAAGACGCGTCTAAAGAAGTTTGAAGTAAGTTTTATTCCTCAGTTTTTCTAGTCTTATTCCTATCACATCACCAACCAGCCAATTTCTTGTGAATGCTGAATAGGATCATGTAGGACAGTGCAAGTCGTCTTGACTATGTATTTCGCACTAATCATCTACTTCCTATTTGCAGAAAAAGAACTGTTTCATTATAGGGTTGATTACATTTTACTCTTGCAGTTTACCTGTGCGTGCACGTTGCGTGTGTTTTATCCAAGGCTTGAGAACTCTATTTTGAAGTAGTAGAAAAGTGTTTTCCACTACTTTTCTACAAAGTAACTTATTTGTGACAAATTATGCATTTTTCCAAATTTGTTAGCACAAGCAATGATTTTGAATTTTTGAGAGAAAGCAGGTGCCACATGCTAACTCTTGGAGACTATCAGCTGTTGACTGATTAGATTGACTCAATTCCCTTGTGCACAGATAAGTGTTCACACAAAATGTGTCAGAAGGATAAACTGACAGATAGAGAGGTTTTAGCAGTTTAGCTGGTAAGCAAAATGATGAGATACTTCTCACAGATGACAGGGTAATCCAGCTAAATATTCCTTTGTTTAAGATAGTAGCACTGGAGAATCGAGGAAACATTGTAACTTAATTGCTTCTAATTCTTCCTTCCCCTCCGTTCTCTATTTCATCCAATGCAAATGAGAACATTAACAAGAAAATTCTGTTACAGTAAAAATTATTGTTCAATGTGTTGTATATTTTTGTTAATATAAATAAGGTTCTGATAAGACTCTCTACAGTTTATGATGACTTTGACAGACTTTCATAGTTTTGGATGATATATTTCAAATTGACATTTTGGGGAAAAGTTCATCTAAAAGTTCTGTTATTTCTAGGAAAGGAGCTTTTGTTTCGGGGCAGGGGGGAGCACCCAAAACAGATGCTTAGAGCAAGGGACTTGAAATTCATCAGGTCTGTGACTTTTGTATTATGATGTGCCTCTTCCCTTTCTTGAGAGAACTGGAAAACTGGTTCAAATGTAAAAAATATGGCATGAGCTACAGCTTAAAAACTAAAGTCTCTGGAGAATCCATCTGCCTTCAGCATGTTCAAGCTCAAGGCTGAGAAGGACTTTCCTTTGCTATGGGCTCAGGGTGTGTCCTACTTTCAATACTTTCTATACTTTTTGGCTTAGGTAGTATGCCTGACCAGAATGCAGACCAGTCAGGCCCAGTTAATTATGCCTAGGAGACAGAGGAAAGGAAAAGAGATGCAGAACTACAGCAGGAGTAGAGATTAGGAACTGGAGGCAGACTAGATTGGAAATTGCCAGGGGTGAGGACTGGGATTGGAAACCACTTATGGATGAGGACCTGGTAAAGGAAGAAGACATAGACTGTGCAGGTAAAAAAAAAAAAAAAATTAAAAAGGAGATCAGTCTCAGTCTATAAGGCTAGAGACAGAAATTACACATCCAGTATAAGTGATTGGAAACTGGTTCAAATTTGTAACACAACTGAAGTTCAGTTCACATAACCTGCTTTCAAAATGGTCAAACTTGGTTTAAGACAAACCTGGATGGATGTAGTATCAGACTTAACTGATTTAGGTTAAATTGGTTTATTGAACTTCTGTCCCAGATCCCCTCCAGAGTCAAGTTAATTCTGTCCCCCAGCACCCCAGGATGCTCCCCTGCACCCCCGCACTGCACCCTCACAGGGTGAGCAGTTTAGCCTTGGCCCAAGCTGTCTGCTCCAGCCAAGGAGGAAGGCATTCTCCAGTGCCCTCCTGGGTTCTGGCCTGGGCCACCACAAGCATGTGGCTATATTTCTGGAATAAAAAATGAATGTCTCTTCACTTCCCTATCAGTTCAGTCTATGCAGCTTAGGCTAACCTGCAAAGATTGGATCATTTAAGCCTGTGATTTTTGACTGTCCAAACTTAGTCTAAAACTGATTTTTTTGAATGAGGTAAGAATTGGATAGAGACAAGAAACCAGATATAGGGATATAGGACTGGGGTAGGTACAGGCTGGAAGGGAAGAATGTTGGGTGAAGCTTGCTGGAAACAGGTGAAAGTTGAGGCCCCCCAAGAGCCCACTTCCTCTAGAACTTGGAATAGAACCCAAGACTTGAATCTGACCATGTGTCTGTTGTCAGCAAATACCTTCCTTTAGTGCTGACTGACATGGTGGAAGACAGATGTACAATTTATTGTTAGTTGTGCATGGTGGACCTAAAGGCTCCAACACTGCAGGTGACCCAACTAGATATTGATATGAGGCACAAAAATCTGTCTATTTGGTTTAATTATTAAAAGATTTAAGAAACTATGCCCAAGCATGATATTTTAAAAACATTGAAGTTATAAAGTCATAGTAATAATAGAAAATACCAGACTTAAAGTATCTGTGTAAGTGTACTTGCCTCTTCTCCTGCATATGCGTTATGATGCAGTCGCAATTTACGCAAACATATTTTTTTTCCCCCACTGAAAATCTTTACCCATTTGGTGCATAAAAATGAGCTCTGTTAGGGAGCCTTGATTAATAAATAATTTGTTTTTTATGAGGCCATTTTTTTTCATATATTTGAAATCTTAGTCTGAAGACAACTAATAATTTCCTGAGAGGATTTCCTGTGGTTCTCAATATTATAATATTTAAGTACTTTTACAGATACTTTCTTTTGCACTCTGTAAGATGAGACAATTATTCTCCATTTTACAACTGGGGACTGAAATACAATGGTGTATACCAAAAGTATCTGTTAATTGCCAGTGTTAACATGAAGTTTTTTTCAGAGTACTTAGCACTAGATGGCACTTCATATGTTTAATACCCAATTCACATGGACTTCTCTGCTTTACTGAGTGCCTGGTGCTTTTTCACATCAGAGCACAGGATCTGAAACCAGGTATGTAGAAAGAAGGGTGGTCACAGCTAGTGACTGCCTGAGAAAAGTGTGGATTATTAATGTCCAGGAGGAACTTGACAGCACAAGCTGGGTTAAACTTAATTTCCCAGGGCTGCATACAGCTACCTGAACCATGCCCCTAACCTTTCTGTAAACATGCCTCATTAACTACATGACTAGATACCGTCTACCTTCTGTCACAATAGTGAGAGGATGTACAGGCAACATCATCCTTCACTCCATAACCCTGATTTACCTCTGGAGAAGATCCATCCTTGGCATCAAATGACCTAGGGGTTTTGTGGAAAATACAGTGTTTATGTAGTTTCAGTGTCCACTTTGCATACACATCATAATACTGAAGGATATTGTTGCTTTGTAAGCTAGTAAATGTATACAAGTAGTGACTATTAAAATGATTAGAGTATCATGGTATTTGTGGAGCCAAAAAATAACTGTATGACTGCTCAGGAAATTATTTTATGGATTTCTTCCACGTTGGCTGTTTAAGTATCTGATTCTAGATTAAAAAAACAACAACAACAAAAAAAGCTAAATTATCAGACCCTATTGAAATAGGGGGTTGTTCGGGGAAGGGAAAACACAAGATTTGACCATTTCTTGTTTTCTGGGTTTGGCAGGGTTCTCAGAATTAGGCTACACTTCTTCACGTTCTATAATAGAAGGTGCATTTTAATCTTCACTGGTTACTGTAAATTGGCTATAACCCCATTCAATTTTAATTTTGATTATACAGTTTTCAGGTAACCACCACTGGCTTCTGCCTGTTAGGAAGGCTAATGCAACAACAGCACCAAAATATTATTGCTCCATTTTCCTGATATTTGGTAGATATATTAAATGATTCATAAAGGAGACTAGCTTTTTACTATAAGATTTGATATTTGAAGCCTGAATTGACATAGTCACTTTACTTTTAATGAATATTCTTTTTAAGAATCCTACTTGAATATAGGAACTATAATAATGCCATTCTAAAACCAGGCATCATTTGTGTAGGGTGTGTCTACACAAGACACTATGTGGCCGTAGTGATGAGCTACAGCAATGTAGCTTGTAGCTATGCTGACGTAGCGTCAATGGGCACTAACAGCGATGATTAGTAGCTCATTGCTGCTGTGCAGTAGGGTAAAAAATGACACGTGCTGCTGGGACTGTGCAGTCAGGGGCATATATAGACACACCCAGTATGTTATTGAGGATCCATTTATAGTCCATGCCACATGCTGATTCATGTACAGTGAGTTGGAAGGAAGGCCAGTAGACTAGCCATGTAGCTCAGGTAAGTGACACTCATTATGCCACCTCCATTTTTTTCACTTCTTTCGTACTTGAAAAACTAGTGTTACTGAGTACTGACAATACAATACATGCACTGATTCCAGGTGGTATAATTTTTTTTTGGAAGTCGATCATCAGATTTGAATTTCTACTGTTCAGGCCAGGTTAACCTTGCTGTGTAATTGTTAGTAGCTATGGGGATATGAATTTTTGCTTCCAACCCAAACTATTTGCTGTCCCCTTGAGATTATTGGGGGAAAAAAGCTTCCATCAGAAAGCAACTCTAAGAGCAAAACATAAGACAGTTAAAACCTGAAAGGCATATTTGATAAATGTCTAATTACAACTGTCTGGTGATCTTTACTAAAACAGCTTGATAGTTGGTTTATCAATTTAGAAATTACAAGATGTAGAAAGGAATGCATCTTCCAGTAAATATTAATTTTATCTAAATTTGATAATATCCCAAGAATATATTATGTTTAAATGTTTTCTTAATCTGAAGAATGCTACATCAACATTCTTATGAATACTGAAGGTTTTTTTTAAATCATACATCAAAGAGTGTAGTGAACTGTCTTTTTGATCTATTTGCAAATGTTGAAATAAGTTATTAGCTTTACATTTATAAGTTAATTGGCATTCCTTACAGATTTCATGTACCTGACTTAAATTGTGAATGAGGAAAATAATTTGCTAGCCTCCCAAGAGGGGAGCATATCTAAATGTGCCTGAAGTCTTCTGTATTACAAAAAAAGATGGTCACTAAATTATCTAGGTCACATACAGTACCAACTGCCAAAGTGGAATCTAAATATCTGTGCCTCTTACTGGGCTCTGGGAAGTTGGTACTGAAAAACAAGATGGAAAAAATGAAGCAGTGTGTGATATAAGACATTCTTTAGACATTCAATAGGAAATAATTCCTTGGTTGGACTGACCTTTTCTTCAAACAGATACAAGGTGCTTTGTCTAAGCTTCCTTATTTTCTAATAGGTCTCCCTGAACATATCAGAACTGCTTAGGAGCTGGAATTCCTGTTTTTTGTAGGAAGATTGTATTTTAAAATGAATGCCATTTTTCTTTTTCTGAAGCAAGCATTTTTTTCACTGTTATTCTAGGTAAAAAAGAATAAAAAGGAGGGGTGGGACATCATGTAAAAGTCCCTCTTTTATTCACTGAATCATGTGAATAGCCTCATATGCTTCTAGTTCTGAAATCTAATGAGCAAGGAGCACCAAATCTCATGTCAGCTACAAGTCAATATTTTTGGGTAACAAATCTCATACTGGTTTAATAGTTTAGGAGTAACTTATGGCACTGGAGAATTGAAGTGTGACAACATTGATCTGCTGTTAGTGTCATTAGCAAAGAACATAATACTGGCAGGTAGTTTAGCTAACCAGTGATAAATGGCGCAACTGACTCTTTGAAAATAATTGTCTGGTATCAGCTGTTGTCTGACTGGCATTTTGTGTAATATTCCTTCATGAAAATATTAAATTGGAAACATTGCGACAAAGTGACTACATTTGCTTTTGTTTTCCAGTCTATGAAATGATCTATTTATGCCTGTAATTTTAGTGGAACTTCATATGAGATAAAATTCCGATATTCATGTTTAATACAGTTATACAAGTGATCATTGGAAAGTCAACTTTTCTCAATATCTACCTCAGGTAATTTCTATTATAAGTAAAGGGAAATATCTGGTATTTCAAACAAACGTGTGGAGGTAACTAGCAGTGTTAACTTTCTAAAACGTGACCACCATATTAATGTTTTCCATTTGCAATAGGTATTGGTACAGTTTTCAGTAGATTATAGGCTGAAGAAGCTGCAATTTTTCCATAAACTTTTGGAAATTAAAGTCTGTTTTCATTCTGAATTCAATATTTGTTCAAGGTCTAGGGAGAAATGTAAAAACTATGATTACTAAGAAAAGAAAAAATGGTGAGTGAAGAAGATTGAGGTATAGACCACAAGGTGGTGCATCCCCTGGCCTGTTAGTATTTTTGAGTAGAAGTTAAGTAGTCGACTTAATGCCACACATGCTCTGTGAGTTCAAGGACCAGAAGGTTCCAGAGAAGATGAACTTTACACCTATGATTTGGAGGTCTGAGCATGCCCAGTACAGTTTGTGTTATATAACGTTGGTGGCACCAAATGCCAGGTTGGTAACTGTCACCTCTGAGGTGAGCAGTGATGTGATTGGTATTTGGATGATTGATGGACGACTGACAGCACCTCTGTGAAAATGATTGGTTCAGATTATGATTGACAGAGGTGGTGTGATTAAAGCTTATAAAAGGGACCAGATCTGAGGGATCTGGGTCTCCTGCAGAATGAATGTGTTCCTTGTGTGTGGGTGCTGGTGACTGCATGTTTGGAACGCTGTGGCTGGAGGACCTAGAGTAGTCAAAGGCGTGAATAACACGTGCCTATGGTGGCTGGGGGGGCATGGCAGTGGCAGGAGTGCAGTGGAGGCAGCGGGAACATGGCAGAGGTAAGCACAGAGCTCCTGCAGATGCTGCCGGTGCTGTCAGAGGTGGGGGGAAGGGTGGTGAGCGCCAACCAGGGGTTGGTGACTATCCACAGATCCAGCGGTGGCCAGCGGCGATCGCTGACCATCCACAGATGCCACTGTTGGTGTTGGCTTTGGGGGTGGTGAGTGGTGACTGCCTGCAAGTGCCTCCAACAGTGTCGGTGGCACCTTCTCACCCGTGTGTACCCCCTACGCATCATCAATGGCCAAAGGCTGGCATGGTCCAGCACATGATTGTATCTAGTATGTTTGGTGAGAGAGTCATAGGAGATTGTAACCCCATGGGAGTGTGAGTGAGAGTGAGGACCTGGAGGGCCGAGCTCTTTTCTGTGTATTTGTAGGTATATGTGCAAGGTGAAGGTCTGGGCGACCAATATCCCTTTAATGTTGATTGAGTGCTTATAGTGTGGCTGATGAACACTTGAATAATGCCTGAGTTATTGCTGCTGTGATTCTGGGTGAGTCTGTGTGAGAGGTGCTGCTACAATGATTGCTGGCAGCAAGCATGTGAGAAGCTGTACATGCTCTCTAGTGCCCTCTCTGGGATAGCATTGTATTGATTTGGCTTATATTATTGTTGATATTGGATATTGCTATTGGTATTGTTATCGATATTGGAGTTTGTTGGCTGGTTGCTGTTTACATTGTTGTTAGATAAGATAGTTATTTTTACCCATTTATATCGTGTCTGTCATTTATTGCTAGTTTATTATATTTCACTAACTAGGCCCAGGCTGCAGGCTTATGGTTAGTCAGGGTTGAGGCTCCACCCTTTTCACAGTGGGATCCTTAATTGGGATTAACAACACCATTTGCATAATTAAGAAGGGCTGCCCATGCACCAGAGGGCTATATAGGAGAGATTGGAGATACAAGTAGAAAGAACTTGGAAGCATTATAGGGTACTGAGGCAAGTCTTCCAAACTGTAAATCTGATAGAGTTTAGCCTTAGAGATGTGAATCTTCAAATAGATTATGGTATATGCTAGTTTTAGGATGTAGACTTAGAGTAAATACACCTGTTACATTTAGATCAACCTAACAAGTGTTCGGTCAGTCTAAAGCCCAATCATGTAGGGAGCTCAGAGTGATTAAATTGAAGAAAAAATGGGTGCACTCAATCTAAATTAATGCACCTGAGTAGGTGCATTAAATTAGATAGGGATTGGGTTAATCGTATCTCACTAAGGTCTTCATGCATTTGCTGTGCAGCCCAGGGGCTGGGAAAGGCCAGCTACTTACCCCTGCCCCGGGGCTGAGCTAATACCACACCGCCCCTGCTCCTGACTGGATTATATTTAGGTCTTTGACCTGCCCCCTCCCCCCCTCCAAACTAAGCAATCCCCACCTTTCCCCCTTGGGAACCTGTCACTCCCCACCCAAGACCTGCCAAACCCTCCTGGCCCAACCCTCCCTCTCCCTCAATTCCGCCTACTCTTCCCTGCACCCCAAGTTACTTGCACCAGTTTCCCTGAATGGCTCCCAGAAGTGGCAAACATCTGTAAACACCATTCCCAGAAACACTACTGCCTTCACTTAGACTGAGTGCAACAGATGTTTCTTGTTTCTTCACTCCCTTAAAGAACGATTCAGAACTAGTAGAAATGAAGGACCTCCAAGTGATATGTGCTAGCCTGGGACTTGCAATAGCCTTCTTATGTGTCCTCAGATCAGTCAAAAAGGGAGTTAGATGCCTGAAATTTAGATTTTTTCAGGATCTCTGTGCTGCTACTATTCTTGATGATGATTTTCATGAGACTTTACTAGTAAAAATTCGAAGAGTCAAATTTCTGCTGTTGGGCACGTCACTACTACTCAAGTCATGAAGGTATCAAATTAGTTGCCAGCTATATCCTAGTGGGAATCAGATTCTTCCACCTAATTGCTGTGGGGAAGTTAAGCTGGTAGACATTTCCAGAAAATGCTAACACATTGGGACTTCCAAAAAAGGCATTCCAAATGCCTGAAGTTAGGTCACTGACATTCTAAGGTGGAAGTATTTGTCCCTCATGTCCAGGAGTGGCTGTACCAGAATGTATAAATAATTATATGTTTATGAACAGAGACTTGAATCTGATTCTGCCACATCTCCCAGATCTCCACAAAGAGCCCTAGATAAATGCTATGGAGTCAGATTCTACACAGGACACTTAATGCACAGTAGCCTAATAATACCGTGCAGTAGTGTGTGGGGCAAAAACCATGCTAATACACTACTGCACAATAATATTAGGCTACTGCACAGTAAGCATTGCTAAAAAAAATGTGCACCAGTGCTACTGTGCAGTAATTGTAGTTCATTAAACAAATACTAAACTCAATGCACAGTAACTACTGCACATTAATGAATGTATAGATGCACCCTCTATGGCCCAAACCTTCTTCACAGTGATCTGTGTGAGAGAATTTATTTGGCCTAAATATAACTTCATAACAAGGCTTACATCTGTGAATCCTGAGAAGAGAGATTCTACCATGCCACCCTCTCCTTGGCACTTCCTGTTGTTAGGCTTAGTCTCCCTGCTCAGCAAGATGACTTTTGTGAAGTCATCTTCTTATTTTTGTGCCTAACTCCTTCCATTTCATAAGGTTCCTGGATACCTAATTTTCCTCCATAGCTGAGAACATGTTGGCACCATGGCAGCATACTCCTAATTCCAAAAATGTGGACCTTTTTTTTTAAGTGTCATTGAATAGTCTTTTATATTCAGAATAGAACTGGCAGCTCTGCTCAGCTCAGCTCAGCTCACCTGGGGGAGGCAGACAGGGGAAACCTGCCAAAAAAAAGAGGTGTGGAGTGGAAAGGAATCTCGCATAATCATCTATATTAACAGCAGTAGGTAGACAGAAGTGACTGTCAGCACAAAGCAGCATCACAGAGGAATCTAATCCTGTGAGACCCTGACTGTCAAAGGAGTGGTGAGTGAAATTCATTTATGTGTGTACTTCACATCATAAAACTGTACTTGATAGGTTATTCAAGGATAAGATATTAGGGCTCTCAGAAATATTCTTCTATTGTGCCCTGAGAAATACACACTAAAAACACACTTATTTCAGGAAGTTTCATAAAACTTCTGAGTCTTTGTCTCATCTTGCATAAAATGTGCAATTCAAAACTAATTGTCTATAAGTCAGTCAGCCTCCAGTATATTAGAGCCAATATTGCTAGAAAATAAACTGTACACTGAAGAAATAGCCAATTTGTGACATCTGTGTATTTACTTAACTATTGGAATCTGCACATCCCCTCCAGCCACTGTACACATTGATACACTATTGAATTTTTCAAAATATGAAAATAGTAATTTGATAAATATTTTGCATTCACAAATCAAAAAAAATTATATTCTGAAATCATTTGCTTTCCATTTTGGGGATAAAAACAGCTGACCCAAAATACTGATTTTAAAATGATAGGAAAATAAGCCAAATTAAACAAGACACATTTTTTTTGATACCATAATAACTTTTATTCTCTAAACCTTTGTACCTGTGCAAAGTACTAGAATGAAGGGTAATATGTTTAAGTATGACCTTATGTTCTGTGAACATAACTGAATTGTAAGTAAACTGATGTCAGGCATTGCTGTCATTGTATTGTGAAGGGACAAGCTGGCAAAAAAGCAGTGATTGAAAAGGTATAGTGCAGTAGGGTTGTGTGAAGCTTCGGTCGCTGATTCAGTTCCGAGGAGATTTGGCACAATTCAGTGGCTGAAACTCTGAATCTGAATTGAATCAGGAGACTTATTAATCTCTCTGAAATTGAATCAGAAGCCTCTTGAATTGGAGAGATTCGGCCATAGACACAGTTTTATATGTTTTTTCTACATACCTCAAGGTACTAGGCGGCTCGTGAATGCTGAGATGGTGGGGTGGATGGAACAGCCCATGGGAGCATGGGGGGGGGGGTCCCCAGTGTGCTCAGTGGCAGACCCCCCCCCTTAACCCCCCAGCTAAGCAGCTTGTGCCTCCTGGTTCTGGGGGGGCACCCAGGGTCTCCCCGCGGCCAATTGCCAGGCTGGGGGTGTGGGGGGGGTCTACCGCCGAGCACACAGGGGGGCCCCCCTGTGCTTCTGTGGGATACTGTATCTGCCTCCTCATCTCAGCATTCATGAGCCATGCCTGGTACCTTAAGGTACTTAGAAAAAAAAAAAAAAGCTGTGTCAATGGCTGAATCACTGATTCTCTGAATCAGAATTGAATCTACAGATCTGCATCTGGCTGACTTGAATCGGGACAGTGATCTGAATCAGTGAATCAAATCACTGTCCCCTGACTCTGACAAGTGCAAGGTACTGCACCTGGGGAGGAAGAACCAGCAGCATACCTACAGGCTGGGGAACTCCCTTCTTATCAGTGCAGAGGCAGAAAAGGATCTTGGAGTCATTATTGATTCCAAGATGAACATGGGCCACTAAAGCTAACCGCACAGAAGCATCCACAGAAGCATCACGAGGAGGTGATCCTCCACCTCTATGCAACATCGGTCAGACCGCAAAAACTTGATTCTTTTGCTTTATAGAAATATCTAATTCTGTTGTACTCATGGAAGATCACTAGTAATAATAAAACATATTAAAGAAAATACTCCATCCACATAAATGATAAAATAAGCTACCAGACATTCCTGTAGTTCCAAGAATGATATTTAGCAAATGTATTTTTTTTAAGTGTAAGAACTTCTATAACATGGCCAAGCTGGAGGTGACTGTTACATTGTGACAGAAAAATAAAAGGTGTTAAAGTTCCAGCAGTCGTGACATATATGTGATTTGAAAATGCAGAACCCTTGCTGATAAATTTCTAAACATGCGTATAGTTTTACATAGATTCCTGTAAAACAATTGCCTATCACATATTTCTTTCCATAAAAAAAAAAAAAATGTTCAGGCTATTTTTTACTAACATTTGAAGTGTTTGTTTTTTTTCATTTTGAGATGAAATAATGAAATAATTCAATAATTCATTTGACCAGAAGAAAGATATGAAGAATTTTAAAATTTCTTTACTGAATTCCTATTCAGTCTAATCTTTCTCCATTTTCTTACACAATCTTAAAATGATTTATGAGAAATGTTCTGCCCTAATTTTTGGAAATCTCAGACTGGATGAATATTGATTTGTAAATGCAGCTGGTTACTTTAAAATGAAGGAATTTGATTTTTATTCCAGAGCTGAAGTTGAAATAGAAAATTAAAAAGGAAAGGTAGTAAATGAAAAATTGCTAGGAACACTGGGTTAAATCCTCCTGTGAAATAAAGAAAGCATTTTTTTAACTGCTAGCAACTCTTTCAGTGAATGAAACTGTTTACTGTCTTCAGGGTGCTTGTGTTGGATCTGCTATTGCTCTTAAGAGATGTTTTGCCACTGATTTCAGTGGAAGGAATATCAGGTTCTATGTGATTAGTATCACTGATTTCAGTGGGGCTACTTCTGAAATGAGTACTTCGGTATTGGTACTACAGTTCTCCAAAAAAGGATACCTTAAATTTTGGTTTTGAATTATGTTGATCAAGTTAGTGAATAAAACAAACTTCAGTGCATTCTGTACTGATAACTGATTGCTCTAAATACTGTCAAAATAAGATCTTGTATAGTGGAAATGCTGGGGCTTTCTTCTTGCAGCTGTTTGTTGGAATTATCATGGCTTTTTAGTATATGGTGATGTGTATAATTCAGGAATTACAGGATAGTTTTAAAAATAGAAAGAAAAGAATATCAATGATATATTTTATGCAACTTGTGATTACTACTTTGACTTTATAGTTAGGGTGACCATAGGTCCTGGTTAGGCTGGGACAGTCCTAGATTTCATAGGTCATTCCTGTGTCCTAGCCATTTGGTGAGAATTGAAGCAGAAGCCCTGGATTGGCACCACCCTGCCTGTATGTACCTGGCAAAGCTCCTCCTGAGCACCAGCTGGAGGCTGGGGGAGCAGGCTGGACTGAACACGTCTCCTCCTGCCTGGCGTGGGCAGGGTGGGCCGGAGGAAGGGGCTAGTGCCAGGGCTTGGGCACCTGCATGGGGTGACCCAGGATGGCTGCCACTGCCAGCAGCTTTGTGCCCTGCCAAGGTGGCTGATGCTGAGGCCTGGGCTCTATGTGGTGGCCCCAGGCAGCTGCTAGCAGTGGGGGGAGGTGCTGTGTAGCCACAGCCAGAGTCCAGCCTCTTTGTGCAGGAAATGGAGCCCAGCAATGGGCCTCCATGCTGTCCTGCCTCATCCTGCTCTGCCATCAGGGCTCCTGGGAGCTCTGGGGTCAGGGCTGTGTGTGTCTCCTTCTGGGGTGGAGGTGGGGGTGTGGAGGCACAGGTGCAGGGGGGAGTGTGGTGAAACCTCAGCATGCCACAGCTTCTGCCTTTCCCAGGTGTGAGCAGCACCTGCCCAGGCTCAGCCACTCCCCATCCTGCGCTTCGCTCTGTTGCACAGTGGTGTTAGAGCTACCCTCTGAGCAGCTGGTTGGTGTCTGCCAAACCCACAGTGTCCTAGAGCCTCCTGTTCCCATGCAGCACATCACAGGGCAGCCCTGGCCTACCAGCCCCTGTGCCATGGAAGCACCAGTGAGCTGAGAAGCCCTAGGACACACCACCTGCCCCTTCCATGGGGGTTCCAAGTGTGCCCTGCAGCTCCACACAGCCTGGAGCTGGGCTGGGTCCTGGGTGAGTGCCTTGAAGACAATCAAATAATAGTGGAGTGTCTAGCTCTCTCACCTCCCCCACCCGAGCCCCAGGCCAGCCCCCAAAGCTACAGCTGCAGCAGTGGCATATGCTCCTGTTAATGGGGCTGCAAACACAGCTTGGGACTGCTGTGGCTTGCAGGGATACAGAAGACTCGGCCCCTCTGGGGGGCTCCCACCTGACTGCCCACACTCATCCCCCCCCCCCCAGCCCAGCTTTGCTTCTTTGTGCCCACTGGCACACCTCCAGTATGCTAGCTGCTGTGAGGTAAGTGCCCTGCTGTCTGCCCTACACTGCCCACAGGGGAGAGGCAAAGGTCCGAGCAGTTGCATTTCATACTGCTTTTTGGGTACAACCTGGATGTGCACACATACTCCCCGCAGTCCTCCCTCCTTCCTGCATGCTTACAAAGTGCTTTGGGATTCCTGCCTCTCCTTGCAGGGGTGTGTGTGCGCACATGTGGAGCCCTTGTCCCAGATTTCCTTGACCCTACCCCAAATTGCCCTAAAAATAATATGGTCACCCTATTCATAGTGAAATGCCTTCACTTAAGTGCTTAAAATAAACAATAAATGTAATGGATTTCAAAATACTGATTTGTTTGGCAGAGGAGAGATAAGAGTTGAATCCAGAGCAGTAGTGTAAGCTAAAAGATTTGGGCCCAATCCTGAAGCTCTTATTAGTTTTTACTAAAGCAAACTGCAAAAGTCTATGGCATTTTTGCTTAAATCAGTTCTACAGAATTGTCCTTTGTACTGTGCCTGTGCAAGATTATAGTCACAATACTGCGGTTGCAGTTTAATTTCTAACTATATCTGATTCCAGGCACAAATCAAAGCCATCTTAATGAACAGCTGACACACATTTTTATGGGAGGAAGAGTACTTTTTCAAGTGGATTTTTCCCAGTCAGAAATATTTGCACAACTTGATATGGTTATTGCCTTAAGGAAAATCAATCAGTAAATAATCAGTTTAGTAGTCTTTCTTTCCAGGAAGTATTCCATATAGCATATGAGAAATAAGAGTCAATCTATCAAGAATGGCACAGTAATTACAGCAAATGTCTTATTAGGAAGCTTCAATTAATTCCTATCCATAGGGTCTGTTCTTCTCTCAGTCTCATTTGTCAAGTTGGCAACTGTGACGGACCTTCACAGATTTAGAGATTTGGCTAGCACTGACATTCTAAGTAGGGCTTGACCCTATGCTGATTTGCAGTAAGTGGTGCTGGTTCAGGACCTATAGCCTTAATCCTGCTTGGTGCTGAATACCCTGAATCCCTCTCCACTTAGCTTTAGAGTGAATGGTGTGGCCTTGTTAGGTCATGCTTTACTATAAAGAGATGATGTATAGGACACTTGACAGAACAAAGTGAGTAGGAACTGTAGCCTCTATATTGAACTAAGTGGAGCAAAACATAAAGATGTTTCTCCTCAAAGGAAAACAAACCCTCTATACTCTATAAACTATAAATATAACTTTAATTAAAGACAGCACATAACATACTCCTTCTTCCTTGCATCACTTTTTTTTTGCTAGTGTCTCATTGATACTGACCTCTCCTAGTAAAATACTGCTTTTGTTTCAAGTTTTTCTGTGTGCTGAGTACATAAATTCACATATTTTGAACACAATGGCTATTTGTGTGTGCTCAAAAATGTAATTGAAAACAATGATGCTTAGTGGATAAGACTCTGATTTGGGACTTGTCTGGATTTGGTTTTTGCCACTGGCCTACTGTGACCTGGATTTATCACCTGGAGTGATGTCAGCTATTGGTTTTTCTACCCCTTGGTACATGATCACAGTCTTCTTGAGACTACTTGCTATCCCAAAGCTTTTGCTGTCCTCAAATCTCTTGGGCAGATTTTCTTGCAGGCAAAATTCACTATGGGTAACCAAGGCCACAATCTGCAAACAGGAAATATCTCAGAACCAGTTCTTTCACCTTGGTTTTTGCTCTAAACCTTGCAATGTTGTACAAGACTCCATCTAGTCTGGTTTGAAGATAAATGCCATCATCCTGTCCTTGAATGCATGAAGAAGGAGGAATAAAAAATAGATGGTACAAGGCATGAGGGCTAAGATACACCCCTGTTTCACCCTGTTGTTGATGTCAAAGGCATTTGATTTTTTTGTTTTCATATACTATTGTTGACTTCATACCTTGATGTAATGAGCAAGTGATGTTCAGCAGCTTGGGGGGACAGCCCAGTTTCTTCAGAACAGTAAAAGGCCCTGTCTGCTAACTGTATTGACAGTCTTCATCAGATCAAACGAGGCTATGTACAGTGGTATTTGTTTTTCTCTACACTTCTCCTGCAGCTGACCAAAAATATCATATCAATAGTGGAGCGTCCCGAGTGAAAACCGCATTGACTTTCATGAAAGATTTGTTCACCTAGAGTTTGCAATCTAGGGAGCATGATGCAGGTGACAACTTTTCTGAGGATTTCATAGATTTCATAGACATTAGGGCTGGAAGGGACCTCGGAAGATCATCTAGTCCAGCCCCCTGCCCCAGGTGCAGTAAGTCAGCACAGATCATAAGATCCCAGCAAGATAAACATCCAGATGTCTTTTGAAGGCATTCAGAGTAGGTGCTTGAACCACCTCCGGTGGCAGTCTATTCCAAACCTTGGGGGCTCAGACAGTAAAGAAGTTTAATAGATTTATAGATTCATAGATTCATAGATGCTAGGGTCGGAAGGGACCTCAATAGATCATTGAGTCCGACCCCCTGCATAGGCAGGAAAGAGTGCTGGGTCTAGATGATCCCAGCTAGATGCTTATCTAACCTCCTCTTGAAGACCCCCAAGGTAGGGGAGAGCACCACCTCCCTTGGGAGCCCGTTCCAGACCTTGGCCACTTGAACTGTGAAGAAGTTCTTCCTAACGTCTAGTCTAAATCTGCTCTCTGCTAGCTTGTGGCCATTATTTCTTGTAACCCCCGGGGGCACCTTGGTGAATAAAACCTCACCAATTCCCTTCTGTGCCCCCGTGATGAACTTATAGGCAGCCACAAGGTCGCCTCTCAACCTTCTCTTGCGGAGGCTGAAGAGGTCCAGGTGCCTCAGTCTCTCCTCATAGAGCTTGGCCTGCAAGCCCTTAACCATACGAGTGGCCCTTCTCTGGACCCTCTCCAGGTTATCCACATCCCTCTTGAAGTGTGGTGCCCAAAACTGCATGCAGTACAAGTTCTTCCTTATGTCCAGCCTGAAATGGTCATGGAGGAGTTTGTGACCGTTTGACCTTGTCATCCCTTGGGGTGCTCTGGTGAACAGACATTCCCCCAGACTGCAGCAAGACCTGGATAGGTTGCAGGGGTGGGCTAACAAAAATAGGACGCGTTTCAATACTGAAAAGTGCAGGGTGCTGTACTTGGGCAGTAGTAACCAGCAGCATACTTATAAGATGGGAAACTCCCTTCTTGAGAGCATGGAGGCAGAAAGGGATCTTGGAGTCATTATTGACTCCAAGATGAACATGGGCCGACAAGGCAAGGTCACGGTCAGCAGGGCTAACTGGACCCTATTGTGCATCCACAGGTGCATCTCAAGTAGGGCCAAGGAAGTGATCCTCCCCCTCTATGTGACACTGGTCAGGCCACAGCTGGAGTACTGTGTCCAGTTCTGGGCACCCCACTTCAAGAGGGATGAGGACAACATTGAGAGGGTCCAGAGGAGGCCACCTGCATGATCTGGGGACAGCAGGGCAGACCCGACAATGAAAGGCTATGGGACCTGAACCTGTTCAGCCTTCACAAGAGAAGGCTGAGGGGGGACCTGGTGACCATCTATAAACTCACTAGGGGGGACCAGAAGGGTTTGGGGGAGACCTTGTTTCCCCTAGAACCCCCCGGGATAACAAGGAATAACAGCCACAAGTTGTTGGAGAGTAAGTTTAGATTAGACATCTGTAAGAACTGCTTCACAGTTAGGGAGGCTAAGATCTGGAACCAACTTCCAAGGGAAGTGGTGCTGGCTCCTACCCTGGGGGTCATTAAGAAGAGGCTTGATGCCTACCTGGCTGGGGTCATTTGAGCCCAGTTTTCCTCCTGCCCAGGGAGGGGGTCGGACTTGAAGATCTACAAGGTCCCTTCTGACCCTACTTCTATGATTCTATGATTCAGATCTGGGTAAGCACTCCTGATAAACTTTTAGGTGGCCACCAGATCACCCCTGAGCCTATGCTTTTCTAGGCTGAAGAGTCCCATGGCTCTCAGCCTCTCTTCATAATGTCTGCTTTCCTGACCTCTGATCATGTGCATAGCTCTCCTCTCAAGCTTCTCTGCATCCTTTTTGAATTATGGAGCCCAAAATGACGCAGTACTCCAGCTGCGGCCTCACCAAGGCCGAGTACAATGGGAGAATGACGTCCTGGGATTTGCTTGAGAAGCATCTGTGGATGCAAGCCAGCGTTTTGCTTGCTTTACTAGAAGCAGTATCACATTGAAGGCTCATGTTCATCTTGTGGTCAATCATGACCCCCAAGTCCCTTTCGTCCATAGTGCTAGCCAGCGTAGCACTGCCGAGCCTATAAGGATGCTCCAGCTTTTTCTTCCCAAGGTGGAGAACCTTGCGTTTTTCGGTGTTAAACACCATCAGGTTCTTGTCTGCCCATTTCCTGAGCCTGTCCAGGTCAGCCTGGATCACCCAGGATGCTCAGCAGGGAGATACCTCTATAATTGTCACAGTCACATCTAGCCCCTCCACTTTTTTTGGTATAATTGTACAAACTGAGCATCTTTGAAATCTTGCGGTACTGCTTCCTTTTTTCAACAGAACAGTATAACATCATGAAGCTTTCAAAGTAATTTGTCATTGGCACATTTGTAGATTTCAGCAGGCAAACAGTCGTTGCCAGATGCCTTGTTTCTAGGAATCAATTCAATGGCTTTCTGCAAATTTTCTACGATAGGCTCATTGTCCAAATCTATCATAACTTCAAACAGTGGTAATCCTTTGAGCTCTTTGTATTTTGACTTCAGTCTCACTGCAGTATAGAATTTCATAACATTAAATCCAACACCGAGGGCTTTTGTTTTTTTCTTGTTGTTTAAGCCTTCCAGTGGAGCTGTTCTCTTCTTTCCTGGACCAATTGCCCATTTCATGCCTTTGTACATTACACAGCTATCACCTATGTCAGCTGCTTTCTCAATATCATCACAGAATTTCAGTCACAAATCTTGGGCATACTTCTTAGGCTTTTTTTGCATTAAGCCTTTCTCAGATTTTCCAGGATTATGATGTTGGGAGACTTCTTATAGTTGGTTAGCACTTTGCTTTTGTTCTGAACTGGTGGTAGAAGGGTTTCAGAGTACTTTTCAAACCAGTCTTCATATTTCTTGCACTCTTTTCCAAACACTGTTATTGCAGCACTGTACGCACTGGTTTTTGAGTTTTCCCAAGCCTCAGTGACTGAGTTGTTAGGCAAACTTGCTTTCACAACTTCTTCATTGAATGGTCTGCATTTTTCTATGTCTTTAGTTTGGCAGATGTCTATCTGGGGATGGCTGGTAGTTTTGAGGTGGTGACATTGATTCTGACTCTGCAGCAGCCTAAGGCATAGTCAGTATCACAGTCAGCATTGTGATAAGACCTTGTATTCAGGGTTTCTTTCAGGTGGTTATGCCTGGTCAGAACTAGACCTAATTGGTCCCAGTGCCCTGATCTTGGATGACATCACCAATACCTGACATCACTCTGGAGGAGAAATCTCTTGGTGTCATTGACAGTTTTTGCTACTTGAGTTCTACCATCAGGAGGAATCTTGACCTTCAGACTGAACTGACTAACAGAATCAGAAAAACAGCTAAGGATTTTGGGCTATTTCAGAAACATGCATGGAATAACAGCAAACTATCAGCTAAGATGAAGATGTGAATCTCAGAGTCTTGTGTGCTGTCATCCCTGCTTTACGGTTCAGAAAACACATATGCTAGTAGGCACATCAAGAAACTGAACAGCTTCCACATGAGATGTCAGTGTAAGATCCTGAAAATGAAGTGGGAAGACAGAATACTAAACACATAAGTACTGGAGTGCAAAGGACTGACAGACTTAGAAACCACTATCAAGAAGAGGAGGTTGTGATGGATCAGCCATGTCAGAAGAATGAGAGCAGACCATATCCCCAAGAATATTTTGTATAGTGAGATTCAAGACAGCACTGGAAAGCAGAGTTGCCCTCTATGGCAGTGCCATGATATGTGCAAAAATTAAATGAAGCCGTTCAACTTCAATGTAGAAAACGAGGAGGAGCACATAGAATTCTGAGCTAGAGACTGCTATCCATCTAGAAAAGTGACAATATTGCTTCATTGATTAAATCTGATTTAGTCACTTTAAAGGATCCGAAGATAGAAAATGTTGCATCTTTAAGAGACTTTTGGGGTTATCTTGGGAACCTTAGAGTTGTATGAGGCTCACTAGCTAAAGCAATATGCCTGTAATATTATGATAGGTTTTAAACAGCCAAGTTTTGTTTACAGAAATTGTAATGTTCAGTATTTCTTATGTCCAGTATAGGAACATTATGTAGGTGTGGCTTGATGCAGGCAGCACAAAAGTATCTGAATTAAAACTAATGTTAACTAATGCAAATCCCATCACCAACAAACAATTCACAACTGCATCAGTCAAGAAGCTATGATAGCATCCTTAATGGTAAGTGCCATAATGATAATTTCTATAGTAAATGCAAGTATGGAGAAAGCAATTATTGTATTAACTTGAATACGAGACAAAGTTTTTAACTCCCCCTTCCCCCCCCCCGCATCATCTGGGGTAGAGTGGGGAAGGCCTACATCCTACTTTTGCATTGTCGCAGAGCACTGGGGTTCCCTGCTCCTAAAGAGGAGAAACTGCTAGGGAAAGAGCCCTAGCAGTGAATAAGGAGCTCAGCTGTTGGTTGCCAGGGCAACTGGAGTCAGCAAGCGACCCACACCTGCCAGTGGTCAGCTGGCTGTAAAGGGCAGGGCCTGGCCCTTATAAACTCTAGAAGCTGAGGCCAGAGGCAGTTCCCTGCCAGCAGCTAGAGAGGAAGGAGCTCCCTGAACAAAGATGTGAGAAGAAGCCTGACCACAGGTACAGCTCAAGCCAGGTAAAGGATGGCAGCTCTAGGATGTTTGAGCAACATGGGTTTAGCCGGGAGGCTTTAAGTTATGTTATAGCCTAGGGGCTTGTGTTTTGTTTTGTTGTTACACCGGTGGTTTGGGTGAGGCTATTAGGGGTTGGAGGAGGCCTCATAGGGGACTCACGGTAGTGTGAGGACCCCAGCCCCAGAGAGGGGCAGCTGAGAAGCCCCAGAGAAGGAGGCGTTATGGAGAAGCCCCAGGGCAGGCGTGGCGAGCCCCAGAGAAGGGGATGGCTTACTGGCGAGCCCCAGAGAAGGGGACGGCTTACTGGCGAGCCCCAGAGAGAGGGCGCGGAAGGAGACAGAGAGAGACCGAACAACATCTATTCCAGCTGTGAGGCTTGGGGCATGGTATAAGGGGTGGTTGGAGCCATGCATAGCCCATAAGGCTAGGGTGCCCTGAAGCACCCGTTTGCAGGACAAGACCCACGAGGGGTCTGGGAATCTACAGGGCCAGAGGTTACAGCAGACCGTGTCCAAGAAGACATAAGGCAGCCTCCCTAATATATTGGTGGAACATCAAGACATGGTGGGCGAGAATTTGAGGGTGCCCTTGGGCCAGCTTGGCACGGGAAGGGGGCCTTGAGGAGATCACGGCCCTCCTGCAGGACCCTGCCGTGACATGCATAAAGGAAACTTCATTAATTACACTGTGTAGTTTAAACTTCTGCCAAAATGGGATGTGTTCAGTAACGGAAACCAACTACGAAGTTTATTTAAATTCAGCCAACGCTGAGCATGACTATAAAACACATGGTCCATATGGGGCAAACATGCTGATGGGAACTGTGCTATTTTATTTTCTTTTGTGTGGCCCTTAAGAAAAAAATGGTGGTGGGGAGGGGGTATACCATACAGGGAACTGGCACTGGGCCTGGGGGTACTGCAATACACGGCCAACACCAGAAGGGCCAGAGCCAGCTTTGACACCCTCCTCTTGGTGCCAAAAATTCTACATTTGATCTTACCAAAAAGGCTGAGATGCTGAAAGGAACCTACCACACAGATAGGTCAGTGCAGCCCATCTGAATAATATATATGGTAGTGCCCATTGAGTGCAGTTCCCCTTCAGGACTACTAACACTTTCCAAGTCCTGGTGAGCCCCTGCATTGCACACAGTTCAAATTCCTCTTCACTCCTACAGCTGAGCTGTGCCTCTCTCTCCCATTTTCAATAATTCCTGTTTGTTCACCAGCCTCAATTATTTGGCAAACGTCATCAAAGGATGTTTGGAAATGAGTAGTTCCATGGAAGGCGGGATAGTTAGGCACCTGGATCCTAGGCTGGAAGGCACATGCCAGGGTGTTTATCTCATGGGTCATCCGCATATGAACTTGTGTAATGTCCCGTTGCCTCTACCAGGTGTCTCACAGGACAACAAGGAGGACATGCTCATTCCCATGGGTCTGTCAGCTTGTGCATGAGGGGTAGGAATCCATGGCAAGGTGGGAGCACAGAAATTGACACACTTGCAACTAACAAGAGAGGGGCCTCGGAGTAGGGAGGGAGGGGAAGGTTACTGTGGCAGGAAGTTTCCTGATGAGGCATGGTTCCCAGTGGTGGTCAGCTGCTCAGGGCTTCCCTATGCATTCTTGGCAATCTCTGGCAGCTATGAGTGACCATAGGATGTTTGGGGATGTATGCAGAGGCCCCCTATCTGCAGACCAGCCCCAGTGCAGGCTGCCTGTGGGCCTCCTCTCCCAAACACTGAATGCTTGTAGGGTGCTCTATCAGTAGATACTTAAGCCACTCAAACTAAACAATGCAACTTAGACAAATTTCTATCTTAATGTATGGGTACAATGAGTGATAACACTACAGTTACTAAGGAATGGCTTTGATGTTTGTTCTTTATAAAATAACCCACATGATCGTAGTCAGCTTGATGGAAGTTCACTGTCAGGGCGGCTAGGATCTGCAACCAACTTCCGAGAGAAGTGGTGCTGGCTCCTACCCTGGGGGTCTTTAAGAGGAGGCTAGATGAACATCTCGCCAGGGTCGTTTGACCCCAGTACTCTTTCCTGCCATGGCAGGGGGTCGGACGTGATGATCTACTCAGGTTCCTTCCGACCCTACAAACTATGGAAAACACCATGAACTATACTGCTGCAAAGCCAGAATATCAAAAATTGTAGAAGATATTGAAGATTGCAATACTTGATATTTCACAGTACATCTGTAGTTACTTTGTGAAACACTAATTTGAATTATGTTTACTTGTATTTTGGTATCAGTCCATCTCTGCACCTTTATTGCAAAAATTTTAGATTGTTTCTCAGTCTGCATTACCTGAGAAAACTTTGGTGTCTGTGTTACCTATGTGTCATTCATTGATTTCCAAATATAATATACCATATGCTATCCCTGAAGTATTCCGTCAGTTTGTATTGGCTCCTTTTACATCTGTGGCATCTTTTGGTATCACATTATAACTAGAGATGTGGATGAGCATGTTATGTTCCAGAGCTTTGAATAAAATTTAAATATCTGGAATGTTTGCTTAATCAGATTTTAAGAAACCAACTTTTTGCAATTTACAACTGATCATGAAAGAGGAGGAATATCATTCCCTATGCCTGATTAAACTATAAATGTTTATTTATTCTATATTCAACACCTGGAAGATGCTTTTGTAAAGCTCTTAGCTAAGTCTGAACAGAGTGACAGAGGACCGTTTGAAATTCTGTCTTCATAACTGTGAAACCTCATAGATATCAAATTTGACTTAAAAATTCCAGTCATTTTAAGTGCAACTTAGTTTATTGATGAAACTTAACATCTACTTGAAATAATTTATACACGAAAAAGCTACGTATCTTAAGGGACACACTGATTTTTCTTAACTATGTTCTCAAGTTTCTCTAGTAGCAACAGTCTGCCACCTCCATGCACTGCAACACTGGGAAGGAAAAATAATTTTTGTTATAGGCAGATTACTTTCAGCAGATCGACACAGCTGGAATCTGATGTAATCTTTTTATTGAACTGGGTAGTGTGTGTGGCAACTAGGTGGCTGAGCAATTGACTTTATTCAGTCTGTACAACTGCAATACATTGAAACTCTCTGCTTGTCTAGCCTGTCAGTAATATTATCACTTCTCAGAAATTTTTATATTTACTGCTTCACATTTCGAAAATCTACTGCAGGTCTGTTCTCTTTACAAAAACTTCAGTTCTGCCTTCTCAGCTACCATTCACTAATTTACTATTTATATGTGCAATTAAAAGGCAAAAGGAAACACTTCTGAACTTAAAATAAGCATTTCCACTTAATGTTCCTTATTTCTAACATATTGCCGTATAGCTGTTAAAATGTTCCTATGCACATAATGAAACCTGATCTGAACTTCCTAAGCCACTATATACACAACTAGAATGCATTAATGCTTACATTGTACTCATATGTTTGATATTTTTGCTAATATTGGGAAGAAGAATACTTAGACTGTGGTATTTGGCTTTTCTCCCTGTGGACCTGATGTAAAGGTTCTGATCTTTCCTTTTAAAGCCTTGTCCTTTCCCATCTTCATGTGGCGTACTGATTGGAATAAGGATAATAAATCTTAGGGGGAAAAAAAAGACCTGGGTCCTCCTTCCAACTTATTAAAAATTCCAACCATATTTCACAAATGAGCTGAAAACTGAAGGTTAGGTTTTAACAAGGAACTCTTGAGAGAAACTACGCTACATCATTTTAAGGAAATTTTGCTAAAATATTGTTAGACTTAAAAGCAAAAGATAGAACTATTGTCATATCCTACTCAAGTGACCAACAAACATATTAGCAATGTAGATTTTTCTCAACAGTCTGCATTTATTTAGTAGATCATATTAATGTTCTCCTTATGCAAATACTTGTGCTTAATTTTAATCATGTGAGTAGTCACTTTGGATTATAGTTATATAATTCAAAATATTTCCCAGAGCTATATTTTGTATTAAAGTGGATGGTCCTTTCTTCCACTTAAGATGTCTGGAAAAATAAAACTGTGCTAGCAGAAAGCCTGTCAGGAAAGCAAACAGCTGTTTGATGCTTTAGCAGAAGCTCTACAAGCACCAATTTAAAATTGATCCATAAAATATAATGCTCTACCTTTAAATCCAAATTATTACTTTCTATTTAGTTGACTTGGTGAAGAAAAGTGCTTTGAGTCAGTAGTCCCTGGGGACAAAATTGCTTTTTTATTGTTATATTTATATATAGATTTTTGCTAAGAAAGGTCAGTGTTCTGGATTTTGGACACATGCATTTTTCCCTGAATAGTTTAGAGACTGAGAAATTCAGCAATGGTTCTAATGACTTCCTAACACCATGTGTATGACGGGTATAAGAAATTAGCAACCAATGAAAGTTTTCTGCACTTGCCAACATCTGTTTTAACAGCAGTTTTCTCAAGCTTAGTTGCTGAAATGCCATCCACTGCAGGAAACACGAACTAGAATTATTCCTGATAGTAACCTAGATGAAGCCTTTAGTAATGAAGCTTGATTTAGTTTAGTTATTGGATCCTACATCTGCTGTGGTAAAACTTTTTTTAAGACTATGTAAGAGTCTTAAATGTGTGTACCTGGCTTCAAAAATTAATTTGATCTTATGAAAGATTCTGACTGGATGGACAAGAGGGAAAAAGTCAAACTCTGCAGGTTTGCCCCAGAACATATTCAGATCAGGTTCATTGTCAAAGCTACAACTGAGTGTGATTTGTTTATTTGTAGGTGCTGGGGGAGGCAGGGGGCTGCGGAAGATCCTGGGGTGCCAAAAAGTGATCTTTACCATGAAAAGGTTGGAGATCACTGAGTTATGCAGTCCCTCTGTCCCCAATCCAGCCCTGGGCAGCTGCAAAGCACTTCTGTTTTCAGTCTCTCAAGTTCCTTAAAACTCACAGGCTGATTTTTATCAGATTCCAAACCTTCCTCCAATTAATTAACAACCAGCTTCTTCAGCATGCTCTCCCATTGTCATGTTTATCTCATTCTTTTGGATACCTCCTGGATGTTAGGCATCTCATCTTTGTTGATATGTGAACAAAGCTATTCAAGTCTCTGTTGATGATGAATCTCCATCTTGTTGTATCCCAGGCTAATGAGGTAAAACTAAGTCTCACAACATTATAGCAGTATAAATACAGCTAACATATGAATATGACAGTAAAAACCCATGGTCCATTACAGCCTAATGGTGCAGAAGAGACTTTTGTCAGATCTCCATATGGATGATAAGAATGCCTCAAGCTTTTTTGGCAGGTTTGAATGTGAATCCCAACTTTATTGCCCAGACTCCCCTCTAATCCTTATTTCAGTCTTGTATGACAAGTTCTTTAAGTATTTGAGAGTTGTGTGTTGGAAAGGTAACAAGCATAACTCCCACAGGTGAAAATGGGGGGAAAATCTCTTGATTTTTGTCCCAGGGGAGTGGGGGCACCAGGAGACCCCCGCAGCGGCCAAGGGGTCTGCTTACCTCCTGTAGGGCCGGAAGACCCGAAGAGACTCCATGCGCCGGCGCTGCCGGCGCGGGCCATCAGCCGGGCGTTTATCCGGCTGCGGCTGAGCGGCGGGGGCTGGGCACGCCGGCCGGGAGGAACAAAAGGCGGCCCCGCCGACGCAGCGAGGCGGCTGGAGGGAGAGAGCAGGAGTGCGGAGCTCCAGCGAGCAGGGGATCAGCCGCCACCCGCGGAGTGCGGGACGCCGCCGGATAGAGGCGGAGCAGGCTGCGAGCAGCGCAGCGGAGAGCCCAGAGGGGCAGAGACAGGGGGAGAAGTCAGCCCCAGAGGCGAGGCAGCAGCCGGCGGGGAACTCACCACCCGAGGCAGTGTGAGGCGTAGCAGCTACCCCGGGAGCGGGGCCAGCTGTAGCCGGTGTTGCGGAGCAGGCTGCGAGCAGCGCAGCAGAGAACCCAGAAGGGAAGAGACAGAGGGAGAAGTCACCCCCAGAGGCGGGGCAGCAGCCAGCGGGGAACCCAACACCCGAGGCAGTGTGAGGCGTAGCAGCTACCCTGAGAGCGGGGCCAGCTGTAGCCAGTATTGCGGAGCCGCCGGAGTGGGTAACGGCAGCCGAGACTATTGGGGGAGGCAGAGAGGACGGCTGCCTCCCAAGGAAGGAGGGATCGGGACAGCACCCTCCAACTGGGTGAGGCATACCCGGCCCGAAGACAGCCTGTAGGGGCTAGGGTGCCCAAGCCGAGAGAGAGGACGAGACAAGGACGGGTGAGAGGCCAGGACAGGAAGACCTGAGGTGGCGTATGGCTGGGGGGTAGGGGAGGATGGAGCCCCGAGAGTACCTGCGAAGAGGCGTGCCGGCACCAGGGGATACCCCGAGGGAAGACCCCCCACTGAGAGAGTCATCAAAGTCGTGGCAGGTGAGTTCTGGGGTCCCCCTTAATACCAGCCGGGGTAAACCCTGGGGCGTACCAACGAAGCTCGGGGGCACAAGATCCCGAGCCCAGGCTAAGGCGGCGCGCGAGCTCCTAATCGAACGGAGGCGGGTACAATTTTCTATACATGCTTTGTCTAGGAATAAATAAAGTTGTTGGTTGTTACTTTTCTTGTGAGGCAGAAGGGAGGGCAAGATGGCATCTTATGGATGAACTCATGCAGAAACTCATAAGCTTTTTAAGCAACCACCTGTGTGAGGTTGTTGGTTAACTTAATGAAAGGTGGGGTTAAGGGAAGCCTTCCCAGCCTAGATCATATATATCATGATCACTTGAGGGGATGTCTAAGTGGTGCTCATACCTCTTCCTGCCATGTCTTGATGTTAGAAGAAGATCTATATCGGGATGTGTTATTTCTAAGCACCACTAGGTACCGAGATCTAGGGTCGGTTTCTCCTGAGGCTCCAACCTCCCATACAACCCAGTTTAGTGCTACTCAGAAATTCAGCTGGCTTTCATTAATGGAAACTGACAATGGTTGCTCTTTCCAGTAATTCTCTTTTATTTATTAATTTTCTTTTCTTTGTGTTTTAGATTCTCTCATGTATCATCGATACAACAACAGACTTCAATATCCTCACACTGCCAGACTGCCTCATCTGGCTCAGGTGAGTCAGCTTTTTAGTCTCTCTAGGGTTAACCCTTTCTTTCTTGAAATCAGAAACTAAAGGAGTTCAATCCAAACAAATGAAATAAGGCCCTTATGGGTTGTAGTCTCTAAAATTCCATTTTTCTTCATGCAATGTCAGTCCAATAAAGGGTGTCCTGTTCCTTTAACCCAGCAAACTGTGTTGGATATTCTACAAGATTACCAAACTGCATGGACACAGGCTTAGTATGTCCCAAAACAAGAGAAAGTAAAAGGAAAAGTTTTATTTGTGTCCATAGGAGCTTAGCTGCTTTCTCCTGGCTAGCCCTTTCTCTCCAGTGCGTAGTTTCATTGTTAGTACTGCGCTCCTGGCAGTGCTGCTCCAGCCAGTCACTCCTGGCTTAGTGTAGCTCCTCAGAGCTCTTTAGCCAGCTGGCTGCTGGCTTGCCACCACTGACCATCCACCCCTCCTCCTGGGATCCAGGATGCATGGCCTCCATTCCCTTTTCATCCGGGTCTGTCTCTTTCTCCCTTTCCTTCTGGGGCCACTCTAGCTTTATGGAGTAGCTGCTTTGGAACCGCAGCTCCTGGGGAATTCTTTTTTCCTTTGCTGGCTCCTGCTGACACTCAGTAAGTATCGCTATAGTCTCCTCTTCTCTACAACCTACTCCATCAAATTTTCTGAATGGACTTGCAAAGAGAGGGGTACTAAATAGAAAAGAATAAAATTATTTAAATATAAAGGATAGGAAAAGAGGGTGGAACAGATATGGGGAGCGGGGACTGCTGAGAGATGCAAAGGTGAATTGAAGAGGTCAAAGAAATTAACCAAAGCAATTAACGCACTCAAGGACATAAGGATTATAAAAGCCAGTCCAGGTAATGGGGTAAGAATCCAGAATCTCTGCTGAGACCGTAATTAATAAAATCCAGTCTGGATGATTTCTTGTTCCACAATTTCACATTCAAGTTGGTTTTGAAAGTTTTGTTGTTTAAAACAGTTACTTTGAGGCCAGTGATGAACGTTCAGAGAGGCTGAAGTGTTCTTCCCCAGGCTTTTGTATCTTTCTGGAATTGAGGCAAATTCAGTGTTAGTTCATTCTTTCATGTAGGGATCTGTCCATAGTAGATGGGAGAGAGGACTGGAAGCAAGTGGTGGCATATATTATGTTAGTAAAGGAAGAGGTGAATGAACCCCAGAGGTTATAATCAGTGTTGTTTGGTGATGTGGTCAGTCTTGAGAGGGTTCATCTGGCATCTGAGTTTGTTGCAAGGATTTGTGCTTTGAAAACAGAAGTTGGGTAATCTGTTGTTGGAGAGATGCCATTTGATGTGGGGACACTGTAAGCCAGTACAGGTTTGTCTCCCATGGCTACCTTGAAATGGTTGTCATTTTCCAAAAGGAGCTAGAGGTCATTTATTATGTGTCTGGAGTATGCAAGCTAGGGGCTGTAAGTGACAACCAGAGAGATTCTGTTGGGGTCAGAGTGGGGTATGAGGATGGCTTTTTTTTTGAGTAGCTATGGTTCTGGGATTGTATTCTAAATGTAGAAAACCTTGCTCCAGGTCCCTCAGGGATGCATCTCAGTTGGTGGGATAAGAGCAGATACAGTTGTAACTGCTTGCCACTAGATCTGTTGCCTACAGTCATGTTGCTGGTGAAAGATGGTAACAGGTAGGTTTAAGTAGCTGTAGCAGTCAGTTGGTTTCCCAGTACAGTGTGGTGGTGATGTGGTCATTGCAAAGCTTCACAGTGGTGACCAGAAAATGACTTTTATGGGTAGAGTATTCAAGGGTCTATTTGAAGGGGCAGAAATTGTTCAAGTCCTGGTGGAATTTTTCTAGAGATTCCATTCCAAATGTCCATATGATCTGTAGCTGCCAGCTGGTATACCTGAAGTACATTCATAACATCTTCATCAAATGGACTTCAGACTAACACAGCTAACTGCCTCTCTTTACTTTACTTTACTTGTCTCCAGACAGTAAGAAAGATTTTTTTCTCTGCAGAGCAACCATACTTTTGGGGCAAATTGGGCCTTTGAAATGATTCTCCCGATTTTATAGGTAAGAACATATGGTAGGTTTGTGATGGAACCTGTCTGAGACTCCTGCATTTGTTTAGTGAGGAAATGGCATCACTATAGTTAATGTTGCCCCAGGCTTACCTTTTACAAAGGACCAAAATCTGAGCGTGCTAAGTGAATTCAATTGCTTGTTATTCATAGATTCATAGATGTTAGGGTCAGAAGGGACCTCAATAGATCATTGAGTCCGACCCCCTGCATAGCAGGAAAGAGTGCTGGGTCTAGATGACCCCAGCTAGATGCATATCCAACCTCCTTTTGAAAGCCCCCAGGGTAGGGGAGAGCACCACCTCCCTTGGGAGCCCGTTCCAGACCTTGGCCACTCGAACTGTGAAGAAGTTCTTCCTAATGTCCAATCTAAACCTGCTCTCTGCTAGCTTGTGGCCATTATTTCTTGTAACCCCCGGGGGCACCTTGGTGAATAAAACCTCACGAATTCCCTTCTGTGCCCCCATGATGAATTTATAGGCAGCCACAAGGTCGCCTCTCAACCTTCTCTTGCGGAGGCTGAAAAGGTCCAGGTTCTCTAGTCTCTCCTCATAGGGCTTGGTCTGCAAGCCCTTAACCATATGAGTGGCCCTTCTCTGGACCCTCTCCAGGTTATCCGCATCCCTCTTGAAGTGCGGTGCCCAGAATTGCATGCAGTACTCCAACTGCGGTCTGACCAGCGCCCGATAGAGGGGAAGTATCACCTCCTTGGATCTATTCGTCATGCATCTGCTGATGTGCAATAAAGTGTCATTAGCTTTTCTGATGGCTTTGTCACACTCCCGACTCATGTTCATCTTGGAGTCCACTAGGACTCCAAGATCCCTTTCCACATCTGTTCCACCAAGCAGGTCATTTCTTAGGCAGTAGGTATGCTGGACATTTTTCCTCCCTAGGTGCAGCACTTTGCATTTCCCCTTGTTGAACTGCATTCTGTTGTTTTCTGCCCACTTGTCCAACCTATCCAGGTCTGCTTGCAGCTGTTCCCTGCCCTCTGGCATGTCCACTTCTCCCCACACCTTTGTGTCATCCGCAAACTTGGACAGAGTACACTTCACTCCCTCGTCCAAGTCGCTGATGAAGACATTAAAGAGTATCGGTCCTAGGACCGAGCCCTGTGGGACCCCACTGCCCACACCCTTCCAGATCGAAACCGACCCATTCACCATGACTCTCTGGGTGCGACCCTCTAGCCAATTCGCCACCCACCGGACTGTGTAGTCATCCAAGTCACAGCCTCTTAACTTGTTCACCAGTATGGGGTGGGATACCGTATCGAAGGCCTTCCTGAAGTCTAAGTATACGACATCCACCCCTCCTCCTGTGTCCAGGCATTTCGTAACCTGGTCATAGAAAGAGACTAGATTAGCCTGGCACGATCTGCCTGCTACTAACCTGTGTTGGTTTCCCCTCAGCATAATTTGTCCTGCTGGGCTCTCACAAATGTGAGCCTTGATAATTTTTTCAAAGACTTTGCCAAGGATGGAGGTGAGACTGACTAGCCTATAGTTGCCTGGGTCCTCCTTCCTCCCCTTCTTGAAAAGCAGTTATATTTATATATATATATATATATATATATATATATATATATATATACACACACACTTTATACATGAAGTTATACTTCATGAATTTCTTAGATTTTCTATGGTATTTGTATTGAGAGTGGAGAAGGGAGGAGTGTAATTTAAGGCTAATTACTTTGCATTTAACAAGTGACATTAAGTGCTGTCTGTGAAACTAAATGTAGCTCATACTTGTATTAACAGATTGACACATCTGATAGTTGCATGGTCCATTCATTTGGAAATTATTCAGCTTCAACATTGCTGAGGTGACCACTAAATTTTGCATGACAATTGAACTGGATTAGATTAATAGATGCTAGGGTTGGGAGGGACCTCAACAGATTATTGAGTCTGACCCCCTGCCCTGGGCAGGAAAGTGTGCTGGGGTCAGATGACTCCAGTCAGATGCCTATCCAGCCTTCTCTTAAAGACCCCCAAGGTAAGGGAGAGCACCACCTCCCTTGGAAGCCTATTCCAAATTTTGGCCACCTTTACCATGAAGAAGTTTTCCCTGATATCTAGCCTAAATCTGCTCTCTGTCAGTTTGTGACCATTGTTCCTTGTTACCCCAATAGGTACCCTGGTGAACAGAGCATCTCCAATCTCTTGCTGTGTCCCCCTAATGAATGTGTAGGTGGCCCCAAGATCACCTCTCAGCCTTCTCTTGCAGAGCTGAAGAGGTCCAGGTCCCTCAGTCTCTCCTCATAGGTCTTGTCCTGTAAGCCCCTAACCATATGAGTGGCCCTTCTCTGGGCTTTCTCGAGTCTATCAACATCCTTCTTGAAGTATGACGCCCAGAACTGGACGCTGTACTCCAACTGTGGTCTGACCATTGCTGCATAGAGGGGAAGTATCACCTCCTTGGTTCAACTTGTCATGCATCTGCTGATGCATGGTAAAGTGCGGTTAACTTTGCTGATGATTTCATTACAGTGACGACTCATGTTCATCTTGGAGTCCACCATGACTCTGAGATCCCTTTCCGCTTTTGTGCTGCTGAGAGGGTCACTTCCCAGCCAGTAGATGTGCTAGATATTTTTGCACCCTAGGTGTAGCATTCTGCACTTTTCCTTGTTGTACTGCATCCTATTGTGTACTGTCCACTTTTCTAACCTGTCCAGGTCTGTTTGCAATTGTTCCCTACCCTCCGGAGTGTGCACTTCACCCCACAATTTAGTATTGTCTGCAAACATGGACAGAGTACACTTCACACCTACATCCAAGTCACTGGCGAAGATATTGAAGAGTACAGGTCCAACGACCGAACCCTGGGGGACTCCACTACCCACATCCTTCCAGGTCAATTCTGACCCATCTACTACCACTCTCTGGGTGCGACCACTAAGCCAATTTGCCACTCACCAGACCATGTAAACATCTATGTCACAGCCTCTTAATTTATTTATGAGAATAGGATGAGATATCAAGGCCTTCAACGTGGTAAAGTCCAAGAAAGAACATTCACATCTACTCCTGCATCTAAGCATTTTGTGACCCTGTCATAAAACAAAACCAGATTGGTCAGGCATCATCTAGATGAACATTAGATGAATAGTTGATGAACACTTTTAGGAACCTGTTGCTTTCTGAGGTACAAATTAACAGTTTGAAGATGGCAAGGAATGCTGAAGATTTTTCCTTTAAATTTGTGATTTCCATTTTTTCAGGGATTGGGATAAGTTTTGATGAAATTGTTGCTTTCACTAAGTATAAAGGATGCTTAATAAGTTAAGAACTTTCTCTAACGATGAGATCATAACAAGAAAATAGAGTAGGATGGGACCTCAAGAACTTCAAGATGAGATCATCCCCATCTAAATCATCCCAGAAAAATGTTTTATATCTGCACTTAAGAACTTACAAGGATGGAGATTTCACAGCCTTCCTTGGTAATCTGCATAGCTGCATAATAAAGGGCAGAAGAACAGGACCACAGGACACCAACCCTTGGCACTCATGCAGGGGAGGAGATGGAAGCACAAACAATAAAAGCAGATTTGCTGCTCTTGGCCCCTGCTGTGCTGCTGGATGCAGAGCTGCTGCTGTTGCCCTATACACAGCTTCTATGTAGAGTATTCAGGCACCCATTCATGCCTTTCAATCTGCGTCAGTGCTTAACTACCCTGATATCTTCCTAATATCTAATATAAATCTTTCTTATTGCAACTTAGTTCTATTATTTCTTCATCTGTCCCCTGTAGACATGCTGGGGATATTGTTTACCATCTTCCAGATACTGACATCAGTGTTCTTTTCTGTGGAGTAAACACTCAAATTTCTTCCATCCTTTATTTATTTGATGTATTGTGTTTTCTAGCATATTCACTATTTTTGTTGATTTCTACTAGACCTTAATCCCGCCACCCCCCCAATTTGTTTACATCTATTTTGAAGTGATGTGGCCAAAATTAATACTTCAGTAGCATAGGCAGGGTGCACGGTAGCATAGGCAGGGTGCACAGGACACCAGCCCTGGGTGCTGACTTAAGATGTGCTGGAAGGCTTCTTCCTCCCAGGAGTCTGCCACAGCAGATTCAGCCTGGGCATAGGAGCTGAGCAGGTGCATCCCCATGGCCAACAACATATCTGAGGGACTGGGGAGTGGAATAATGCTCTCCTCCACAACCCTGGATGCTTTGCTATAAAAGCACAGCCCTGTACCCAGGGGTGGCATTGTGAATGGGGAACCAGGAGCAGCCTTTTGCAGAGCCCATGCTGCTGCCTGTCCCTCAGCAGCAGCAGACGGAGGCTGTGCTGCTGTGGCTGCTGCAGCTCAAATGAGAAGAGCCCCAGCAGATAAGACTCCTCTTTCTTTCCTCTCCTCCCTCCTGGTCTCCTGTGGTCAGAATAATTCCTATCCCATCCTGGGCACTGAATGAACTGGTTTGCCTCTGGATATCATATTCCAGATGAAGCCTCACTAAAGTGTGGAAGTATCCCTTCCTGTGACATACAAATGACCCTCCTGTTAATAAATCCCAGTATGTAAGTAGCTTTGTTTACAACAATATTACATGACTCATTCAGATTGCATCCCCTATAACCTGTGACTGATCATTCTCTCTTAAGTATCTTACTGTGCCTCTGTTTAATTTTATCCTGTGTATTTCAGACCATTGCTCCAATTTATCAAGGTTATTTTAAATCCTAATTCTGTCCTGTAAAGTGCCTGCTACCCTACCCAGTTAGTTCCTTAAATAATTGAAATAAAAAAATTGGTGGGAAAAAGTCTTCATCATTTCTTGTCATCAAACTGTTAATATGTACCTCAGTAACTTTATTATCTGTGTTACTCTATTTCATCACTGAAGTTAGTGATGAAAATATTGGCCAGTACTCAATCCCGGAGAAATCCCTGGGAAATTCACTAGAAGCCTTTTCCCAGTTTAGCGCTGAGCTATGAATGATTCATCTTTGAGCCTTATTATCTAGCCAGTTATTTATCCACCAGTCAGTTAGGGGCCTCCATTTTCTTTGGCTTTTCTTTTATTTGTAACATCTACAGAATGCTTCATATTTGTATTTTATGTCTCCCGTTGGCTGTATATCAGTTTGCAACTTTGGCTTTCTGATTTTGTCCTTACATGCTTGTGCTATACTCTTATACTCATCCTTTTTAATATGGCTAAATTTTTACTTTTTCTGAGATTCTTTTTTAAGTTTCAAGTAATTGAAGAGCTCATGGTTTAGCTAAGCAGATCCCTTACTATATTTCCTACCCTTCCTTCCTATTGGGATGACATATTCTTCTAAGCTTACTATTGTCTGTTTACAGTACAACCAGATTTTCTGGACTTTTTTCCTAGACTTGCTCAAAATAGGACACTGCCTACCTGTTCTGAATCTGTAAACAGTGCTTTTCCTTTACTCCGGTGTTTTAATTTTTCTTTTTTCTATTTTTCCTTCCTTCAGATAATGAGCTCATCACTGTCACTGAAGTCGCCTTCCACCTTCAGATTTATCATCAATTTCTCTCTATTAGTAGGAAGAAAATTGAAGGAACTGTCAACCAGTTGGTTTCTCCACCATCTGTACTAAAATGTTCCTTCTTGTATAGTGGTTTCTACCTTCCCAGTAGAAGGTTGTTATTGTGGTTGTTAAAGTCTTCTATAAGTATCATGTCCTGTGGTTTGTGTGTTACAATTACTTGATTAAAAGAAGCCGTGTTCATTTCCTCCTCCTGGTTTGGTGGTGCATATTAGACACCCACATGAGGTTGCCTTGGTTAAATATCAGAGATTTTCAGCAGGTATACCCCCTACTTAGTTTTGGACCTCTGAACAAGTGGGTGGGGGGGGGGGTGCTTATATATTTCTTCCTGCCTGTTCTCCCTGAATGAGCTATACTCACTCGTGTATGTCAATGGTCCAGGTGTATGAATTGCTGTACCAAGTCTTCTGCCCCATCTATCCCAGTTAGATCGTGTTCTCATTCTCCTTATTTTTTCTTAATTGAAACATGGGAGGCTAGCAGATATTGACTTCACTAACTTCATTTACATGCTATGAGCTGTTTAACAATAGGTTTTTAGCTCTTTAACAATAGGCTTGTGCCTTTGGGGTGCAAAGATGAAAATAGGTTTGTGCCTTTGGGTTCTTTTGTTTTCTTGGTTTTAGTGATGAGCAGAAACACAGCATCTATTGCATATAACTATTTACCCCAGATTAATATAACATTTTTCTATTTAATTGTAGGCTTGTTTCCCATAGAAGGGAGAATGAATTTGCATTGTAAAAATGTTACCAGCAGTCACTTCTGGTCAAGTATAGCTGTGTCTGCAGGCTCAGTTATTCAGGTCCTTGCCAGAGTTGACACTTCTCTTGCATTTTGGATATGGTTGGGGACTTGAGAGTGTAGCACTATCTCAGTGGCTGACAATCCAGTGACATAGATTCGGGATATTTTAGTGTATTATGTATATAAGTATAGGGAATGCTTGCATAGGAATTTTGTCCATTGTAAAGGGTATTTACAACTATGCTTTGGGTATTAGACTGGCTGTAGCCGCTGTGACACTTGATCATGGATACTGTAAAGATTGGCTGGAATTGATCTTTTATTGGTGAATTTTATTTCTAAAAATTCAAGAACAGAATTTCATGACAACTTCTATCATAACTGAATATTTTAATATTAAGCTTTTGCTACTTGGTATTGTTAGTATAATAAGGTGATTTAGGAATGTTCTTAGATCTGTAGCAATGGAATGTGATAATACTAGGAAAGGAGAGAAATATGGTTACATTTAAAAATTAAAGTGTCCCTAGGCTGCCTCTCTCATTTGGTTGCAAAGCTTCATCTTATTCCAATGATATATTTTGACCACAAAAGTACTCTTAAATAATTTTAGATGTCTAAGTCATATGCAGAGCCACCCACCTCACTGTGCCAGGCCCAAAAAAACTTGCTCTGGGAGTCTCCCATGGGATGCCTACTGCTGGCTGTATCGCTTCCTAGAGAGCACCTGCAAGCCAGGGGTAATGCTGCCACCACCTGGGCACTGGTCTCTGTTAGGGCTCTATGTAGCCCACACAGACCCTGCAAACCTTGGGGGCACTCTGCCTACAGGTAATATTTCTGGGTGCCTCTTTCAGCCCGAAGCATCCCAGGATATTCTCAGGTAGGACAGGGAACGTAAATAGACAAGCTCTGCTGGCCAGGCTGGGAGCAAAAAGGCTTGTCTCTTCCTCCTGTACTTCATCAAAACAGCAAGGCACACTATAACCTGATACCTTTATTGATGGGGGAGGTGGGAGTGGGAGGGGAGTAGAACAAGTAAGTCAGAATACACTTTGAGTGAACATAAACAATCAGAGTCTTATACAGTTTTGGACATAAGAATCCTTTTAAAATGTGTGTGCCTAGACATAAATCCTAACACTTGGCTAGTTTCCAAGTTTTTACTTACAGGAGTTCATCAAGGTGGCAGCCTAGAGGCACTTTGCTTGTGGCTCTTCAAAATGCCTGCGGGAGGAAGAGGAGAGCTCTCCCAACCCCTCAGAAACGTATCTGGCCACATCACCTGTTTGACCAGCCTGAACCAAAAAGAAAGCAAGCAAGAGAGAGAGGGGTACACTTGGACTGTCCCAAAGAAGGGGCAGAGAGAGGGGGATTTCTTCACAATATACATATCACTGTAAGCTTCTTACAATTGCTGCTACAGGGGACCTGTATCTAGAGGCCTCCTGGCACCTACACCCTCTGGCCTCTTCCCCTGTTCTGTAGTTTTCCTGCCATGTCTTGATGTCAAAATTAGTAGGAGAGGCTGCACAGAAGGCAATGCATGATTTTAAAGAGGTGGGCTCCATCTGGTCTGAGGTCCCCCCCCCCCCCCCCCGACCTCATCCTAATTTTACTCTCTCCGAGCCCTCTAGCCCTGGCCATGCCCTGTGACCTCAGGTTCCAGACCCCACAATATCTGCTGTGTAGGCAGCCCTGAGTCCTGTTTTTCCCCGGACACCCTCTTGCCTTACAGCTCAGGCAAGCTTGGCCTCATTTGGCCACAGAACATACTCTTACCCTTCTACTTTACAGTCTGGGCAAGTTTGATTTCACTTGGCCACAGAATATACTGTATTCCTTATCTTCTGTCCACTCAAAGCAATTTCAAGCTTGGAATATCCACAGTCACCCTCTTTCAGTGGCTCCTGCCTCCTCTAGAGCCACAACCCAGCCCTCTGGGGAAAAAGGAAAACCACAAAATACAAGCATCCATCCTGGCTTGAAGAAATGTCTTGCTTGGGGTTCACCACACCCCCTGATGGCAGGCTCCAAGTAGAAAGGCAAAGAAAACAAAGTGCCCAGGGTACTTAGCTTGCTTCCTATTCAGGTCACTAGCTTCTTATCACTTGGGGCTCCCTCCTAAGTCCTCTCACTGCAGTTTGGGCTCTATTCTGCACACCTCTCAGAGGAGGTTTCAGCCCCAACAGCTTTCACAGCCAGACTGCCTCCCCTGGCCTGAGGCTTGGGCTTATGTAGGGCTTGCTAGGTCACAAGACCCTTCTACTTCCTAGGTCATCAGGATCTGCCTGTACTTGGACATGGTGGCCATCTAACTTCAGGCTCCCCTGCCTGGGAATTTGCTTCTGGCATCACCACCAGGGCACAGGCAGAAGACACACAGACACAAAGTGGAAGGAAGCAAAGGCAGGGGTGGAGGAGATAAGAATCATGGAACCAGGAAACCAGGGAAAAGGGCCCTCAGCCAGGAAAAGGATGCACTGGCAGATATACAAAAGGTGAGAGAGGAAAAGGTGGAGATGTAGGAGGGCAAAGGAGGGGGAAAGAGCCAGGTACCCCTTCCCATTCTAGTAATGGGTAGGGGCCCTGCTACAATCACAAACAGGTAACTTAAACATGTTTTACGTAAGTTTTTTTTTTTTTCCTGCAAATTGGTGAGCAGATCTTTACTTGAATTAGTTTTAATTGAAGTGCATAACTAATTATTTTTCAGAAAGATTTTGAAAATGATAATTGCCTTCAGGGGGGCAATGCAATTTTCTTTGGTAAACTGATTTCAGTCACTTCTCTGCCTAAATTGCCACATATCTTGTCCACAGGACATGGTATGAAAAGCAATTTCTAACAATTTTATGCATTGCTTTCACTTTGACAGCTCTTACATAACTACGGAGTAAACTTCACTGATATAAAAAATGAACAGGTAGTAAAACTTTACGCTTATTTATCCAATGTTTTTGCTGTGTCATGTTGGTGTTTTAGAAGAAATATCTGTTGAGAACATGTTCTTGACTTGTTTAATGTTGTTTTTGTGTCAAAGAAGTTAAAGTTAAGCAAAATATATCATTCAGAAGTCTGGCACGCAGAATGATGATCTTGGAAAATCCATTTTTTTAAAGCAGCGTTGATACCATCTGTTGCCTTTTCCAATCCTGTGCTTCAAAGAAATTCATGTCTAATTACAGTGTAACCTGGTCTGTGGATTCAGAAGAAAAGTAATTGTACCTACATAATTATGGATCATTGCCAATGAAAAAGTGTGATAGTCTTGGACCCCTTACTGGGTAAACAACAGACTCAGATTATGACACAACAGTAACTTCATGGCAAGTGTTACAGGACAGTTGATCATATCTTTAACATAATAGAGTTGAAGTCTTGCTGTAGCCATAATGGTCCAGGAAATATGAGAGAAGTAAGGTTAGGTTTCTTTTCATTTTTCTGCGATCTTGTTTATTGGACCAATTGTATGCCCTTACTTAGTCACTTTGTGACCAAAAACATCTTTCTTAGCAATACAGTTGGTCCAATAAAAGAAATTGTCAACCTTCCCTGCACTCCAAACTCCACCCCCCCCCCCCAAAAAAAAACCAACCCAAACACCAACCCTTGCTTCTTTCATATTATTAATATGGTCTTTGGTTTGAGGGTTACCTGCTTTGTATTTGCAGTCTACATAAATAATATAAAGTATTGCTGTATCATACTTATGCAGATATTTGTTAGACCTCTTCACGTTGTTACATTTGTCTGTTTGGGAAGGGGCTTTGGGGAGGGGAGGAGCTGTTGCAGATTGTTCTAGCTGAGATAGTTAGAGCAGGGATAGAAGCCTATGCTGGCTAACCAGCCCTCTACAGTGGCAACTCACAAGTACAGCACCTAGTCCTGCCCCAGTAATCATCAACGTCTAGTGGTAAGTCACAACTGTGTAGGTCGGGGATGGTCAGAGAAGGTTTCTAGACTAGGGTGTAACTGCACCAAACTCCGAGCTAACACAAATACCAATCAACATTTGTGTGGCTCACAGTGTAAGGTTACTATAAAGTTCACAGTGTAAGGTTACTATAAAGTTAAAATACACATAGAAAACCAGAGCAAACCATTCAATAATCTTTTTTGCTGTTAGATTTCAAAACAGGATGTTATACTACTAGTAGTTAATTTGATCATCATGTGAAATGCATGATACTTTTTGATTGTAGTAAAATATCAACTACCTTGCTCAAACTTTTTTATTAAAAAAATCCCTGTGTTGAAAAATAGGCATGCAAATTTATCATTCAGAAAAAACCTACTTTGTTAAAGTTATGAGTAATTGAAAAAGTAAGATGGAATGGGTGTTGAACTTTTTAATTGTAGTCTGTGCTCCCCACATTAGCTATAACTATTTGAAAATAGTTTTCCTCCCCTTTTTTGTATGAAAAAAAAGTACATGGTTTCAAATTATAGACATGTAAGCTGAAAATCTATCAGTGATTTGTGACTACTGCATGTACTTTAAATGTGCATGGTAGCATCCTATTTGTCAAGCGTTGAGTGATGTCTATCACATGGATGTTATGGCTCATTATATCCGAGCATAATTGCAGTACAAGATGCAAAATAGCACCAATTAGTAATGTGCACATTTGTTAAAATTCCTACCACATAACTTAGAAACAACATTTCAAGTGAGAAAGTATCTTTTGTGGATTCAAGAAATAAAAACATTTTCTAGGTAATATCAACAACACTTAGTTTTCTTGTTCGTTTCTTATTTCTAGGTGTAAAACAGGAGGATGTTCTATATCAAGTTGAGAACTGCCTGTGTTTTAATTAGGTTAAAAACTTCTTAAGCAAGACACTTGTTGGAATGATGCTAATTGACAATCTTGCTTCTTTTTTCTTCTGCCCTCCTTGAATACCTAATTTGGTCATTTCATTCATAGCTGTAAGTCTTTATGATTTATGATATTAGCTGTAACTGTTACTTAAACCAAATACTAAAGGATAGGAGAACCTGGGTATCTTTATGTGTAGCATCGCCGTATTAGTTTTATATGCACACATTAAATCCTGTAATAGTTCTTTAACAGGAACACCATATGGCTGTCAAAGAGGTTCTGAAGAAGCAGTAAATCATAAGGCAAGAAAATACTTGAACATATTTAATCTTGATGGATACATATATCTTGAAGTAGTTTAACTACAAACCCCATTAACATCACAGACCACAGATATAATAATACCTTCAAGAAAAAAACTATAAAAGCCATATCCATTTAATAACAATTTATAAACATATGTCACTTGGTATTATTTAGCAAATGGACATGTTTACGGGTGGCATTTAATGGCTTCCACAATGTGCTGTCTGAAACCTGGGGAGGAAACAGCTTAGAAAGGAAAAACAATTTAAGTACACATGACTGGTATTAACCACAGTGACTTCTTTAACACAAAAGGTTCTGCAAAGCACATTTAGGTAGAATTATTGCATTAACAAAATCGTCATAAGCCCTTCTCCTAGCAATATTGCAGTAAATCCACAGCATAAATCAGATTTCTCTTAGGGGGAAAAAGTCTTCATAACTAAATAGCAAATCCAATCAGAGCTTATCTGAAGTGATTGGAAAATGGAAGAGAAATAATCTCCCACTGCGTTTGTACCTTTATGTGTTTTATGTACGGTGGTATGTCAACTGTAGTTAAGTGTAGTTCTATGTTGCTGTTGAACAGTAGTTAAGTAGTAAAAAGTTTTCTTTGTGCATGGTTCTGTACATCTGATATAATTCCCCCAGAAGTTGCCGTCCCTGTCCATAGGACACTCTAACACAGGGCAACGCTTTACAGAACCAGCATGAAATGCAAATTGAGAGATGCTTATATCTGAGCAGTGGATGAAAGAGGTAACTGTTTTGTTTGGATGAACCAGAGCAGTGTTTTTGTCAACCTGTGATCTGCAGACTCCTAGGGGTCTGCAGACTATGCCTAAGGACTCCATGAAAGATGACTACAATCAGTCAAAAGTATGTGAACACTCACAATTGAAGGAGGTCTGAACCCGCATCTGCAGTTTCTGGAGGGGTCTGCACCTCTTTCCAAAATTTTTAGGGGTCTGCAAATGAAAGAAGGTTGAAAACCACTGGACTAGAAGATGGAGCAACATGTATAGGTAGTACTAGTTAAGAAGGGTAACTTTCAGAACATAGAAAGAAGATTAGATAGGAAATCGATTTGTGGAAAGCAGAAAGGCATAGCAGATCATGCTGCTACCTTTGGTATTTATAAGAAATATTTTAGCTTTTGTTTAAAAAAGGGAATTGAGGAAATCCCATGAGGTCTGGAACATCTGAAAGGTTCAGGTCACAGCAGTGTTGTCTGAGCAAAATGTTCCTCTCAGTGACATTCAGATCTCCTAATGAAGGCCTTGCTGTTCTCAGTCTGAGTCACTTATACTGACCTGGCTTCAGAAGCTGAAGTGAACCTTTTAAACTTGTGATGCAAAAGCACTAAGGGCTGACAAGTTTAGAAGAAATTAGTCACTTTCCAACTATCTTTAAGAAAGGATTGGTTTATAAATAATAAAGTGCCTGTGTCTACAAACAAGATTCCTTTCTACTTTTGCTAGCTTCTGCTTCTGCTTTTTCTCTTCTAGAAACAGATTCCCTTCTGGTTTTGCTAGTGAATGGTAGACTTGCACCCTCAGCTCCTTCCTGGAAGGACAAACAGGTGAGTTGCTACTCACTGTATACATCCTTAACTATGGGTTTTACATAGAGCCGGGGTTTTCAACCTTTTTAATAAATGTACCCCCAGCAGCCTCCCTATAAAGTAAGTGTACCCCTGAGTGGTGGTGGGGAATGAGCAGCTGGTCATGGAACACAGGAGGGAGGCGGTGGCGAGCAGCCAGATGCGGAGTGGGGGCATGGCAAGCAGTGGCAGCACAGCATCTGTGCGGCCCTGCTCTTGCTGCGCCCCAGCCTTGCTCCTGTGAGGCAGTGGCATGGGGTGGCTGTGCTCCATCCTCACCTGCTCCCGCATACCCCCTGGGACCTTTCAAAGTATCCCCAGGGGTATGCGTACTCCTGGTTGGCAACCCCTGGCATAGAGTTACTGCTCATCGACAAATAGTAGAAAATGGATTTACTGTAGCCTAGCAGTGGGCTTCTACCTGCTCTACACAATTCAATTGAATTTGACACTAGGGGTCTCACAACTTAAATCATAGGAAAATAGGGGTGGAAGGGACACAAGATTATCTAGTCCAGCTCCTTGCTGAAGGCAGGATCATCCCTGACTCAACCATCCTAGCCAAGTGTCTGTCAAACCTGCTTTTGCAAGTTTCCAGTGATGGAAATTACACAACTTGTTTAGGTAGCTTGTTCTAATGCCTGACTACCCTCATAGTCAGAAAGTTCCTCCTAATCTCCAACCTAAATTTCCCTTGCTACAACTTGATACGGCTGCTCCTAGTCCTGTCTCCTACAGCCAGAGAGAAAAACCTATCTCCATCCTCTCTGCAATCACTCTTCAGACTGGGTGAAACTGTTATCAAATCTCCCCTCTGTCTTCTCTGGGCTAAGTAATCCTAGCTCTTTCAGCTTAACCACTGAATTATTAGCTATTTGAATGGGCAACTCTGTCCCAATTTCAAAGGGCCTTGAGTTAGAGGTTTCAGCACTTTCTATTTCAGTATGGAATACTTTTTGGCAAAACAGAATTCTTGTATCCTGGCTTGATCTAGTTAACACTAATGGATGGTGATTTTTTTCTTTCATCCTCCCATGCAGTTTTCCAATAGAGGGCTATAAGCAGTATGGGAAGCTAGGGCAGTACTGCTTCAGCAAGAGCTGTGCGTGCTTGAGCCACAACACACGTTGTTCAAGACATCTAATTTACCATCTCTACTTCAGTGGAGCTCCAGACCCTGCAGCTCTTTTAGGTCTATGATAAAATTTGTATCAGCCTTGGTCATGGGAGGTTTTTTCCTCAGACTGACATTTCTGCACACGTTTTCAGTTACTTGGCTCAGTATATCTCATTTATCTACCCTTGTGTTACTTTTCCCTTCTTTGTCTGCTTTCTTGTACTCCTCTTTTTTTTTAGTATTTTATACTTCTTGGTATTCAGGAGTTTGCATTTCAATGCTCTTTGTTTATTGATTCTTGGCTTATCTAATTCTGGTTCTGTGTATGCTAGCATCCAGCTATGTTGCAGCATGAATCCGATTGTCTTCAAGAACTGCTCTTATTTTTTGTTCAGTTCTGTCATGTCTTACCTTCCTTTGTGCTGTCACAACCCAAGAATATGATTTTTGTTTTGTGTGTGCTTTGGCACCACTGAATTATTTTCCCGCCAATTTGTAGCTTTCTTTGCAGTGTGCATTTCTTCTTTGCAGCATAGAGATGCACGGTGCAAAGAGTTCCTGCCATTTGTATTATAATTCGAGCCCCATTATTAGTTTGCGTGAAATTATTCACATGTGGCGGCTAGTGATTGGCTTGCTAGCTGTATAAAAAGCTTGAGTGGTTTCCGCCCAAGTTGGAGGACTCCACGAACACCAGGAGGAGGAGTCTTCATGCTGTGTGAAGATCTCTAAGCGCTGCGGAGACTATCGGACCCAGCGCATTTCAACCAGGCAACAGGGGTCTGATCAGCCTCTAGCCTCTCCCTGTCGCCGTTCGCAATCCTCGATGTATCCCTCTCCCTGCGCGCAAAAAGGATCCACGGAGCCTCGACAACTCCGTGAGAGTGATCGAATATTGTCTGAGTCCTCAAACGAGGATTTAAGCAGAGCTGTGCCTGGGAAACTGTCCAGCCTACACCGCGACCATCTTCGGTGTAAGTAAACAATCTTGAATCAACCATTACGCGTCCGTGACTAATTCTAGCGTGCCGCCTGTTTTCTCCGACCCAGCGTGCCCTGGCTGCTGGCCACAGCCCACGCGGCGCGAAAAAGGGCCCGGATCGCTCCCAGCCCGCACATGTGCAAAAAATATCCCAAATCTATTCTTCAGTTTGGATTGGCATTTATCACAATACTCTTTTGATTTTTCCATTTAGCGCTGTTTAATATTTTTGTTGCTTTATTTAAAGCCAATCTTTCTAGTTCTAGTTTTTATTTTCAGTTTGGAAATGTAAAGATTGTGGTTGATATGACCTCCTATTTTGGACAGATTACCTGAATCTTATATTGATACAAATGTGGTCAGAATGATGGTAGATACCAAGCACAATTTCAGTACATCTCTTGCCATTCTGGCTGATTTCTAGCCTGTGCTTCATTTTATTCCTCTAGGTTGTCATATCCTACTTTTGTGTAAAGATTGCCCATGACAAGGAGTAAGTTTGTATTATGTACATTTTGTTGGTCCACTTTAAAGGCAAATATAGACCTCATCTTCATTCTTTTCACTATTACTTCATCTGAGGCTTTGGACAGACATAACTTTAAACCTTTGCCAAAGGAAAAGGGGGTACTTCCTCCCTGGGAACAAGCATTATTATGATTTGACTGTATCTATATGCACTCATATTAGAAAAAGTGAGCTAAAGTGCTGTAACTTTAAACCTGAACAAACCATATTTGTTACAGTGATTAAAAATTTACACACCTGAACTTACAGCTCCATTTTACTGATATAAGAATGGAAAAATGTAACAGTTATGTCAGAACAGGTTATACCAATATAATGGTTTGTCTATCTGTACTCAGAGAATAATGCTGTATGACTGACTTTGTATAAAGGATGCCTTGTTTGGTACGTTGCTGGTGGCTTTTTTTTTTTTTTTTTTTTTGGAGAGTTTGTCATATTTAGTGTGATGATCTCAGAGTGTTCATGCTCATTGTGAGGGCTAGGTAGAAGAGATGTTTCTTCTTTGCTTATCTTCTCCTGGCAATAGGATGTCTCTGATTATATCAGTTTCAAACCCATAATTATCTGATCTGTGATGTCTTTTGGGCCAGGTACAGGCATTACACTTTTACTAGCATAAGTGATTGGAAACTGGTCTATACCCATAACAGAATAGAAGTTGGACACACAAACTGGTTTAAAAATGGCGGAACCCAGTCTAAGATATACCCTCCTCTCTCCCTCCCTCAAGGCGATTGTGTCCTGTTTGCTACTGATCTAAATGATACCACTTACAGAAAACTGTGTAACTTGGATTGGATTCCACCTAGGGATTTTTGGATGTCTGTACCTAGCCTTGATATCTGAAACTTGGTTAGAGTCTAGTAACTGATGGTAAGGTGTTTGCTTGCTGTCAGTATTAAATTATTTGAGGTCCTAGTTTCTAGAGACTGCTTTCACCAGGAGCCTTCATTCAGCATAATTTCACATATGCGTTGTACTTCATATGCTCAAAGCAAAGCTGTCATTGGCTTTAGTTGTCATGGGTATTAGCAGATATGGACACTGACTTTCTATATATTTTAATAATTTTAAATATTCTAAGTTTTAAAGTAACTTCCTGTCAGGCTGAAAACTTTTAAAAGAATCCTGTGTGATTTATCACCCAGCTCCTAAATATAAAGATTATTAAACTGTTTCTTTTGCAAGAGAATGATGCCATCTGATCATAAGTCATCCAAACTACATTTGATTTTGCTGATGGGTAAATGTTGAGTGGCTCTATATTGCTAAAGATTTTTAATGAGGTATTTTTATAGGATTTTTGTGGTGAACTTTCCATAGACTGATGACATAATGTCATCTTTCACCTGTCAAGACTGCATCAGCCTCCTCAAAAATCATTGCTGTTCTGTATTTTGAATATTTTGGGTGCTTCAAGGTATAGATAAGAATAGGATGGAAACAATTAATATATTTTAAAATGCTGGATTAAGCAAGATTTCCCCCCGCAAAATTGTCATTACTTATGGATGCCTTAATTCCAGTCTCAGTGAAACTAGGTGCATTTTTTTTGTCCATAGTAATCATAGGGAAGTAGGGCTGGAAGGGACCTCATAAAGTCATCTAGTCTAGCTCTCTGCTCAGGGCATGATCATTTCTGACTAAACCATCCCAGCCAAGTGTTTGTCTAACCTACTCTTGAAAATTCCAATGATGGAGTTTCCCCAATTTCTTTAAGTTGCCTGCTCCAATACTTGGCTACTTTCATAGTGAGACAGTTCCTCCTTATCTCCACCCTAAATTTCCCCTGATGCAGCTTGAGACTGCTGTTCCCGTCAGCTATGGTCACAGAAAAAAGCCTATCTCCATCAGTAATCACCTTTCAGATATTTGAAGACTGTTACTAAATCCCCTCCTCAGTCTTCTCTTCTCCAGACTAAATAACCCTAGTTCTTTTAGTCTTTCCTCATAAGCCTTGCCTCCAAGGTCCCTATTCAATGTTGTTGCTCTGCACTGGACCCTTTCCAATCTGTCCACATCTTTCTTGAACGTTGGGGCCCAAAACTGGACACAGTACTCCAGGGAAGGCCTCACCCATACTGAATAGAGCAGCAGAATCACTTTCCTTGATCTGCAAGTGACGCTCCTATTAATACAACCCAATATGCTGCTGGTGTATTTTGCAACAAGAGCACATTGTTGGCTCATATTTGGCTTATGGTCTCTGTAACAGGGAACACTGGCCCTGTTCCTAGACAGAGGAGAAAGCAAGATGGAGGGACAGAGGCTGTGGGGGATAAAGAGAAAGGAGAAACAGAAGAGAACTGCAGGTGGGAATAGAGAGGAAAAAGGGTGGTTTAATGACTGGCCAATTAAGTTATTAGCAGCTCTTTCAAGGTGCCAGGAAGTGGGCTGGGGGGAGTTACCTGGCTACTTAAAACCCTGCCAGAGGACCCAAAGGAGAAGGGGAAGATTTGTTTTGAGCTGGACTAGAGTTAACTTCTGGGGAAGAAGGTGTGCAGAGCAGTAGGAAGGAGTTTCTGATGCTGGAGTGAGATGACTCAGTTGGAGGGGATTCAGAAGAGATGGGGGAAAAAGGGGTGAGGTAGCCTACTGGGGAGATTTTGAATGAAAATATAGAGATTTAATTAGGCAGGATGTGATTTAATGGATCCTTTTCCTTTCTTTTTCTTGTTGCCACTATATTGGAGGCAGAAGATTGTTTGTGTTGTTAAGTGGGCGCTTATGTCATTTTTTTGTTTGGATATTTTAGAGACTAATCCAATGGTTTGTGACAGGACTGTGAAGGGAGGAAGGACATCCCAGTAGAGCCTGAACAAGGCAGAGGTATGGACAGTGAACCCATTTGCCCCTGAGGGGTAGTAAAAGGGGCTGAGGCCCCAGATTATGGGGTAGGAGCTCATCAACTTTTAAAATAGCAGCTCCAGCTTGAGTATAAAATACAGAGGAGAACCCCTGGCCAGCCTTTTCTGCAGGACCTAAGCCTTTCTGCTGAGGGAAGAAGAGGAAGAGTAACAGGAATGCCCATTCCAGAACTAAGGTGGAGAAGGCTGAGTGAGAGAACCTGGTGAACAACACATCCAGAAAGGGCAATGCTTGACCCTTTCACCTGCCTTCTGAAGCTAAAGAAAAAAGACCAAGGCATGGCAGAAAAGAAAGGAAGTGGAGCCAGGGAAAGGGAGTTTGTGACAGTAGGCTACGTCCCCCAGGTAACTGGGGAAGAACAGGCCAATGGCCTTTGCTTATCAGTGAAGCTGTCGACAACTCCTCTAACATTTAAGTCCTCCTCTGGAATACTGCAGCCTAGCTAGTCATTCTGCAGTCTATATTCGCGCATACAATTATTCTGTTCCAAGTGCACAGATGTTGCATTAGTCCTTGTTGAATCTCATCTGTTTGTTTTCAGACCATTTCTCCAGTCTGTCTGTATATATCCAGTCTATCTATGTTTGGATCCTAGCCATACTCTCCAGAGTGTCTGGAACTCTACCCCACTTGGTGTCAACCACAGATTTGCTAAGAGTTCTCTTAATCCCATTATCCAAATCATTAAAGAAGACATTAAATAATACTGGACTTGGGAGAGACCTTGGGGAACCCAGCTTGATACCTCCTCCCAACTAGACATTGAGCACTACTCATCCAATCAGTTATGAGTCCACCCTACAGTACTGTTTTCTGTTCTGTATTCCCTCACCTTGTTAATGAGAATGTTTTGAGAGATGGTGTCAAAAGTCTTGCTAAAGTCAAGGTATATGATATCCACTTGTCTCCCCACATCCACAGAACCTGTTATTGTATTGTAAAAGGAAATCAGGTTGGTTGTGCATGACTTGCTCTTGGTGAATCCATACTGGCTGTTCCTGATCACCATGGAAGCATGGGTCATAAGACAGTGTGAACAAAGGCATAGGTGTAAACCAAAAGTATAGTGGAGAAACTTTCAGATGAGTGATTCATTCAAGGGAAGACATGTGGCATTAATAACTTATGTTCTCATTCTCCCCAGTTCCAGTTTTTTTTTTTTCCATTCCTTTCTCACTGTGAAGGAAACATATCCTCCTTTGTTTTGGATTAGCACAATACTTAGGTTTTCGTCCTTGAGCACCTCTAAATCAGGTATTCTTCTCCTCTTTGTTACTATCTTGGGGGGAAAAAAATTCCAAACAATTTTTTGTTTAATTTGGATTGGATTTCATTAAAACTATATTTTCAGTGAATTGCTAGGAAAAAAATGTATTGTCCAGTTCTAGTCTAAAATTTTTGGAATCTTATCACCTCTGAATGAGCTAAGCCAATCTGCCAGGAGTGGGTGGCCTGGTGGGGCTCTCCGTGGTGTGGAAGCCCCCAGGAAATCCCAGGCCAGTTACCACCCAGGTGAAAGGTAGATAGGGATGCCTTAACCTTAGCCCTCACCTTCAGGTGGGTTAAGTAACACCGGAGTTGGGGGACCAGGCATGGCTGAGGCCACCTGAGCCCTGTAGGGTGCAAGGCCCTGCAGAAAAGTAGTTGGGGCCAGGCACGGCTACGGCTACCTGAACCCACTGGGGAGGGAAGCCCCATGGCCCCAAGTGAGGGGGTGGTGTGGAGCCCCAGTGAGGGGAACAGAAATGAGGACCCCAGTGAGGGGTTGGAGATCTGGAATAGCCCCGAGTGAAGAGGGCAGCGATGAGTAGCCCCAAGAGAAGGGGTGAGTGTGGAGCCCCAAGTGAGGGGATAAGAATGCCCTGGTTTTTAAGAATGGCCCCAGAAAGGGGCAGAAATGAAGAGCCCCAGTGAGGGGGAAGGAAAACCAGAGGGCTGAGTACCCAGTATGTTTATGTATATAGAGTCGCCCCCAGAAGGGGCTAGAGCAAGCTTAGACCCAGTCGGGTAATTGGCTGGCCACTACCCCAGTGAGGGTCATGGGAGAGGCCCAGAAGATGGTACATCTGCCACCCAAGGGATGGACTAGCTAAGCCTATGGCCTAAGGGGCCTGCTCCAAGAGGGAGCAAGGCAGGCGAGTCAGGTGGGGGGCGTGCCCAAAGGCAAGTGGCTAGGGGGGCACTGTGGCTAGGCTAGGCAGGGAGCCCCACTTTGCCACACTCTTCAATAATAATAAAAAACAGAATAAATGAAGCCACTTGGGGTATAGTTCTTGTTGCTAGTTCAATGAGCAGCTTGTTGATGTTATAAGGGATCTGAATGCACCAGGAACTTTAATATTGCTCCTGCCTGGTTACCATATTTTTTCAAATACTCTTCAGCTCAAATCCTTGAGTTTTCTGGCACACTTTGAGTCATTGCACCATTCACTAAGTCCACCTCCCACTCTCAGCTGCCTAGTATTGTACATATCCCTATCAGCCTTAAAAGTGCGCTTATTGTTGACCACACTGTACCCTCCTACCCCTGTGCTAAGCATGGTTATAGTAGCACTGTCAGCCTATCCCTAAAGTGCTTTTGGGAGATAAAGTGCCAACTTGCAATAAGTAAAGTGCTTAGGGCAAAGGAGGAAAATGACACAGCCTTTGTACATGAATTTTACAGATATTTGCTGGAAGCAGAGGAAAGATGATTCGGGGAATCTTGGGTTCCATTTCAGGCTCTGGAGAGCAGTTCTTTAAAGGATAGATATAGAATTGCTCTTCCCACAGAAGGGCCTGATGATTTCTACCCTGCCTTATTCTGTTTCTTTCCCACCGCAGCTCTTCTTTCCAGCCCCAGTTTCCCTCCTAAGTGTCTTTAATTCTTCTCCCTAGTGGTAATTAATATTGTCTCTTCTTCCCTTTCCACCACTGGCTCCTTGTGTAAGTTCCTCTGCTCATCAAATCTAAGTTCTCTGGCTTCTTATTATATCTTTTTCCTTTCACCCACCTAATTCCTAGCTCCAGTCTCTCTCTCTCTTTCTCTCTTTCTTTCCACATGAACCTGCTACAGTCCTAATTTCTATCCTACTCTAGTCAGTCTCCTTTGCATGGTCTTTTCTTATCAATGTGCTCTCTCTGATCATTTGTACTTGTTCTTTTCCCTCTATAATCAAGCAGTTTCTTCCTGACTTGACATTTAGTCTACTGGGGAGGCCATTGAGAGACAGACCTGGACAAACTTGCAGCGGCCTAGAGCTGCAATTGCAGGAACTGTATAACATTTGTAACCCTGGGGCACAATGCTACCTGCATCCTCACCTGAATAGTGGGATCCTGGGGTATCCGATAGCTGGTGGCACTGCCCAGCTCCCTGGGTAGTTGCTGCAGGTTCCCCAAGAGAAGAGCCTTCCTTGACAAACAAACAACCTTTCAGACTGTTATAAAACTATTTACAGAATTTAATTATTTATAGGATAAAATATAACTAATACAATAAAACCAAATAATTCTCTATAAAGTAAACCAGGCAATGGTGGCTTAAAAATTAATGGCTTCTCTGATGCACCTTATACCAGGGGAAGGCATACTAATTACCTAGATTAAATAATGAACTGATAAAAAAAATAGATTGCTACACTACTTATAACCCATCAGGAACTTATTTACACACTTAGTTGATAACTATTATGCACAAGGATAACTATGATGACCATATGTACACTGCCTCATGGGCTTGGTGCCTGAAGGGGCAGGACCACTTCTGTGTCCCTCACATGGGAGCCATGGGTGGGTCCCTATTGTTTGCATACCTTTGCATGAGCTTCAGGAGTCATGGTGTGTCAGGTGGTGGCTCCTCCACTGCAATCCCTGCAAGAGAGCTTACCCTGCCCAGACCCTCCTTCCGTGGCACAGCGGGGAGTGGGGTCTGGGCTGCAGGTTTTAGCAGTTCCTGATGCCAGCACACACACACATGCACTCAGCAAATGCGGCCCACCCTCCCTGGGCCCAGTCCCACTTCACAGAAATCTCACCCTAGGTGCATAGGCTAGACTTCCCCTGGCCTAGCCTACCAATGGAGCTTATGATAGGCTGGAACAGTCCCCTAAGCCTCCCGGTCAGTGCTCCCTATGGCACACTGAGCCCACTCCTCTCCCAGTTGCTTTCTCACCCATGGGAAGACCAGAGCAGTCTCTGTTTTAGTGCAGGGTGGTGGGGAAGGAGAGAGGCTCAGTTCTCTCCTGTGGCTCCGGCAAGGGTCCTCAGAGGGACAGCAGTAGTGATGCTTTTCTCAAGCCTCTCGCTACTACCCCTGCAGGGCTCTGACAGGGCCTTTCTGATCTATGGCTGTGGCGAGGCCCTTTCCCTAGCCTCCAACCTCACTGTCAACTGTTCTCTCCCTTTTTCTTGTTCTCCTCTCCCTCAGAAAAACTGCTCCCCCTTTTAAATAAGCCCTCTCAGAGAATCCCAGGCTAGGACTCTTCCCATGCTTTTTGTTAACATTCACTCTTCCTACTTCAAAGACGGCTGCCTCCCAAGCAGCTTCACTCACGGTCAGTGCAAATGGGGTCCCCACTAGGACAAACTCTCTCTCTTTTCTCACATACTGTCCCTCTGCAAGGGCAGCCATTCCTTTTCATTCAGGTGGGTACAATTTTAATGTACATACTTATTCACATATCACATATACCCTTTCCCTAAAAATTCGCACTTCAAAACTGGGTTGAGCAGCTTAATCAGAGAAATTGGTCTTCTGCTTGGAACAGAAGCAGGAAGAGGCTGTAAAATGACCATCACTTCTCTTCCTTTTCCTGTTCCTCACCCCAGTGGACTGCATGGAGGGAGGGGTGGAGTCCAGCCTTCAGAAGCAATTATAATTTATATAATTAATGTATATAATTTATAATTAATTCTTTTGCAGCCACCAATGAATTGGTAGTAGTTTTGGTCCAATTCAGTACTGGCTGAGGGGATTAAAGCTGTACCTTCTGCCTCATCAGGAAAAGAGGGCAAATGAGCTGAAGAATAAACTCTGCCCCTATTCCATGTTGTCATGCTTGCGAAGCATTGTTTTCTTTTCATTCTGCTTTCCCAAAAGATGCTTGTCTTATCTGGTGGCATATTGGCTTCGAGCATGATCTCTTAAGATAATGTTTGAGGACTTTAGTTTCCAAATTATAAATGACCCCACTGAGCATGTATAAGCTGAAATTTTAAAGGCTTATAAACAGGTTGCATTTGAGTAGGCTTTCATAAGACTGCTAAAAGTATATCCTTGACTCAAAGACTCTGTCATATTTCAAGTTCAAATTACAAGTAACAAGAAAGACTTTCATAGAAGGTGTGTATTTTCCTCCAGCCTGACTTTTGGAAATGGCTAAGCTATTTTGTTGAAAATAGTAATAATGATAACAAAAATCAACTTGAAACAGCCACTTGGCATGGGAAGTTTCAGCCCAATCAGTTTCATAAAGCTATAAGCAAGTCGGAAAGGGGCCATTATAGTGGTCAGACAACTTGAAAGCTATATCAGCTTTGTCTATAATAAATGAAGCTTTATACCAAATGAGAAATGGAGTCCAAAAAGTTACCATAGTAAACATTGAACAAGTAACTGAACAAATTGGCTCCCCTAGTAAGCAGTTAAAACATCTAAAAGGACTTGCACTTGTCCTATTGAGGGATTGCAGACCTGAAGGGCAGTTACAGACACCTGAATAATTTGGCTCACCTCTGGAATATGTTTATTCATTCATGATATAAAGTCTGTCTCATCATATAAAACAGCTATTATCCATTGCCCTGAGGGACTAAAATGTGAAGCAACACTTTAATAATGAAAGTGGCATCCCAGTGATGGTGGTTGTAATATTTCTTGCCATTGTCTGGACTCAAATTCCAATCTGAATGTACCATCAAGTAGTAGTAATTCAAACCTCTTGTCCTCTCTAAGCATCATGCCTTGAGAGTTTGCACTTCAGAGTTTCCAAAGTAGCACTCCAGAAAGGACTTTATTGAAGTCTGAGTAACACATGAGACGTGGTCATAATGACCAAAGAAGTCATAATGTGCTAAGCAAACATTTAAGTCTATAGCCTTTTTAGAAATTGAGTCAGCTGCTAGCAGACTGGAACTAAATAGGACTGGCTTTGTATATTTTTGAGTAGGCTGCAGCTTTAATACATAGCAAAAACAATAAAATGTGTCCCTTTAATATCTCTGTTCATAATTATATTCTAGTGTAACAATTAAAGTAGATTAGAGTGAACTATTCAGAGTTAGTTCATTTTTCTTCTGAAAAGGAAACTTGAATCTACAATTTCCATCCTACACAAAAATACTTTATACAATTGATTCTCATTGCATTTCTGTCTGAATTGTAACTGTGGGGCACTTTTCTTAGCATGGCCATTGAAAAATTGCCAATTACTTGGTGGGTTATATTCTACGTGCTCTCAAATCAGGTTCATATTGCACAAAAGCCTTCCATGCACGTAAAACTTGAGATGGATTACATTTAGTGCTGTTTTAATAACAGAAAATTTCCTTTGTCAAATACAAAGGAAATTAAAAAATTCCATTTACAGAATTACAGGAAATGAGCAAGAAAAGGGATGATCGTAATCAATATCAGCAACCCAGAGTATAGCCGTTTTCATTTCTAGGGTGTAATTATCAATTCATAGTCCCCTACATGTTTATTTATGCCAATTACTTGTGTACTGAGTTTTTTACACTCTAATTTATGTTTATAAATTATATTTAAACCTCGTTTGTTCATGTAAACCAAGTGTGACCAATGGTTGTATAAACACAACCTTTAAAATATGTGATAATGGGTAAGTAGTGTTAGAGTGGTGGTGTAGCCATGATGATCCAGGAATTCTGTGAGAGGCAAGGATTTAGTAAAGTAGTAATTTGTGTAGGATCTCATATAGATGAACGATGGTCTAGTCAAAGCTGCTTTGAAACTTTATCCTTGCAAATCAGATCTATAAAGCAAATCCCAACCTATATACTATTTGGGGAATTTGAAACATAATATTGGGAAATTTGGGGATATGGGGGAAATGTTTCTGAGCTACTATGGTGCTGATTATTGTATTGTAACCTCCAGCATTATCTAGCAGCAGCTCTAAAGAACTTTATTCCTCTTTGCTAACTCAATACTCCCTTGGCTTTAGGATTTTTGGATTTTCCACAGTGTTTATTATTCCTTTTTTGGTCATTATCTTTGGTTATTTCCTTTAGATCCCAGAAAGAGTTGAAAGCCTGTAATAATTGATTTTTTTTTTTAAAGTCACCAACCCATTAACTTAAAGGATTCTCTTTAAATAATTTATTGCTCATCCAACCTGCAAAATATCACATAAGTCTGATGATGTGATGCTCCTTCAATTGTATCTTTAATTTCTTTTAATTTGAAGCATTTTAATTTCTATCAGCTCATTGCCTCAACATCTCGAGCTTTGTCTTCATAGCATTTCTAATATGTGTGCTAAATTTTTAACAAAAATTTGTTGATAGAGCTGGTAAGATGATGGGGTAGCTATGCTCATTTGGGGTTATTCTGGGCATGACACAAGACTGTTCCTGCTCGTTAGATTTAGTGGAAGAATCTACTGGAAGAATTTAGGTACATAGGGAGCAAAAAGAAGGTGCATGGTAATGTAGGACCCCTACAGGACAGACTGGGGCAACTGGTAACATAGGAGGGACAAAGCTGAGCTCCTAAATGAGTTCTTCGCATCTGTATTCCTGAACATGGATAAAAACCCCAAAGGGGCTATAGACAAGCATAAGAGGGACCCCAATCCACCAACAGTTAGCACTGACCTAATGAAGGGGCATTTGGAGGGGGTGGACGTGTTTAAGTCAGCAGTCCCTGTGGCAGGACACCAGTGGTGTCTGCCACTTTAAGGACTACATCAAACAGTCAGCAGGTGTTTGATTACGGTGGCCATTTTGGAACTCTGGCCACCTATATAAACAAGAGCAGTTTGCTGCTAGAGGCCAGGCAAGAAAGATTGCCTGGCTGAGCTGCTGCATGGGAACATCTTGCAGGTAGGAGCGGGAGGCTTTGCTCTTGGGCATGGCCTAAAACTGCACCCTCCTGGGAGTGGGTGGCCTGGTGGGGCTCCCAATAGTGTGGGAACCCCAGGAAATGCCAGGCCAGTTACTACCCCAGTGAAAGGTGGCTAGGGGTGCCTTAAACCCAGCCCTCACTTCTGATATGATCCATCTAATCCAGGCAAGGCCAGGTAAGCTTCTTAAAGCTCCTGAGCCTGCTGGGGTGAGTGACCCCTTGGGCCAGGCACACTTTGTGAAGCACCTGAGCCAGGAATGGGGGACCCTAATCCTGGAGTGCAGGCAGGAGGCCAATGCTGGGGCCAGGACCCAGATAGGGGTCAAAAGGGCCAGGGGCCCACTGTGAGGGATGCCCATATACAGCTGCAAAGCTTGGGATCCCAACTGGCCTGAAATGGTGTCAGGGCTTAAAGGGAAGCCAAAGCTCCCAGGGAAGGGACCACAGCTAATGGGTGAAGGGGACGGTTGAGTTGACTGCCTGAGATGCCATCTGTGAGGCTTGGGCTGTGGTGTAGGGGTGGAACGGAGCCACAGATAGGCCACCTAATATTGGGGTATATAATGGGCAGCCTCACGCCTTATTATCACATCAATATTATTACAACAAGGCATGGCAGGTGAGTGAGGCAGGTGGCTGACCCATAGACAGGGGGCAGGCTGGTGCTTGTACTGGGCATGAAAGCTTGCCCCTGTCACAGGCCCTGATGGTCATCCAAGGGTGCTGAAGGAATTGGCCAGTGTCATAGCATAACCACTGGTGCAGTTGTTTGAGCACTCATGGAACTCAGGACAGGTCTCCGAGGACTGGAAAAGGGCCAGTGTTGTCCCTATTTCCAAGAAGGGGAGAGAGGATGATCTGGATAACTATAGGCCAGTTACCCTCACCTCTATCCTTGGAAAAACCTTGAAAAAATATAAAGGAATTTGTGGGAGTCCAGTAGGAAAAATAATGCTGAAGGGCAACCATCATGGGTTCATAGCAGGTAGATTCTGCCTGACTAGCCTTGTTCTTTTTTATGACCAAATCACAAAATGCTGAGGTGCAGGAGTTGAGGTAAATGTCATCTACTTGGATTTTGAAAAGGCCTTTGATATAATGTTGCATCCCATTCTTACAACTAAATTATGCAATTGTGATATAGGTTATTACATGGTCAGGTGGGTGGAGAATTGACTTATGGGATGCACCCAGACAGTGGTGGTGGGTGGGTCATTTTTGACGTGGAAAAATGTGGGCAGTGGAGTTCCCCAAGGTTCGGTCCTTCGACCAGTGCTGTTCAATATCTTCATCAGTGACTTGCATGAGGGAGTGGAAAGCACTCTGTCCAAATTTGCGGATGATACTTTGCCCCATAATTTGGTAAGCTTACTGGAGGGCAGAGTGCGGATTCAGGCAGATTTGGACAGATTGGGAAAGTGGGCAGAACAGAATAGGATGCAGTTTAACAAAGATAAGTGCAAAGTGCTGCATCTAGGGAGAAAGAGTCACCAACACACCTACAGATTGGGAGGTGATTTTCTAAGCAGCACAGCAGCAGAAAGGGATCTCAGAGTCATAGTTAAAATAAACATGAGGCATCAATATAACAAAGTGATAAGTAAAGCTAACCACACCCTTTCATGCATCACTAACATGTCTAAGGAGGTGATACTTCCCCTCTATGCAGCATTGGTAAGACCACAGCTGGAGTACTGCGTCCAGTTCTGGGCACTGCACTTCAAGAGGGATGTGGATAGTCTTGGGAGTGTCCAGAGGAGGGCTATTCATATGGGAAAGGGCCTGTAGGTAGAATCCTACAAGGAGAGATTGAGGGACTTGTATCTCTTCAGCCTCCTTAAAAGAAGGCTGAGAGGTGATCTAGTATCTGTCTACAAAGTCATCAGAGGGGGCAGCAAGGAATAGGGGATACTCTGTTTACCAGGGCACCCCTTGGGGTTACTAGGAACATTGGCCATAAACTGATAGAGAACAGATTTAGATTAGACATAGATTAGGAAAAATTTCCTTATGGTGAAGGTTGCCAAAATCTGGAATGGGCTTCCAAGGGAGCTGGTGCTCTACCCTACTTTGGAGGTCTTTAAGAGGAGACTAGACAAGCACCTAGTTGGGGTCATCTGACCCCATGATCTTTCTTGCCCAAGGCAGAGACTCAATGATCTGTGTCCAGTTTTGGGTGCTGCACTTCAAGAGGGATACCGAGAATCTGAGGGTTCAGAGGATGGCCACTCATATGGTCAGAGGCCTACAGGCAAGGCCCTACGAGGAAAGGCTGAGGGACCTAGATCTCTTCAGCCTTCATAAGAGAAGGATGAGAGGTGATCTTGTGGCTGCCTATAAATTCATCAGGGGAGGGCAGCAGGGAATAAGAGATCCTCTATTTACTAGCCGCCCCCCCCCCCCCCCCCGGAGTAACTAGGAACAATGACCACAAATCGACAGATCAGATTTAGGTTGGACATCGGAAAGAACTTCTTCACAGTAAGGGTTGCCAGAATCTGGAACGGGCTTCCAAGGGAGGTGGTGCTCTTCCCTACCTTGGGGGTCTTCAAGAGTAGGCAGACAAGCACCTAGCTGCGATTGTCTGACCCCAGCACTCTTTCCTGCCCAGGGCAGGGGGTCAGACTTGATGACCTACTGAGGTCTCTTCCGACCCTAAAAATCTATGAAATCTTTTAAATCTGTTCCTGTGGCAAGTAACTGTTGCATATCCAAAAATATCCATCAATTGCATTATATTCCAGTGTATTTCCTCCCTGAAGAAACTGGAGGGAGTTAAATGCATGCTAGATTATTTTTTTTCATTTGTTTTACCTTGTCTAGATAACGATGACCGGGAATCTGGGTTTTCCATTTACCATGGAAACATGGGAAAAAAATGCAGATTTCCCCCTTTACCCAAGAAAAACATGGATTTTTCATTTTAACAGAGAAACACACAGATTTTTCACTTTTTGAAAAGAGCTCTCTGCAGAATGGAAGAGTTCCAGCCTGCAAAGGGCCAGGGAGAGTGGGAGGAGGGCAGTTAGGCAGGGGGCTCCATGTGCCATGCATAGGCACATGGCTGCCAGGCAGCCTGGAGAGCAACTCCTGCAGGAAAGTCTGGTAGGGGAGGAATTGAGGCCCCCATAGGGAGGGAAGGAGGGATTTGGGCAGGGCTGGAGCTGCTTCCCAGCTGGGCAGGGCATGGGGCTTGTGGTCTGGGGCTGGAATGCACAGCTGCAGGGTCCTGGCAGGGAGAGGGATTGCACCATTGGTGGCTCATCTGGAGGGTGGGGCTGGCTCCCTGCCACTGCCAGAAGGGTGGGGAGGGACCCGCACCCACCAGGTTCGTGTGCAGGGCAGAGGCGGGGGTGGGTGCAATCTGCCCACTGTGGACCTGTGCTCCCCATCCTGCTGCCCCCACTGCCACCTCCCCCGGGGCCTCTGCAGCACACCAGGTAGGACCTGGCATGGCAGGGCAGAGAGGGGCTGGGAGGAGAAACTCATTGCAGATGCTGCAAGCCCTGAGCTGTCCTAGCAACATGCCTCCTGCCTACTTTGGAGCAGTGAGGGGCACAGCCCCGTGCCACCACCACCACTGCTGCTGCTGGGCAAGCAGAGGATGCCTCTCTAGGGTGGTGTGGGGCTTGCAGCAGCGAGGAACTTCCCTGCCCAGCCCCACTCTGTGCTGTTGTGCTGAGTCACACCTCCTGGGTTGTGGAGGCCCCAAGGGAGGGCAGCAGGGCAGAGAGACTGAGCCTTCAGTGGGCAGCTAGCACCTGCCCCATGCAGAGATATGGGGGGCATGGGTCCCCCCTACTGCCCCAGCAGTGTGCACAGTGGTGGGGAGCCAGCCCTCTACCTGAACCTGCAGCAGGCAGCCCTCAACCCCCCATGGTGTTGCGGACCCCCATGGGGTTGAGTGGGAAATCCACCCTTGTTGTAGAGGAGCCTACACTTCAGAGGTTGCTGAAACCAGTGTGCTGAAACCAGTGTGGGAAGTCTGTAGTGAAGCAAGAGCAGAAGCTCAAGCCTGCCAAAACAGCAACAGAAGTCACCTGGAAGCTCAAGGCCCTGGCTGCTTCATCCATGCTGCCGGTGGTGGTGGTGGTGGGGAAGACAGGCTCCATGCTTTACTCCACCACAGCAGCTACCACCTCCCACAGGTGCATCTGGGGCTCAGACACTACTAAGGGGGGTAGGGGGCTGCAGACCCAGGTCCCTGGTCCCATAGCCCTGGCAGCTGGGGGCACCTTCTAGCAGGGCTAGGGGGGCTGTAGGGGGAGTGAAAGGCACCAGCAGGGCCAGGGGACTGGGGTGTGTGTGTGTGTGTGCGCATATATATATATAGAGAGAGAGAGTAGTCTTTCATTTTAATTACAGATTTTGGGTTTTTAATCAGAGAATCTGTGATTTTATTTTATTTATTTATTTTTTTAATCAGGGAAAACCAGGATCCCTGACGATGACCCAAACCTGAACAGAAGTATCTCTCCATATCTGCAAATGTCAGCTTTATGCGTATGTAGGTGTGATTTACTGTTTTGGTGCTCTGGGAAGAGCAGAGCAGGAAGGGGGAAACTTGTGTGGGGTTGGGGAGAGGGGCTCTGAGCAAGTCTTACCTCACCTGGAAGCTCAAGGCCCTGGCTGCTTCTGCTTGATTTGGAGCATTATACCCTGGCTGCAGCAGCCAACCTGTCGGCATCACTGTGCCTTTGGCTGCACTAGCCAACCTGGCAGGGGCCCCAAGACTTCTGTTGCTGTTTTGGCAGGCTTGAGCTGCTACTCCTGCTTCACTACAGACTTCCCACAGTGGCTTCAACCACCCCTGAAGTGCAGGCTCCCCTACACCTAGGGTGGATTTCCCACTTGCCCAATCCTACTTCCTCGACTTCATGTGAACTTAATGAAAAGGTGCAAGGTATTCTAAGCTATGTATGTTTAGCATAGTTTTGTTGTCAATATCAGCTTTTAATTCCAACTTGGGTTGGGCACTGAGAGCTAGTCAGTGAGTTGGACTGTGAGGTGGTCAAGCTGTTACACTGGGATTTGTAGGTGTCTCCAAGATAAAGAACCGTGCTTTAAGATAAGGTGGCAATCCTTCACTTGACAGCCATATATGCAGACGTCTCCATCTAACAGTGCCACAACCTCCTGTTTTCTGTGAACATAAGCAAAGCATTTCCCTATCAGGTAGTGCTCAAACATTATACTGGGGGCTGAATTGTGCTCTGAAAATAGTTCTGTGCAGCTTTAGGAGTTATCGATGCTATCAAATGCTAGTTGTTATAAGTTGGGCAATAAATGGTTTCATTTCATGCTATTGATCTTCATATGCAAAATGGGAGGGTAGGAATTTGGATGACTACTGTAAAGGCATATATCAATAGGTTACTATAAAATGTGAAGCTGAGGGCTCCAAGCCAGTCAGGAACTTGAAATCTGAATGAATTTATACCAACAATTTTGAGGTACATTACACAAGGCTATATAAATTTATTTTGGAAAGTGGAATTTCCTAGCAGGGCCTCATCACTGATGAGATACTGTTATAATCCATGTGTGACAGATCAGGCTGTGAAGTCCCCTATGGCCACCTAGTTTCTGCCCTGCTCTGGTTCCTTGGGTACCTGCTGTTTCCCCCCTCCTGCCATGCCTTGATGAAGTTATTTTATTGTAGAAAGGGAGGCTTCCCAAGGGGTCCAGAATGAGTTTTTGCCTGTCTTCCAGCCAGCAGGTCCCTCCTACATGTAGCTGACCCCCGGCCTGCCCTCAAGCACTGAGTGGAGCCCTCCTGACCCATCTATGTCCCAGGGCACCCATTGCCTTAAGGGTTATTTGTGGCCTCCAACCACCCCTACAGCCATGCCCATGTCTTGCAGATAATACAAGTTATTATTCTGGTAGGGTCCTTCACCCCCAGAATACTGCTTGTCTCCTCTGGCCTTAAAAGCTTTGCTAACATTTGGCCTTCTTGGCCTTGACCCTTTCTTTGTAGCTGGGCCCTTATCCCCAGGCCCACTGCCCTGACCCCATTTTCTGGACTCCAGCCCTGGTATCACCCTTTCCAAGCTCTGGCTGACTCCCCCACTCAGCTTCATGCCACCTCTGTTTTTCTCCCTGATTCAGGCTTTGGCCTTCCTAGCTTCAGCCTGCCTGTGCTTGCCCTTTGTGGGCTCCAGGCCCCTGGCCCTGTACTTGTCCTTCTTGGGCTGTAGGTTCTGCCCCTCCCAGACTCAGACTACCTCTCTGGCGCCTCTTAGGTTTAGACAACTGGCCCCCTTGACCTTGACTGCTCACTTCTGATGCCCAGGCCTCTGTCAGGGCTTAAGGCTCTGCATGGCCCTTAGGCATCCCACTCTGTCTCAGGCTTTAGTTTTCCCAGCTTCAGCCTGCCTGTTTCTTGTGATCTGCCCCTGGCAGGGCTCAGGACCTCACATGCCTTTCAAGCACTCCTGTCGTCTCCTTGTCACATCTTACAGACACTCCTGGTCCACTGGTTCTTAATAAAAACATAAATGCAAACCCATTTGCTACATAACCAAAACTTTCCCCACGCTGGGTTCTAACTTTCCTGCACACCATAAATCCTCCTTATTTGTAGCTCTTGGGGACTTCTTGGGTGCTGGTCAATCACTCTTCTGCAGCTATACTGCTCAGGAGCTCCTCTCCCTGTTGTCTGCAGGGCCAGACTGCTGGCCTGCTCCTAGGCACTGGCTTTATGTATCCCTAAAGCCACACTCCTGTTTGTTGGATGGCACTCCAGCCACCCACAGGAGGTTCCAATTAGATGTGATGGCTAGCCTGTTTTCCTCCACTGGAGCTTAGCTCAGTTGCCTGCAGTTTTGTCTTCTGTACTGCCCTCAGCTTCACACTTTATAATAAACTATTGACAACTACCTCTATGCTACTCATCCAAATTTCTATCTGTCTAAATTCCTATCTGTTCCTGAGTTGCTTGGATTTCTGTCCCCTATGCAGCCTACTGCTCTGCATCTAGCTCCCAGGATAGTCACTTCCCAGGATAGTCTCTTCCCCTGGGACAGCTCCTATCCCATCTGATAATGCCTTCTTATTTCACCACAACTGACCCTTGTTCAGCTATCGGTGCCACCCTGCAAGCTTACCTTCTAGCAGCATCCCCTTAGAGTAACAGGAGCCTCTGGCTCTCTGTTATACCATATATGATATGAAAGTAAAAATAAGATCTCTTTATGTTAGAGTTGTAATCGTATCTCTAACTTGGCCCAGAATATTTTTTTTCCTATGGAAATTACCTTTTTTAAATCCAGGAGAAGGCTTATGTTTAAAAGATGAATAAAAGTAGCTTAGGTCTGTCTAATCCATCAAGAGGCATAATGTCATAACCTGTAAGTGGTGTAAAACTAATTTTTTTTTTTAGTTTTTCCCCGTGAATCATTCTCTCATTTCTTTTTTTCCCCAAAACTAGTGATAACTCAAAAAGTAAAAGGGTAAAAAATGGATAGACATTCATTTGAACACCTAGGCCTTTGAAAAAGTAGAAATGGAACCTGAAGAATAGACTAATTAGGGCAGTGAGAAACAGCATCATTTTGTTCTGACTTCCGTTTTGCCATTTTGAAGGGACAGTGTTTTGTTTTGCTGTTTTGAAACACTGTTCCATTTCATTTTGTTGAAGCTGTTTTGCTGTTTCGACGTGTTTTGACCTTTTGCCTATGGGCTATAATGGGGAATCACAAAAATGCCTATAACTTTGTCATTTATTTCCTGATCTGAATAAAAACAGCAAGGATGGTAGATCCTGCTGAGGTCACAAAGTCTGTCAAGTTTCAAGGTGATCAGTGCAGGGGTTTCTGGGAAACTGCACCTCAAACTGTTCACAGCAAAACTCATGACAATTTTAAGTATGAAGGCACAGGGGGGTGAAAACATCAGGGATGGTAACCCCTGCTGAAGTCACAAAGCCTGCCAAGTTTCAGGGAGATCAGTGCAGCAGTTTCTGGGAAACTACACCTCAAACTGTTCAGAGCAAAATTCATGTCACTTGTAAGTGTGAAAGCACAGAGAAAGCTCAGTTCAAACAATGCTTTTTATGCTGTTTTTCCATCCCTGTCCCAGAGCACTCTGATTGGAAGAAACCTCAGGGAAGGATCACAGTCATTGGCCAGCTACACAGTCAATATGAGAGCAGCCCTTCCCCCTCTCTTCCCCCTCCCTCTCTTTAGTTTCTGTTTAGCTGCAAGCAAGCTGATTTTGCTGTTATGAGCTCGAAACATGTCGAAACAGCTTTGAAATGAAACACCCATCAAAGTTGTGCTTTTTAATGGTCTAGTGCAGGCTTTACATGAATATAGTGAGGGCAAAGTCCTTTGTAGATCTTTTGGGGTCTCCCAAACTTCTCCTATCTGAGGGCGGTTATTTTATTTGCATTGTAGGTGGATCCTTCTGCAGTTATTGATAAAGGAGCAGGTGCACAGTCATAAGTACGATTGATTTGGCTCTCTGCCTTATAAATATAAAATAACCACAGACGGATACCAGTCATAACCTACAGATGACTCATACCCCTATTGCATATATCATCCCTTTTCTTTATATCGCTCTGTCAGCTTATATTCCGCATGAAAGTATTTGTATCTGAGCCAATCTGAATTAATTTTGAATACGTTTTTGCAAGATTTAATATCAAATGCTTTCTTGAAATACAGATGTATTACATCTACTGTGTTTCCTTTATCTACTAATTCTCTGCCTATATTAAGGAAATCAATCACATTGATCTTGGGAGGATTCTTTTGCAATTTTGCTCTGTCCATTGTTCATGCTATTTTACCCTTGAGGGTCAAACTAAGGCTTCTCCTGTATGTGAAGGAGAAAGTGCCCATAATTTTGTCCTTCATTCTGTGCTAATACATGGGAGGCCAGATATTCTAGGCCTTCATTTCTCAGTTTCAACCAAGCTGTGACTGTCACAAAAACTAAAAGAAGTGGGCTTATCTAGAGTAGTTGATTCTAATTTATTTTGCTGCAAGTGTTCTCTACGGACCATTGCAGCAGTCTTGTTCCAATGAACTAACATATCAGTGAGCTAAAGCCACAATAGCTGTCTATTAATTCAAGATTATGAAATAAAAGAATAGTTGGACTAAGCGTTGGAGTAAGAAGGCATTATAATATTGAGGCACAGGCTACAGTAGAAAATGAATGGCATAGAAAAATCATTGTAGCTCTCTGAAGATAAAATGGATAGTGGGAGAAAGCTATTTGTGTGTCACTGAAAATAGAAAATTGTTTCGTTTTCAGGATAGAGGAAAATTCTATGAAAAATAGGAACAGATGGATATTTGGGTTACTGCCTGGAATAAAGTCAATTTGCTAATAGAGAAGATATTGAAATTTTGATGTCTGTGGACATGGGTCTTAATCTAGAGATACCTGTTGAAATAGAAAAGGTATTATGAGTTCCAAATAAGCAGACAGGGCTGTCAAGTATGCACCTTCCTTAATGAGGATTTTTTGTCCACTAAATTAAACAGATAACTCTAAATAGTCAATTACAAACTATAAGCACTTGCCTGGTAAGCACTTTAATAGTATCTTGAGTTTTAGCTACTAAAAAAGAGAGGATTAAGGTTTTGGCCAGGAGGAGAAAGGATATTTATTTCCAGAGCTAAGAGATTAATTTTTTACCAAACCTAAGTTGAACAACTCAGCCTAGATGGCCATGTTTTGTCTCTCAGAGGAATGAATTGAGCAGTGTATGAGCAGAAATGTCAATCTTTTATCCTTTAAGTATGATCCATAAACCAGATGAAATACATCTACTATGACTTTGATGATGTCATGTCCTACTTCAGAGTGCATGAACAACTGATAGAAATTTTATTTCAATATTTATATGCCTAGAGAGAGTATTCAGAACTCAATTCACTAATTTTAAAAGCTCTCTATTAAAACTTTACATGATATTTATTATTCCTTTTGTTCCCCTCTTTTTTTTGGTTATCGTGAGAGAACTAAAGTTTGCAGCTTATTAACATCAAGTGGCACAACCACCGGCTGCCAAGTCCACAGGTGTGGAATACTTAAACTCCCTAATTTAAAAAAAATTGAGCACATCTTCACTTGCACTTTAATGCACAGCAGACTATTTTACTGTGCATTAAAACATCACATAAAAAAACTGACATGATGCTAATGTACAGTAAAATAGTCTACTGCATATTAAGAGTCACTGAAAAAGCATGCAAATATGGTACTATGCATTAGTGCAACCTAATGTGCATTAATTTAGTACCTCATATTGGAGGGTGCCTGCACAGAAGCACAGAGGCTGCTCCGATATGCTAAAACTACAGTATGTCAAAGCAGACTCAATTAACTGAGTTTGCTGAAGCATGGTAACTACCACACTCCTGCATCTTATGTATCAGTGGCCCCACCTCCTGCATTAGCCTCCCACATCTCATGCTTCAAAATGGTGGTGGGGGCACTTGAACTAAAGCTCTTTGAATGATACATGGATGTTGCAGTGCTTTAATTAAAGCAGCTCTTGCCACCTCCGCTCCTCACTACTGGAGCACATGTAAAAAGTATCTAGAGATACTAAATTGTAATGTGCATTAGTAAAAGTGCATTAATGCATGTGTAGACATGTCTACTGTGCAGGAAAGACTATGAAGTTACAACCAAAAGTGAAAATTAGTATTGGCAAACTCCTGAGCTAAGGTTGAATATTTAGTTAGTGTTACAGCAGTATCAGGTGCTATAAAGACATAAAGATGATCCTTTCTCCAAAGAATGGAATACCTACCTAATGGGAGACAGGCTGATATTTCAAGATGACTTGCATGGGACCACTGTTTAAGGGAAGTTCCTCAGACCATGCTGTCGACCCAAGTCCAGGAAAGAATTTGTCTAAATATTCATGATAGTTTTCTTCTTGTAGAGCACTGAAATGATAACAACTGTTTTCTAAATATCATCAGGTAATGACTGTTAATTTGTAGTCATCCTAAAAGTAATTTAACTTAAAATAAAATAGTTACAGGTATATTATGACAGATAAGGTTCCTTGGGTGAATTTGATATCTTTTATTAGACCAACCCAAATAGTTGGAGAATATTTATTAAGCAAGCTTTCGGGTTCAAAAACCCTTCGTCAGGTTAAGGAAGTTTCAGCAGTTGGTGTGTGCTCTTCCTGGATGGCATATATTTTATATATATATATATATTATGTATATTATGATGCACTTTTGGCTCTTGAGGAAGGTGTTCTAAAAATTCCAAGTAGAGAGTAAAATTCTGTTTAACACTACCAATGCAGTCCTTACTTAGCTTTCATCACACACAATAGGATTTTGCATAAGTAAGGGTTTTGGGTTTTAGGGTGGGTAGAGCACAGATCAGGCAGGAAGCAGTGGCTACCTTCAACTGCCAGTGCCCAATAATCTGTGTAGAGTGAGAATGTAGTAAATACATATTCCATACTATGCTATTCTAGACCATATTATACAGAAGGTCAGCCAAGATGACCACAGCAGTCCCCTCAAACTGCAAATCTATGAATGATAAATGTGCAAACCTTTAATTTTATTTATTATTTAATTACAACATTATTGTATCAACTTTCAATCAAGGACATAGAAGTATGTATACATTATTTCTCACTTGCATACAGCACTTCATATATCACATATTTATATTTCTAAGTTCCAAGATCATCTTTATGTACTTCAGGTTGTCACAATGATCCTTTACAACCATATCTATTATCTACTTATTTATATCATTATGCTACATGAGCAAGCTTATAGCATAAATCTGCTCAAGTTATTGTGTTCAAGAGCACAAGGAATGAGTATGTGTATGTGTTGGGGAAGAGTGGGGGCAGAGGGGGAAAAATGAGGCTTCCAGCATCTGTATTCAATTTATATTTATCGGAACAAAACACTTTGTGTGTGAAAGGGCAAATGTAAGTGACTAGTCGCGCTTGTTTTATAATGCACACACTTCAGTTTTGTTGCCCTACTTTGGCAGTTCACTTGCTGTAGGGGGTAATGCAGCTAAATCAGAGCTCTCTGTCTAGTCTCTGCAGGGGTATTTCTTGTCTTTCACAATGTGGAGCATCAAGCCAAAAGGGAATTTTCGCACAATTCAGTTTTTATTACTGGTAGGCATTTCCTATGATGTGGATTTCAGAGAAATAAGCTAGGGGAATTCAACTATGCTGGAATTTTCAGAGCTATCTGTTAGCTAGGATGGAAATAGACAGATAAAGGAAGAGGTTTTGAAGGTGGGCTTTTATCTTTAATTCGTGTTTCTTTAGGGACACATTCTTCTTTGGGATGCAGGCTTACTTTATTCTCAGAATAACACTCTACGCTATAAAATATCCGCAGTGAAACATTGGTTTCTGTTTTTTTTCCTGAAACTACTGCATTGTCTGGGTAGGTCCAGTGAGAGACTTTTTACATGACAAAATAATTGAAGTGTCTGGCTTGCTGCAGCCACTCCAGCAAAAACATGAAATGTCATTTCAGGGTCATCATGAGTTCAAGAAAGAAAGTAAATCCAAGGTTAAACTATTTAAATTTATTACTAAGAGACTTGGCTTGGAAACAGATTTTCATGAAAATAAGCAAGAAGGACTTTTGGAATCTGTTCTCTTCTTCCTTCATCTTGGATATGAACCATTTTTATTCTCTATTGTTATATTTTTATCCTAGTTTTGTTAAGCTTCGAGCATTTGGCAATCTACATACTTTCAAAGTGAAATAGTACTCAGCCACTTGTTTTATGAAATAATTACACAGAAAAATATACAGTAGTTTAGGGGGAAAAAAAAACTCACCCTTGAAGCATGTCTGTTGAAGCATAATTTCCCTGAACCCAAACTTGATTCCTTTTAATGGTTAAAATTTCTGCACAGAAAGCTTTTGAGATGTCTCAGCAAAGTAGTCAAATATGACCTTGATGTGTCTTTTTGGGTTTTTTTTTTCTCATTACATAGGCATACAAATAGCAATCTTTGCTATCAGTTTCCACACAGCTGGAAATGGAGTGTTTCTTTCCTTTTTCCTCTTTCTGTTTTGTGTTGCAAAAAATGCTTGCTTTCAAGATTAAGCCTGAGAGGGCTAGGAATAGGTTCTGGCAAAAGCTCACAAATAAAATGGTATATACCAGGGGTTTTCAACCTTTTTGGGTCAATGTACCATGGCGGCTGGTCGAGAAGGAAGAAGTGCCCTGGTAGTCAGTCGATGAGCAGGGGGTTTCCCCCAGTGGCCAATCAGTGAGGGGGGAGGGGATTCCCCACAGCCAATTGGTGGTGGTGGAAGCCCATGGACCCCCCCCAGTTGAAAACCCCTGGTATATACTATATTTCATTAGCAATTTCAGGTCAGCAAAATCCATGGTAAATCTTTCATGTTGACAACTGGCCTATGAACATATGATGGGTATAAATACCCTTAATGTAAAATGACTGATGTGTATTTTAGCAACCGTTAAACAACAAATCAGTAGCTCTTCCAGAGATTGGTGCCACTTACCTGTTCACTTTACTGTTTCATTTATAAGAAACTGCCCTCTTCAGTGTTACATAACCACAGTAAAATATATTTTGGATTATTATAGTGCACTTGACTAGTGGCACTCAGCTCTGTGGTCTGTCTCTTATCTCTGTGGTCTAGCAGCCAATCCTTTTGATAACGTAACATTTCCTTGACAAAGCTTCATCTAAAAAAGTTAATTGCAACAACTGGAAAGGGAACTGCCAATTACATTGAGAGGGTCTCTGCTGTGAGTTTGAGAAATTATGTTGAGTAGTTGAAAAGTATCTTCCATTAAAAACTCTCAAATTGTACTTTTTTTAAATAGGCATGCACCTAAGCTACAAAATTTGGATCCAGATTTGGATATCATGTACACACAATGTTGTTTGTGATGGGACTTAAGGATTTGGTTTAGACCACCATAAAAATATGGGCAATTAGTAAACAATGGATTTGGAGCCCTTGCTTCCAACCCATCCTATTTACTTACCCAATTTTGATTCCATCCTTCTTTCTCATCTTATAGTAAGCGTAGTCAATAGCCTACACTTTGAAGTCAAAAGTTGACATCTGGTCTATCGACTATCCTTACTATAATATCACCTTATAGTATAATAAATCCCATAGTAAACCCTATAGTATAATAAATATAATATAATAAATTATATTCTAATAAATTGCCTGATGACAACCTTAATTTAACTACCCCCATCTTAGACAATGTGTTTGACACAGCTATTAAAGTGATCAAGACTGGCAAGGCTACTGGACCAGATAAGATGTTTCCAGAATTTGTTACAAAACTTGGAACCACAATGAAAAGATGGCTTCAGAAATTCAAGTAATCTAGAAAGTAACAGACTTAAAAAAACTGGAGAAAAGCTACCATCATTGCTATCTGGAAACCCAGTAAACCACCAGAGAATCCAAAGACCTACTGACTAGGCCTGTGCGAATAGGGAAGTATTTGATTTGGACTTGCATTTGGCTGATTTGGAGGACAGCAATTGGATTTGGCTGAATCGGCTTCAGAAGATTCGCCACCAATTTGGAGATATTTGACCATAGACTATAATGGGGGATCACTGAAATACCTATAATTTTGTCATTTTTTGGCTAATTCAGATAAAAAATGCAAGTATGGTAGGCCCTTCTGAGGGTATGACACCTACCAAGTTTCAAGAAGATAGGTGTAGGGTTTTTTGGGAAACTGTACCTTAGGCTCTGACAAGCAAAACTTGTGACATGGGTGACACTGTATGTGTTAAGGTTCAGTGGGTGAAAACTGCAGGCATTCTAGGCCTTGATGAGGCCATGGATCCTGCCAGCTTTCAAGGAGGTAGGTGCAGGGGTTTCTGGGAAACTGCACCTCAGGCTGCTGACAATCAAAATTTGTGACGTATGACACTGTGTGTGTTAAGGCACACCCTCACTGGTGCTGGGGTCTACACAACGTGGTAGTGTGCCCCAATGAGTTCCCCTCCTCCCCTACAGCCTAATCTCAGTCCACCACTTTAAATAACAACAGGTAATAAGCACTGCACTGAAGCACAATAGCACTAGCATCTCAGGCAGCCAAACTGTCACAGACTAGATCTTTTCTTTCCTTTCCTGCAGGAGCTTCTTCTCCAGCAGCTTCCAGAGAACTCTCCCTGCCAGCCCCAGCCCTGGGGCTTAGATGTGTCCAGGGCCTTGCATCCTTCTGGTCAACTGACTGGGGACAGGTGCTAGGGGTATTGGTCTAAGGACATGGCACTGGCAGACAAGGTCTTTTGGGTCAATCTGGTATCTTTTCATAGATCAACTGAATAGTTAGAGAAATATATCTTAGCAAGCTTTTAGGTTGAAAAAAACCTTTGTCAGGCTGAGGAAGCACCTGGAGTTGGTGTGTGCACTGTTCCTGGATGGAAGCAAGAGTAAAGACTTCACAGAAACAAACATAAAGACAAACAGATTTCAAGTCTTGGTCCGAAGTCGAGGTACTTTTCCATCTGCATGTCTCTATCCAGATGTTGTTTCACATTATTAGTTTCGTTATCTCAGCTCGAGGTCACCCCTGTCATAAAAGTTGGTCTTCCAGCCTTGAAAGTTGTTTAGGCTAAATTGCAGGACATGCAGAATTCCTCCTTTATCCTGTTGCTTAGCCTATCTCCTCTGCATCATATATGATGACCAGATGCAGAGAAGATAGGATGGAGATATATATATTCACGGATGATTTTACTATCAATATAATGCTGTTATTACTTGATCTAAACATAACCTATTTCTACATCCCTCCCTCAGAGCACTGTGATTGGAAGGGGACTGAGGGAAAGAGCACAGTCACTGGCCAGCTAGAGATGTCAGTCTTTTCCCCTCTGCTCCCCCTCCCTCTTCTCAGTTTCTGTTCCCCCGAAAGACTGCCTTCTGAGTCTCAGAGTCTTCAAATCTTTTCCAAATAGATTCAGAGCCCTCAAATTGATTTGGAGGTTTTTTGTCTTCTTCCAATTCGATTCGGATTCAGTGATTCAGCCTCTGAATTGGGCCGAATCTTCTCCAAATTGGATCATGGACCAAAGCTTTGCACAGTCCCACTACTGCCCCAACTTGCTACTCTGTGTTATATACAGACTCATGGAGCACATAATCCTGAATAGAATAGAGAGCATCATTGATCCCCAGCTTCCAAAAGAACAAGCTGACTTTCAAAAAAGTGGTGTACCACTCACCAAGTAACATTATTTACATCTGACATAGAAAACAGGTTTGAAATGAGGCAGAAAAGAGGCACAGGCTTTATCAACCTTACAGCTACTTATGACACTGTATGGCATCAAGGCCTCAAATATAAACTGCGCTCTATGGTACCTGACTGCAAACTATACAGTTTCATCATGAACATGATCTCTAGCAGATCATTCAAACTCACTGCCAGCCAAGGAGAAAAAAGTAGAGTGTGAATTCTGAAGAACGGAGTCCCCCGAGGGTCAGTGCTTGTAGCAGTATTTTTCTAAGTACATCCCTCAGACTTTCCACCTACAACATCCAAGAGATACATGTACGCTGACAAAGTTACCACAGCAGTCCAAGGAACAGATGTGAGAGAACTGGAACTGAAACCGAGTACTGACATTGAATACTTTCACTCAATGTGATCTCCACAAGTGGCACTTAAAGTTGGGCATCAATAAATCACTATCATCACTCTTTCACTTGGGCAATCATTGAGCCAAGAGCACACTGAATATCAGTGTAGGCAATCACATCCTTCTCCATTGTACCTCAACCTACCTAGGAGCCGCATTAGACCTTTCCATTACCTATAAACATCACATTCGGATCAGCAGTAAAGTCTCTGCATGGGTAGCTGCCTTAAGATGCTTAGTCAGCCTGACACAGGGTGCCAACTTCAAAGTGCTCAGAACCACCACACTCTCAATGGTAAATGTCCCAGCAGAATATTATGCTCCTGTGTGGCCTAGAAGCTGTCACACTAAAAAACTCGACAATGTACTGAACAGTGTGCTGAGACTCATAACAGGCTGCACAACCCCATCCCCCCACCACACACACAGATGTACTCCCTGTACTCTCGGGCATTAGACCAAGTGATACAAGAAAACAGACCCTAACATCATTACTGGCAATAGAGGCAAGAGATGATAAAAATCACTTGCTCCATCAGCTGTTAACTGAAAACTCAAACAGATGGAGGCTTAAGACACTCAGAAGTTGGAATCTGTTTGTACATGAAACCCTCAAGCTCCTGGAAGAGATTGGGAATACTGAACCAAACCTACGGGCAGCAATGGAGTGGGTCGACCTCTGGGAAAGGTCAGGTCTATTCCTGTAGCATTTTATATTGACACCAGATGAGTCTCCCATAGGGTATGACCTTGACAGAGAAGCATGGGTCAAGCTGAACAGAGTGAGATCTGGATACAAACACTTCAAAACAACACTTTGTAAGATGAACATCTTAGACAGCCCCCTGTGTCCCACAAACAGTACAGACCTTAATCAAAAGCTGCAATCTTTACAAATGCCCAGATGGAGTAGATGGAGTTCCCATATTGAGTGATAATACCAGACAGTGGCTCATAGATTTGGAAGTTGAGAGAGACAGCACAGACTATCAAGCATCTTCTTATATATTTTCTAATCCCAAACACAGGTAATATTTTGTCAGGTTTCACTTCATATGTTGAGGGATCTCTCCAGAATCCCCTTGGAAGACAAATATACAGCATCCTCTCAGTCCCCATATGTACTTAATAGATAACTCATAACAATTACCTATAGTTCATATTTCTAGTTCTATAGCTTCAACTGATGATCTCAAAATACTTGGCAGTTTATTAAACTTCTCAATGTTGTGTGAGGTAGAAAAGCAGCATTTCCATTCCTCATCTAAACAATTAGATCCTCTTTGCTGATAAGTAGTGTACTTGCCAGCTACTTTTAAAAAAATGCCTTACCTTTCCTCCTCTCCCTCTTTTTGGTCATTTTGTACCAGTGCAAAATGGTAGGCAGTCTTGTGATAAACTGAATTGCCAAAAACTGTGAGGTGCTTACTGCTTAGCCCTTCCTGCATTGTGCTTTGTGCTCCCATTGCTGCAGAGGTGTATGGCACTTTAAATAACTTAAATAACTTAAATAGTGTTGTTGCAGTCCTGGAAATTTTTAGTGTATGCAGCTAATCCTCTCTCACATGAGCACTCCCATTTTCTTCAGAGCTTTCAGCTAGAATTTAGTTCCTGAATTTCAAACTGCTAAATTGTTTCAATGTTATTAGACATGCTGGGGAGAGACTGAACGGTTTTCAGATATTTAAAGTGAGCTTACAATGATCTAAGTAAAATAGCTTTTCCTAGAGACAACTTAAATGTTATTTTAGTTAAAGAAAAACTATTTTGAGAACATACAGATTCTAAAATCTTCCTTTTTATTTTCAAACATGTACTTAGCCTGGGTACTGTTCATCAGTTCAATTTTTTTAAATCAAGAATTATAGCAGTAACTATGGTAGGAAGGTAGTATAATCCAGTTTGAGAATCAGGAAAGTATGATTCTGTTTTAAATGAAGAGTGAATGTGTGCGGGGAGACTTTCCCCCTAAGGATAACAGACAGTCAAAAAGGCTGAATCGATTTAGTCTTTGCAGGTTAGTTTAAGTGTGTAGATTGAACCAATAAGCAAGTGAACAGACATTTGCTTTTGATTCTGGATATGCAGCCACGTGCCTGCAGTGGCCCGGGCCAGAAGCCAGGGAGTGCTAGAATATGCCTCGCTTCTTGATTGAAGTAGACCGCTTGGGCCAAGGCTAGCCTGCCCACCTTGAGAGGTGGAGTTTGTAGGGGAGGTGCAAAGCATCCTGGTCAGCTGGGGCACTCTGAGTTAACTTGACTCTGGAGTGGATCTAGGACAGAAGTTGAATAAACCAATTTAACCTAAATAAGTTAAGTCTGATACTACATCCATCCAGGTTTATCTCAAACCAGTTTTAGCGATTTTGAAAGTGCACTGAACTCCTGTTGTGTTTACAGATTTGAACCAGTTTCCCATCACTTATACTAGTCTGTGTGCAATTTCTATCCCTAGCCTGAAAGAGATGCTCTAGTTCAAACAGTCCTATGGCCTGTGCCATACAGAAGGCCAACCTAGTTTATTGTAAGAGTATCTTTATTCCTGATGATTGATTGTTCTTTAGTTCTGTCACTGTCTTGCTGCATGGCTTTGGACAATGCTATTTGGTCTCCTAGAGTGTGTCCAGACTAGAATGGATGTGTGGTATGTGGTGCTGCAGACCTGTTTGGGACCCTGGCAATCCCAGGCTCAAAAAAGTCATGCTAAAAAAATCAGGGTTGTGCATGTGTGGAAACTGGAGCCTGGCCAGCTAGAGCCATGTTCCAGTTTCTGACCAGGCTCCCTGCTGCAGGAGCACCACAGCTACAGCTCCTGGAGGCCCACAGGATCCCAGCTGTTGAGGCCAGCACATCTGCTGGTCCCAGCCTTCCCTATCCCACCCTGGGTAACCTGCTAGCTGCCAGAGCATGTGTCTCATGGGTGTTCCCTGGAAATAAGTAGTAGTCACACAAGGTGTGCTGCTGCTACTTGTCCCTGGGGAAACATATATTCCCACTTATGGGGACGTGCCCCTAGTATTTAAACTTCCTCATTTGTATTATATAACCAGCCAAGCACTTGGGGATGGAAGAATGTTGTGTCTCTTTGATAATCTGAATAATACACCTTAGGTATAGTGGCTTTATCCTTATACCGAATGACTCTGTTGCTGGGTGTGTATCTATACATACAAATGGGCTATATTTGTATATATGATTCATCTGTCTAAATACACAAATACGTATAGGCTATTACACATTTAAATACTAGTCAGTCAATACAATCAAACATCCTTATCCATGGTTCTGATTCCATGTCTTTTTAATGTGAACTTCAGAGAGCAGCTTTCAGTAAGAGTTATATAACTCCATTTTATGATAATCTGCTGTAATTTTACTCCAGGGAAGTGTGTAAAGTTCAAAAAGGTATTATAGGTGAAGTAGCCAGAAATTTGTATTATATGTACATTCTGTAAATTGCTTCTGTAAAAATGAAAACTGTAAACAAAGATGTATTACAAATAATTGCATTTAGGTTTCAGAGATTTTACTAGACCAAACTTGCTTGCTGTATGGTTGATCTAGATCGTAATAATTTTCTGTAGTCCTAGCTACCTCTTATTTATTACAGTGCTACCCTAGCAGCACTATTGTTATGTTTAATGTGGCGCACACATGAATCCATATATAGTATATTAAAAATACAGGCACATGTACTATTTAAAAATACATATATTCTTAGGATTTTGATTCCTAACTTTCATTTTCATTCCTAGGTGTGCATCATCTGTTTTCAGGAAATTTGGTGAAATTTCATTTGCCTATTTATCAGTCCTTTGAGAAGAAAAACAAAGTTTTTACATTAATTTTAAAACATTTTCAGGAACATTTTGTGCTTTGATAATTCAGAAAACACTTATTAAAAAAGCATGAAAAATGTTTTCTTTTAGCATTTGTATTCTTGATAGTAGTTTCTGGGATACTACCTTCTTTTCCACCCAGCCCCAGTCTAAAGTTTTTAAAATTGTTCATTTCCAGTTTCAAATCCTAGAATACCAGTCAGTAGAACTTTAGATTCTGATCCTACAGTCTTATTCATATTGACAATTTTTAGCCATGTAAATTGAGATTAACTACATGAGTAAGGGACTAAAACCATGTTCTTCATTTGCTACCTTTCTGGAATTAAAATGTCCAAGAAAAGCATTTTTGCTGTTGATTTGCTAGGTCTAGCATATTTCATTTGTATGTACCACGTGATTGCATGCAGCTTAGATCATCTGATTTTTGCAACAAATTAATAGTGCTACTCAATGTGATACTAGAGTAGTTGCATTATTCATTTTCTCCATTCCCATTGAATAACTTATTTTCTTTCCTATTTCAGAAAATTCTCCTAATTTTGAGTCACTAGTGTCCTAGACCCAATGTGATTTATTACATTTATATCAATGGGAGATTGTGGTTTCTGGCCTTGAGCAATTTAAATTGGCAAGACAATCTTTGGCTTTAGCTGATTTGTTGACACTTAAAATAAAGCAAAGATATTGTCTGTCTATCTGTCTGTCTGTCTGGTAATATGCATATATAGACTATAATGTACATTAGATAGATTTTTCTAGTCAGACTTCTCCCTATAGTCTCAATCCTTTAATATTATCTGATCCATGTACTTTGAGAATGGTATCAACAGACAAAAAATGGAAGCAAATTCCTGTTTTCAGGTAACCTTCAAACCCCACTACCTTCTTGTTATTGGACATTTTTCAAGTTTATTTGATGCATAGTTGTGGGAAAACCTTGTTCAACTTCTGACACAACTGCTCAAAATAAAGTATGCCAAGAGAGAATCTATGATGTTGTAAATTTTCCCTAGATGGATTCTAACCTCTGCTCCTTCTTATTTCTAAATGTAATTAGTTTATTTTTAAATTATTATGAATAAAACTTTGTTTAGTAAGCACAATGTTTTGAAGATACATTCAGCAACAATTATATAGCATGATATATCAAGAATCCACTTACTGGAGATACTTATTAAATAAGAGGAAAAACATCTGGTAATTATAAAATATGACATATCAGCACTTCTCAAAAATGACGAAAAACACAATCAAATCAGTTTATAAGCTTTAAGTGCAAATTTAAAAGTTCATTATGCCTTCCAGAGCAATTAATGTTACATATTCAAGGTGAGACTGTGGCTCCTATATAAGGGAGCTTCTCCTTTGTCTATCTGCCTATGTATCCCTAACCCACAGATATACATCAATATGCCTCTACTACAGAAGAGTGAAGTACACTGTGGTGGCAAGGACCACACATGCCTGTCCAAAACCCTGGGAGCCCCGTCTGACCCAGAGGGGAGAGGGCAGAGAGCCCACTCACAGGTAAGGCAGAGTGAGCCCAGATGCACGGTGCCTCTGCTCCACGGTGCAATGCACGGTGCCTCTGCTCCACTTTTTGAGCTTGCTGTCAATCAAGCTCAGCACTGCTCAGCTGATAACATTATCTGCAAGCACTGCAGTGGGGAATTTAAAAGGCACTGGCTGTACCAAAGAGGGGAAGTCAGAAAGTCAGACAGGGACCCAACACCAGGCAGACTGAGCCCAGGTATAGGGGATGCTGTTGGACACCAAGGCTGTGGGGCACCTGAGCTGCTGGGTTCCCCACTAAATATAGAGACAGGGGAAACCAGGGAGCCACTGCCTGACTCCCTGCCCTGCCTCTGCTCCCTTGCTACCTCTCTACAGGGAGGTTTAGAGGGGAGAGAGCTGGAGGAGGTTGGCTGAGCCCTTCATAACCTGCCCCCTTCTTGTTTTCATTTTCTTTGACTTTATTTTTTTTTGTAAGACCTATTGGGCCAACAAGTCAGGACTCCTTCTTGTGAAGGTGTAACAGGGGCCTTCCTCAGAGCCAATCTACCAGTGGCCCACCCACCTTTTTTTGAGACAACTGCCCACTTCCTCTCCTGCCACACCTTGATGATATATAATTATGTTGTTAATTAGGTGTGAGGTACTGAAGGGTACTCAACCAGGGTGCTCTCCCAACCAGGAGCACAGACCCCACCAGCACAGGACCTCCACACTGTGGCGGGAGCTCCTGGTTCACCCCAGCCCAGTTTTATTACCTCAGCAGGTGAGGCAGATTGGTGAGAATCTGCGGCTGGGGCAATATCCAGGGGCCATAGGCAGAGCCGGGGAGGAGAAGGTGAAATCAGGAGACAAAGAGGATGCCTGGTACAACTCACCATGTCCTGAGGTGGCCCACTGGGGGACTGGGCTACGAAGTTCCAGTCAGTGATAGATGAGCAGGGCCAGAAGGCCGAAGCAGCTGCTACAGGCCATAAAGTGGTGACACCAGGGGTTGGCAAGTGGTTGTGGTGTAGAGGAAGCAGAGCCTCAAGTCAGCTATGACTTGAGTGTGAGTACCTCAAGAGGGGCACCTGTATTACATCACTGAACCCCTCCTTTGATTCTTTTGATACCATCAAGACATGGGGGGAGAGTTGGAGAGGGGTCCTGCTACAGGTATTCACGAGATGGTTTATCAGCTAAACAGCGGCGTGACATACACCAACACATTGTTTTGCCTAATTTGATTTTCTGCCTATAAAAAATAGAATGGAGCTTTAACAGGTAATATTTTTATTCATTTTGCAAGACCATACTGTGCATGTCAATTTGGAACAATTATTTTACTTTAATAGGACCTTTGCAGACAATGCTTTTACATTAGTAAAGACTGCTTTGGTAAGTAAAAGTTTATAGGATCAGATGTTTGGCAGATATACTCATTATCATTCTGTTCACTTGGGTTTTCACACTTACCAAAACTGCTGTCAGAAATCTCCAGGGGTTGCAGAAAATATCTATCTCTGTGTCATAAAGAAGAAGAAATGGTAGTACTCTCACCCACTTTGTCTCTCAATCTACCTAAATTAAATCAAATATAAATATGTTTTTGGTTCTGTTACTGTCATTGCTGTTGCTAAATTTCTGAGATTTTGTTAGACTTTAATTTGATGTTCTATAGTATTCTATTTTGTGGTAATATTTTGTGCCATTTTGGCAGCATTGTAGTAATTGAATATGTGATTTATAGTAATATTTACCCATGGTCCAAAATACGCAAAAATGTGATGTGCTCATTCATAGAATCATAGAAGTTGGGTTGGAAGGGACCTTGTAGATCTTCAAGTCCGACCCTCTGCCTGGGCAGGAGGAAAACTGGGCTTAATTGACCCCAGCCAGGTAGGCATCAAGCCGCTTCTTAAAGACCTCCAGGGTAGGAGCCAGCATCACTTCCCTTGGAAGTTGGTTCCAGATCCTAGCCGCCCTAACTGTGAAGTAGTTCTTATGGATGTCTAATCTAAACCTACTCTCCAACAACTTGTGGCCGTTATTCTTTGTTGTCCCGGGGGGCGCTAGGGGAAACAAGGTCTCCCCTAAACCCTTCTGGTTCCCCCTAGTGAGTTTATAGAAGGTCACCAGGTCCCCCCTCAGGCTTCTCTTGTGAAGGCTGAACAGGTTCAGGTCTCGTAGCCTCTCATTGTGGGGTCTGCCCTGCTGTCCCCGGATCATGCGGGTGGCCCTCCTCTGGACCCTCTCAATGTTGTCCACATCCCTCTTGAAGTGGGGTGCCCAGAACTGGACACAGTACTCCAGCTGTGGCCTGACCAGTGTCGCGTAGAGGGGGAGGATCACCTCCTTAGCCCTACTTGAGATGCACCTGTGGATGCACAATAAGGTCCGGTTAGCCCTGCCGACTGTGACCTCGCATTGTCGGCCCATGTTCATCTTGGAGTCAATAATGACCCCAAGATCCCTTTCTGCCTCCATGCGCTCAAGAAGGGAGTTTCACATCTTATAAGTGTGCTACTGGTTACTACTGCCCAAGTGCAGCACCCTGCACTTGTCTGTATTGAAACGCATCCTGTTTTTGTTAGTCCACCCCTGCAACCTATCCAGGTCTTGCTGCAGTCTTTCCTTCCCTACTACCATGCCCACTTCACCTCAAATTTTGGTATCATCAGCAAATTTAAACAGGTTGCTTTTCACCCCATTGTCCAAATCGCTGATAAAGAAATTGAATAGCATGGGCCCAAGGACTGAGCCCTGGGGGACTCTGCTGCCTACTTCCCCCCAGGTCAAATATGACCCGTCCACCACCACCTTCTGAGTATGAGCCTTCAGCCAATTTGCAATCCATCTGACCGTGTAGGCATCAATGCCACAGTCACCTAGTTTTTTAATGAGGATGGGGTTGTCAACAGTGTCAAAGGCCTTGCTGAAGTCCAGAAATACTACATCCACAGCAACACCTGTATCCAATGCTTTTGTGACCTGATCGTAAAAGGAAATCAGGTTGGTCTGATATGACCTGCCCCTAATGAAATTGTGCTGGTTGCCCTTGAGCATTATCCCTGATGCCAGCCCATCACAGATGTGCTCCTTGATGATCTTCTTAAAGAGTTTCCCCAGGATTGAGGTAAGACTGACGGGTCTATAGTTGCCCAGGTCCTCCCTCCTCCCTTTTTTAAAGATAGGGACCACATTGGCTATCTTCCAATCATCTGGCACCTGGCCCGAGCACCACGAGCACTCGTAAAGCCATGCCAAGTGCCCTGCAATAACCCCTGCTAGCTCCCTCAACACCCTGGGGTGGAGAACATCTGGACCTGCTGATTTGGACATGTCCAGCCCCTCCAGAAGCACTCTAACCCGGTCCTCCTCAACCTTAGGTCTTGAGGCGTTCCCCTCAAGTCCGTCTTGAATCATGGTGGGGGAGTCCTGGTCCCTGCACAAGAAAACGGAGGTGAAGAATTTGTTAAAGAGCTCTGCCTTCTCCTCTGGTGCAACCACCAGGTTGCCCAGAGTATCTTGCAGGGGCCCCACATTTCCCAGTGCCTTCTTCATCCTCCCTATATATTTGAAAAAGGACTTTTTATTATCTTTGATCTTGGACGTTAGCCTTAGCTCTATGTCCGCCTTAGCTTTCCTAACAGCCCCACTACAGGCCCGAGCAGTGGAGGTATACTCCTCTTTGGAGATAGCCCCCCCCCTTCCACCAGGTGTACGCCACCTTTTTGGCAACCAGACATTCCCGGATGTCCTTGGTGAGCCAGGGAGGCTTTTGGGCACTCTTGCCCCCCTTGCTATTTGTTTGGATTGTCACCCCTTGGGCCCTGAGTATTGTCTCCTTAAGGAATGGCCACTCATCTTGGTCACTGAGTTCCCCTGCCCTCAAGAACCCCAGCACCTCTCCCGCCAATCTCCTCAACTCATTGAAGTTGGCCCTCTTGAAGTCTAGGGCTACCGTCTTGCTGCAGGCCCTTGTCACCCTGCACTGGATGATGAATTCCAGCAAGCGACGATCACTATCCCCCAGGTGGTCAAGGACCTGGAGCTCCCTTACCAGATCATCGCCTGTGGCCAGGACCAGGTCCAACAGGGCATTTCCTCTGGTGGGGACTGTGCACCTCCTGGGTTAAGTGGAGGTCCTGTATCTTGGCCAGGAACCTCCTGGAATGGTCTGACCTGGCTGACTGCTCCTCCCAGCAGATGTCCGGGTAATTTAGATCACCCATGATAACTACATCCCTTGCCTTAAGTGCCTCTGCAAGCTGGTCCAAAAATTCCCGGTCCAGCTCCTCCCCTTGGGTGGGGGGTCTGTAGTAGACCCCCACCGTTAAATCCCTCTCCCCATGACCCCCTTGTATCTTGACCCAGAGAACTTCAGCTTGCCCCTCCTCTGACTGCATTTTGCTGGCAGAGGATGTGTATTGCTCTTTGACATAGAGCGCCACACCCCCTTCCTTCTCTATTCCACCTGTAGAGCCTATAGCCCCTAATGCTAACTGCCCAGTCATGGGATGAATCCCACCATGTTTCTGTAAGCCCTACTATGTCTGGGTTTGAACTGGCTATTCTGAGGGTGAGTTCCTCCTGTTTGTTCCCCATACTATGAGCATTGGTATGCAGACTTTTAAGGCCTTGCATAGCTGCATGTGCCACCCCCCCCATTAGGAAGACTATCTGGACCCCTGTTTCTTACCTGGGCACTCCTTGCATGTGTCACCTGTCTTGCTTGGGTGGTGTCTCCATGTCTTCCTGTGGCCCCCTCCCCCAGCTAGGCTAGTTTAAAGCTTGCCGTATGAGATCAGCCAACCTGGAAGAGAAGACACGCTTGCCTTTAGGAGAGAGGTGAAGCCCATCCCACCCCAGCAAGTCCCCCACCCAAAAGCATGGGTCATTATCTAGGAACCCAAGGCCCACCTGGTGGCACCAACTCCGTAAGCACCGGTTGACCTCACCAATGTTTTGCTTAATAGTTCTGATTGGTCAGAAACATCTAGTAGAGAATAAATCAAGATTAAGATGAGTAAATCTTAGCTGTAGTGTCTTCTTCCAAGATTGATATGTCCCAACTAGCTGCTTTTAGGGCATTGCTTTTAGTCCCCTTTCTTTTGTTAGGCTTAGCATTGATTATTTCCTGGCTTCATGTTTTGTTCTGTTTAATCTCTTTGACCCTCTGACAACTATTTGCTTTTAAAGTTAAATAATTGTTTCAAAGTGATGTGCATAATATCATCTTGCAAAATTAAAATAATAAGCATTAAAACTCCATAGCTAGAAAATTAAATTGGGCAAAAGGATAGGTAGGTGCACTGTACTCTCATGTACTCGATGTAAAATGCCAAAAGCCACCAAATCTTTGACTCATGTGTTCCAATGGTTCAAAATCTCCACATTGTAGATGCAGCCCCAGGGGGGTTGTTAGGGGTGTGATTAATCTAGTCTGCTCTGCATTCTAATTAGAACACTCTAGCATCACTGCAGCATCACATGTATAAGCCCCTTCAGGTTTAAAAATGGCTGCTGGGGTGCTTTAACTAAAGCTTGTCAAATGATCTTTAGTTAAAGTGTGTTGTGACCATTTTTTTAAATGTGGGGACCACAGGTGACATGTAGGGGGTGCACATGCACCCCCTGAAAGCACTGGTGCACCCCCTGTCAGGCTGCACTCCCTGTTTAGGTAATGGACAGGGGGGTAGGCAGGAGCACCAGTGCCCCCCCTGCGAGCGCTGGCTGGGGAGCAGGGCCACCAGCAAAAGTGGCTCTGCTGCTTCCGGAAGTGGCCACGGGACAGAAGTGGCCACCAACAAAAGCAGCCACTTTTTGGTGAGATCGGCTGCCTGGGGACCACCCCCCTGGTCACTGACTGGTGTCAGGGGGAGCACATACCCATGGTGGGGGCTTTAAACATGCGACACTGTGGCATTTCAGTTAGGGCGGCTTTCCAGGAACTGCTCTAATTAAAAGGTGCCTCCACCCCTGAGCACATGTATAGGCATTAGTAATGGAGGAGCAGCAGAATCAAAGGTGACTTTTGCTCTTCTCAGGCTTAGTTTGACTAGCAAATTTGTTTTTATGTTCAGAAACAACCCAGAAAGCAGCAACAGAAATCAAGACAGCAAAGAAATATATAATTTTAAGAGTGCAGTCTACAATATATTTTTTACTTCTCTTGTGCACTTGCAGATGACAACTTTTTAAAAGATGAGTTTTTATTACAGCTGAAACTGAAGATGTGCAGACTCAGTGAATATAGAAGTTCATGATGAGAATATGTAATTTGATACCATGTCTTCTGGGAATAAATAGGGTTGTGTTTTTTTGGGGGGGGAGGGGGGGGCTGCGTGAAGGTGAAGTCTGCAGCTCATTCTCAGCCAGCTTGTTCAGCAGTTAAACAAAGGTAAAATCAAGTGAAGGGCTACAAACTTCCCCATTGTTTCATTTTATGAATCAAGAGCTGCAACTTTCAAGAGTATGTAATAGATAATGTGTCTGTTATGGGGTCTGTCAGAATATATTTCCAGCTGTTTAGTCTACATGTTGGCAATAAATAAAGTTACAAAAGAAACCTATTTGTTGATATTAAACCCATTTCTCTCCTCTGGTATGTTATCAAAAAATGAAAAATCTCTGTTGATAATTCTCTTTATCCTGGACAAATTGATGTGCAACAACTTACAACTCATGGCTGCCTGCAGGCAAGACCTTCAATGCTTTATTGCAAACCACAGTGGTGCAGAAGACTAAGGCAAAAGGCTAATAAAAATGACATATAATTAGTCTGACATTCATGAAGTTGCAAGGGAAATATAAGATAACTAAATAAGTTTCTCCTGTTTCGACCTTTTTGTTGTCTGTGTTGACAAATATATGGTATCCAAATGAAATGAATCATCTCTGATATGGTTTTAATTTCATTTGATCATTTATTCCATGTTTTGCTTATAATGATTGTTGAATTCTACTGAATCAATAGTAGGATGAAATGGAAGAAAACACATCTGGTGATAGAACAACATAAACTTGTATTGGAATAAAAGAAGTTTTAAGTATCTTAGACATGAATACTCATATCCCTCGGTTAGTGCAGCTTAAAGGTGCGTGTGTCTTCATAATACATCCTATACTTTAATTCTTTCACTATGTAATTATACTCCCTGATGAAGAGTTGTGAGATTGGGATATGGCTCAAGAAAGGAGGAGATGACTCGGTTCAAAATATGATGGTTTATAAATAAACTTTATAAGGTAAATATGTTTCTGTTCTCATAGTTTCATAGTTTCATAGATGTTAGGGTCAGAAGGGACCTATTAGATCATCGAGTCTGACCCCCTGCCCTGGTCAGGAATGAGTGCTGGGGTCAGATAACCCCAGTCAGGTGTCTGTCCAATCTCCTTTTAAATACCACCAAAGAAAGGGACAACAATACCTCCTTTGGAAGCTTATTCCATATTTTGGCAACCCTCACTGTAAATAATTTTTTCCTAATGTACAATCTGAATTTGCTCTCTTCCAGTTTGTGGCCATTATTTCTAGTTACCCTGACAGGCACCTTGGTAAACATTGTATCCCCTATTTCTTGCTGGCCCTCTCTGTTGAGTTTGTAGGTGGCCACAAGATCACCTCTCAGCCTCCTCTTGTGGAAGCTGAAGAGGTTCAGGTCTCCCAATCGGTCCACGTAGGTTTTTTTCTGTAGGCTTTTAACCAGATGAGTCGCCCTGCTCTGAACCCTCTCCAGGCCATCCACATCCCTCCTGAAGTGCGGTGCCCAAAACTGAAAGCAGTACTGCAGCTGCGGCCTGACCAATGCCGTATACAGGGGAAATATCACCTACCTAGACCTGTTTGTGATGCACCTACTTATGCAAGAAAGGGTGAGATTAGCTTTACTTATTACCTCATCACATTGGTGACTTATGTTCATTTTGGAGTCAGCTATGACTCTGAGATCCCTTTCCACAGTTGTGCGACTTAGAATGGTTCCTCCCAGGCTGTAGGAGTGTTGATGATTCTTCCTCCCCAGGTGCAACACATGACACTTGTCCTTGTTAAACTGCGTCCTATTCTGTTCAGCCCATTTCCCCAGCTTGTCCAAATCATCCTGGATTTGCTCCCTGCTGTCTAGTTTGTGTACCTCCCCCCACAGTTTGGTGTCATCAGCAAACTTGGACAGGATGCTTTCTATTCCCTTGTCCAAGTCACTAATGAAGATATTGAATAGTACCAGTCCCAGGACAGAGCCTTGAGGGACTCTGCTGCCTACATTTCTCCAGGTAGAAACTGATCCATCCACCACCATTCTCTGGGTGCATTCCATAAGCCAATTTTCTACCCACTGAAATGTGTAATAATCTACATTGCAACTGTTTAGTTTATTTATAAGAATTGGGTGAGACACTGTGTCAAAGGCCTTTTTGAAATCTAATCTCATTACGATTCACTTTTATTATGCCTTTCACAGACTCTACTTTCTTTCAGAAAATAAATTAAATTTCACTGAGTTTGTGGATTGCTCTATTTGGACTCTTTTGTGTTCGAACATTAATATTTCAGTTTTCTGGCTATTTGATTTCCTTCCATCTGTAAAAAGGTCCATTCCAAACAAGCAGATAACTAGTAGGGGTGTGCAAAATGGGCCATATTAGATTCTGATTCAGATTCAGCCCAAATCAGGGACAGTGATTTGATTAGTTGATTTGTATCACTGTCCCAATTTGATTCAGCCAAATCCAAATCTGACGATTCGATGCTGGTTTGGAGAATCAGCTTTAAATTTTTTTTCTGCATACCTTGAGGTACCAGGTGCGGCTTGTGAATGCTGCAATGGTGGGGCAGGGGGAGTGTCCCACAAAAGCGTGCCCCCCCCTCCCCCCGTGCTTGGTGGTGAACCCAGAAGTGGACCAGAAGTACTTCTGGTCCACTTCTGGTTCCACTGCCAAGCGTGCAGGTGACCCCCCACTTGTGCCCTCCCTGCTCAGTGATTGGCAATGGGGAGACCCCAGGTGCTCCCCCAGACCAAGGAGGCAGTGGTTGCTGAGCTGGGGTGGGGGGGCATCTGCTTCCTGGCAGACCCAGAGGTGGACCACAAGGGCTTCTGGTCTACTTCTGGGTCCACTGCTGTGTGTGCTGGGAACCTCCCCATGCTCTTGTTGTATGCTCCATCCGCCCCAGCATTCATGAGCCACCTAGTACCTTGAGGTATGTAGAAAAACCATTTAAAGTTATGTTTATCTCTGAATCACTGAATCTTTCCAAATCTCTCTGAATCAATTCGAAGGGTTCTGATTCAATTCAGAAAGATTAAAGGGTCTCCTGATTCAATTCAGATTTGAAGATTCAACCAAATTGAATCAGCGCCAAATATCCACCAAATCTCCACTGAATCAAATCAGTGACTCAAGGTTTGCACAGCCCTAATACCATGCAGGATACCATCAAACAACTTTCAGCACCAAATGTATTTGATAAAATAATCTCTGTTGAAACTATGAGGACATCACATTCTTGTGCAACAGGTTCTGGGAAAGCACTTGGCCTAAGAATGAATGCAGTTGTAAAAAGACATGGAGCCATCTCACTAAATATCACACATTCCATAAGACCATACAAACTAAATAGTTTCTTCTTTTTTTTTAAGTTACCAAAACTGTAATTTCTCTGACTTTGAGATTGCAGCTATTTCAGTTGTAACACTTCAGGTAATTGAGTCAAACATTTATTTTCCCCAAGAACTTCAATTTTTGCATTATCAATTGGATTTGATCTACCATTTCTCTACATACCTAACGTCAACTATGTTTAGTGATCCCATTGGCTTAAGAAGCTTGATGAATAAGGGCCAAGATTTTGAGTCTGGTTGAAGAGAATCTTTAAAGCAGCAGTTGGCTATCTATGGCCTGCTGTGGGCTGTGTCTGGCCCATGAAGAAACTAGATCCAGCCTGCAGCAGCTCATGCAACAGGCAGCACAATCCAGCCTCTGCAGCATAGGAGGCACCTTCAGCATCCTACTTCCTCCTGAATTTAGTTTGTTCTCTTTGGTACAAGAGAGGAGTCATTCCCAGGGTCCTAACTCTTGTCTTTTTCTATCTATTCCCCTTGCAGCCTCTGCTAATGGGTTGGCAGTCTGTGGTGGGGGGGGGTGGATTTCATAGATTTCATAGACATTAGGGCTGGAAGGGACCTCGGAAGATCATCAAGTCCAGCCCCCTGCCCAAAGGGCAAGAAGTCAGCTGAGGTCATAGGATCCCAGCAAGATAAGCACCCAGTTTGTTCTTGAAGGTGTTCAATGAAGGCGCTTGAACCACCTCCGGTGGCAGGCTGTTCCAGACCTTGGGGGCTCGGACAGTAAAGAAATTCTTCCTTATGTCCAGCCTGAAACGATCTTGTAGTAGTTTATGACCGTTCAACCTAGTCATCATCCCTTGGGGCGCTCTGGTGAACAAACGTTCCCCCAGATACTGGTGGACACCCCTGATAAACTTATAGGTGGCCATCAGATCACCCCTGAGCCTGCGCTTTTCCAGGCTAAAAAGCCCCAGGACTCTCAGCCTGTCATCGTAGGGTCTGCTTCCCTGACCTCTGATCATGCACGTGGCTCTTCTCTGGACTCTCTCAAGCTTCTGCACATCCTTTTTGAATTGTGGAGCCCAAAACTGGACGCAGTACTCCAGTTGCGGCCTCACCAAGGCCGAGTACAAGGGGAGAATGACGTCCCGGGATTTGCTTGAGAAGCATCTATGGATGCAAGCCAGCATTTTGGTTGCTTTACTAGCTGCAGCATCGCACTGCAGGCTCATGTTCATCTTGTGGTCAATGATGACCCCCAAGTCTCTTTCTTCTGTAGTGCTAGCCAGCGTAGCACTGCCGAGCCTATAAGGATGCTGCGGGTTTTTCTTCCCAAGGTGGAGAACCTTGCATTTATCTGCGTTGAACACCATCAGATTCTCGTCCGCCCACTTGCTGAGCCTGTCCAGGTCAGCCTGGATCACCCGCCTGTCTTCTGGTGTGGATGCTTTGCCCCAAAGTTTAGTGTCATCGGCTAACTTGGCCAGTCCGCTTCTGACTCCAGTGTCCACATCATTAATGAAGATGTTGAACAGTATGGGTCCAAGGACACAGCCTTGGGGGACCCCACTGGTCACAGGACACCATGATGAGTGACTTCCATCAATTACTACCCTCTGGGTCTGACCCCAGAGCCAATTTTCCAGCCAGTGGATCGTGGAGGACCCAAGGCGACAATTGGCCAGTTTCTCCAAGAGGTGATCATGGGAAACCAGATCGAAGGCTTTTTTGAAGTCAAGATATATGACATCAATCTCCTCTCCCTTGTCCAGTTGATAGGTCACCTGGTCGTAGAAGGAAATGAGATTGGTCAAGCAAGACCTACCCGCAACAAACCCGTGCTGGCTATCCCTTAAGATGTTGGCGTCGGCCAGTCCATTAAGGATGGCCTCCTTAATAAACTTTTCTAAGATTTTCCCCGGGATAGAAGTCAGGCTAATGGGCCTATAGTTAGCCGGATCCACTTACCTCCCTTTCTTGAAGATAGGCACCACATTGGCCTTCTTCCAGTCTTCGGGCACTACACCAGAGCGCCAAGAGTTTTCAAAGATCCACGCTAGAGGCTGGGCTATGATGCTCGCCAGCTCCTTGAGTACCCTGGGGTGAAGATTGTCAGGGCCGGCTGACTTGAAGGTATCCAGCTTCTCAAGATGTTCCTTCACGAAGTCAGCATTAATGGAGGGCAGGGGATCACCCTCACCCGGACTTCCCTGTCCCGTAGCGGACATGGGCGTCCCATGGGACGCATGAAAGACCGATGCAAAGTACCTATTTAATAGGTTGGCTTTTTCCTGGGCGTCAGTTGTCAGTTGCCCCGTCTGGTTCAGCAGGGGTCCAATGTTGCCCCTGCTTTTCCTCCGGCTCCCCACATATCTGAAAAAGGACTTTTTATTGTCCTTGATGCTCGAAGCTAGTTGGAGTTCAGTTGCAACCTTGGCTTTCCTGGTCTGCTCCCTACAGGACCGGACCAGTGCAGAATAATCCTCCTTGGAGGTGACTTCCATCCTCCATCCTTTGTAGGCCTTTCTTTTTAGCCTCAGGAGGTCTGCTAGGTCCCTGGAGAGCCAGGGGGGCTGCTGTGCCCTCTTGCTGCCTTTCCTCCGAGATGGAATAGACTGAGTTTGTGCATTGAGGATCGCTCCCTTGAGGAGCAACCACTCTTCTTGAACTCCCCTCTCCCTGTGATCACAGTCCCTTAGGGCCTCACTGACAAGCCTCCTGAGCTTGTCAAAGTCGGCTTTCCTGAAGTCAAGGACTTCCGTGTTGCTGACTGACTTGCCAGCTTTTTAGCGGATGATGAAGGTGCTCAGCTCATGGTCGCTGTCACCCAGCTTCCCATCGATCACTAGGTTGCCGACTAGGTCATCCCCAGTAGCCAGTACCAGGTCAAGCAGCGCTTTGCCTCTCGTTGGCCCATAGACTTCTTGAGTCAGGTAGAGGTCATCCACGCACGAGAGGAAGCTTTGCGACTGCTCAGATTTTGCCGAACGATCCTCCCACGAGATGTCTGGGTAATTGAAGTCACCCATGACAACCATGGTCCTGGAGCATGCTGCCTCAGCCAGTTCCCAGGCAAACTCCTGGTCAAGTTCAGGACTTTGGGTGGGAGGTCTGTCGTAGACTCCCACCATCGTGTGGATTGCAAGCTGCAGCCTGCAGTGGCAAAAAGGTTATTAGTCTGTCTTAGAAAGAAGTGGTGATATTTATCTACCTGATGTAGTATCCTATACAGAGATGAGGAAGTATGAGGTTTTGAGGAATCTGCTTTATGGTGTTTTGTTAAAATGAAAACCTTTCTTATAACATTGACTGTTAAAAATATCCCTGCTGTTGAAAACTGAGTATATTATCACATCTTCCGTTTGAAGGGTAGTAGTCTGGTTGTGTCATCTGGGATGTCTAGGGTTATCTTCCTGTGTAAACTATTTTGAAATTCTTGTTATTTTGTGCAATGATATCTCTTGACAAGGACCAACATTTTGCTCCTCTAAAATATTTTGAGAGTTCCAGGGATAAGTAGTTTCTGGCAAGGATGATTTCAAAATATCAGAGGAGGATGTACTAATGTCCACTGGTGGTACAGAAATCATTCCAGCCCTCTCTTCAATTTAGTGCTACATTTTAATGAGGGGCTTCTTCTATGGTTCCCAACGTTTTCCTCCTCTCCCTACCTCCTCCAGCATATCATTGTTTAACAATGGCTGCAAAGGAGCTAACAGCATAAATATATGCAGCAAGTTCTGACCTATTCCATTTTTTAGTGTCATGCCCCCTCCTTTCCTCTGTCCCTGTAAATTCTATCTCACTGAAAATGCAAAGAGCTCACAACTATCTGAATATGATTGAAACTGCTGTAAAAAGCTGTTTCTCCTTTCTTCCTGCTGAAGGCATCCACATCAGTTACTGTGTGAAATGAAAAACCTGTAATGCAGTTCTGGGTTTCATTTGCTCAGTTGCCTACATTAAATATGAATTCATTACGAAATGTCAGGGATGATAGCCTTGTCTTACGGGGATCCAGCTTTTCTTTCTCTCTTAGACTAAACCTATTACTGATGATGCTAAGCATGAAAGTGAGGCATTAATAGAAATCCTGGGATCTTAAAAACCCCTATAAATTCTAAATAGTAGGAGGAATCCTGGGATGGATTGTTTCTGCATGCATGCCTACTGGTGTCATTTGCAGTAAATTTCAACTACATTTTCATATTTAGTTGAGTCAAGGGGAAAATGATATCTCAAAGATGACAAACTTAGGTCACTCTGAAAGGGTTACTTTACATTAGAACTGGGAATAACCAAAGAACAATAGTGATGTCAAAAAAGCATATTTCTCTCAAAGAAACAATAAGAATAATTCCATAGAGACAGGATAAAATTAAAGCCATAAGGCCAGTTCACTAAAATTAATGTACTGTGAAGATTTGCTGTTGTTCTTGTTTTTTGCTTTAAATATGTCCTATTGGTGATATGCAGTAACTGCCAGACTTGAGTGGCTAATTGCTATGTCCATTTCCATTTTGCATTTGGGCTAAAAATAACCAGACAGGATTTGGGGTCGGGGGTGGGCTGGCAATAGTGTAGGCCCAGGGTGGGGGCGAACAGCTGGAGATACCAGTGTCAAAAAAAACCTTTGCCTTAAAATGGAGTGGTGCGTGTGGTGGCAGCATGAACCACGAGAAATGAGCCTGGCTAGCTGGAGCAACACTTCAGCTGCCAGCTGGGCTCTGTACTGCCAGATTGCTGCAGCTGCCTCCCCTGGATGACCCAAGGTAAATCTGCTAGGACCAGCCCAGATGCCAGTCCCAGTCTCCTACCCCAGTTGGTGCTGTGCACCAGAGAATGTGTGCACAGGCATCTCCTGGGGACAAGCAGTAGCAGCACATTGTGCCACTGCTGTTTGTCCCTGGGGAAACCCATGTTTCTGCTCATAGGGATGTGCCCTTAGTGGTCAATGGTACTTTTTGATGCCGTTCAAAGCAAAAATGCCATGGTATGCATGCACTCAGTTTTTCACATCTTAAATTGTCAGCATCTGAGATGGGAGACAAATATTTGGATTATTTCCAAAAATTCTAAAATTTTGGTAAGCTTGAAAGAGTGGTGAATTATATTGTGTTATATGCAAAAGAGATACACAAATTCTATTGTGTGTTTTGCCCTCTATATAGCTATCTTTGAGTTCTGGCCATGGTACTATTTATATTTTGTGGTAATTCATAGGCAATATGTAATCAGAAATCTCTTAAAAAAATTAGACTTTTTCTCTAAAATTAGCTCTCTCCTGCTCTGATCATTTGCTTTTTTTTCTTCCTAACACTGCAGTGCAAAGAAGAGCATCAAAATACTTCATTCAGTAACATAACAACACAGAAACAACTGAATGTTGGCTTAATTAGTGCAAGATGTTCCACAATAAACCCAGTAGCAAAGTTAGACAGCAAGGTCCTTGTACTCTGGTCATGGTTTTGCATATAGAAGTTCCACTAAGTGCACCTTTCCCATAGTTGCTGCAGGATAGTACATGAGATCAAAGTGTTTTCCTGTCATTAGATTGAATGTTAGGGCTTCTGTCCCTGCAATAGGTAAGCCCTCCAGAATGATATAGTAACTCTTCTTGACTTTCATCTAACTTTTGAAGTCATCCTTTTTTTTTTCTTTCTTTCTTAAAGTGCCAAAAGTGAGCTCAGTGCTTTACAACACGCATGGTCTTCTACAGAATTTACAGTGCACATAAAATGAATGGAATAACAATTAAGATTCAATGGCAATGTATTAGCTATGGGTAAATATTTCATGAGACTTTGGCTATACCATTTTGTGGCATAAAGTAAGCAAATTTGAGCAAACTACTCAAGCTGCATATGCAAGTACTAAATGACTGCGCAGTAACTGGCATTACTGGCACAGTCAGAGCCAACCCTCAGGGTGTGCGGGGCCCGGGGCATATCAGCTTGTGTGGGGCCTGGGAGGGGTGGGGGGAGGAGAGAGCGAGCAGCTGAAGTGTAGAGTGGGGGGAGTGACTGGAACATGGAGGTGGTGGTGGCGAGCAGCCAGAGCATCAAGCCAGCTGCATGGAGTGGTGGCATCCTCAGCACATGCCAAAGGCTCTGTCTGCAGGGCCCCCTAAAGCATGGGGCCTGGGGTGGTTGCCCAGATTTGCGCCCCCCAGGGAAGGCTTTAGGCGCAGTAGTGTCCTGGCACAGTTGCCTAGTGATGCTTACTGTGCAGTAGATTGTTACTTACTGTGCAGTAGCATTGTGCCATGATTTGTGCCTAGTGAAGCTACTGCACAGTAGTAACAAGCTACTGTTCAGTAAGCATCTTGTGTAGATGCAGCCACTGTGAAGGGGAAGAAAGGTATTAGAAATACAACTAATTTGACAAAGAAATTGTTGGGAGGGGGTATATAAAGTCTAACTACACACTGACTACACACATGTAGGTGTGCATGTGTGTGTGAAGTCTAACAGCAGTTATCACATTTCTGTAGAACAAGGGAGAGCATGACAGGATTCTCTAGAATTCCTTGCCAAATCCTCACAGTATGTCATCACTAATTTAGGAAATCATTGGCCTCAATATCATTCTGAATGATTGTCATCTTTCCTCCCTAAGAGTGCATTGACGGGAATAATGATGCACAATAAATGGGGAATTTTTTAATGAAAGATTTTTTTGTATTAGTGTTATGGCTAGAAAACTCTGCTCCAATGAAGCAATCATATCTGTCCTTGGATGTCCTCAACATACAGTACATAGTCTCAGTGGAGAGAACAGAAGAATTGCATTTATAAAATTTCCATTTTTATTTGCTCTCTGGTAGGCAGTGCCCTGAAATGTAATTAACCCTTTTAGTGCTTTACAGTCATTGTAAAGACAGTTGCTGGCATACTTAGCAAAATCCCAAAAGGAATAGATACCCTTTTGGATTATGGTAAAGTGGTTTTTAAGACCACCTCTCTTATGCTCCTTGGAGTTCAGAAGTCAGATTGTCTGAAAAATATATTTACACAATGTTTTCTACATCACAAGCTAATATGTCTACCTAACACTGTCAACTATTCAGAAGAGAATACTACTTTTGATTTCCCATTTTTATGACTTTAGGGTGCTTTTCTAACTAATTAGTCATTTTTATTTAATCTTTTAATAATAATTCCCTTGCTGTGGCAACACTGTTGTCCCACTCACTCCCATAAACTCCCAGTGTCTGATTCGATGCCCTGTTAGGCAAGCCAAGAATGCATTTTTTGTTTATTGATTCATTTACCGAATACCTATTGCCCCAATGGATTTTTTTCTTTAGAGCAAATTTACCACTGGCATGTATATAATCCTGTGTTGGTGTTCATTGCAGTAACATGCATTTCTAAGCTTTCTTAGTGACACAATCCATTCAAACTAGCTTTTTGGAAACCAGATATCCACTCACAGATTTCTATATTACATATTACTCTCAGAAATCTCAGCTCCCATCTCAATTTATAGTCTCATTTTCATGTCATTATGGTCCAAAATCTGCTTCCAGTTATGCCTTAGAATTACTGAAAATAGGGCTTACTGACTTCGGAGGACAATTTGAGTGTGAATATTTAATAACTACTTTTCTTTTCATGCATATATGTATATGAAGGAACAGGTGGTCCAGGCTAGCTGAAGTGTGCTCAGTGCAGCGCTGGAAGTTGAGGTGGGTGAAGGATGAGGCAGGAAATGAAATTTCAGTTTTATTTTCCACTCTGAGTTTTAAGTCCATCCATGGTTTCAGGAGGCACGAAGATGTGACAACTGATCCAAGAACATTGGGTGCTGCCCTGCTACACGTTGAAATTAAAGCTAGATAGAAACCAGCTATACAGCTATTACATATTTTCAAGCAGTAACTTTGTAGCTGGTTGGCTCTTTTTATAGCTGGACAGTCATTTTTATGGTGTGATAATTACTTTGCATGTTTGGACAATGGTCTAAATTTATTTTGCAACATTAACAAGCTAACTGCATAATACATGTAATGTGTAGCCAGGGCCTAGGTTTTGTTTTGGATAATACCAAGAATTATGGCCCCATTGTATTTATACTGTTTGTGAAACTAGTTTTAGGCAACAGCAAAAAATCACTGATAGCACTCTTATTTTAAAATGTTCTTAGACAAAACTTCATCTTTCTGATCACTCTGTGGATTTTTTGAATGACTCAGCTTACTCTTTCATTTAATGAGCTTCACTTGATTGTAGCTGTATCTGTAAAAATATGGCTGTGTTGCTTAATGAAATTAAAAGAAAATACACATGAAAAACAAGACTCATTACAAGTCACTTTAAGATATAAATGGACATGTCTACACATGATGCTGACTGTTCAGTAGCCAAATAATACTGCATAGTAGTGTGTCACAGCACAGACAGTGGCAATAAGGTACTACGCAATATTATTAAGCTATTGCACAGACACCGTCACTTAAAAGATGTTCACTGGCGTTATTGCACAGCAACTCCTGTTACTGCACATTTATTTAATACTTGCTTATACAAGCACTAAAGAAATGTGCGGTATCCACTGCATAGTAGCATCTCATGTAGACTCACCCACTGAGTTTAAAATAGTGTCTATGACTTTCCAAGTAAAGATCATCAAGTATCACTCCTCCCTGCCCCCAACACTGGATGTTTCATGGAAATGAACTCAGCACACCTAGCCTTTTGTTGAATTGTAGGCATGGGATGGTCATCCCTCTAATATCTTCTGGGAGTAGCAGTGCTTTTCCTTACACTTTTCTTTATCCTTAATTGCTACAACCATGGCTAAGACTTCAATTTTGTTTTTGTTCTATGCTATGGGTATCACTTAAACTCATGAGATAAATAATTTAGAGCCATCTTGAGAACTAGGATTCCGGTGGTGGGAGGGAGCCTCTCGTAAAAATTAAACAATAAGATTAAGAAGTCTGAGTATGGAAATAAGTGTATTATACCAGTTCTATCAAGACACTATGTTAGACACTGCTAGAGGTAATTTTGAGCATCCTATTTCAGCAAAGAATGTTGTTTCCTGGAAATTAGGTCCTGATACACAAATATATATAGATGTCTAATTTGCATTGATTCCAGTGGGATTTAGGCAGCTTCAAAGTAGTTGAAGTTTCTTTCCTGACTAGTCCTGTTGCAAGGCTATGCCAGAATTTCTACTACTCAAACAAAAGACATGTCAGAATTTCTAGTACTCAAAGGAAAGACTCAATTAAAATGTTTTTCTAATTTCCAGTTTAAATTTACAAATAGCTAATTTATGTTAATTTGTTCTTCTGCCAGCCTTGACCATGAACTTAAACAGATTTTTATCAGTCTCTTATTAACAGCTCATTTTATATTTATATGCATGGGAGAGAGTACTGTGATTTTTTTTTTGTAAATGGTATTAGCAACAGGTTAATGAACAAAAAAAAAGGAGCAACTTACTTGAAATAAGTGGAAGTTCCATCAATATAAAAATGGAGATATGTAACATCAGAACTAACCTATGTTTTTTAAGGTGAAAACAGAGCAAAATGAAACAAAAAGTCACGTGACAATATTTTTATATTTGTATTTTCTTCATATTAAGTATCTGACTTCCTTTTTGTTTAATGTTTGAAGAGTCTAGCAGTGTGAAATAGTAATCAGTTTTGAATCTATTTTTAACATGGATTTAAAATATGCTTTCTACTGCAGTTGAGAACTGAAAGATTATCTGTGTATCACCTGCTCTGGATACTTAAAAGGAAAAACTGATAGACATATTCATTCCAGTTCAATCTGATGGCAGGCAGAAGTTATTTTTTTGTTTGTTTGTTTTACAGTTTTCTATTTCCATATAGAAACCAGAATTCTTTTTAAAAAAACGTAATATATCAGAAATTTTAAAAAGTTTGCTTTTTAAAAGGTCACTGAATCAGGGAGCAGAGGGAAAGGAATCTAATTTAAAGCATTCTCCTGTCCCCTCTTAAATACATTAGATTAATAGTTTTACATGCATGGTAATACAAGTCTTTCAAACCATGGCAAGAATTTTTTGCTGCACATTAGTTATTAGCCACTGAGAATTTTGTGGGGTATTCTTTATAGCTGTATGACAGAAATACAGAAAACAAAAACAAAACAAAGCTAAGTTCATGTCCTCTATTCTCTCCCAGGATTGCCAAATTATTCTCTCCCAGGATTGCCAAATGGTCTTGAAGATTAGCTAGAGAGCACCTCAATGACATTCCACATAGCAGCAGAAGCAGAAGAGTGGAAATCATGCATCATGGGCACAATAGTGGTGTGCATAGGAAAGTGGGAAAGTATATGGAACTTGCCAGGCATGCTCACATGCCTACAGTACTAGAGGGAATGTTCCATCTATTTTTCCCTGAAACAACCCAGAACCGAATAGGGGTAACGGTATTCCTTAATTTTCTTGTTATTATTGAAAAAAATCACATTTTCCTATAACCACCTGCATTTGTACCTAATGTGGGTTGGAGAGACGAGACCCTGATTAAATGAAGAAGAAGGTCTCTAAGTTCCAAACTAGTAATAGCCGAGTTGGTCATCAGCAATGAAATCTTCCCATAAGTGACACCTTTGCTTAACCAACTGCAGTGTCAACTGTTGAACTCAAATCTTTTGTTCTGAATCTTATGTACCTCTCTCAGAGAAATTTCCATGGCCCAATTCTTTATAATTTTACATGGGAGAGGTCACTGAAATGATATTAAGCATATGAATGGAAAATGAATTTAAACTTCCCGTGGAAGTCACTGTACGTATGTTGATGCAAATTTTGCCCAAGGAAAGAAAGATCAAGGACCTAAGCATTTGGCTGCAACTAGTATTTGTTCATGAGCATAACTGGGGTTGTAAAGATGTTACTTCAGCATACACCTCTGCAGCTTGGGGAATAATTACCAAAATTGAAAAATCTTCCTGAAAGGATGTGGTAAATGATACAATATAATATATGCAATGTGCTATGTCAGGCTACTGTCAGTGTTGACCCTAAAGAGCATGGAAGAAATTAGTCCAGGAACACCTTTTAAAAATTATATATATATTTGTCCAGACATTCTCAGTCAGATTCTCATTCTCCAGATGTCAGCCATGAGGGGAAAGAAAGGACTGGTATGCCATGAAATGTATATTATTTAGAAAAGTACATACCTTTTCTTACTTTTCATACTGCAACTTCTGTCCTATGAGGGGGGAAAAAACACTACCACATACAAATACAAGAGAGAAAAAAGTGCAAATTATTAGTGAAACTGGATTTTGCAATTTATATCTTCTACACTTGTCAGTAAAGGTTGTGGATTGGACTTTGTACCCATGTACAGAACCTAAAAAGGAAGTGGTTAATGCCATTATATTAGCATTTTGGTTTTCTGAGATTTGAGTATACTCAAGTGCCAGATTGAAGCTCTTCAGTGCAATTTAAGTAGATTAGGTTTTGTTTTAAAGATAGCTGAGTTTCACATATAGTCACTTGTTCCCTGGAGCAGGGGCTTAAAAAAATAAATACCATTTCTATGAGGTCTTGCGAGAATTGGAGTAGCGTAAGAAATGGTAGCACTACTTCTTGTGGAACAAAGTCTATGTATTGTCAACAATGGATTCAAAGCTGGGGAAGTAAATTATTTGCCATTTCATGTTGAGATTTGGCCAACATCTTGAGAATATCCATTCTCTTGAGATTTCACTTTGAGAGAGCTGAAATCTCAACAGAGCTCTTGTGTATATTTTACTGTACAAGTGAGTAGCTCATTTCTAACTGAACTGCTTCCAAAACTGTGGAAAAGAATGAAAAGAAGCTATAGAATTTTATACAGAAAAGCTCTGTAAATCTGGGGGGACTAAGGTAGTATGCAGCTTTTCTTAGATGCAAATGGATTTTTCCTTCTGATTTGTGCAGTATAGAATATGTACTCACATGCATTGGCAGGAAATTATGCCATGACTTGATGCCAGCAATGCAGGGGACTTTGCTTCAGGCATTTGGGAGGATGAATTAATTGGCTGTCACTCAGGAAAGATTTATTAGAGGGAAGAAATAACCATTAACAGCCACTTAAGGGAATCTCTTGGAAATGGGATATTTGCCACCAATTATTACCAACTGAATCACAAAGGAAATGTTCATAGGAGCTGCTACTTTTCCATACTTAAAAAAATGGCAGCTGTGCAAATCATGTGTTTGATGAACTGTGAGATATACAAAAATGGATCTTTTGGTAAGTAAGGGGTAGAAACTATTATGAAATATTTGCTCATTGTGGCTTTACCTTTCTAGTGTTTTCCTTTATAATGCAAATTATTCAGTTTTATTTATCTTTGTGACAAACTAAGGATTCTCCCTACAGAACATACTTCAAATAACACACACTAGGACAAAATTTCTCCAGGACTGAAGCTTGCTAGTTAGCTTTGTTAGCCCACTGCTTTAAAATGTAAACCAGAAGTCATAACAATAAATTAGCAGTTAGTAGCCTGTTCTTATTTTGCATTAATTACTTTCGCAAAATATTGTCTCTCTCATATCAGTGTTCCACTTCTAACACTAATACAGCATAGAACAGTTACTGGTTTGTGGAATAAACTGATAATATCAATTCCTATCTAATGCATGGGTACAGATAGCACAAAATCATATCATAATTGGCACCTTTTGCAGACTCTGATAAGAATAAAATGTTAGTAATGTACAGACTGAGGTATTTGCTTTAAAGGGCAGAAATGCCAAAGCTTGTATCCATTCCTTACATATTCTATGGATAAACAGAGGATGTCAGTTTCCATGGCTGTCAATCTAGCAACTCTCACTTAATAAATATTGGACAAAGGAAATTGAAACTGTCTTTTTATTTAGAGGAGAGTACAGATCTATGCTCTTTTATTCATTTTTAGTTTGTTCATTATATTGCTCACTCTTCCATTACAGTAACTTATGTCTTGCTTTCCCATATGTCCTTTCATATCTTGACTAATGAATGGATTCTTTCAACATTATTTATGTTTGTTTATTCTAAATTGCTGCTCTTCTCTGAGAAGTGCCTATATAAATTTGCACCTTCTACCAAATGCTGCTACTTCATTTGTATATTCAGGGTCATTCCTGGTGACTTAGTGATTGATGGAAGAAATGTTTACTACTGTTACTCCAACTATAGCTGTAGGAGATAGATACAGGATTGTGTTCCTATTCATTCATCAAGAAAACTTAAGTTGTAATTTCAGGACATACCATATTTCCTTACAGATAACACTTACCTTTTGCACCACTTCCCCAAACTGCTGAAAACTGGAGTGTGCATTATATGTGAGGAAACACGGTAAAAGCAGTTTCTGCCACTACTGGGCAAAAGTAAAATCTGCATGCAAGCCATATAGAATAGAAGCAGGATCAGGCTCATCTCCCTACATGCTGGCACTAAGTTGTTTACTAAAAGGAAAGATCTTTTCTTTTTTTTCAATTGTGCCTTTCAAAAACAAGTTGAGTATCTTATTATGGGGTACATTATATGTGAGAAATATGGTAATTATGTGCAATTTGATTAAAAAAATAGATACTTGTTTGGCTTAAGTAGGCAAATTTTAATTTTTGGTGTCATTTCAAAACTACAGTGAATATTACAAAAAAGTTTTGCAGGGATGAAATTAATTTCTGCCATTCAATAAGGCAGAATGGAAAAGTATAGACTAACAAAGTAAATCAGTATGTTTCACCTATAGTAAAATTCTACCATGGGATAGTCTATATATGCTAACTTAGCAGTTCTGGGGTAAGGAAAATTGGGCAACTACATTTATGCCTGGTAAACTTTCTCTTCTTTCCTAAGCCCTTACACATAATGTAACCTTTGCCAGTACCTGCTCTTGCAATCTTGATTTGATGTTAAACTTCATCTCCTCAAAGATCCAGACAGCTCTCTTAGTTCTTTTGTATAATACAAACACCCCTGCCCTTTCTTCTTTGAGCATAAGGCTAAAATATCTGCAAGTTTCCGTTTTTGCAGCCTTTTCATCTTGGAGCTTCCTGATTTTTCCCATCTTCCTTCTTTCCAGGCTGTTATGATTGTAGTGGTTAAAATATTCTGTTAGGCCATGCCATTTCCCTCTTTGCCATCACCCACTAGCATCATCTTGCCCAATGAACCAAGTTATCTTCTTTCCTGGGCACCCAATTAGTGTTTAACAAATAAGTAATAAAATGCTATAGTAATTGAAGCTTTGATGAAGACAGAGACAAGTGTTGCTTTTCATAAGTAGCTATTGGGAAGAAAAAGCTTTACTAATGTAGAGCTGTGCAGATTTTTTTCTATTCAAAACATTTGGGGAAAGTCAAAAGAAGTGTGAATTTAAACAATAGATTCCTGTAAGATCTGGTTTCCTTCTCAAGCCTACTCATAAATGAGGCCCGAACTTTATAGCAAGTGTGTCTTTTCAGATAAATAGCTCCTTCAAAGTTCTGTCACTAGCTACAGTCAAGTCTGTTCAGCCTTCCTTATGGAATCTCAGTCAAAGCAATGACTAGATTTTCTGCTTCAGTTCATTCTTCCTTTTCTCTATCTCTCTCGAGACCCCAGATCCCCTGACATTTAAGGCTATGAAAAGACCAATTGCCTTTGTGCTAGGACCCTGTGCTACTCATTTGAATTATCACACGCACTGCCAGTGTATAATGCTTACTGCAAACAGGCATCTGATACCATTATGAATATATGTGTACCTGTGCAAATATTTTCACAAAGCAGAAATGATATATAACTGCTAAAGACTGAACTTTATATCTTTTTCATAGAACAATCTTTTTGTTTTCAAGAGGGTTATATTTTATAGGAACAAATAGGACTCGTTGGCCAGACTGTTGCAGCTTTGTTTGAAGAATGGCCCTGTGGACTAGATGAGTCTTACCTGGTGCTCCAAGCACTCAAGCCTACAATATGCTGAATACCCTCAACTACAAACAATTTCACTTAAGTCAAGGTCACTAAGCAACTGGTAGAGTCACCCAAGACATGAGTTTGGTCTGGTTTTTCCATTAGAAAGCTTTCAAAACAATACATCTTTTAGAGCAAACATTTGGTCTCTATCTTCATCAAGCTTTGTCTTGGTATATTGCAACTGTTGATTGCATGCATGTTATCAAAAGGAAATCCATACTTAACTGCTCACCTTGATGTACCTGTGTGGAAGGGTTTAGACCAAAGCAATACTCACTATAGAAACTGGACAAAATATAAGAGCCTGTGATACACAAGAGGTCAGACTAAACTACTAATGTACCTTTTGGGCTTTAAATTTTACAAACTATGGCTAGCAACAGAAATCATACACAAACTGTTATAAGTTATTGGAAACCAGTCTACAACTGTAACAGAATAGACATTCAGTGCACATAGATCAGTTTCAAAATGCTGGATTTTGGTTTAAGATAGACCTGGATAGATGTGGTATCAGACTGAATCACTTTAAGTTGGATTGGTCTACCAAATTTCTGTTCCAGATTCTTTCCTGACACAGTCAGGTTGCAGTCCCCTGGCACTCCAGGATGCATTGTGGTGCCCCCTACTAACTCTCCCTTGAAGGGTGGGATCATCTCCACCCCAGATCCTCTGCTTCAGCTGAACTGGGCTGGATCTACCCGTGGGCTGTCACAAAGCTGAGACAGTGAAGCCTCTGCTTCTCAGCCTGGCTGGTGGTGGCATAAGGGGTAGGCAGGGGAAGGGGAACAGATCCTAACTCCACACTCTCCCGAGCTGGGGGGGGACCCCTGAGGTAGGGCTTTGGTCCCCTGTAACCCAGCTGTGCTGGGAAGTGAATGCCCCTACCCTGCCCCCTTTCTAGTCCTCCATCTTTTAGCCACTGAGAGGCAGAAGGCTGCTAAGGGGGTAGGGCTGGGACATTCACTGCCTTGAGGAGCTAAGCTATATAGGGGGAATGCCCCCACCTCTTGGGATTTCTTTCCCACACATTATACAGGCCCTGGGTGGGGCGGTGGGGCTGGGGGGGCAAGGTGTCCCCCCCCCCACCTCTGTGCAGTTGAGAGGAGGGGGACTGGTGAGGGTGTGGGGTTGAGGCATTTGCTGTCTGGTGAAGTTGGGAGGCACCTTCTACTGCAGGCACCCGCCTTAGCCAATGGAAAAGTGAATGTAAATTCTGTTTGTTAATGGTGCAATCTATGCAGCTTAGATTGGATCCATTCTGCCTTGGGCTTTTTCACTGTCTGTAAACTACTGTAGACCTTGGGGTTTGAATATCCATTTAGCTTCTAAACTTTTTCTACCGTAAGACATATATGAAAGAATATTAGCACTACTATAGTGTTAAATGATGTAATCAAAGGGGACACTTAATTTTACAGGCAAGTAGGAAGTATTCAGACATACAGCAATGTTACCTAGAAGTTCACAATTAACACAGACACTATTTTTCTAGGCCCTGAACTTATTCAATAGAAATGAGGTATAATTTTAATGTGTAAAGCTATACTAGGACTGTAAAATAGAACAAGAAAGGTGTATATATATATATATATATATATATATATATATATATATATATATATATATATATATATGAGGCCAACTCATAGTTTAAGACACATAATATAAGTAGTATATTTATATCTCATTTAAATGTCACTTAGATTAAGAAGTGAATTGTTTCCATAGTTCTATCTTATATAAATTACTGAAGATGAGAAGGGGGGAAAAAGGAGAGAGATGGAGAATAAAATATATCGGGCATGAATAAATGCATTAAGCATCAAAAATAGTCAGTGTTTTAGCAGATTTTGACTAGATGAAAGCTACTTTTATCTTTCATTTGGATGAGAACTTTGAAAAGTAAAATAAAGTGGTAGAGAGCTATTTCCAGTGTACTTTTTAAGGACAATTCTGACTTAAAAATACTCTACTTATTCCCATAGCAAAGAATGAACCATGTTTGAAAACTGTTTAAAGCATATGACCTGATTCTGCAAACACTTATTCATATAAGTAACTTATTTGCATGAGTAATCCCTAGCTTTAAAAAAGTAATGGATTGCGTTACCCCTCAAATTATGATATTTAAACAACATTTCTGGGGTTTTTTTTGCATTTTGGTTTCTGATACTTTTGGGTATGCTCACATCATGTATGTGAGATTTTCACTGTAGCTATAATGGTTAGAATGGCCTATTTATAGAGCTGAGATTCTCATGTAATCACATGCTACCAGAAGGTATTGTGAGAATTGCTGTAATTTGACAGATGGCAACATTCCTTTGTTTCAGATGTGGTTTTGGCTGAGCTACCAAGGATTCATGCAAAAACATAACTGCCCCTTGTTATACAGAGACCATGCTTACATGTGCCTATTTCAGGCACATTAGCCATTTTTAAGGCACATTAAGGGCATCGGACTACACGTGTGCACCCTTAATATGCCTTAAAAATGGTGATTTTAGGCTATTCATGCCTAAATTTGATACCTGCAGGCTTTTGCAGGTATCAAATTTAGGCACGAATAGCTAAAGCACCTTAACACACATGTAGACGCACTAAGGCGCATTAAATCTGTGTATGTCAGTTGACTTGGGACTAACTTTACCCAAGCATTAATGTGCCTTAGTGTATACCAGCATAAATGTGTGCCTAAATTGCCTTAATGCGCATTAGGCAAATGCACATTAAGTTTAGGCATGCATAAAAGCATGTTTAGACATGCCCAGAGTGAATGACTTTCTAGACTCCATAGTGGCCTCCTTCTCCTTGAATCCCATACTGGGAGTCTTAAAGGATACAAGACAAGCCTGAGTCAGGAGTACTCAGGCAGAGGACATTCTTAATGCTTTAATGTGGATACTGTTTATTTGCAATGTACTTATAAACTTTCTGAAAAAAAAATATTGCTTGGACCAGGCTGCTTCACAGATCATGACAGTTTATACTTGCAAATAAAATTAAACTGTGCAGACCATCTGAGGTAGCCTATCCAAAAGGCAGCCTCTATAGATTGTATGGATTGGCCTCCATGGAATTTTGAATGTTCAAGGAGTAACTGTAAAGCAAAAATTAAAGACGGTCAGTTTTTTTCAGGAGTGCAAGGAAATGTCAATTGGCAAAATTTTCACACACAAAGGAATGTCTTGAAGGTACCAATGATAGTTATACTTGAGTGGAGGAGTCTGGATGGGGAATGAGTGGAGGAGTCTGGATGGGGAATATTGTCCAAATGGTAAATCTACGGGATTCTACCTGGGTAGATGTCAAGCCAACAAGATTTGGTTCCTAAAGTTTCAATTCTGAGGACTACCACAGGGTGCAAGGCACCCATTTGGTCTATAAATACGGCAGGACTGTGGTAATAGGTTCAGTTGTAACCAGCTGTTCCAGTCTAAAATGAGGTTAGCTGTTGGGAAATTTCACTCTTAACCTTCAACTGTGGTATGTCAACTCCAGTGTGCCAAGAAGGAACAACGCTAGTGTGCCAAAAAGGTTTCCCTTTGCTTCTGTTTATAAGGATTAAGATCAGGAAAATTCACCTGTTTCACAGTGTAGGCTAAGCTTTCCATAAACTACTGATGAAAATAAATGCATATGTATTCACATTTGCAGTATGAAGTCTCAGTCCAATACAAATGAAAACTGCTGAATTGTAACAGCCCAAAATAAGGCGTCTATATCCTGTTTTATTGTATTATACTCTGAAAAGGATGAGATTTTTTTTCTGCCAGTTGTCAACTACTGAGGATTATAGATTGGTGGGGGGGGACACAGAATGTACAGGAACTTTGTGCCTTGATGTTTCTATCCACAATATTAAATTATAATTGATTTCTGTGCCTTTCTTTTGACATTTATAATCATAATTGTGACTTTTAATGGCAGCAGAATGTCCAGCTGCACTAGGAAAGTAATAAAAAATCATTTATGAACAAAGGATGTAGAGCAACTGAAAAGAAATGAAAAGATATTTCCAGACAACTTAGACCTTTGGTTATTAATTACTACTTAGGGACATGAGGGAAAATATGAGGGCCAAATCTTCTCTCATTCAAATAAGATCAAATACGCAGGCTGTGTAGTAGGGAAGGTTTACAGAAGCCCGAGTAGGGAACCAAATCCTTTCCATCAGCCCAGAGAGTATCAACAGAACAGTTATATGGTTGTTAGTACACCTTAGATTAGTGATTCTTAACTTTTTTGTCCAGGGCCCATTTTGTAAACATCAATGACCAGTCCCAACCCAGAAGTCCCACTTCTGACCCACTGTCCCCCAGCCCACAGTGTGGGGGGTGGGGGTTTGTGGGGCATGGGGAACCCCAAGCAGGCCCTTGCAGGCTGGAACACTTCCAGCCTGCAAGGAAAAACCCATGGTTTCCCATGTTTTTCTCCTTTAAAGGAGAATCCATTTTTAAAGTTTGTTCATGTTCCTTTCATATATTCTTGTGACCCACAGGCTGAGAAACACTGCCTTAGTGGCTACGATAGCCTAAATCCATTAGATTCTGACCCTTTCTTTTGATCAGTCTCACTATATATACACTCTCTCAGATTAATATATTGGGAGCCTCTGCATGGGTGATCTCCAAAAAATACAAGGGCATTGTTGTACAGGCTTCCCTAATTCTCCTCTCATCCCCAAAACATGGCAAGCTGGTTCTGTGTGTGGTACCTACAGGCTTTCCCATTCATATAACTGGATGGAGGGGATGGGGGGTTATTCTGAGGGAGCAACCATTTGGAAATAAAAAGAGGAAATAAAAAAAAAAAAGAAGAAAACACCCAAATGATATCTGAAGCACTGAGCAAGAAGAAGATTAACACAGCAGCAACAGAAAATGAATTTAAGATGAAAGGAGCAATAACACAGTGGCTGCTCCAGAAAAAAAGAATTATCTAATGTAATAAACATCAGTGTAAGAGGGCAAGATGAAACTGCACAATTTCCTCACTCCAGCAAAGAATTTGAGCAAGAAAGTTGTTAATCACAACTGGACATCTTCCCTGCTGTTCTGGGGAATTGTTCTAAACACTTCTTGGGTGAAATGATGTTATATCTGGAGATTTATGTACTGTGCCAACCAGAGCTTGCAGTTTATATGTTCCTTTAAGAAACCCAGTTATACACTTCTTACTCAGGCCAAATTTCCAGTCTAGTCAGTAGGAGTAAAGACTGCAGTCCTGGCCAAGATTGTCCCAATTTATCCCTGGTGGTCTAATGATATGAGTAGAGTTACACCAGGGATAAACCTAGCCTAAGATGTTTAATAACAGGGCTTGAGAGAGAATATTATGTTAATTTGATGAGAGGATTTTTAGCTGTTTGTTGCTCAGCTAAATGTAGTAAATGGAAATGAGAAAGTAAGACTAGCTGTCTATTAAGCAAATCAGAAGCAAGCCTGAGAAGAGAAAGACTTAATAAACATAAGACTGGCTTCCACGTAGACCCGTTTTACTGGAGTCTTACTGTAAGTTGATTAGGCAAGTAGGGAGGTGCAAGGTAGCAATACTAAATTAAAGGGCTGTTTTGGAGAAGAAGGTAAATTACATACAAAATAAGTGTTTCAGAGTTAGAGATAAATATTGTTGTCATGAAGCCTCATGTGTCTTGATTCTGAAGCTTTAAATCCATGAGCTGTGCTGACTCCAGTTTAAGAGTAAACTGTCCCTGAAAGGCTATGGTATATTTGTTTTGCAACCAAAGATACTAGCTTATTATATTATATATGGATTTTTATAATATATTCCATTTCACAGTATTATAATCCCTTCACTTGCACCATAGAACTGAATTTCTCCTTTTCTTACATGGGTCCTTTAAATGTATTAAAGTTAGCAGTGATATTCAGAATTTAAAATTGCAAACCAACCTAATACACTTTCTTCCCTTCCCCCTGTCTTGTTGCTCTTTCAATATACAATCTACATACAAGCTACAATATACGTGTATATTTTATTTTCATATTTGATGGCTTTTTGGTACCATGTATTTATAGATATGCCTTGAATAAATGAATGTGAGATGTGCTCCTAACCTAAAAACACCTCCAAAATGACATCTATGGGTATGGGTGCCTCTAAATTTAACCCACTTTTATTATATGATTTTGGCCAAAATTTGCAATAATCCTTCAAAATAAAATGTTCTACTGTTGGGGTCACTTCTAATTTACTCAGAAGCAGTTATTTATACTGCAATAATGCTGACAGCTCCAGGTAGAATTAGTGCTCAAATATGGTTAACTTGTTTTCCTTTATTTTTTGAAGTCTCTCTCTATTTAATTCCCTATCTGTGACCAGACAGGAGGTAGCTCTGAAAAAGAGGCAGAATTCAGCTGAATCACTGACCATGCACCTTCATCAGCCTCAACTTTTTTCCTCTGAATGGGGTAAAAGGCCTCAGCTATTATTAAACATCAATAGCAAAGCAACTTCACATTCTGCCCGTGGGCAGTGAAAGATGAGTCTTTCCTGAAATCTTAGTGATTTCATTGTCCCCTGTGCCCTTCTCATCCCTTCCAAAGCTGGCTTAATTCAGCTTTGCAAGAGGAGACAAGAGGATGGCATTTGCCTTATGAATTAGGCAAAAAATCCATCGTAATGAGAGTGTTTTCCATGGATCAGTCCATGATGCATGGATTTAGTGGAAGTGCGTTTATTTACTGGCACTTGACACTAAAAGATTTCCATCATAGCATCAAAACTGAAATTTACTATCCTCCAGGTAGAACGCCAATGACATTGATGTATGATGAAAGTTGACTTTTAACCGTTTTTATACAAAATCTGATATTATACTTGAATAGATATTGATGGAATAAGTACATTAAAAAATGCCTCTGCAGTGACCTCATTTTTAGCTCAGGCTAGTCAGATTGCTTATTGGCAAATCTCACTTAATGGAAAAATGTCATGGTAAACTGATGTTGACAGTAAGTCGGCTTGACTGCAATCATCGGTAATAATATATAATAATCATTGTTCTAAGTGGACTTATCTAGAAATCACCAAGCAAGGCCTTCTATTTGCCATCACTACATAATTTAAATTGTTAGAGGTGTCATCCATCCCTTTCAATGAAGGAATCTTTTCCTGAAAAGTATCTTCTAGTGTTCCAGAGTATATTTGAGTGAATACATTTAAGCCAGCACATAAAAGAACACTGTTTTTCTATTTTTCTCTAGACCATTTTATTTTTCAGAATTTCGGCCCTTCTTTTTTATTTTTTTGTTTTCATTTTCTTCCCCCCCAATGATTAATTTACAGCATATACAGCATTTACTGCTGTGGGCTCCATTTAGCTAATCCACTGTATCCATAAGCTCGGACCAGCAGATGGGCAAAAAGCCACATTACTACTTGAACTCTGTGGGGAAAAGTCTGCGTTTGTTTCTACATTGTCTAGAATAGGAATCTGATTTCTGGGTGACCTCTTTAGTAATTACAACAATATAAGATTAGTCAAATGTAAACTTCTGTGTTTAGTAATAATAACAAAACTGCAACCAACAATAGCTAAATATTTTTTTTCTTATTTAAATGAAAATGCTTATCTCTGGTCCATGTTCTCCTTTACATGTCCTCTTGAAGTTTTCATATGTTTAACGAAGTCAAAGTGCTCATAAAAGTTGATGCTGTTATAAGCAGGAAAATAATGTCATGTCAGTTATTCAATTATTTAACTTAGCTTTCCAAATATATCTGATGCTTGAAATTTTATGTAAGGATTAATATATATATATTTTTTTTTAATCTAACACCCCTCCCCCCCCACTTTTAACATTTACTTTCTGTGGTAAGATTTTTATAAGCAGATATTCATAAGATAAGGTAAGATATTTTACAAGTAGAACTGTAATGGCTGATCTGACTGTTTGACATACTACTTAGAATGTTATACTCTGATGGAAACAGTAACATTGGTAATGGAAGGTGACAGGACATGTATTCAGGTGTTTGAGGATTCGGGATGCTAAAGCAAGCTAGTTCAGCCAGTTGATTCTGAGGCCTTCTCTACATATTACAGTTATTGTGCAATTAACTGGTTAATTGCACAATTAACTGAGACCAGCTACACATGTAAAGTAGTTATCACACAATAAAAAGCTCCAACTAGCTATAAACTTAGACCTCAAAAATGTGTACTAAATGTATAGCTAGTTGCCAACCAGCTTTAATTAGCACATGTAGCAAGGAATATGCTATGTGATAATCTGTAAGTCCTCTGGCATCCCAGGGTGCATTGCTCCATTTCCAGTGTAAACTGAAAAAGAATAAGGAGGAAACCACTATTTCAGCATAGATCTGAGCTGTAGGTTCATTCCCCTTATTCAGCAGGAGAAATAACATCCCCCACCCCAAATCCCCCTTGCTTGCTGCTGCCCAGGAGACCCTGGGCTGCATTAAGGCCAAGGAGTCTCTGGCTCCCTGTGCAAGTGAAGGAGAGTATGGGGTGCTCTTCACCCTGTGCTTGCTGGTGCCTGGGACACGAGGCTGCACTGTGACTGTGCAAGGTGTCCCTAGGTCCCTGTACGCATGGGAAGAAGTGAGGGAGATTCCCTCCCCCCTCAGCTTGCTGCTGTCCAGGAAATCCAAGCTTTGCTCCAGCTAGACAGGGTGTCCCTAGCTTACTGGTTACGTGGCGGGAGGATTTACTCTCCCTTCCAACTTACTTCCCATAGAGACCCCCAGGGGTCCTGGAGGATGACTTCTTAGTAGAATCATCTCATTCTTTCAGTGGTGTTGCTGACCAGTGAGAACTCCCCCAACTGGTCAGCAGCAGCAGTGCAAGTTGTTATTCCTTTTCTCCTCTGCCTGACAGCCTACCCTAAGCATGTGTAGCTATGCACTTGGAGTGATGTCTTTCATCGTGCAAGAAAAACTGCTGTGACTGGAATAATATCTAGAGCTGTCCCAAGTCGGATCCTATGTAAGTCACATCAATTTGTATTTTCATCAGAGCAAGTCATAACCACTAGCCCGTGGCCTTTGGAATACCCCCCTCCCAAAAGACCCATTACACCCAAGTAGACCCTGCTGACAATATAATCTGGTGCTTGAAAATAGGATCTTGAACTAGCAGGGCCTTTGCAGCAGGAGGCCTGGAAGCCTTGCCTTGTTGGACTGCCAGCTTGGTGGGGAAAATTGGCTGGCAAGAGAGCTGAAGAGCAGGATGGGAGCAGCCTTTCTTCACTTTTATACTTCCCTTCCCCACCCCACCCTTTGGGCTTCCAGTCATAAACACCAGGCCCTGTTTTACAAAGTTGCAAAACTCAAGGGCTTTGTCTCATACTCCTTATGTGGCCCATGGCCCATTGGTATCAGCCAAAAAAAGAAGCAAAAAGAAGCTCATTGCAGCCAAGAGGACCCACAAACATGACAGTTTGATACCTTGAATCCATGACCTTGCACTAACAGGGCCAGAAAACTAAGCACTCAACTACCTTAGTAGGCCTAGAATCTTAGCAAGTGGTCCTCCTGCTGAAGCCCATAAGCCCCAACACTCAGCTGGTTTCTGTCTCAGATTCCTTATGTGGCCCCAGACCTAGGGCACCAGGAAAAAAAAGGCTTGTCATATCACTTTATATTTTTTATCAGTGCAAAGTATATCACTTGGCATTTTGAGAGAGGTAGTTAGCCGTGTTAGCCTGAGGTTATGCAGTGGCAAGGCAGGGTGGCATCCCTGCCTTGCCTGTATTTCCACATTTATTTTCTATTCATTCATCAGGACATGCAGGTTGATGACAGGCCAAACACAAACATACACAAGGAGCAAGATCCCACTTTTTCTCACAGGTGATGTCGCTTGCAAGTAAGGCATTTAATTGGGTCAACCGTGGGAGTACAAGGCTTCTACCATACAACTGAATAATTCTGGATTAATGAGAGACAGCAGCCCTCCAGATCCACCTTTGGAGACATAGGATATCTGTAAAAACCTTCAGCTTGTGAAGATGTTAAGTTTCCCTCCTTTTTACAGGCATATTGACCATATTGCTGTATCTGTAAGCTGGTCTTTTTTGAATGTATTGACTATCAGTAAAAATGGAGTAATATTTCTTCTAGCTTTGAAATTCCTCTTACTTATTTTGAATTAACTTCACTTTCTCAGTGTTGTTAAGAATGTCATTAATTTTCCAGACATCTGCCAATTTCACCCAACAAAGGGAAAAAAGTACCTTCTTGATCCACAAACAAACAACAACAAAAAATGATTTGGTTAGAACTACAACATCCTAGGAAGACAGGCAAGGGTCTTTTTAGGATATCTTTTATTGAACCAATAAGCTTTCTTTGTTCCCAAAAACTAGTGATTTTAGGATCGTGGGTACAATTGTATTTCTTGTGTCGTACTGTGGTTGCGTTCAGACATTTGAGGAGGTTACAGGGAGGTTAGTTTATGTTAAAAGTGGCCACCTGATCTAATTTAGTTTACCCAAGTGCAGATCATACACTAGTTTGGTGGATCTATGTGTGAACTGTACAGAAGTATAGGACAGTTGGATCAGTTTAAAAATGGTCAACCCAATCTAAGTTAAGTGTACCTCTGATGTAGTCTAACTTAGCTTGGGTTCAGTGAAAACAATCTAACTGAATTTCTGTACAGTTTCCAGTACATCCCCAGCCCCAGGCCCAGGGCTGCACTTTCCCTACTCCCTCACTAGCACCAGCTTATTTTTTGCTACCCAGTACCTACCTCCCCACCCCCAGATGGACAATTCCCTTCCCACAGACAAGCCAAAGCCCCCATCCAGCAAGCCATTGCTGGGGCCAGTTTTATCAGTGTTTGCTGATGCTGGGAGCTGAGGAAGTAAGTTGGGATGGGGGAGGGGTGGAAAAGATAAGGGGGTGTAAGTTTGCTGGGGGGGTTGTTTGTCTGGGGTTAGCAGGGATTGGGGAGCTAAAAATAGCCCTGGTCCCAGGGGGGAGGAGGGACAGCACCCCAAGCCACCCCCCCCATGGACCCTGTGAGCTCCCCTGATCCCACCAAACCTTCCTGGATCCCAGCAACCTTCCTGTGGACCCCACCTGCCCTCTGTTCTCCCTGGAACCTGCTTACACCCCAATCCCTCCCAGCCCCCTTCTAACCTCAGTAGCCCCCCTCATCCTGACTTATCTTAGATTGAGTGGTTATTTTTAACATGATATAACCTCCCCCTAACTTGTTAAATGGAAGCTTTGCCTCTAAATGATTTAGTTACAAATTGAAGTGGGAAGCAACTTTGCTGGTAATTATGTAGCACCTTCTAAAAATGAACTGCACTACGACTAGTAAAAAGCAGTCTAATCAAGGTTTAACTATAGGAACAGTAAGAAAGACTTTGCAAGGAAAGCTGTATCAGTTTTTCCAGCTACATAGCATCCAAATTCTCAGGAGATGTGCAAATTTAACAAATTAACTGTTCACCATAGATTTGAAATTTGTTCTAGTTGAACTTGGTCCAGCATTAGACAAATATGGGTGCATCTACATGAGATTCTTTACTGGGCAGTAGATTAATTTACTGTGCAGTAAAGCACCACCATCTACATGTGCTGGTGCTTTCTGCACAGTCAATTAGTCTACTGCATGGTCAGTTTACTACCTGCAAACGCAGGTAGTAAATTAACTATAAAGTAGTTACTGCACAGTAGCACATGTGTATACATTAACTGAGAGCAAATGCTCCTGGTCAGCCCCACCACCAGGTGGCCACCTTTAGGCTTGCCCCAGGGGCAAGGGCTTGGAGCTTTTCTAGCCCCAGAGCTGAGGCAGGTCTCTGCCTGTCCCAGCCTGGCCTTTAAAACTCTGCTGTGACCTCAGGGCCTGTGACACTTGCTGCCTGCCTCTAACCATCCAGTCCCACAGCAGTGGCCCTATGCTGCAGCAGGTGCACAGACTCTGGTAGTGACCCTTGGCCCAGCCCCATCATCTGCCTGCTTCCCAAGGGCCATGCCCCTGGGCTGCAGGCATATGCTTAGGCCTGGCAGCACCTGACCTCACAATCAGAGCCCCTCAGAGCCATTGAGGGAGCCACGTTGACATGCTCCCTGACACCACACACCATGTCCTGGGTTCCCAACTGGTTGCAGGATGAGACTGCAGACCTCATGCCACTGTAGGGTGGCACTGAGGGCCAGAGCCAGTTTGCCTGGGGTGGGTGCTCCAGTGCCCACATCTGTAAGGCTCTGGCAGGCTGTATGCAGAAGCATGGGCACGACTGGTCAGCAAGGCAGTGCTGCATAAAGGTCAAGTGCCTGTGGGTGCAGTGGGTCCACATTACCAACTATAACTGCTGGTTAGGGGCTGCCCACAAAACCATGTCTTTTATGAGGCAGCTCAACCACATACTCACACCCTGGGTCCCTCGATAGAGCCTTACCGTGTTCTTCAGTACAGGTGGCCTGCCAGAGTCTCCACAGGAGCCTGGCATCAGTGATAAATCTTCAGCAAGGAAGGGCCCTTTGGGGCACCAGGAGCAAGTCCTGGCATGCTCCCTACCCCTGGCCTTATCCAGCAGCTGCAGGAGCCTGGGCCAGCAGCTGCCACACCGGCACAGCCCCACTCAGGAGGCCAGCCCAGGGATGGTGCAACCTGACCTGATGAACTCCAGCTCCTCCCCAGAAGGGGCCACTGCATGCCCACCTGACACTGTGCCCCTGCACCCCAGGATGCCAGTGGGAACCACAAGTTGTGGCCACCAGGGGGACAAACCCAGGTTTCCAGGGATGCTTGCCATGCCAGCTGTAAGCCCTGCACTGGGAGAAGGACTGCCTCTGCCTTGCCCAGCTTCACTGAGCTCCTCCTGGCCCCCAGAGTTCCTCCCCACAGCATGCAGGGAGGTGGGAGGCAATGAAAAACTTTATTGAGTAGCCAGTGCCCCCTAGGCATCCATGGGCCTCATACGTAGAGAAATGTTGATCCCTGCAGCAACGTCTTCAGTCACAGGGGTGAGGGGGAGAGGCATGGTGTACCCCAGCATGTCCTGGAGGGTTCCATGGACCTCCAGGATGGTCTTCCCAGCAGTCACCTTCCCAATGCTGAAGAGGTGGCCAACATAGTGCAGGCTGGTGGGCATTGGCAGCTTGAGCAGGGTAATGGACAACCAGGTCTCCACAGGGAGGAATGGCCACATGTTGTTGGGCTGCCACTCCAGATGCAGGCAGAGCTGGTTGAGGAGCTCCCAGAACGTGGACTGGGTCATCTGGAATAAGTCTAGGCATTGCTGTTTGTCCTAGGCATGCTGGATGATGTGGACCCACCAGTCCTGGCTGGCAGGATGGACCCACAGATGGCAGGGCTGAAGCCCCAGGAGCTTGTGGACAGCACCCATGGTGGCATCCATGTGCACATCATTGGTTTCCATGCTGGGGTCCAGGCAGTTGCCCAGGGGCTGGTCGGCATCAGCACAAGGGCAAGGGGGTCTCAGACAGAATGGCGAGCCAGGCTACACAGCTGCATGGCACAGCAGGGCAGACAGGGCCAGGGCTGACCGGAGCCAGGTGTTGGTCTCTGCAGTGAAGTGCAGTGAGCAGGGAAGCAAACAGAAGCCAGGGATGTAGGTTGTCACTGCCAGGGCCTGGGGGGTGGAGCAACCATTGCACAGTGGGCACAGGCTCTGCAGACAGTTGTAGAGTGTTGTGCCAGCATGCTGCAGACTGGTCCAGGCCAGAAAAGCGGATGGCCAGAGAGCACCATGTGGGGCTGCTTTTTAAAGAATGTCCCTGGCACCTGGGCAGCTGTGGCCAGAGCTTTCATCTCCCCCTAGCTGCTACAGTGGGTCAGAGCAGGGCTGGAGGAGGCCTGGAGCAGGCTACTCCCATAAGGAGCAAATCTGCTTCCAAATGGCTGCACTTGCAGACACCTGTCCAGGGCTGGTTTACTGGGCAGTAATCCCAACTATCATCAATTACACGTGTAGATGTGCCCTATGAAACCATGACATAGGAATATGGAGCTTATAAAATAAATCTTTCAGGCAGTTTTAAAACAAAGCCAGCACTGAAAAAATAAAAAACTACGCATGTGTTTTGTTTTGTTTTTTCTATGAATTCTAGCTCCAAACTTTGATTTGGTTAAAGGTATTAATCAAAGATTTTTTGTTTCTCATGTTATCTTGAAAAAATGTTGGGAAGAATGACAGTTGCTTGTTCCCCTCAAAGTCTTCCTTCCAGCCTCTGTTTTGACCAGTAAACACTGGCCATGGATAGGAGTACACATACTTGAAAGATGTCCCACCAACCATATTCCTTAACCTAATTCTCATGAGAATTGAATTGAAGGCTTCAGATGAGGATGAAGTTAGGATAGGACTGTGAACTATGTTGAACTTACCTAGATCAAAATCTCTCAGTCTTCTGAGGTTTGCCCATCAAAGCATAAGATAGTAGATCATGTTTTATTTTCTTGAAGTTCAGAATAAAAGATGATTCTTCTGTTTGAAATGAAGTTTCACTCTGCCTTGAATAAGGATACAGCTCCTGTTTTGAAATGGCATTAATGGGAATTGCTATCTCTGGTGCTTTATTCTGGTCACATTTTGGGGTCTTCAAACTTCTGCTGTGCACCTTTAGTGACTGCTGTCAGCCTTTGGATTAACATTCTTTTGACTGAATGCTGTAGGTCAAGTAGCTTTGTTTTCACACTGAAGATAGTTTTCCTTGTGTCAAGCAATTGGCTGGAAATTTTAAGACTTCTTTGAAGTAGGTAGGTATGAGTTTGCATTCACTATACAGCTATGAAATCTTTGTGCATAAACACACTAATAGACAGGTGTAATATCTCAGCACAACTTTTATTTCTTTCAGTCTTATTCAATATTCTGCACATCTCTGCTTCCCTACATAAACAGGTGGCAGTCTGGCAGTCCCTTCATTTCAAAAGCCCCTTTGAACTTGCATGTACTGCTGCATGCACAAAGTATTTTTTCATAATGAGCTGGCTTCACTTCTGTGTCCCCAATATATGCAAATATTTCAAACTATGTTAACATTCTCCCATTTACTCTCAACTTTAGCATATCTGTTCATCTCTATTTCAATTATTAGACAATAGTTTCTCTCATCCATGATCTAAAAATGCTTCTACAAAGGGTTGTGATGAAATGTGTTCATTAATTTTCAATAATGCTAATTTATAATAAATATGATTTTTCAATATTGGGTGTACCATCTGTCACAGGCATCTGTGCTTTGTACTCATTTTATTTATTGGTTAAGGGTACAAGTCAAAGGAAGCAGGAGCTGCTCTCTCTGGAAGAAAACAAAGGAGGCTGGCAGAAAATGGGGAGTATGGGCTGTAGGGTGTAGGAAAAACCCAGTGCTGCCTTTGAGTGACTAGAAAGACTGATTAGGTGCTGGACTTTCCTTTCCTTAACCTCTTGATTGCCTGAGCAGACTATTTGTGTTAAAGGAGATATAATTTAGGCTAAATTTCAGAAGGCCTTTCAAATTTTTTCTCATGGGAATTGGGAAACTGCAAAACAGAAGTGAGTACTTAAATGGGTAATAACCTGGTTTTTGTATATTTCAGTGTAATTGAAGCCCACTGAAATTTGACTATTGATGTAGCAGAATAAACAGCTGAATGTCTCATAAATATTCCCTTCAAAAGATGTATACAACTAAAACTGCTTTAATACAGACTTTTTAAAATTGATAGTTTTTTTTCTATTATATTGTTTCAAGCCCTTAAGAATATTACAAAAGGTAATGGCTTTTCTGCTCCACTGAACTGCATGCCCAGCTGTGTGCTAGAATCATTGGCGACATGTAGGTGGTGTACTCCTTGACATCAGTACCCCCTGAGAAGCCCACGTGCACCCCCTGAGATTAGCCATGCACCCCCTGGAAGCACCAGCCACAAAACCCGAAGTGCCAGCAGAAGTTCACTTACAGTTTCACTGCTCACTCTGTGATTGGCCGCTGAGGGACCCCTCCCCCCCCGGTTGGCGATTGGCCACTGGGGGACCCCTCTGTCAGTGATCTGGTGCCCCCGCCCCAGACTTGGGAGGTACCAGTTGTCCATGGCTAGATTTTGTACAAGAAGAGACAGAAAATAATTATTAATTGATATGTATTTTCCAGCTGCTTTTTCTAATACTATTTTTATGTGAGGCAAATAGTGCTGTGTGCTTTGTTACTAATTGACAATATTATATAATAACATTTTTATTTTTCTTACATGTAAAGTTACTAACCTAAAATTATTTAGGTTCTTGGCTGTTCTTCTGTCATTACTCAAGATGGTGCACAATTCTTTACTGTGCTGGGGAGGGGATTATGCACTTATAAAATTGCAAGAAACATAATAGAATGTTTTTTTTCTGCTCATCCACTTCTTTGAGGGTGTTGGGATTATTTTGTTGCATTAGTTTCCTAGCCAGTCTGCTCCTTTTGCCTGTGTTTTCACATATGGGACTCTTAGAAAGGTTCAGATACCTACTCGAGGTATTAAAGTGATGAAATTAAATAAAGAAAAATTCCCAGTTTTATAGTATGTCCCCAAACTACAAATCAGGTATAGAAAGTAGATGATCACTGTATACTGCAAAGGCAATTTATGGAGAAACAGCCTTAGTAATAAAAACAAATCACTCTATACTTTGTGAGCAGTAGCTCTACCTAATTAGCTGCAAGTATTATACCTTTTCACCCTTAAAAAAAAATCTCTTTAAAAAAGCTGGATCAGGAAATTATGTTATCTGTAATATCTCCACTGACTCGATGGTAACAAAAAACTTGTTAAATCTGGCAGAAATGTGCCATTATCATGCGCCTCTAATTTCTGGAATGATTCTGCTAACTTTACTTTTTTTTTTTTTACATACCAGGGAGGCAGTTGCCTTTATCCATTTTAGGAGGTCTCTGAATAACAAGTGCTACAAATATGATTAATATTTTTGATGTACTCTATTAGCCTTTTTATTCATCTTCCATTCCATTCCGCAGCATTATTTGCAAAATCTCTTCATTTTAAAAACACATTAACAACAAACTATACTTTGATTTACCTTATGTTCCCACTGCTTTAGCTTTCTTTGTACCAACTTATTTCTTTACCCATAGGTTCAACTTTCCATTATTTAAATTTCTCTCAAATTCAAGCCCCCCGCCCCCCCTTCTACATCTGTGGTGGTGATGTGATTTCTATACTCCCATCCCAGTCCCTTGCAAAATGGTCTTCCTTAACTGCCTTTAATGCTGTATCAGGACAGTATGATAGGATGATAGGGATAGTTCAGGAATAGCATTTATTGGATCAACCCTATGATTTGATGACTTTTTTCTCTGTTAAGTTGAATTTGGTACTCATTAATTTTTCAAGACTACCTGGAAAAGCTATCACTTAATAGCAAGTGATGGTGGGGGGTCACCTGTCTACTGGGAAATGGACTGAATTCAATAAGCTAATTATGTTATACTTCATGTAATTGTGTTTAGATAGTAAACATTTTTAGTTGTTAAGTGGTGTAATTCCTAGGCTAGAAGTCTGACAAGGATGAAGTCTTCTGACCACTTTCAGGGAGGAGAGCAAAATCAATCCGTGTCCAGCTTCATTTGCAAGAATTATGTAGTTGTTTTCCTAAGATTGTACTGCCAAAGTTTTAGTGCTTTGATTGTGAATTTAATCTGATATGTAAACATATTGTCAAATTATTGTTATTACACTTATGAAATGTGGGGATTTATTTGGAATATGACCTGACTTTATGAGAAATAGACTTTTCATTGGGCAACAAACTGTTTGGGCTCCCGAAGCACCATAATGGGAGACCAATTTTCCAGACTGAGTCTCACTCTTATTGCTGCTATTGATATTTTGATCTAATCTGGATTTGAAATGGAACTCTCAAGGCGAAAAGCTGCATATTGTGTTCCAAGCTATTTCTGATCCGCACTGCAACTTTTTAAAACCATTTATAAATTTCTGTTTTTGTTATAAAGACAGAAGAATTACAGATTCACAATCTGGTCTAACATCAGAAAATTCTGACTAATTTTAGTATTCTAGAAGCAAGCAACAGGTCAGAGCTAATGAACAACATTCTGATGATTGCTGTTTACCATGCTTACTTGCCGCTCAAAGACAGACTGGCAATACAGACTGACCTGGACAGGCTTGTGAAGTGGGCGGTCCATAACCTGATGTTGTTTAATACTGAGAAATATAAAGTGCTCCAGTTGGGACTATATAATCCACAACACACTTACAGGGTTGGAAGTGCTATGCTTGCCAGCACCACAACTGAATGAGACCTGGATGTCATGATTGACAACAAAATGAACATGAGCCACCAATGTGATGCCATAGTTGGCAGAGCTAATCAAACACTGGCAAGCATCCACTGAGGCATCTTGAGCAAGGCAAAGGATGTCATCCTCCCACTTTACCAGGCCTTGTGAGACCACAACTGAAGTACTGCATCCAGTTCTGGGTGCCACACTTCAAGAAGGATGTGGAGAAGCTCGAGAGAGTCCAAAGGAGGGCCACATGGATGATTAGAGGCCTGGAGACCAAGACATATTGGAATTGTTCAGCCTGGAGAAGAGAAGACTCAGGGGACTTGGTGGCAGCCTATAAGTATATCAGGGATGTACATCAGGGCTTGGGGGAGCATCTATTCACCAAGGCTCCCTAGGGGAGGACAAGAAATAATGGACACAAACTGCTTGAAGATCATTTCAGGCTAGACATAAGGAAAAACTTCTTTACGAGTTGAGTGCCGAGGGTTTGGAACATACCCTCCGCCCCTCCCCCAAGGTGATATAGTCATCCACCCTGGCAATTTTCAAAAAACATCTTGATGCTCATCTTGCTGGGGTCATCTGATCCCAGCGGTCTTTCCTGCCCAAGTGCAGGGGGCTGGACTCAGTGATCTGTAAGGTCCCTTCTAGCCCCTAACAACTATGAAACTTAGAAAGAAACATCCTGCCTTGTATTTGGTGCAAATATGACCAGGGACTATAGAATTTTAGTTATTGAATTACCTCAAGATTATTGGTCACAATTGGTTTTCTGTCCACATGTTTGCATATCTTTTGCTGTTCATTTCTACCTCACTCTGCTGTATTCCAGAGTGGTATTGCAAGTATCATAATATTGGCAAAACAAAACCATGTTTTTCATAATGTACTTGTGCAGCTACCCTGATAAAAAGATTGGCTAAATAAACTAGATTTGTTAGGTTATATAACGTTTACTAAATTTTCAGACTTGAATGGGATTTCAGTTATTCAGAAAGCTAAAATAAGAGAGATTGTGTTCAGAATTCTATTGTACTATTCTAATTGTAGTTGAAGATGATAAAGTAAATATGATTTAGTTACTCATGTTTACTACTCTTAAAAAGAAATAGAAACGTTCTATTTCAGAGCAATGCTTTGATTTAGTCACTAGCTTTTCACTTTAGGCATGATTTTAATTGGCTGTATAGTAGTAGACAGGCATGCATGCTAAAACTATTGATAGATTTGTGGCTTCAGCTCTCAGTGAAGCTGAAGGGTGATGTTCCACTGAGTTAGCTGGGAATTGGATTCAGGCCCTTATGGCATGTGGTATTGAAAGCTAGTGATGCAGTAGGTGGCATGGGTAATGGTGCCTATAGATCAGATAGTCTAACACATTTCAGTATAAGATGTCATATTTAGTTGCTTGTGTAATGTTGCTAAGTTAAGCAGTTCAGGCTGGCAGGGGTATAATGAAGAAGCGATAACTTGTAAAATCCATTTTTATTAATGTTTCCCGATTCTAGTCTTAGCTTTTGTGCTCTTCCTTTAGCTAGTGTTTTCCTTTGGTCCTTAAAAGTTATGAATTATGTTATGGAAATAAATGGCCCAGGTAATTAAGCCCTTAAAGAAATGCCTTAGGCCAAGAGCAGCCAACCTGTAGAACACACACCATTAGTGGAATGGGCAGCCTTGTGTGGCATATAGCAGATCGGGGGGGGGGAGCAAGGAACACAGCAAGATAGGGCAGGGAGCAGAAATTAGAGCAATAGATCAGGTATGGGAAGGGGATCAAAATGGCACTCAAAAGCTGCATCTGGAAAAGCATGGATGCTTGGTTCCCCTGGGACAACTAGCAGTAGTGTACCTTGCTCCACTGCTACTTATCCTCAGGAATGCCTGTGCCATGCGTGCTTTGGTGTATGGCAAGTTACCCTGGGGGCGGTAGAGGAAGCTGGAGCCAGCACCGGGCTGGTCCCAGCAACCTTACCTGGGGTCCTGGGGGCCTCCTCAGGCTGCAGCAGTGGTGATTCTACTATGTGAAGCCTGGCTGACAGCTGCAGCACAGCTCTGGGAGGTTCAGCTCCACTTTTGAGCAGCATGCGCAGCGTGAGCATGCGCTCCTCTGTTTTGTTTTGTTTTTGCGGGTTTTTTTGATCTTTGAACTGAGCTAGATGGATGTTCCCTCAATTTCCTATCACCAATTTAAGAAATAAAGGAATTCTGACCATCTTAGTAATTCTAAGGGGCTACTAGAGGAGGTAGAATGTGTAGATACCAAATCCAACAGTTTCGTTTTGATTCTTTGAAGAATCTTTTAAACTCATACTGACTTCCTTTTACTATAATTATATTGAGTAGTACCTCCACAGGATAAATCAGTGTAAGTAAGGGTAGAAGACCTGCATCCTAAATTACTTTCATTTAGGCAGTGACATGTTGAAAATCTATATAGTACACCATTTCCCCCAAATGCTTCAGGCCCAGAGCATTTACTGTGGTTTGTATGATTTACAGACTCACTTGGAGACCCTTAATCATGGTGTTGCTAATAAGGATAATAATTTGAGTTTTAGGGTTGTATATGCCAAATAGTTACATAAGAATAGATAGATTACTGAGACATTTATTGGTTGGTGGTTGCTCTGAGTTACATAATTTCAGGTGCTTTGAAAGCAGTGAAATCTGTTGTTGCATTAGAGAGAAGAAGTCAGCTTTATTATATATTGACCTGGAGGGATGTGGGCAGTGGGGTTTCCCAGGTCTTGGTCCTCGGGCCCGCACTGTTCAACATCTTCATCAGCGACTTGGACAAGGGGATGAAAAGCACCTTGTTCAAATTCGCGGTTGACACTAAGATGTGGGGAGAAGTGGGCACGCTAGAAGAAAGGGAAAGGCTACAACTAGATCTGGACAGGTTACAGGGGTGGGCGGATAAGAATAGGATGGGTTTCAATATGGACAAGTGCCAGGTACTGCACCTGGGGAGGAAGAACCAGCAGCATACCTACAGGCTGGGGAACTCCCTTCTTGTCAGTGCAGAGGCAGAAAAGGATCTTGGAGTCACTACAGATTCCAAAATGAACATGGGCTGACAGTGTGGAGACACAGTCAGAAAGGCTAACCGCACCTCATCATACATCCACAGATGCATCACAAGCAGGTCCAAGGAGGTGATCCTCCCCCTCTATGCGGCACTGGTCAGGCCGCAGTTGGAGTACTGTGTCCGGTTCTGGGTGCCGCACTTCAGGAGGGATGTGGCCAGCATCAAGAGGGTCCAGAGGAGGGCCACTCACATGATCGGGGGCAGGAGGGCAGGCCCTATGAGGAGAGGCTTCGGGACCTGAACCTGTTCAGCCTCCACAAGAGAAGGCTGAGAGGGGATCTGGTGGTCATCTATAAACTGGTCAAGGGGGACCAGCAGGCAATGGGAGAGTCCCTGTTCCCCCGAGCACTACTGGGAGTAACAAGGAATAATGGCCATAAATTGACTGAGAGTAGATTCAGGCTAGACATCGGGAGGCACTACTTCACAGTCAGGGTGGCTAGGATCTGGAACCAACTTCCAAGGGAAGTGGTGCTCGCTCCTACCCTGGGGGTCTTCAAAAGGAGACTGGATAATCACCTATTCAGGGCCGTTTGACCCCACCACTCTTTCCTGCTCATGACAGGGGGTCGGACTTGATGATCTGCTCAGGTCTGTTCTGACCCTACCAGTTATGAAACTATGAAACTATATAGGTAGGCTGGGGAAATTCTGCATTCCTTGTTTGCTGAAGATGCATGCAAGCTGAATGCATTGTGTTATATTATGGTGGTTCTACCACACTAATTACGGGGGCGCATTTCCCATGAAGAAACTAAGCAATGAGGTAGATCGTGCGCAAAAAGATCAGGATGAGAAAAAACAAGGGTGTCATTATATATTATGATTGTATATACTTGCTCTGAAGATCAGGAGGAAGTAAGCAGCATACCTTTTGAAAGTTTCTGAATGAGGATAAAAAGGGGTGAGGGGAGGGACCACAGGCATATTGCTTTCTTATTATCAACCTCCAATACTGGGGCACAAGGTAGACACAACATTTTTTTTTTTTACGAGATGCATACAAAAGAGAGAAAGGGTTGAGGCTTCTAAATCTCCCCTAAAAAGTAATGCAATAAAGGGAAGAGGGGAAGTTCCTGCAGAACACGGAGTAGCTACATAAAGTGCCCTACACATTTAAAATCTGCCCTGGACAGATCACTCCAGCTTCACTTTATCTTTCAAGCAAGAATTATGTTCAGTGAGCTGATGTCTCACTTGCCACAATTCTGTTGGCTCATGAGACAGACAGATGCCTACTACTACAAAAGACAGGATTTACTGGTAATGGGGAATGCAGTCTAGAACAGAGAAATGTTAGGTTAAAGAATATGTATGTATGTAAGTTAGATATATTCAAGTTGACAGGGCCTCATGAATTTTATCCTTCTTAAGAAACTAGCTGAAACAGTCTCTGAACCATTAGTTATTATCTTTCAGAACACCTTGGGTGACATGTGAAATCCCAGAGGACTTTAGAAAGGCAAACCTAGTACCTTGCTTAAACTTCCTATTTATCCATTTTAAATGCAACTACAGACCAGTCAGCCTTAGACCTCTGAAAAAGTTCTGGAACAAAATTATTAAATAATTCACAAGCATAAAAAGGACTGATAAAACCCATGCTCATTATGTCTTAAGAGCAATGTATATAAAAATAAAAAAATCTAATGACGTACTGGATAAAGGGGAAGTAGCAGATGTGATATATCTTGACTTAAGAGGGCAGTGTCATAGCTTTACTAAACTCAAGAACTATGTGTAAACTAAAGAAATATGTGTTAGATTCAATTGGTTGAAAAACTGTGTTCAGAATTGTCATTGGGTTATTGTCAAATTGGAAGGACTAACTAAGTGGTGTCCTGTAGGTGTAATGAGACTAGATCAGAAGCCTGGACCCAGCTGGTTCTAGTCAGAAGATCAGGGCACCTCATGTCCTGAACAAGTGTCACCTACAGCAAGTCCAGAGCAATGCCTTGGTCCCAGCTGGGCTAAGTGAGGCAACCAGGGCAGCCAGTCTTCTGAAGCCAAGGCAACAGTCCCCACCCGCTCCAGCCCTTAAAAGCCAGACCCAGCATGTAGTATCCTTCTCTGGGCAAAGATTGAGATACTTGCTGCTGATCTCTGTGTGTTCCTGGCCTTCTCTTAATGGATCCCTGGCTTTGGCTCCTGATTTCACTCCTGACTCCTGGTGTATCCTGACTCTGGCTTTGATTCCTGATTCTGGTTTGATTCCTGGCTTATCCTAACTAGTCTGGTTCCCACTTCTGGCTTTGGTTCCTAATTCTGATTCTGATTTTGGCTTCTGGTCCTGGCTTGATTCCTGACATATCTTGACTCTGGATAACGCTCCTGACTCCTGTTTGACCTCTGACCCCTCTGGATCATCCTGCTCCTTAGGAACTTGGCCTGGACGTTACCTGTGCTTCATGTGACTAGCTAGTAGACTAGACTGCCTATCTCTTGATCTTTAACAATAGGTGTCTGTCTTGTGCTATTTACTGGACTCATTAACAGCTTGGAGGATGGAATATGTTGAATACACTGCAAAACGGATGCTCTTTGCAGATGCTGCCAAGGTAAGGAGGGGTTGCAGGTACTTAGAAGAAAAGGATTAGTATTTTAAAAGATCCTGACAAAATGCAGAAATGTTCTGAAATCAATAACACACAGTTCAATAAAGACAAGTGCAGACTTCTGCACTCCAAAAAGAAATATTTTACACAATTACAAAATGGCTGGGCATCTGTCTGGGCTTCAGTACAACAGAAAAGGATCTGAGGGTTATAGTGGATCAAATTTAATGAGTCTTCAGTGTAGCCATATAATAGGGTGCTCTGGTCCCTTAAATGGGACTAGAAAACCTGTAGCACAGACCCAGCTGTGGGTTGTTAACTACTTGTATCCGGATAAAAACCCTGCGGGGGGGAGGGGGGGGGAGGAGGGGAGAGGGGAGGTGGGGGCAGGCAAGCAGTTAAGGGCAAGAAGTAGTCAACATGTAGGAGATGGCCTGAAACCTAGAGAAGCTTGCCACCAAGAAGGCCAGAGTGAAAGGGCCTCTCCTGAGGCCTAGAGGAGGTCTACAATGGCTGTGGTTATGTTCTAGGGACTGGCTGAAGAGCCCCTTTGGGGCAAAGCCAGCTTGTGAGGCAGCAGGCTCACTGGCTCATTCAAAGACTGAGTTTACATTTATGGGACCAGCCAATGACCACATTCATGACCGGCATTATAGAACAGGACATAGCATTTATTAGTTCCTTGGATATGAGGGATTTATTTCATTAAGATTTAAATAGAATCATCTGCAGAGTTTCTGACTTCTGAGAATGTTGCCTCTGTTATGTGATTATTGTGTTTTGACTTGTAATAGCACTCTATCTTGAATTCTAATTTATCTATGATTCCCATTACCATATCATCTGAGCATTTAACAGTCTGTAATGCATTTATCCTGCCAGCACTTCCTGCATTGGGGTAAAATTCCATTATCTGCATTTTATATCTAGAGAATTTGAAGCTAAACTCTATGATTTGCCCAAAGTTAAACAAGGAGCAATTAACAGCATTGGGAAATGGACCTTAGCATCTCAAGCCCTAGGCTGGCACCCTAGCTGCTGGATTGCCCCCCTATAGACTAACTTACTTAAATTGCTGGGTTTTGTTGAAAAGAATGGTAGTAGCAGCACCAACTGTGACCTTCTCCAGTGCTACTTGTTGTGTGTGTGTCAGTCAGTTATCTGAAATGCATAACTGACTCGCATTGATATCAGATGTGTTGAAAAAAGCTGGAGTCCAGGAGATCAATATAAATACTTTTGGTTGAGATTACAAATGTCTAAGTCTTAGACCAAACATCAATTTTGTTAGGGTCATAACTAAAGTGAATGACAGGTATAAATTGTAAGTTATAATGGGCAGCCCCGGGCAGTTGCACATGGGCTGTTCTATATCAGACAACCATAGTGTGATTTGAGGACACAGGCTTTGAGTCTATCACCAGCCATGGTATTACCTCCTGTAAGTGTGTCAGGAAAGGGTATGAGCTATCATGACTTAGTCCCATCTACCCTTGCTTTGGTGGCTCAGACTGAGCATATGACAGTTTATGCTGTAGCCTGAATTATTTTTGAGGCTTTCATTACACTATAGCCTATTCTGCAATTCTCTAAAGCAGACCTGAGTCATAAAGTTCTGTTTAAATTTGTCAAAATAGTTACACAATAAACAGTTCTAATTTCGGCATTCTTTTTTTGGTTTAAACTGAAAAGTTTGCAAAAACTAAAGAAATATATGTCACGTCCAAGTTAATGGAGTATCTTCTTTTTTAAGTTGCTTTAAAATATTCAAAAGAAAATTGAAAAAGAAAGAAAAGTGTGATTTTTTTTTTCTGAAGGAAAATCAAACTTCTATATGTTTTATAACATTTAAAAAAAATGGCAGTGTAGTATATTCATGATCTGCAGAACTTCTGTGCAAGTTCTTATATATAGTACCATATCTTTTGGAAGTCTTTCTAACTTCCCAAAAGAGGTTAAAATAAGCATTTTAGATTTTAATTATTAATGGAAAACCAACAGACATTACTAAGTGGTTTTTCAAGAAACCGAGTATGCAAGCTAAATCTAGGACTGGATATCACTTGCATTGTAATTTCTCTGTGGATTTGAAGTGCCCCCTCTGTCCCTCCCCGCCAACAGATGCACACTTTTTTTTTTTAAGGACTGATATTTTTTCATTGTCACCAGTCTTTACTATGTATAAATCAAGTGTTTTTTTTTATTCATTTATTACTTAAGATTCATTTACTGCTTAAAATTCTGTTTGTTTTTCATTGATTTGTTCCTGACAAGAACATTAAGGAATTAGAGCAAAAATGTGCATGAATAAACATAACATTACCTAAAGCAAATAGTCCAATTGATTTATACTTAGGGACAGAAAGAAATGATTAGCCTGTGTGTCCTGGATTAGGAGAAACCAATGATAGATATAACTCTCAACTATGTGGATACATGATACTTGCTTGAGACAGATTTGTTTCCCATATACCCCCCGACTCCCCACCAAGATAAATGTTGCTCTATTTAAACATCTATGAACTATGGTTTTCGTTGCTTTCATGTAAAAAGTTCAGTCTACCTTATTACCCATTTTAAATCTAGGCATAGAGCAGTGCCTCTTTGTGTAGATCATCTGCTTTTCCCATAGAGCAAGAGGGACTCACCATTTCTGTGGCACTATCCCCAAAACCTCCCCCAACTCCTGTGCTGTGGTTCCAGAGTCCATGAAGGAATATAGGACAAAAATTGAACATCCTGGGGTGAAAAGCAGGCTACCTGGGGTTAAGGAATTGCAGGCATTATTGCTTTTTCAAGTCATGGGTAGAAAATGCACTTTTTTCCCCCTTAGAGTTTTCTCTTGTAAGGGACCTTAGACTCAACAGGACATAAAGGCATACAGAGGTGGCATAAAAGAGCTATTCATAGTAACAGGATCCAAGAAATCAGGCCTCTGCCAAAATCTGTTCAGATCTTTGAAGCAGTATTGTGGGAGACAGGAACCAAATCTCAGTCTTCTCTGACCAAACAACAAGGGGATATTGAGGACTGTTTGTGTCAGGGCATTTGCCTTATAAAATGAACAGATCAAAACAAACAAAAATCCTTCAGGATTTTTCCATAGTTCAAATGTATTCTCTGCAGGCAAGACCTGATGCAACTCACGTCCTAAGGTGGTTGTGGAAGGGCTGAAGTTGGAGTTTATGACCATGACCACTCCAGACCTGGTATCCCAAAGCCATCATGGACTACCCTTCCTGGGAAAAATTGTGCTTTGAGTTAAAACACAATTCTTTCCAGACACAGGATATCTTTTCTCCCATGGAACATGTCTATACGGCTTCCACAACACTCTCTTCCACCCATGTCCACTGCCTCTTGACCAGAGGATTGTGCTAAACCAAGAAAAAAAACAGGAAAGCTGGTATGTGGGTGCCTCCCTCATGGTATTCAGAAGATCTGTGTCTTCCATGCTTGAGAGTGGCCAGGGCTGGTGTGCTGCATCACCTCTGGGTCTGGCGTATGCACAGCTGAGGCAGGTATGGAGAGGGTGTTTCTTAGAGATGATCGATCCCTGGAGTGCCATGTGGCAGCAGAGACATGACTATTGTAGGCCTTTTAAGTGCTATATTGTAGTTTCCAATAGAACCTCTCAAGTTAGACAGACTATTTTACTAAATATCTGTAAAAATTACTATTTTTTTAAAAAACATTTTGATTCACATACAGTAGAGTAGTTCCCACGAGTATCTTTCAGGTTTTGAATATGAATAAATAAATGGTCCTTTTCATTAATCTCTCATTCATTTTCTGGTTCTGACTTTGAAATCCAAGAGAATCCATTATACTTGAATATCAATAGAACCTATGGATAAAGATGAGTCTTTGTGTAACACAGAACTAGAGGATTCCATTAACTTAAGGGGAAAGCAGCAGCAAAGAGTTCTCCAGGTTGGGGTGGGGGGAAACACTGCCCACCGTGAACTACCTGCAGGAGGATAGGGAGCCAGGGGACTAGAGGCTATGAGTGCCTATTTCAGGGATAGTTGCTCTGCTATTGGACAGTATAGTAGAGATCTGCTTGGGCAGCAAGGGTACTGCTAAAGCAACCAGAGCAGCAGTTGTAAGCTCCCCTGGAAGCTAGTCATCAGAAACTAACTAGAAACCCCTATAGGTGGCTGGGGAGCCACCGGACCAGAAGGGCAGGCTTAGGAGGCATATAAGTCCATGGCCTGAACCATGTCAGCAGTCTGGCTATGCTGATGGCAGAGAGAACAGGTCCCAGGAGGGGAGGACCTGTGTGGGGGACCCTGACCAACACGCTCATGGGACAGAGGGCAGTGAGAGCCTAGGGGTGAGGGCTGCTCTGATATTTGTTTGTCTGTGCCAAGGGGGGGAGGCTTCCTTTTAAAATGATAGCATGCTTTTTTCTTTCATGACATCTATTTGCCAAGAAGGGAAGTTTTTGTGTTAAGCAGTTGCTTGCTTTTTGCATTTAAATCAAACTGGTGGACCCAAAGTGGCTAGAAGGTGTATTTTAGAAGGCCAGAGTGGGGTGCCAGGGGCACACTGGTGTTTTGAGCCCTGCCAGGGCACTCACACTCAAGATACAGATGAGGGTGAAGCCTGGAGAGGGGCTGAAGCCCAGTTCAGAGGGGAAACCAGACAGCACCAGAAGCCGAACACCTGGGGATTGGGGAGTGGGTGGGAGTGGGGGTGGCTAGGAGCTAGGTCTGGCACAGTGTGCCTAAAGGGTCTAGCTAGAGGAAAGGGGCAGGGGCTGGGAAGGCCGAGAACCCAGAAACTACATGGAGGTCTGAGGAAGCCTGATATTGTCTTGAGGCAAGGTGCCTGCTAGAGTGATTAAACAGTAACATCTGCGAGGCATGGGTTTAGCTACAGGGAAGGTTGGAGGCCACAAATTTAGTCCTTAAGGCAGTTAGTGTGTTACAGCATGGATGTGCCAGAAGGGCCCCACCTAGTGCCTGAGGGTTGGCACTGAGGGTTTGGGAGGAACCCACAGATGGGTCACTCTGGGACCCTTTCTCCCACTAAAATAATGCCAGCAAAGTGTGACAGGTGAGAGAGCAATAAAGGAGGAGGGTATCCAGACAGCCAGAGCAGGGCACATGTCACAAGGCTACCAGGGAGTATCACAGCTGTCCCTGGGTCTCAGTCCTGCTACACTTGGCTTTTCAGAATAGGGGGCTCTGAAGGTGGTACCAAAGCATTTTAGTCTCTTTCCCAGTCCTGGGGCATCATTCACATTAGAGAGGCTTAAAAGATAATCTAACTTTCATCAGACACCAGGGACCTCAATGGACCAATGTAGAAGCTGGGGGTGGCAGGGCACCAATGTAACAAAGTCTTGCTCTCTTTTCTTAACCATACCTCTACACCAGGGGTGGGTAAAATGTGGCCCGGGGGCCAGATGCGGCCCACCAAGCCATTCTATCTGGCCTGCAGGGCCCCTAAAACATTTAGAAAATTAATATTTATCTGCCCCTAGCTGCCTATCATGTGGCCCTCGATGGCTTGCCAAAACTCAGTAAGCAGCCCTCTGCCCAAAATAATTGCCCACCCCTGCTCTACACCATAAACTAGTGGAGAAAGACAATACAGGAACCACTAGAAGAATTCAGCGTCTTTCAAAGATACCCCCTAACATGATGAAAATCCTACCCATGGCTGCAACTGCTGTGTCTATGTATGCTTTGTGCCTGTACAACAGCCAAGGCTAGTCTAATATCTAAAAGAATAAGAACATGCCCAGTATCATTTGTTTTTTAGCTTAGTTTGCTTTACATATTAATTAGTTAATCAATACACAACAGTGTACTCAAAACACCATGTTCATGATGGGAGAAGCATACTCGTTGCACATACTTGGAATTATTTACATGATTTTGTCTCTGACACTCAAAACAAAAACTGTAAAAATATCTTAATCTTATAAAATACAGTAGAAAGCTCTATTTGTTAATTTGGCCAAAATATGATATAATTCTTCAGTGCTTCCAGTCATAATAAAAGATGACATAAGAACTGAGCATGCAGAATGGGAACCTAAGGTTGTTAGAAATATTTCTAATCTCCAGTATCAAATCTATATTGAGGTTATTCGGTCCATTAAAATTACCATTTAAAGCTAAATCAGCAATCTAAGATTAAGGTACATAAAATTACAATCTTAGAAGGCTAATTACCTGGACAGAGTTGGATCATAACTTTTAATATGGCATTTGGAGCAAGAGCTTTCCCATTCTATGCTTCTTTTTATTTAAAATCTGTTTTTACTGAACAGATCTTTTCCATTGGACATGACATGTGGCAAGAATAATGAATGCAGTGACCTTATTCTTAACACTCTATCCTTTCTCTGGTATAAAGTTATGGAAAAGATGATCAATGATTGTTACCTCTACTTAAAACAATCAGTGTTATGTTTGCCCAATGCTACGGGAAAGCATTCAACTGTCTATTGAACTAGAGTGTGGACTTGAGACTTAATCAAAAGCCCAGTGGCAGCAATGGAGAGGCTTCCGTTGTCTTAAGTATTTTCTGAATTGGGTTCTAAAAGATGGATGGGGAGAAGGGTTTGCACTGAAACTATGGTCCATTGGAGAGACTAATAGTTATGATGGTCCCTGCTTTTGATTGTATTACAATAGCTCCTACCAGCCTCGGATAAAAAGTAATTGCTTTAACTTCAGAAATATGGGTGGCATTTTAGGGTTTTGTTACATGTTCATTAATTTTAGGTGGTTCCTGGATCTATTAACCCCTGGATTGTCCACTTGTTAACATGTTAAACTAGTTTTAAGCACCCTTTTTGGAGGCTTTAAGTCATGCCACCCCAGGGCAGGTTTATCTGTGGTCAGTGTTACCCAGCTTGTGTTACACATGTGTAAACACCCCACCTACCTCCCCCACAAGCCTCCCCTCCACTACAGCCCTCTCTAATCAGACTGCTGTCCTTTTCTGCCTCTCCCTTCCTCCACTGGCCCAGATTGGGCCTGCCACTGTCCCCCACCATCCCAGATCAGCCCACTGCTCCTCACCACCTCCCCACCGCCAGTTTGGGCCAGCTGCCCTCTGCCCATTCCTGCACCCAAGATCCCTGCTCACCCCTCTGCTCCATCTTGCTTTTGGCTGCCAGCATTGTCCTGGTGGAGCAGGCAAGGAAGGGGGACCTGCTTGCTTGGCTGCCACTTTCTGGGCTGGGCTCAGCCCAGAGAAGAGTGGCAGTCTGGTGGCAGTAGTGATGGCCGGACAGGCAGGCTTTCTTTCCCTGCCTGCTTCTCCAGGACAACAACAGCAGCCACAAGTAAGTGGGGGTGGATGTAGTGGGGATCCCTGGGGGCATGGGGGAGCCACCAGCTTAGATCGTTCCACTACCCCTTCCCACCCTCCTGGATTGGGCCCTCTGTCTTCTATCCCCCAGCATCTCAGATCCTTGCTCACCCTTCTGTCTCCTCCTCCCTGACTGACTTGTGGCTGCTGGCACTGTCCTGGCTACTGACTGCTGCTGCTGCTGCCACCACCACTGCTAATTTCTGGGCTGGATGGCCACAGGTAAGCCAGGAGCCATAGGAACACAGGTGACCACAAAGGCCAGGGGGCAGGAGGGAGTCCCAGGGGTGGGGAACATGGGAAACCCTGGGGAGCAAGGAGGAGGCCCATAATGGATACAGAGCGGGTATTCTTACCTTTTAGTCCTCATGGCCCCTGGTGGCCTGAATGTGTAACTGCTCCAAACTTGAGCTAGCACTAACACAGATCAACATTTGAGCAGCTCAAAATGCAATGTGTACCAAGGCTCCTACAGTATAACGATCAATCCCCACTCCTTTGAGAACTAGCATACCTTGAGAACTAGCATACTAAGGTCCCATTTCCGTATCTGACTAAATGTGTGTAGATCCTTGTATCTACACAGAGTCCTAGTGAAGTCAGTGTATCTTCTTAGAGCAGTATTCCTCAACTGGGGTGATGCAAAATCCTTTCAAGGGTGTTGCAATGCCACCGCTGTGCCAACCAAGTAAAACTGCCCCATGCTCCTCTGTTTCCAGGAGCAGACTTGGACTGGGAAGTGGCTGCAAAAGGAAGGGGAGCTCCTGCTTGGCCTAGGTTTATCCCCAGGCTTGTCCCAGGACTTTCAGAATCTTTCAGCTGCACACTTGGGAGGGCCAGTTTGCTCAGTTCCAAAAATAAAGAAATACTGGATGCTATAAAATGATGGCTACCTCCGACTGTAGCTTGAAGTAACACTACCACAGAAACAGCTGATAGTGACTGGGCAGATAAGACCCTGTATAGTGACTGTGGGCATGCTCTCTTTATCATGGGGGGGGGGGGGGGGGTTGGAATTCATTTATTATTCAATAAAAAAAAATTGTCTCCCCTCCCCCCTAATTTTGAGTAGTGACACTTTATGCTGATATCCTAAGTGTGGGTGCCTGGGTTCCCCCCAGTGCAGCAGCACTGATTCAGTCCCTGACATGGGCCCTGTTTTCTCATTTGCCTAGCTCTGTGGCTCAGCCATACCCAAGCTGCCTCCAACTTGACAATGCCATCTGTCTGTATGTAAACTGAGACACTAAAATGAAAGGCATCTACCTAGCTATGGGTTTTACTTGATAGATATTTGCAAGAACTGCTAGGCTCAAATGCCTCATGAATTATAATCTTAGTTATTCATGTATGTTTTTCGAATTTGTTTAAAAATGCATTTCTATTAATTATTTTGATTAATATAATGAATAAATTAATTTTTAAATGGAGTCCACTAAACTCAGAAAAGTTTTGGATGGCTGCCTCAAATTTAAAAAGGTTGCTAACTGCTGACTAAGAGTCATGATAGGCTTGAGATGTGACAGCATGGATGACTGAACTCAGAGATTCTTGATGCCTTCCATTGAACTCTACGGCTGCATCCAGATGAGTGAGCCTATTGCGGTGTATCAAAGCACTTTGAGATGCTGCCAGAAACATGCTAGGAATGAAAAAATGCTCCCCATGCTGCATATTTGTAGTGTGGTCTCTGTTTGACACCAGGAAATCTTGGTATCAAAAAACCCCAAAAAACCAAAATCCAGAAAAAAGCATGCTCTTGGAGCATGCCCTGAAGCAACCGAAGGCTGGGTTCTCCAGAGACATGCTATAGCACCCAGTCAGATAATCTCCATGCTGGCTGCATGCCCCTACTGCTCCAGCTCAATGCCTCAGCATGTTGGAGCAAATGGAAGTTGGGCAAAGCTGCAGCAATGGTTTGGACCCAGGCTCTGTCTCAGGTAAGCAGGGACGGGGCGGGGGGGACTGCGTGGGATTTGTTGGGGAGGACAGTGTGGGAGTGAGGGGACTGTGTGGGAGGGTGGGTCCCCTGCCGACCCCACCTCCCCCGGGAGCAGCAGCAGGCTGTCGGGGCTCTCATGATGTGCTGCTGGCAGAGCCCCCCCAGTGGTGTGCGGCACTGCCTGAGACCTGGGGGCTCCATGTGGCACATGGAGCTGGCCCAGCCTGCTGGCACACACCTTCAGGAAGGACTGGGCCAGCTCTTGCCATCACTCAGGGCTCCCAAACCCGCAGGCAAGAGCTACGTGCCATTGGGCTGGGCTGGGCTGGCTCCTGCCGCCACATACCCCACGTGCCATTGGGCCCTGTGGCACATGGAGGCAGGAGCCAGTCTGGCCTGATTGGCGTATGGGACACATGGAAGCAGGAGCTGGCTTGACGTGACGGTATGCAGCTCCTGCGTGCAGTTCTGGGAGCCCCAGGTAGCAGCAAGAGCTGGCCTGGTCCTGTTCAAAGGCACATACCAGCAGGCCGGGTCAGCTCTGTGCCCCATGTGTAGCCCCCAGGTTTACATGCCACCAGGGGCTCTGCCTGCATTGGGCCATGAGTGCCCTGAGGGCCCACTGCTGCTGCAGACCTTAGCAAAAACACCTTTGGAGCTGGCCAAAAGAGAACTAGCACATTTAGTCCCTGACTGGACCGACATCAATACATCTTTGCATATGGTCTACCTCCCCACTCCTGCTGTAGTTTTTGTAAATTGGAAGTGCTGGATTGGAAAAAAAGTCATATTTTGATTAGGATCTCCTTTCTCTGCAGGTAACCAGAGGAACCTCCCTCCCCCCTCCCCACCACATTCTTCACCTGCCTTTTCCCTTCTCACCCTTCCTCCCAAACCCAGAAATTTTATGGGCAAAAAGACTGAAATTGAGAGATTTATAATGAAAAGTTTCTAGCCCATTTCAACGATGATTCTTATGCTTGTTATTAGTGTGTCTTTAGCTTTATACATGAAGGAAATATTGGGCACTAACTGTTGCCCTCAGACTTACATTTTTTTTTTTTTTTGCAGAGATGGAGCACAATACCCACATAGGTCCCTTTTGGTTTCAATGATCCATCCATAAAGAGTTGTTTTCTGGATAAAAAGCATATATTCATTTTTAATTTTATGGCTTCTAATTCTGTGCTCATTCCTCATTCTTTCAGACCAAAACCAAGTTATTTTTAGGAATATAGGAATAAAACATCTTATGGTGACAACTACTTATGACTCATTAGCATCTTCATGCTATTGTAATATAATTTTCTAGCTTTGAAGTCTACCAGAGGGGTCTCAGATGAATGCTGCCTCTCTGGGGATTTTTTTTTAAATTACTTCAGTTTTCCATGGACATTTACTGTTTTACCTTTATTGGTCCCCCGCCCTCTCCCCAGTCCCTTGTGAGTCCAGAGCAAAAAGTGGATGGCAGCAACTATTAGTATTGCTAGATATAAATGTTATCTGGAATAAATCCTTTATGATAAGCAGATATTTTGACATGACATTCAATTGAACCCTAATTTATCATGCTATTTTGTTTATCATATTTATGTGAATCGATTACATGGCAAATAAAACAGGTGAACAACTCAGTTCTTTTTGCTGAGCATTATACCACACAACCCACAATCATTTCAGCATTTTGGTCCAGCTGCTGGATTTCAGGAACTATATGAATTTATGTGGCATTAATCTCCAAAACATAAATATTCAATTTTTTAATTTATTTGATTCTGGGAGATGAGATGCAGTGTGGAAATCTGAAAGCGTACACTTTACATTATATATTACATCAGGGAATTCTACTAGGAAGTGAGTGGTATAACAGCAATAATAAATAATACCACTCATGGGAACAACAATTTCGGAGGATAAGTCTTCATACCCAAGATCTGTGTGTTACCTTCTTAATTTTTTTGGTAATAATTCAACATGACTTAATAATTCAGAATGGAAAAAAGCTCTTTCTTCAACACTTAAGACAAACTACAGAGCGGGGAAAAGGCAAAAAACTGCAGTAGATTTGATAAAAAGATGAAGCCACTGTAGAAACCCAGACCTAAATCTGTTGAGAAACACAAGGCGATGTAATATTTGTTAGAAGGATACTTCAGAGGGGCTGTAAATCATTAATCTCTCCATATTCCTGGTCAGCATGCTGTTTTGCTGGGTCTCAAAGGTCTGGAAATAGAGGACATCAGAGACCAGAGGAATAGAAACTTTCCTTATTTATTTTCTTTTATTTGTTTGAGTTCTGTAAGATTTCTCATTCCTTTCTAGCCTGCCTTGGAGGATTAGTTTGCTCTTAATTTTAAGTTCAAAGTTCCAAATACAAGCTGAAGCTATATTTTTATGAACAAGTTTTCCTTGAGTGCTTTTAAAGTTTCAGCTGACCTTCTAAGTTGGCATTTGCCTTATACAGTGGCTGCGTGTACATGAGATGCTGACTACGCAGTTGTTACAATGCAGCCATTTAGTACTTGTATTACTAAGTGACTGTGAAGTAATGAGTTATCATGCAGTAGCACCAAGGAATAACTTTTTTGTGACTCTGACTGCTCAGTAGCCCATGACTACTGCGTAGTAGTGTCACATCACAGTTTCTGCCATGCAATGCTACTGCATAGTAGTCATGGGCTACTGCACAGTCAGCATCTCGTGTAGACGTGGTCAGATCTCAACATCTTATTTAATTCCTGTGAATGTCAGTGTCAAAACTTAAATGTGGATTTGGTTAGGTGTGAGGTAACTACTCTTTTTACCATCAATCAACTGAAGGTCTCTTATTCACTTCATGGGTATTTGGTCAGCAGTTACTGTATTTACTCAAATACAAGATGACCCTGAATGTAAGATGACCCCCCCCCAATAATTATATTCTATGCATAGAAAATTTATAAATTTACTATAACTTCCCATGTATGGAATCAAATTATTGGAGGAGCATCCTAAATTTGTCCACCCCCACTACTACAAGTGGTGGGGGAGAAGTGATGAGGGGGGCAGAAATGGGGCAGGTGGTAGGGGGCAAGCAGTGTGTAGGTGGTGGGGCAGATGCTGAGAGAGGCAGGAAGCTTTCCCTCTGATGCCTGCCCCTTCACTTCCCCCCCCCCCCCACTGTGCCTCCCCTCCACAGCATTAGTTTGCCCTGACTTTTTTCCCTTTCACCCTGTTCACCCCTCCTCTCCTCTCCATGCAGCTTCTGCCACCCTCAGCTTCAGATCTCCATTCCCATTCCTCCTATTTCCCTGACCCTCCAAAAGTTTCTCCCTCTGCCTGCTTTTCAGCTCCCCCCAGCCTTTACCTTTGCTCCTTAGACTGTGTCCCTGCTGCAGCCCAGGGCATGGAGCGTGGCTCCAGCCTGCCTCATATCAGTGGCATGGAGCTGGCACTGCTGTTCCAACTGGGCCCTGTAGCAACATCAGCACAGAGCAAAGGTAAAGAGGAGTGTAGTAGAGGGTGGGGAGAGAGGGAGAAGCGTTATGGGACAGGGGACACTGGGGGCCGTGGGGAAGGAGTGGCAGGGCATGCAGAAGTAGTGGGGTGGTGGGCAGGCAGCAGCTGTAGCTCCAGCTCCAGCCCCACACCAGAGTTGGGGCCAGAGCCACAGTAGCTGCCTGTCCCTCTCATCTCTGCTGCCTCATGCTCAATTGTAAGGTGAGGGGCTTAACTCCCCATTCTAAATGGGGGGAAAAACCCTCATCTTCTAAATGAGTAAATATGATAATATAGCTTTCCAAATGTTAGTTGTAAGTAAGGTATATAGAAGTTCAAGTGTTTGAATAGGTATAGACCTTAGAAACAAGGACAAATTAAGACGTTGAGCTGGGTCCAAACTAGTACATAGACAGGACTTAGGCAAGCAAGTCACCAAAAAGCTATCCTGTTTAACTCCACTCCAGAAGCTGGAAAACCACTTGAATGCCTAGATTTATTGGGTTGTCCTCCTTTTGGCCTGAAATAGACTTGGGCTTTTGTGTATGCTCAGCAGTTACCCAGATTGACCACCTAGGAACTGAACTGCCCTAACTCCACTGTGATCCTAAATCACTATGAAAGGCACCTAACGTCTGTTGAAATTCTTAACTCCTTAGGTGAGGACAGAGCATATTTAGTAACTGACTCAGCCAATAGTAGGGCAGTGATGGTATCAGTCCTTTCCCCTAAAAGCCTATGGTTAGAGCATTTGTCCAGGAAATGAGAGAGATGAGTTTTAGCACTCTTTATACTAAAGGACTCCAAACTTCATCTCCCAACTCTCAAGGTGTGCCTGAACCACCTGGCTGTGGGCTAGGCTGGGTAGAGTCCTGCTGAAGTAGGCCCACTGAGTAAGACTGGAAGATCTGAGGTATTGTCAGTTAATTAGGTGCCCTGGATCTTGAAAAATGATAGGAACATTGGCATTCTTTATGCTGTGAATAGCAAGATGATGGAAGCATCTAATGTTGCCTGTCTTTAGGACTGCATAAACTCTGACGAGTAGGAGTTTAGATGTATCCCCGGTGCCTAATGTTTCTTGTGCATCTATGTCCCTTTGATTGTGCTTGGGAAGCATCTAGGTCTCTCTATTGTTTTGTGATCTTTGGTTCTCAACCCTTTCTTGAGACAAGGTGTTCTGATGCCTAAAGAAACAGGCCTGCACAGCTGTTCTGGATTTGTCCTCATCTCTCTTTAATTTAGATTGTCCACGTGAAATTTATTAAAAACAAAGAAATCTGTTAACTGAATGGTATAGAAAGTTGAAAGTAGTAAAAAATATCTATAAAAATAAAAATATTACAGTTTTTAGTGTGTGTGTGTGTGTGTGTGTGTGTGTAACTTCCAGCCCTGAAAAATGTTTTAGTAATGTGGCTATTAACTTTTTTTCACAAAATAGTTTCTATAAGGGCATACACTTTGCTACTCAAGTTCAACAAGTAATCCAGAAGTATCATTTGATGCTTAAGAACTGACTAGTGGCCTCAACAAGTAATGAACCTCACCATGAGCAGTTTCTGTAAGAGGTAAAAGTGAATGAGAACAGTTTTGTTTTCTTTATTTTTTACTGTTATTAATATTTGTTCCTTCCTTATCTTAGAAATTGGTGTTTTTTAAATCTATTTCTGCAACCAATACAGAAATCTGAATACAATCCATAGAGAATGAAACAAACCAGAGATGAAAAATATCAGTCCATATGAGATGCTACCCACAATATTGGTAGGTTGCTTTGTTTTTGTTTTTCTTCCTAGCCTTTGCTGTGTCTCCTGGGCTTGACTCCTTATGGAACTCAGATCCTCCATTGGGCTGCTTCTCATCTCTTGTGATAGAGTTTGGTTGGGGCATAGAGGCCATTCAGTACTCTGCGAGAGTCCCTGGGGTTGATTTTATACAGGACTGGGTAAAAGTGAGTGATTTTACTGTCTAGAGTCTTCTCACTTGTGCCAAAAGAAACTATTGTTCACTGAGGTTTGTGTAATTCTTAATATGTCTCATGCTGCCTCAAGTGTTTTGTTTAACAGTTTCACTGTTCAATATTGACATTTTCACTGGGTATTTGAGCTTACACCTGTTGAGGTTAATGGAATGATTCATATCTCTCAGCATAGTTTTCTCAGACTCTTCAAACTCAGGCAGCCCTTGTGCCTCAGTTACACTCAGGTCATGTTTTCAAGATCATCTCAGCTTCCATAATATCTAGACTCTATTAAATGAAAGCTACAGTCCCGGAGGGAAAAAAAGTAGCAGCTCCAAGATGGTGCTGGTATATTGTAACATCACATAATTGCCCAGTTGGCACCTTCAGTGATTCCATTTCATGAATCTTGTCCTAGATGTGGAACTGCCTGATTGTCTATATTGAAACAGGTAAAAGAACCACTGCTAGACTTGAGTTAGACTTTGCTAGGACAATAGATGATATAAAAATGAAGGGAAAATCTCTCTCTATAACCAACCACAGTACTTATAGGGAATAGTGAGTCAGTCCTGAAAAAACAATTACCTGAGAACCCTAGGAAAAATCACTAGGCAAGATGCAATTCTATGTTTACAATGTGTGTGTGTGAGAGAGAGGCTGTTGTGTATGTGTACTGAATAGATATAATCTTCAAAATAATATTACCATGACTGTCTTACTCACTTAGCCAAGCTTCTTAAGACAAGGAGATACTTGCATAATTATTGCTATACAATCACAGAAGCTGGTGACATCTAAAATGATTAGGTGAAAATTGACACATACAGATGCACTCAAAGCTAATTTGCAGTAGCAGATGAAGATCATAATGTACCTGAGTCAAACCAGGGTAGGCATGATAGCACCCACCCTTCCCTGAAGAGCCTATGCTGGCATAAAACATAAATAGCTGCTCACATGCATTTAGTAAATGTGATAAGGAAGAGTCTTTTTAAAGGACTGTTGTGATGTGTTCTTATTTACATCCTTGTTCTGCCTTGGAAAGCCAGTGTGTGTTAGAAAAAAAATTCACAGCTTTTTCCTAAGCTTAATCATTAATTTAAACCTTAAAATCAGCTCATGCTGACTTTCACTTTGGTGGCCTGCCTACATTCAAAACATTTTATTTTTGACTGTACTAGTATAGTTAAAGCAGTACAGTTCTTCTAGTGGAGATGCAGCTAAATCTGCGGTGGTGAGGAAAATAACTATACAGGCACTTAATACCAGTAAATATGTACCTGCTACAGATTGCACAACTGTATTGGTAAGATTGTCATTCCCCTAATGGTCATGGTTTAATCAGTATATAATCTTCATATGCATATAGACCAGGCCCTTGGAGAATTGTCAACATTGCGCCACATTACATTCTAATTTATGGTTGAAGAGTATCACTGGTTTAAGGGAGAAAAAATTAGTTTCTGCCTACTTAATTTAATGTATTGGCTAAAGGCTGTGCTACAGCATTGGATAAGCTTCGCTCCTAAGCATTTACTAGGTTCCTGCTATTGAACCCTTCATTTGGGTATTGTGTGCTATCATCTTGTCATGGCTTGACAGAGTTTCTTGGCCTATAGGCATGTTTTCTGGGTGTAGGGGACAAATCTAATGCTCCTCTTAGTAGTTAATAGCACAGTTAAAGCCTGAGCCCTAAAATGCAGGAGGCAAGTATTTTGTAGATGATACTTGTGTTGGACTAACTGTATACTTGGAAGGGACCAAGAAAACCTTTTGGTTACTACAGTACCCTTTTCCAAATTGTCCGTGTCCTTCCCAACTGTACAGTTGGTCCAATAAAAGATATCACTTATAAAATTCCTTGCCTCTCACATTTTTCCTGCACCATTGTGACTACGACTCCAACACTATTTGAGTATATGGTATATACTTCAGTAGTAAGGTACAGTATGTAAGAAGTATAGAATTCTCATGAAATACTGAACACAAATTAATATTACTGTAGGTGAAATTGAAATGTCAAGCTGTCCAGAAATCTAGGAACTGCAAAGATTTAGACAGATAACCCTTATTTACCTTTGGAAAATAGAGTTTGGACATTAAGTAGTTGAAGAAATGTAAAAGAAAGGAGGGGGGAAATCTCCACCCCAATATTTCAATAGCAGTTGGCATCTACACCACTTCTTCAGAGTGAAAAGGCCTGAAGTATTTTAAAGCTGTGCAGAAAATGAAATTTCCCATTTCACAAAAGATTCTTGGGCTTTTTTTTTTTAGATCTGTCTTCATTTGAATCATGTAAAAACCAAACATTTTGAAATAAATCAGTAATCAAAATGGGTGAAAATTATTTTGATTTCTGTTTTGACAAAGGCAAAAAGGTTTTCTTTTAATTCTTCTACTGTTCATTTTATTTCAATATAAAATGAAACCATTCTAATTGAGAAGACTTTTCCAGCTGAAATTTGAAACTCACTAAAAATGTTGAAATGGGACACTTCATCTTTGTTAAAACTTCTTTCCATTTTTATTTAAATGTTCTGGTTGAATTTACCTGATTTTAAGAATTATCTATATTTCAGGAGAGCCTTGTTCTGCTGAGTCTCTCACCCTACTCTATACTAAGTTTCCCTTACTCCACACCAAACACTTTTATTTATGTAGTTAAGAAGACAAAAAATGGAGTGGAAAAATCGATCCATGATTTATAGATGATTAGGTAAGGGAAAGTACTTCCTGACAGCCTGTGTAACAGGGACTATTAACACTTCCTTGAATGAATCCCTATTCAAACTAAAACATATCTTATATGTATCTTGTACATATACATATCTTGTGTATGCATATAATTGTACATTTTATATTTTTATATATATTGTACATTTCTAGTGATTGATACCTTACCATAAACATGGATAAGTTTTTCCACTAGATAATTAGTCACACTGATAAGCATTTGTGCTTTGTTTCTCATCTGATTGGGTCCATCTCCAATATCCAGATATTGGGCCTTGTCATGCCTTCTGCTGACTGAAGAAACCTCATCATGATAGTATTTAGTTTCTTAGTCAAAATATTAAGTAGTGTCAAGTCAAATGCCTTACATCCTCAGCACACACTTAGATTCATGAAACAGGTTTAAATTGCAATTTAGATGAACTTTCTGAACACAAGTGTGATTAAGCACTGGAACGCATGATCTAGTGGGGTTCAGGAATCTATCATTATAAGCTGTTTAAGTGTAGGTTAGACGAGCATTTGTCTGTGATTACTAGTTAGACAAAAGTCTAACTAGTACAAAATGCAAACAGCACTGGGTCAGAGGAGGGGCAGACTGAGGTGCTCTGGGTCCGTATATAAGGGGGTTGGGGGAAAGGGACTTAATGGTAGCAGTTTACTACAGGCCACCCAACCAAGAGGAAGAGCTGGACTGAGAACTCTCAGGTCAGCTCACGGAGGCAGTTAAGCAAGGGACGTGGTCATCACGGGTGACCTAAACTATCCAGACATCTGCTGGGAAGAGCGGTCAGCCAGGTCTGACCACTCACGTAGGTTTCTAGCCATGTTACAGGACCTCCATCTAACCCAGGAGGTGCACAGTCCCACCAGGGAAATGCCTTGTTGGACCTGGTCCTGGCCATGGGCGATGACCTGGATTGCGGGTTCTCGACCACCTGGGCGATAGTGATCATTGCCTACTAGAATTCATCATCCAGTGCAGGGTGTCAAAGGCCTGCAGCAAGGCAACAGCCCTAGAATTCAGGAGGGCAGATTTCAATGAGGTAAGGAGACTAGTTGGGGAGGCACTGAGGTCCTAGAGGGGAGAAGAGTTGGGAGTCCAGGAAGAGTGGTCGTTCCTTAAGGAGATGATCCTCCAAGCCCAAAAGGTGAATATCCCCACGCAGATCAAAGGGGGCAGGAGTGCTCAAAAGCCCCCATGGCTCACCAAAAGCATCCACAAACATCTCAAAGCTAAAAAGGAGGCATACACCCAATGGAAGGGAGGGGCCATCACCAAGGAGGATTATACCTCCATTGCCCAAGATTGTAGCGGGGCTGTTAGGAAGGCTAAGGCAGAGATGGACCTGGGATTAGCGACCCAGATCAAGGATAACAAGAAGTTTTATTTTAAATACATAAGGGGTAAAAAGAAGGTACTGGATAACATAGGGCCTCTGCAGGATATGCTAGGAAAGCTGGTGGTCACACCAAATGACAAAGCTAACTTCTTTAATAATTTCTTTGCCTCCATCTTTTTGAGCAGAGACCAGGGCACCCCCTCCACTGGGATCCCCGATGGACCCAGGGGAGGCGCTGCCAGGCCCAGGGTCAGTGAGGACCTAGTCAGGGAACTTCTGGTGGGTCTAGATGTGTTCAAGTAAGCAGGTCCTGATGATCTCTAACCCAGAGTGCTGAGGGAATTAGCAGAGGTTATTGTAGGACCCCTGGCACAGCTTTACGAGCAGCCATGGCATTCTGGAGAGGTGCCAGAGGACTGGAAAAGGGCCAATGTGGTCCCCATTTTCAAAAAAGGGAGGAAGGAGGGCCCAGGAAACTACAGGCCCATTAGTAGTCTTACCTTGGCCCTGAGGAAGCTCTTTGAAAAAATTATCCAGGAGCACATCTGTGAGGGACCGCAGGGGAGATCATGCTTATGGGTAACCAACATGGTTGGTCCATTGAAGTCAGGTCCTGTCAGACCAACCTGGTGGCCTTCTACGACCAGGTCACAAAATCCTTGGATGCAGGTTTCGCGGTGGATGTAGTCTTTCTGGACTTTAGGAAGGCCTTCAACACTGTTTCTCAACCCATTCTCATTAAGAAATGAGGTGACTCTGGTGTCAACACCTACACAGTCAGATGGGTCACAAATTGGCTGGAGGGCTGCACCCAGAGAGTGGTGGTGGATGGGACTTTTTCAACCTGGAGGGATGTGGGCAGTGGGGTTCCACAGGGCTCGGTCCTTGGGCCTGCACTGTTCAACATCTTCATCAGCAACTTGGACAAGGGGGTGAAAAGCACCTTGTTCAAATTCACAGATGACACTAAGATGTGGGGAGAAGTGGGCACACTGAAAGAGAGGGACAAGCTGCAATTAGATCTAGACAGGTTATAGGGGTGGGTGGATGAGAACAGGATGGGATTCAATACTGACAAGTGCAAGGTACTGCACCTGGGGAGGAAGAACCAACAGCATACCTACAGGCTGGGGAACTCCCTTCTCGTCAGCACAGAGGCAGAGAAGGATCTTGGAATCACTATTGATTCCAAGATGAACATGGGCTGCCAATGTGGGGATGTGGTCAGGAAGGCTAACCTCACCTTGTCATGCATCCACAGATGCATCACGAGCAGGTCCAGGGAGGTGATCCTCCCCCACTATACGACACTGGTCAGGCCGCAGTTGGAGCACTGTGTCCAGTTCTGGGCACTACACTTCAGGAGGGATGTGGCCAGCATCGAGAGGGTCCAGAGGAGGGCCACTCACATGATCAGGGGGCAGCAGGGCAGACCCTACAAGGAGAGGCTACAGGACCTGAACCTGTTCAGCCTACACAAGAAAAGGCTGAGAGGGGATCTGGTGGCTGTCTACAAACTGGCTAAGGGAGACCAGCAGGCAATGGGAGAGTCCCTGTTTCCCCGAGCACTACCAGGAGTAATGAGGAATAACAGCCATAAATTGACTGAAAGTAGATTCAGGCTAGATATCAGGAGGCACTACTCACAGTCAGGGTGGCTAGAATCTGGAACCAACTTCTAAGGGAAGTGGTGCTCACTCCTACCCTGGCGGTCTTCAAAAGGAGGCTAAATAATCACCTAGCCGGGATTGTTTGACCCCAGCATTCTTTCCTGCCCATGGCAGGGGGTTGGACTTGATGATCTGCTCAGGTCTCTTCCAACCCTACCTACTATGAAACTATGACAAGTAATCTGGCCTTGACCAGGGGTTTGGACTCCATGGCTAGGAACAAACATTCAAGAAGCCTGAGCCTGAACTGATTGAATCTTTGCAGGTTAGTCTAACTTGGCTAGACTAAACCTGTTTGCAACTGCACAGACATCCCCTCTGGACTGAAAAAATGCAGGCACATGCCTGCAGTGGCTCAGGCTAGAAGCCAGGGGGTGCTAGAGAAGCCCTCCCTCCTTTCTCAGTGCTGAGCTGTGGGGGGCATGGCCAGGTCCTGGCAGGATGCTCTGATTAGGGATGGGTTCCTCCCTACCCCCCACCCCCTCTGCTGTTGATAACAGAGCATTTACTTGCACAGCAGGGAGTTACACAGGGAGCTGTTAGCATTTATCAGCCCATTAAACAAAACAAGAGCTTCTCTCTTTAGTTCAAGCTCTTCCTAAACAACTTTTCCCAAGTAAGGAATGGAGGGACATTACCAGCTACCTGCTGATTAGCTCCAAAACGCCCTAAACCAAGACTATCCTGTCTGCCTTTGTTCCGTCTCCCACAGCATGCATGTAGCCAGCATGTGGTATACTAGCTAATGCTGAGGCATGTCTGTGTAAGGCAGAGGGGAAGGGGGAATCCCTGCTTGAGCAGGGGGTGGTGAGGGGGTATGTGGGGGACCAGGAGGTAACCAAGCAGACACCACTGGACCTGCAGTCTCTGCTGGAGCTCCAGCCAGGGAGCAGAGAGGAAAGGTGTAATCAGCCTTCTCAGTCTATGGCCGATCTGCCCCTCTCTGGTTGACTAGCTGCTTCGGTACACTTTTGGAATGACAGTTTGACTTACTCTGCTGGCTGACAATGGTGCTGACTGTTCTTATCTGCCATGACTTTGGTGTTAAAATTTTGTTAAGGGAGGAAGTTCTTACACCCTACAACTTTGACTTCTGTCAGCCACACAGGTGTCAAATGGGGCTCCACCTCCCCTACACTCTGCCTAGCACCAACCCAGTGTCAGTGTCTCTTCCAGAACATGAGAGCAAATAGCTCTAACCAATGTCCTTAACAACTCAGACATACAATTTTTTGGTAAAGTGTCTCTGTTGCCTGCAGATGTGGGGCTGTAGCACTCTGCAATAATTAAGTCCAATAACCCAGGTACAGGCACAGTTATACAAGGCAATCCCAAAAGGAGTGACAGCATGCAATGAATCATACTCGATACTCCATTACTCATGGTTTTGCTGTCCTCCTTTTCCCCTCTTTCTTACAGGTTTTCAGCGTCCCAGCTCTGGTCATCTGGCTTCGGCTGCCACGTCAGTTTTCTCAGTAAGTATTCTGGGTCCTCTGAGCCAACCTCAGTAGGAAGCCATCTCTTCTCTGGCTCCCACCAGTCACCCCTGCTGGGGCAAACCTTTACTGCGTGCTGCTCATCACAGTGCGGGGAACTCACTTCTGGTTCTCCCACTGTTTCACTCTGGTCCGTTTTTACGCCAGCGTGCTCATTTTGCCTGCTCATTCGGAGCCAGAACACACTCATAAAGCACTCCCACACCAGTGCCATTTGTTTCTTTTCCTTTTCTACTTGTGGCGGGTGCTTCCTCCCTGCCACAAGGGGCCAGCCCTACTGGGCTGGAGCAGAGAGCAGAGTCCTACCCAGAGTTGCAAAGCACCTGGGATGCTGGAGGACACTTTTTTATGTTAAACCAGGAAGGGGTCTGGGACAGAAATTGCATAAACTGTTTTGACCCAAATCACATAAGTCTGATACTACATTCAACCAGGTTTATCTCAACCCAGTTTCAGCCATTTTCAAACTGGTTTATGTACACTGAATTTCTGTTCTGTTACAGGTTTAAACCAGTTTCTTATCACTTAAACTGGTTTATGTGTAATGTCTGTCCCTAGCCCATGATTTCTTAACATCTCTTCCAGTTCTAATTATCTGTGACTTAATTTAAACAAAACAAAACAAAACAGAAGTCCCCCTGCTCCCCTCAAAACAGAGCCTGCCTACTGATTATAACACATTTTAAATAGTTGTATAGTCTGTGTTGTCAGGAGCAATTTACATGCTCCCTGTCTGAAACCAACATCAACTTTGGTTTTTGGCAGCTAACAAACTAAAAAAAACAGCTACTTTCTTAGGCACAACAGTATGGATGTCTTTGAATTTATCTTTTCTCAGAGAGTTTTCATGCTGCACTGGTCCTTTTTGTCCCTGTCATGGGAATAGTTTTGTGGCAGAGCTATGTAGTGGAGATTATTAGGAGGAATGTTCACCAACGTTACGGAGAAATCAGAGGAAAGGCACAGTAGGTTGATTCTAGATCATCCACAGTTCTCTAACTCTTGTAGGATGCTAATATTTTGTCCAGACTAGTTGCCAGATAATGGAGTTTTCACTACTTCCTTTGGAGAATATTTAACTATTGTTTTAAAATTCTTTGACAATCAATCACCTTTTAGTGCCATGTTAAGCAGAGGCAAACACCATTTTTTCTTCACCTTTCCTTTCTCATTGTTGCTTACACTTTTCAAATATGAGGTAGCTGTCTCCCTCATTGTTAATATTTATCCCAGTGCATTGAAGATTTTAATCTTCCTTCATAAATCATTTTGGTCCTCTTTTTTTTATTCGTTGCTGAATTCATCATAGTTTATCTAAATCTGTCTTGTCAGTTAGTTCCTAGAATAGATTTCTGGGTATATCATCATCTTCAGTAGAAAGTTATTATTATTCCCTGTTTTCTGGAAGCGTCTAATCAGGAATGGTTTACAACTAAATAGGACTTGTATGTGCCAAGATGTCAGGCTCTCTGGTAATCATTTATTTTCAGATTTCAATCTCTCTTACATTCAAAATAGTCCCTAACTGTCTTGTGGTTGTTGTGTGGTGGGGAATAGGTGGCCTGCTTATTTGCAAGCTACAAGCTAGTAAGACCTGGGGTTTAGTACTCCTCAGAAAGGATCTTTATTCAATTGTACCTTAGGTAGGAGTTTTTCCTTTCCTAGCAAGGTAGTGATTATGTGTATGTGTGTGGGTAAATGAGAAACTGTCCATGAAATTATTTGGTTTGCTTTGGAGAGTCTAACAAGATATTTCCTATTTTTCTTCATAATGGCATTTATGGGCAAAAAAGGTACATTGCAATATTTACAGCTGCTTCTCCTGATTAAATTAAATATGGATTTATGCCAGTTATAAAAGTAGCATTTTGACAGCCAGTGCTGCTAAGCAAGTAAATGAAGGAGAAAGTAAGACAAATATAAGAATAAGACGAGCTTGACAGTTGAATACAGTATAAAATGAAAAAGATCACCTAATTTGCACCCTGATGCTGTGTTGAAACTCATGTATTTCCAGGAATCCTTTGTTGACAAAGGCAGTGGACCTCATTAGTCATCAGTTTCCGACAACATTAATGTACGGTGTGTGTATTTGTTACTTCATAGATTCATAGATGTTAGGGTCGAAAGGGATCTCAATAGATCATCGAGTCTGACCCCCTGCATAAGCAGGAAAGAGTGCTGGGTCTAGATGACCCCAGCTAGATGCTTGTCTAACCTCCTCTTGAAGACCCCCAGGGTAGGGGAGAGCACTACCTCCCTTGGGAGCCCATTCCAGACCTTGGCCACTCTAACGGTGAAGAAGTTCTTCCTAATGTCCAATCTAAATCTGCTCTCTGCTAGCTTGTGGCCATTATTTCTTGTAACCCCCGGGGGCGCCTTGGTGAATAAATACTCACCAATTCCCTTCTGTGCCCCCGTGATGAACTTATAGGCAGCCACAAGGTCGCCTCTCAGCCTTCTCTTGCGAAGTCTGAAAAGGTCCAGTTTCTCTAGTCTCTCCTCGTAGGGCTTGGTCTGCAGGCCCTTAACCATACGAGTGGCCCTTCTCTGGATCCTCTCCAGGTTATCGGCATCCCTCTTGAAGTGCGGTGCCCAGAATTGCACGCAGTACTCCAACTGCGGTCTGACCAGCTCCCGATAGAGGGGAAGTATCACCTCCTTAGATCTATTCGTCATGCATCTGCTGATGCACGATAAAGTGCCATTGGCTTTTCTGATGGCTTCGTCACACTGCCAACTCATGTTCATCTTGGAATCCACTAGGACTCCAAGATCCCTTTCCACTTCCGTGCCACCCAGCAGGTTGTTCCCTAGGCTGTAGGTGTGCTGGACATTCTTCCTCCCTAGGTGCAGCACTTTGCATTTCTCCTTGTTGAACTGCATTCTGTTGTTTTCTGCCCACTTATCTAACCTGTCCAGGTCTGCTTGCAGCTGTTCCCTGCCCTCCGGCGTGTCCACATCTCCCCATAGCTTTGTGTCATCTGCAAACTTGGACAGAGTACATTTCACTCCCTCGTCCAAGTCACTGATGAAGACATTAAAGAGTATCGGTCCAAGGACCGAACCCTGCGGGACCCCACTGCCCACACCCTTCCAGGTTGAAACCGACCCATCCACCACGACTCTCTGGGTGCGACCCTCCAGCCAATTCGCCACCCACCGGACTGTGTAGTTATCCAAGTCACAGCCTCTTAACTTGTTCACCAGTATGGGGTGGGATACCGTATCGAAGGCCTTCCTGAAGTCTAAGTATACGACATCCACCCCTCCTCCTGTGTCCAGGCGTTTCGTAACCTGGTCATAAAAAGAAACTAGATTGGTCAGGCACGATCTGCCTGCCATGGACCCGTGCTGATTTCCTCTCAGCATAATTTGTCCTGCCGGGCTCTCACAAATGTGAGCCTTGATAATTTTTTCAAAGACTGCCAAGGATGGAGGTGAGACTGACAGGTCTATAGTTGCCCGGGTCCTCATTCCTCCCCTTTTTGAAAATGGGGACCACATTGGCCCTTTTCCAGTCCTCCGGGACTTGGCCCGTGTGCCACGAGCTTTCAAATATTCCCGCCAGTGGCTTTGCAATGATGTCGGCCAGTGCCTTCAGCACCCTTAGATGGAGCTCATCCGGGCCTGCTGACTTGAAGGCATCCAGTTCTTCCAGATGACTCTGCACCATTTCAGGGTCTACGCATGGAAGTCTGGTGCCTTGCTGCTGCCTCTCTACAACCCCAGTGAGAGACTTGTCGTGCCCCTCACTTAAGAACACTGAGGCAAAGAACTCATTGAGGAGTTCAGCCTTGTCCCCCCTGTCCATCACCAATTGTTTCTGCCCATTTAGCAGGGGTCCTATTCTTCCCTGGGCATTCCTTTTACTCCCTATATATCTAAAAAACAATTTCTTGTTGTCTTTTACTTGGGATGCCATTCTCAGCTCCATGGTAGCTTTGGCCCGTCTAACTGCCTCCCTACAAGCACGAGCATAGGAGGTGATCTCTCCCTGTTTCCACTTTTTATGTGCTCCCCTTTTGTCCCTTAGGCTGCCCTGGATTTCTGTGGTCAGCCAGGGAAGACTCCTGGCCCCTTTCCCTCTTTTGCCTTGCTCGGGGATCATCTTGCTTTGCGCCCGAAGGATCGTTTCCTTAAGGCACAGCCACCCTTCTTGGGCTTCCATCTCTTCAAATCTCCTACTCTGCAGTGCATCCTTGACTAATCGCCTGAGTTCATTGAAATCAGCTTTCCTAAAGTCTAGCACTTTCACCCTACTAGTTACCTTACCCACTCGCCGTCTTATGGTGAATTCTATTATTAGGTGATCACTGTCCCCCGGATGGCTACCGATCTGGAGGTCCACTACCATGTCATCTCCCGTTGCCAATACCAGATCCAGTATGGCATTCCCCCTAGTGGGACTGTGTACCTCCTGAGTCAGGTGGAGGTCCTGTACACAGGTTAGAAACCTGCGTGAGCAGTGGGACTTTGCTGTCTGTGACTCCCAGCAGATGTCCGGGTAGTTTAGGTCCCCCTTGACTACCACCTCTTTAGCTTTTATGGTCTCCGAGAGTTGCCTCAGGAGCCCCGAATCTCTTTCTTCCCCTTGATGTGCGGGTCTGTAGCAGACCCCTACCACCAAATCCCTTTCTCCTTGCCCCCCATGTAGCCTAACCCACAATCCTTCTACTTCCTCATCCTTGGATTCCGTCTTGATGAGGGTTGATGTATATTGCTCACTGACATAGAGCGCAACCCCTCCCCCTTTCTTCCCCACCCTGTCCTTTCTGTACAATCTATAGCCCTCAATATGTACCGCCCAGTCATGGGATGAATCCCACCAGGTTTCCGTTAGTCCCACTAAGTCATAGGTGTTTAGTGCAAGCAGGAGCGCTAGTTCATCCTGCTTGTTTCCCATGCTCCTAGCATTAGTATATAGGCACTTGAGCCCTGCGACTGGTGCCTTTGCTGCCCCCCCACTCCAAGTCCCAAGGGGCCCTTTGATTCTTACCGTCTCGTTTCTTACCTGTGCCGTAGTGCTGGCCTCCCCATGGCTTTCAGGTTCCCAATGCTCTCTTTCTTCAGGCTGGGCTGTCCTTGTGAGTGCCACATGGTTTGGTGGTCCACAGCTTCCCCCGCCCTCATCTTCCCCTCCCCCTGATGAGCCTAGTTTAAAGCCCGCCGGAGGAGATCTGCCAACCTAGAAGAAAACACACGCTTACCTTTGGGGGACAGGTGAAGCCCATCCCAGCTGAGCATGTCCCTCGTCGTGATGTGCGGGTCGTTGTCCAAGAAGCCGAAACCTGCCTCGAGACACCACTGCCGAAGCCACCAGTTGGTCTCTCGGATGCAGTTCTCATGCTGTCTTCCGCGTCCGTTCACTGGTAGGATGGAAGAGAATACCACCTGTGCACCGAACTCCTTCAGCACGCTGCCCAGAGCACTGTAGTCCACCATCAGGTGATCTGGGGTTCTCCTGGCCGCATCATTAGTACCCACATGGACTAGGACCATGGGGTAGTAATCGGTGGGCTTGATCCTGGCCTGGATTACCTCTGTCACATCCCGAATCTTTGCTCCAGGGAGGCAGCATACCTCTCGTGCTGAGGGGTCCTGGCGACAGATGGGCCCTTCCATACCTCTCAGGATGGAGTCGCCTATGACGAGCATTCATCGCCTCCTCCTCTGGGTCCTCTTGGATCTCTTGATCTGTTTGGAGTGTGAAGAATGTGGTGTTTCTTCCTGCCCAATAATTAATTACTGGATTTTAGTATGACAGACCAATGCTAGCCTGCTAGAGTTATATTAATGATGATGTTAAATCAATAATTTGTTTCTTTTTCCTGAGAAGTCATTGTTAGCAGCTACATAAGTGTACAAGTCAGAAATCAGTTGTGTTAAATATAATGTGATAAATTTGGTTCAGTTCAAAAGTAGATTTCTGATTGATCTGAGAGGATCTTGGTACAGACTACCAACAATAATTATTTTTCTTGGATGCCAAATGTTAATATCAATTTGGACTCAAATGCCTTTTTCATAATAGCATGGATCATTATCATTCTGCAAGATCTGTGAGAAGTATAAATGGATGTTATATTGGCCTGTTTTAGGCTTTTTTCAGTAAATGTATAAAACAGGATGCTACTGATCAGCCACCCAGGAATATTTTCAAAAATGGTCTTTGACTCTGCATAGAAATCTATAAGTTTTCATGGAACTCTAACAAAAGATAAGACTTGGAGTGAATGGCAGGATATTGCTTTTTCATTATGAAAGATAACATGTACAAGTCATTGTATTCTACAGCAGCAGCAGTGCAATTAATAATCATAGTTTAATGGATTGCCTGGCTATAGTGAAATGAACTGATCAGTAACTTTTACTTTGGAACTATAAACTGCAAATGTAGTAAACCATAATTATACATGCAGAGAAATTCCAGGGGACATTTATGCAGTGACAAATATGTATGTATTTAGACTTGAAGAAACATTATTTCAACATGCTCCTAAGGGATAATTAAACATTTAAGAAAGACTCCTGATCCTGAGGAATTTTTAAACATTCAGTCAGATTCAGGTCTTAGTCATGTTGATGTAAATTGGAATAATTCTCTTTTGCTGAGTGCTGTAACTCCAGTTTAAACAAGTGTAAGTTGTAGCAGAATTTGCTCCACTACATATTATCCGTTTTCTGACAATAGCCAGAAGTTATTCTATTGAAATTCAGAGCAGTACATAGAGTCATCAAAACATCTGCACTTAGTGATTAGAACCATACTATATTATGAATAAGTGTGGTATGGTGTGATGGTAAGAAAGACATTCTTAATAATGCTGTAGAATAACATTCATGTTAATTTTTAATTAGTTTTAACTAGCTCAGGGACAGGATTAAAGGTTTTAAGTAAATGTGTTTATTTTATCCCATTAAAGAATGAACAAAACATCTTACATATAGACAACTTGAGTGACCAAACCTAATTCTTTAGTTTAATACCATGGAAAGTATGTGTGGTGCTTAGCAGATAAAATTCTCTTCTAGCCTGCAGTAGTTTGAATAAGAAGGATTCTGAAATTCCTAGGAATGTTGTAATTTTTACTGTGGCCAGTTTAGATAATTATATAAGTGCAACATGAAAGCATGAACATTAATATTAGTTCAAGATATAGTGCTGCATTATCATATGAGAGAGCATTCCTTGTAGTATAGAAATGTAGCATCATCTTTCAGAAAGTAAAGGCCAGAACGTTAAAAGTGTTCAGAACAAAAACATTGTTCTTAAATAAGGCTGCTGGATCCTGATCATATAAGACCATTTCATGTAGGTAGCTTTTAGACTGGAAAAATAGATTATTTTAAAATGTTTTCAAATAATGGCTTATCCCGAGGGGACACAAAACAGTTTATTTTTTATCCTATAAGAAAAGTAGACAATATTTATTTTATCATACATTAGCAATTATACTTTAAGGCACCTTTCAATACCTAGAAATGAGAGGGCAAGTAGATTGCACTACGCCTATCTGTTGCTGAAATTCACAGTTTGTCTCATTTTTATGGTTTCTGGAATCTCTTGAGAGGCCCACATAGATTTCAAGTTTATATTAATTGTGAAATCCTAATATGGAATGTAGGCTAGATACCCAGTTCTAAAAACTCAGACAGGCTCTAAGGTATATCACCAAATATTTCATCAGCTTACAACTTTTAAAGATTTTATCTTGACAATATGGTAGAGGAAATATTATCCTTATTTTATAGACATACTGAATCACATGGTAGATTATAAGACTGTAGAGTGAAATTTATGTTTGGTATCCCTCTTATTGAATTTGCACATCTGCAATAGTGTCTAATTGGAAGAAGTCTGTGGAATGCCTGAATTTGTAACATGGTGGACCACTTTTAGAGTACGAGCATGCATTGAATGCATGGCAGGAAACGAATATCTCTTCTGAGGAAAGGTTGAGCAACCGCTGTGAGTTATGGAAAGGTGGCAACATGAATGATGAGTTTGATCGGTCAAGTGCATGACTGATAAGTGGCAACTCAGCATGACTGGATAGCTGAAAGTGGGGTGACATGATGTGAATGAAAATATTTAAGATACCTGCAAACACCTCAGTTTTTGGTTCAAGTAGGCTGGTGTGCAGTGTGTGTCTGCAGTGTGTGTAAACGTGTGGGTTCATGAGAGGATTCCTGTATATAGTCGATCTGATTGGACAGCATACTTGGTTAGAGGATTGTGGAGAGGAGATCTTCAAGGCAGGGAAGCTCCTCTGAGGAGAGAGTAGAGGTGCTGCCATTCATCTGCAGCATGGTTGAGTCTATGGGGGGGGGGGGATCCATAATGCAGTGCCTTTGTGAGTGCACTTATAGACACAGCAACACCACAGCTTCACTCTGGTTGGGGAGTATGGCAGAGTGTAAAGCTGCAAGGTGCCAGTGCTCTCTCCAGACAACCATCTGGATGAAATTGGCTACTTTCCATCGTGGACTGAACCGGTTACTGACTTTGGTATTCCTCCTGGTCACATTTTGCTATTTGGTAAGTATAGTTCTAACTTTGTATTCTTGATTCTGTGTCCCAAGTTGTTCAGACCCATGGTGGTGTGGCATGGTATTGTACTGTTGTTATCATCCAGTCCCCTTTCTCCCTTTGTTCTGTTCTAATAACTCCTTGATTTGTTTCACCCTTATCTTTGTTGGGACTAAACTCAATCTACTAATAAAATCAAGGCAGGTCTGCAGCCAGCACTGCTGGGACACCACAGTGTTGGTCACCTTGGCTTGTACCTAACCCAATTGTGCCCCAAACCATTCTTGGCCTAGTATTGGGGTTGCATCCTTTCCCCAAACTTGGGGCTTAGCAAGATTTACAGGAAATTTCTAGTTAAATTGGCAATTGAATGCAGGTCTCAATTCCCTGTGCACTAGAACATCCTTGTTACCTAGTATCATAGCCTTATTGTGTTGTTGTAGCCATAATGGTCCAGAAAATATGCAAGAAAGAATAATTTTTTGTTATACTTTTATTGGACTATATTGATGTCCCATTAAAACATATTACTAAACAAACTTTGCTTCTTGTTACCAATTAATCCCAACACTAGCATGATTAAATGGTTTCAAAATCAGACCCTAGAGTACTGGATGTGTATCTCTATATATTATAGATGTATAACAAAGCTAATATCACACAAATGGAAGAGGTCCTATGGAAAGTGTTTCATTCTTAGCTATTCATCTTGATAGCCTATGATAGCTGTCAGAATATTAAATGATTCATAGATTGTTAGGGGCTGGAAGGGACCTTACAAATCATCGGGTCCAGCCCCTCCCCCCCCACTCTAGGCAGGAAGACAACTAAGGTTAGGTGACCCCAGTGAGGTGACTGTCTAGTCTCCTCTTGAAGACCTCCAAGGTTGGTGACTGCACCACCTCTGGAGGGAGTTTATTACACAGTCTAGGCACCCTGACTGTGAAGGAGTTTTTCCTGGTATTAAGCCTGAAGCGGCCTTCCAGGAGTTTGTATCCATTGGTCCTGATCTTCCCCCGGGGTGCCCTAGTGAACAATTGTTCAGCAAGCTTCTGGTGCACTCCTCTGATATAGCGGTAAGCCACTATCAAGTCCCCTCTCAACCTTCCCTACTTTAGGCTAAAGAGGCCCAGGTCCCTCAGCCTTTTCTTATATGGCTTGCCTTGCAAGTCCCTGATCATACCGGTGGCTCTTTTCTGGACCCTCTCAAGTTTTTACATGTCCTTACTGAAGTGCGACGCTGTATCAGATGCATCAGAATTAAATGATGCATCAGATCTTACTAACACAAGGTATTAAAGTGACATTGTAGCTGTGGTGGTCCAGAAAATATTGAAGAAACAAGGATTTTTATGTGTGATATCTCTTATTGGACCAGCTGCATGGTCAGGATAGATTTAGACCTGAAGAAGAATGTATTTCTTTGGAAAGCTTGACAAAGTCTAACAAAATGTTAACAATATTGTAAATTCCATTTGTGTGTGTGTGTGTGTTTCCTTATTACTTTATTATCTAGTTGTAAAACTTATAAAAATGTGCTACATTGACTGGCTTTTCTGCCTAATGTATTGATTTATTTCATATTACATTCATCTGTCACTATTCTCATCCATCAAAAATGAATCTACATTTTTTTCCAAGGGAAAAATATGTCTATAGCTGTGTTTCAACCCAAGTCTATTCTACTTGTTGCTACTTACGCTGATGTACTTTTGTTACTACAGCTTGAATAAGAAATGAAAGATTTGATGTGACTTGCAAAGATACATGGCTAATGATGAAGAGCTTATGAAACTCATTTTGGGATTGGTCAGGCCCCCTTGTTCAGATGTTGTGAATGTTGTACCAAATGGTTCATCAAGCTGTCCTTGGCAGCACTTGTCAGGGAGGTGGGCACACTTAACTCATCATTGTCAAACCCTGAATGCCTAATTCATTTTCAATGAGCTTAGGGAGTCACTTTAGTTCTTCTGTGCAATAGTGCAGAAGAGCATATGCTTTTGCTTTTGAGAGTCAGTTTCACCACTTTGGCCAACCTCAGAACTTCTTTGATATTCTTCCACTGAAGCAGTGCAACATTTAAAGAAAAATCCTCCTCTTTTTTTTTTCATGTTCTTAAGTATCACTATGCTTCAGTGAATGCCAAAGGCCCCTTTGCAAGTATTGAATTAGCCTGCCAAGGTCATTCTTTTCAATGGATGGGACCATCTGTTTCTCCATTTGGAAACTATTTAAAAAAAAAAAACAACTTTCATTTTTCCTGAGGTAAAGCCCAATAAGGTCTTTTAAAATTTTATACACAAACCTCATATAAACACAGTCAAAATTTAAATAAATATGCTGAATTGCTGCTCCTTAGTAAATGTTTTCAAAATTATGTAGCATAAGCAGAACTAATGCCACAATAGTTCTTGTAGTATACCAAGAAATTACAATGCTGGGTTCAACACAAAACCCAAAGGTATCCTAAACTTACACAAGTACCATAAAAGTCAACATTTTTTTCATATGAATGTATTAATTGGCATAAATAAATTATACTTACCTATAAAAATCTGATACTCATTTTTTGGATACATTTAGGAACTGTATAATTTAGGAATAACTATTTTGAATCAAATGGAGTTGCATGAATACAAAAAAAGTGGGACATTGGAATAAGGCCCTGTGTACTCTGCTTGGTTTGGTAAACTTCTCAAAACTTGTAACACCTACTTTTTTGAATTAACTAACTCTTGTGTCTCCCCCACCTCAGCTCTCTTTGCTTTGTTTGACCAATTGGTGAAGCAATAAAACACAATGCTCATTATTTTCAAAATTTATCCATTGTTACTCTGTTTTCATGTTGGTATTTCAGGACTTGTCCTACTGTTTTGAAAGAGACTGTGAATAGGCAGTGGGGGTTTAAGTTGTGTTAAGGGCTGTTCCAATATCAGATTTTCTGTTAAGTCTTCACCTTGAAATTTCATATAACCATTTTAAAGCTGGTGTAAATATTTTCCAGATAACTGAGAATTCACAGTGCATTGACTTAGTAATATATAGCTTAGATTTTTTTCCCCCAAAATTATTTCAGGAGTTCATTGAATAAGCTGTAAGGAATTTCTAGGGAAAACTAAAAATATGTACTTTCAGTAGGAATGGCATTCATTTAAACAATGTCAGTGCAGTTTTGCCCTTATTAATAATGTAACCCTGGAAACCAGGCAGATGCTATGGTGCACTGACATCCTGAAGATAAATATGTGCTTATAGAAAGAGACTGATGAAGAAGGGCTAAACAGGATGATCTCATAATGGAGGGTCTTTTAATTAGAGGTGATTAGATCAACTTTCTTACCTTTATGAGAATGAGATAAGATTGACTCAAATTAACCATTTCTTATAATTTAGAATTAGAGCCAGATTTAGGAGAAATGGGGCCAGTCTGTTTGATTTGTTAGGTTTTCTTGTTAGAGGAAGTATGTTTGTTTGTTTTGTAGATTAGAAAGGTAAACAAAAAATTGTTGAACAGTTTCAAGAGAATTACTGGCTTGGTGAACCAATACTGAACCATCTTCTCTGAGAGAGTTTCTTTTTGTCCAATATACAGTTCAACTAAAAATTAAGACCACCAAAAAAACCTGGCTTGGCCCAACTAAATCCACTGTTAATGTAGCACAGGAGTTGAATATTTCAGTAATGTTGAAATGAGCATTCCTCATTAGAGAGTAGAACTTGGTCCTTGATAGCCAGCTTTAATTAGGGGGTTTGATGACAAGAAATGTGAAGTTTCTAATTATCAGAAAATTGATGCAAGACCAGAAAAAAGTAAAGTCTGTGAGTGTGGATAAGAGACCTGGGGGTAGAAGTAAAACTTGGAAGGATGTCACATTGTTGTAATTCTAGAACTAGACCCTCTTAGTAAGATGCTGTTTGAAAGCATGTCTACTCTTGTAATTGCATGAAATGACCCCAAGGAAATCCCATTACACTGTCATCACCCAAGGACCAAAACACCCATGTCTGCATAGACTGTCTAGTAGAGATTTCTCCTTCTGTTTCATTAAAAGTCCTATTTGTTGGACTGCTGCTGCCTGTGTGCTGTTATAATACTTGTGAGATTTTTAAATGAATTTTGCATTTTCCAAGTTAATAGTTGTATTACCTTTTACATATATTTAAGCTGCAAAATATTCTTGCTTTTGAAGTGCAAAACTGAAGGAATCCTTCAAGGCCACAAAGTTTTACAGGAATCTGACCTTGATAAATGTCTCCTTCATTTTTCAAGGAAGTTGCAAGAAGACAGTTTTTACATTACCAGAAAACTTTGGTTCTTGATTAGAATCTGCAGAAATGTCCTGTAATTCTTTTCTATGCTCTCCCAGCTATTTCCATGAACTGTAACATTTAGGATTTTACTATCAAGCAAATGCAATTAAATGGAAAGACAATGCTCAGGATGAACATAAAGATTTACTTACTGGTGACCTAAGCAAAACTTAATAGGTTTTCTACATTCCTAGTCACTAAATTCCTGTAGACCATTACTAGAAAAGTAAAAAAAAATAAAAATCAATAGCACTTTGTGTATGATCTCCTGTAATCTCTTGGGCTCCTGGAACAAGCTTCCTATGTCCTCTTTTATGTTTAATATCAAGGGTCAAAGTTCCATTAACAAGTGTCTCTCTTGCTACTAATCTTATAAAGAAAATTTTAATGGGTTGTTTGATAGTTTCATAGGTTTTCAGTAGGTGCTGAATTGGAAAAGCAAGGCTTCACTTTAAGCATTTAAAAACATTCATTTAAGTAATTAAAAATGACTCATTTAAAGGTAAATGTGTGTGTTTTGTAGTATTTCAGCCTTCATCTATTTTTGTCACATTGTATCTCGGATAAACACTACCACTGAAATTGTTTAACATTTATTTCCACATGCCAAATGATTCCAGACTGGCTACCCATAACCTACTACATTAGCAGTACAAACTGTATACTATATGTATCCTTAGCTGACCAAAGAGACTTCCAGATAGAGTTGTCTGAATAACTGCTTTTTTGTTGGGAGAGGGGAGGAAATTTGTCTTAATCTGTTCTCTTGAAGTTGTTTCACCTTCTATAAATAATTATTCATTGGGCCAGAGAGAGACAGACAGTGTTTAGCTTAATGGTTATGGCACTCATGGGTGAAGGAGAACATTCATGTAACAGTTGCTGTTCCAGTGAATATTTAAGTATTTATAAATAAGTGGGACAACTTCCTCAGTAGAAAATGAGAACTGCAGAATATGGTACAGAACTATGATTAGGGCATTGCCCAAAAGAAATCCGAGTTTAAGGGTGCTTGTAGACGTGCAGGACATCTTCTCTGATACACTGCAATTAAATTACAGTGCATTGGAGCAGACTTGATTAATCGAGTCTGCTGGAGTCTGTTAATTAGCATGCTCCAGCAGCCTTGGCATCTCTTGTATTCAGTGTCCCTATACTTCAAACTGGTGGCAGGGGTACTTTAACTAAAGCTCATTGAATATGCATTTAGTTAAAGTACCCCTACAGCCATTTTGAAACACAGGACGCTGAATACATGAGGTGCTGTGGGCACTTTAATTAGTGGCACCTGAAAGCTACTGAAAAGCACCTCCCAACCCCAGAGCATATGTGAAAATGCCCTAAGTCCTTGGTTCAAAGGACTTCTGAACCTAGTTCTCTGACATTGTGGGGAGTTTCCAAACTCTGGGATTGAAGGACACCTTCTTAGTCTTGAATGTTGAATACATCCCCTTGACAATTCTGTATTTTTATTTTTGTTTAATCTAAATCTGTGTGCGACTTTAGGTTTCAAATTTAAAATAGTTTCAGATGATCCAAAACTGCATCTCACAAGGAATAATATGCACGTGATGCAATATTTTTACCTAGATCTACTTCTGATATCCTGTGTTAATATGAGTGCAGTTTTAGTATACTGTAGGTGATCTTGTATATTCAACAGGTCCAATTTGTAGCCTTGACCTTAGAGACAAGAATTTCCATTATGATCATCTACTTTTGATATATTGCACTTAGGCTGTTCAAAACTTTTCCCACAAAAATTGTTGTTTCTTTAAAAAAAGTTCTAATACTTGATTATATCTAATTAAGTTTTGAGGTGATTTTCTTTTCACTCAAATTGGACCAATACCCAAACACAAAGCTGAACTTTTGGGGGGGGGGGGGGGAGGTGGGAAGGGGAATCAAATGAGGTTTATCTTTGGATGGAAATATATTTTTACATGTTTTATATATTGTGTTGGACCAAAAGAACATATTTGGATATGATACTTGCCCTATCATAAACATATAATAAACAGTATGTTATATGACATGATTTAAAATAAAATAGCATTTTTATGACTGTTGGGGAATAATAATAAGTTATTTGTATTTATTTATATTGTGATGGCATGTACAGGCTCCACTCAAGGACCAAGACTTTGCCTCAGTGTTTCTAAGCGAGGGGCAAGACAAAGCTCTCACTGGAATTGTAGAGAGGCAGCAGCAGGGTGCCAGACTACCAAGTGTAGACCCTGAGATGGTGCAGAGTCACTTGAAGGAACTGGATGCATTTAAGTCGGCAGGCCCAGATGAGCTCCATCCGAGGGTACTGAAGGCACTGGCTGATGTCATTGCACAGCCACTGGCGGGAATATTTGAACACTCGTGGTGCACAGGCCAGGTCCTGGAGGACTGGAAAAGGGCCAGCGTGGTCCTCATTTTCAAGAAGGGGAGGAAGGAGGACCCAGGCAACTATAGGCCAGTCAGTCTCACCTCCATCCTTGGCAAAGTCTTTGAAAATATTATCAAGGCTCACATTTGCGAGCGCCCGGAAGGAAAAATTATGCTGAGGGGAAACCAGCATGGGTTCGTAGCAGGTAGATCATGCCTGACTAATCTAGTCTCTTTTTATGACCAGGTTACAAAACATTTACTATTAAACTCCTGGACGCAGGAGTAGGGGTTGATGTCATTTACTTAGACTTCAGGAAGGCCTTCAATATGGTATCCCACCCCATACTGGTGAACAAGTTAAGAGGCTGTGACTTGGATTACTACACAGTCCGGTGGGTGGCGAATTGGCTGGAGGGTCGTAACCAGAGAGTCATGGTGGATGGGTCGGTTTTGACCTGGAAGGGTGTGGGCAGTGGGGTCCCACAGGGCTCGGTCCTTGGACCGATACTCTTCAATGTCTTCATCAGCGACTTGGACGAGGGAGTGAAGTGTACTCTGTCCAAGTTTGTAGATGACACAAAACTGTGGGGAGAAGTGGACACACCGGAGGGCAGGGAACAACTACAAGCAGACCTGGACAGGTTGGACATATGGGTGGAAAACAACAGAATGCAATTCAACAAGGAGAAATGCAAAGTGCTGCACCTAGGGAGGAAAAATGTCCAGCATACCTACTGCCTAGGAAATGACCTGCTGGGTGGCACGGAAGCGGAACGGGATCTTGGAGTCCTAGTGGACTCCAAGATGAACATGAGTTGTCAGTGTGATGAAGTTATCAGAAAAGCTAATGGCACTTTATCGTGCATCAGAACAGAACAGAACCAAGGAGGTGATACTTCCCCTCCATCGGGCGCTGGTCAGACCGCAGTTGGAGTACTGCATGCAATTTTGGGCCCCACAGTTCAAGAGGGATGTGGAGAACCTGAAGAGGGTCCAGAGAAGGGCCACTCGTATGGTTAAGGGCTTGCAGACCAAGCCCTACGAGGAGAGACTATAGAAACTGGACCTCTTCAGCCTTCACAAGAGAAGGTTGAGAGACGACCTTATGGCTGCCTATAAGTGCATCATGGGGGCACGGAAGGGAATTGGTGAGGTTTTACTCACCAAGGCGCCCCTGGGGGTTACAAGAAATAATGGCCATAAGCTAGCAGAGAGCAGATTTAGACTGGACATTAGGAAGAACTTCTTCACAGTTAGAGTGGCCAAGTCCTGGAATTGGGTCCCAAGGGAGGTGGTGCTCTCCCCTACCCTGGGGGTCTTCAAGAGGAGGTTAGATAGGCATCTAGCTGGGGTCATCTAAACCCAGCACTCTTTCCTGCCGATGCAGGAGGTCAGACTCGATGATCTATTGGGGTCCCTTCCGACCCTAACATCTATGAATCTATGAAAGACCTCTAGTGCTAGAGATTATAGACACCAGCAAATTAATAGTTAAGGTTCACTAGGTATCAGAGCGCAACAGAATTTTTAAGACAAATTCAAAGGAAAATAAGATAGCTTTACAGGTATTCAACAGGAAAGGACAGTGTGGGAGGACAGTACAAAGATGCTTTGAAAATGTAACAGGTGGCTGATTACAGACTCAGTTCTTGGTCAAACAGAGTGGGGAAATGATATATCAATAGTAAATGAACGATGAAAAATATTAACTGTTTTTCATATCACCCTGCTGACTATATGTAAATATTGTGTCCACCCACTCCAACCATTTTTGAGGATATCTTACCATTTCTGTTTCAAAAGAGAGGAATATGTGGCTTTCATGGGTGAATCTAGATTTTTGAAAAGTGGATTACAGATGGTGAGGTGCATCACCACATTTAAAACAACACATTTTTTCCCAGTTAAAGATGCATTAGATGCTTTACTAATATGGTAGGGGTCTAGGGCTGTATGATTCAGTTTAATATTGAAGCAAAAACAGGTCTAACTTAATTGGAATGTGTTAAAAGCAATCTGCAGGGCTGTGAAATAGAAGCTTCATTGCCAGGAGCAGCTGACAGACAGAGGAACTGCACAGCAAAGAATAGCTTGATTGCTGAAATGTCAGTACCATTAAAAAGAAGAGAGGGTCATCAACACCTGTGGAAGGAAGAGTTTAGAAAGGGTCATGGAGATTATGAGTCATGAGGTCAATTGAGTGAGTCCCTTAGCACTGCCTGACTGGAAATACTGCTACCACTGCCACTGGGTGGAGCAGGAATCAAAGTGGGTACAAGTGCACCAGTGCACTCCCCCTGGATCATCACTGGTAGCTTTTGCTTCTTTTTTATTCCCCACATGGACCTTGTACCTCAAGGAACATCTGCATGGGTTAAAACATATCCTAAAATCACTCTTATCCAGTTATAAAAACATGAAAGCTAGGGACAGAAATTGCACGTCAACCAGTATAAGTGATTGGAAACCAGTTCAAATCTGTAATGCAGCAGAAGTTCAGTGCACATAAACTGTTTTCAAAATTGCCAAAACTGGTTTAAGAGAAACCTGGATGAATGGAGTGTCAGACTAACTGATTTAGGTTAATTTGGTTTATTGAACTTCTGTCCCAGATCCCCTGCAGATTCAAGTTAACTCATAGTTCCCCAGTATCCCAGGATGCTTTGCACCACCCCTACAAATCTCCTTCAGGGTGGGTGAGTTAGCCTTGGCCCAAGCTGTCTGCTCTAGCTGAGCAGGGAGCCATGCTCTAGCTCCCATAAGCTTCTGTCCTAGGCTACTGCAGGCCTGTGGCTGCATTTCTGGAATCAAAAGTGAACGTCTGCTCACTTGCTTATTTTTTCAATATATGCGGTTTAGACTAACCTGCAAAGACTGAATCAATTCATCCTTGGGCTTTCTGACTCTGTACTTAGCTGAAGTGAGGAAGAACATTCTATGAAGTTTTATGAATAATGCAATAAGACTATACCTATCAATTATTGTCATATGAATGTAGCTTCAAGAACTTCTAATGATTTCTATCCAAAGGTCATGGGTTTTCTTGTGCCTAGTGCTCCATTTGGCTACCATTTGGTATAAGTGTGCCAGCTTCCATAGCCAATGACAGAAAAGGGAATGATATTATCATGTCTAGGAATCTATAATTCTTGAGCCTAACTGATAAGGTATCCATTTCGCTGATTTGAGCAAGGAGTGGCCATTGGCCTTCCTCCAGAGTAAGGCTTGAACTTTTTTTTTCTAGAGCTGTTTCATGAAACCCACTCTGCAACACTGGTCCAGTGATGTCCACGCTGCACCAAAATGCCTCTGTGTTTAAAAAAAAATAATACTTTTATCGATCTGGCCTTTTGCTTAGATCAGTATTTGCCTTTTGTTAATGGCTCAAACGTCTCTCCTTGAGGGAATACTCTGACCTAAGATAATGGAATTGGCAATCTAATAGGTCTTTTCTATTTCTACTTTCTGGGACTTTGACTTTATTCCAAGCAACTAGCAAAACAATAAAAACCATTTAAATCATAGACAGTTCCACAACACATACAAATGTACTCATCAATCCTTGTTGAAAAGAAACAAACCAAATGCATTTACTAAGGACTAAATTGATGTACTGTGTTTCTAAAATACCATAACACATGCATAATTAGCTAATTAAGCTAAAATTAAATACTTCATTATAAAAGTGAGAGCAGCGGCACAAGCAGACCAGTCACAGTTGGTTGAGACGGACAACTGTGTTCTCTCTCTTGCGCAACATGTAAGAACGGAATATTTAGAGTATCAAGTAAAACAAAAAATATAGTCAAAATGTTGATGTGTGATTATTAAATGAACAGAGGGGTGCTAACAACCAAATACCTATTTGCAGTAGCTACCCTATGAGCCTTAGAATTTTTTTCCCCAGATACTCTAAGGATAAGCAGGACACAATAGCTTAATATTACACAAACTATCACTTCACCATAACTCAGTCCAAGCAACAGTGCAGCGATATGTTGCCTCAGAAGCAGGCCAGGATATTTTAACTTCTAAATTTCCATCTTCTAGGCTTTTCCTCACCCATACAAAGAAGGTACTCCCTACAAGGCCCATACTTATTGAGAACCGCAGTAGCTATGTCAGTTCAGCATTGCCAGGCAGGAATCCGGTGTTTTGCATTTAGCATTTTTCTTGGTTGTCCTGATTCCTGTTTTATTTATGGGTATCCAGGGAAAATGTCTTGTCTTCATATTCCTATTCTGAGTGGAATAATTTGAATTCTACTGAAGTGTGTGATAGGTACACTGTCAGAGCAGAACTGTCAGATATGTGATGCCTTGCAAAATGCACCTTCAACTTCCTGATGACGGTTCTTGGTTGAGTGTCTTCCAGCTAGTCCACATCCCAGAAAGTAGAGCAGGAATATACTGCTGTAATGTGAGTGTAATGTATTTAACAGTAGGAAGAACCAGGGGCAAGGATGCAGAGCAGTGCTGACTGTTAATTTGGACTACAACTCTCAGAAACCCCCAGGTGCCTGAGGGGCAAGGGAAAAAGGAAGAGGAAGCTTGAGGCAGGAGTAAGGGGAAGAGAGGGCAGTCTGTGCATGAATTCTGGTCAACCCTGCACAGAGGAGTGCGTGGTGGAGCTGGAGATCTCACTGGCTTGGGTTGTGAGCCTAAGCCCTATGTTTTTCTGTATGATCTGGGACTGCAGGGTTGGCACACTATGAACATGTAAATAGGTCTGTACTGACCTTTCTCTGGATTCAAAAGTCTTTCTGTTGAACCCTATGGTCTTTATATTGAACAGTGTGAGATGTGAGATTCCCCTGCAGATATACTCCTTGGTTAGTTTCAGGTGCACAATATATACTGCTTGGTCCCATCTTGCACAAACAGCTCTTTCTCTACCTGGTAATATAGATTCTTGAGACCTGACCAAATTTGGTATGTTGATTCTTTTAGGACCTCCATCTCATTAATTGGAAACCCTGCTTTTTGGCCATCTCTATGCCTTTTTGTCTATCAGGTGGTCTGGCAAATACTTTGGGCTACTGAATCTGCATCACTTTTTCACTCATGGGGCATCCTTGTAGTGCTACTCATAGAGCACCCTTGTAATTGCTCAACAGGGATGTTGTAGTACATTAGAACCACTTCACTACTACCTTACAACTTAATTTTCTTTTACTCTTCCAAAGGTCTGTTCTGGGGTCGTGACAATCTCCAGGCTGCACCTTACCTGAAGGATTCATAGGTTTCTGATAGGTCCAGATTTTGTAGCCTGTCCATTTGAATTGGGCAGCTTTCTTTTCCAGAGTGGCTGGGTGCCAGGAAAGAGGATGTAATTGAGAGCACAGGACAATTCCCAATGCCTTGCCCTGCTCTGCAGCCTGGGATTGTGGCATTTTGAACATGGAATTGTCAAAGGTTTTTATCTACTGAGCCAGTGAGAACCGCAAATTTTTCAAACTTTGTAATTTAGGCACAGGCCATGAGTAGAATAGCCACTTAGTACTACCAGAGCTACGCATATATTCTTAAGTTCACTTTTAAGCAGGGTTCTAATATAAGAAGCTGCAATCTGTTGTTTGTTTGCTGTTTTAGTTCTCCAAGGACCTCTTGCTGGCTCATTGGTTTATGAAGTCAAAAGATTAAAAAAATAAGAAGAAAAGGAAAACTACAATACACACTTCTTTTGGAGGGGGGGAGGGTACGAAACAATTCTGTACCAAGTTACGCTACTGACCTCATCTTTTGGATGTTCCCTTTTCCATTCAGAGGCCAAGGAGAATAAGCAGAAAAACAAATGCACATGGTAGTCGGTTGGAGTGACCATGTTGGGGAAGAGTGGTAAAAGAATCTCTAGGCAGTGGGAAGCTTTTTTGGTGGCTAGTGTTAATTATCATGGGGAGAGGAGCAGATTAGGTAACAGTGGTGCACACAATGCACAATACAGTTTGCTCCCCTTTACACCCTTTATGGGCTACAAGGATGGGAAGAGCAGATGTTTCAGAATGCGCCAAGGTTTAGGTTCATGCCATGGACAGGGATAGAGCAATACATTTCCTATCTTCAGGCACAAAGACAAATTGCAGCTTGGTCTTTTATTTGCTTCTGAGGCAGTGTTCTGTTTTATGCAGAACTAACTGTAAATCCTGTTGCCTAAACACATATACACTTCAGTAAGTACCGCATAAGGCTTTTTTTAGGATAGCTTAAAAGAAATGTGGCTATTAACACTAGAAGCAACTCATTAATAGTAACTTAACATATAGGAGTTGTGTTTGTCTCTGCCTAGAAAACAGTATAGTTTGTATGCTCATATTCCCTCCCTTCCTCCCCACTTGCATTTTTTTTATATATATGGACAGTGCATATTAGAGAGTTAGTGATTTCTTGATAGGTCAGAACTGAACCCCACAGTGCCTTTTAGACTGGTTTAATACCAGATACATAAATAATACATAAAAATATTTCTAGTTGGAAATTGGTAGAGTCTAGACACAGGAGATTGTGTAATTATGTATTCAAAGGAGAAGTTAACTGGCTCTGAAGAGTATTATGGGTTTATTCCTAATTATATACATTCCAAAGTATTCCCAGCTCATATATTACATTTCTCAATTTCCTTTTCCAATCAACATGTTGCTTCCCTAATCAACATCACAGTGCTCATTAGACTAGATAGTAGAAAGATATGAAAAAGTGTTCTCAAATTATCAAAATTTTCTTCTCTGATATCTCTGCCCACTGCATAGCATACACTAGGGGAATGGACTGATAAATGACTATACTGATTAACTTCCAAAATACCAATATACAGTGTTACAAATCTGCAAAAACTTTTAGTCGATTGATTTTTAAATATGCCTGAGCCTTTGTGGGAAGATCCTTTTCTTCAACAGTGCTTTCTTATAACAATGTTTTCTTTTCCCTACAAAGCTTAACAAATGATTACCTGAATCCAATAGCATAGGCAAGAGGTGGTGAAACCTTGGCAAAACGATTGCTTGTTATCTAAAGGAAGCACACTGCTAGCCATGCGTGATCCTACTTGTTTCCAGCTTTTATACCAAATACAAAATAGAACTTGTTACACACATATTGGAATATGTGATTATGGTGAAAACAAAATGCCTTATATGAAAGCTGGTTTATCTCTACCAGCTTTCACTCGGGGATTGGAGAGGGGAAATTGAAATTTTCTGATTTTTTTTTCATTTTAAAAATATTTTACTTTGTAGTGATTATTTTCATTTTTTATTTAAAAAAAATATATTGTATTAAATTATATTGTATTAGATAAGAACTAAACAGGATGCCACTTGTATTCTGTTCCAAAAACCAGACGTATTGTTTTTCTACACAATTCAGGCTGCTCTTTCCTTTGCATTTTGAGACAAACACTTCTTTGGATCCAGTTAATAAAGGATAATACTACTTGTGAAAGCCTCAGGAGGAGATATGTGTATATGAATTTATGATCTGATGAATGTTATTGCTATCTGAAAGCAAATTACCATTGTACAAATAATAGGATGTACCTTAATAGAGACTAGACATTTCAGGACTCTGACAAAGAACCATATGTGCTTTGGTATTTATGTGTGCACAGGAGGGAGCTAGTTTAGGTTGCTGTGGCAGGTGTTGAGGTATTTCAGGAGTCTCCAAACAGTTGGAAGATATTCTGAACCATATGTGCTGAAAAAGCACTTACAGTGGTACAGTGATACGAGTGGAGGAATACAGCTGCAGACAGGGGAAAAAAAAACAAACCACAATTTATTGTTCTGATATCCCAAATACACAAACAACCCAGATAAAGAAATAATGGGCTACATTTGTTTTTTAAATAAATACAGTGTTTGTGGATGATGCTGGACTGATAGGAGAGGGAACCATTTATCTGAAGAGAAGGAATTCCACAGCAAACTCTGTCTTGTGCCCCAACCCACTGAACCAAAAGTTTACTACCTTTGGACCTGCAAAAGTAACTCCGCCTCTATTTGTATATGCAGTCAAAAATAGTCAATAAGATATAGATGGAACAACTGTGGTCAGTAGGCACCACTTGGAATGGAAATAAGGCAGCCAAAGCCTTTCAAATAAGCTATGGAAGAGCCATCTGATGACAGCAGTATTCAGTCACTATTAATCTGGTGAGTTTGGATCCCAGTGTGATTGCACTTTGAAGACTTTTTAATCCTTCTCATGAATCTTAGGTGAGGGGCGTTGTCACTCTTAGACAACTAAGATGGAGATGTTCTAAAGTATTTTGTAGGTATCCCAAGCAGTGGCACAAAGTCAATATTACCTAATTACTTGGATAGGTCTTTTAATCTGTTAATATCCAGTTGTATGCCTCCCCTTTGACCTAATTTGGCTAATGCAGGTGTGAGGTCAGTGATTCAACCAGTCTCTACACAAAATGGTATGGGTTAGAACAGAGGTGGCCCACCTGCAGCAGAGGTGCCACAAGTGGCATGGGCAGCCTCTGTACATGGCATGCAGCAGATCAGGGAGGGGACAGGCAGCACAATGGTAGAGCAGGAAGCAGTAAGCAAAGCAGGGAATGCAGGCCTGGGAGCAGAAAGCAGAGGAGCAGATTGAGCAGAAGAAGGGGATTAGAATGGCACTTGAGGTGGAAGAGCTAATTTGTAGCATGTCTGCCAAAAAAGTTGGCTCTCACTTGATTAGAGCAAACTGGCTAAGACGTTGGACTTTGGGTGGGGGAAGGAAAAGCTGAAGAAGATGGTGGAGACAATATTGCCCCCTATTCTAATTAGTGTTGTAGGTCCTGTGCTGTTATCTCCACAGCTTCTCTCTATCACAGTGATAACAAAGCAGGAACCTTGTCCTCATATAGAGCAGAAAGTGTCCAGCAGTTGATTCTTTGTGAGGCTCTGAAACTCACCTCCTACTCTCAGCCCAAAATAGTATGAATTTGATGACTTTCTAAGCGGACTGCAACACATCTGTTTGATAGGGTTTTTGGAGCAGGCTGTAGGCATGCTTCCCAAATAGGGGAGGAGGTTGGTGCCTGGCTGGCTGGCTAGCTGAGTTCTGTGGCGCTGATTTTAGTGTGGCTGAGATTTAATTATATTTATAGCATAATTAATTATCTAAGTATGTCTGGGGCCTTGCATAAGGATTTTATTATTTGAAATCTGAATAAAATCTTCACTAGTACAGAACAGCAATTTGCATAAAATGTTTGAAACTGAGCTACGTGAAATATTTGCATTGTACTGAAAGGTCTGTTTAATTTCCACCCAGGTTGCTTTGATAATGTGGTTGAATAGGACTACAGTGGAACGCTGCTGGTTTTCATTTGGCATGGCTGCAAGCTGAGTACCTCTCATCCACTGAGTACCACCATCCACTAAAAAGCCCAGCTGTCCAGCCTCACCTTACAACAAACATGAACAAAGTTACTAAGACTTCTGATTAACAAAATATAGTAAACTAAATAATTTGGGCTAAACTCTTTTTGACAGAAAATATTCTGGATTTTCTATTTATGTATTACATAGACACCGCAATCTTTAGTGTAAATATCAGCCGTTAAGAAGGATTAACAAGGTTCTGCTCTGTAGTTAAGCATCCTATGAAGGTCATCTTTCAAAACGTCTTATGTTTCTTTAAGATGAATTAAATACATGAAGATCTGAAAGTGCAGGAAGTGTAGCAAGTTTCAGTAAATTGCAAAGGCACAGTTTCACTAGGTACTGATTTTTTAAAATAATAATTTATATCTCTGCATTGCTGAGTAGCTAAGGGATATTTATCCCAAACAAATACAGAATAATGTTTTGAGGAGGTACAAAATACAAGCTGAGAAAAGAAATATATTAAGGTTGTGGTTGACCTTAAGGGGAGAAAGGGAAAGCTGTAGGGCTTTGCTCAGTACTGGGAGTATAACAGTAAAGTAGGCTTGGCTTAAATGACAGCAGAGCAAGCCTAACTGAATTCTTAAATTGGCTTTGTTAGAGCAGGGAGCTCCATACACTGTGGACTAATATGCCAGCTTGCTGGAGAGGTACATGGTCAGAAGGGCACATGATTGTCTATGTAACCTAGAAAATTTGAAAGAAGAGGTCCTAACTTTGTCCTGGCTGGAGAAGGATTCCTACCTGAAATAGGAGTTAAGGCTGGACCTGCTTCAGCCTTACATTATGCTTCTTATTACATTATGCTTCTCAGCACTCCTAAAGGGACTCTGTGGGGGGTAAGAGCAATTTAAAAGGTGACTAAAATCAGATCGTATGATTCAGTGTATGTATATTTCTATCATGGAACAGTCCAGGCAGAAGTCATTTTTTAAAGTGTATTGGAAATATTATGATAACAGTCAAGTAATGGAAGGATGTATGTGTTTCTGGGATTGACCTGCTGAACTGGAGATGAGCTCAATTAACTAAACAGGCATTAAAATGTTTGACAGATAATTTTTGGAAACTTCATGATTTACAAGAAATTAAATTTTGATGTAATTAAAGATTGTGTGGAAATCCTTTTGAAAAGATTTAATCAGAGTACATGAAGTAACTTTCAGATTTTCCTTGGAATGATTGAATACCTTTGTATTGTTTATCAATTAAACTTGCCAAATGTGTATTTTACAGGGGTTTTCTTTCTTTTTTTTTAATAGTGAATTTGTATTACTCTTTGATTTGCTGCATATTCATAAGAATTTGCTTCCAAAAGCTAATGAGTCCTAAATTAAGGCACAGCTTCCATTTTAAAAACGTTTAGCAAAACTTGCGTAGGGTGGCGTAGCGATTAAGGCATCTTGCCTTAGTCTGAGCTTTGCTCTGGCCTCTTGCCAAAGAACACCCCCAGTGATCAAGCTGCATCTGGTCATTTGGCTGATGAGTTACAGATGGCTGGATATGAATGGTAGCCACATTGCTGCATTGTGTGTGCCCTTGGCTATAGAAAGCTTAACAATGCTAGACTGTGCTAGGCCAATGGGCCTCCCAAGAGCAGGTAGATCATGACTGACTAACTTAGTAACAACAAAGGAAGAACAAATATTTGCATGAGACGCACTTAATATGGAACCAAGGTATCGCAGTAAACCCAAAATTTTGATGTAATTAAAGATTCCTACTGCCTGCTTAGATTTATAATTTGTCCTAAAATCTTCTCATATGTCTGTGGGGTAAATTTAAAACATAACATTTGTTCAGTGATGTATTACCCATTATAAAACCAAGAATATTCTTTTCAGCATGTTTTGGCACAATCTGGCTCATTACCTGCTTAGAATTGCTATGTGTAAATGTCTGTAAATGTCTGTAAATGCACTACTATAAATTTTAGCCAAGTGAAATAATGTGCTGCAAAGCCTCATAAAAAATTATCACTCTTTTCAGGAGCTTAGAAGTACAGATAGTGTTCAGGAGACACAGAGTCTGGAAGGGTGGGTGCTGAAGACATATTGCCAGAATGAACATGTCCTTGTGATGAAGGTCCTTTTACAAGAGAATACAGCATTTCATTTTTTGCACTGAGTAGGCACTTCAATACCGTCAGGCTCCCAAATATAAATAATGTGATATTATTCCACTCCTTGAGGTGGGGGGTGGCAGAAATAGGGACATCATACATCATGACTTCATAACATCATAATGATAATAAGTATTAATTGTAAACTTCATCGAGAAAATATTATGATGCCTTTGTTAATGGTAAAGCTTCTCAGCAAAGAATTACCTCCCCAGAGAAAGGGAACAGATTATGTGAGAAGTTGCTATGAGTTCCTGACCTCTTCCTTATCCTGACCCTCTGTTAAATTGCTTATGATTTAAATCTGTACTTAAATAAAAGTACAGCTTTAAAAACATGTATGCAGTGTACTTGCATATATTTAGCCTGTTAGCTTGAAGTTCCACTGCTAGATGGGAATATTGGTTACTTCAAGCAGAAACATTTTCTGTAGATGAGAAAATGGCTCATAACAAATTAGCAATGTCTTTGGGCTACATCCTGAAAGCCTAATCTCAATTAAGACTGATGAGGGCTTGCCTGAGTAAATATTTCAGGACAGGATCCATTGTGTTGAATATATGTGTTTATGACTGAAACTAGCCAAATGCCTGTCAAGAATGATGGGGGGAGGTAAAGGGGGGACCGGGGCTAGTTTGGAGTGCCGCCACCTAACGGCCCATGCTGGTGCTGTTCTGCCTCTTGCAGCGACTGGGGGTGGGGGAGCTGAGGCCAGTGCTGCTGGACTCGGCTCCCCCACCCCCTGCCTGGTCCCTGGTGTCACTGTGGAATCATGGTGGGAATCCCCCACATTTGGAGCACTCTGATTGGCTGTTTCTGTCAGCTAGTCAGAGTATGAATAAAGCATTATGGACAGACAGATGGACAGACAGACAGACTTAGGCTTTTATAATATTAGAGTGATAACATTGCCAGACTAAAAGTTACACCACTGATGGGTGTCATGCCCCTAGTGTGTGTTCCATTCACAAAGTGCCTTTGGGCCTGATCCTGCAAGATGTGTTTAATAAGCTTAGTTGCAGCTGATATCAGCTGATAACACTTAGTATGTTACAGTACCTGACCCTGTAGATAAGGGCCTATTGAGCCCTCAAATCAATAGCTAGTAATCTTCCTTCAGAATTCAGTCCCTTTGTGGGAGTATATAACCACTTCCACATTTTTGCTGGCATAGCTTGCAAGTGCGATGCCTCACTATCATCTTTACAATATTGAACAAGTAAATACAGGTCAAGCAAAACCGATTATCATCTACAACTGAATGCAAAGCTTATTGTGAGTTTTACAGAACTGTCCATTTTTATGTTAAATATTCTGCTGTTCTCTATCTAGCTGCCGTGCACAGTATATTCAACTGTAACCCAGTGGTGATGGTGTGTTACAAGTCCCCCTGTAACCAGAAGCCAGAAGGCTCCTGTTTCTTTAAGAGGAGAGAGTACCAGGCTGAGCTGACTTAGGGAGGGCTGGCAGTTAGGAAACAAGCTATCTGCTAATGAAATGGCTGCCAGCAGGCAGACCAGGGTACAAGGTATAGGGAGAGGGTAGCTATGGGAAGGACAGAGCAATAAAATGCAGCAAGGATAGTCAGGGAGTCATCCTGGAAACAAGGGGCTGAAGACAGATGACCTCCGGTCTAGCAGGCAGATCATCAGACACAGAGGGGAATGTCTTATGAGAACCTACACAGTTGCATGATTGGATGGGGCAAGCTTAGGAGACTCTTAAAGTCTGTACCTCAGAGCAGGCTAGTCAGTCTGACCCTACTTGCCACAAAGTGAAGAGCTCCTGCTCTGGAAAGCTGCAGTGAGAGGCTCTGCTGACTCCTGGAAGGCCTTATAATACCCATAAGTCATTGAGGCTGCTTGCAGACATTATAAAACAACAACAACAACAACAACACACTTTACTGAAAGAAGTGGCACATAACTTCAACCCAGCTCTGCAGTGTCTGTAAAGATTGGGTGCTTCAGCAGGGGTTTTTTGGCACTTTTAGTTAAAGCTGATTCAATCAGCTATTAGATAAAAGAGCCAAAAAATCCCCACTAAAGCGCCTGATCTTTTTCAACATTGGGTGAGCCGGGTTGAAGAAAGGCACTGCCTCTTTGGGGCATGCATGGGGCTTGGCCTCTTTATTTATTTATTTATTTTTCTTACATGTGCAAACATCCTGAATGCTTGCTGCAATGGGAATAGTACCCCAGATGGGGGGAGACTTGGTAGACAGACCATTGTCTTTTGGAGTTTTGCTAGAGCCTCATTACTTATGCGTTTCATTTGAGTTTGACTGGTGGCTTGGGTTTGGGATAAGTAGGAGTGAAAGGTAGTCCCAGCAGTTTCAGAGAGGCATGAAGTTAGAGCCATGAGGGGGCGCACACACATCTAGGGAGCCCAAGAAGCCAGGCCTGGTGTGGTAGGCCTAGGCTAAAGGGACTAGCAGGAGGAGAGAGGTAGAGGCCGGGAAGGCTGAGGCCCTGACAAGGGAGTAAAGGTCTGAGGTGGCCTGGTGGTTTGGGCAAAATGCCCCCTTATGTGATGATTGGAAACATGTGCGAGACATGGGCACAGCTGTAGGGGAAGTTCAGAGGCTGTGATTAGCCCCTAAGGCAGGGGTGGGCAAATATTTCAGTTGAGGGCTGCTTAATACGCTTTGGTGAGTTGTTGAGGGCTATAAGGGTATTCCCACCCCTTGGCAGGTACCCTGTCCCCTGGTTGCCATCTTGGGACCAAAAGTCCTGTCCCCTAACCCCTGACCTTTGCCACCAGAAGTCCCTCCCCTTGCCCTGGAAGTACTCCTTGAAGGGGGGAGAGTGCTATCTTGAAACTGGGAAAAAAATATCATATATTTTAAAAAATCAAACATCTACTATGTTATTTTATTTTATTTTAAAAATATTTTATCCTGATTTATGTGTGTTTATGTAGTGTATCTAGAGGCAATTCCATAATTGCTCAAAATGTAGTTTTACTCTTGTATATTGGGGAGGGTAAAGGGGTGGGTGTATGTGGGGGTGTGGTTGGGAACTGTGTGTGTGGTGGAGTGTGGGGGGGTATGAGAGAGGGTGGGGGACAGCTGTGGAGGGATGTGCATATGGGGTATGTCTTGGAGTGAGGGTGGGAGGCACTGTTACCATGTGCTTGACACTAGAAAGTGGTCTGAGGACTGGGGCAGACCAAGCTGTACTACAAGGACTTGTTCCATATCCTCACCAAGAACAGGGCAAATGCCATCCCCCCATGCCCATGGGACCAGGGTGTCCAGAGGAGTCACAGGGATCCTGCCACAGGAGTAGTAGGAGGAGAGAATCCCTGTGATACTGTTTCCCATGCAAGTGCCATGACCATTCCAGACCAAGTCCTCTCACACATTTCTGCATCCTTCCCAGAGGTGCAGAGCATGTACTAGCCCCTCCAGTACCAGCACAGCAGTAGTTGCATTGGCATGACCGTAGGACCCATGGCAAGTTCTCCCAATGCTTCTCCTGATAAGTCAGGCTATGCATGTGGATGCCATGCAACCCACGATGGTAAGGTTCACCCCAGCTTCACACAACTATGAGTGGGACCCAGGCCCCTGGGGAAACACAGAGCACCCAGGTGGGGGGTGGGGAGCTGAAACCAACACAAGCCATCCCCTGTGGTCATAGCCTTCTCTCAGGCCCTTAGTTTGGGCTGGAGTGAGGGAGCTGAAAATGCTGAGACATAGGGAGAGGGTAAATCTCCTGCTTTCCACTCACTCCTGCTTTCACTAGGTGAAGTATAGAGCCCAACCATGGTGCCAGTCCTCTCCCCTTTCCCTTCCCTGCTCTTGGGCACTTGAGAGCATGTCCCATTCAGTGGGATCATAAATCTGCCTAATTGACAGGCTCTTGCCATTTCTGTCACGGCCATGCTGTGCTCCATGAGAGATTCGAGCTTAAGCACAGATACCCCGAGTGCTTGCACATACACATCTCCCCCTCTCTCCAAGACACTCATAGAAAGGCATTGATAGTCTTGTTGTGAGAGAAGTTTGTATCAGCAGGTATGCTGTTAACAGTGTTGTAATGCAAGTCTGGGGAACTAGGCATCATGCGCTCTTATAGTTCCCCTTCCAAACCTCTAGAAACAACTGAACTTTTAAACCCACTGACCCATTTAAGCAACTTGGGTATGGATGGATGAGCCAGTGTGAGTCGTGGGAAAAGTGTGTGTGTTCTGAGTTAAGGTGAGCAACAGTTTGATTGACAGCTGAATGTATCTTTTGAGAGCATAACCTGAGTGAGATGGTTGGATGCTGTATGACTGACGTTGAGTGACATGCCCTTTACCTCAGAGGATTGGCTGGTGAAATTGGGGTGACTGTGGCCTATTCCCACATCATGGCATTGAGGTGTGTGTGCGCGTGCACATGTGTGTGGAGTGTGTTTGGTGTATATTAGCTTTTGGGTGAATTTGTTCATGTGGTATTGATTTGTGTGGTGTTAGCTTGTGTTTGGGGTGCCTTTGTGACTTGGCCTGTGAGTGGTAGCAGACTGTGGACAAGAGCTGATAGCTCTTCTGTGGAGATCCCAGTCTCACGTGGAGAACCCACCTCCCACAATTGCAGGACACTTGAACCCAGTCTCACATGACTTTCTCCTGTGATCTCCTTGTCTCAACTTTGGTCCTTTGGGCCATCTCTACTGGCTTTGTTCTCAGACGTGTCTCCAGTTGTCTCCAGATGGCCACCCAGTGTTTGGAGGAGACACCCCATGGCACAGCAGAGCTGAGAGAGTTGCAGTGCCACGATAGGGAGTTAATGCACATAGTCCTGGACCACAACTGGTTGTCCTGTAAGGTACTGTATAGCTGTACACATCTATTTTCTAAGTGTTGGTTCCCATACATGCTTGCAAACTTTCAATATATTTTCTCAAATACAAACACACATTAAGATTACATGTTACTGTTAGTTTTTACAATCAAACCTTAGGCATATTCGGAACCAACTAAAGTGAAAGATGGCTACAATAAAATATAAGGCTGCAGCTACAGATTGTTGCAAAAGAAAAATTAGATTGTGAATGTTTTATTGGCTGCTGGCATTTGAAGAGTAAGCTAGTTATCACTACTTAGACATATATTATGTCTCTCTGAGTGGTGCTGAGTCCTTTTCTGTGTATTAAACATTATGTCTTCCAAAGAATCAATTACAGAGAAAATGTAACTCCCTGGATTATTGCTGGGTCCAGACACGATGTCCAAATCCCTCCACCCAACATTCTGTTTTAAAAACGGCACATAGTGTAACATTACTGATACAATAGCAGTCATTGCTATTTGTGTTTCTTCCTTCTAAGATTAATTTCAAAACCTGGATTTGAAATTTAATTTTGTTTTTAATTCCTCTTGGCAATGCACAGTAAATCTTTGCACACATGAGGATGCCTCTTCTGTCAGGTTATGGAAAGCAGAACAACGTAGTTTCCCATATGTCCCTTCCACCTTTTAGTTCCTATTTGAAAAAAGACACTAGTTAAAATGCTGCAGAACTGTGTTTTCAGACTGGGCTTTCTGTTTATCAACAATGTATTTTCTTCCTCCCAGATAAGGGCAGAAGTACAGATTTTTCATATGAGTCAATTTATGAACCATTAAAGACATAGAAATGAACTCTTGTTATCTTTCATATTTAACTCTCCATACACTCAATCCTACAACACATACATGTTAAAGAGCATGCTTGTGTTTTTGGGTCATGCCATGACAGTTAGTTTCTGGATGAATACAGAGTTGGTACTGGAATTTATTAGCTGTTATGAATTCAGTATATAGTGGCTTGTTCAGCTGGGAAATGCAAGAGTGTGCAGTGCTGAGGGGCATGCTGCAATCTGCTCACCAGGGTATAGCAAACAATTCATGGTTCTTCCCCATGGGGATATTTGGTCCACATTGCATTAACCAAGGGAGCAGTCCCTCTACTGCCCTGGAGGTTCCCAGAACAGACAAGTCCTTGCATGGGCCATGCAAAGAGGGAGAAGTGTTTTTTCATCCCCTAAATACCTACCAGAGGACTGGACTTTCTAAGAATTTTAAGTGAAAAGTTTAATACTCCCCATTAGTGCCAAATGAAGCAGTTTTATCACCAAACCCTTAGGGTTAGATTATGATAGGTTGTTAACTAGTTGTGCAGACAAGAAGGGTGCTAAGTGCTGTCTCCTTTTGTATAACATTGGCAAGTGTAGTGCCAGACCCTTTCCTGTAGCCGTGGATAGGGCTGGTGGGAGCATGCATATGAACTGTGAATCTTACATGTGCATTAGCAAGGCTAGTGAGGAATTCTTTTTTTAAGGCATCTCTAAAAAGCAGTTGTTTCTTCTTGTTGCCCTCAGCACCAAAACAGTTCCATGCCTTTAAGCTCTTTCTAGCACTTTACAATGCCCTGGAATCATTATTTATGTTGTGTGCAAGTGACAAAGTATTACAGAATTAGGAAAACAAGATTTTCATTAATTCTGCTGACTGCTTCAGCTTTCTCTCTGCTTCACAGTAATTTTCTTTCTGGACCTTTCTCCAGCTGCCCATCTACATGGCTTTTTGCTACAGTTCTAAACATATATAAGATACAACCTCACAACAGGTTCAGTACACTTTAAATGTTAGTTTAGGGTCCCATTAGATTCTGGATCAATAATTTGTGTGTGGTGGTGGTGGGAGGGGGGAGGTAATAAAAGAAAATACCATTTATGGTGACTCTATCCCAATGTACATTTATTCGCAATTGGAGAGGTGGAATATGAAATATCTAGCTGTGGATGTTTTACAGCTGCTTGTCTGCTAGGGATCATAATTCATTACCTGTCTATGTACACTGGAAGATAGTTTCAAATGTGCAGTTGTTGCACCAAATTTAGAAGTTAAAAAGATCATGTGCATATAAAAAGAACTTGTACATTAAAAAATATTAAAAGGACATGTACATTAAAAAGAACATGTATGGATAAAAGTCTAAACCTCTAATAGAATATAAATGCAATTTTGCGCATTAGCATGAAACTTTTCTCTCTGAATGTTGTGCTCTTTAGCTCTGTAGCCATCTGACTTCCTTTTATATTAATCAAAATCAGATCAGTAAATTTCTGATGTGCATCATTTAAAATAAGTATGTGCCAAGGTAAACCCTCTAAGATTTGGTGTGGTTCAATTCTTGTAAGTGAGGGTTGGAAGTTTAAAGATTTAGTATGGAGTTGAATTCCTTGCTTTTTTCCACGAGATTGACTGTTATGAAAATCCATCCAACTTTCCTCTTGTACTCATATTGACTATTAAGTCATGGGCTGCAGTACTGGCCATAGAGAAACTCCTCTGGGACCCTCCATTGGCTTAGTATGAGGTCTGGTTCCTGCCACCTCTTAAGCAACCAGTACAACTATATATTGTGGACATTGTTTAAAAATTGTCTTCCTCTGCTATTAAACACAATGGTTAATGTTAATTTAACAGAGGGTACTCTTGGCTAAATGTGGTTTTTTTATGTTTGGTAGATTACCAACTATATTACAGTACACTGTAACTAATGGATGGAACATCAAATGGCCTGTTTATACCACTGGATTAACTCATAGTTAATTTGGCATGAAATATAATTTTTGAACATATTCAGCATGCAGGCAGCATTATACTTTCCATTAAGACATATGCATGAAAATATATTAATTAAACTTGTAAATAGGTCATCTGTTATACTTATGAGGCTATACAATTAACAGGTAGATGCAGTATTCGTTTCTATATAGCAATGCTTTCTGATGTTTTTAAAAACAATACACTGCTAAATCAAGGGCCTTTAAACACATTTTCATGCAGATGCAGTCAAAGGCTGTTCAATAAAAGTATCTGCAGGTCGTTTCCTTCTGGTATTAAAAAGTGTCCTAAGAACTGGAAAGAACTATTGGACGATTTATGCTTATAACCAGGAATGGAAAATGAGTTATGATGAATCAGCAGGTTTCTTGATATTGCTGCAGGATCCACTGTTTTCCTTTGTCCTTGGGGAGCACCTGTTAAGCTGAGGTCACTTTTGATAGTGAAGACTAATAAGACCGCCTATTGTGAAGCTCAGAAACAGCAGTTCTTTGTTACAAATGCTTAAGAGCTACTGGGAAATGCAAAGCAGCTGGCTGGAAGAAAAAAATTCTGTTTCTCATTCAGTTATGTGAGATCTGAGCTTGTGAAAGATGCTGCAGGACATATCTGCAAAAGCAGGAAGGAAAAATACCTGTGTGCATATCCACAGTTAAGTATACCAGCTGTGTCACGGGTCTACTAAAAAGTGTAGACCACAGTAGGCAGGCTCCTCATCCATGGCTTTTTGGATTTGCTACTTTTCAGCCTCTCAGTTCAGCCATGCACATATCTTAAGAGCTAGTGCTGGTGCATGTGGCAGTCTGTGATTTCTAAACTTCTCTTGATTTAGAGAGAAGGACAGAAATGTCAGTCTCAGTTTTCATTTCTGAGAGATTAAAGTGGACTGCTCATACTGGTGGTTTGGACTCAATGCCTGCCATTTTAAATTCATCCCCTCCAATAAAGCTTATTCATGGTTCTTTTCTTTTTGCCCAAGGATGATCCATAATTATTTATCTGTCTTTTTTCTGAGGCGGCTCCAGGCAGTGGGCAGCTGCATTGTCTAACTTGCTGCAGGCTCCGTCCCATTTGTTGGCTGATAGTTGCAACTCAGCTGTAGGCAAAATACAAGGAAGTTGAGCATGGAAGGCATTTAGGTCTAGTGCCCTAAATATAGAACTGGGATGAAAGGTTTCTTTTAAAATATGGAATTGTTTGATAGCAAAAGTTTGCAGTACAAATCATTTCTTATAATTTGCTAATAGTGAACTAAAATTGAGTCATGTTATTTTCTGAAATATTCTATGGTAATACTAAATTTTAAGTAATAGTTCCTGAGTACATTAGGCAGTGTAACAAATTATCAGATTATGGAAAGTTACCACACATCATAGAATCATAGGAAATTAGGATTGGATGGGACTTCAGGAGGCCATTTAGTCCAACCCCCTGCTCAAAGCAGGACCATCCCAGCCAAGGCTTTGTCTAGCCAGGTCTTAAAAACCTCCAAGGATGGAGACTCCGCAACCTCTCTGAGTAGCCTGTTCCAGTGCTTTACTGCCCTCCTAGTGAGAGAGTTTTTACTACAGTCTAACCACAACTTCCCTTATTGCAACTTGAGATGATTGCTTCTTGTTTCATCATCTGCCACCACTGAGAACAGTGTTGCTTCATGCTGTTTGGAACCACCCTTCAGGTAGTTGAAGACTCTTATTAAATTGCCTCTGTCTTGTCTTCTCCAGAGTAAATAAGATGAGTTCCCTCAGCCTGTCCTCAGAAGTCATGTGCCTCAGCCCCCTATTTTTGTTGCCCTTGGCTAGATTCTCTAATTTGTTCGCATCCTTTCCATAGTAGGAGCCTTGCCAGTGCTGAATAGAGGGGAAGGCTCTTCCATTGATCTCCTGGCAACACTCCCGCTAATTCAGCCCAGTGTGCTGCTGCTGTTCTGAAAAAAGGACACACTGCTGGCTCATATTCAGATTATTGTCCACTGTAATCCCCAGGCCCTTTTCTGCAGAGCTGCTGCCTAGCCAGTCAGCCCCCAGCCTGTACCAATGTATGGAATTGTTCTGTCCTAAGTGCAGGACTTTGCACTTGTCCTTATTGAACTTCATAAGATTCCTTTTGGTTCAATCTTCCAATGTATCTAGGTCTCTCTGAATCCTAGCCCTACCCTACAGTGTGTCTACTGCTCCCCCCAGCTTGGTGTTATGCACAAACTTGCTGAGGGTGCACTCCATCCCATCTTCCAGATCACTGATAAAGACACTGAACAAAACTGGCCACAGGACTGACCCCTGGGATACTTCACTTAATACTGTCTGCCAACTAGCTATTGTACATTGATTACTGCCCTTTGAGCCTGACGATACAGCCAGGCTTTTTCTATCCACCCTAGAGTCCATTCACACAACCTATACTTCTGTAGCTTGCTTGTGAGAATCTTGTGGTAGACCATATCAAAAGCCTAGCTTAAGTCAAGGTATATCATGTCCATTGCTTCCCCTGCATCCACAAAGCCAGTCAGTAGGCAATCAGGTTGGTCAGGTATGACTTGTCCTTGGTGAATCCATGCTGACTGTTCCTAATCACCTTCTCCTCCTCCAAGTGCTTAGAAGTGGATTCCTAGAGGACCTACTCCATGATTTTTTTAGGGACTGAGGTGAGGCTGACCAGTTTGTAGTTTCCTAGATCCTCCTTCTTCCCTTTCTTGAAGATGGGCACTATATTTGCCTTTTTCCAATTGTACAGGACCTCTCCTGGTTAGCCCAAGATTTTAAAGTTATTGGCCAGCAGCTCTGTAATCACACTGGCCAACTCCCTCAGCACTTTTGGGTGCATTGCTTCTGTGCTCATGGACTTGTACATGTCCAGCTTTTCTAAATAGTCCCTAACCTGTTCTTTCAACACTGAAGGCTGTTGAACCCTTCTCCTAACTGTGCTGCCAGGTGCAGTAATCTGGAAGCTGACAAAGACTGAGGTAAACAAAAAGGTATTGAGCACTTCAGTCTTTTCTGCAACATCTATCACTAGGTTACCTTCCCCATTTAGTAAGGGATCCACACTTAGATTCATAGATTCATAGAGTTGAAAGGGACCTCAGTGGGACATCTAACTGAACCCCTGCCCCTGGCAGGCAAGAAAAGAGTCACTAACCCTGGGGTCATGTGATCCCAGCCAGGTGCTTGTCCAGTCTCTTCTTGAAGACCCCCAAGGATGGGGCGAGCACCACCTCCCTTGGGAGCCCATTCCAGATTCTGGCAACCCTGACTGTGAAGAACTTTCTCCTAATGTCCAGCCTAAACCTTCTCTCTAGTAGCTTATGGCCATTGTTCCTTGTTGTTCCAGGGGGTGCCCTGGTGAACAGATCATTGCCTACTTCATGTTTCTCTCCCCTTATGAATTTGTACACTGCCACAAGGTCCCTGCTCAGCCTTCTCTTGGAGACGCTGAAGAGGTTAAGGTCCCTTAGCCTTTCCTCATAGGGCCTTCCCTGCTGGTCTCTAATCAGGTGAGTGGTTCTTCTTTGAACCTTCTCCAGGTTGTCTGCATCCCACTTGAATTGCAGCGTCCAGAACTGGACAGAGTACTCCAGCTGTGGTCTGACTGGTGCCACATAGAGGGGGAGAATCACTTCCCTGGACCTGTTTGTGAAGCACCTACAGATGACTCATGTTCATCCTGGAGTCAACAGTGACTCCAGGATCTTTTTCTGCCTCAGTGGAGCTAAGAAGGTCACCCCCCAGCCTGTAGTTATGATGGCAGTTCTTCCTCCCTAGATGTAGCACCTTGCACTTGTTCTTATTGAACTGCATCCTGTTGCTCTCTGACCACTTCCCCAACCAGTCTAGTTTGGCCTGGATCTGGTCGACCTTTCCCTGATCTTCCTCTTCTTGCTGATGTACTTGTAGAAACTCTTTTTGTTACCTTTCATATCCCTTGCTAGCTGCAACTCCAGTTGTGCTTTGGCCTTCCTGTTTTCATCCCTGTGTGGTGGGCTTGCTGGTAGCAGCCTGACTTGCTGGCTTGGAAGGACTCCAAGCAATTGGTGGGGCATTCCCACCAATCAGGTGATGGCAGGAGAGAGGCTTGCCCTGCCCCTACCCAGGGGTGAGGTGAAGAGCCAGACCTGAGAGGGGACTAATCCCCCCTCTCTCTGGTGTATTTGCAATCTGGAGGCAGAGCCTCCAGAGGAAATAAAAAGGCCGTGTGCCTGGCACATGGGCAGCTGTCATGAGGAATGAAGAAGAGGCCAAAGAAGAGCTGACAGAGCTGGGCAGAGCTGTTGCCCCAGAAGAGCCCAAAGAGACTCACCGAACAGGGAGCAGCAGGTGGTTGCATCTCCCAGTTCTGCTATGAGGAAGCGCAGAGCTGATGCACAGCTGGTGCACAGAGGGTCTGGGAGGGACTGAGACCCTGGGAGCTGCATGAGGTGGCTGAGGTCTTTAACCCCCACCATAAGGCCAGGAACACAGTGCACAGGTTGGTACATGGAGGGTCAGGGAGCGGACCGAGATCCTGGAGCTGCTCAGGGCAGCTTGGGTCTCTAACCACTGGCACGAGGCCAGGACTATGGAGGGTCTGAGAGCTGCACGTGGTGGTTCCCTGGTGTGAGGTCAGGTGTGTAGTGCACAGTCAGTGCACAGAGAGTCTGGGGAGTGGACCAAGGCCCTGAGGCTATGAGGACAGCTCAGGCCTCTGATTTGGCACAAGGCCAGGCACACTGCATATAGAGGCCATCAGTGCATGGGATGGTACACGGGGCCAAAAGAGGGCCCAGGCCAGTAGAGCCCTGAGCAGTGAAGGGACAAGTGGGGCTGCAGAGAGTTGAAAGTTACCCGGGAAGGGGATTCCCACAGGGGATCCCCCCCTCCCCACTGTTCTGTGGCTAGCAGCTGGAGGGGAAGCCCTGAAGGGGAGGGCCCTGGGTTGCAAGATTACTCTAGTGAAGCAATTCATACTAGGTTGCAGAGGCCCATGGGAGGCTCTGGGATTCTTTTTTTTCCCTTTCTTTATCTGTGGGCACTGCTATGGCTCCAGAACTTCAGGGCTGTTCTGTTCTTTTAGAGACCTAGCTTTTGTATCCTTTCTTTCTGCGTCTCATATTTTGTGAAATCTGAGCCTTATGCTTTGTAAAGTGGCATTCTATTAGGGTATAAGATTTGCATGACTTTTAATAAGACTCTTGCTTTGACCCCCTTTTGATTCCTCACCTATATATTGTGTTTGCATTGACCTGTATATAAGCTGTTTTAGCTCCTATATCTTATGTGTAAATATGTTAACCCTGTAACTTTTATATCTTTATTAAATTTGTATATAGTTAAGCCTGAACACGTGTCCTCACCTTGCTCTATAGGGGAAGGAGGGAAACTGTGTCATAGGCAGTTTCACCCCTCAGTGCACCCACCCTGCTAACATTCCCTTCATTTGGATATTCGTCATTGAATATCACTTGGGTTACACCTGCTTGCCCAAAAAATACTCTTATATTCCTCTATAAACATTTGTTCAAGTTTCTACTTCTTGTAAGCTTGAAATGCTGTAAGTATTTTGAATGTTGGGATTTGCATGTTTTGTATGGTAAATAAGGATATTAAAAAAATATTTTCATAGGCAGAAAGTACTGTTGGTCAATATTTTGACGGAGTTATTTTCTGTCAGAAACCATACTTTAGTCTAAAACCAAAATGCTGTATGGGAATGAGACAATTTCAATGAAAAACTAAAACGAATCAATTTCATTTAACTTGGGGTTTTTTTGTAACAACATCAATATTTAGTTTTACCTCTGTCAGTATTGATATTTAAACTTTACATTTAAAACTTTTCTTCTCTATTTGGGGCCAAATATCTCCAAATTTTCTGCGGAATATAAACTATTGATAATTTGATGTAGAAATATAAAAAATATTGCATCTGCATGAATTTTAACACATATGTAATATAAAAATATTTCCAGGTCAGCAGAATTTCCATTCTATAGACAATTTGGAAAACGTGGTCTCAAATCGGAGAGAAAATTTTACATTTTTCAAATTTCGCAAAAAAAAATTTTTAGAGTTGTTATTTCCTTAGGAATAAATTTGATTTCTGCCCAGAATTATTATAAGTTTCTACATAAAGTCACAGCAAACTGAGAATGGAAAGAACTCTGGTAGAACGCAACCACCACCTAGGAAGGTTTCAAGAATCACAGAATAGCCGAAAGTAGTAGAGCTCAAAAAATTGAATACTCTTTTCTTTTTTTCTTTTCTTTCTTCCCCTTCCCCTTTCTCCTTTCCCCCTTTCCCTTGTGAGAGCCTACTTTCAGGTTATTAGCTCATGACTATTCAAGGGTCTTACTGAAAGGCCTTGGATATTATTGCAAAGATAATTGCAACTATCTATACACTATTTTTATTATCCATACTTTTGCCTATTTAAATGCAAAGGGAAAGGTTCTTGGAGAACCATGAATTAGTGTGAATGACTTTACAGAGCTGCTGAAGTGTTTGGTAAAAACATGAGTTATACTTATTTACTTAAACTTTCAAATGTATAGCTTGCTTTATTTTCATTGAGTTCAATCAGCATTCCAGAGGACTTTTATTAAGGAAAAGCAAGTATACCATAATACAATTATGTGTCCTAATTTTATATTTTATTTACAGAGTTCAAAAAATACCATTTAGCTGATCTATTTTGATTTTTTATATAAACTGAGCTACTGAATTTCATTGTTTCTTCTGTAATGAGCCCAGTATCTGACTGTATTGGAATCTGTATTTTGAAAGCAGGCTAAAAATACAGATACAAATGCAAATCCACCTTGTATTAATATGTAAAAATATTATTTTTCTTGTACATTATTTACTACACTAACGGTGAAGTGGTTGCTTTACCACTTTGTTACCTTCACTACCATTGTGTTCTCCTGTACTTGAAACAAGAAATAACTTCTAAAAAAAAAAAAGACTGTAATGATAAACATTTCAAGTAAGATTAGAGAATGTAGCATTTACCAAAGCTGAAAAAAGGAACATTAAATATTTAGAGCTATATTTTGCTAGTACATCTATTATTTTGAAAACTCAAAAATCCTTGCACCAACAGAATTCTCAGTAAAGTTAATGGGAGTGCTTTGCTTACCGAGGACAACACTCTAAGGCTGTACAAATGTCTTAAATTTACAATTCAGATATTCAGCTGCGTGCATACTTTTAAAAATAAATTAAGTTCTTCAGTTTCCTTCAAAGTTCTTTTTAGTTATAAGTTAACTGGTGATTTTGCAGAGAAACAAGGGGAAAATAATTGATGGAAATAAGAGGAAAGCAAGGTCTGCAAGTAACCAGTATATTTAGTTAACAATAAATTACTGATCAACGTACCAAATAACTAGAGGATGGGGAATCCTGCACATTTTTCATGTATAACATGTAATGTTGCCTGCAAATGACCATGATTTTTTTTTACTTTGTTTGAGAACACTCCTTACTTGCAGATACAGAGGAGGCAAAGATTGTAAAGATGTGATTATGATATAACGATGTTTAAGATAATATTACATCCCAAGCTAGTAGTTAATTATCACACGTTCAAAGTCTCTACTGAATTTAAAGGGAGTTTTATCTTATGAAAAACTTGTTAAAGAGTTGAGATGTAGTCTGTCTACAAACTAAAGAGAATAAGTAAACAACCTGCACAGTATTATATGTGATCAGTGAGGTGATAAGATAATGTCTGTCGGCCCATTGTTGTATAATTAAAATAACTCCTAGGACAGGGATACATTTTGGATGGCAATTTTGCATATGTTGCGTGAGAATGTCAAGTAAGAGTTGGAGGATAAAAGTTCATGTGTTGAGGAATGGGTTGATAAATTAGTCCAATATTAAACATCCCTGCTGTCCCTTAACAGGGCAAAGACTGTTTGCATGTTGCATATTAGCTTGGGAAGATCTTGCTCACAATTTGTAGCTCCTTTATTGTAACAACATTGGATAAAGCAAACTGGGATTATTAATATGACAATTTGAAGTAAATCTCCCCAATTCAGCTTGAACAATGAAATAATAGGTGAGATAATCTAATTCTTTTTAACCAACCTGTCTAGGAATTTATATCCTGATGGTCATTTTAGTATGTGATCCCCAGAATATTCTCTTGTTTTATAGCTTTGTTGTCTATGTCCTCTTTGTGTGCATGCAGTAGTGCAGTTGCACTCCACTTTGATTCCTGCTTCATCCAAAGTTTAAAAATGGCTATGTTACAGTGGCAGCAGTATTTCTTTTCAGGCAGAAGTGTAGGAGACCCTTGACTTCATGGCTCGTTGTAATCTACCTGATTCTTCCTAAATTTTTCACCTCACAGAAATCAATGCCCTCCCATGGAAAGGAAACTTTTTCATTCATTTTTGCTTTTTTTTTTTTTTTGCAGGAGTTTGGAGAACAGTTGATCAATGGACAAATAAAATGAAGAATGATGGATGCACATAATCTGTCTAAGTCCGTCGAGTCTGGCACAACTGCAGTAAATTACAAATTGCCACAACACACCCTAATAGCACCTTGTGCAAGCATGAGTGGACATTGTGTTTTTTGTCCAAGGACAGATGACCGCAAAACCCAGAAATGATGCAAAGATTTTAAGCAATTTGCTTGTGTGTAACCCTGTACATCACTGCTGCTTGGTGAGGAATGCAATATTTAGTTAAAACAGTTAGGAAATGTTTTTGGAGTAACTGTTAGCTTGAAAACTGTGAACTGCAGACTTAGCAAATTGTTCATTCACGTTTTGAAACTTTAAAGAGTTCAAGTCATCATAAATGCTCTTTCAAACAATCTGTATGTTTAATAAATAGTTTCTGGTACATTTATACTGTTGTCACTGGTTCCATTTTGTTCATGAGAGTGGAGTAACAAGTAACCCCATGAGAACAACACCAGTTACAGTTTCATGAGAATGGATGAGGGCTAATGGATGAGGGCTGAAAAGGTTGAGAAACATTGGCTTAGTACCTTACCCAGAAATTTACTTGTGCCAAGTGGGAGCAAAATGTTACCATTCTGATCTGGTACTGTTTCTAACATTTTTCAAGCTGTGTTCTATGGAACCCCTGAGTTTTGTGAAACACAGAGTCCATGTGCACCTTATAGACTAACTAAACAAGCTTATAGATAAAGCATAAGCTTTCATGAACTCTAGTTCACTTTATCAGATTCTGTGAAAGGACAGCATAAAGCAGTGTGTACAATGGAGTGAGTGATTTGAATACAGAAGGAAAAAAGAGGCAGTGGGGAAGAGGAAGAGTGGAAAGGAGGGGCAAGAGGGACAGTGCTGTGGAAGCAAACAAGCAACGAACCCATAGGAACAAAGGGGTCACAAAAGCTAATCCAGGAAATGGGATAAGAAACTGTAGTCTCTGTTTAAACTATACCTAACACAATCCAGCCTTTGGATGATTTCTTTTTCTGCAATGTCCCTTTCAAAGTGGTTTTTTAAAATTTTGCTATCTAGGAACAAAAATCCTGAGGTCAGCAATGGATTGTCCAGGGAGGTTAAAGTGTTCCGCCGCAGGCCTTTGTGTCTTTTTGCATCTGATTTCAGATCAGTGTTCAGTCATCCTTGCATATAGAGGTTGCCTTAACTGAACAAATTAGCAGATGGGCATTCTAAGCAGGTGATGGAGTATATGATGTTGGTAGAATTGCAGGTGAATGCACCTTGGATATTCTTCTACTCCTTATTTGGTCCAGTGATGATGTGGTCTTTATTGATGTGTGTGCACAGAAGACATTTGGGTCCATTTCAAGGTCTGGTACCTTGGGGAAGATTAGGGTTAATCTTTTGATTGAGAGAGATTGGTTGAGGTTGGGATGCTGCGTGTAAGCCAGGACAGGTTTGTCCCACATGACCTTGTTTGTTGTGCATGATCTCAAATTGCTCCTGGTATTGGCGATGCATGGGGGTGCAAATGGGTGCATATGTACCCTCTGCAATTGGCCACCACCACCGCCAGCACCTGTGGGTGGTCGCCGCTTGCCACCCCCAACTCACCGCCAACACTGCCGGTGACATCTGTGGCTGGTTGCTGATCACTGCTGACCACCGCTGCTGCCATCATCTGTGGGTGGTTGCCAACAGCCAGTTGGTGCTTGCCATCCCCTCCTCCCCGCACTGCCGACACTGCCACAGCTGCCTGTGGGAGCTCCCCCCTCGCTACTGCCATGCCTCCACTGTTGCTGCCACCTGCAGGTGGTTGCTGTGCCCCCCCAGCCTCCAGGGACACATGTCATTCATGGCTCCTGGAAAAGAGACACATTAATGATGCATCTCAGGTGTTCAAGCAGGGGCTATATGTGACAGCCAGAGAGATTCTATTGTCCTTATCCTGGAGATGGTATTGTAGCAGGTCAGCCAGAGGTCTGAATCTGGCTTTGCTAATTTTGCATGGCTACAGTTTTGGAATTATATTGTAATTGTGGGAATACTTGCTCTAGATCCATAAGGTGTTCATCTTGCTCCGTGGGATCAAAGCAAATAAGTTGTAAAGTGAGAGGTCATCAGGGCTCCACAAAGAGATTGGGGACCATGTTGGGGAGTGGACCAGGAGGCGGCGTGTTGTCATTGCATGGCCTGGTCACCTCATTCCTCATCAGTCTCTAGGATAGGGGTAGGGGTTCTGTGGTGGAAGAAGTGGTATGGAAGGTTTCTGTGACTTTAGGAAGCTTGAAAAATAATGATTTATACCAACTTCATAAGAGTTCTGGTGTAAGACAGTCAGGAATTGGATCCAAGAAAAGATGCAAGATAGGAATTGGATTCTACTTACTCATACATCACTCTGTTTTTATTACTTTAAGCCAGAGGTGGCCCTATTCAGATATGAATCCCATACACATCAAGGAACTTGAAACCTGGACAATTGTATTGTGTCTGTTGTACATTAGTAATTAGATTAAATAAAACCAGATCTGAATTTTTCAACTGTGTGGCAATTTTACAGTGGTCCAGAGTAGTATAGGGGGTACACCTTTTGTCAAAATGTAAGCCCCACCCCATGATAGGGGCCTGCCCCCTGGTCACCATCTTGGAACCAGAAGTCCCACCCTTAAACCTTGACCTTTGCCACTGGAATTTCCACCCCTAGCCCCAGAAGGTACTTCCTTTGTGTTAGGGTCAGTTGTGTTGTCCTTAGCCTTGTTTAGTTAGTTTTCATAAGTAGGTTGCATATGTTACATTATTGGAGTAGGTCAGAGCATGATCAGTAAAGAACAGGGCCAGAATCTTCTGGACTTACTGATTTTCTCACCTTGTATGACATAAATGACCTACTTCCATGTTGTGAGTATGCGCAGTGAGTACCCCACTCTTGGAGGGAAAGTGTGAGGGGAAAAGTGAGTGTGTTGTTTTGAGAGACAATTGAGTGCTCTGTGCATGAGAGTGACTTGTGGAAAAGAATGGTGGCGTGTGCATGAGCATTTGGTTGGATATGGTGTTGGTTGACAGGTGTCAATCTGGGGATGCACTTGTGAGTGCACCAGAGCCCGCAGCTGCATGTTGTGCATATGTGAAGTGAGGGCTTCTGTAGGACCAAGACCTCCCTTGTTGCTTGTTGAGTGAGCAATGCTGCTGCTGCAATAGGAGAGAGCCAATAATTGTTCTCTAGTGCTACTTCCTTGTGGTAACTGAGTATATTGTTGGTGGTGTATGATTATTGGTTGTTGTATGCAGGTGTTATTCTTGATCACTGTTCTTATATAGAACACTTTTGGTTGTTTATACCCTCAGCCATGTGTTTGTGTATAATTAACCCCTCAGCAGCCTCGCCACATTGGTTCCATTGGTGTACACATTCTGTACACATTGGTGTACACCAATGATGTGGTGTATAATTAACCCCGGTCAAAATAGCTTGGGCTGGTCAGAACAATTAGCTGCCTGCTACCCCCACATGAGGAAGGTCATTTGTTATAATTAGCAAGGATTAATGACCCTTAATTGGCATGATTTGTTTCCTCCCAAACCATTTGGAAAGGGTTGCCATCTTGATAGCCACCTTGGAACTGGATTTCCTACCCTTTCACATGGTCCCTGACCCCAATAGCTCCACCCACACAACCCCCCTTTGCCACCATGTTGATGGCTATATTGGTCCCAGAAACCCCTGCTCCATGACATGGTCTCTTACTCCAGAAATTCCTTCTACATGACTCTGAAACAGCCCTCCATGCCATCACATTGGTTCCAGAAGCCCCTGCCTCACTCATCATATGATCTGTGATGCTAGAAGCTCCACCTGCATGACGCAGAAGCCCCTGCCCCTATCACACGGTCCATGACATCAGAAGGTCCACTCCTTGACTGGAAATCACTCCCCCCACCAGAGGGCCTGCCCTTATGGCATCTGGTCCATCCTGAGTGCCCCAGAAGTTCTGCCCCCATAGACCATAGTTTTTGTGAAGAACAGAGGCCCAACATTTCAGAAGATGATGACACTGTGGCTTTTAGAAGAAAGTTAGGAATAGAACTAACCTATCCTGTGTTGCATTAAGAATATAAAAGGCTCATGAAAGCTCTTATTCATGTATCTTTTATGGCATCTGTAAATATTGTCTGAGATAGAGGCTTTTTGAAGATTTCACAGGCTGTCTCCTAGATGCACCAGGACAAAAGTCATGACTGTGAACTGGTAAGATGAGAATTTAAACTGGGCAATTTGGGGGCTCTGTGTTGAATTGTGTATGGAAAGTGTCTCAAAGTTGTTATTGCAATAGGTTATGCCATGAATTGTTTGTACCTTACAGAGAAATTTAAGCTAGTACATAGCAATTTTAAAGGCTCTTCATTTTGCTGCAGACCCTAATGTTACTCTATATAGTGTGATCAATGAGAAGTATAAGTCTCTGGTGTCATTATAGTGAATGCTTAATTGGTGCTAGAACTTGTATAACCCTACTGAGGAGAAGGTATATAGTATAAGTTAGTATACAACTAGCAAAAGCAGTACATTTTTTACTCATTGGGTGCATCCAGATGAGCTTGCACGTACCTCTTGCAGCATCTCAAACCCCTTTGAGATGCTGCAAAAGGCACATGCGGGAACAGGAAAAGGTTCCCCCCACTACAAGTTTGCAGTGAGGGGGCAAAGTTAGATCCCTGGATATCCAGGGGTCCAAAAAAAAAAAACAAAACCAAAAGAAATGAAAAAAAAGTGTGGCAACTGGAGGCTGGCTCCTCCAGAGCATCTCTGTGGTTGGCTCTCGCCCTGGTGCTGAAGCACATTGTCTGCCCATGCAGGGCAGGCAGCATGCCAGCAGTAGGGCTCTAGTGTAGGTAAGTAAGGGGTTGCGGGGGCTGGAGAAGGGCAGGGGATCATGGTGGGGGGGGAACCCCTGCTGGCCCCATCCACTCCCCCAGCTCCTGATCCCTTCTCCACCCCTTGCCTGCCCCCTGAGCCCCCTGATCCCTTCCCTGCCCAGCCCAATCCCCTGCCTGCCTCCCAAGCCCCCTGATCCCTACCCTGCCCAGCCCCATCCCCCACATCCTGCTGAGCTCCCCAATCACTGCCCCCCCAGAATCCCAACAATTAAAAAAAACCATCCCAACCCCCCCGCCCCGGCACTTATTGGCAGTTCTAGCTGCCCATCTGGGTTACTGGGGCCCCACCCACACAGCAGGTGTCAGGCCCCAGTGGCCCCAGCCCAGGACCTGATGCCTCCGCTGCCCTGTGCTGCCTGGGGTGGCACTGCCAGGAAGCCCTGGAGCCCCCACAGTCCCTGATTCTGCAGTGAGAAGAGGCTTTTTTTGTTGTTTTTTAAGTGCTGGAGCCTGGAGTAGGGGGCAGCCATTGTGGGGCTTGGGATGCAAATGGGGGATGAGGCTGGGTGGGACAGCCATCAAGGGACCTGCAGGAGCCAGCGGTGAGTGGGGCCAGGCAGAGAAGCAATCAGGGGGCTGGGGTTGGGCACATGGCCCCTGCAGGGGGAGCGGGAAGCTCTTGTGGGGGGCCATTTGGCCCCTGTTGGGGTGGCTATAACCCTTGGTGGGGGTGCTGTAGCCCTGGTGGGGGTGCTGTGGCTCCTGGTGTGGGGCTGTTATTCCTGGTGGGGGGCTGTAACTATTCAATATCTTCATTAGTGACTTGGACAAGGGAGTAGAAAGCACCCTGTCCAAGTTTGCTGATTTCACCAAAGTATGGGGCAGGTACACAAACTAGATGGCAGGGAGCGAATCCAGGCTGATTTGGACAGGCTAGGGAAGTGGGCAGAATGAAATAGGATACAGTTTAACAAGGACAAGTGTCATGTGTTGCACCTGGGGAGGAAGAATCATCAACACTCCTACAACCTGGGAGGGACCAGTCTAAGTAGCACAACTGCAGAAAGGGATCTCGGAGTCATAGTAGACTCCAAAATGAGCATGAGTCACCAGTGTGATGAGTTGATAAGTAAAGCTAACCACACCCTTTCTTGCATAAGTAGATGCATCACAAACAGGTCTAGGGAAGTGATACTTCCCCTGTATATGGCATTGGTTAGGCCGCTGCTGGAATATTGCGTCCAGTTTTGGGCACCGCACTTCAGGAGAAATGTGGATGGCCTGCAGAGGGTTCAGAGGAGGGCCACTCATCTGGTTAAAGGCCTACAGAAATAAACCTATGTGGACATACTGGGAGACCTGAACCTCTTCAGCCTCCATAAGAGGAGGCTGAGAGGTGATCTAGTGGCTACTTACAAACTCATCAGGGGGAGAGGGGGAGTGGTCAGGAAGAAATAGGGGATATGATGTTTACCAGAGCTCCCATTGGGGTAACTAGAAATAATGGCCACAGACTGAAAGAGAGAAAATTCAGACTGGACATCAGGAAAAAATTCTTTATGGTAAGGGTTGCCAAAATATGCAATATGCTTCCAAGGGAGATGGTGCTGTCCCCTTCCTTGGAGGTATTTAAAAGGAGATTGGACAGACACCTGGCAGGGGTTCAGACCCAATGATCTAATAGATCCCTTCCAACCCTAACATCTATGAAACTATGAAATAATTTATTTTAACGCTGTAGATATATCAATAAAACATGCCCAACTGATTTCTCTCTCTCTCTCTCTCTCTCTCTCTCTCTCTCTCTATAATGTTTTAATTGTGGAGGGACATGGATTTCAGGATATTTTGCAGAGTGACTTTGGGATTTTTTTATCAGGGATTTTTCAATTTTCAAATAGGCAACACCAAAATTCCTGCTAGGGAGGCCGGTGGCAGGACCCTGCCTGCTCAGAGCTGGCACCTTGGACCCATCTGGCTGTGGCTGACCTCCTGGCCAAATGGGGCTAGGAGGACATGCTTTGACAGTTCAAAGCAGGCCACCATATGTGGCACATCTTCTGGGCAATAGCTGCCCAGATGGCTGGGCAGGGACACACATGGCAGTAGTGCCACACAAAGGCCAACCCTGCAGCCACAGCCCACTGGCAGCTGGCCCAGAAGGGCAGATGACTCTATTGGCTGTGCAGCCCCCATCTGGGTCTGACAGGCGTGCAGCAGGTCACAGCCAGGCAGCAGCCCCCACTGCCAGACTGCTGCAGTGGGTAGAGGGTGCAGAGAACTCTCAGGGCTGCTTCAGAAGTCCACTGGCACAAGGGGTACTGTCCCCAGGTACCAATTGGCTGGGTCCCAGAAGTTCCTGAGAGCTAGTTGCCCTGGGCTACTTGCCAGGGCAGCTTTTTGTATTGCTGGGGCCAGGGCAGGGCAGCTTTTTATACTGCTGGGGACAGCACAGGTGCTGGCACCGAGCTCTATCTCCGTCTGGCTGTGGATCTGGGAGGAGCCAGGCAGGATTATTTTGCCCCAAGTGGCACAATTTGCTCCATAACAAATTGCATGTCTGAACATGTGTGCTGAGGCAAAAAGCTCCAGCTCAAATTTGCACCGCTTTTATTTTGGCTGCTGCAAGCGCACGTGCTTGCATGTGTGGATGCACCCATTGGGTGCGTCAACGCAAGACGTTCTACTGTAATGTACTTTACTGCACAGTACATGCAAGTGCCTACACATGCTCATGCTTACTGTGCAGTAAATGATGCTACTCCTGAGTAAATTTGCTACCTGCAAGTGCAAGTAGCAGATTTACTTGTGATTAGTAAATCTCTCTCTCTCTCTCACGCACGCACACACACACACACACACTTTTTTTTTAAACTAAATTGTCTTTACTTATTGTGTCTTTTGGTCTTCATTATAGTGGGAATGTCTATTGGGAAAACAGCAAATAACTAATTTTTCTAGTGAAAATACTTTCCTCTTGGTGGTAAATGTGCTTTAGATTAGAGCCAGGTATATAGTCATTATTTCTGCTGTATATGTATATATACACACCTTTTCTGTTTGAGAACGCTGTCCTTATTTACTGTGTCTTTTGATTTTCATTATACAGGGTGTACTTAATGAGAAAACAGCAGAAACTGCAAACAGTTTTACCATGGCAGGTAAAAATTAATTTAAACAATGGATGCTCTTAATTTTAAGTTATCTGTGACTCTGTTAATATAAAGGGTGTACATTAAGTCATAATGCTGACTGTAACTCCCCTCCAACAGAAACCCTCACCCCAAAATGGAAAGTCAGAAAAACATATACCTCTGTCTCTTTATCCTGCGGTGAAAGGTACATCAAGCTTTTGAAATTGTGTGCACGTGCATGTGTGTGTACAGATGTGTGTGTGTGGAGCATGTGCTCTTCTGTCTCCTTGGAGTCTGTTAACATCTAGTTTGGGCTCTGTGGTTGCAGAATTCTAGAGTTTGCTTGGGGCTTTTTAAATCATAGGACCTTTTTCAGAGTTGTAGCGTGTATATGAAGTTAAGCTTTGGCATTAGTTTGTGAAAAATGAGTGCTTGATATTGGGTGTGTCTAAATGTGTGTTTATGTCAGCTTAAATTTACTGTGCAGTAAATTACTGCTCAGTAAGCAGGACTAGGCTGCATCTTCACATGCAGAGTTTAAAATGCAATAACAGTGTGTGGACTGACTTGGGACTAAAGTTCGTGTTACTATGCAGTAAGGTATCTGAATATACATGCGTTACTGCACAGTATCTAATCAGGCATAGATTTGATATCTGCATAATGCAGTTATCAAATTTACACTCAAGTTGGTTTAAGTCACCATATTTAATGTGCAATACAGGCATGCATGTGTAGACACGCACCTGTACTGTGTAGTAATTTTGGTTACTGAGCAGTAAATGCTCACGTGTAGATATGCCAGCTGAGATGTAAATTTCATATTTCCTAAGCGACCTAATGCAATACCTCCAGGAAAGGCAGTGATGCTTCAGAGAACCAGTCCCTAAAAGCACCAGAGGGATGGGAACTGGACCAAAGGCCTTTAACAACACTTACACAAAATCACAGAAATGCTCAGCTTGAGGATCAGAATGCTTGAAGCATCCAAAAGGACAGCACAGATGGACACAGTAAAAAGAAAAGACTGCATGGTTCCTCAGAAGTAAACACATCACCAACACACCACTGAACCCTGAGAGAACCATGTGTTAAAACACAAGGATTCATAATTCCAAAGCTGGTGCTTTGCAGTCGCTTAATAAGAAACTCAGGACTGACTCCTCAGACACTTAAGAAAAGCCTGAGGAGGAGGAGGGGTTGGAGCAGACCTAATTAGTACTAATTAGTGCCCTAATTAGGAACAAGGAAAGGGACAGGAAGGATTATATCTGATACTAAAAAGTCTGGCTTCAACAGGCAGTGAAAATATAGAAGAGACAGATTGGTGGCTGGTTAAAATTGAACAGGTTTTATTGAATTAGGGATAGGTAGAATGGTGGAAATGCACAGGGAAAAACAAGCAGGGGTAGAATAAAGACAAACAAACAATATATTTACAAGAATAATCCTCCTTAGCCTATGCTTGAAGTCTGGAGCTACTGGAGTGTATGATTCATGCAGCTGATGGTGTGGTGAGCAAGGCAGGTAGTGGCACTTTGGACTAAGATGCAGGTGGTTAAGAAATGGATCATCAATTTGGACTCAGCACCACATACACTGACAGACAATTCTCCCTCTCTCATTCACTAGGCCTGCCACAAGTGAGAGACACTGGATATAAACCGGGTACACAGAGACTCTCTCTCCCTTTCTCACTCACAGATCCAACTACAAGGGGAGACAGAGACTCTAACAGACACATAGATAGAGATACAGCAAGCAACCACACAAGTCCTTTACACACACAGACACACACACTGCATTGCTTTCTTATAACATTGGCGAGCCTGTTGTTATTAACTCATTAATGCCCTCCAGTCATGCCAGGGTGCTAACAACTCTTGTCCAATCACTCTCTTCTGCCAATAGGACCTGTCAATCACTCAGGGTGCAAAACTCACCTCAGTCATCACCAATCATCTTTGGTCCTGTTACCAACATTCATCTGTCAGTTATTCCACTCTGCACCAAAACTGGGACAGCAATTGTGCATGCTCTTACATCTTAAGTAGGCCAAGAGGTCAAAGAGTCAGGGTTTCTAGACCCTTCTCAGTTGAACTCAGCTGAACAGATCAAAACCTGGGGGCTGTGGAGAATTCTTATCTGATTTTGCAAGATCATAATTATTGTGATAACAAAAAGAAGAGGTCTTTGGGTGGTGCTGGCCAGCATATACATCACAGAATAAGTGTGCAAAGTGTTTTAGAAAAACTTGAGTCTTCTCTGGGTGTAGATGCCCATCTTTTCTTGAATGATAACAATTATAATCAAAGCAAAAAGAAAGATTTTGTACATACAGGAGGTGGTCTGTATGGTCTGGACAGCAGTTATGGTATGCACCGTAAGAAGGGAGGACGTGATAAATTACAAGGTAGGAATGGGGCGGGGGGGCTAATGAATGAATGGCTTGTGGGGCAAAAAGTAGAGGTGTAGTTAAAGATGAGTGGGGAGGGTTAAATGCCTGGTGAGAAAAAATAAGAAAGCACCTGGTGGTAATGTGGTAATGTGATCTAGAAACAGATTTGGAGAGGTCCTCAAATACCACACTCCTTCCCAGGTCTGTAGAGACAGATGGCTGAGATGCAGAATCTGATTTTGAATGTGATTTAGAAGACAACCTAGAGGGGTTCATCTACTCCCCTCCTCCTGAGCCTGTGGCAGCAGAGATGGTGAATGTGATTTAGAAGACATGTTGGAGGGTATTTCAAATGCTCCATCTCCTGGGGCTGTTGTGGATGTCTTACAGGATATACGTATGGTATGGATGAGAAGGTGGGAGTGGCCTAGGTTTAGGGCTGTCAGATATTCAGATGATTTTTGTTTTGTGAATCTGGAGCTTCTGCCATTAGTTGTAGTGTATGCAGCCCTAAGCAATGGGACAGAACAAATTTTAGTGGATTTCTGCCAGATTCACACCTGCTAAATATGCCCAGTTATGTAGTGAGGTAGACAGCATGAGGGACTCTTTACACACTGTTTACATTAAACTGTTAATTTAAATGACATGTCTCTTGACAGACACAGTTCTTTGGGTAAATCTGATTATCTTTTATTAGACCAACTCAAGTAGCTGGAAACTTTTTTCTTAGCAAGCTTACAGCCACAAATACCCTTCCTCAGGCTGAGGAAGTGTTTGCAGATGGTCTGTGCTTTTCCTGGGTGGAGTGGTAAAGCAGCCAGAGGCCAGTACCTATTGCAAGCAATCTGTTGGCTCTCACAACATATAGAGGAGTCATAGAGGTTGAACTCCTAGAAGGTGCAAACCAGCTACATGAGAAGGTGGGTTGGCTGGCTCAAAAAAAGGTTGTGCTTACTGAGGTAGCATTATTTGAGGACCTTGTTGATGTTAACATTCACATAGTGATGCATAAGCTGAAAATGGGCTACAGTTTATATAAAACACATGACATACCCAACACCCATTTCCTTTGGCTGCGTGGTGAACATTATTATCGTGTTTGGAATGTGAAAAGTGTTTTGGTGAGAAAAACTGTGATCTTTGTCAGACATTGTACAGTCATACAATGCACGCAAGTTCTGGTGTCACCTCTGTCTGAGTCTAGGGTGTGCAGACAAATGGGTGTGGACATAGGTGTGCTAATTGTAAACTGGTCTGTTGGTCCACAGGGTGCCTAGGAATCAGGGATGCTTATGGCTCTGGCCTCCAAAAACAGATTGAACATCTGTCTAACACTTTGTGTAACAAGCATAAATCTTAGATGGACAAAAAAAAAATTACAAATGTCAAGGAAAGCAATACAAGCAGTGTTATAGGCATATCTTGGATGTAAATGAGCACCAGTGTTTTATGTGCAAGATTACAAAGCCTGAAACAAAAGAGGGCTATATTTTTTATGATTTTGAATATATGCAGGAGACAAAAATGCATGTACCCAATTACGTTTTTTTTCAATGCAGCTAGTGCCAGACAAACTTTATAAATGTGGGTATACAAACCAGAAGAAACTTGGGAATTTAAAGGTGAAGTGTCTGTTTGACTTTATTAACATTCTTTATTGATAATAAATTCCAGGGCTACATGTTCATAACCAACAATGCCAAAGGCTATGATGGCTACATCATTGTTAGCCAGTTATTGAAGGAAAAAATGGGTATGGAACTAATCACTCAGGGTGGTAACCTCATGTGTATAGTAATGGTCAGCTTGAATATCCATATCATAAGTTCTTGAAACTTTTTGCTGCTGTAACTTAGCAAACTTCCTCAGGTAATAAGGTTTGAACAATGAAAATTTTGGTTTTTCATGCCAGGAAAACAAAATTTTGTAGGACCTATCCTGGGGGTGGAATACTGTTACATGTGTGTAGAAAACAATCAGGATTTCCTCTCCTCAATGTCTGGGCCTTTTAGCAGGTAAGGAAACTCTGTAGACAATCAGGCTTAGCATAAAGGCTAAGGTTATTATCCTGTCAAAACTAATACAAATATAAAGAAATGTGTTTACCTTCTACTGTAATATAATCAATATAATTCTACTGTAATATAATCAAGTCAACATATACACTTACCATACTAAGAAATAACGAACATGACATCAGCAGTGGATCAGTCTGTGAAGTCTTGTCCAGGGATTCCCAGCTCCTATGTCTAAGTTTTGTGCAGGGTAGACTTTCTTGGTCTGGGGATCAATGTTGGGGGTCTTCAGAGTGGGCTAGCCACTGAAACAAGGCTATTTCCCAATTTTATACCCCTTTTTTTTACATAACTCTACTTCTTAGCTTAACACACCGTTTTCCTCTGGTTGTTTATTTATGTCACACATTTCTATAGCAACCTCATACCTTACCTAATATTTATTTCTCGTATGGTTTGCTTTGCCTTAGAGGGTCTCTATCTGCCCAAGACCATATGTTGTTTTTCTGTTCTTAACCAATTTCTTAGCATTCTTATTCATCCCGACTTAGTAAAAACTGCATTTCACATAAACAACTCCCATTGCTGGACAAGAATCAAGCTCCTTATGCCATGAGGCCTTTATTTTAAGCTAACAATACTACAGGGCTGAAAGTATGATGCTAAGAAAGAAAGAGAGAGAGGGAGAAAGAGAGAGAGAGAGAAATACTTTTGACTTCTATAAAAGTTTATTAAGGGGAAAAGGGGGTAACAATCCAACAAAGTAATAAAACACTGCTCATGCAGGGGCCCAGGTACAACAGACAGAGCCTGGGACTTTTCATGCAAGGCCTGCCCTCACAATCTAAAAAGAAAAAATCCAGTACATCAGCCTGCTGAGACTCCTGCCTCTACCCCGGGAAAGGGCTAGCAGTATCACAGTGCAAGGACTAAACGACCACCCTCAACACTGCAGAGCATCCCCTGAACTGCCCAACATGCTTGGAAGGTGGACACTGTCTACTGAAGGACTGCATGCTCAAACTCCAGTGACAGGCATGTCCGCACCAAAAACTGGAAGAGCTGCAGGGCGTTGTCTGAGCTGACCCCAGCAAGCTGGTTCCTGAAGCTCTTGAGGATGACCGTCTTAGCCTGGGCAATTAAGAAGGTGGCCAGACATATGACACCCCCATTGGCTGCCCACTAGGGGAGGGAGAACAAGTAAATGGCCTCCGAGAAGGCCAACTCTAGCACCTCAAGTAAGGTGCCGAGGGCAACAAATAGCAGTGACAGCCAGGGACATCTGAGGAAGGCATGATGAAGATCCTCCTCCACTCCCCCTGGACAAAAGGGGCAGGCTGCTGATGCAGCTGGGTCTATGTGGTGGACAAGAGTGCCAGTATCCTATATAGCAACTGCCATTGGAGGTCACCGGTCTTTTTGGAGATGGGGGGCTTATACACGTGTGCCACATCTGTTGCCACATCTGCTGGGAGAGTGGCCTTCATGTCCCCCAGGAAGCAGATGCCACAGTGGACCGAGTGCATGCCCAAGCAGGCAGCAAGAGCATCAGCTGACAATGAGTCCAGGAGAGTGGGGTCCAGAAGGAAAAGCTACCAGTTGAAACCAAGGTCCCCCACCTGGTGCAAAAACAAATTAGCTAGCTGTTGCCAGGGGAGGGGGTTCTCGCAGTACAGCAGCCTTTGGAGGGCCTGCAGGTGGAAGGCCACCACCCTGCCCACTAGGTCAACTAAGCCCTGGCCCACCTTGGCCACCAGCAAATAAAGAATGGTTCTGGGGAGCCAGTGATGCCCATCCCAAATGAAGTTCACATGAAGTCTCTGGAGCTTCTCAAGCAGGTCTGGTGGGGGGGGGGGGGTCTAACAGTGCAACGGTGCCACCATGTTGCAGCTGCCAGGTTGTTGACAATAAGGAACTGCCTGCTGTAGGAAAGGCTGAGCAAATGCCAGTGCCATTGATGTAGGCATGCCTCCACCTCAGCACCAAGGTCTTTCCAATTCCATGCCGAGAGGACAGATAGCCTGAGGAATACCCCCAGGGCCTTGAAGCCCTCCTGACACCAGGTAAGACCCTGGGCAAATCGGGGGTGAGGCAGTTGACCCAGGGACCGAGAAGGAGGGTGTCACTCTTGGCCCACTTCACACGAGCTGAAGAGGCATGCTCATAGGCTTGTTGACAGGTGACCAAGGACTGGACATCACCCTGGGTGCTGATGAGGGCAGTTGCATCATCTTCATATGCTGTCAGCCTGACCGCCAGGCAGCCCACTGAGACAGAGGCAGATGGAAGAGTTAGTCCGGTCAGGTGCCGCCACAAAGCATGGAGTTAGGGGCTTGATGGACAAGGTATACAGCATTCCCAACAGAGGGAAACCCTGGTGGATGCCTCTGCACGCCAGGAACAGGGCATATAGTGTGGCATTCATCTTCAGGAGGCTTGTAATGTTCTGATACAGGACCTGGAGGGCAGAGGTGAAGACGGGCCCAAAACCTAAGGTCTCAAGGGTCTGAAACAGGTAGTCATGGCCAACCCAGTCAAAGGCTTTCTCCTGGTCCAAGGAGACAAGCCCAATGTTGAGACTGAAGAGGTCTGCAGCCATCAGCAGTTCTCAAAGCAGGAACAGATTGTCCTGGATGGTCCTGCCTGACACACAATAGCTCTGCTCAGGGCCGATGATGGAAGTTATGATGGTGCATAGCCAGTTAGCCAAAGCCTTGGCCAGGATCTTGTAATCAGCACACAAGAGGGACATTGGTCACCAGTTCTTGATGCAGCCAAGATTTCCTTTCTTAGGCAGGAGGGTGAGGACTGCTCGGTGACAGCTGGTTGGTATTGTCTGTGAGAATCTTGTGGAAGACATGTAGGAGGCAGGGCTGAGGAGAGGTCAGAAGGTCTTATAAAACTAGGCAGGCAACCTATCTATGCCAAGGGCTTTGCCCGAGGTGAGGTCCCTGACAGCAGCCATGAGTTCCTCCAAAGATGGTTCTAGCTCAAGGTGGTCAGCCTCTGATGAGCAAAGCCTAGGGAGGCCATCATGTAAGCATCTATCAGAATCTAGGCAAATTGGTTCAGCTGCAACCAGTTCCTGGTAGAAGGTGATGGCATGGCATCAGATCTCAACAGGATCTGTGAACATTTGGCCATCTGGGGTCTTAAGATGGTCAATGACCTTCTGTGCAGCTTGTCATCTCTCAAGGCTGAAGAAGAAGTGAGTCAGGGCGTCAACCTCTGCCAGTTCCTGGCAGCGGGCATAGACCCTTGCATCCGGGCTGTACTCTCTGCCAGCTCCTGCAGATGTTTCTTGTGGAGCTTAAGACTCTTGAGTGGTCTGGCGTCACCACCAGCATCATACAAGGCCACCTCAAACTGCGCCACATCCTCCTCCCACTCCTGAATATGGTGGCAAAGCTTGCTTGTTGTGAACTGCATGTACTGCTAACAGAAAGCTCTCATTTGCACCTTTCCCACATCCCATCATTGTCTCCAGGAGGGGAAGGTGGCTCTTGCAGCCTCCAATGTCTTCCAAAAGTGAGCAAAGTAGTCACGGAAGTGAGCGCCCTGCAAGAGACTAGTGTTGAGGCACCAGTAGGGCGCCTGGGAATGCATCCTTCCAGGAAGGCTCAGTGCACAAGAAACCAGGCTGCAAGTCTGGTAGTCCTGCAGGAGTAATGTGGCTGCTGCACAGTCATGGTAGGTGGTGCCTGGTGATGTAAAGGTGGTCAAGGCATGCCATGGAGAGCCCACCGGCAGTTGCCTTCACCTAGGTATACTGCCTTGCATCAACATGGAGATGGCACCAAACATCAACAAGGTCCGTGACCTCCAAAGCAGTACACAGCTTTTGGGCTGAGGATGGATGGGGCTCTGGCCCATTCCAGTGAAGATGTGCATTGACTGTGCAATTAAAGTCCCTGCCCAGGAGGGGAAGGTCATTATCATCAGCTGTGCTCTGCAAGATGTCAGCCAGTGTCTCAAAGTGTTCATTCTTGTCCAGCAGTGGGCACATAGATGTTAATAAGGAGGAGGTGTTGTTGCACAAACTGGATGTGAATGGTAAGCAGGCCACTGGACTCTCCCACCACCTTCCCTACTCCCAGCTCACCCCTGACCACTACAGGGCCTGGGGGGGATGCAGAGGAGGCAGTTAGAAAGAGGGTGGGGGGTGGTCAATAACCTCACCTCCCCTCAAAGTGGTGGGGAGGTCTTGAGGGGATAACAAGCCCTTTTTAGAAGACCCCTTTTTTCCTGGGACTTGCCCTTCCCAGCAGGAGGGGCCAAATCCTCCCCTGAGGGGGGAGGGAAAGGAGGGGCAGGTCCACCGGCACAAAGCTAGCAGACTCTGATTAAATGAGGAGTGTCTGGGAGGAGGGCCCTTCCCCTCCACCCAATGGAACTGCTGTTCCAGAGGTGGATGAGCCACCATCGGGCACAGTCACAAGAGACTCTGCTGTGGCCAGCTTCTTCTTTGGGCACTGGGTAACCAGGTGTGACCTGCTACCACAGCGAAAACATGAGGTGTCCCCAATGGTGAGGTAGACCTTGTACCGCTGCCTATCAATCAGGAAGGACACGGACTAAGGCAAACCTTGATCCTCTCTGTTAAGCAGCATGAACAGCTGCCTTTTAAAGGACAGGATGCGCCGGAGCTCAGGGACCTTGCTGCTAAACAGCAATCTATGGACTGGCCCCGTAACCATGCCATAAGGACACAGGCAGTTAGTGAGGTCATTGTCCAAGAGAAATGGAGGCATGTTTGAGGCTACCGCATGAACAGCCAACATGTCTAGTAGTGTTGTAAGGGAAAAAACACCCCTGACCAACACACCTGCTACCACAACCTCATTCACTAAAGCAGGGGAGCTGAGGAAGATGATGGGGACTGAACTCACCTGGGCAGCATAGAGGACATGCTTATAGCCTATGAGCACCCCCCCATCAGCAGCACACTCCTCCACTCCAGTGGAGGGAGGGGCATGAAGCCAGAGACCAAAGCTCCAGTCCAGAGGGGCTGAAGCCCCAGCAGTGAACTGCTGGGAGCTGTCTTCAGTAATTGCAGCAAAAATAGGGTTAACCCTGAAAGGAATCAGAGGGGTGGGAGATGGGCAGTGCTCTGCCTGCAGGGAACAAAGAAGCTGGAAACAAATTCCAGGGGAGAAGAGAAAGGTAAGCAATGTGGCAGGGAAGGGAAAAAAATAAGCAGCAGAAAAGCTGCAGGGAGAGGGAGGGAAAACAAAGAACAACCTGAGGGAGGGGGAAGGCAGGAACAGAAGGTGACTGCAGGAGAAAGGGCTGACAAAAGGGGGAAAAAGGCAGGAAAAAGTGATGACAAGTGAGGGACTACAGTGGGAAAGGGGTCAGACTGTCTAGGGAGGGAAAACAAAACAAGGGAAGGAGAAAGGCTCACAACACAGGGAGAAGCTCTCAGAGCTCTGAGCAGACACTCGTGTCAGCAGCTATTTTAAAAGAAAGCAAGGAAGTAAGAAATAAAGTCACAGGGCTGGCCTATTATTTCAAGCAGGACATAAACATTTTGAAGGAGACCTGCTGCCTCTACAGGAATGACATTATGAAAATGAAATGGCAGATAGACATGATGGAGAAGAAGGGTAAACGCAAATTGGTAAATCTCTGCATTGATCCTTTCTAATACATCATGTTGACATCTGTCTGTATGGCCCCATACAGGTTTGTTGTTGGGACGATATTACTTCTCCTCCCTGGACCCTAGTACTTCTCCTCCCGGCCACTATCAAAGACAGAAAAAGAAATTTTCAACCTCATTTATGCATTGGCTAATGTACATCTTGAAGAAAGAAAATAATAAAATCCAGCATGCTTTACAGGGTGGGGAATTTCAGTTGGGCCCCTATTTTTTAGACAGTTATGCCAAAACTGTCTGGAAACCCACAGCCTTTGAATTTAATGACTGCTTTTGTTATGGCTGTGTCACCTGCTACAACAAAAAAGCCTGGAACCCAATGATGAGGACAACCTACACTGTTTTGCATTATTAGACAATAGCATGAGGCCGATTTATCTCAAGAGAGTGGGTGTACCACCAGGATAATTTAGGAGCATCAGTGAAGGACACTTAGAATTAGATGGGGAGCTCACAGATTTCTTAAAGCCCAACTGCCTTCTCTTCTGGTGCCTAGGGATACTCTCTTTTGTGTAAGGACTAACACCATCTGTCTCTAGTACACAACTAAACCTGGTGAACAAATATATTATATTATTATGATTTCACAAACAAAACTGAGGATCCCATTTGGATCCCACAAAATCATTCATGACAATTTTGGTCTGCTGTCAAGTTATTTTGGACTGGCAAAAGTGAAACTGCACCCCCCCACAAAGCCTTTTCTTCCCTGTGCTGCCTGTCAGAGTGAACAGGAAACTTATTTTCCAGCTATGCCACACCTGCACAGAAACAAGACACCAATAATTCACTCATTGACAAGGAGAGGGCTCTCCTGGGTGCTTAGTGCACAGTGGAGTTGAATAGAGGTCTACATGGTAGCTAAAATCTATGAAGTCTGATATTTTGCTGAGAAAACTAAAATACTTTTTTTGGGGGTGCATATAATTGCACCTCAAACACCAACAGGAACCCTTGGGGTATTCCACCTGCTGTACTGACACAGAAAAACAAAACAGATATGTGAACAATTTCTATGAGAGAGATGGCATATATTTACACCAAGAGCAATTAAATTGAACCCCCACAAAGTGCCAAATTGCAATATTGTTTCTAAATTCTTTGTGGGGGAATTTTGGCCAGAGAACAATCCTCCCAAACACCAGCATCATGAGAGACTCTGATGAACTCTTTGACTATCCCTTTTCTCCCACCTATGAGATCTCATCTTGTGACTTTATCAATAATGAGACTGCCAAAGCATGACAAAGTGCATTACATGTTCTTCGGTAACACTAACATTTTTATAGCCTGTTTCACCAGGAATTATGTGCACAGTATTTGTGAGCTGTGAGGGAGGCTGGAACTATTTGCTAGACCGTTATATAGGTGAGTTCACAAGCAAGAACTTGCCAGATGAACGTAACATGGAGTTTGTGCCAGCAGGCCAGAAAAACTAAAACTAAGCTGTCAGAAGGAAAGGCCTGCTTGAAGGTCAAAGGAATTATTTTGAATGTGACTGTGTGTGAAAAAATCAATTTTGACTCATTGAGAGATCCTGTTCTAGATTATGGGGAAACCCTAGTGGGAACACACCTAAAGCAATTGCGGTACAGCAGCTCTCTACCATCAGGGACAGAGAGATAGATGATAGAGACCAAGATCTTGAAGAAAAAACAGAAAGTTGTTTATGAAAAGAAGGTGCTCACACAAAACTTTAACAGTCTCCTCTTTGGCTTTTGAATATGGATATGCGCTGGAAGCACCTCTTTGCTGTGATTCTTGCTGGGCCTAGCAACCGGGGTAAAAATTACTTTATAATATACCTTTTGGATAATGCTAATAGAATATTGTCTGTTATTCCTGACAATATCATGTGGTGCTATAGTTGTTGGCAACCTTTGTATAAAGATTTGATTTGTAAATATACTTTTATCAAATTTGTGGAGGGATTCTCAGTCTCAATTACAACCATTTGTTTCCTCCTAATAAAGTAAATATGGTTGTGCTGGATGATTTGATGAACTCTGCACGTGAAAGCAGTGAAATTGAGAGAGTCTTTGTCAAGTACCTACATCAGAGGAATTTAAGCATCACATACATCGTCCAGAATGTTTTCTGTTGGGAGAAAAGGAGTTGCACCATTAATCTCAACACAAAACACATGTTTCTGTTTAAAAACCCTAGGGATAAGCTACTGGTGGTTTCCTTGGCAAGGCGAATGTACTCAAGCAAGGCACAGTTCTTTTTAGAAGCTTTTGAGGATGCTATTAAAAGACCTTATCGATATCTGGTGGTAGATTTAAACACTTCTACCTCAGAGAAGTTGGGTTCTAGAAAGGGATGAGAAAAGGTATTGTGTTTGTAGACATATCAGTGGCATATGACAATCAACCACTGGAACCTGCTTGCCAAAGTCTATGATATAACGCAGGATTACCACCTAGTGCAGCTCATCCAATCTCTTTTAGAGATTAGACATTTTAAAGTGCAATTGTGCAAGAAACGGAGTCACTGGAGATGACAATGAAACAGTTTTCTATACAGCAACATGCTTGCACCAATCCTCTAACATATATACCAATGATCAACACATACAGAGTAATACAAGGAGCTTCATATATGCTGATGATCTATGAATCAAGTCACAAGAGAAGGACTTCACCACTGTTGAGAGCAGACTGACATGTGTACTGAGCAACCTCTCAGATTACTACATTAAGAACCAGCTTCATGCCAACCCAACCAAAATGCAAGTCACAGCCTTTCACCTATGCTATAGAGAAGCCAAGTGGAAATTAAACTTTACTTGGGATGGACTATCACTCACTAATTACCTGGACCCTGTGTATTTGGGGATTACATTGGATTGAACACTTCAAAGCACATGTAGAGAAAAAAGAAAGGGAAAGTCAGTGCCTGCAGCCTTTGAATTTAATGACTGCCAAAGGATAGCTTGTAATTTCTGGCTGGCATTATGACACCTGATATCAGAAGAAAGGTAGTAAGTAAAAAAGAAAGATCACAGAAGACAGAAGACACTAGGCATCCACTCTATGGTCACACAGAAGAAACCAAGGGGCTTGAAGTGTGAAAGAGTTTTGTGACCAGTGTTGCACCCTTGGACACAATAGCTAACAGGGTGTGACTGAGATTATAGAAGGAAAGATTTATCTGCTATCAGATGCCCTGAAATGGACCTGGAACCCCAGGATGACCTTCCCAGAGGGGCTGACACAGATTGGTTAACATGGTGATGCCTAAACCATCTGTGCATGCAAACTGGAAGATCAAAACAAACATGATCAAATGTGGGGCTACTTTAATGACACACATGTGGTGAAGTGCAGACCATGGAGCACCTGCTCATTCTCCAACTCCTTGCTGAGACCTGCATGAAGGAGGAATTCATTGCAGCAATGGAAAGAGCCATTGCTTGTACACGATTCTGGAAAAAAAACAAGTAGTTTGACAAGGATATGAGAAGATGACAACCCCAGAGGCTTTTTGATTTAAAAAATGGCCTTTTCCCCTCTGACCAGTTGGTTGTTTACACTTTGAAAAAACTGTGAAAGGGATTAAAAAAAGAAAATATAGCAGCAGACTTTTCAGCTCCTAAGCCTGCAGATAGGAAACATGTCTAACAGTGTGAAGAGCGTGAAGAAATTTGGCTTTCTTAAAACTGCTTATTCAATCCTCCTCCCAGCAGAGGAAAGCTGTACTCTGCTTGGCCTCTGATGATTTAGTAGTGGCCACATCAGAAGTAGTTTTGAACACCTTAAAAGGAAACATTCCTTTGACACCCCACCAAATTCGCGTGCTGAAAGAGATGTGGAATCATAAAAAGCTAAATAATAAAAGATTGTCTCTTAAAGAAAAGAAACAGCTGGTGAAACAGTATGGGTGATTTATTGGACCTCTCAAGTTTTGCTCTCCCTTTGATCATGGGACTTTTGACTAAGCAGTGATGGAGTATGTGGAAAAAAAATTTATCCATGCCCAGCCACCAGCTGGAGCAATTAAGGGCTCCCCTGCTGCCTGAGGAAAATATCAGAACCAAGGTGACCTGTTTACTGGATGCTGAAATCCAGGACATTTTCCAAAGCTAGGGGTTAGCCAAATCTGATAAGGCTAAACTGTATGCCATCATACTTTAAAAAATACCTGATGTATGTGAAGCAGGGCGATCTTGACAGAGGGAAATTAACCTTGTTTCTGCCAGAAGAGAACCCCTATGAAACTGCAAGACCTCTAGAAACTGCAAAACCCCTGGAAACACCAGTGAATCCTGGCCCCATCATTCAGGAAGTGTTGGAAAATGTGCACGCTCAATATAGGGAAAATGCTAAAGTGTTGCTCAGTAAGCTGAGTCAGCACAACCATATTGTTTCTTGGTATGATCAAAGGGATTTTGTACACAAAGTAACAGTCATTAAGGGTTTTAACATGCTTAATTTAGTCCAGGGATTCCTTCAGACTCATGCCACTTCTACTAAGAGTGCAAAGGTTGGGGATATCTTTATGAAAGTCTTGGCCAGGCTGAATATATTGTTTTCTGTCATGGGCAAAGCCATGAATCAGGATCTTCTGTAACACCTAAAAGCATCTATCATGAACCAAGAAATGCCAACCTCACTGCCTACGAAGCAAAAATTGTCTAAAAACAAGTGGCTCACCCTGTAAATTTGAATTTTACATTTGAAATTAAACCATTCATACTGGTTCAAAAGTTTTATTATGAGATGTTTTAAAAAACAGTATGGGGAAAAAGACAACACATACATAGATTTTTTTTTTAAAACTCAACAGTGGGGGTGCTTTATTTAGACAGTACGTTCATGGAAGTCATTGCAAGAGACACATGTCTGGGTATGTTGAAACATGTTTTGAGCAGGTGCAGCCATGGGGGAAGCTTAATATTTACATTTTATAACATGTACCACCATCTGGTCATTTTATACTAAATCACCAGAATGCAATTCTAAAATCTGTTCAAATGATATCCCCTTGTTACAGTGGTGCAGGAAAACACACAGTTGTATCTGCAGGCAACAGAGTGGGGGAACTTATAACTGTTTTATCTGAAAAGTGATGCTAGTAGTATTCTTATTTAAATAGAAAGTAATACTTTGGGGAAAGAGAGGGATGTTTAAAGGGTGACTGTATGAGTTAAAACTCTGCATAGTTCAGATCCTTCAGGTAAAATGTCAGCCAGTGTTCATGAGGTTGGTTTTTACGGGTGTGCAAAATAAGCAATTTTTGATTCAGACTTGGATTTGCCCCGATTCAGTGGACAGTGATTTGATTAGCTGATTTGGATCGCTGTCCTGATTTGATTCAGCCAAATCTAAATCTGAAGATTTGCTTTTGATTCAGAGAATCAGCAATTCAGCCGTAGACACAGCTTTATATGTTTTTTCTACATACCTCAAGGTACCAGGTATGGATCCTGAATGCTGAGATGGTGGGGCAGATGGAACATCATATGGGAGCATGGGGGGGGGGGGTCCCCCACGTGCTCAGCGGCGGACCCAGAAGTGGACCAGAAGTACGTGCCTGGTACCTCGAGGTATGTAGAAAAAACATATAAAGCTGTGTTTATGCCCAATCACTGATTCTTCAAATCAGAATCGAATCTTCAGGTTCAGATTCAGCCAAATTGAATCGGGACAGTGATCCAAATCACTGAATAGAATCACTGTCCCCCAAATGGGGCTGAATCCGAATCCTAATTGAATACAATCCGTTTCACACACACCTATGAAATACCTACACATCTTTGATTTTAATGTTCTGTTAAACCACTCTACAGCTGCAGCTTTGACTTCATTATTCATGATGAAATGGTGGATATTATACTGCTTTAATAGTTTGCTTAAACGTTTATTGAAAAATTCTTTCTCCTGATCAGTCTGTAATTTTCAAGGTACACAGCCCTCCATGAAAATGGTTTAAAAGGCCAGGGATATTTCACCTACTGATGTCTTATAGGCCCACAGCCCACGCATGCTTTGATACTATGTCTATCATTGTTAAGATATACCTAAACCCACTGCTGTGTTCAGAGAACTGTTGCATATTTACCAGATCTGCCTGCCATTGCACATCTGAATCTGAAAGAACAGTTGTGTTTCTTTTAAAACCCTTTTTCTTGCTGGTTCATGTAAGTTATAAGTGCCCTGATCTGAGAGCCATGCAGTTACCTGGTTTGCGATCATAATCGTATTCTGCCTTTTAGCTGCTTTAAAAAGTAAGCTCACTCCTCCAAACCTCTGTGCTTCCCCAGGTGTATAATAATTTTTCTTTAACAATGCCTCCTGTGTAGATATGGTTGGTAACCATAATGCCTCTCACTGACACAGGTATAATGGATTCAAACACCTTACAACAAATTTAAACCATGGTAAACAAGGTTTGGTAATCTGGTAATGAAATACAGTATTTACAGCAATCTGGAAACTATGAGGAGAGCAATCCATGCAGGAGAGGAAGTGTAATCTTTGGGCTTGTCTTGAGCTCCTTTCCCTCAGACATGAACAAAACTAGTTCATGCAAGAGACATTTACTTCCAGAGGTCTACTGATGCATAGCTTTTGAAAGCTCTTTATAAAGCCATCATCTACCTGCAAAGAGATTGTAATTAGCACAGACGCCCACAGTTATAAAAGAAAGTGATTTCCCCCCCAAATCTAGATTTAGTTACCCTAGCATAGCCCCTTTGGGAAAGATTGCCCAACACCTCCATGCTCTCCTTCATTTCCAATGCCAGCTGATGAGGTTCTGCCATGGCCACAGGGCCTGTTTTGGCTACCAGTCTTGGTTCCGCCCTTATACTTGTCCCAATTGGTTCACTGCTGCTCTAGGTAAGGTTTAATGCACCTGAAACTCACACCAATTAGCCCAGGGTGGAGAAGCAAGTGATTAGTTCATATTTAATTCTTACCTCCACCACTGCTCACCAAACTCCATCACCAAACCACCACTGACGAGAGGCTTGTGGTTTAAGCCCCTCACCAGTGTCTCTGCTACTCCTCAGGGTCCAGCATGAGACACCCTTCTTCTCCCAAACCCTCAGCATCTGCTCTGGGAATCTGGGTATCAGGCTCACTGGCCTGGTGCATGTTTGCAGAGGTCTCCTGCCCAGGTTTGGGCATCTCAGGAAACCATTGGGCTAGGGGGCTACCCCCTTAATCTTCCCCTCCTCAGAACTGTTCTTATGGTAACAATTTCTCAGCAGATATCTGGCAAGCTTTGGTAATAAAGTTGGAATGAAAGGTCTTACTGGTGTAAAGTAAGAAGCCATATTTGCTTCTGTCTGTATAGACATGGTCTGAGAAAACACACAGTCTGCTTTTGAGGGTTTCCCAATAAGGATTGGAAAACAGTCAGTCTGGAGATTCCAGTCTAGGTCCTACTACTATACTTATTTTGATTGGTTCAGTGTTTCTCTTGGGAAGGTCTGACATCCCTGAAACCCATGCCAATTGGCCAAGGACGGTGAGGAAGATGTTAGAGGGATCACAATCCCACCCTACCTTATAAGTCATGTCTGTCTTGTGGCCTGTGGGGTAGGACTTCTGTACTATGAGGTAAGGCCCTCTAGCAGAGGGAGAGTTTCTCAATCAAGGAGTGGGCCTTCCGATGTTACAGACCATGTGATGGGGACATGGGCTTCTGGGACCAAGATGGTCATCATGATGACAACCAACATGGTGGTCAACCTGGCAGTGTGGGTTCATGAGGGCATAGCTTCCAGTGTCACAGACTGTGTGATGGATTAAGAGCTGCTGAGACCAACATGGTCACCATGTTGGTCCCAGAGATGGGGTTTGGGAACATGTGAGTGGAGCAATCAAATTCAGGGAACATGCAACTGGACTGGACTTCCAATTCCAAGATAGTGATCAAGATGGCAACCACTTTCAAAGAAACTGTTTCTGGGGCAAGGGGTAAAACTTTCAGTGGCAAAAGCCAGGGGTTAGGGCTAGGACTTCTGGATCCAAGATGGTGGCCAAGATGGCAACAAGGTTGTGGGGCACCTGCCAAGGGGCAGGGTTTAATTTTGACAAAAAGTGTATCCCTTATATTTCTGTCCAGGTGCACTGATCTTCTATTATAATAGTATTCCCTAAACACTTTGTCCACAGAGGCCAGCAGTCCTCTTTGAATCTTTCCACATCCTTTTTGTCCAGAAAGTGCAAAATTGAAAAGAGGAGCTGAATTTAAATATCTTGCATGACAATGCCTTGAATTAATTAGTTCACTCACTCAGAGATTTCATTTGTTCACATAACTTGCTGAGGGAGTTTTAATAGATTAATCACTGAGGACTGATTTTTAGGCTAATTATTTTACCTTATGTGGATGGTGTATGAAATTATTCATGAGAAGAGAGAGGAAAGCAAAGGCAACACATTTGCAAGAAAATGATGAGAGAGACTAAATAAATACATGACATAATTGGGCTGTGTTAAAGAATCCCCGTAAAAGTACAGAAGAAATCCTGGTAACTATGTGCAGGAGGGAAGCTGCAAACTTAAAAAGATAGTGTAGATGTTGAGTTAAGATTTAATGGGAGTTCTTCCAAACTGTTTGCTAACCGTCTGTATGTATCTGGAAAAAAAAAAAGTAAAATTACAATGAGCGAATTGTTACATAAACATTGGGTTCATGTCTATAAACATTGGGTTCAGCTGGACAAATCAAATGTGCATCTGAGCCATCATAGATTCAGTGATTGGTGCTTTCATTTAGATATGGTAGCATGGCTCAGTAATTCCATATTAGCAGAACTCAAATGATGCCGCAGGAAATTAAGGCAGGGAAGGGTAGGGACTGCTTTGTATGCAAGTATGTAAAGATTAATCGTACAAGTTTTAATGTTAAGATTCTGACCATTTAAGTATGCCTGTGTATAAATTTTTTGCTTCCTTACACCAAACATATGTAAAATCCCACTTTTACCAATAATCCTTAGCTAAACATGCCTTTTAAAGACACATAGGAAATGTTAAATTGGTATCTTGATATTTTACATGAAGGATATTTAGTTCTTTAGACACAGAAACTGCCATACAAATTGTTTAGACTAAGACATGTAATGAGATTATTTTGTCACTTCAGTATATATTTCTTTTCCACAATTGCCACTGAGTCTCCAGTACTTAGGCCTAGAATTGATTGTGATTTGGTTCTAAAATTGCACTGAAAATGATGTGTATGCACAGTTCTTTGGAAATGTGGTTGCATAGGGTTAAAAGGGCAATGTTTGAAGCTAAAAATTTGGACCATTTCTGAAGGATTGGGCAGGGGGTTGAGAAGTAGGTAATTATGAATATTCACTTCCTTGGCTCATGGAACTGTCAAATTCCATGAAAAGTATAATGTTGCAGTAGAAAAAAGGCATTTTGGATTTCCTTATGGAACTGACTTAGCTAAACTAAGTCATGGGTGTTGAAAAATGTCACTGTCAAGAAACCAGATATGGAAAAATCCTCAGTATTATAACAGAAAATACATTCCAGGTTTACTCCAGTTTTGAGATAAATGTGTTGCTGCTAAACAAGGTAGTACATCTTGGACATAATCTGACCCTAAATGTAAGTAGTAGCCATCTTGCTACTGTCAGCTAGGCCTCTGGACTATTCTAATCTTGAAGACTTTGGATCTTTGTGTTCATTTGCCCGATCTTCAGTTTTCTGTCACTGGCATATTTTGGTACCTTGCTAGGTATTCCTTTTTTCTGGGTCAGTGAAAGATAAAGTGAATAAAAATCACTCCTCATCCTTGTAGCAGTACACTTGTCACCACTACCCATCTACCCTAAAGAATTTTCACTCTCCAGGACCATTTGCTTTCCATCTCTCAGCTGGTTAGGCATCCAAATGGCTTGCTCCTTGTTATCAGATTGGCTGACCTTGTAGATTAATCTTTTGTGTGTTGTATTGTATTTAAAGCTTTCTTGAAGTCTTGGTGAATTACATCTTAAGCTTTTCCCCTGACAACTCTTTGTATTATCTTTTCAAAAGCTTCTGTCAGATTTATTAGGCATGCTCTTGCTTTTGTGAGTCCATGTTGTGACTATCTTTAATCAAGCTATTTTTAGTAAAAGCTCTTCCATCATATTTCTGTTTAGTACCGCTTGTATTTTCTTTACTACTATTAAAGTCAATCTTACCTGTCTGCATTGTCTAAGGTCTTTCCTTTCACTTCAGTTCCTTGGTAACTCCATTATTTTCAATCAAATATTAAATGCCTTTGCCCAAACAGCCCACCTCCTACTTTTACCACTTCCTTACAAATTCTGAATTGGTGTGTGTAGTTGGGGTGGCTTTAGTTAGCGGTAGCTCATTACTGAAGAGTTTGAAGAGTTTCTAGTTCGGGGCGGGCAATTATTTTGGGTGGAGGGCCACTTACTGAGTTTTGGCAAGCCATCAAGGGCCGCATGATGGGCAGCCAGGGGCAGAAAAATATTAATTTTCTAAATTTTTTAGGGGCCCTGCAGGCCAGATAGAATGGTTTGGTGGGCTGCATCCAGCTCATGGGCTGCATTTTGCCCATCCTTGTTCTAGATGTTAATGATACAGTTATTTCAGTATTTGTTTGTTGTTTCCTCTAAAGTGCACTTCAGGGTTATCTATTGGCTCTCTTTGTTGCCAGCCATGCCCATTTTTAAGGAGCCTAGGTTAAGCTGCAGAAGTGTGGCACAGAATACCTCAGAGCCTGTTCTGAATGACTGTAAAATGAACCTTTGCAAAAATGACAAGCCGCTTAGTCAGGAAAGGAAAGGAAGCATTCAACATGTCTAGCAACATGGGTGAAAAGTAGGGATCTCTGGAATTCGTGTCAGAAGTGCACGGTGCAGTGACTTCTTTAATCTTGGATTTTCCCTCATGCACCCACGCCACTGATTGGAGGAGGGGCCCCATTGCTTGCTGCTCACCGCCTGCGGCTGATGGCTGGAAAGCAAAAACTGCAGTTTAAAATATGCAGCTGCAGCCATCAGGCACAGGTGGTGTGTTACGAGCAGCAGGGGCATGTCAGGGAAACTCCAAGATGAAAGAAACCACGGTAACGTGTACTTCTGTTGCAAATTCTGGAAATCCTTAGTAATGAGATCCAATTAAACTGAGCACATGGCCTTAAATTTGATCATCCAAATTTAGTATATTGTAGTTGGGTTTTTGGTTGTGGCCATGTTGGTGACTTCCCAGCTGGGAAGCTGTATGATAATGAAATTGGGGAATTTTAAGTTATACAGTAGTTTCTGACTAAAATCAGTATTTAAATTTTGCTCAATTTTATGCAAGATGTCTCTGTATGGAGAAATGGTTCTAGCTCATAAAACACGGTGAGGTAATGTTCATTAAGGATGGATTTTGTTAAAGGTAAACTCTCTAAGATGATTGGTATCTGTGGATATGTTTATGCAGTGCAGAGGAGACTCTGTTGACCGATCCTGCACTAGGTCTATGCACACTAGCTCTGGAAGGTGTATTGCCATGTTAGATGCAGAGCTTATTGGCCAAATGCTGCACCTCAGTAACAGAGCGATCGTGCTCAGGGATTGGTTGGCATGTCTACATTTGAATCTTGATTTGGGTTATCTTGAAATTTTGAGGGGATTAAGTGCCTTGCACTCACACATACAAAACTTTGTTTTGGTTTATGTTATGTTTTAATCTTGGTCCTGGGTAACCCTAGTTCCCACAGCCTTGTGGGTACTGCTTGCTTAGAGAAAGGTGACATCACCCTGACAGAAACACACCCTCATGAGGTGTTAGGCAGGCGGCAGCATTTCTTATCCATTGCTATCTGGCAGAACCTGCAACCATCGAGTCACTGAACATCTGGACTCAGTCTGGCCTTTGGATTCTGTATCAATGGTCTAAAGGGGGGATGGGAGGTCTTGGGCAGCCTCTATTCCTCCATACTCTTGCCTAGGTGTACATATCGAAGGTGGTGGTGCAACGGTCGGAGGAGTCTGTACAAGCATATTCATCAGGCACCTGACTGGACCTCTTACATGTACACCATGATACAGAGGATTGCCAGTTGTTTATTTTTTTTACCTAAATTAAATGCCCCATTTTAGGATGAAGATTAGTAAGATTTGAGGTAGTTTTCCCACCACAAAGTAGACATGTATGAATCTCACTGCTGCCTCTCACTTCTGTCTCTTGCTTATTTGCTGCCCACCCATGACCAGCCTGTCCATTTTACCTGGCTTCTTCTTGAAAGTTACCTTCCCATTTAAATGTTAGCATGTGGCAAGGTATGTCTTTTTACAGTTTCAGCTTATTGCAAGTTCGTACACCCAAAGCCACTTACCATATATATAATAATAACTATACCTCTTATATCCATTTAAACCCATACCAGAGTCCTAGATTTTCTTGTTATATGGCGTAGGACTGCAGTCATTGGAATACCGAAATTTGTGAGAGGATATTGGACTAAGCAGAGGAAAAGATACAGTCCCATAAGAACATAAGTGCCATACTGAATCAGACCAATATAGATGATCTATCCTAGTATCTTGTCTCTGATGGGAGTGGATGCCTTAGGGGGAGAACATATGAACAGGGTGTATCTACAGTGGTCTGTATTCTCATACGTTCCCTCATCCACCGTCATTTCTGACTGTTCTGTTTAATAACTATTAATGGATCCATTGCCCATTAATTTGTCTAGTTGTTTTTTTAACCTGGCTATGCTATTTGCCTCTACAATCTCCTGTGGCAATGAATTCTGCAAGTTAACTATGTATTGCATAAAAGTACTTTTTTCTTGTTAGTTTTAAAACTATCTCCTGCTAATTTTAGTGGGAGCCCCATAGTTGTAGAATTCTGGAACTTACTAAATAACAGTTCTGTATTCATTTGGTCCACATCCTTCAAGATTTTATAGACCTTTATCATATCCCATTCAGCCTTCTCTTTTCCAAATTGAAGTCATAGCTTTTTTCAGTCTCTCATATGACAACTGCTCCATTCCCCTGATCATCTTGTTTGCCTGCCTGTGTGTCTTTTTTAATTCTACTACATCCTTTTGAGATATGGAGACTAGAACTGCACACAGTAGTCAAGATGCATTTCTGTACTAAAACAAGGAAAAAGGCTCTGGTGGGATTATGGAAAAGTCAGACATAAGACTTCGGGGAGAGTTCACCTTATTTGCAATTGCTATAGTGCTTGTTGGACTGTGTTTTGGCAAAGGAGACCATCGCTGAACCCTGCTGCATCGCGACCTGCATTGAACGTACCTCAAAGAACACCAGACAGGAGGAAACTAACCTAGACACAGAATATCCCCCACCTGCCAAACCACACAGTAGAGACAGTGCTAGAAGACTCCAAAATGACATGAGGAGAAGCTTTCTATTAGTGATGGGAAAGGGATCAGTTCTATTAAGCACTACTTTACATGTCATGCTACAAGCCTACAAGAAAATTAAATCAATTTTATTCTAGATATCATCAGGATATCTACTTTTCTCTCCTCTGCTTTTAGCCCCAGAACACTAAAATGTGCAGTTGTCACAGAGATTAAAAGCTTCAGCGCATTTATTTCTCCCACATGCAAACTTGTCAGCCAATGGATAAATGAACAATATCCTCTCATATAATGCACCATTTTTATTCTGCTTACTGCTCCCTCTTGGTGCCCCCTTCTGATAAACACTTTCACCCCTCCCCACTCAGAACGGGATTACTTCAACAGGAAAACATATCCAAAACAGCTTTTGAGTGCAGACAAGCCACAATGCATCTGTTTTGGAATTAGGAGGTTCTTTCTTACTAGAACTTACTAGGCCTACAAAGGATGGAGGATGGGAGTCACCTCCAAGGAAGGCCTACAAAGGATGGAGGATGGGAGTCACCTCCAAGGAGGATTATTCTGCACTGGTCCGGTCCTGTAGGGAGCAGACCAGGAAAGCCAAGGCTGCAACTGAACTCCAGCTAGCTTTGAGCATCAAGGACAATAAAAAGTCCTTTTTCAGATATGTGGGGAGCCGGAGGAAAAGCAGGGGCAACGTTGGACCCCTGCTGAACCAGATGGGGCAACTGACAACTGACGCCCAGGAAAAAGCCAACCTATTAAATAGGTACTTTGCATCGGTCTTTCATCAGCCCCATGGGACGCCCGTGCCTGCTACAGGGCCGGGAAGTCCGGGTGAGGGTGATCCCCTGCCCTCCATTAATGCTGACTTCGTGAAGGAACATCTTGAGAAGCTGGATACCTTCAAGTCAGCCGGCCCTGACAATCTTCACCCCAGGGTACTCAAGGAGCTGGCGAGCATCATAGCCCAGCCTCTAGCGCGGATCTTTGAAAACTCTTGGCGCTCTGGTGTAGTGCCCGAAGACTGGAAGAAGGCCAACGTGGTGCCTATCTTCAAGAAAGGGAGGAAAGTGGATCCGGCTAACTATAGGCCCATCAGCCTGACTTCTATCCCGGGGAAGATCTTAGAAAAGTTTATTAAGGAGGCCATCCTTAATGGACTGGCCGACGCCAACATCTTAAGGGATAGCCAGCACGGGTTTGTTGCGGGTAGGTCTTGCTTGACCAATCTCATTTCCTTCTACGACCAGGTGACCTATCACCTGGACAAGGGAGATGAGATTGATGTCATATATCTTGACTTCAAAAAAGCCTTCGATCTGGTGTCCCATGATCGTCTCTTGGAGAAACTGGCCAATTGTCGCCTTGGGTCCCCCACGATCCACTGGCTGGAAAATTGGCTCCGGGGTCGGACCCAGAGGGTAGTAATTGATGGAAGTCACTCATCGTGGTGTCCTGTGACCAGTGGGGTCCCCCAGGGCTCTGTCCTTGGACCCATACTGTTCAACATCTTCATTAACGATGTGGACACTGGAGTCAGAAGCGGACTGGCCAAGTTCACCGATGACACCAAACTTTGGGGCAAAGCATCCACGCCAGAAGACAGGCGGGTGATCCAGGCTGACCTGGACAGGCTCAGCAAGTGGGCGGATGAGAATCTGATGGTGTTCAACGCCGATAAATGCAAGGTTCTCCACCTTGGGAAGAAAAACCCGCAGCATCCTTATAGGCTCGGCAGTGCTATGTTGGCTAGCACTATGGAAGAAAGAGACTTGGGGGTCATCATTGACCACAAGATGAACATGAGCCTGCAATGCGATGCTGCGGCTAGTAAAGCGGCCAAAACGCTGGCTTGCATCCATAGATGCTTCTCAAGCAAATCCCGGGACGTCATTCTCCCCCTGTACTCGGCCTTAGTGAGGCCGCAGCTGGAGTACTGCGTCCAGTTTTGGGCTCCACAATTCAAAAAGGATGTGGAGAAGCTTGAGAGAGTCCAGAGAAGAGCCACACGCATGATCAGGGGTCAGGGAAGCAGACCCTACGATGACAGGCTGAGAGCCCTGGGGCTCTTTAGCCTGGAAAAGCGCAGGCTCAGGGGTGATCTGATGGCCACCTACAAGTTTATCAGGGGTGATCACCAGTATCTAGGGGAACGTTTGTTCACCAGAGCGCCCCAAGGGATGACGAGGACGAATGGTCACAAACTACTACAAGATCGTTTCAGGCTGGACATAAGGAAGAATTTCTTTACTGTCTGAGCCCCCAAGGTCTGGAACAGCCTGCCGCCGGAGGTTGTTCAAGCGCCTTCATTGAACACCTTCAAGATGAAACTGGATGCTTATCTTGCTGGGATCCTATGACCCCAGCTGACGTCCTGCCCTTTGGGCGGGGGGCTGGACTCGATGATCTTCCGAGGTCCCTTCCAGCCCTAATGTCTATGAAATCTATGAAATCTATGAACTTCCCTTGCAAATGTAGGTGTGACCCAGGCCATTTTAAAGTAAATTTGAGCCAGTGTGGGATAGTTTTTTATGAAGCCATTTCACTTTTCCTCTGCCATTTGAAGCCTATTGCACATTTTGTGAAAGAAAGAGTCGAGCTAAATTTCTATAATACTTGGCTCACTTTTTATTATTTGCCCCAGTGCCATTATATTTGACTGCTGCTTAAAATAACCTTAAATTGCCTGTCATCTTTGTTAACTTGAACAGATTTTTGCCTCTATTGAGGATCTTTGCTTTCTCTTCCTTAAAGAGCTAGTACTTTTTCCACTTCTTTTTGAATTGCTAATATAACTATCCTGCCTCCCCCCACCCCCCATCACCTTGGTTGCTCTGAGCTGTGTTTTTTTATAATAGGTGACTAGAATGGGATACATTATTCTAAGTGAGCCTCACTAATCCCTTATGAGGCATTAGAATAATTTCATCCAATTTATATATATAAAATCCATTACTTCTATTGTTGGTTGCTATGTATAATAATTCAGAGTTTATCAAGAGACACCAGATCCTCCTCATCCTAAGTGTTTTTTAACAAGTTTCTTTGGTTTGGCTGACTCCCTTCTGGCCCTATTTTGCCATGTCAATCTCTCTTACTTATGGTGGATGTTCCAATTATCTAGGATATTATAATTCTTTTTGTTGAGAGTAAAAATTATGCCTGGGTAACACCTGGGGATTTTGATCAGGGTTTGGGTCCTGTTGCATTAGGTACTCTAGAGTAGGATGTCCCCCAAGGAGTTTACAGTTGAAGACACTATATTTGTAAAATAATTACCCTTACATAGAGGTCCAGACAAAGTTGACTTATTTAGCTTCACTGGGCATGTCTACACATGCATTTGCACCAGGTAAAATTTACCCTGCAGTAAATTACTGCTCAGTAAGTGGGAATGGGCTGGCTTCTACACGTGTAGGCATTAAAGCACATTAACGTTTTGTGTGGACTAACTTGGGACTAAAGTTAGTCACAAGTCAGTCCACACACACAATGTTACTGTGCAGTAAGGCATCTACATGTTCATTATTGTGCAGCAATTAACTGGGCATAAATTTGATGTCTGCATGATGCAGGTATCAAATTTATGTTCAAGTCAGCATAAGTCACCATATTTACTGTGCAGTACAGGTGTGCACCTGTAGATGTGTACTCTTTCTGCATAATAATTTTGGTTTCTGTGCAGTAAATGTGCACATGTAGACATACCTGCTGTGACCAAATCCCCCAAAGTATCACCTTCTAGAAGCAGTTGCTATTTAGTCTCAAATAAAGGTGGTGAATGAATCTACATGAGCCACCCACTACACGGTTGTTACCACACCACCATTTAGTATTTGCATAACCAAGTAGTAAATGACTGCATAGTAACTAGTGTTACTGCACAGTAGCATCCTGGAACAGTTGCCTAGTGACAATTACTGCACAGTAGCTCATTACTACTCTGCAGTAGCATTTAGGGGTTCACCAATAGAGATTTAGGGGTGCACACATAGTGGGTGACTCGATAGAGATTTTTGGGGCTGATACCAGTAGCCGATTACAAAGAGGCATATTGTCCAATACTGATACAATTTCTGATACACAGCCCGGTAGCTTGAAGAGCAGTGTCCACCTGGTAAGTCTGTTGTGGTAGAAGGGGAGGGAGAAGGGAAGGGGCATGAGGGGAGCAGATTGAGGCCCCTATGTTAAGGGAGGGAGTGGAGCTGGGGTAGGGGCAGGTGATGCTCAGCTGGGGCGGGGCAGGGCATGGAACAGAGCCAAGGCTTATCTGGGGGCATGGGGGGGGGGGAGGGGAAGCTCCCAGTGCTGTGCACACCCTGGGAAGGCACAGAGGGTTGTATGCCCCCCAGATCTGCATGGTGTGGGGTGGGCTTCTTCTGAGGGCTGGGGCCAAGGTCGGTACCAGTCTCTTTCCAGTGGGAGCTGGGCCAGGCTGTGCTCAGGGTAGGTGGTGGCAGCACTTGGAGGGGGCTACAGGGGGGCTGCAGGCACCCCAAAATTCACCATAGCTCCCCTCCCAGAGCCACTGCCTGCCCCACCCCACTTGCAGCCCAGCTCAGCCCCTGCTGGAAGAGCATCCCAGCACCAGCCCGCAGCAGCAGCCCACCCCATGCAGATCCAGGGGCACACTTGTCATGCCCTCCCAGGGTGCTTGCAATGGCAGGAGCCCCACCTCCGCCAGATGAGCCGCAGCTCCATCCCATTCCCTGCTCCAGCCGCAGCTCCAGCCCCACTCCCTCCCTCACTGCAGACTCTTCCTCCCCTCCTCCCTTCCCTCCCCTCTCCCCTTCCACCACAACAGATTTACCAGTTTGATGCATTTCTGCAAGCTGCTGGGCTGTGCTCCTTGCTGCCTACATGCTGCGCTGTGGCTGCGCGCATCTACAGGCATTTATCAGCCACATTATCAGCCACATCAGGCCAAAAAACCTCATTTCTGATATGTTGGTGCACCTCTAGTAGCATTGCATTATGGTTCATGCCTGGCAACACTACTGCGCAGCAATAACGAGCTGCTGCATGGTAGTAATGAGGTACTGCGCTGTAAGCATCTCGTGTACACATGGCCAGTGACTGGATAATGTAGGAAGATATTCAGAGGATTGAGGGTATTCAGGGAGCTGAAACCATAAGTACTTGGGACCAATTATGTTTTATTTCAAGAAGACATTGTTTCTGCTGAAACAGAACTGTGCCACAAGGTGGGTAGCAGTTGCTATTCCATTATTAAAATGCTGAAGTAAGAGGAGCAATAGATTTAAGACTAATTTCACCTTCCTTTTCCTGTGTAGGAATGGTTTGTCTATATGAAGATACAATCAAGATTCTCTAGAGCTCAGACTTTAAACATCAAGTGCTGTTTTATCCATATTATCTGGCTTGGACCAAATGAATTGTTACATGACAGATACTGAATGCAGTCTTTACAATATAACTCCATACAATATATTATTTTGCTATGGAATAAAAAGGATGAGTTATTTGACTTTTAGTAAGTCATTTTACATTTTATGATTATAAGAAGTCTACTGTATTATAAGTACAGTAAAAAAAAATGAATGCCTGAAATATCTCCAGAACTAGATGCTTAGGTCCTCTGAATTACTAACTGATGGTTAAAAACTTATAACTAGAAAGGTTCTTTTCCACAGTCATGTACTTTTCATAAAGTGGTAGACCTTAAAGGTCTGAACCTACTGTGCACTTTCTTGAAGGCTTCAGTGGAAGATGTATGGTCCTTTAGATCTAATACATTGTTATATCTATAATAGTTAAGCAATAGTGAAGGTCCTTAAATACAGAATATATGATTCACTAACTTTGCACAGCCAATCATTCTACCTGAGATTTCAAGATAATCTATTTCTTTTTCTTATTGTTGGTTAAATGTGTCACCTATTTTTTTTATAGTTCTTCATGCAGAATCTTCTCTACTAATAGCTGTAAAAATGTATATTGTAGGTAATGATGTTCTCTGAGGCAAAATGTCTTCTGCCATATTTCAGAGTTTAAAAATTAAGCTACTGTGAAAATAATAATAAACCTTCAGTTACTTGAAATTACAAGATTTAGGAAATCTTGGATTTCCCTGGTTTAAGTATAGACCTGACACAAGTTCCATAGCTTTTTAGTTTCATCCCCAGACAAAGGATTTCTTTGGTATTTCAAAGGAAGAATTATTCAAGTGCCATAATTAGATGTCAGCATTCAACTGATTTATGAAATTAAACTTTTTGGTCTGTATTTCAGCATTATATACTCATGTTTCAAGTTTGTTCTTCCATTGTTTTACCCTGTTTTGATATCATCTCTGAAGTGCCAGGAAAATCTGACTCATTTCTTATATCATGTTTTTTTCTTTTATTTTATAGCAGTTCAACATGTAGTGCTTTGCTACAAATGAACAAACATTATTTCTTATAATTCTCTTTATCTGCTTAGATTCTAGAAAATTGCTTTTTAACTTGATGGGATTTTATCCCTTTATATAAGATGCTAATTTACATGCTTTTTTAAGTTTTAGTTTTAGTAGTTATAAATGTTCATTACATTTCTTATTCGTTGTCCACATAATCAAGCATTTGAGATTGCTATCTTTATCAGTCCTTGAAGTTATGGCAATGCTTTAAATAAACCAAAGTACTGGGAAAAAAAATGAGGATTAGGTTGTCTGAACGTTGTTCATAGAGAAAGCTCCTTTTCAAAAGGGAGCAAAGTGCCTTGTTGATAAAAATATGCTGTCACTCAGCCTGTGTTTTCTGTGTGAATTTTATTCCTAAAAGAAAGATGCAGTTTTATTAGGTATGGGAATTGGCTATAAGTTTAGATGAGCCATATATTTACATAATGAAAGCAAATATGAATTTTTTAAAAATTGCTTTTGTCTGCATGAAAAATCATTTTTTTAGCACTGAGGATATTAGAATTATTAGGTCAAATTTTAATCTGTAATTCACCCAGTCCTAATTTAAAAAAACAACCCAAGAACTGTGCGCCTGCATGCCCACCATCATTCCAATGCTTTCACTCGTTCTCTTCAAAGGGTTTGCCTCTAAAAATGTCTATGACAGTCAATTCTCCAGCATATGAGGACAGCCATTTATTTCCTATCATCCTCTTCTGTCTTTCTGTAGTAACAGCGCATTTCACTTAGCCCCATTTTAATAAGGTTCCCAACTGTGGGGTCTGAGTGTCTGTTTATGAGCTGGTCCCTGGCTTTCCACAGGGTATACCTGAAACAGGAGAGGAACTGGTCGAAGTGAGCTGTCAGGGCCCCTTCCTATTTGGTCAAGTGCCCATAGAGGACTGCTTTGCTGGTCAGGGTGCTGAAACCTGTCACCACCAGGGGGAGTGCACAGACTTTCTTCCACACCTCTCTGACATATGGGCAGTCCCAGAAGAGGTGGTCGATTGTTTCTGCCTGCCATTAGCAGGTCTGCCTCGGGCATTTCAGTGGACCTCTGTGCCCTGCACTGGTTTTCCATGCCCATTTGGGCAATGCCCAGTGGGCTGCCTGCCAATTTAGGTCTCTGTGCTCTTTCTGCAGGTTCTTGTGGAAGATTCACTCCCAGATGGCGTGGCAGCTGTCACCAGATAGAAAGTCCACAAGTGATATGATGTCTTTTCCCCTTACCACCTTCTGTATCTTGTGGTGGTTCACCAGGGTCACTAGGGTAGTGTTGTGCAGCTTGTATTTCTCTTGGAAGCATTTCAGGACTTTGTAGAACCAGAGGGACACCATGGTCCATTGGCTCCCATTGGTCATCATGTACACCTGCCACTATCACAGCAGCTGCCTGCAAAATACTGGCTGTTTTGGATTCCACCCTGTTGCCAGTTTGCAAACCTGGCTCATGTACTTGACCCAGAGGAAGAGAAGGATGTCTGGCATTCCTTTGCCTCTGGACCATTTTGCTTTGTACAGCTTGGTCCTTGCCACTTTCTCCTATGTGGAGTTACAAAAGAAAATACACATGGCTCTTTGGATTCTGTGAACAACTTGTTCTGAGGGAAGGAGGGAAGACTAGGGTGGTGTGTAGAACTACCGACAGTAGCACTGCCTTCAGCACCACGCGCCTCCCATTGACAGGCAACATGACTGCCATAGCCCCAGTTTTTGTCTGGCCTTGCCCTCCATCTTTTTCCATGCCCTCTGCCCTGCCAGCTCTGGGTCAAATTCTACCCCAAGGATTTTTACCCCCCTCACAGGGGACAGAAACCCCCAGGAATGACTGATCCCCAAGTTTACCCAGGATTAGGCAGGTTTTTTTGTTCACATTGAGCTTGGCCCCTGCTGCTGCTCCATATACCTGGGTGTGTTGTAGCATTATTTCCATTGATCCCTTGTCCCTGCATATGATATTCAGGTCATCCATATATGCAAGGACTTTCATCTCTTCCCCACTGCTCCCAGGGATCTTTGGCCATTAATTTGTAGTCAAGGTTCAGGGATGTAATCAGGCACCAGTTTCTCAAGTCCCGCCTCTCCCCCTTCTCATAAAGAAGGGTTATAGATTCATAGATTGTTAGGGGCTAGAAGGGACCTTGTAAATTATTGGGGCCAGTCCCCCTGCACTAGGCAGGAAAAGACAACTGGGGTCAAGTGACCCCAGCGAGGTGACTGTCCAGTCTCTTTTTGAAGATTTCTAGGGTAGGTGACTGCACCACCACTGGAGAGAGTTTATTCCACAGTCTGGACATCCTGACTGTGAAGGCATTTTTCCTGGAATTGAGCCTGAAGCGGCCATCCAGGAGTTTGTATCCATTGGTCCTGGTCTTCCCCAGGGGTGCCCTGGTGAACAGTATTTACCCAAATATAAAAAAAGGCCTTTCCTCCTAATTAGCATGCTCCATTATGACGCCTTCCTCCATCCCCACTCCTAGGTCATCCTTCTGCAGGCATTCTCTAGAGACCTCCAGCAGGTCTGGGACCACCTGGTCCCAGAAAGCAACATAAAGCTCCTTGGGCAAGCCATCTGCCCCAGGAGTCTTACTGTTCCAGAAGCTGAGGAACGTCATCTTGATCTCCATCATGCCCTCTTTCACCAGTTTCTGTCCCTCGTCCTCCCCAAGGACCCATGTGAGTGTTTTCAGGCAGTCCTGCATTGCCCGGGGGTCCTCTGGTCATGCTATGTAGAGCTCTTGGTAGAACACTGCCACTGCCTCCAGCATCCCCTCTTTTGACCAGTGCTCCACCCCTGCTGCGTCTACCATGCTGGTCACCGCTTCTTTCTTGGTTTCTTTTATTTTGCTAAAATAAACAAACCACTCTTCCCCATCCTCGGTCCTGTTCTGTGTACCAGGCCCTGATCTGGATCTTCATCTCCCTCATGGCCTCCTTCACCTCCCACCCTAAGACACGTGCTTGTGCAGGCTCTGCAACTTGCAGTTTAGACGTTCACTCCCATTTCTTGTTGCCTTCTCTGAAACCGGGTTTGCCTCCTTCCGGAAGAAGTTCCTCATTCTCTCTTTCATGCTGGCCCACCACTGTGTATGGTTCCAGTATCCATGTTAGAGGTTTTCCATCCTGCATAGTGCTGCCTGGAATCCCGCTGCATCTTCTCAACTTCCAGAAGGGTCACGTTCAGTGTCCACACGCTCTTGTCTCTTTTGGACCCTTGTCTCTCGCATTTCTGCTTTCACTATTAGAAGGCAGTGGTCTGAGAAACAGACCAGCATAAATTCAGCCTTTACTACCTTCTACCCTTTTGGGAGGAGGGTGAAGTCTATGTGTGATTTGGACTGCCCCAAGGAGTCTACCCGGGTGTCCCAAGGGGTTTCCCCTGGTCCTGTGGCCTCTTTGCCTGTGTCCACCAGACTGTATTTGCAGATGAGCTGCTGCAGCAGTTTGGAGGAACTGTCCGGTTCCTTCATTTGGCCTCCACTTATTCTGTCACCCACCTCGAAGATGAAATTCATGTCTCCTGCAGTCATCACTGGCTGGCCACAGGGTACTGCTACTGTCATGTTTTTAAGGAAGACATGTTTCGCTGTCCTATTTGCTGGTGTGTATGCATTCGAAAGCTCAAAAGTCCCTCCTTCTGTTTCCAGGGTGACCTGCAGCAATCTGCCTGTAATGATTTCTTTGTGCTGCAGGGAGCACACGCTGTCTCCTTTCAGGATTACTGTGACCTCAGCTGCCTGATCATCTCGGGCTCCTGACCAGAAAGAGGGGCCGTGTTGCCACCTCTTCTTGAACAGAGCATAGTCTTTGGAATTGGGCAGGGCACATTCCTGAAGACAAAGGATGTCTGCCTCCAGTTGTTCAAGGGCCATTTCAATGATGTCTCATTTCTCCTTCCTAAGCAGGCTTCTCACATTCACTAAGGCTCTAAGGATCCCCATGAGTAAAAATGTGCTGGGGGGGGGGGGGGGGGGGAGTGGGCCTGTAGCTTTCTCATTTTTCTAGTTTAAGCTTAGAGGTTTTGGGGCTCTCTCCCCTCTCCTGACTCATCTGTCCCATCTGTTTGTGGGTCCCTTTCCAGGACTGTGGCCCCTCCTGCTCTCTGGTCTGTGTTTGGGGAACCTGCTTCTCCCAGTAGTTGGGGGGTGGGGGAGGAAGTGGGGTTAGTGAGGGATTCTGGTTTCCCTCTTTCCTCCCTTTACTTCCATGTCACAGCCTTCATTTTCCTCCTCCTCTTCCAGAGCTCTTTCCTGTTCATCCCCTTGGGAGCTTTGGGTATCCCTTTCTTGTTCCTCCTTTCCTATCCTTTCCATTTCTACAACCAGTTTGTCCTCCACCTCTTGTTTTCCAAGTTCCTCAGCCATCCTTCTCAAGCCTATCATATTTTCCTGAGCACAGGTTTCTTTCTCTTTTTTGGAGAGAGGTTCCCCTTCTTCCTCTTCTCTTTTTGGGGGCCTTTCTGCCCCCTTCCCCTCTGTTTCTACCCCTTTAGTTTCAGTGGGGCATTGTGTGTGTGTGTGTGTATATGTGTGTGTTGGGGGGGTGGTACTTTCTGTCTTCTTGATATCAATTGGGCATTGTGAGAGAGATCACTTTCTGGCATTTTTCTCTTGTTTTCCCTTTTTCCAACATTAGCATAGGCTCTGGGGCACCCTTTAAAGATGTGTCCCTCTTTTCCACACAGATTACACTTTCATTCCTTCCCACACTCCTTGGCTTCATGCCCCTTTTTCTTGCACACAGCCCAATCAGGTGACCCTCCTTCCCACATTTTCTGCAGAGCTTAGGTTGCCCCTGGTAGAAGATGAAACCATTATAGGATGCCAGGCAGATGGATGAGGGGGAGGTGCTGCACTTCTCTTGGTTTTCCTAGGCTTGCTTTTGAGCACAGCCTAGGTTCTTCAGGCTCCAGTCCACAGTCCCAGCTTATCCAGGACCTTCACCAGTTCTCCATCTCTCTGACACTGCTTTTGGAGCCAGAACCTCAAATCCTCTTCCTTTACTAGGCTGGAATGCAGTTTAATTGTCAACAGTGTCTACCTTCTTGAGGTTTCAACAGCAAATTCAAAAAACTTCAGTAGGGAGTTGTTCAGGGCTGCCTGCAGTTGCACCCAGAACTCTTCCCTGCTCTTTGCATCTTTAAAGAATAGCTACCACTCTGCCCTTTCCTGCGTATCAATGAGCCAATGCAAATTTTCAGTTTACTGGCAGCAGCTCTTGGAGGATCTTCACCCCAAACTCTTTCCTTGCCATGGGCAGCTTCCCTGGGTTCTCCAAATATTGCTTCTTTACCCTGAACTTTACAGAGCAGTATTCTGGAGACCCCTCTATCTTGCTGATGTGTAGGGGTCTAGCAGCACCAAGCTTCAGGGTTTAAGCTAAGCTCCCCCCACCCTGTGTTGCATGAGAAGGGGGAACCCAGACCTTGTTTTAACTGCAGCGGGAACCAATAATCAATGTGGGAAAACCTTTTTTTTTTTTTCCTTTAGTAAACATTTTATTAGAAAAACCATACTATAACAAAAGACTCAAAACGACCCCAGACAGAGGCCTCACAACGGGTAATACAACATTTCAAATAACATAATACAAAACATTGGGATTGATATCATATTGCACATCATCTCATTTGTACACAGTATATACAACATCCCTGAGTATTGGCTATCTAACACATATTACACATATCGTATTAGACGTCCTGTATGTCCTCCCCCCCCCTCCAAAAAAAAAAAAAAAAGAAAGCAAGAACATTGTGTGCAATACAGGTCTCTTGTTGTCCCTATCCCATGTGCAACCCTAGCCAGCCTTTTCTACTCCCAATGCTGACTCTTAGTTTAGCCTATACCTGTGCGGGGCTGAAACAACCCCCTGAAGTCCAGCTCTTGCCAGAATTTTTCCTCCCCTCCTTCTTTCGTATTTCGTTCTCTATCTCTATAGAAGTGCAGCTCGTGCATTGCTAACTGCAGACACTCTGTTGTGGAAAAGCACGACCCCTTTAGAGCCAACAAGGAGCGTACTTTCCATAGTGCTACTTTGGTGCAGGTGATTAAGACCCGCACCCCCCATGTCCCATCTGTCCCTTCTGATAAACCATAGAGAACATTTCTGGAAGTGACCCCCATTCCCTTTCCCGTATCCTTCAAATAGGTAGTCACCTTCCCCCATACCCGTTGTGCGTACGAGCAGTCCCACAGTACATGTGTCACCGACTCGGGCTCATCGCAGAGCTCCCTTGGGCACTTGGGGGACCGAGAGAGTCCCCAGCGATAGAGCACTTGTCGCACTGGCAGAGCATTTCGCACTGCCCTCCACGCCAGCTCCTCATGCTCCCCTTTCCAGTCCTTCCCCACCAGTCCTTTCCACACCCTGCTGACTTGCTCCGGTCTCAATTCCCCAACATCCGACATCCTCTGCTTCCCTCTCAGGAAATTGAAGACCTTTTTGGCATCTCCCAGCCCCTCAATCCCTAACCCCTCCAATCCTTCTTTTGCAACAACGGCTCCAAGTCGGGTGTAGGGCAGCAACATCTGCCAAGCCCACGCTCCCTGCCACACACTCGCAAACAGGCCCAGCCTTCTCAGGAGTCATCCCCCCCAGAACCTGCAGAAATTGGTCATGGTACCCGTTGCTCCCCTCGCTTCCCTCACCACCATCTTCAAAAAGTGCACGTAAACAAAGGTCTCTATGTTGGGGAAGCCCCATCCCCCAATCCCTCATCCTTATATATCTCTGTCCTAGCCACTTTCTCGGTCTTCCCCCCCCCCCAAAAGAAAAGGCACAAGGCCCGCTGGATCCACCGGGCCTGTAGCCAGGACGGGGGGTACACCATTGTGGTGTACAGGATTAGTGGCAGCAAGCACTGTTTGATCGCTTGCACTTTCCCCCTCGATGATAGCCCCTGTGTGCTCCACAACCCCACCGTCTGCTTCACTCTCCCCTCCAACACTTCCCACACCCGTTTCCCTTTCCCCTGGATATCCATCCAGACGCCAAGCACCTTCAGTTCCTCCCTTTCCACCCGTAGCCCAAGGTTTCTCAAGTCCCCCCAATTCCCTACCGCAAGCACTACGCTTAATGTGGGAAAACCACCTTCTTGGTTATGGTATTTCTCTTGCCAGGTAAGATGCATGATAGTGCCCATTAAGCATAGTCCACTTCACTACTGATTCTTTTTCAAGTCCTAGTGAGCCACGACATTGCATACATTTTTACTTCCTTTTCACTCCCACAGCTGAGCTGTACGTTCTTTTCCCATTTCCAATTATTTCTGTCTCTTCACCAGCCTTAAGGACATTTATACACATACTTTTTCATCCCACAATATGCCATAGATCTGCTGCTTCAGAGCAGACTGCTCCACAGGTGAGCTCAGGTGAACTGCACTGTGCCATGTGCAGTTGTATAAGTAGCGAAATACATGTCAGCATGCAGAAAACAGTGTCAGTGCACTCTTGAACTAAAGCACCTCCAATGTGTTTTAGTTCAAGAGTGCACCACTACCATTTTCTCAGCAATGATGCACATTTTGGCACTTACGCAACTGTAAGCGTTGCAGCGTCGGCACTTTTCAAAGCGCCCAGCACTATGGCACTTGCATATGTAAAAATGCCTGAAATGTCTGGGAAACATCAACAAATAGGGACTCAAACAGTTCACCCAGAATCCCTCTGTCACCCCTTCTCTCAGCTTGGTGCATATGACTAGTGTGGCCCCACCCTCCATGAGGTGAACCTGGACTGGGTTGGACTGAACCTCATCTACATATACATTTTTGGAGTGTCCCAAGACTCTTGACAAGATCACTTGGTTCCAGCCGTGAGTGGGAGCTACTCAGCACATGGATCCTTTGTGGTGGGTATCTAGAATACACACACATACTAAGTAGTACTGAGCTGTGGGGTCACCATGGCTTGAAATGCTGTTGACTCTGATGGAGTCCAGGCCATTGAAGTATGCAGCAAATCACAAGCCTTTGGTTTTGAACTAATATCATGCATAGTTTGTACTACATATCTTAGTTGTCCTTTATGGATGAAGATGACTGCATCCAGCAGAGTGGGGGGAGAGAGAAAAAAAGTGGGAAAGGAACAGGAAGGGAGGAAAGGAAAAAAGAAAGAGAGGAAAGAGGAAGGGATAGGGCTGAAAGCTAGGCTGCATTGGTACATAGGTGACTTATAAGTCTCATGCTTGCCTTGAACAATCTGCTGCAACAGGGACAGGAAACTGATGAGAATTGGGTGTGTGAGATTTTTGTTTTTCTGGCCATGCGTTTCTTCATTGCTTCTGCTGTGCATTGCTGTTTGAAGGCCAGTGCTCCATTGTGGATTGATGATCTCCAGGATGGACAGTCATGAGTGATTTGCTCCCACGACCCTCGGTCAATGCTGAAACTCTTTAGGGACACCTTTAGGGTGTCCTTGTACCACTTATTTGGTGCACCACAAGAGCATACTCCATTTGACAGTTGCTGTAGAAGATTTTCACCAGCCTTAAGGGCATTTATACTCATACTTTTTTGTACTACATATAAGTACATAGAAGTACATGCTGTTTAAAACTGTGTTTATGGAGTACCTGTGCTAAAACTTTCAGCAGTTTAAAAAAAAGGTAACACGCATTAATTCTCTATGGACTGTGTATGGATGCTATGTGCAAATTGTGGTAGCCATATTTAATGTCAAGGTTATTGTTTTCAAATTTGGTCCTCACTTTTTTGTGCTCAGGGGTAGTAGGGTTTGATGGTAAAGAGAGAGGAAAGGGGCTGACGGAAGAGAAGTTGGTTCCCCATATTTATTTTCTCCGCTGTAGCAATGGAAGAGGGACAAATTCAACACAAACGTCCAGTATTTAGATTCTATACCTGGAAAGTTATAACAAATGTATATGTTTTCCATATTAAGAATCTAATTATTGGCGGAGGGAGGTCATCTTATAATCAGGGCCATCTTCTATTTAAGTAAATTTAGTATTAAGTGTAAATACCTAAAAGAATATTTCATAATCTAAGTAAAATAATATATACTTCTCTACCATTCTTTCTCTCTACTTCACCAGCTCCTGGATTAAAGATCCTTTAAGTATATTAGGTCCCAGCAATACTATCACTATGAAATGTCTATACTGGCTGCCTCCTGTTCAGGAGCTTCTGGATAAGAGAGCCACAAAATACTTCATCTCTCCCAGAAGTCTCAGAGCAGCACTAGTGGTTGGAGCAGCTTACAGAGCACCTCCACAGACTTCGGGTCAAAATCAGTCTGCCACTCAATTCTGCTTATGCTGTTCACCATGCTCTAGGCTAAGAGGCCTCTAGCTTGTTTCTTCCTGATGTTTTAGTGGATGGGGGGAGAGGGAGAGGTTTCCTTCTTTCAATTAGAAGATCCTCTAATGAGGCAGAACTCTTGACCAGATGTTCTTTCTCACCACCAACATTTTAAAGTGAAGTTAATTGCAGCATGCAAATTAATTGTTGAGGAACATTTTGATATTTTAAAATCAAACAAAATTTCTTTTGCATCAAATTGAAACAGAAATGAATAGGTGTTCTGTTTCTAAACAAAAAGTTTAATGGGAAACAAAGCTAGACAAGGAAAAAAAAATTACTGACATTTTCTGTAGGTAAAATGTTGGCTTTTTTGTGACAAGTTCTGTTTTTTAATGAGGTTTTTTATTATGTGAATGGTACAAGGCTCTAGTTATAAGCCTTTTGTTAGCCAGGGGATTAGAAAAGAATTTTAAAAGTCCTAAGAGGCCAATTTTAAAATAATTATTACTCATAAACCAATTAACAGGTGTACTTGTAAACTGTCAAAAATTCACTCTTTACTCGGTGTGACTATTGAAAGCTTGAGGAAGATAGCAGGTAAAAACAAAGAAATTGCAAATCTCAAAGCAACCTTACATTTGAAGTTATTTTGCCTCCATGGTTCTCCTGAGAGCTGATTCTAATTCAGCTGTGCAGTGCTTAAGACAGTTTCTCTGAAGTTTGTACCAAACCCTAAACCATTCATTTGGGGGTGTGGCAGGACAAATCTACATGGGAAGCAGTCTATTTTATTTGATTGTATTTCTTACATAGCAATTGATTAGGGACTTTGAATCCAAAAAGTCTGAATCATGTAAATTGTCACTGCTGGGTGTGTGAATATTACAATGTTTCTGAAAAATGAGAAGGTGCTTAATTAGTGAATGAAGAGCAAAAACAATTAGAAACCTTTGAGTAATATGCATGTTGTCCAGTACTTATTTTTTGTGGTAGTTTGTTTTCAGTAGAAGCTGAAGTTGAGAAGTGATTTTTCAAGATATTTAGAATAATTATTCTGTATAAGCTCAACTATTTTGTTATTTACAGTGTTACAGTAAAAAAATAACTATTTGCTAAGAAAAACGGAAGGTTAAACACTCATTAGGAATTTTTCCCATGCATTACCCCAATACTGCAAGTTAATGTGAAAGTAAGGGGGGGAAAAGGGTGGAATGGCACTTAGAGTGTAATGGCATAACATTTAAGTACAATGACTTATAAATATTTAAGAAATAGACTTACTAAAATCCTGAAACAGATATTGTTCCCTCCTGTTATACAAGTAACTCTTCTTTTTAGAATTTGAAAAAGGGGAAGAAAAGAAAAGAACCCCATCAAAAGAACTCACATCTCATACTATTTATACTGGTAAGAACAGATAAGGAGTCAAAAGTACAACCATTTTCAGGCTGATATTGATCTACTGAAGATTCTTTTGGTATATTTTACACATCATCTATCCTATTGGGATTAGTTTAGGACTTGGTGGGCATGTCTATATGGTCATTAATGTGCCATAATTGTGGTGCATTACTAACTTAATGTGCTGTAATTGGCACTACTACACAGTAGTGCTGGCGCACACTTTTTTGTGACACTAATGTGCAGTAGACTAATCCTATTGTGCATTAGCACAGGTTTTTTTGCCTGCCATTTTAAGGCACAGTAGAATTAGTCTACTGCACCTTTAGTGTCTCATGTAGATGCTCCTGGTGAGCATGGAGCTTTGAACATTTTGTTTACATGGAGTTTTTCTAAATATAGTATTTACTTTTAAAAAGCAGAAAGATTCTTGCAATTAGTTCAATTTTGTTTAATTCATGGGTTTTAACTCTAGGAGGGAACCTCACATTGTCCAGCCTGACCTCTAATATAGCACAGGTCATAGATTTCTCTGAATGATTCATGCATTGAACTGAATAACATGAGACCAAACAGCCTTATGTGTTTTAGAAAGGCACACAGCTGTGTTTTAAAGACTTCAAGTGATGAAGAATTTATACATAACTTGTGCTATTATGTTTATATATGTTAATATCAGATTGAAAGATGCCATTTAGTCAGTGGACCAGGAGTCCTACACACTTTCTTACTACTGATGCCTCTATATTTTTGACTATTTATAACCAGCCTCTGTAGAGATGAATCTGGCAATTGGAATTAAAACTCCTTTCTTTTTTCAGTCTTAATGTCAGAATAGTACAGTAGCCTTCGATCCAAAAGAACAGGAAGGATTAGAAGACCTACTTTTATTCTCTTATGTGAAAAAAGATTTATTGCTTATCTCAAGTCTATAAAATCAACCAGCTCATAGTGAACTACAACTGCCCAACAGGATTCCTCCTTGGTTTTCTAAAAAAATAGCTTTGATGTGTATTTTTGCAACACCTAAGATATGGGCTTTTGTTGCAGGATTAGCGTGTTTAGAAACAATAGTCCAAAAATAATTTGTTAATCTAAAATATTGTTTTAGTAAACAAAATTAAAAAAATAATTCTTATTAAACATTGCTGACTTCTTTTCTACTCATATAGTATTTTTCTAATCTTATAATAAAATTACAGATTTTTGAGAATGTCTGATGATGCCATTTGGCCCTATACTGTGTCACTACCATACCCATAGCTTTCATTGTAGTCAATAGAAATCTTACACACTGCAGAATTACAGAATCCAGCATCTAAGAAGCCAAGGTTTCAGATGTTTGTTTCCAAAAATAGATGCTTTATGGCAGCAATTCTCATTTTCAAAGATTGTGTGATTTTGGGGGGGGGGGGGGGGGGAGGGGGGGGAGCTAGGATTTTAAGCCACAGTGATCTCCTGATGCTTTTCATCAGACAGAAATGGGAGGAAAGTGCTGATTAAAATAGGACCATTGACTATGGCAAATATTTGTAATGGACGTAGTAGTCTAAAATACCTGTGATACAGCAGCCAGTTTGTCTGCCTGCCTTCCTGCCTCTTGGTCTGTCTTATGAGATTTTTAGTATTTTCATGAAAGCACCTTACAGTTCTATGAGATAGGGAGTACAGAAATTGTTAAGCAAAATATTAAGGATCATATGAGAAGTAAAGGACCTCTTCCCTGAAGACAAAACAGTAGGTCCTCATGAAGAGTTTTCATAGCAATTGGGATCAAGTGCACAATTACATCCAGATCAAAATTTCAAATTGAGGAATGTTCAACTCCAAAAATTTAGTTAGGCTCTTTGCAAAAGCATGAGACTTTCTGCAAAGTGTAATTCAAAATTCAGGTTGGGATTTGAACACCTCAGAGATGGTCAATTCCATAGCTTCAGTTTGGATCCTTCTGTGAAACTGCTAAAAATACAGATGCCTTGAACACTGCATTACAGCCTTTGTGGCCTCAACATCATGGTATTAATGGCAATAGTTGTGAATAAGTGTTATTGCTTTATTAGGAGTTAAGTCCTGGACAGTTGGAGAAATATGATCCATTTGGTTTCTGTGTTGCCCAAGATTGTTTCAATATCAAACAAAGACAATTGACAGACCATAAGGTATGCTTTTCTTCAGTTTAATTTGCCCCTCTCCTCTCATTATTTTGAAGTTGGTAGACCATTTTCACATTAAGGAATTTAATTTAATTGACATAATTGCTACTGTTTTATAACAACAACAACAAAACAACTTGTCAGAATTTATCCCCCATATACAGATCTCAGAGTTTTTTTGAAAGATGACATTTTTATTCACTCAGGAAGCAGATTTGTAATAGCAGCAGCAGCAGTAGTGGTAATAGTAATATCAAGCGATTCCAAATATAGTTTGGGAGGGTAGGGTTCAGCATGTATTATTTATACTATAGTTCAGCAGAATTGTAAGTGATGCTAGAAGCTGGTGTACAACCCTGAAGTAAGGACAACATAGGGCCCAGTTTTCTACAGTAAAAGCCACATTATCCAGCACCTTAGAAACCAGCATTCTCCATTAACCAGCAGGCCAGTCGATGCAGCAAAAGTGAAACCAGAAATGCCCACCATGGCACTTCCGGTTTTGCTGAGCCCCCATGGCCCAGCACAAAGCAGCCTGCACAGGACCTCCCTTCCTGACCCCTGGCACAACCAGAGCAGCCTGAATGGGCAAAGACTCCTGTTTGGGCCTTTCAGGTAACCAGCATATTTGGTTATCCAGCACCCCCCGTTACCCATGGGTGCCAGATAACAGAGCTTTTGCTGTACGTGGTTTACACAATGGAGTAAACTAATCTCAATGTCACCATCTATACATGAGTTTAAGCACCATAATTTACTGTGGTGCTGGATCCCACTTGTATCTGACAGGACTATCCAGTAGCACATTAAATTAGTCTGCAGTGCCCTAATTGCTGTGCAGGTGTAGATGGTGACTCTTTACTGTGTAGCAAATTAATCTGCTGTGCAGTAAAGAGTCTCATGTAAATACACCCACTATGATCTTTTATTTGGGCACTCAAGTTGCAAGTCAGTGCCTAAAGTTTGAATGCATATTTAAATATCCAAACATGCCATATGTACCCTTATCCTAGCTAATGTAGGTACTAATCCTTCAGATAGCTGCAGAAGTTACTAATTTATAGGCTCAAAGAATCTCATTTAAATCAGTGAGACTATTTAAGAAGTAACAAATGTGCTGATGAACTTGTAAGAACAGAGGCCAGATTTGGAACTGGACTAAGATTTTTTTTTTATGAATAAGGTTTTATATGAATTTATTTCTAGCAACAAGAAAAAAATTCTGTTATTGCTCATAACAGCCTGGAAAATTCAAGTAGATTTTGCTTGGTATAATTTCCTGCATGTCGTTAAAGACCGTTCATTATTTTGTAAGCATATACCATTGAACAATAAAATATTTTAACCCTGCAACCTATTAACACATTTAACAAATATCATGGGAGAACAGTCAGCCAATGCTTCTCTCTCTGCTAACAGTGAATGTAAAAAAAGCAATATTTAAAGGTATTCATTTGCAAATTATGTCTACTTTAAATGCATTCATTATAACTGCATTTATATAAAGTGATTCTTAGTTGCTTATGAATATTATGATTAGCTGAAACTTAGTATTCAAATATCACTTAAATGCATTTACATATATTTGTCAAATCATGACTATATATAATCACAGTAACATTGGCCAATGTTATGAGGCCTTGCCTGATGGCATTTCTCTGTTTGTCTTTTTAGATGTAAAGTTATCACTTTGGACTAGATCAGATGCAACACTAAAAAATAGACTAGACCATCACTGATCCAAAAGAAAATGGGAAACCTAGTAGGTGGAAAGTAGGGGCATTTGAGACATGTTTAAACTATGATAACACTGTGTTTCAGCCAGTATGCCTCCACATGTATGCCCACCTGTTCTGCCTGGCATACTTCAAACCCAGAAGTAGTGCTGCATGGAGAAGTCTTTCTATGGCCACTCTGGAAACCAGAGTCTCTTGGAACCCAGAAGGTAGTCAGTGGGAGTGACCCTAGAGAAGGCTGTTTAGTGTACTGGAGTGTGTCAGTTGGAACGGGTGGCCAAGGCATGTTTGGGAATGTCCCACCTAGAGCATGCTTCTACCATGCTGGACACATCCCCTTGGAGCCCTTCCCATTTGTGCAACAAGGTAACAGATTAATTTATCTCCTAGGAAGAAAGAAGTAGGGCTGTGCAAAACAGCACCATTCCGTTTTGACTGCCATTTCAATGGGACAGTGTTTCGTTTCAAGGTTCATTTCATTTTGAAACAGCTGTTCCATTTCGTTTCGTCGAAACTGTTTCACTGTTTTGATGCTGTTTTGACATTTCACCCATAGGCTATAATGGGGAAGCATGAAACTGCCTATAACATTGTCATTTCTTGCCTAATTCAGATGAAACTTTCAGGGATGGTATCCCCCTTCTGAGGCCATAAAGCCTACCAAGTTTCAAGGAGCTAGATGCAGAGGTTTCTGGGAAACTGCACCTCAAATTCTCATGTCAAATGTGTGTGTTAAGGTGCAGCAGGGTGAAAACTGCAGACACGTTAGGCCCTGCTGAGGCCATGGAGCCTGACAGCTTTCAAGGAGATAGGTGCAGGGGTTTCTGGGAAACTGCACCTCAGGCTGCACCTCAGGCTGCTGACAAGCAAAACTCGTGACATGGGTGACACCGTGTGTGTGTTAAGGCGCACTCTCACTGGCACTGGGGCTTCTACATGACAAGGTAATGTGCTGCAACGAGGTGTCCTTCTCCCCTACAGCCTCATCCCAGTCCACCACAGCACAGTAGCACTAACAGCATCTCAGGCAGCCAAACTGTCACAGACTAGAGCATTTCTTTTCTTTCCTGCAGGTGCTTCTTCTCCAACAGCTGCCAGAGAACTCTCCCTGCCTGGCTTAGATGTGCCCAGGGCCCTGTGTCCTTCTGGTCAGGTGCTAGGGGCGTTAGTCTAAGGACATGACACGGCCAGACAAGTTCCTTTCCTTTGGGTCACTTTAATCAGGTATGTTTTAGCAGACCAACTGAATAGCTAGTTATAGAAATATATCTTAGCAAGCTTTCAGGTTGAAAACCCTTTGTCAGGCTGAGGAAACACCTGCAGTTTGTGGGTGTCTGCTGTTCCTGGATGGAAGGAATAGTAAAGAAGCCAGAGACTGACATGCAACGCAGGCAAGAAAGCCAGTCAGTGAAAATGGAAATGGAGGCATCAGGGGGTGAGGGACAGGCTGGGGTAGGCAGAAGGGGGATGTAGCAGTGCATGTAAAAATGGAGAGGTACCTGGGGAGTCAGATGTCTGGCAGGTTGTAGTGTGTCATAAATCCAACGTCTATGTTGAGTCCATGAGTTTCTGTACCTAGGAGACTGATGAAGTAAAGTTCATAGGCCTGGCTCTGAAAAGTGGTTTGTAAAATCAAACAAGCACCAAACCTTGCTAACCTAACCTCATCACCAGAAGCCAATATTCTCCAGCTCAAAACACAAAACCTGCCAACAATCTCCAGTATCCCCACAAGCTGCACACCAGAATCTATTATAAGACAAGAATACCCAACTACCTGTAGGGACACAGTTCTCACAAAAAACCCCACTGTGTCTCCAGTCTCTCAGGCCTGATCCTGAAAGGGAATTTACAAACCACTTTTCACAGCTGGGCCTATGAACTTCACTTCATCACCCTTCTAGGTAGTAGGTACAGAAATTTATGGATTCAATATAGACATTGGAATTCTGACACACTACAACCTGACGGACATCTGACTCCTCAGGTACCCCTCCACTTTTACCTGAGCTGCTACATCCCCTTTTCCCCCTCCCCCACCCCAGCCTGTCCCTCACCCCCTGATGCCTCCATTTCCATTTTCACTGACTGGCTTTCTTGCCTGCGTTGCATGTCAGTCTCTGGCTTCTTTACTATTCCTTCCATCCAGGAACAGCACACACACCAACTGCAGATGCTTCCTCAGCTTGACAAAGGGGTTTTCAATCCAAAAGCTGACATCCCAGGCAGCTAAGCTGAGCTCACCTGGAGCCTTAGAACTCCACTGCACACCTCAGGCCTGTCAAAGACATGACAGGTCTGGGCTTTCCCCAGCCAGGACTGTGTGCATGCATGTGGTAGCTGGAAGTTATGGCACCTCATATCCATCTTTCACCAGGGGAATCTTCGCTCCTGGCTTTTCCTGGTGCTGCTGCACTGCCAGCAGTCCCACCAGGCCTACCCGACTCTGGCAGAGTGTGGTTTTAGTGGTCATGCCCAGGAACTGGGGCCTTCTCCATCCCTATAGCCCCAGTCCATACCTCCAAGTTCATTGTGGCATGGTAGCTCAACAGGAACATGTTCTTCCCCTGCTGGCTGATGATGCAGTGAGTGCCCCCTCCAGCTCTGAAAGCAGGGCGTTAAATGGCTTTTAAAAAATGAAAAAAGGAAATAGGTGAGGACGGAGTGAGGAGGATGGCACTCACTCCATCTGCATCTGGAGCTAGAGGAACCCTAGCGGCAGGAGGTTCACCTTGAGGAACATCAGCTGCTCCACCAAATCAGGATCTAAACAGGTGTGGTGGGGTGCCACTAAATCCCCAGCAATGCTGAACACCCTCTCGCTCGGAACACTGGTCGGTGGACAGGACAGGTGTTACTGGGCAACCGTGGCCAGATCCAGCCACATCTGGAGGTGGCTTGCCCAGTAGGCCAAAGGGTCACACAGCAGTGGTTCCACATCCTCAGCGAGGTAGGCAGCCACCAAGGTCTGAGCATTACCCGCCTGATGATGGGGTCTGGTGCCTCTGGACCCCACCATGGAAACCATGCCCTTGGCCCACATTGGCAGCACCTGTGATAGAGGAGACTGGCTAAAGGATGTCATGCTAGCATGGGACAGTGGATCCCCCTCTTGCACGACCCCCTGCCTCCGTCCTTCTGGCTCCCTGACTCTCTTCACCAGCACCTCCGTCCACTGATACAGGGTCTTGCTGCTGCATATGCTGACACTCCCCTTCACCCTCGGATCACACATGGCAGCCAGCACATGGACCGTACTGGACCACAAATGATCAAGCCATTTCCTAATTTCCTGCTTCAGCCACCTCACCAATGTTCAGACATCTGGTGACAGCAGCTTATCCCAGCCAGGAACATTGATCCCCTGGATGCTCTCCATTTGGCTTTCAATCCTCACTACACAGATCACCTGGCTAAGGAGGGTATCGCCAGTGCTAAGGGTCTTGGTGGCTTCGAGGAAAGGCTTGGGGACCACCAAGATCTGGGAGATGGTATCCCACCCAGCTCTGTTAAGGGGGGCACTTATCCCAATCTCCCCGATCAAGGCCATCTCATGGATGGCCTTCTGTTGCTCCAGCAGCCTCTTAAGCATCAGATCAGTGGAGTTCCACCTAGTCTCCACATCCTTCATGATTTTGTGCTGTGGGATGTTCAGCTCTGCTCCCTTGTCCCACAGCATCTTGACCCCCTTGATGCTCTGGTGGAAGTAACCTGCCACCTTCCTGCATTTGGAAATGAGCTTGCTGCTGGTGCTGGCACCATCATCAGCAACCCTGTCCTCCTTCAAGGCATCCCTGACTACGAGGTGGAACTTGTGTGCCACACAGAGGATGCCAACAAAGCTGGCATCATGTACTGCCTTGACCATATTGGCCCCATTGTTTGGGACCATGAGCCTGTGGGTGAGCTCACCCTACCCAACATGTCATCCCTGCACCAAGTGGTTCATGGGCCTCATGATCTACATTGCTATGTGGGACTCATCCATCACCTCAGCTTGAAGGAGAGGCCACTGATGGTCTGACTGTTCACACCAGTGTTCTGTGAGGGAGAGGTAGGCATGATCTCCATCCCAGCTGCTCCAGATGTCTGAGGTGAAGTGTAAGGCCACCTGTGGACCTTTCTTGTGCAGCTCCTCCCTCAAGTACTCCCTCCATGCCTCATACAGGGAGGGCACTAGTGTTCTGCTGAAGGTGGTGCATGTGAGAACTTGGTAGGGTGAGGCCACAAGCACCATGAGCTGCTTGAAACCTGGCCTCTCAGCTAAGGAGAAGATGCTTGCTGTTGATGGACAGCCCTCCTCAATGCTCTGGGTGATCTCGTTCACCCTTGCAACATGCCCCACTTTCTGTTCACCTTTCCCCCACTGTTCCAGGGTGGCCTGCTTCTGCTTTGAAGGGATGGGACTTTGGAGCGAGAGGGGGACTTCCCTTTGCGCACATTCCCACTGTTGCCAGGCTGAGGAGGAGCAAGGGCAAGAAGGTGGTGCCTGAGGAGATGCATCGGCATCCCCGTGGTACTTAGGTGTTTTGTTTCCTTGCCCCAGCTAGTTTTGGCTCAGCAGTACAGGCAGATAGTGTATGTGGGATCATCTGCCAGCTCAGAGTGATTCCAGACCACACTACCTGCTTGCTTCTGAGGAGTAAGCAATATACATCAACCCTCATCAAGACAGAATCCGAGGTTGAGGAAGTAGAAGGATTGTGGGTTAGGCTACATGGGGGGCAAGGAGAAAGGGATTTGGTGGTAGGGGTCTGCTACAGACCCCCACACCAAGGGGAAGAAATAGATGCGGGGCTCCTGAGGCAACTCTCAGAGACCATAAAAGCTAAAGAGGCGGTAGTCATGGGGGACCTAAACTACCTGGACATCTGCTGGGAGACGCAGACAACAAGGTCTCATCACTCACGCAGGTTTCTAACCTGTATACAGGACCTCCACCTGACACAGGAGGTGCATGGTCCCACTAGGGGGAATGCCATACTGGATCTGGTATTGGCAACAGGAGATGACATGATAGGGGACTTCCAGATCGGTAGCCATTTGGGAGACAGTGATCACCTAATAATAGAATTCAACATAAGACGGCGAGTGGGTAAGGTAACTAGTAGGGTGAAAATGCTAGACTTTAGGAAAGCTGATCTCAATGCACTCAGGCGATTAGTCAAGGAAGCACTGCAGAGTAGGAGTTTTGAAGGGATGGGAGCCCAAGAAGGGTGGCTGTGCCTAAAGGAAATGATTCTTTGGGCACAAAGCAAGACGATCCCCGAGCGAGGCAAAAAAGGGAAAGGGGCCAGGAGGCTTCCATGGCTGACCAGAGAAATCCAGGGCAGCCTAAGGGCCAAAAGGGGAGCACATAAAAAGTGGAAACAGGGTGAGATCACTAAAGATGAATATACCTCCTCTGCTCGTGCTTGTAGGGAGGCAGTTAGGCGGGCCAAAGCTACCATGGAGCTGAGGATGGCAACCCAAGTAAAAGACAACAAGAAATTGTTTTTTAGATATATTGGGAGTAAAAGGAAGGCCCAGGGAGGAATAGGACCACTGCTAAATGGGCAGAAAAAATTGGTGACAGATAGGGGGGACAAGGCTGAACTCCTCAACAAGTTCTTTGCCTCAGTGTTCCTAAGTGAAGGGCACGACGAGTCTCTCACTGGGGTTGTAGAGAGGCAGCAGCAAGGCGCCAGACTTCCATACGTAGATCCTGAGGTGGTGCAGAGTCATTTGGAAGAACTGGATGCCTTCAAATCGGCAGGCCCGGATGGGCTCCATCCGAGGGTGCTGAAGGCACTGGCCGACATCATTGCAGAGCCACTGGCAGGAATATTCGAACGCTCGTGGCGCACGGGCCAAGTCCCGGAGGACTGGAAAAGGGCTAACGTGGTCCCCATTTTCAAAAAGGGGAGGAAGGAGGACCCGGGCAACTATAGGCCAGTCAGTCTCACCTCCATCCTTGGTAAAGTCTTTGAAAAAATTATCAAGGCTCACATTTGTGAGAGCCCGGCAGGGCAAATTATGCTGAGGGGAAACCAGCACGGGTTTGTGGCGGGCAGATTGTACCTGACCAATCTAGTCTCTTTCTATGACCAGGTTACGAAACGCCTGGACACAGGAGGAGGGGTGGATGTCATACACTTAGACTTCAGGAAGGCCTTCGATACGGTATCCCACCCCATACTGGTGAACAAGCTAAGAGGCTGTGATGTGGATGACTGCACAGTCTGGTGGGTGGCAAATTGGCTAGAGGGTTGCACCCAAAGAGTCGTGGTGGATGGGTCGGTCTCGACCTGGAAGGGTGTGGGCAGTGGGGTCCCGTAGGGTTCGGTCCTTGGACCGATACTCTTTAATGTCTTCATCAGCGACTTGGACGAGGGAGTCAAATGTACTCTGTCCAAGTTTGCAGATGACACAAAGCTATGGGGAGATGTGGACATGCCGGAGGGCAGGGAACAACTGCAGGCAGACCTGGACAGGTTGGACAAGTGGCCAGAAAGCAACAGGATGCAGTTCAACAAGGAGAAATGCAAAGTGCTGCACCTAGGGAGGAAAAATGTCCAGCACACCTACAGCCTAGGGAATGACCTGCTGGGTGGCACAGAGGTGGAAAGGGATCTTGGAGTCCTAGTGGACTCCAAGATGAACATGAGTCGGCAGTGTGACGAAGCCATCAAAAAAGGCAATGGCACTTTATCGTGCATCAGCAGATGCATGACGAATAGGTCCAGGGAGGTGATACTTCCCCTCTATCGGGCGCTGGTCAGACCGCAGTTGGAGTACTGCGTGCAATTCTGGGCGCCACACTTCAAGAAGGATGCGGGTAACCTGGAGAGGGTCCAGAAAAGGGCAACTCGTATGGTCAAGGGCCTGCAGACCAAGCCCTACGAGGAGAGACTAGAGAAACTGGACCTTTTCAGCCTCCGCAAGAGAAGGTTGAGAGGCGACCTTGTGGCTGCCTTTAAGTTCATCACGGGGGCACAGAAGGGAATTGGTGAGTATTTATTCACCAAGGCGCCCCCGGGGGTTAGAAGAAAGAATGGCCACAAGCTAGCAGAGAGCAGATTTAGATTGGACATTAGGAAGAACTTCTTCACAGTTCGAGTGGCCAAGGTCTGGAACGGGCTCCCAAGGGAGGTGGTGCTCTCCCCTACCCTGGGGGTCTTCAAGAGGAGGTTAGATGAGTATCTAGCTGGGGTCATCTAGACCCAGCACTCTTTCCTGCTTATGCAGGGGGTCGGACTCGATGATCTATTGAGGTCCCTTCCGACCCTAACATCTATGAATCTATGAATCTATGAGTGGGTACATGTATGGATGCTGCACTTTCCCCCTCCTCTGCAGGCAGAGACATAGCAACAGGAGGAATGGACTCAGCTGAGCCACTTGCCTCCACACCCTCTATCTCAGACTCCTCTGAAGTGTCTTCTGGGGAAGGAGACCTGGCTCTATGGGAAACTTGAGTGGTATGGAGCACAAACTCAGCTGATTCCCTCTCCTTCCCTAAAATTTCCCTTGCTATGGCACTCAGATCCAGATCCAGCTCTCCCTCTGGCACTGGAAGGCTCAGCATGGGATGTGAAATGGAGGAGGCTGCCATGCTGGTGCTAGGGCTGCTGCTTGTTGCCATGGTGGTGGTGGGGGATATTATGGCTCATGCTCTTGGAGGGGATGCAGGCTCAAGCATGGGCAGTGGTACTGGCACTACTCCCCTCTCCTTGCCGCTTCTGAAAGCCTCATTGCTGCTAGGTGTAGGAAAGAAGATGTCTCAATTTGGGGGAGGGGGGAACTTACAGCTCTCTCTCTACCCCCTCTTCCACCCCTCCTTGAAAGCTTGCCAGCTGCCTTTCCACCATGCTTCATCATGTGCTTCATAGTGCTTTGCTTTTATACAAATATATAAATGTATCTCTGTTCCTATATAAATTCTCTAAAGTGTGTAGAGTATGCCACAAGGTATACATGTATCTGTATTCCTTTATAAATTCTGTAAGGTATGTAGTCTATGCTGCAAGGTATAAATGTATAGAAATAAAATATAAATGTATCTCCCTTCCTATATAAATTGCATTTTATAGTGTAATATCCAATATAATTATAAAATTGAAAAGAATAAATTAGTGACTATAATAATAAAATAAAAGCATCTAGAAGAAAGAAAAAGGTATTCTAGAATCCTTCTTGCTAGGCTAGGCTAGCAAATAGGAAATCATGCAAATCAATTCTAGTAGTAGTCTTCATTGTCTAACACTCCTGAGCTGCTGGAAGATAGCTCAGTAACTGTCAGACCCCAAGACAGAAAGCAGGCCAGTTCAATGCTGCCTTTTATGCTGTTTTTCCATCCCTCCCCCGGTGCACTGGGATTGGAAGGGACCTCAGGGAAGGATCAGTCACTGGCCAGTGACACAGTCTATATAAGAGAAGTCCTTGTCCACTCTTCCCCTCCCTCTCCTTACTTTCTGTTTCCCTGAAGGCAAGCCCAGCTTGAGCTTTGAAACTTGAAACGTTTCACAACTTTCGAAACATTTCAACTGTCCTTATTTCATTTCGAGGCTGTTTCAAAGCCCTTCATTTCATTTCAATTTCACTGTTTTGAACTCAAAATGAGTCGAAACAGTGTCAAAATGAAACAGTGGGCAAAATTTCGCACAGCCCTAATAAATAGTAATGGTGGAGTAAAAAAGGTCATGAGAGAGAAAGATGGAGGGGAAAATAGGAGTTAAGGGGAAAATGAGGAGAGGCACAGAGCACTTGGAATGAGGGAAAAAGTAGAAAAGAGATTTCAGACAGTCCCTAAATTAAGTGGATAGGAAGGTAGTGTGAGAGGAGTTTGGTAGGAGAATGGAAGATACAAGGAGCATGTAGGGGAGAGGAAGAGTGGTACAAAGAGCTCAGTCTACAGAAGCTACAAAGTGTGCAACCCTCTAGTTTGAAATATAAAGGTATATCCAGAGAATGCCTAGAGATAATTTATATCCATGGTATTTTGGATAAAGCTGATAAAACTTAGGAAAGGACAGCTTTTTCTTTTTCTGTATTTTAAAATAAGCTTCTCTTTTTTGTCCTAGCTAATAATTGGAGCATGGAAAATCAAACTCAATGAAATTTTACAACCCCAAAACAGAGAAGAAATCAACAAGAAATACTACTAAAAATTCTAGATGTGAGAAGCCAAAAATCTGGACAGCATTTCTGAAGAAAGTGATTGGATATGTAAATAGTTTTTTTAAATTGCAATTTAGAAACTCCACATAAGGAAGGTGTGAAGAGCTCCAGGTGTATAGGTAGAGATAAGAATACCAGCAAACATCTACTAACAGAAAGCCTAAATGTTAGATGTGTAAAGCTAAGTGTGGAGATAAATATTAGTATGAAGTTTAGTTAAGATATTGAGGACTAGTACTTAAAAAAAAATATTAAAAACAGCTCCCTGTTTACCTCACTTAGCCAAAACACTCTGTACCCGTCTCTGTTCAACCAGGAGTTCGTGCACCGCCTTCGCTCGGACCCGAGATCTTGCGCACCCGGGCTTCGTTGGTACGCCCCAGGGTTTACCCCGTCTAGTATAAAGGGGGACCCCAGAACTCGCCTGCCATGACTTTGATGACTCTTTCAGTGGGGGGTCTTCCCTTGGGGTATCACCCGGTGCCGACGCGCTTCTTAGCGGGTACTCTCGGGGCTCCGTCCTCCCCTACACCCCAGCCATACGCCACCTTAGGTCTTCCTATCCTGGCCTCCAACCCGTCCTCATCTCGTCCTCTCTTGGCTCAGTCCCCCCGGCCACTACCCACGGTCTTCAGACCGGGTATGCCTCTCCCAGTGGGGATGCTGACCTGGTCCCTCCTTCCCTGGGATGCAGATGACCTCTCTGCTTCTCCAATAGTCCCTGCCACGGTTACCCGCGCCGTCGGCTCCGTAGTGCGGGGTGCAGCTGGCCCCACTCTCGGCACTGCTGTCGCGCCTCCTGCCGCCTCGGGTGTCGGGCTCCCCACTGGCTGTTGCCCCACTTACGGGGCTGACTTCTCCCCTCGTCGTCTCAATCCCGGGTGCTCCACCGCCCTGCTTGCAGCCGGCTCCGCCTCCTCTCTGAGTCGTCCCACACTCTGCAGGTGGCGGCTGATCCCCTGCTCGCTGGGGCTCCGCGCTCCAGCTCTCTCCCTTCAGCTGCCCCGCTGCCTCGGTGGGGCTGCCTTTTGTTTCTCCTGGCCGGTGTGCCCCGCCCCCGCCATTCAGCTGCAGCTGGATAAATGCCCGGCTGACGACCCACGCCGGCAGCGCCGGCACGTGGAGTTTCTTCGGCTCCTCCAGGCTTGCGGGAAGTAAGCAGACCCCTTGGCCGCTGCAGGGGTCTCCCTGTGCCCCCGCTCCCCTGGGACACACTCCTATAATTACATCCATCTTTAACTGATCTCGCTTAAAATTTAGCTAGGAAATACTCTGAAGAAAGTGCAAGCTACAGGCTAGGAAACAGTCTTCAAATGTATGTGGCAAATATTTTGCGGCAAATAATTTGACTGGGATAATTACAGCTCAAGAGTTTATAAAAGAGGATGATTTTGGGAACAGAAAGACATTTGAAATTTGTTGAATGAATTATCAAACATGAAATATCCAACCAGCTTTTTATATATCCATCCATCCAAAAAAAGGATAATACTTTGGGGCACATGTTCCAGAAATCCATTTATTTCTTATATACTAAACAAGCCATTATTAAATCCTCAGGTATAAACAAAACTTAATTATTCATTAATTATTTTTAGAAGCAACACAAACAAAATCTTTGACCAGATCAAAAAGCTACTATGATTAATATAATACTTTGATCAAATAGATGTTACTTTCACTTATTTTAACAGAAAATTTTCTCCCTCTGCAGCAAATTAAAATGAATTCATTTACATGTGAAAGAACTGGAGACCATTTTAAGCTGGGTCATAGATTTCATCTTGGCTTTCATGTCAAGCTTAGTTTATTGATCATCCAAAATCTTTTCCCTTTCCAGTACTATGGGGATTTTTTTAATCTCTGTCATTCAATCTATTGTTAATACTGCATTTTATGTTATTTTCATGACTTTTTTTAATTCTCTAACTGTATTTCACTTATTTAAAAAAAAAGTCTCCCCAAACAGTACTGCAATGTCTTCCTTTTCTTTTCATACAGTTAAATACAAAGGAAGATGGTAACAAGCACCCCTCTTCAACCCACAAAAAGCTCCACCATTCCTATTCACAACTTAACCTATCAGAATGACTGTTTTAGCTGACCCCAATGTGGGAAAAAGCACCAGCAGCACTGGGGAGAGTGGGGGGAAGTGATGATTGCAGTGGATTGTATGGACCAGGTTGGAAGTGGCCTGTGGTCAAGTGCTAAGCTCCATTAAAGCACCCCCACACTCCAAAATGTTGCCAAGTCATGCTATGGACTGTTTTGGCATGTGTTGCTTTCATTCTCTCCTGTTGAAGCTATTGCATTATGTGTAATAATCATATATTCACTGGAATAAAATATTTACTTCTCAAGTGACTGTGCAAACCCTCAGGCTTCAGGGTTGTAGTTCCGCTCTCTTTCCTTCTTCTCCACCTCTCCAATGAGTATTTCAATATTGCATGTGAAGTGGAAGTTGTCAACAGTTGCAGCTGAGAGAAGGAGCCAGTCTTCAAGGTGTGAGATGCCAGTTCAAGTTCCTTCTGGAAAATGAGAGATTTCAGTCTGGATTCTCTCATCCTTGGAAAGTGTCCTAAATGCTGAATTATTAAATAAATTGTGATCCACTGCCACTATGACGATAACTGTAGATTCCCATTTTTTTCCAGTCAGAACTATTCCAAAACCACATCAGCTACACCCACACTTATTTTGGGGATCAATAAAACAGCAATTTTTGATAAACATAATATTCACCATTTGCCAGGTTTTCTTTTATAGATTTGGTATAATGAGCCATACCTGCTTTGACTTCCATGGGAATATCACCCTCTCACACTTGACCTGCATCTGTTTCTGGGTTTTGTTGAGATTTAGAATGAAAGTACCTCATGAAATGATTGGGCATAGTTATGTAAGATAGTCCCTTATCCTGCAGAGGAACTTGCAAGCCTAAATCCTTAAGCACACAATGGAGCTGTCTGTGAGAATAGGGTTTGGTACGTCCAACTCTACTTGCAGTTTAAGAGATTTAGAGTCAGTGAATATGGAAATGTAAACATGGAATATGGAAATATATGTTAAATGTAAATGTAAATGAATGTACTAAAAACTCCAGATGTGATTACTTAGTGTCTCTACATTACAAGTATCACAGGAGGAAGAGTGATAAATTCCATAGAGAATTTTTCAATTAAATTTTAATTCTTTGTGGAACTGGCAGACTACCTGGAATAAAATAGCCTGAAAAAAGAAACAAAGAAATAAGTTTGATGGATCAAAGCTGAAGAATTAACATGAGATTAATAGAGTACACAGAGAATAATTGTTGAATTGGTATATGAGAAAAGGACTAATTAAGTAGAAGAAAAGGTTAATAAAGTTATAATGTGAATAGAATGAAAGGTTTTGATTGCAGAATAGTCTGTTGCTAAAAAGTAAATTTCAAGTCTAAAATGAGACATTTACTCTCAAAGCAGCTGTAGGCAGTAATCTTTCTATATGACTATTAGAAATTGCATGGGAGGTCAAGGGAAGGGAATTAAAAACCACAGGTGATTAATGAAGATCTGGCCAAAAAGAATTGGTGAGTATATTAATAATATTATTACTAAAATGATGATGATATAATATACGCATATGTGTTTACCCTGTTCTCTGAAAGGGCAGGTCTGGGTCTATAATACTAAAAAAATGAATGCCTGCATTAGCAAAAGTGTTCTTTCCTCAGTATTAATCAATTACCTTTGCCATAGGTGTAGGAAATAAGAGCAACACAGCAAGAAAAAGAATACGTATGTACAGTATGTTGCCTTCAGTTTGCTCAGTGTGTGCTGGACTTACTATCTTCTAAGAGTGAATTTTGATATTTCAGTATTTGTGATCACTTGAACATGAATAAGAGTGTTTGTGTATGAAATCCAACATAGGTAGTCACTTTACTGTACAAGGTGAGTAATTTTAGTTCATCAGCTGAGCTTCAGTTTATTGATTTGTAATTTTACTTTTGTTAGTGACAATCTAGATTCTGCATTTTTCTGAAGCTGCAAGACCCACCACATCAAGTGTTTAGGAGAAAAATAGTTCTAGATCCACACTTACAGCACAGCTTGTTTCATCAAAGGGCAAATGTGGTGATTGCATACACTTGTATAATGTTTGCAGACTGCACTTTCACTGTATGTAAGTCAGCTTCTACTTTTTCTCTGCTATGTCTTTTTATTATGACTACAACAACAAGATGCAGTATTCAAGGGAGACTGCATTGACTATTTTAATGGTTTTAATAATTCTCATTCTATATTTTTTTCATAAACAAAATCTGACATATGCTATAAAATATATCTATTTATAAAGGAGATTAAGGAATATAAATAATTGGAAATGTAATTACACAGCTCCAAAATAACAGATATCTTAATGTTTGAGGCAAAGTAAAATGGGAAATGATTAGTAATCAGAAAGTTTCAGTATTTTTAAAGGTGACTCCTTTAGTTTCTGTTTCTTAAATCGTTGATTTATTTGACCAGGGTTAACTAAAAATATGTGAAAATAGTGTACTATAGTTAAGCCCAAGGAAATTCTGAAAATACTAAAGTAATATTGTTTAATTACCACAAATGTAAGTGTAATAATTGTCAATAGACTAAATCCTAAATTCTCATTAAATTAATAGGACATTTCCAAATAAGGATTTCAGGTTTCAGTCTTATCTTATCTAAATAAGGTAAGCAAGTAGCTCACCACCAACATGTTACTTTTATACATTATACGCCCTTATTTATGTTCTGGGTGCATTGAGCCTGATATCTTCATTGAGCTGTCTGCAGTCATTCCTTACTGCTTTTCCTATGAGGGTACAACTCTTTCAGAACCCATCAATGAGTATGAATAAATTTAAATAGCTTCTTCCTGCGTGCATTAGTTTACAATCCTCTATGTTGAATTCTCTCTGGTAACTCAATGTTGCTCAGTAATCTACTTTTAAATCCTTTTGATCTTAATTAATCCAGCCTATTTTATATTATCAGCAGATTTTGACACCTCAGTGGTACACTTCCTTTTCTACATAAGCAGCATTGTTCCTGAAACATCCCTGGAAAACTCCAACTATTAAGTACAGATAGTCTGAGATATAGAATCAGTAATTTCATAGATGTTAGGGTCGGAAGGGACCTCAATAGATCATCGAGTCCGACCCCCTGCATAGGCAGGAAAGAGTGCTGGGTCTAGATGACCCCAGCTAGATGCATATCCAACCTCCTCTTGAAGACCCCCCAGGGTAGAGGAGAGCATCACCTCCCTTAGGAGCCCGTTCCAGACCTTGGCCACTCGAACTGTGAAGAAGTTCTTCCTAATGTCCAGTCTAAATCTGCTCTCTGCTAGCTTGTGGCCATTATTTCTTCTAACCCCCGGGGGCACCTTGGTGAATAAAACCTCACCAATTCCCTTCTGTGCCCTCGTGATGAACTTATAGGCAGCCACAAGGTTGCCTCTCAACCTTCTCTTGCGGAGGCTGAAAAGGTCCAGGTTCTTTAGTCTTTCCTCATAGGGCTTGGTCTGCAGGCCCTTAACCATACAGGTGGCCCTTCTCTGGACCCTCTCCAGGTTATCCGCATCCCTCTTGAAGTGCAGTGCCCAGAATTGCACGCAGTACTCCAACTGCGGTCTGCAGTCCAGCTCCCCAAACTCTATTTCTGAACCCTCCCTTAGTGAAGAGACTATGCTGAAACTCCTTCCTTCCACACCTAGTGACTCTAATCCTTTAGGACCTCTTTCTTGTTTAATAGTCCCTTTAGTCTGTGCTTACTAGTTACATCACATGATATTCCAGATATACTGTAGCAGAAGATACTAATCTCTTGCCCCATTGCAAGGGTGGATGCAGAGGGGGTTCAATGGTGCATTCATGCCTCCCTTTTAGACCACACCACAGGAGCAGCAGTTGGGGACTTTAAGTTCATAAATTAGGTAAGAATCTCATTCCTCCTCCCTTCCACCAATGTTCAGTGACACCTCCCTTCCCCTCCAATTCCCCCTTTTCCCTGCCTGCTGCTACCACTGTACCTGCTGTCTCTGGCTGCCCTGAGGGTCAGGGGAGGTCTACAGCCACTCCTGCCTAGTTTCAACTGGGCTCTGTGGGGAGCCAGACTCATCTTAGGACAGTGGCAGCAGCAGTTAATAGGTTCCTCCTTCCTGCCTGATCCTCCTCGGTGTTCTTCAGCAGCAGGTGAGTTACTTACTGGAATTTCATGTGAGGTACCAGAGAGTTGCCACCTGCCATTGCGACTACTGTCTCTGATTGAGACCTGTTCCTGGGGCAGCCTGGATGGAGTGGGGCAGGATGAGCTGTGGAGCTCCCTACATTTCACACTCCCAGGGCACCCAGGGAAAATGGCAGTGGCAAGCAGGGGAGGGGGGAGGGGGAGAGAAGGTACCAATGAGCATGGAGGGGAAGGGATGGAGTTCCCAAGGCCTGTAGCAATGAACAGAGAGATGGATGGTAGGCCTGTGCGAAGCAGCAAGTATTTGCTTCAGATTCGGATTCAGAAAAGTTGGAGGGACAGTGATTCAATTCGGTGATTTAAATCCCTGTCCCAATTCAAATTGGCTGATTTGGAATTGGAGATTCAGTGCCAATTTGGAGATTTGGCCATAGATTATACAGGCAACAGTCCTCACTGATGCTGGACACAGCTGCCTCCAGCTGGTAAGTCTGTTGTGGTGAATGGAGTGGGGAGGAAAGGGGCATGGAGGGGTGGCAGATCAATGCCCCCACAGTGAGGGAGGGATTGGGGCTGGGGCTGAGACAAGCTGACAAGCCGGGGCTGGTGAGTGCAGGTCTTGGGGAGGGGGGCTCCTGCCACAGTGCACTGCTGCGCACCACCAGTCCAGGAGCTGCTCTTCTGGTGGCTCCTCCAGTGAGTCTTGTCACCAGCCCGGGAGGGCATGGGAGCAGGCATGTGCCCCCAGATCTGTGCGAGGCAGGCTGGGCTAGGCTATGCTCCAGATGGGCGGTGGAAGGTGCTGGGAGTGGGGGCTATGCCCTCCTGCTGCTTGCCCAGCCAGGGCAGGGAGGTGAGGGACTGTGCCACTGCGCTGCCTCAGACAAGTGGCACGCAGTGGTAGAAGCTGCTCCAGCCTCCCCACGCCTCCTGGACAAGCTATGCCTTCACCCCTCCCCACCTTGGCTGGGTGAGCGGTGGCAGGGCATGGGGGCAGGTGCATACACCTGGATCAGGGTGGTGCCAGCAGCAGGGGCTATGGGGAATTTAGGGTGGCTGCAGCCCCCCATAGTCCCCACTCCACTGCACTCTGCAGGACGGGTGGGGTCAGGGCTGCCTCCCAGAGTGCAGCCCTGGCTCTGCCTGCCCTGTGGAGCACAGCCCAGTGGCAGGCAGCTGGGGCTAGCCTCCCCGAGTGCTGCCCACCCCAGTCCACCCCTCGCAGATCTGGGGACATATGCCCACTCCTATTGCCTCCCAGACTGGTGGCGAGAACCACCAGAGGAGCCACCAAAAGAGCAGGTCCTGGACCAGTGGTGCACAGCAGTGTGCAGTAGCAGGACTCCTCCTCTCCAGGTCCCGCACCCCCTCGCCCCAGCTTGGCAGCTTGTCCCAGGCCCAGCCCCAATCCCTGTCCCACTGTGGGGGCATTGATCTGCGCCCTCCTCTCCCATGCCCCTTCCCTCCTTCCTCTGCCCGCCACAACAGATTTACCAGCTGGAGGCAGCTGTGTCCAGTGTTGTCAAGGACTGCTGCTTGTATAGTCTATGGCTGAATCTCTAAATCTCTCCGAATCAATTCAGAGGCTTCTGAATCAATTCAGACCTTTTAATGGGTCTCTCAATTCAATTCAGATTTGAAGATTTGGCTGCTGAATTGAGCTGAATCTTCTCCGAATTGAATTGGCTACTGAAGCTTCGCACAGCCCTAATGGAAGGGAAACCTCACACCTGGTAATTTATGGCTTAATCTGAGGTTCTTGTAGCATTATTCATAAAAATCAAAATCTTCAACAGAAACAAACTTTTATTTGTACTGTACAGCTCTCTCCCATTAGAATGTTCTATTTTACTCATTGTTGTGAGTTGTTTCAATAAGCCTTATAAACCTGTCAATGGCTTTAACAGCACAGCTGGTAAGGAAATCATACTACTGATCAACGACAGGTGTCATTTGAAACACCATTACTGGAACCTATCCAGACTTTGGCTAATAACATTAAGATGACAGTGAACTCATAGTAAACTTTATTATATTCATCACAGAAAAAATGCCGCCAAAGATAAAACACCTTCTCTGCTGTAGCAGAGTTTAATCACATGTGCCTAGTGCCATCCTGCTCTGAAAAATTGAAACTGAAAACAATGTACCTTATTTATTTTTCAAAGTGAAAAGGAGTCTATTGGGGTCAAGAACTTAATACATGTTAGATGATTTCTAGATTTTCTTTGAGCAAATGTATCAATTTTAAGAATAAACAAGCATTTGGGATAAGGGCAGCACACCTTGTAAAACTGAATATCCATTTTCAAACCTCAGTATCATTAGAAAGCACAGACAAACAAAGCAGGGCAGAGAGTCTGCCTCTGTCAGAAATAATGGAAAATAGTAGTAAGTGGGTATTGCAAACAGAAGCTGTAAATTGTCAATACAGATTCAGGTTTGAAAAATGTGTTTTTGGAGTAGGGGGTTTGGACTTATTGGTAAAACTGTGTGGAGAAAAATTGGCAATGCCATTTTGTGGAGCTTTTAGGGAGAAAACCAAAAATTCTGAATTCTCCATGGAAGGAGAGGTATGCTTGGCTTTGCAGTCCATTTAGCCTGAATCCTTGAAGCTCCATGTGCTGACAAACAACTCATTTACTACAAAGTAAATGGACTTTGCTACATAGCAAAAGTAGAGTGGGTGCATGATTTGTAGCCCTGCTATGTAGTAAATCACTCAAATAAAAAATGAAGTTACTTCTTGAAGTGTGGAAATGTTACCACGTGGGAAAATGCGTATGTGGAACGTATCGCTTGACCACTCCCCAGACAGTTTCATTTTAGTAAAGCAGTTTGCTCAAACTGTTAGCCGTTTGCAAACCAGATCCCTTACTAGAGGTATAAATGGCCAGTATTGCACCCTGGGCAGCCCTGGTCCCCCCCCTCCACTGCAGACTTGCACCTTCCATGCTCTGGCTCTGGCTCTGGCAGTGGTGATATTAGAGAAGTTGTGCTGGCCTGGGGCATAGGAGCTGCCAGAGGTTCATTGCTGTGTGGGGGAGATGCCTTTTTTTGCCACTGATGTGCTGAACATCCAAAAAGTACTGAAGCAAAAATCGGGGTGATGCCTCTCCCTCCACAGCAGTAAATTTCCAAGTTCTCCTCCATTGTACTCAACCACCACTTTGTGCCCTTCCTGCTGCCCAAGCTGAAGCAGTGAAGAGGAGGATGGTACACAACCAGAAATGTATTACTAAGCCTGCTCTGGGGTCATCCAACTGTGCCAGCTCTTGAGTCCTCACTCTCTGGTGGTCCTGCACACAAATGTTTGGATGAATCCAGAAGAGACTTACTGATGAAATTCCAGGTCTGGAGCATGCCTGAAGGCTTGGGGATTAGAGAGGGTATGCTTCAGCTTCCCACTGCTAGGTCATAGTGCTGTAGTGGCATACAGGCAGGTACGTCCATCCCTGGTGAGAACTCAGTCTGCCAAGGACCAGAGAACCTCAGAGCTTGAGAGATGGTGAGACCTTGAAAGCACTTAGCCCAAGGCTTTCTGGCTTCTTGTCAGCACACCTGCTGGGCTGATAAGAAATGACGAGTCTGGAAACTATAGATTTTAACTTCCTGTCTTTGCAAACCCTATCAGACCACCTGGATATCTGGCAAGGACTGAAAGCTTCAAAATGCTGGGAGATGGTTTAGTGGCAGCCTGCCAGGAGACTTGTAGAAGAGAGAAGCTGAGGAGTATAAGAACTTAGAAGCTTGGCATCCAGGTTTTCAGCTCCCTTTCAGTCCTCCAGGTGGTTTACTGAAAGGCCAGGAGCTTACAAACATGAGAAGTCCCTAGCAGCCTGCTAGGAAAACTGCTGAGCAGGGGAAGCTGACAGGAAACCCTGAAGGCTTTCAGTGAAAATCAGCCTTGGTTTCACCACACCTTAGCAAAAACAAGTAAATCAGAATTCGTTAACAGAGGAACTTTTAGACCAACTCTGTTCATTAATTTCTTTCTGGTTCTAATTGACAAGACTAAGCAGTGGAACAGAGCCAATTCTTAGCTTTCCAAAGTATTTTAGTGGAATACTTGATCTTGTTCTGCATACATTATATTGCCCGTGTCATCCCAGATCTCTAAAGATCTTCTCTGTATCACAGAGGTATACCATGGCACAGCTGCTCCTTGGGAAATGGAGGTGCATGAGACAGCACCAGTGGCTGGGCTGGTGCTGCTGAAGATGGTGGCCTGGCAAGCAGTATAGCTGGTGCTGTTTTTGCACCTGGGACTGATGCCCAGTCACCCCTCCTTAGCTACATTATTGCTACAGCATGATAACACTGGAAATTGTTGAACAATTAATTGATAGTACGCTGATAAACAGAACAAGCTAAATTAAGAATGGCTTTGTTGCACGTAAATTGTTTCCTTTTGGCAGTTTGGCATTATTATTTAATACTGATAAGTCCTTTATTTTTAGAAAGAAACCTCTACATAGATTTATTAGAACTAAGAACTGAATCCTGTAAAGTTTTGAAACATTACAGAACTCTTATTCTACTTTGCTAGAAGCCAAGTTTTGCTCCTGATGTATTCTCTTCCAGTCGGTTTCATTGGCTTTCTGCTCTAATGTTTTATCACAGAGGCAAGTAAATACTAGCCATAATATTCAATACAGTGCAAAGTAAACCAAATAAATGAACCACACCATTACTGTGTTTAATTCACTGGGTGCATCTACATGAGATGTTTACTGCAGAGTTAATTTGTTTACTCTGCAGTAAACATCTCATGTCTGCCCGTGTGTCCCTATCAGGTTGCAGAAAACTAATTAACTCTGCAGCAGAGTAGTTAATTGGGAATACAGGACCTGTTTTAGGTATCAGTTGACAGGCATCCTCATGGCATATTCTGTCTAAAGGAGTTGGTACCATATAAATGTGGCTGATGCTTTTTGCTTGAGCATGAATGTTGGCATCTGTTCTTCTGTCTTTCCAATTGATATGGAGGATTTTCTGAAGACATTGCTGGTGCCAATTTTCTACACTTTCAGATGTTTCTGATTATATTGTCCAAGTTTCACATCCATACAACAGGAAAAGAGTGACAACAGCCTGGCAAATGAGAAGTTTAATTTGGGTCCTGATGCCGTGATCATCAAAGGCATAATTTTAGAGATGTCCAAAGGCATCACCGGCAGATTTTATCTGGGGTTGAATATCATTGAATATGTTTACTTTTTGGTAAAAGTGGCTACTGAGATAGTGGAAGTGTTCAATATGCTCCATAGACTGCCCTCTAATTGTAATGTATGAAGGAGCAGCTGGTTGGTTTGAGGTGGATTGGTTTTCCAGATAGTGAATACACTTCACAGAAGCAGTTAAGAATGACCTGGAGCTCTTCAAATGAGAGAGCACACATGATATAATCTTCAGTGTGTTAACCAACACCTGCATTACTGATCTTTATCTTGGATTTGGAACATAACCAGCTGATGCTAAAGAGATCCCCCTCCATTCAGTACTGGATTCTGACTTCAGATAGAAGTTTGTCAGAACAAGATATGGAATAGTCGCAATATAAATGGAAAGTGTTGGTTTATCACATGCCCTCACGTGTTTCCACTTCTAATAGTGAAGGGGTTTCTGAGTCACTGCTTAGGATAGGTGCTGTCCTGTTGTCATGAAGGAGTCTGAAAGTGTTAACAAATTATGGCAAGCATCCACATCTTATCAAGCTCTTCCATAGGGCCACTAGGAATCAAAGGCCCTAGTCAGGTCCATGAAGACAATGCAGTGATCTCAATGTTGCTCATGACACTTCTCTTGCAGCTGTCTAACCACAAACATCATATATATTGTACCTGAGTGCAATGAAGCCACACTGTGAGTGGGATAGAATCTTGTCAGGGAGGGGAGTGAGTCTATTAAGGAAAATGCAGGTTAGGATCTTCCCAGCTATGAACAGGATTGCGATACCATGATAATTGCTGCAATCTGACCAATCTCCTTTCTTGAATATGGTAATGATTCTATCACCTTTCAAGTCACTGGGAATCTGTTGATCTTTCTTGATGATCATAATGACATGTCATTCCTAAACATTTCAGCTGGTATTCCATCAAGATTACCTGATTTGTTATTCTTCATCTGCTTAAAGGAGTTCAAGGCCTCTTGATAAGTTGGAGGATCTTCAAGGTTCTCCTTACTGGGGTGTTGTGGAATGGCTACACTGGTGTTGACATTAGCAGCTTGGTTTAGGAGCTCTTGAAAGTGCTCCTTCCGCTGTGCTTTGATAGTGAAGCTGTCTTTAAGGAGTGTTGTTCCAGCCTTGCAAGGTTGGCTCCTTGTGTGTTCTGTCCGTAGATAGCTATGGTTGTGCTCAAGAAACTACAGATGTCATGGCTATCACCAGACTTTTTAATCTTTTCAGCTTCGTTCTCTCACCACTTGTTCTTTCACTATCAAATTTTCCTCTGGGTCTTGGCTTTAGTGTGGCGATAAGTGCCCTGCTTCTGTTTGTAATTGATATCTTTCTGTCTTTGAAGGCTCTTCTTTTTCTGTTAATGAGAGCTTCTATTTCCTTATTATTTGGTACTGATATTTCTTTGTGGAGAAGGCTCGAGGTTCTTGACATGCATCCTGGATGCCTTTCTAGTGGCTCTCTCAGTGTTAAGATCATCAGGGACATCAGAGAGTTTCCTACTGGGGCACTGTTGGAGATGATTGCTTTTAGCAGGATCTTTCAAGCACTTGATATTGAACCTGTTCCTTGGTTGCTTCTTTTGTATATGTTGTTTTGTGGTAATATAAATGAACATGATGGACTATATCGAATGAAGATCTGTCCAGTCTGTGTTGGACATAGCTCAGGTGATTGGACATCATGAGGATGCTAGGCACACATGATGGCATATTCAATTAGATGCCAGTATTTTGAGTGGGGATGCATCCATAATTAAGTTTTAAAATCTTTTAACTAGGTTCCATAGCTCATTAAAGTCAATGAAGCAGTTTTAGGTGACTTAATTAACAATGGATTGGATCCTGGAATGCTGCTAACAAAACTCTTTCCTATCTTAGGGTCCAATGTTTAGTTGGAGCAGCAGATGTATGCATAAGTCCTGAGAGAGCTGAGTCAGCAGAGAACACATGCCCAGAAATACTGGAGTCCATTCCCTTTGTCTGTGCAGGGGGACTTATTTGTTATTCATTAGTTAGTCAGTGAAGGAAACGTAATGGCTTTCATTAAATAACTCTCTCCCTCTCCCCCACATTGAAAACCTCCCTCCATCTTGCTGCACTGATCTCTTATAATTGGTTGTGTGGGCAGAACCTTCTAACCAATTAAATGTTGGATATGTCAGAAGGGGTGGGCTTAATAAAATGGTGGCCTTACGCTAAATCCTATCCTGCCTTCCTTCTACGCACCTTCATGTCCTGATTAATGAATTGAAATGCAGTTTGCTTTATGCATCTTATTTAGTAGAGCCATAGATCACATGGATGACATGAAAAGGTATAAAGGAAACACCCAAAAACTGGACAATGAATGCAGGAAAAGCATGCACTTGATTAATCAATTACTGCCTGTCAGAACTTTCAATGGACTTTCAACTAGCAAAGTGAAACTTAAATCTTTATATTTTGAGAAATGTAGTAGATTTCTCCCTGATGCTTGTGTTCCTATTTGCTAAAATAAAAACCTCTGAAATAAAAACCTTTTATTCTTTAATTTTGGATTCCATAAGCAGTAATTTTCACTTTCATTGCAAAATTATTTTCAAGTACTTATTGAAGTGACTTCCCCCCCGCCCGTATTTAAATGTATATGACTATGAAACTTCCATTTTGTCATTTTTTATTTGTATCCTAAATCTGACTCAAACTAATTTTTCATAAAGCTAGATTTTAATGTGGGTCAGTAGCATTGACTCCATGTCTGAGGCTGGCTGCTATACCTAAAGAAATCAAATCTCATAGCCAAGCAGATATTTAATCTGCTAGTGTGAGTGCCTTAGGATCTTCAGGCTGGTCAATTTTTATACTTTTATCTCTATGATCCCCATCCAGCAGCTGTTCTAGGATTGACCTGTCTCAACTTCTGTATGCTTATGAGATCTGTGAAGTCTTTGTTCTGCCTCTCTCTAATTCACTTTCAGTATGATTGAAGGTACCTTTTTAAAGCGAGCTGCTTATTGTGATTGTCACCTCTGACTTTTTCTTTGAACTTTAGAAATCTCTAGACACTGTTCCTATCTGTCATTGTAGCTTATACTTCATCCTGCAGACTGGTAAGCTCTGCTCTTTCATTGTTCAATCAGCCAGTGCAGTCAGCCTGATGCAAACCTATTATGCATATTCCCCAATGAGGCATGTGTTTGAAGAAAGCATTTCACACTAGGGTTAATTTTGACATAGCATGAGTCAGACAAGTTATACTCTCAGTAACCCTGGATACAGACTGGTGTATTTAAGTTAAGAAGCCAGTTTGTGATATTGCTAAGCACAGAACTTCCCCACTATTTTCACCTACCATGTGTTTATCAGCATTTCCAATTCTGTGCCTACTTTCCCTCATTATCTTCTGAGCTTGATGCCTCATTGTTAGACCTCATCTCTGTCTCTTCGTTCTCTCATGATTCTGAAGTGAAATCTCAGGGGTGGATTGGTGCCATAACAGTTATTTCCAATGTGATTATGGCTGCACTGCAGGATCAAGTAGAAATGGAGAGGGAGTAAGAACTCATTATTACTTATTATTCAATATATGCTGACAGCATGTTCGGCCATCTACAAACATATAAAGAGACTTAGTGAAAATGTACCCTACATTTCCCTACACGTTACCAGGAAAGACATGTTTGAATAAATATTATATCCTCTCCTCTAAAGAGGATGTGGTACATGGTTTGCCTTGCCATGCTGCTTCTATTCTTATAGTGATATTTATTGATATTGCCATTTTCATTCTTTAAGGCCATGCAGCAATGCTGATTATATACAGATAGGGTTGGTATTTTACAGTGCTTTAACAGCATTTACCCAATTTAGTTTTGAGATCTGTGTCAACCTCTTCTCTTCCTGCTACAGCTCTCCTCCCTTCCCCACTTAATCAGACTTCATTCTGTAGGTGTTTTCTCTGTAACCTTTCCCTTTTCAGGGATCTGATTTGTTAGCTTTACTTCAAAACAACATGTATCTTCTGTGAGGTTTTCTTAGCCCTTCCCCAGACTTCACACTCCCAGCACAGGAGTCTTAGTTCTGCCCTGCTGAAGCTTGTCTCTTATCTGGGTCCTGAAGCCTTCCCTCTGTGACCTTCTGCCTAGAAGCTCTAAAGAGCTTTACAAGGAATAAATCCAAATGGAAAATAATTAGGAGGCAAAATAGTAGGACAGTGAAAGCTACCTGACAGCTTCATTTATTGTATTGTTCTGAAACTTATTCTATGGATTAATACTATATTAAATTAATATAAATTCCACCTAAGTGGTGTTTGTGTGGGTATAAGTATGCTCTCTTTCTTTTACTTCCTGTCTCCCCCATTTGTGCATGTACTGGATAAATCAAAGGATATTTTCCAATATACATATTATCCTATATACAACTCTGTTATATTTTTAATACTCAGTAGACATATCATGTAGTAGGTGTAGAGTGGACATTTATTACTTTACCTATATATTGCCTGATTATTGAGGGTGCAATGACTGCCATTAACATGCCAGCATTTGTTAATAATTGGTCCACCATGTAGTTTTTCATCTATATGGCAAATCTATATGAGAAATATTTATATATCTTTATCGTCTATAGATAACTATGGTGTATTCAGAGGTACCAATTATTCTTGAATTATTTCAGTCTAACTGTAATTCAGTTGATGCTACAGAATACAGGATTCACTTGTCTGACATTTTAAAAGCTGTGAAGAGTTTTATATGAGCAGATAACTTGACAGTAGCTCTAAGTTCTGACTTGCTGAGAGGCTCCAATAGGCAAATAAAATTAAATAAAAACATTCATTTTGTATAATGGACTTTGTGATAACACTGACGTGTAATAATTCAGTGAAGCATTGAATAGTTTCTGCTCATTTAATTTTCACAGACATTGAGTAAAATGAATGTGATGATGAATGAACACCTGGGGTACTTTACATTGTAAGAGTATCTGAATCTTTTTACATACCACTTTGCAACAGAAATAAGAAAAATGTTCAACAGTAGTACTGTATGCATTTGACATTGCCCATGTGAAAGCTACAGCATGAAAGAGTTTCTGGTTTTGTTTCTCTTTCCTTCTCTTTTGGCTGTCCCTGAATCTTGCTGATTTATCCAGTAAGATCAATCAAGACATTTTCTTCATTCTTCCCTAAATGTACCTGTTTAATCCTTTTGTTGGTAGTGTTTTTAACACCAACATCCTTTTTGTGCCCTAAAACAGCTGCTAGGTGCTCTCCTCTTTGTTTCATGTATGGGTCATCACCTATACAAGAATTTTCTTTTCTGTCATGAATTCCATCCATGGAAGTCCTTGTAAAAGCTATAGTTACCTCATGCTCTGCCTTCTATAACAACCTTTCTCAGCTCCTCTAGTCCTTCTACAATCCATCCAGGATTCTGTAAATGCCATTTCCCCTTTCTCCAATCACTTTACTCTTCTGGGTTTCTGTAAGCATTTCAAGGAGCTGCTCTTTATTATTCTACTCATTACCACTGTCTGGATCTTTCTCTTGCTTTGCTGGCTCATCTTTCCATTTTTTCAGGTTGCTTTTAACACAGGGATGGGCAATTATTTGGGCTAGAGGGCCACTTAGGGATTTTGGGCAAGCTGTCACTGAACAGGTCATCCCCCCCTGCCTCCCTGCAACATCTCACCAAAACCCTCTAAGTGGCCCTCTAGCCCAAATTGCCCGCCCCCGGGCAGAGGAAACAAAGGTTAGGGGAACCCTCCCCCACCTTGAGTCCCCAGCATGTGGCCAGGTTGGCAGGAGCCATGCCAGCTGTATCCATGTCACCCAAGGTGGCACACAGGAATATGATGCAGCACTAGCCTGGTCACATATTGTGGACTTGGGAAGGGAATGGAGGCTGGGAGGTGTGGGTTATCTAGACCCAGACAAGCTGGTGCTACACTGTGTTCCCCCTTCTCCCTGCATCTCCTCCGATGCCTCGAGTCCCCAGCACGTGGCTGGGCTGGTGCCTTGCAGTGTCACTCCATGTGCCACTTCAGGCCACGTGGGTACAGCAGGTGCAACTCCTGCCCAATGTATGCAGGGGTCTTGGGTCGGGTAGCAGCTGGACCAACTGCTTCAGATGTACCTAAATGATGCAACCTGAAGCAGGCATGTGGGAACAGAGGGCAGCACTGGTGCCCATGGCCCTATCAGGCCCCAGCTCGACAGAGCCCCGATAACCCATGGCTCCTGGCCTTCTTTCCCCTGCACTCCCTCCCCCACCAGCAGAGAGAACTTTACCTGAGCTTCAACTTGCCGGGTGCAGTGCACAGACAGCTTTGCCAGGCAGAAGCCTGGCCAGGAGCTCAGTGCCCGCTTCCTTGGAAATTACAATGGGGGTTGGAGGTTGGACAGATTGGGCTGGCTGGGGAGAGGATGAGGGCAGCTCCTGATGCTGCAGCTGGCTGGCATAGGGTGGGGGGTGGGGTGGATAAGGGCAAGGGCAGTGAAAGGCAAGGCAGCTGTGGGCTGGATACAATTCTCCTTCAGAAGAGCAGCTGTGGGCCAGGTAGAATCATTTGGCAGGCGAGGTCTGGCCCATGGGCTATATTTTACCTCTCTGTGGCTTAACGGAATTTTTCAGTACCAACTGATGTCATTGAAGCTTTTAATTCACCATTCTTTACTGTCCTTGTCTAGACCCTGTAACCCTCTTCCACACTCACACTTCTCCCCTGAAACAAATTCATGCTGAACATCAATGTTGACAGTAGTTTCTAATTTAGCCACATCAAATTTAGCTAAGTATTGAATTGTTCTCATACATATGTGTTATAGTCAGTGGAGTCAAGATAGTTCAGTTTTGTTGGCTTTTAAGAAATAGGAAAGTGAGGCTAGTCAGCAAAGAAAACAAAACCAGGAGTCAATCTTAAACCAACTGAACCATCTACCATCTAGAGAAAATGTTGCAGTAGGGAGCTCTTCATGGTAATAATAACAAGAATGGAAGAAAAGGTTTTAGTTTTATACAAGCTTGTTTAAGACAAGGTTTCTTAGTTCACTACAATTCACACTCTCCTCCTTGCACTTTATGGTCCACAATGCCTCCAGAGTTCAATTATTTCCCTCCATGTCTTCTTCTCAAACTTCCCTTTTCCAGCTACTGTTATGATCAGTTCTTTTCCTTCCTGCCTCCTTAGCTTCTCTATCAATACATAAATGCAGGATATGCTGTGACCTGCAAAATCTTCATCAATAGATATGCAGTTTTAGGAAAGACCTAAGAAAATGAGTTTATGTATAAACTGCTGCTTGATTATTTTATGCTTGTGCTTGCCACTTGTATAGACAGAATGCAGTTGTTAAAGTTATTCTCATTAGAAGCCTTTCTTTGTATCTCTCTAGGTGCAAAAGTGAGGTGTATTTAAACAACAGATATAAAGCAATAGAAAGCTTACTCTAGTCTTTTAGTTTGCGTTGGGGGGTGGCAAGGGAGCTGTCTATATAAGCAATAAATAACTCCCACTGTACTGTGTAAATACAAAGGTTTTTAGAGGCTTAGCCTTAAATAGGAAGCCATCTATTGTGACTATACTCAAGTAAGCTGAATAATGTTACTATTGTACTACAAGAGGAAATGGTTTCTAATATCTAGGGCATTTATTGAAAAATTACAATTATATGTACACTAGCAAGGATGCAGTAGGTGAGATAAAAGTTAAAACTAGACATGTTTGTGAGAGCTTCTGAGCAGCAGAAAATCAGGTAGAACTTCTGCTGTATATAAAGTATATGTGGATTCTTTGTAAGAGTTTTAGATTTTTAGCTTATATCATCAAGCTTGGAAGAGATTGTTTTGACTTATGATTTTTAGTTTTAGGGATTTTGTAACAAAGGATGTATAGTCTACCACAGTCAGTCTTCTACAGATATAATAAAAATAGCCTTATAATTGTACCTGAACCTTTTTTTTTTTTCTCTTATCCGAAGTATATCTTGAATATTTCACTTTGATTATACTTTGTGTTTGATTAAGAATGGCAAGTGAATCACTGCCTGGGACACTTCCTTTAAAATAACTGGGCTCTGATGAAAAGATAATAGGGGTGTAGGTTGTAGCTATGTTGGTCTAAGGACATAGGCACGTTTTTTGGGTAAATCTGATACCTTTTTTTAGACCAACTCAAATAGTTGCAAGCTTTTGGGTTTAAATACCCTTTTGTCAGGCTGAGGAAGCATCTGCAGTTGGTTTGTGTCGTCTTCCTGGATAGAATGAATAGTAAAGAAGCCAGAGGCTGGGCTGGTATGCATGCAAGACAGGCAGTCAGTGAAGATGTAAACTGAGGAGTCAGTGGGTGAGAGACAGGTTTAAGGGGGATGAATGTAGCTGGTAAATAGTGGAGAAGTACCTGGGGACTCAGATGTCAGGCAGGTTATAATGCGTCATAAATCCAATGTCTATATTTAGTTCATGATTTTTTGTATCCAGGAGGTTGATAGTGAAGTTCATAGGCTCATTTATGAAAAGTGTTTTGTAAATTCTCTTTGAGGATTAGAACTGAGAGATTGGAGAAAGAGTGGTTTTCTTGTGAGAAATGTGCCCTCACAGGTAATTGAGTATTTTTGCCCTTAATAGATTTCCAGTGTGCATTCATTCTGGTGCACAGTTGTTGTTTGGTCTCTCCTATGTGTTTTCCATCGTGGCATTTGGTTCACTGGATGAGATTATATTACATTGCTGGAAGTGCCAGTTATAAGATCCAGGAATGCTGCTGGTTCTTCTGCTCCCCCCGCCCCCCAGCCTGTCTCTCACCCACTGACTCCTCAATTTACATCTTCACTGACTGCCTGTCTTGTTATGACACATTATAACTTGCCTGACATTTGAGTCCCCAGGTACTTCACCACTATTTACCAGCTACATTCATTCCACTCCCCACCCAGCCTGTCTCTCACCCACTGAGGACTCAATTTACTTCTTCACTGGCTGCCTGTCTTGCATGCATACCAGCCCAGCCTCTGGCTTCTTTACTATTCATTCTATCCAGGAAGAGCACACACACCAGCTGCAGGTGCTTCCTCAGCCTGACAGGGTATTTAAACCTGAAAGCTTGCTAAGAAGAATTTTTCCAGCTATTTGAGGTGGTCTAATAAAAGATATCAGATTTATCCAAAGAACCTTGTATGCCTATGAGAAGATAATACATTGTCATGTTATCCAGCTTTCGGAATCAATTATTTTAGTCTTTATAAAATTATTTAGTTTCTGTGTGAACTTATCTTATTTAATCACCACTGACAGCTGTTGATTTGGCATTTTATAGGAGCAAGGGTTGTAGGCATTCACTCATTTTCTGTATCTGGAAAACATGAACTACAAAATGGGCAGTCAAAGCCTTCAAAGCTCTTCAAACTCTTCTGAGGCCTTCATACATGGTTTCCATGCATGAAGGAAGCGTGTTAGGATCACATCTTTGATGATAAACCCAATAGGTGTCATCAATATAATTTCTAATTAAGAAGCTTTTAGCTTACTTCACTTCTACAGAGAACATGAAACATAGCCACAGCAGCATGTATAAGTTGGTAAAAAAGTCAAAGGAGCTATTTATATTTCTAAATATGTTATCATTCATTCTTTATCAGGGAGATGAAGGTCTTCACTATGGTGAAGCTAGCCCCTGTTAGCTTCTGACACCAGATCTTTACTCTGATGTGAAACGGTTAGCTCTCTGGTACCACAGCCCTGTTAAGGTGCATAGCTGGAAGCAAAATTACATTCCCATCCTACCTGCCTGGAGACTGATTGGAGGATGAAGATACCAGTCAAAAAATAGAACGCACAAGCCACATGAGATGCTGTAGGTACACAGCATGCTAAGAGTCTGAGTTCAGGGATGGGAACAGCTGGTTTCCATGGTGATTATGATATTGCTATTGTTCTAAATGCAAGAATCAACCAGAATTCAAAGAGAAGAGGGTGCCCTGCTCTATGACTAATAAATGAAAGTGATAGGAGCACTTGGACTGTTAAAGTATGTCTACAATGATATTTAGTCTTGACTTGGAGGTTGCCCTCAACCAACCTGAGTCTTACAATCTAACTTTCCTATGTCATAATCCAAAGCTAATGACATTGTTCTTATTTCTTGATCACTTCATAAAGATCTATTCTTGGTTTGCTATCAGACCCCTACTAATAACAAATCTGTGGACTACTTGCCTCTATTTCTGTCCTTGGTCTGTCTTCATGAATAGCAGAGAGAAGTAGGTTGCAGAAGGACCAGGAGACAGGAAGAAGTAACTCTTCGATAAATGCTAGTTGACTTCCCGTGTCTAAGACTTAAACACACAGGTAAGCTCTGAACATGCTGCAGAAAGGTGTGAGCTACAGAATGAGTGGACATGGTGTTTTTAAGAGTACTTTCCCTTTACAAGGTTTTTATGCATGTAACAAGGGTGGGCATGCAAGCATTCAAAGAAACTGAATGAATGTCAATCTCAGTGGTTGGAAACCCTACTTATAAAGCAGTTTTCAAGAATTACTGGCTCCAGCTGGGTGTTCTGCAGACAGCTTCTGCTGATGACAACACCCAGCCAGGCAGCCCTAATATATGTATCCCAGAATGCTTTGTAGGCTCCTCTGTCTGCCTGCAAGCAGCTGACAGCAGCTGATGGCATAGATCAAAGCTAGTTGACTGGGCACCCCAAGAGACCACACTCCTGCCCTGCCCCACCAATACAACAATCCCTCCATCCCTCTCAGCTCTTAGTCTTGGAGACAGAAGCCCCAGAGCATGTCTGCTATCTTTTCAAGCCTGTCAATTTCCCCTTCATCACCCCGCAGTGGTTCTTTACTCTTCTGGCACTAACCATAGGACCCAGTTCCATCACAGGTCTGGTAAGTTTGGTACGGATTGAGGTTGGGTGCTGGTGGGTTTCATACTGCCAAGAGTGAGGGGGCAGAGGGGTAACTGAATGTAGGAGTGAGGGGGTGGCTCCATTTATGGCATGAATGTAGGGGTGGGGGGGTGGCTTCATTTATGGCATGAGCTGTCTTTATGCTGTATGGGTATGGGGGGATCTGTTGGCCCCTAATTCTCGTATACTCAAACAGCACACATTGACATCAACGCAGGTCAGCCTTTCAGGTAGGGTCCAGATCCAAGGGGACCTGAGTCAGGGCAGGGGAGAAAATCTCCATTTATGGGGGAGACCCCAGTGCCAGAGGGGGTGATCCTAAAAGGCCAGGGTGGTCTGGTGCACCAGAGGTGCAGTTTTGTTTTTTTGGACTGGGACAGTGCAGGTTCAGGGCTATTCCCCAGCTTTGAACTTGTAACCCCATAATTGTAGGGCTGGTGGCTGGGCCACTGGGCCAGGGAGGCTGGGCTCCAGATTGGAGCAGAAAGGAGGGCCATGAGCCTCAAGACAAAAAAAAAAAAAAGGCTAGGGCCTTGAAGTCGAATCCTGCTTGGTGGGTTTAGACAGGAAGACCTAGCTAGAGAAAGGCAGGGATCAAGGCCTGTGGAGATGGAAGACCCCAACATATGAACTTTAATAGGCAGTTTCCTGCTTACAAGAACATCAGTATAATAATATTCCACCAAGATGTGGCAGACAAGTAGAGAGCGGGACACAAGAAACCTTAAAGGGGACTCCAAGGGTGCCCCACATAGGGCACGGATAACAGGGAAGATGGTGCTAGGGAGGGCGGCCTGTTACAGCTTCCCATCAGGTTGTGCCTTCCTGGGTCTAACCCACACAGTTGTCCTAAGGACTTTCCATAGTAGGCATCTGTTTCTGCCAAGCTGCCCAGTCCCACCATAGTCCTTTCCCTAACCACTCACACAGGGGGTTTATCACACATTTACCAACCCCCAAGTCTCCAAACCCAGTGGGGAATCCCCTTCCCACTCTCTAGGGCCTTCTCGGGGTTGTGTCCCCACCCTAAGGAATTTGTTCAGCCAACTCATGAACTTCACTTGCTCTTTCTAGGGATCTGTTCTCTTTTGCTTGACCCTTAAGGGGCTCTGCTGGCCTCTAGCCCACCCATGAGGGATCCAGCAGGCAACCATGGGGTGGGACCATGCTACAGGCTCTTTCCAGTCCTTCTCACACAGTGTGAGCCTCTCTCTCTCCACCCCAGGGAGAGGAGACGCTCCAGTTTTAAGGGAAGCCACCCAGCCAATCCCTGGGCTGGAATTCTCCCAAGCTCCCTAACTGCTTTTTAAATCTTGCATCCCTTTGATGGGGATCATACTACTACAGATATGGTGTCCCTGCTGGGACAATCTTGTATCCCCTTGCTGGGGATAATACTGAACTATCAGTATGGTGTTCTTGTTAGGACAATCTCCCTCAAGTGTTCAGGCAGAGTCCAACGTAGGACACTTGGAAGATAAGTGCCCCTTAAACTGCCTGTTCTACAAGCATTTGTTTTTCTAGTAGAAACTCTGCCAGAGGCCACTTCTACCTCATCACAAGTGGTAGAATTTTCTGATGGACCCACCATTTTTGATCCAGTAGAAACTGTTTGAGTGCTTCACTTAGGGTGCACTTAGAGTTTAGTTCCACTGGCTGAAATATATAGAACACTTGTACACACCCCAGGTTGGCTGAGTGGAACTGCTGTGGGCAGTTGGTGAGGAGTAGGGGCTCAGAGTAGTTGTATAATGGAGTTGGCTCCCAATTGTATCCTTTTACTTTAGTTTATTAATAAAACTATTTCTGTTCCAGATAGCTGTGTATAACTCTTCTATTAAGCATTGACCTCATGCTTAGAAATTCAGCAGAGGATAGACAAATCCATTGCTTCTGGTGAGTGTAACTTCAGAATGCATATCTAATGCCCTGTGTGTGCTGTAGGAGGGTTCTCCACCTCAAAAAAAAGAATCCACTATTGCACAAGGAAAGGATAGCTACAATAGCCACTAGAAAGCATTTTTAAAAAATAAGTACATATTTCCCTTGCCAACCATGGGGGTTAGGTTCCTGAAAGTTCCTGTGGTTGGCAAAACCGTGGTGGCAAAACCGGCAGGGCTGGCAGAGCAGGTACTGTGGGTGAGGGGTGAGGGGCATGAGCAGGGCCATGGGGCTGTGGGGGGTATTTTCAGACTTAACCCCCTCTTCTCTGAAGCGTGGATACTCAAAACTGTGGTTGGTGATGTAAACCTGTTACCAGCATAAAAATAACCACATATTTTTCAGGGGAACTCTTCATCTGCTGAAATGGACAAGTCATTGAAATAATTCACCACTTCAGAAACTTTAACTTACAGGGACATGATGACTACATTACTCTGATTCCCTCCTTAAATAAGTCCCCTACACTCAGAATTGAAATAGGAAACTATTAAAAAAATATTTCACTCTCTTTTGTTTTGGCAAGAGGGGAGGGTTGTTTAGTTTTTGCTTTTGGTCTTTATAGTACATGAAGTTATTCAAGATACACTCTTGAGAGCTGATGCTTCAGGTTTGCACATGTTTGTGTTTCATCTTATCCTTAAGACCATATGAATAATTTTAAGCTTCCTTGAGTACTCCTCAATATTTTTGTAAGCCAATGATTCTCAACTGGGATGCTTTTATACTTTGGAATACTGTAAGATCCATTTAAGAGTGCTGCACCACTCAGGCCCTGTGTGAGAATATAAATGTTCTCCTCCTCCATCTAGTACACAGTGCCCCAGCTACCCTAATGGCTCCTGTTATTGCCTCTTCGAGGACTGCCACCGCCCCAATCATGCCAGCTCTTGTCCTGGCTGCCCCCATGCTCCCAGCACCATGTTCTGCTTTAGGTGGGTGGATACATGTACAGAGCCGTGTTTTGCAGCTCAACTCATCCCCTCCTTTCCTCCCAGTCTTCCAAGCTGCAGTGGTGGTTGCTGGCATATGAAACCCTGCAGGATCAGTCTCAGCAGTGGGTGCCACCCTTGCAATTTCAGATACAGACTAGGGCGGAGGGGGCATACAATGGAAAGAGGAGGGCACAACAGGGTTAAGTCCTGCACTGTCACCCTTACCTGTTCTTAGAACAGTGATTTTTCAACCTTTTTAGCCTCAAGACACCTCTCCATATATTTTCTGAATATAGATTCTGGCTCAATGATTCAAAACTTTAAAAAGTTATGGAGGGGTGTCTTGAAGCTAAAAAGGTTGAGAACCACTGTTCTAAGAAAAATAAATGTTCCATCATTTTTATTCTCTCTCCTTCCTTGGAGGAGAGGAAAACTTCAATGGGCCCAGATCAGAAACAGAGTAAAAAATAAAAGGTCTTTTTTTACCCCACATGCCACCACTGGTGTCCCTTGAGACTCTTCGACATTGACATTTTGGCCTGGGACTGTTTACTGTGTGTTCCAGTACAACTGTAAATCAAATTCTTATTTCTCATTTTAATCCCTCTGTAGAACCGCATTCCGTAATCAATAACTCTTTATTTCAAGCACTTTTGTTTAGTCTACAGAATAGCCTGGCTTTCTCACTATGCTGAAACGGTATAGACAAAATATCTTCTCATGCTTACTCTGTGTATTTATATGTTTACAGGATAATAAGTTTGAATTTTATTCTGTTCCCTTCTTGGAGTATTAAAAGGTTTGGCTTCCCATTCTTTTCATAGCATTTTGATCAAAATCACCCAGAAAGAAAAAGGCAAGCCATATTACTGGACTGCTTCCTCGATATTATTTTAGGTGTGCGCTCTAGCTGGAAGCAGCCAAAGATATTTACAGGGTAAGATCAATGCCTATAAGTGAAAAATTATGGACATCACTTTCAAAATGAGAGGCACTCAATTCTCCACCTATTTTGTGTACATAAATGACTCTTCATAGATTTCATAGACATTTGGGCTGGAAGGGACCCCGGAGGATCATCGAGTCCATCCCCCTGCCTCATGGGTAGGAAGTCAGCAGGGATCATAGGGGTCCTGCCATGGAGTCAATTCCCCAGCTAGTGGATTGTGGTGAGGTCGAGGCCACAGTTAGCCAGTTTTGCCAAGAGGTGATCATGGGATACCAGATCAAAGGCTTTTTTTAAAGTCAAGATATACGACATCAATCTCTTTCCCCTTGTCCAGGTGATAGGTTACCTGGTCACAAAAGGAAATAAGATTGGTCAAGCAATACCTACCTGCAACAAACCCATGCTGGCTATCCCTCAGGATGTTCCATCAGCCAGTCTATTAAAAATGGCTTCTTTGATAATCTTTTCCAAGACCTTCCCCAGGATGGAGGTCAGGCTGATGGGCCTGTAGTTTGCCAGATCTACTTTCCTCCCTTTCTTGAAGATAGGCACGACATTGGCCTTCTTTCAATCTTCAGGCACTTCACTAGAGCACCAGGAGTTCTCAAAGACCTGTGCCGGGGGCTGAACTATGATGCTTGCCAGCTCCTTGAGTACCCTTGGGTATATTCCGTCAGGGCTGGCTGACTTGAAGGTATCCAGCCTGTCAAGGTGTTCCTTCACGAGGTCAGCTTTGATGAAAGGTAAGGAATCTCCCTCACCCGGGCCTCCCTGACCCACAGTGGGAAGGGGCATCCCATGGGGTTGATGAAAAACCTGATGCAAAGTACCCATTTAGCAAGTTTGCTTTTTCCTGGGCATCGGTTGTCAGTTGTTCCATCTGGTTTAGCAGGTTTCCAAAGTTGCCCTTGCTTTTCCTCCAGCTCCCCACATATCTAAAAAAGGACTTTTTATTACCCTGGATATTTGTAGCTAGCTGGAGTTCCATCTCAGCCTTGGCTTTCCTGGTTTGCTCTCTGCAGGTCCAGACATGAGCAGAGTATTCCTCCTTGGTGGTGGTTCCATCCTTTGTAGGTCTTCCTTTAAAGACGCAGGAGGTCCGCCAGTTCCCTGGAGAGCCCAGGGGGGCTGCTGTGCCCTTTTGCTGCCTTTTTTCTGAGATGGGATGGATTTTGCTTGCACATCCAGGATTGCTCCCTTGAGGCACAACCACTCGTCCTGAACTCCCCTCCCCTTTGGGAGTTCTTCATGCCACCTGGATGATTGTGTAAACAAGTGGTTATTATGAGTTGGATCCACCCTTTGTAAGTGCAGCCACTCTTTTGAAGATTGAGCACACAAAATGTGTGTCATTGACCATGTCCCATTTTGAAAGTGTATCTTTATTTCCCCCAAATAAAAAGAATTTCCCTTTCTTTATATCAAAGGCAATCACTTTCTATCGCTTCAAACTATTACACAAAGAGATGAACTACGAAGTCAAATCCCTGCTCTACATTATGCTTAAATACGATTGAAAGAAAGTGTTACATATTTTATGCTTTTAGAGTTCTACAGGATGGGAGCTAATATATCAATTAAGGTTGTAAATGCATTTCTTTATATTCTGAGTTGTGATTTCCTATAGAATCTACCCTTCTTGGTTTACTCATATAACCGTTCCATTGAATTCATATTCTATAATGTCATAATCTAGTGCTAATACTGGTTTAATATTCCTTAGGGGATATCAGCCAGCAGAGCTTTCATGTTATATGAATGTTATCTATTATAGATAGTAAAGTAGACTACCTATAGTACAATATCTCTTTTTCTTTTAACATTTTCAAAGAAAAGCTCAATGACATACATTGAGTTGCTACAGTGAGTGAACAGGGATTACCAGTCTACAGGGAAACATTTTAATTCTGTGCTTTGGATGTTGCTGTAAAAAGAAAACAATATATAGTTACCAATCAAATTAGAAAATAAAAAGTTGCCAGTCTACTTGGTTTTTTGTGCTAGATCTAAAATCACTTTGAAGACTAATTCAGCATTTCAACACCTCTGTATATTTAATGATTTTGAGATTAAAGTATTTGTCCTACTCATACAAAACATAGAAAAGATAGGACTGCTAAATCCTAGTGTTACCCAATTAACTAACTATGTTCAGATATACATTTTGCAGCTGAATAAACTTATCTATAGAATAAGTGACTATCTGAGGTCATACTATGAGTTAGTATAGAGACGAGAATAAACAGTATATTTTGACTTTCATTCCCAGCTGCTTACCACTGGATTATTTGACCCTGGCTGTTAAGTAAAAAATCGATCAGGCAATTTGAATTGAGAGTCAGGATAGCTATGATCACAGATTTACAATCTCTGAAACAACAGTTTAGCTTAGGACATGGCCACCAGTGTCTGGTAATTATTGGAAGTAGTAATCAAACAATATTGTCATCGAGGCAAAAGGCTTTAGCATAGAAAATAGCCACTCAGAACGTATTTCCACTTTTATGTAGTGAAGTGGATTGCACGTCCCTGTAACCTTGAAAGCTATGCCAGCAGTAGCATGACATAGCTACAGCAGAGTTGTGCTGAACAGGTCGAAGAGTAGAGACCAGACTAAGAGGAATACCCTGGTCCTCCAGACTGGGGGTTGGACACAAGGCCAATAACCTTATCTTGTGGGAAAAAAGCTAATTTATGAAACCAAAGCTGAAACCTTGGACAAAGAAAATTTAGAACCTGGAATGTTAGAAGTTTGTATGCACCTGGAACTTTGAAATGTTTCTTAGGACAGATGGAACAATCTAAAAAACATTGTTGCTATCTAAGAGGTAAGATGGCCTGGATGCAGAAATTTTAGGACATGAAACTATACCCTATTCAAGGGTGAAACTGCTACCCATCATGTGGGTACAAGGTTTATAATACAGAACAAATACCTCGCTTCAGTCAAGAAGGTAGAGTTTATAAATGAAAGACTATCTGCAGTTAAGAGGAAGACAGTTAATGTCAGTGATCCTACAGAGGGTAAAGATGAAGACATCAAGAATAAATTCTGAGACACTAGAAACTGTTAAAAGTTATCAAGATACAGCATGGAGATTACATATTGTACCTTGTCATGTGGCTCCTTTTCCTATCTTAGCATTAAAGTCACCCAAAATAATCTTCATGCTGTGTCTTGATAACTTTTCATAGACAGTGGATGACAGCCATGCTAAGATAGAAAAAGAAGATAACATGGCAAGGTACAATAGATAGAGAGCTTGCAGTATGAAACCAATGATGATGAAACCAATAACAGTGGTATGAGGCTAATAACATTCACCACTTCAGTGAACATGATTATGAAAAGCACAACATTCCTACATAAAAACATACGTAAAGCCACCTGCTGCTCTCCTAATGTAAAAATTTGCAACCAGATTGACTGTGCAATTGTTGATTGTCAGTGGCATACTAACATCACAGATGTCTGTTCGTATCAAGGGCCAGTTTGTGACTCTGATCATTTCCTTATGGGACTGAAGGTTAGTCAGAGATTGACAATGAAGAGCAGCAAGTTTACCCAATGGTCTCAAGCAGAGATGATCACTAAAAATGTGCAAGTAGGAGAAGAATACAAACTAGAGCTCCAGAACAGATTTCAAGTACTAGGAGATATGGAAGATATGGATATCAAAGAGAGGTGAGAAATATGCAGCAAAATATAACAGTGAAGGACGAAGCAGTAAATAACATGGGAGTAAAATCAGAACAAAAAGAAAGACTGATTCGTTGAACAATGCAAACAAGCAGTATAAAGAAGAAAACAGGCTAAGATAGAAGTACAGCAAAATCCAGTGCAGGCCAAAAGAGAGAGATATCAAGAATGCTGCAGAGAAATTAAGAAATTAATCAGGAAAGAGAAATGGGAATATATAAAACAATATTTTCTGAAAAGGAAGAGAAAAGACAAATTAAGAAAGTAAGAGACCTGTTTAAAGGAGTTAATAGATGGAGAAGTTACCAGTTGTGATTAGCAGTGGTATATGACAAAAATGTGACTCTGATGACAGCAGAACAAAAAATCCTGAGGGTTCGGAAAGAATGTTTCAAAGAACTTGTAAATGTAGAATATGAAAATGGAGGAAAAATTGTTGAGCATCAAATTGCTGAAGTCAAAAGAGTCAAGTCTTCACTAGAGGAGATGCAGATTGCTATTAAAAGGCTCAGAAGAATAAGGCACCAAGGATAGACAATCTTCAGCTGAATGCCTGAAATTCAGATTTGAAACACTAAAGCACCATCTTCATACGATCATTACAAGATATGGGGAAAAGAAACAATGAGTTTATTACTTGTTTGACTCTCTCAACACTACCCCTCTCCGCCTTCCTTCCCTTCTTCCTTCCCTCCCTCCCTGCCTTCCCTGTTTTTTGTATTCAAATCACACTCTCTATTTGATAGTCTGCATGTTTTTTCATTGTATCTGATGACATGAGCTTTTGCTTGTGAAAGCTTCTGTATCTCTGATTCAGTTAGTCTATACAGTGCATTTCTACCCCATTTTCTATCTTTTATTAGTAATGAAATGTACAGATAAAATGCACATGCAGAGAGCATCTTATGAGAGTCTGTACAATTTTGTTCATAGTTGATAACATTCTTTAGTCAGTGTATCCCACCCATATTTACAAGCACCTTTCATAGATTTATTGTCCAAAGAGGAATAAGTTTCTCAATCCTGTTATCTTCCTTGGCATTACAATAATTTGTATTTTACAAACTTGCCTGTAAATTCCTCAATGTGGCATGCAGCTGATGAGAGAGGAGAACTTTTAAATTTATGCTGTTCATAAATCAATGCGGTTTGAAGAGAATATGGTGATTTTTCTCATAACAAATAAATCAGTTTATGAATTTTATAGAAGAAAAAATAAGTAACATGAGTAATCACGATCTAATTATTAACTTTTGTTGGTTTTAAAGTTTCAGTCTATAAAAATGATGACGTGATTATGCTGTGAAATAATTTGCATCAAATTATAAACAAAGTAAAATAAAATGCAAATTACTTTATATTTTTGCTTTGAATAGGTCTACATTTTCCTACCCAGGAGTTATAAGAAGTGGAAAACTGATTCAGGGGGCACAAAACACTGGCAGGTGAAAAATAGCACGAGCTTAGGGCGCCTTTCTCCACTGCAAATAACATATGCTGTACTCTGTGGTTGCATGCAGCTCCTCAAAAGGTATTTGACTTTTTGCCCTGTTCCTTATGGCATCCTTAAAGTAGAGGAAATAGGAACAGATAAGCTCATATGTCCAGGGCTAGTCTCAGGCAGCTGGCTCAACTTTACTCAACTAAATGACAGTCGCATGCATCCCAGTAGTAAAAGCCAAGGTTTTATTTTTGTATCCTGATGAAGATATGGATCTATTTTAGAGTGGAAAATGAGATAGAGACAGAAAAAGAAGAATAAAAGGAAAAATAAATAAATAAAAATGGGAAAAATTAGAAAGAACATGCTCAGGAAAAAGAGTTTCACAGTGGAAAGAAAAGAGATGTGGGTAGGATTTTTTCAGGATGTGTAGTGAAGAGCTAATCAAGGCCAGTCTGATGCTTCAGCAGTTCCTCCAACTGGCCCTGCGTGTCTTCTACAACATTAGCAGTTTAAATATAACTTTATCCAAAAAATATATATATCTTGAATTGTGAAGATACTAAGTTTCACTAATTTTAAGTGACATGCACAGGTGTGATAAAAAGTAGAGACATAAGCATAAGCATTAGGGAGCAAGAATAGCATAACAGTATATAGATGACACAAAACTGGGAAGGAAACCAATTCAGAAGGATCTCAACAGGTGTGAAAGCTGGGCTGAAGCTAGCAGGATGAAATAATGCAGACAAATGCAAGGTGCTTCACCTTGGGAAGAATAATAAAAACACAAATATAAAATGGATGTTACCTGGCTGGATAGAAGCATTATGGAGAAGGATTTGGGAGTCCTGGTAGATCACAGATTCAATGTGAGTCTACAGTGTAATGCAGCCATGCAAAAGGCCAATGTGGTTTCGGGATGCATCAATAGAAGCATTAGGTGCAAGACATAGGAGGTGATAGTGCCTCCCTATGCAACACTGGTTAAGCCTCATCTGGAGTATTGTGTGCAGTTCTAGGCTCTATATTTTATAAAGAATGTGGAGAAGTTAGAAAGGGTCCAGAGGCAGGCAACAAAGATGATAAAGGGCTTGGAAAGCAAGTCAAAAGAGGAAAGGCTGAATGAACTAGTTATGCTCAGCTTCAGAAAAGGCATTTAAGAAGGGACATGATAGCAATCTTCAAATATTTGAAGGGGCTGCCTTTTCTTTCTTGCTGCAGAGAGTAGGATGTGGACCAATGGCTTAGTGCTACAGAAAAGTAGGTTTAGATTACATCAGGAAAAACTTCCCTATTATGATAGTGAAGTCAATGAATAGACTATGTAGGGAAGTTGTGGATTCTCCATCACTGGAGGTATTCAAGAAGAAGTTGGACAGCCACTGGCTGAGGGTGACCTAGGCATACCCATACCTATGTTCTACTATTGGTATTTTCCATGCTTCTGAACTTTGCTGGTTAACCCTTCCTCCTCTTTCTGTTACATGTCAGAGTGTTTTTAAGCCTTTCCCAGAGACACTGGGTGTTGGCTGTAACTGAGGTTGGGGATTTTGACTGGAGTGTGCCAGTGCTCCTTCTGGGTTCCTGGCTAGAAGGTCTTGCCCATCCACTCAGGGACAGATCAGTTACCATATTTGGAGTCAGGAAGGAATTTTGCTCCATGATCAGATTGGTATGGACTGTGAGGGTTTTTGCTTTTTTCTGTAGTGAGGGACATGACACTCTACCGGGAATATTAACCTTTTATAGAAGCAGGACGTTGGCTGCTGTGGTTTCCCTGCTTTACCTGTGGCAGGTTAGGGTGCTATGTGTTGTATTGTGTTAGGGTTGATGGTATAGTTATATGAAAAATTTAGATTATGGACTTATATAGGATGGTTTGGATAGGCAGAGGGTTGAACTAGATAACCTCTGGAGGTCTGTTCCAGCCCTATTTCTTTGTTTCTATGATTCCATGATACTGGGTAAGCCTATTGACTTACCATAGCCCTCTTGATCTGGAAACTTCGAACTGTAAAGGTGAAACTGTGGAAAAGGTTTTACCCCTTCCCTTTCCACAGATCTTGTCATCTGACCTTACTTTCATAATTTCATAGTTGTTAGGGTCAGAAGGGACCTGAACAGATCATCAAGTCCAAACCCCTGCCATGGGCAGGAATCAAATGACCCCAGCCAGGTGATTATCTAGCCTCCTTTTGAAGACCCCCAAGGTAGGAGCGAGCACTACTTCCCTTGGAAGTTGGTTCCAGATTCTAGCTGCCCTGACTGTGAAGTAGCGCCTCCTGATGCCTGAGCCTACTCTCAATCAACTTGTGGCCATTATTCCTAGTTACTCTGGGTAATGGGAACAGGGCCTCTCTCATTCCCCACTGGTCCCCCTGGTAAGTTTATAGATGGTCACCAGATCCCCTCTCAGCCTTCTCTTGTGAAGGCTGAATAGGTTCAGGTCCCATAGCCTTTCCTTGTAAGGCCTGCCCTGCTGCCCCCTGACCATGCGAGTGGCCCTCCTTTGGACCTTCTCAATGCTAGCCACATCCCTCATGAAGTGTGGTGCCCAGAACTGGATTCAGTACTCCAACTGCGGCCTGACCAATGTCTCATAGAGGAGGAGGATCACCTCCTTGGACCTGCACCTTCAGCATGGGCTTCCAAATTCATTCCAATCCCAGTCTTCTTGGAAGGTAGAATTCAGGGAGGATGAGAATTGTTGATGAGAATCCATTGGGGGTATGGATCTGTGTAAGATTTGGCATATAGTTTAAAGGTTTTGCCCTTCTTCCCTTGCTAAATATGACAAGCCCTCGGCATTTCACATTTTTAAATTTGACTGTATTTTTAACACACAACGAAAGTTCTAGAGCCTCAAGTTCCCCAAGTGGTGCCTATCTAAAGCTGACAATTATTTTTTTCCTACTGCATTCTGTAGTCATGGGAAAGCACACCAAAGGTTTGGCAAATTTTCACAAATAACACTGATCAACTCATGTAAAAATTGTAAATATGGGTTTATAAGTATCCTAAAGGTTTCTGCTACTCTTTTTCTTTAGCAATTTGGACTTATAATACATATTTCATATGAAATGTTGCAATGATGAAGTTGTCACAAAATTGTAATATACAAAGGGCCATGCTTAAATGTAAGGTGCTTTGTGAGAAAATGCCACATTAATTTACTGAATTAGTCTCTATTAATAGAAAGTTTTAAGAACACTGATAATTTGGCATCAAGCCGCTCATTAATATTTTATGTCCCAGAGGTTAATATAGAGCTAGGCTAAATGGTGAGTCATTATGCAGCAACTGAAACTTAGGCTTGCCTCTCAAGTGAGGTCTGGGTGCTTTTTATTACTTGTGCCTATAAACAGAGAAATGCATCAAATTCTTTAACACCCTTGCCAAATTAACTATGCAAATTGACTTGCACTTCTCTTAATTTTTCCTGTTTTGAATGTATAATTCTAAATTAAAAGTGTGTGCTATTGTTTGTTTTACTGTTTGCAAGCCTGTCAACTACAAAACTAGAGCTACCAATTTTTTGCCATAGGAAGAGCAGAAGGTATTTTAAAAATCATATACAATAAGACAGGTGTCTCTTCTGAGGTGCGGAGATGCACAAGAAGTGAGGTTATTTTCCCCCATCCTGCAAAACTTTCAAGCTTTCAAAACGATTTTAAGTTCACATCAGAATGAAACCAAACCTTTTGTGACAGGGGTAATATATCACAGAACAACCTGATGCTCAGGACAGGCACGTGGTATGTGAGAAAGCCAGGCTTAGGTTCCTTCTGTGCCTGATTCAGGGCAAGGACTCAACCCAGGGTCTCTTGTATACCATCCAGGTGCCTTGGCCACTAAGCTGCAATTCTGTGATGGATTGTTTACAGCTACACCTTTTGAACTTATTTCACTTTGTATAAATATTCATGAAGTCACAGAGAGAGAGAGAGAGAGAGAGTGATGTTGTAGCCAGTAGCAAAACTTGGGTGAGGGTGGGGTGGGGAGCATGAGTGCGGCATGAGCCCTTCGAGCCAATTTAGTGGTGATACCAAAATGGCATCCCTCCCAGAAAATCCATGCCCTGGCAGCAGAAGCATCAGCTGGGTACACGGACAGAGCACTGTTGCTGTAGCAGCAACAACAGGGGAAGCCAGTCTGCACCACAGGAACAGCAGCCAGGGACTTTTTTGAGTCCTTAAAGCAGGTAAGACTCTTGGCACTCCCTCTCCTCCATGCTCAGCAGCACTCCCTCCACTCTTGGGTAGGGTTTTGCCCGTAAAACAAACCTGTTAGTTTTGCCTCTGATTATAGTTCAATGTTTAAGACACTCATCTGTGATGTGGAAAACACAGATTCAGAGTAACGACTTGAAAGTAAAATCCTAAAAGACCTAATTCCTTGTTGGGAGTTGACCCCAACCTGACTTAAATGTGGTGATAACCAAATTGGTTTGGCCCACTATCTGAATTTTTTCTAGTGTTCCCCAGTCCAACTCTGATTGAAGATGTCATTTCTACTTTTATTCATATCAGCTTAGAGTTTCCTTGTGCTACTGCTCCCATTATCAACGACACCAAAAAGGTGTTCTGTAAGGGTAAAATTGTTCCTTGCCATTACTTCATTTTTAATCTGTGATTGGTTTCTTTCCACCTCCGCCACTCAAATAAACTACCGACATTTTCTGCAATCCTATTCATTGCTAAACTAGGCTGTACTTCGTAAATGTGAAGGGTCTTGAGCCTTCAGTTATTGAGAAAACCTGGACAGGTAAACATTCATTTTTTGAATGAATTATGACATTCTTACATAATCTCAGAAATCCAGAAGGTGGGAACGATAGAAAATATGAAATGTTTTGAATATTTTTACTATGAAGGACAGGTGCATAGATGATACCAATATTCAGGCAGTTTGATAATACTAAGAGTCAGCTTCAACTCATATTCTCCAGATTCAATAGGCTGCGGCTCTTTCCAGATGCAACAGCTAGGATTCCAGTCCCTGAGACATGTAGGGCCTCTCTACATTTGCAGGTAAAGGCACAATAGGATCTAAAGAGTGAACCACACAAGCACACATGCTGTCATGCCACATGTGCACGGCAGGAAGTGTGATTGTGGTAGCACACATGAGATCCCATAGCACCTTATTGCCAAAGCAGAGGAAGCCCGATCTTGGGCTCCCTTTTCACTAGCAAGAAGCAAGCTCCCACAGCTAGGAACACCCTCAGTTCAGGGTTTCCCAGTGATGTGAGCACCCCAGGCACCCCTGTGGCTCAGAAACATAGCTGCCATGATCTTACAGCCTCAGGAATACAGGGAGCCCCAAAGTCTGGAAGACCACAGCGGCTGAGATCTCCTAGCCTTGGGGGCTCCACGTATTGCTGTGGCTAGGAGATCCCAGCTGTGCCCTGCAGCTGCTGGGACCCAGCTGAGTCCTGGGAGGTGTGCTGCTTGGATCCAGCATCTGCAGCTGCAGGACTCTGGGTCCTGGCAGCTGTGGAGCATAGCCAGGACCCAGAGTTGGCAGCAGCTGAGGGTGAAATTCCCCTTAGGTGCAAGACTCCCAGGCCTGGGTGGGCATGGTGCACCCCTGTGACTGAGAGCCCTGTCAGGTGATGGGCCCCCAGCCACAAACAACAAACAAGCAAACACATTAAAACTTGATAGCCAGCTATAAAGTTAGTACACATTTTCTAGCCTAACTTTATAGCTGGTTGGAGCATTTTATGGTGTGATAGCTACTTTCCACCTGTAGCAGATTTCAAGGTAATTGCACAATTAACTAGTTAATTAGTTAATTGTGCAATGCCTGTGACATGTAGAGAGGACCTTAGAATATTTTCCTCAAATTTCAATTGACTGCAACTGTACTTTTGAGAAAAGTTTCTATTACTGAGATAGGCAAGGATACTTCCTGGTTTTGTAAGGCAAGGCTTTTTGGATTTAACATTTCAAACAGATTCTGGGGAGCATATTCATTTCCTACGTGCTGCAGTTTTTACTTCCAACTGGATGCTCAGTTTAGAAGGACAGTCCTAAATCATTGTTCATTTGAAATTCCTCCCATTTTCTTCCTATAGATTTAGGGTTAGCTTCTTAATCACAAAGCAGGATGAGCCTTTCAGACAATTTTCAAAAAAAAAAAGAAAAGAAGATTGCTTATGGTTGTGATGTGCCCCAGACGCAGCCTGTGTGAATTCTTTGAGATACTGTTTCAGGATGCTTTCACACTTTGGGGTGCGCTTCTGCCCAAACACCTCTCTGATGTCTGCTGCTTGACCGCTGAGAACCAGCTAAGTGGTCAAGCACCAGAACCCAATTCCTGTTTCACTCAGGCCTTTGCCAACCCTTGACAGAGGGGATTTTGCCAGCTGCAAGGAGCACACCTTTGTCCAATCATATCCACAGAAAAGGTGGATTTCCCTTTCTGTAGAACGGGCAAGCCTATATAGTTAGATATGCTGGAATCTCAGTTATCACTGACAAGTAGTATGTAAAAAGTTAACAAAGATTTATTATAAAAGCAAGAACCAACATAGAAAATCAGTAACCATCTGTTGACATTCAGCTAGAACTATAAGAGTAGACAAACACAAAAAATGATGACCTGTTTTTACCATGTACCTTAAATCCAAGGATTTAGTAGTTCCTAGCCAGCTGCAACAGGTTAAAAAGTCAACCCTGCTTCTGACTTTCCTGTCAGGGCCTTCTGCATTTTCCTCTTTCAGCTTGCTTTACTTGGTCTGCGTTGCTCAGGTTAAGGGACTGCAGCTCCCCCTGTACTTGTGAAGACTGAAGACAAAGCCACGCCCTTGTGGCAGGCTTAAGATTAATTAGTAGACTCATAGAGAAGTAGGGTGGGAAGGGAGCTCTAGAAGTCATAGATTCATAGATGTTAGGGTCGGAAGGGACCTCAATAGATCATCGAGTCCGACCCCCTGCATAGGCAGGAAAGAGTGCTGGGTCTAGATGACCCCAGCTAGATACTCATCTAACCTCCTCTTGAAAACCCCCAGGGTAGGGGAGAGCACCACCTCCCTTGGGAGCCCGTTCCAGACCTTGGTCACTCGAACTGTGAAGAAGTTCTTCCTAATGTCCAATCTAAATCTGCTCTCTGCTAGCTTGTGGCCATTATTTCTTGTAACCCCTGGGGGTGCCTTGGTGAATAAATACTCACCAATTCCCTTCTGTGCCCCGTGATGAACTTATAGGCAGCCACAAGGTCGCCTCTCAACCTTCTCTTGCGGAGGCTGAAAAGGTCCAGTTTCTCTAGTCTCTCCTCGTAGGGCTTGGTCTGCAGGCCCTTAACCATACGAGTGGCCCTTCTCTGGACCCTCTCCAGGTTATCCGCATCCCTCTTGAAGTGTGGTGCCCAGAATTGCACGCAGTACTCCAACTGCAGTCTGACCAGCGCCTGATAGAGGGGAAGTATCACCTCCTTGGACCTATTCGTCATGCATCTGCTGATGCACGATAAAGTGCCATTGGCTTTTTTGATGGCTTTCGTCACACTGCTGACTCATGTTCATCTTGGAGTCCACTAGGACTCCAAGATCCCTTTCCACCTCTGTGCCACCCAGCAGGTCATTCCCTAGGCTGTAGGTGTGCTGGACATTTTTCCTCCCTAGGTGCAGCACTTTGCATTTCTCCTTGTTGAACTGCATCCTGTTGTTTTCTGCCCACTTGTCCAACCTATCCAGGTCTGCCTGCAGTTGTTCCCTGCCCTCCGGCATGTCCACATCTCCCCATAGCTTTTTAGGTCATCTAGTCCAACCCCATGCATGAGGCTGGATCACCCCTATCCAAACCATCCTATACAAATCTACTGTTTGACCCCTTAGCAGAAGTATGCTGTTAATGCTGGTATAGCCACAAGACATAACACCACAGGTAAAGCAAGGGGAACCACAGCCAATGTCTTGCTGCTGCAAGGTTGTTAAAATATGCTTGAGAGCTCCAAGGAAGAGGCCCATACCCCGCCACTAGAGAGGAGGGTCCTCACAGTCCATACGAATCTGACCAAATGGATAAAATTAATCTCTGACTCTAAATATGGTGGTCAGGCTGCCTCTAAGTAGAGGAGCAAGATTCTCAAACCAGGAATCCCATGACTCCATGACCCCTTTCTGCTTCTGTGCTGCTTAGAGGGTCACTTCCCAGCCAGTAGGTGTGCTGAGTATTTTTGCACCCTAGGTGCAGCACTCTGCACTTGTCCTTGTTATATACTGCCCACTTTTCTAAACTGTCCAGGTCTGCCTGCAATCGTTCCCTATGCTCCGGAGTGTGCACTTCACTCCACAATTTAGGATCATCTGCAAACGTGGACAGAGTACACTTCACACCCACATCCAAGTCACTGATGAAGATATTGAAGAGTACAGGTCCAAGGACCGAACCCTGTGGGACCCCACTACCCACATCCTTTTAGGTCAATACTGACCCATCTACTACCACTCTCTGGGTGTGACCAAAAAGCCAATTTTCCACCCACTGGACCATGTAAACATCTATGTCACAGCCTCTTAATTTATTTATGAGTATGGGATGAGATACCGTATCAAAGGCCTTGCTAAAATCCAAGAAAATGATATCCACCTCTACTCCTTCATTTAAGCATTTTGTGACACTGTCATAAAACAAAAGCAGATTGGTCAGGCATGATCTACCTGCTACAAATCCATGCTGGTTTCCCTGCTGCATAATTTTTCCGGCTAGACTCCCACAAATATGATCCCTCATAATCTTTTCAAAGACCTTTCCAAGGATGGAGGTGAGACTGACTGGCCTATAATTACTTAGATCCTCCTTCCTCCCCTTCTTGAAAATAGGGACTACATTGGCCCTTTTCCAGTCCTCTGGGTCCTGACCCAAGCACCACGAGTGCTCAGACAGCCATACCAGTGGTTCTGCTATGACCCCGGCCAATTCCTTCAGTACCCTCAGATGCAGCTCATCTGGGCCTGCTGACTTAAACACTTCCAGTCCATCCAAGTGACTCCACACCAAGTCAGGGTCGACAGTTGGCTGGTATTCCTTTGATGCCCATCTAAGAACCCATTAGGAGACTTATCTTGACCCCTGTTGAAGATCACTGAGGCAAAAAACTCATTGAATAGCTCAGTTTTGTCCTCCCTGTCTGTCACTAATTGCTCCTTCTTGTTCAGTAGGGGTCTTATGCTGCCCTGCACCTTCCTTTTACTCCCTACATACCTAAAAAAATATTTTTTTTTCTTTAATTTGTGTTGCCAGCCTCAGCTCTGTAGTTGCTTTGGCCTTTCTAACTACCTCCCTGCAAGTGCAGGTCAAGTAGGTATCCTCTTCCTTGGTAGCTTCCCCCTGCTTCCACTGCCTGTATGCCTTCTTTTTTGTCCTTAGGTTCCCTTGGATTTCCCTGTTTAGCCAAGAAAGTTTTTTGGATCCTTTCCCCCTTTTTCCTCGTACTGGGATAGTCTCCCTCTGCATGCAGGTTATGAACCTACATGAATGGTTAGATCTGGCTGACTGCTCCTCCCAACAGATGTCAGGGTAGTTTAGGTCCCCCATGACAACCACGTCCCTAGACTGTATGGGACCTTCTTTGTTTCTTCTTTTGTATATGTTGTGTTCATAGATGTTATAGACATAAGGGCTGGAAGGGATCTCGTGAGATCATTGGGTCCAGCCCCCTGCCCAATAGGCAGGAAGTCAGCTGGGGTCACATGACCCCGGCAAGATAAGCATCCAAGCATTTCTTAAAGGTATCCAGAGTAGGTGCTTGCACCACTTCTGGGGAGAATCTGTTCCAGACTCTGGAGACTCAGACGGTAAAGAAGTTTTTCCTTATGTCCAGTCTAAAACAGTCTTCCAGCAGTCTGTGACTGTTAGACCTTGTCTTCCTTTGCGGTGCCCTGGTGAACAGACTTTCTCACAGTTCCTGATGCACACCTGTTATATACTTATAGACTGCCACCAAGTCACCCCTGAGCCTTTGCTTCTCCAGGCTGAAGAGTCCCATGCCTCTCAGCCTCTCCTCATAAGGTCTGTTCTCTTGACCTCTAATTATGTGCATGGCTCTCCTCTAGAGTCCCTCAAACTTCTCCACATCCTTTCTAAAGTGTGAACCCCAGAATTGGATGTAGTACTGCAGCTGCAGCCTCACCAAGGCTAAGTAAAGCAGGAGGATGACTTCTTGGGTCTTGCTCGAGATGCATCAGTAGATGCAAGCCAGAGTTCTATTTGCTTTGCCAGCTGTGGCATCACATTGGTGGTTCATGTTCAGCTTGTCAATCATAACCCCCAAGTCTCTTTTGGTCATGGTCTTTGAACTTCAGCAAGGATGTGGAAAAACTTGAGACGGTCCAGAGAAGAGCCACCCATATGATCAGGGACTTGCAAGACAAGCCATAGGAAGAGAGACTGAGGGACTTGGGTCTCTTCTGCCTACAGAAGAGGAGCCTGAGAGGAGACTTGGTAGCATCTTACCACTACATCAAGGGACTACATCGAGAACTCGGTGAACAGCTGTTCACCAGGGCACCCCTGGGGAAGACCAGGAGCAATGGATACAAACTCCTGGAAAACCGCTTCAGACTCAATTCCAAGAAAAACTCCTTCACAGTCATGGTGTCCAGACTGTGGAATAAACTCCCTCTAGTGGTGGTGCAGTCACCTACCCTGGAAATCTTCAAAAGGAGACTGGACAGTCACCTCGCTGGAGTCACTTGACCCCATTTGTCTTTTCCTTCCTAATGCAGGGGGACTGGACCCAACGTCCCTTCCAGCCATTTTCCTTCCTAATGCAGAGGGACTGGACTACAACATCCCTTCCAGCCCCTAACAATCTATGAATCTATGGTGCTAGTGAGTGTAGCACTGCTGAGCCTATGAGTATGATGTGGGTTTTTTCTCCTGAGTTGGAATACCTTGCATTTCTCCATGTTGAATGTCATCAGGTTTTTATCCTCCCACCTTGCGAGCCTGTCCAGGTTGGCCTGAATTGCCATCCTATCCTCTAGACTGACCACACTTACCCATAATTTGTTGTCATCCATGAACTTAGCCAGTCCAGTTCTGACACCTGAGTTCAGATCATTTATGAATATATTAAAGAGTACTGGTCTGAGTACTGAACCCTGAGGGATGCTACTGGTCACCATGCACCATGTTGACTCAGTTCCATTGGCTACCACTCTGGGTCCAACCATAAAGCCCATTTCCCAGCCATTGGACCATAAGGTTTTCAAGGCCACAGTTCTCCAATTTTATCATGGGGACATCATAAGAGATGAAGTCAAAGGCTTTTTAAAAATCTAAATGTATGACATCAACCTCTTCTCCTTTGTCCAGGTGATGAGTCACCTGATAATAGAAGGAAGTGAGATTGGTCAGACACGACCTAACTGAAACAAAGCCATTTTAGCCATCTCTCAGAATGTTACCTTCCATTAGCCTGTTGTTGATGGTTTCTTTGATGATTTTTTCCAAGATATTTCCAGGGATTGAGGTCAAACCTTCTTTTCTTTCTTGAAGATAGGTACCACATTGGTCCTCTTCCAATCTTCAGAAACCTCTCCTGAGTGCCACAAGTTCTCAAATAGCCTCACCATTGGTTATGCTATGATGTCAACCAACTCTTTTAGCACTCTTGGGTGCATTCCATCTGGGCCAGATGACTTGTGGATGTCCAGCCTCCCAAGCTGTTCCCTCAAAAGATCTTCACCAGTTATAGGTGTATGATCACCCTTACCCTGGTAATCTTGCATCCTGTTGGGCAGGGTGATCCCCTTGAGCTGGTGGAAAACTGTTGCAAAGTAATCGTTGAGGAGATTAGCTTTTACTGAGTGTTGGTTGTCAGCTTCCCCATTTGGTTCAGCAAGGGTCCAATGTTGCCCTTGGTTTTTTTTTTCCAACTTCCCATGTATTTGAAGAAGGACTTTTTATTGTCTTTGATTCCTGTAGCCAGTTTGAGTTTAGCTTCAGCCATGGCTTTCCTGGTCCGCTCCCTACAGTTGCAGGCCAGTGCTGCATAATCCTCCTTAGTGGTAGTTCCTAACTTCCATCCCTTATAAGCATCTCTTTACAGATGCAGGAGGTCCACGAATTCCCTCTTGAGCCAAGGGGGTCTCCCAGCCCTTTGGCTACCTTTCTTGCGGGCCAGAATGGACTTCCTTTGTGCCTTAAGGAGCAACCACTCCTTGTGGACTCCCCTCCCTGTCATGGTCTCTCAGGGTCTCAACAACTAGCCTCCTGAGCTTGTAAAAGTCAGCTTTCCTAATGTTGAGGGTTTCTGCATTGCTGACTCTGATGGGGCAGCAAGTCTGCCCCACCACAGAACTCCAGGGGAGTGAAGGAAAACAGAAAACTTACCTTAGCAACCAGCCCAAGGAGGGAAAGGGGTGGGGATACCCAAATGGAGAAGAAAGAGTCCCAGATGAAAACATAAACAAAGGCAGCATGTGCTGAGGGAGTTGGGGGAGAGTGCCAGCTGTGAGAGAGGCAGCAGATGGCCAGAAGGATTTAAAGGGGATGTAACCCAGAATTAGCTCTGGAAAAGGGAAGAAAGCAACCCATAAGAAATAGGGAGAGACCAGAAGAGAGAGACAACAGTCAGCAGAGAGAAGGGAATGTAAGAAGGGTCATGGAGAGAGACTTACCTGGGAAGCTGAAGTGAGGTAATGAAGGAGACCTCTGAGTTGGTGAGTCTGATACCTGGAAACATCGAGTAACATCCCAGAGACTTAAAAATAAGAGAAAAGAATGAGAGTGTATGAAAATTAACAAAGAGAAGAGAACCCCACATTTTGATATCCATAGTAAATACAAGGTGGCATAGAATTGCCATTGGCTTGGGACCTGCATGGAGGAGAACGGGAGAAGCAACCAAGAAATTGAGAGTTCTCAAAGAGAGAGGGAAATAAATATATCTAAGATATTAGTTATCTAAGAGAGACATAATAGTTGTGCAGAAGAGTTAATTTTGTTGAACCGCATACATGATATCTTCTTCATCTCTCAGGACTGTGTTTATTTCCATACCTTATTCCATCAAAGTCATGGTGGGAGAGAAATAAAGGAAATTAACCAGTCTATATTAAAACAAGAGATGGTGATTTATTTGGTGGGTGTAGCTTAACTCTCACACTGACCAATTTTCCAGCTTTGCAATGGATAGAGAAAGTGATCAACTTGTCATCACTGCCACCAAACTTCCTTTGATCCTCAGGTTACTGACTAGGTCATCCCCTTTGGCCAGTACCAGATCCAGTAGCGCCTTACCTCTTGTCAGCCCATAGACTTCTTGAGCCAAATAGAGCTTGCCAATGCAAGTGAGGAAGCTTTGCAACAGATCAGATTTGGCTGAATGCTCTTCCCATGAGATGTCAGGGTGGTTGAAGTCACCCATGATGACCATGCACAGACAGTATGCAGCCTCTGCCAGTTCCTTAGTGAATTTGTGGTCAACCTTTTCCTCCTGGTTAATAGACTCCTACAGTTATATCCCTTTCACCACATTCTCCCCACATTCTAACCCAGAGGGTCTCAAGTAGTCCTCCTTGGGTGCCAATCTCTGCCTGTTGGGAAGTGTACTGTTCCTTCACATAGAGAGCTACACCCCCACTCTTCCTTGCAATATGATCCCTCCTGTACAAGGTATAGTCATAGGTGGAGTCCTACCAGGTCTCTGTTATCCCTATGAGATCATATTATTTTTTGCTTAGCAGAAGGGCCAATTCATCCTGTTTGTCCCCACACTCCTGGCATTTGTGTACAGGCAGCTAAGCCTGCCATCGGAAGCCTTCAGCTGGGATAGGAGTTAGTTCCTTTGTGTTACTTGACCTGCTGATTCTGCGGTTGTCACTTCCAGGGCTTCCACTTGTGATTGTCCACTTGTCCCCCCAGCAATCATTTTAAAGCCCTGTCAAGCACGTCAGCCATTCTGGCTGAGAAGAGTTTTGGGGCAGTACAAATAGCCATGATGCAACATATCAAACAATGATCAGTCCAGCTGTCATCTGTGCTAGTCATAGCACTTGAGATGTGCATATGTGGCAGCCCCAGTTTTTCTTACCTTCACTATACAATATGACATAATCAATTGGGTGCCAGTGTTTTGATTACAGCACCCATAGCTCAGACTCAACTCCAGTCCATAGCCAACTCTAGCATTGAAATCACCACAAAAAATTATCTGATCTTTCTTATGGACAAATTACAGGGTTTGGTCAAGTTTAGAATTCTTCTTCTGTTTCATCGTCTTCATCAAGGGTTGGGACATACACACTGGTGACTATTGCATGTTGTCTGTTGGTCAGTGGATAAAGAAGAGTCATGAGACATTCATTGATGCCAACTGGACATTCTGACAACTGAATAACAATCTTAGTCTTGATAGAAAAATCAATGATAAGGATGTGTCTGTCTTTCTCAGGTTTCCTTCCTTCCTACAGGGTATCATATGGTTGCTGATGCACAGTGGCATCCTCAGATTGAACAAATACTACAATATATGCAGATATGAAAATGATAAAAACTGAACCCAGCTTCACTTTACCTACAATAGAGATATAACACCTCAGGAGCAAATCTAATTTGGGAGAATATCCATGCATGCCACATGGTGAGCCCTAGGGCAACTTTGTTCTGGGGTGAGTCCCTGACAATGGTATCATAGTAATGTGATTCAGTATGATTGCATGAAGTCATTCTTTTTCATTTCCTGGTGTTTCAGTTTCACAATAGATTCTTGATTTAATGGTAGGAAATGTAGGCCCATCAATTTTTATATATTAGCTAAGAGGGACATAGGCAGCTTCTTTGGACACAGCTTTCCAGAAAGGTCTGTGCCATATTTTTCCCATCAATGTAATGATTTATGCTCTCTAGTGATTTAAATGTTAAGCCAGTGGGATCTGTGTATGTGCAATGGAAGCCTTTATTTGATCCAAATTTAGTGTGTTTATTATGTAATTTCCTGTAACTATTAAAATTCTGATCACAAGTGAAGTGTAATAGCAAATATATTTGGCAGAGTCTCATATGAACATTGATAAAATAATAATGGTACAGAATTTTAGTTGGCTAAGAATACTTTCTTCTCAGTATAGTGAGTTTGGAATTAGACAAGGTTAAAAGACAGGCAGACAAAAGTGCAAAGTTACAAAAAGGACCAGACGCAGCACTGTGTTGTCAAGAAGTATAATTCAGATACTACTTCTTTGTGACAAAAGTTCAACAGGATGATAACTCAGAATTACATCCATTATTTTCTTTCAGGAAAAAGGTGGAAAAAGATTGGGAAATGATTTCTCCATTTGATGATCTTCAGGTGATATTCTTGTTATTGTCTTCAAATACTGGGGTTGCATGTTTGTGTTGTGTGCACATGTCTATCATTCCTTATTGTGCACTAGTCTACCCTCTTGTTAACTGCAACTGTCTGTAGCTGGACTCATCTGACATCTTTTCACTGTTGCAACATGTCAAGTGAGAAGGATGTTGAAGTCATTTAAGATTCTTTTTTATTTGGTAAACATTTTTTTTGCAACATGCTATAGTCAGTACTTTTGTTAGATGCAATCAGTAATATTCAGCTCTAATCTTCTTAACAGAACCTGAAATAATCATAGCTGATGCCCTAAATATAATGTTGCTATTTTAAGTACTGGAAGCGTGAAACATTACCCTATTATATTAATATAAAATAACAAAGTGGAAAAGGGAAACAAAACCTTCCTAACAAGCATATTCAGCATTGCATATTCGGTATGAGATGTATTTCTTATATAGGCTTTACAATTGTCTTAATTAGCTTAAAGCTCACTTGAGTAATTTAATGTATGGCTTTAGATTTCGACGACATATTTATGATTTATGACAAGATCCTTATAGAACACTGACTGGAATAATCCGTTAGTTTCATTCTTTTCTTTGTGAATAAACCTGTAACAATATTTTTTCATTAGTTACCAGTGCTGCAAAGTCAATCTACAAAGCTTTTGAAACATTGGTCACGAAAAGACCCTTAATGATGGGGTCCAGAATTGCCTTAAAGTTGTTTTTAGGGGCTTAATGTAACCTCTTGTTCGAAACTATTGATTTCTGGATGGGAATCCTTGTGATATGAAGAAACACAATTACTGAGCCCTGAAAATAATGATGGTTCAATTGTTCTGCCAATACCATATTATCAAAACTTTAAACTTAGTTTTTACATTGATTTCTTGACCAAGTCCAAATTATCTGTATTGCTATCTCTACAAGCTTTCTTAAGAGCATTATAGCTACATATATAAAGATACAATGTACTGGAGATTAGCCCTTGGGGGTTTCTCCCCAATTATTATTTATATCATTATTCATATATACATATGCATGCACACACACACACACACATATATATAATTATTCGTGATTCTAAAGTAATCTCTAGAATTATTGATTCATAAGTTTGACTAGAAGCATTATTGGAATTCATTTCCCATTTTAATATAGATTATAGAAAAAAAGGAAGGGACAATACAAAACTTGATGGGCAAATACTATGATTGCAAAAATCATAGTAAACAGAATGAAAATAAACAGAATGAAAGAACATATATAGTCACCATGGAGAGGAAAGAAAGAGGAAAAGAATAAAAATAGTTTTTCCATTTATTTTGGATGCTAATAGAAGTCATTGGTCCTAATACAGATGTTACAGTTATGATGAACTTCTCCTTTTATATGATAAACTAGGTTGCTATATTGAGGCATATGCACTCTTGGGGTGTACACTCTTGGGGCATATGCACTCTTGGGGAGCTGGACAGAATTTAAGCACTAGGCTTACCTTTATACTCCTGACGTTGGGGGTGGTGGCAGAGAGTTAGTCCATTATCTCACAAACAGCATCTTACATGGAATCTAGAAGGTTTTTTAACTCTTTTTTTCCCCATGTACATCTCTTATCAACTTTCTAACCAAATGAGACTAGCAGTAAGGGAGTAGTCACTTAGGAACTATTGTTCTTGAAGAAGATACTGGGGGTGAAGGATAGGAAGAGTTCATACTGACTAGACCTTTGTTTTATTTGAGAGCTGATCAAAAAACAATATTTCCTGCGGGGGGAAAAATCCATCGTTTTTAATGTTTTTTCTCCTAAATCAGTAGGAAAAAACCAACACCTTGAAAATTTTGCAGAATGGGAATTCTGAAATATCTAAATTAAAAAAAATGCTTATTCCATGTTGATATTACGAAATATTATAAAATAGTAGGTATGATATATAATAATACATTTAACTATGAGTTTTAAAGGCCAAACAAAAATAAGTCAAAACAGAAAAGAAACAAGGAAGTAAAAATGAAATATCCTTTCATGATTTTAAATACTTTCTCATGAAATCTTCTGAATTTGATGAAACACCAGCTAGTCACAGAGATATGTTTAGAAATGTTTTAAATCTTCTGCTCCTTTAAAAGAGACAAATGCTACTTCTCCAAGAATATCTGCAAGGAGATGTTCTTAGATTTCTCCACACAAGAAATCCTTGTGGAGTTTTTACTTCCTTTTTGCAAGGGAATGTTTGGGCTTGGAATGACCCAATTTATTTAAAAAACCCAATAACCATGTTTTTCTTCACCCACTTCCATGTGAATCCCTGCCCATGTTTATATAACTAACATTAATTAACAGCAGTATGTGGCAGTCCCATTTATCTTGTTAAAAACTTTTGGGCTCTCCAAGATGATGCTCATTGATAGCTTCCATCAGGGAATGAATTTAATACTGCACATTATCTGATAGATTCAATCATATGAGAGACAACCGATAGTAAACAAATTGATTAATTAATGAAATAGGTATTAATAGGTTTTCATAGGATTGTAGGAAAGCAGGGCTGGAAAGGACCTCATAAATTCATCTAATCCAGCCCCCTACTCAAGTTAGGATCATTCCTCACTAAACCATCCCAGATGAGTGTCTGTCCAACCTTTTCCTGAAAATTTAGAAAGTGTAGCTCCAGCTCAAGTATGTTCCAGTGCTTGATCATCCTCAAAGCCAGAAAGTCCCACCTAATCTGAAATCTAAATTTCCCTTGCTGAAGCTTGAGGCCAGTGGTCTTAGTCCTGTCCCTTATGGCCACAGAGAAGAGCCCATTTCTATCCTCTCTGTACTTACCCTGGAGTCTTCTCTTCTCTAGACTAAATAACCCTAATTTGTTTAGCCTTTACTCATAAATCTTGCTTCCAAGGCCCCATTTCTGTCACTTTGTGCTGGACTCTCTCCAATCTGTCCACATCCTTCTTGAAGTGTGGGGCCCAAACAAGACAAAGTACACCAAATGAGGCATCACCAGGGTTGAGGAGAGCAGAAGAATCACTTCCTTAATTTGCAAGTGACGTGACTATTAATACAAACCAGGATGCTGGGTTTTTTTCAACAAGAACACACTGTTGGTTCATCTTATGATCTACTGTAACCTCAGGTCTTTCCCTGCAGTACTGCAGCCTATACAGTCATTCTCCTGGCTACATTTGTGCATGCAATTGAAATAATGCAATTGCAAGGTGGGCATTATATTTGTCCTTTTCGAACCACCTGGGACTTCATCCAATCTCCATGAGTTCTCAAAGAGGATAGCCAATTGGTCTGAAATTACCTCAGTCAATTCTTTCAGTATCCTAGTGTCAATTCTATCCAACCCTGATGATTTGAAAGCATCTAGCTTCTCTAAGCACCTAGCACCCCACTTTGATTCCTGTTCTACCCAAAATTTAAAACCAATAGGATGTGGAGGGTAGCAGCATTTCTAGTGAGGCAGTGATGAGAGAGTCAACTGACTTCAAAGCCTATTACCATCTCCCTAATTACTGCTTATCTTTCTACATACCATGGGTGTTAAGAACCCCCTCTCCTTTTAATAGTCTTGAGTTCTACTGTTCAAACTGTCCTTTATTTTGCAATTTTGCTGTTTGTTAGCCATCCCTAGTACTGTCTGTCTTCTTTTTCACAGCCCTACAGGCTGTTTTTAGCTCAAGCTAAAACTCCGGTGTAGGTAATATTAACTCAGGTGTAGAAATGACTGAAGTAAAGTATTGGAGGCACTGTCAGGATGCTCAAGAAAGCTACATTTTATTTTACAAATCTGAAAAAGAGATTTATATTGAACTGTAATGACTATAGGACTAATAAAACAAAACAACACTTTTGATTGTTTTGACTGTTTTTACCTAGTTTTTTGTGGATTTTTAAAATTTTATACATAATCTAGCAATTTAGTATGCATTCCAATAGTTATGTTTGTATAATGCTAGGCCCCTAGCATATTAGGAAAATATCTAGTTTCTCTTGAACTGTAGAAAAATGTGTGTTGTGTCATATGTAAGAATGTGCCACACCATCTACACCCCTCTTCACAAAATCCTAGATCTGCCCATGGTTGTCTCTACTATCTTTGTCAAAAAATTATCCCCAGCACACTGCAGGAATTTGCTGGACAGCTTGTGCATTGTTATGTTTCTCTTCCACCAGACGTTGCAGTAGTTAAAATCCCCAATGATCTGTTTTGGAAGCTTCTGTCAGTTGCTTAAAGAAGGTTTCCTCCAGCTTCTCCTCCTGGTTCAGTGGTCTGTAGCAGATTTCCACCATGATATCGCTCCTGTCACTCTCCACTCTCATCTTCACCCAGAAGTTTTGAATCGGGCTACTCTCCACTTCATACTGCACCTCAGAGCACTGTTTGTTGCTTTTATATATAGGGCAACACCTCCTCCTTTTGTTCCCCTGCTTATCCTTTCTGAAAAAGCTCCATCCATCCATTATTGTCCAATCATGTTTACTACCCCAGCATGTCTCTTTAATCCCAATTACATAATAATTCCCTGCTTGTACTAGGACCTCCAGTTCTTCCTGTTTGTTCCCTCCCCCACCCCCCTTCTCGCATTAATATACACTTATTTCAATACTCTAAATGGTTTTCCTATTCTATCCCTGTTGCTAAGGCTTCCATTATTGCTTCCCCTTACTGAGTTTATAGTTTATATCCAGGTTCCCACGTTCTTGACTAACCTCTGGGCTTTTGTCTGTATCCCCAGAGCTGGATAAAAATATCAGGCTCAGGCTAAAAGTGTCTGCTCAGACTTTCATTCCTTGTTGTCCCAGAATCTTGCAGTGCCTCAGTAATGAGATAACCAAAATGCCTTTGAGACCTGCAGCTTTGGCAGAGTCTCTCAGCATCTCAAGTAATGGAGGCTAGGTTTTCAAATGACAGTAGATGTTATACAAGTCTTTCTTTCTGTTTTTTAAAGGATCACTTTTTTATGTGTGTTTATGCTACTCCTTTTTGACAGCTTTCCAGTATTTGTGGGTATAACAACTTTTTGACAACATCACGTGCAAAATACAGCTTAACTGCATAACAGCCTAGCTATTAATTATTGTAGACATCTTTCATAGCAGTGACCTTGCCCCATAGTAATATCTTGGGTGCCCCTTTATGTAAATGCATCAATACAGATAAAGTATGAAAGCAATAAACAAAAAGCAGCCAACAACATGGATAAGATATAGATTCTTCTCTTTCTTTATTATTATTTGTCAGTTTCTGCATAATCTATTTGCAGTGGAATAGATGAATGCTCTTAACTTTCCTTTTTAGTTTTCCTGCTTTAAGTTAGTAATCAGTTATTGTCTGAGCTTCTATGCCACTAAAAATACCATGTTAATCTAATTCAAATGTACAATAAAGTGACAGAAAGCAGGTCGTGTTACATTTTATTGTACATTATGAAAATATATTGCACACTCATGTTTTTCCTGACATGTATTTGGTAACAAATTTTCTGTTCATTCTGAAATCTGGCTAGCTATATGGGTGAATCCAGATGAATAAACGCATCTATTTTCTTTTCCAGTATCTAGTTGGGAGAAATGTTAAATTTAATAAATATTATACAGGTTTCCTAGCAAATACATTTTATCTACATGCTGAATTGTTAAGATGCACTTTGGGTAAACACATCACTTTCCCTGATAGTACCATTTTATGGCTCAGTTCGGATATGATAGAACCTTCATTTCATGGAGGAACCATGATTTATAGCACCTTTTTGCATTTATTTTAATGACTGTTTTTAAAATGCTGCAATGTGTTCTGTATTCATGAATATTTTCCCTGGATATATGTAGATTAGCACAAGTGGAGATGAAAAAATACATGCTTTGTTTTATTTTTTTTATGTGCCTTGATAGAAAATTTTGGAAGACAAGTTATTCAGGTTGTTTTAATGCTAGCCTAGATTTTCACATAGTTAACACTGGTGATCAGTGTATCACTAATAGATACAGGGGTTTAGGTTGTAGCCGTGTTGGTCTAAGGACATAGGCAGACAGGGTTCCTTGGGTGAATTTGATATCTTTTATTAGACCAACCCAAATGGTTGGAGAATAGTTATTAAGCAAGCTTTCGGGTTCAAAAACCCTTCGTCAGGCTAAGGACGCTGCAGCAGTTGCTGCGTGCTCTTCCTGGATGGAATGAAAAGTAAACAAGCCAGGGGCTGGGCTGGGCGGGGGAGTCAGTTGCCAGGCAGTTCGTAATGTATCAAAAATCCAATGTCTATGTTTAGTCCCTGATCTCTGGTATCCAGCAGGTTGATGAAATGGAGCTCATAGGCTCGTCTCTGGGAAGTGTTGTGTAAGTTTCCCTTGAGGATCAGGACTGAGAGATTGGAGAGAGAGTGGCCCTCCTGTGAGAAATGTGCCCCCACTGGTAATTGAGTGTTTCTGTCTTTGATGGATTTCCGGTGTGCGTTTATTCTGGTGCGCAGTTGTTGTCTGGTCTCTCCTACATATCTTCCATCAGGGCATTTGGTGCATTGGATGAGGTATATCACATTTCTGGAGGTGCAGCTGTAAGATCCTGGGATGCTGATGGCTCTGTTGTGGGGTGTAGTAATTGTGGGGGTGGTGGAGATGTGTTGGCAGGTTTTGCATTTCTTGTCCTGGCACGGTCTGGATCCTTTTGGTGTGTTCTGGGGTTGAGGAAGTTTGCTTCTGGTGATGAGGTTGGCGAGGTTCGGTGCTTGTCTGAAGGCTAGGATGGGTGGCTCTGGGAAGATATTTTTAAGAATAGGGTCTCTTTCTAGTATAGGTTGTAATTTTTTGAGGATTTTCCGTACAGGCTCAAGGGATGGGTGATAGGTCATAACCAGCGGTGTGCGATTTGTGGGTGTTTTTCTTCTGTACTGCAGCAGTTCTTCACGTGGTATCCAGGTTGCTCTTTCAAACGTGCGATCTACCTCTCTGGAGGAGTGTCCTTGCTGGGTGAAAGCCTTTTTGAGATTGGTGAGGTGGCAATCCCGGGTGTTCTCTTCAGTACAGATGCGGTGGTATCTGAGGGCTTGGCTGTATATCACAGCTTTTTTGGTGTGTTTCGGCTGATTGCTGGTTCTGTGCAGATATGTATGTTGGTCTGTGGGTTTCTTGTATACTGTGGTCTGTATTTTACCCTTCTGGATACTGGTCATTGTGTCTAAAAAGGGGATGTTGGTGCTGGAGTATTCTAAAGAAAGTCGGATGGAGGGATGGTGACTGTTGAATTTCTGGTGGAACTCCATCAGAGATTGCAGGTTCTCACTCCAAATGATGAAGATGTCATCGATGTATCGTAAGTACAGCAAGGGTTTGATGGTGCAGTTCTTGAGGAAGTCTTCTTCCAGGTGGCTCATAAAAAGGTTGGCATACTGTGGGGCCATTTTAGTGCCCATAGCTGTTCCCATCATCTGGAGGAAGTGTTGATTATTAAAAGTGAAATTGTTGTGTGTGAGGATGAAGTGTATAAGCTCAGTAATATCTTTGGGTCTGTATTCTGGGTTGTAATCTTGTTCCTGTCGATATGTAAGGCAGGCTTGGATGCTGTCCTGGTGTGGGATGTTGGTGTATACGCTGGTAACGTCCATGGTGGCTAGGAGTGTGTTGCTGGGAAGGTGGTCTATGTTTTTAAGTTTCCGTAGCAGTCTGTAGTGTCTTGGACAAAACTTGTTCTGTGAGTGACAAGCGGTTTTAGGATGGATTCAACAAAACCTGATATTTCCTCAGTTAGGGTCCCATGGTTGGATATGATAGGTCTGCCAGGGTTCCCTTGTTTGTGGATTTTAGGGAGCATGTAAGAAGTCCCTGGGTTAGGTAGCGGGGGGATCAAGGTCTGTAGTTTTTCTTGTAATCTTGATGGAAATGATTTGATGGTATTGTTGAATTTTTTGGTGAAAAGGGGAGTAGGATCTTCTTGTAGTTCTTTGTAGTAGGTGGTGTCAGAGAGCTGTCTCTTGGCTTCCTTTATGTAATCCTCACGGTTTAAGATGACTATGGCTCCTCCTTTATCTGCTGGTTTTATTACTATTTGGTGGTTAGATCTTAGAGATTCTATGGCCTTTTTCTCAGGTACAGAGAGGTTGTTGTGGTGGCGTGTGTTGCTGATTATTTCATTGTTCATTCTTTCCCTGAAGTAGTCAGAAAGAATGAACCCCAGAACACACCAAAAGGATCCAGACCGTGCCATGACAAGAAATGCAAAACCTGCCAACACATCTCCACCACCCCCACTATTACTACACCCCACAACGGAGCCATCAGCATCCCAGGATCTTACAGCTGCACCTCCAGAAATGTGATATACCTCATCCAATGCACCAAATGCCCTGATGGAAGATATGTAGGAGAGACCAGACAACAACTGCGCACCAGAATGAATGGACACCGGAAATCCATCAAAGACAGAAACACCCAATTACCGGTGGGGGCACATTTCTCACAGGAGGGCCACTCTCTCTCCAATCTCTCAGTCCTGATCCTCAAGGGAAACTTACACAACACTTCCCAGAGACGAGCCTATGAGCTCCATTTCATCAACTTGCTAGATAGTAGAGATCAGGGACTAAACGTAGACATTGGATTTTTGATACATTACAATCTGCCTGGCAACTGACTCCCCCGCCCAGCCCAGCACCTGGCTTGTTTACTTTTCATTCCATCCAGGAAGAGCACACACCGACTGCTGCAGCTTCCTTAGCCTGACGAAGGGTTTTTGAACCCGAAAGCTTGCTTAATAACTATTCTCCAACCATTTGGGTTGGTCTAATAAAAGATATCAAATTCACCCAAGGAACCTTGTCTCACTAATAGATATGCTCTTGTTACACAATGGCATGATTCACACTGAAAACTTAAATCTGTTGATGTAGGCCCACACTCCCAGGCCCAGATTACAAACCAGAAGTGAGTTTTTCTATTTTGAACATTATATGTTATGATTTTTCTGTTTTCATCTGAGTTTGGGATGGCATTAAAGTAAGATGAAATTGAGATACATATCTATGAGATCTTCAGGACAGTTTGCTTACATCAGGGTTTTATCTTAAAAATATGTACCCAGCTGGATATTTCCTTAGCAGCAGCATAGAGAGTTATACAAAGGAGGCAGTTCTTTGCTCTCTGAACCTTCAGAAACATAGAACATAGGAGTGGAAGAAGTCAATATGAAGTTCAGATCATAGGTAGCATAATGTTTTGTGGAATCAACTCATCACCTATATGGAACTTTTTGTGCAATAATGGTAATTGCATAATTTGCATTAATGATAGCCGTTTTAATCCCAACAACTGTCATTTCTCCAAAATTGTAACAGATTTGTCAAGTGAAACTATAGAGTTTGCAGACTACCAACAGGCAGATCTGGCTCCTGAATTTGTACCTGAAACTCCATATACATCATTACAGTTCAGACTACTGTCTGCAGTTCAGAATGTGGTCTGTATTTATGCTAAATGGCAGCTAATGTTTTGTTATTAACTGATTTGGAAGATCATCTCTTTTGCTAAATATGTAAAACATTAAAAAAATGGCACAGCCATTTTAAAATTGCAGTTCTATGCAGCATTCAACTGACAATCCATCTGCAACTTTGAATTAGAATAGCTTCAAAGTAGAATGTGGTTCATTTCTTGGTTTCCTCACAGATTTCCTAGGCAGATTATTTAATATCTCTGAACTTCAAATCCCCATGGATGATGATAATTCCCCCTTCCCACCCTTTGCCTGTTTTATCTATTGAAAACGTAAGGTCTTTGCACAGGCTCTCTTGTACAGTTTATGTATAGCACTTTGTGCAATTGAGTCCTAGTCTTGGCTTTGTTTCCCTTGCATTGGAAAAAAGCAAAGCAAAGCAAAGCAAACAGGCTGAAGTACAAAGTCACAAAGTTCTTAATTAGTTACTTAACAGGCTGCCTGAGAGGTGTTTATCTGAGGCCCCCAGCTCTGCAATGGAGTGGGGAGAGGGGCAGGATAGAGGTATTTGGGGGCAGCCTGTGGAGCCCATGGCTTGCACTGTTGAGGCATGCAGGACATGACGCCCTAGTGGAGTGTGGCCTCTGGCTGCCCAGAAAATGGAAAGCTATCATTTAAAAAAATGTTTAACAATTTGTTATACAGCCCAACTGGTCAATGTTTTGATTAGATACATGGCTTTACAATACGCATAATACCTTCCTTGTAATGATGTTGTATACATATCTCCAGCCCCTGGCACATATTATATTTATTGCATGAGTAACTGGTTAGTTGTGCAATTAATTGAGACATGCTACATGCACAAAGTAATTATTGTTCCACACAACCACAGGGGAAGGATTTTCCCCCTTTCCCCCCCCAATCCCCTGTTGTGCCCAGCTGCCAGGGGTAGGGAATTGCCATTGGGCCTTGCTCCTCCTGGGAGAGGAATTTCTCCCCTCACTCAGGACTGAGGGCCCTGCATACCTTGTTCCATGCAAAATCCCCCAACATGTGCTGCTCAGCCTTGGGGAGAGAATCTACCTTGTGAATTACCCTGTACCTAGTCCCATTAGGAGTAGATGCATCCCTTTTCCTTCATCACTTCCCCCATTGTCTAACACCAGACTCCCAGTGGAGGAGAGAATATATCCACACCACCCCCATGAAGCTGTGAACATTGCACAATGTTTTCATCATGCAAAAAAGTACTTGATTGTCATGGCATAATTGAAATAATATCTTCCAGTGGCTTATAACACTCCACTAGTGTCTATAATGTGCTTTAATATGCAGTACCTATTTAGTAACCCTTTGTGTATTGTAAATATAACTCCAAAATAAAGCATACCTGAGAAGGTTAGTAGGATTTGTCTGGGACAGAGGTTAGAATGTATGCTTTATCATGCCTATTGGATGAAAATTCCTCTAGAATGGGTGTCAAGAGGAGGTGGCTGCTATAGCTGGTATATAAACCATAAAGATGTAATAAGAATTGTGCTAGATATAACATGTCCTTTAGAAAAAGACCCTCCATTATACAGTCCCCATAAGGAGAAAGGTAAAAAATTCTGTTTCTCAAAGTTATTTTTTGATTACTTGAGCTACTGGGAGAGATGCAGATACTATAGCAATGAATCATACAAATGCCTTATATATAAATATTGGGTCGTCATACACTGGGTTGGGTAAACAATTAATTTTATTATCTCAGGGACTTCTGTGGGAGGTCAGGCCCAACTGTGCACAGGTACTTGCAACCATAATAGACAAGGATCTTTTCTCTAAGAAAAATCTCAAAATGTATAATATAATTTATAATTTATGGTAAAAAACACTGAAGACTTAAGATTCTATTAGCTGAGTGTAGGAAGGGACCGTGGGCTTACCAATAATGTGAATTTGAATGAGAAAGGAATATGAATTTGGAAAAACTCATAGTACTTGCTGGAGAAGTACAGGGAAAAGCTACGTTATGGAATATAGCAAGGAGCTAAAAGGCCCATCATTAATACAGATTATTTGTGTACTAAGACTGCCTGGAGAAGTTACAAACAATAAATAATCTGATTCTGCAAGATTTTGAAAATAAATAGGTGCTTAAAGATTCACTTGGTGTTTGGTGTTCATTTCCTGGAGTTAATTTCATACAAAACATTTTGGAAATGGGCCATAGTACAGATGCTGAAATGTTTTGTAGCTGTTATAGTTAAAGGATAAGTGATACTCATAGCAGCTTCAAGGTATATGGCATATGTGGCAAATAAGGGTGGCGTTACAAGTGCTTCAGAGGTGGGAAGCCCTTTAATTACAGTGACTCTTGGGAGCCACTCTAATTAAAGTGCCCGCAGCATCACATGAATTTGGCGTCCCATGCTTCAAAATGGTGGTGGGGACACTTTAACTAAATCTCATTCAATGAGCTTGAGTTTCATAGATTTCATAGACATTAGGGCTGGAAGGGACCTCGGAAGATCATCGAGTCCAGCCCCCAAAGTTAAAGTGACCCTGCTGCCATTTTGAAGCATGGGGATGCTGAATACATGAAACACTAAAGCTGCTAATTAGCAGACTCAGTTAATCGAGTCTATTCCGATGTGCCGTAATTACAGTGTGTCGGAGCAGATGTCCCCACCTCTACAGGCACCCTAAGAGACCAGAGTAACTAGAATGGAGGAGTGACTGTGCGTGTGTGTGTGTGTGTGTGTGTGTGTGTGTGTAGATATATATGTGTGTATGTGTGTGTATAGATATATATTTTTTACCTAAACAACTAAACTATGCTCCCGATTTTTTTTCAGAGGTCTATGTGCTGTTTTAGCTGTACAAATCCAAGTAAATGTCATTGAAAGACACGTAGTTAGATGAAACACTGCATTACTTTGAAATGCCCTTTTGAGGTATTCTGATAGAGGAAGCTTCAGCAAAGCAAGGGATCATTAATGGGGATATGTTGTTAGGACAGCTGTAAAGATTTCCTCAGTAGATTACCCTGTGACTAACCAAATATGGAAGCAGGTTATGTACAGAGGGGAAAAAAAAGCTGTCCGTGTTACTGGCAGACCTTCATTATAGTTATAATCTGTATAATTAGCTCATCCAGGAATTTTAAAAGTCTGATAATTTATATTAATGGGAAATACACTTAAGTGGATATTTACGCTGTAAAAATCCTAGACCTCGAATTAGACATTGCTGGATATACAAAATAGATGCACAAGACTGTAATTTACAAAAGTCTTGAAGGGTTGGAACTAGACAGTTGAATAAGAAAACCTACCAGTGAGTAGTTAAATACCTCTAATCAAACATTCACTGCTGCCTCTGTGTTGGGGTTCTGTATAAGGTGATAGATACTGACAGAGAAATTCCTTGAAGTTAAATTACAAATTAGATTAACCCACTAATAATTTTACTGATACAAATTAACTCTGCCATTTTTGGCAATGTGTTGAAATTCTTCTTTAATAAGTTTCGAAAGTTGCAAGCTCTCAGATCAGTCAGCCTGAAATCTCTGAATACACAAGTGTGTGAACATTTTCAAAGTCAAGCAAGCAGTGAAATTTGAAACTGAACTCTTTATTTACACATACATATTTTAGTAGAGCTATATTTACCCAAATTAAAAAATAAATATTGAAAAGCATAATCAGAGGCAGCTGCATTATCCTCATTCAAAGCTGAAGTATTCCTACTGAATCTTTACTGTTTAGCTGTAGTTTTTAGTGTTCCAAGTGACTTAAAATTTGAATTTTGGATGTTCATAGATATGCTACTGGCTAATAGTCCTGTGTGAAGTGGCTAGCCTTCGCTTCGGATTCAGCTGATAGTGATTTGATTTGGTGATTTGAATCACTGCCCCAAATCGATTCAGCCAAATCTGATTTGGAGATTTGGCTGCTGCCAAATCAGCTGAATCTCCAAATCACACAGGCCCCATCCCCCGCCAGCTCTCAATGGCTGCCCTGCCCGTCCCAACTTCCAGCTCTTTGGAAAAAAAAGCTCACATTCACTGGCTTCTGCCCTGCACTTACTCGATCCCCAATGCCTCCCTTTGCCCCACGCCACAAGGAGGACTCTAGCCCCTGCCCACTCTCCCAGGCCCCCATGGCTGCCCCGCATGCCCCAGCTCTGGCCCTTTAACAACAACAAAACAAGACCCCAGATCACCTGTCTGGGGTCTTGTGAACCCAGCATTCATTCCTGCCTGTGGCAGGGGGTCAGGCTAGATGATCTGTTCAGGTCCCTCCTGACCCTAGCTGCTATGAAACTACTATGAAACTATGAAAAAAGCCCAGCCTCACTGATCCCTGCTGCCCACTGTGACCCAGCACCCTCCACTGCACAGGGGGCTCTGTCACAAGCCCCCAGAAGCCCTGAGGCTGCTGCAGTAGCCTTTGAGTGGGGGCTTTTTTTTGCATTCTTTTTTCTTAAAGAGCCAGAGCTGGGGTGGGTAGGACAGCAATGGGGGGTCTGGGAGAGTGGGTGGGGGTCAGGGGGCTTGTGGCAGAGCCCCCCACATGGTGTGGGGCAGTGGGGGGCAGCAGGGATCACCCCCTCACTTTGCAGCAGCTGGTGAGTGGGGGCATTTTTTAAAGGGCTGGGAGCTGGGGCAGGTGGGGCAGCCATGGGGAGGGGGGACTGGGGGAGCAGGCAGGGGTCAGGGGGGTTGGGGAAGCAGGCAGAAGATGGACCCCTCCCTGCTCCTCCAGCCTCCCCTCCCCCACCGCCTACTTACCAGCTCAGGTCCAGCTCCCTACTGCAGGGGACGGGGACTGCCTTAATCATTGAAGCTCTCAGAATCTTTTCTGAATTGATTTGGAGAGCTTTGAATCAATTCAGACTTTTTAATTGGTCCCCTGATTTGATTTGGATTTGGAGATTCAACACGTGCATGAGCAGACGCATGTGCATGGACACACACACACACACACACACACACACACACACACACACAGAGTTTTCTCTTCCTTTCATCTAACCATGCCATACTAATCCAGGGAATCACAACACTGAAGAGAAGCTCATTGTGGAAATGTTCACAGTGTATGTTAACAAGTGGTTTGGATGAGAAAAGGAAGGTTGCTTAAAATACTAGAAAAGAGGGGAGAAGAGAAGTAAGACTGTAGTTGATAAACAAACACTGCTTTGAATTGGTGTTGCAAAACTTCCTTGTTTAGAGTTCTGTTGGGCATGTGTCAAAGATGGGGTATTAAAATGCTGGGGTTTTTTTAACTAAGGTTAGTAAATAGTGTAAAAAATCTCAAAGGAAGTCTGTTTCTCTGGCAATGTTGTCCACTGTACTGAAGTATCCCTGAATATTTTCTTTCTTAGGAGCTTTTAACTTAGATCTTAGATATTTAGTAGGATTAAATACATAAAAGTACATATACCATTAAGAGATTTGCGCCTCCCCTCCCTCCAACTTCTGTATGCTTTTTTAAAGGCCTCAGGCCTTGAAAAAAGTGCCCACACCACAAACCCCCTTTCCTGGAACCTGCTTTCTGCCTTGGAGATTTAATGTTCTAGATTAAATAAAATCAGGATTCAAGCAGCCTGTTAGGGTAACAATAATCCAAATTATTGAGGCGCATTGGATCTGCAGCTGGAACAAGGCTTTAACCTGTGTCTCAGAAAAAGCTATTGACCACAAGGCAAAATAGTGTATTAAAATCACCTTGCAGATGCTTAGGCAAGTAGTTTTAACCATATAATAGGATTGTTGTGATATAGGTATATATACACATACATATATAGCTTTTATATTTAAGATTTTGCTTCTGTTAGGTAAACCATCTTAATTGTGTTAACCATTTTTCTGGAAAAAGCAGCAATTAAGTCTGTTTGCTGTGAACCAGCTACAGTGAGGAATGAAATAAGATACAGGGGCCCAAAAAGGGTGGGGATGGCACAATGTGGGACAGAAAAACAGATTGGAATATGGAAGATAACACATAACCGAGATGAACATATGCAAAAGGGTGAATGGTGATTGGTAAAGAAACCTCCAGAATCTGCCCATTGACCGAAAGAAGGGAGTTCATGGCCTTAGACATGCACTCATAGCAAAAAGGCATGTAAATAAATGAAATGCATAAGCAATTCCATGCTAATGAAGCAAACAGTAAACAGAGGCAGAGCTTGCGGTACGAGGAGAAACGGGTGGAACAGAAGGGGGACGAAGGTGGAGTGAATATTAATGAACTTGAACCAAAGTGTATAAATGTAGGAAAAATCTATTTTTCAGCGCACCTCTCCGGTTTGTTGGTTTTTTGGGAGCTAGTCTGAAGCTGTCTCCATTCTGAATAAAGCTGTTGTGAGCAATGTGCGCAAGTAGCATTTGCTCCCTGTCTGCTCTGGCTAATGAGTAGCAGGACTCATGAGTGATTGGATCGTCATCTCCCTAGTCAATGGGCACTGCATGGAGTTGGGGTCTAACACGGCCTGCAGACTTGGTCCTGAACAACAGAACACCAATCAAGGAGATTTTGCAACAGCAAACTCAGAGTCTGTTTATTGACCACAGTCTTACTTCTTTCCCCATTTCTACTGTTCTAAGCAACCTCACTTTTCTCATTCAAACCACTTGTTGACTTATCCTGTGAAATGAGCTTCTTTCCAACTCTGTGATTCTACGGATTCATAAGGCATGGTTAGATAATAGGGTAACAAGTTTCTTGGAATAGGAAGTTTGCTGGTGTATAAATCAGCGAGTATTCTTGAGGAACTCTACAGATAAGTTGTACTATGAGGAGTCTTCACAAAACTTTCAATTATGAGAGGCATATATGTATAAAGACCTTGAGTTATGTGAAGGAAGATATCTGATTAGCAGGAGCTGCATCATTTCCTAATAAAACTGCAAACTTCACTTGGTACAAGTTGGGGCTGAATGTGTCATTCAGAGCTTTTTCAGGATCTGAGTTATAACTGATTAATTTTGCGTAATACACTGCGACTAGTGTAATACACTATGACTGGCCAATTTTGTGTAATATACTATGACTCATTCCAGTTGGTTCTAGTGTGAGCCCCTAGAAAGGTAATGTCCCTCACATCTTACCCCCTAAGCCAAATATAAAAATAGCAATTAATGATCAACATCAACATACCACAGAATTTCAGATACAACAATATATTAACAATATTCAATTATCCCCTACCTTGTAGTTTTTGTAAGCCTGAGGCATCAGCAATATTACTATATAAGTGGGAACAGCTCTTCACTGGTGGTCATTATGCTGGGGAATGTTGTAGCTGCTCTCAGTCATGTCTATCTTTTCCCTTATCCTCCAAAGGAAAACTCTATATTTTGCACTGTTATCAACATGGTGGGTGGTTTTTCTGAAACGTGAGGCAAATCACTTACAAACTTCCCTATTGCCAGAGTTACTCCTTTGCCTATTTCATTTCCTAGTTAACCATGACTTCTTGTCTGGAACTTTAAAAGCATCCAGAGGCATCCAGAGCTATATCTTAATTTACCTATAGTAGGCACCTAAGTGATGCTTAGGGTTTTAATGATTTGTTTGTGATCCTATTTCATTTTGTTAATACAAAGGTTGTGTGGGTCCTATTCTGTTTACCATTTGTTTGTTATTTATTCTTATGGTTAGGATAAAAATACAACCTATTAACAATTTTTCAGGTTGGGCAACAATAGGTATTAAGCCTATTAGGACGCATCTATCCTGCCTTCCTGCTGGGACTACTGTCAAGAAATAAGTTCCACAGAGACTCACTCCTGCACTAAAGCGCAACAATTAGGTTACATGGGTCAGATGTACATGTGCACCAGACTGTGCAGCAAGTACTAAATGACTGCTCAGTAACTGTCATTACTGCACAGTCCTGGTGGTGCATGGGTCATTTTTGACCCTACTGCACAGTAGTAATAAACTTGGTTTGTGCCCATTGCTGTAGGTCATCGCTACAGCAATGTTGTGTCTCTTATAGATACACCAATGGGGTATGTTTACATGAGACACCTTACTGAACATTAGACTAAATAATAGTCTAATGTTCTAATAAATAGTACTACTACTACTACTAATAATAAATACTAAAGAGTCACTGTCTCCACATGCACATCAATTACTGTGCATTAAATTAGCTTAATGTGCCATTTTCCAGTACCAATACATACAGGTACTAGAAAAACAATGCATTAACTATTGTACTGAAGCACACAAGTAAGCCCTGACTAGGAGCAATTTGCTCCTAGTCAGCCCAGGCAGCAAGGGACCACAACTGCTGCTTGGCTAAGCCCCAATCTCTGTGGGGTGGGGAGAGCTGTCCGGGCTCCAGGACAGCTCCTTCCCATCCACATGGAGATCTGGGCCATCCCTGATCTCCAGACAGCTGGGAGGGGGAAGGAGCTTCTTGCAGCTGGGACAGTTCCCTCCCCCTTCCCCCCCTACCACAAGCCCCGGCCTGACCCCTATGCTCCCTGTCAACCCAGGGCTGGCACCTGCGGGAGTCTGGAGCTCCTGCTGGCTGCCACAGGAGGAAGAGAAAGATAGGAGTAGCCCTGGACAGGAGGGCTCCCAGGGCAGGTCCCTCCTGGCATGCGCACCTTCAACTGTATGCCAGGGTGCAGTTTAATGTGCCTTAATTGTATGTGTAGGTATATGGTTTAGGGTGGCTCTAAATGTCTGCCTCAAGTTCTCCTTCATTAAATTACTCAGTTTTTATTTTGGAACAGTTCTTACCAGATCAAAATATATAATTATGATGGCTGTAATTCCCTTTAATAAGAGTCAGGAGGCAATCACTTTTCTTCCATTCAAAGTTGTCATTTGTTCTTTCGGCATGCAAGAAAAAATATTACATGTGACTCTATAAACTGTTCTTGGCAGCAAAATTATTGGTGCATTCCTTCATTGCACTCAGGGAGCTATGTTATATCCAGTCAGGCTGTCACAGTTATGGGCACAGACCTGCTGTGCTTGGCTCATGTGGACATTTTTAGAATAGACACGCTCTTTGTAAACTGAGTTGGGGGGCTTTGTGCACCTAACTTCCATATCCACAAAGCAGAAACTACTGAGCATGCTCATCTCTGTTTAAATCATCTTAAAAAATATATTAAAAAAATGTCACCCCTTTTTCATATTTTTAAGGCTAATCCATATCCAACTATTTAGGTGCTTCTGACAATGCTTGCCTTAATTGTTCCAGCTGCCTAAAATCATTCAAATTCTGTTCATGAGTTTAGTGTGGTCAATGAGTTTTTCCTTGATTTGTGTGTGCCAGGGTCAGGTCTCTGCACTGTGATCAGGCTTTGGACTAAACTTAGGTAATATGGAAACAAAATGGCACCTGAAATGGAAAGCTAACAACTGCAAGTTAACACCAATCAGCATGAAATATGTAACCTGCCTGTATATACACTGATGAATTCTGAATGAGAAGGAGCCTCTTATTACAACTCTCCTCCCCCAGTGAAAAAACTATGAGTCATGAGGTAATGAAGGCTTCTTTTCAATTAACTCAGAAACAACAAGATGATGTTATGACATTAAAAAGGGAGCAGAATGCTAGAGAAATAAATGTCATATGAGTTGATGGCACATCCTCATCTCAAAATACATAACCAGTCATGTCATTTAAAAATGTCAACAGAAATAGAAAAAAAGTCAACATCAGGACAACAAAAAGTATTAGATGTGTATGACTGAAAGAAGGAGGCCATGTAGTGATAGTGGGTCTGTGAAAAGAAAAAATAGTAAGTTTAGAAAAGAAAAAAAGTAAGGAAACCTACAGTTTGAGAGAGGTACATAAGAAACTAATGAGGTGCCATATGTACCTTGCTGTATATTGTAGAAATAAAGATGGCATTCAATTAAATTAAAAGGCACATATTTAAAATAAATAAGACGAAATATTTCTCTATAAAGTTATAGTTAATCTATTATAGCTGCAAACTGCTTTTTAATTATATGCTTATACTTATATATTTATATATACAGGGTGTTGATAAAGTCCTTGTGCAACTTTAAATTTTAATAACTTTGGATGTACACACAATAGAAACAATTGGTGATTGAAAGCATAATTCATTAGGTTTTAACACAATACAGCTCACATTTCTAGACTTCAACATGACTGCCATCGTTCATGACATATCATTCAATCTTATTTTCCAACTCGTAGAAAACATTTCCAGTTGCTGCTGAGTGATTTCTTTTGTGATCCTTACCTTATGCACAGCTTACACTATGCAAAAAAACTTATGCTTTCAATCGCCATTCACAGTTTGCTTCTATCATGTGTATACCCAAAGTTAATGAAGTTTAAAGTTGCACAAAGACATTTTAAAAACCCTGTATAAGTACAAACATGTATAGGAACAGAGAAGCTAGGTAGCTATGTGACTTCTGCCAAAATGTGACAATATTTTTTTCCAACAGTGCTTAAATATTAATCAGAATTGGTAACAGAAGGCAATGTTTTTAATTTTTATGGCTTCATTTAGGTAACTAATTCCATGTTTAGTAACATCAGCAAGTAGCCAGATTTACAGGAATGATGAACATCTACAGCTCCCATAACAGTCAGAGCTCAGGGTGCTCAGTATCTCTAAAAATATATATCTGCTTATTTTGATACAGATTTCTAAATATGGACTTAGGGGTCTGTATGTAGGTATCTCAAAATTTTTTGCCGTGTCTATATGGGATTTGCTATGTTGTTTAAGCAGAATACTTGAAAAATCTTGTGTTCCTGTCCTATGAATCTTATTCTATTGTTACATTATGATAGTCTCTCTTGTGCTCAAAATGATCATCAGACTGTATTTTGCATGCTTTGTTCATTATTAGGGGTGCTAAGCACTAGCAGCTTCAAATTGGTTTAGAGGGATTTCTGGGTGCTTAGCACCTCTGAAAATCAGGGCATGAAGGTTTCTATTTCCCAGATTTCTGGCCCTGTGGTTTTCCTAGCAACAATTATGGCTCATGGGGTATATTTTACTTCAGGTCATTGTAAAATTTCAGTGATGGCAGGTTTATACCGCACTGTAGGGGAAGGACTGTGAAAGCCCCTCCAAAGCTATCCTGGATGGGCAGTAGGGAGGGCAGAGTTTATGGGCTCTGTCTCACCATCTCTGAAAATAGTAATGAAATGATCAGGTCAACTGCCTATCAAAGACATGAGATGGCTTATAGCTGATTATTTTTCCTGCCAAAAACAAGTCACCATTGTCAGAGCTGATTTGGATCAGTGCCTCGACACAGTGGAACTTTCTAGCACAAGGCACGGTAAGGCAGGGGAAGTCTCGGCATGGTGAAGAGTTCCTGCGTGGATAGAGTTCCCACCGAGGAAATGCAGATTTGCATAATACGATTGGCCGATGTTAAATTATTCCCACGTGGTGGCTGGCAATTGGCTCGCTAGCCGTATAAAAGGTTAGGGGTGTTTCCGCCCTAGTTGGAGAACTCCGCGATTCCCCCTGGAGTGGAACTCCGGCAGCTTGATCACCTGCCAACGACTCCCCGTTGGCGAAGCCTTGCGATGTATCCTCCGTGTTGCATGCCCGAGTTGGACCCAAGCTACAGTCTACAAGAGCTCCTCAATTACCGATTAGAGAATAGAATTGTTGCAACTACGATTGCCTGCGCTGTATACGACTCTACAGTGTAAGTAAAGCTACCTTTGTTTTTCCAATTGATACGTGTCTCGTTTGTGCCTAATTCCACTCCGGTGATAGAGAGTACCCATCTACCCGTCACGGGATCGCAGCCGCAACCCCAGCTAGCGTTCCCGAGGACTCCTGATCCTCGATTCCCCCTCGGCCCCCACATGGCGTCACGAACAGGATCCTGGTCCGGACTGGCATCACGAACAGGATCAGCGGGATCGGGATTAGGATCAACAGGATCGGAGTCAGGATTTGGGGAAGATCTAATGGAGCAGGAGCTAGTGAGAAGTTGCCCCTGGCATAGCGGGAGACGCCACGTGGCCAGCTTCAAGGAACTAGGCGCCCACATCGCGTATCACCAGGCGGGCAGAGTGGGTGAAAGGTTTATCGATGGTTACCTTTCACTGAAGGAAAAAGGAGAAGAGGTATTGGAAGTATGGGAGGCACATCTGCACCCCGAGGCGTTCGGGTGTGTGATGGGCAGTGAGAGAGTCCAGTTCAGGCCCCGGGAGAGAGGGAACACCGCACCCCTCACCAGATGGGAATCGGGCGACGTGAACCCAGCTCTCAGCCAGGAGTTCGCTCGCTGCGTGCAGCTCGCATGGGAGGGTGAAGAGCCGATGACGGCTGACTGGTTTAATCCCCCGCTGGCGCTCAGGTTCAGAGGCCATATGAGTGTAGCCCCGAGGGATAAGAGAGAGAGAGTATTGGATGTGTTGCTTCGCGCTGTGGCAACTTTGCTGCGGAGAAATGCAGACCTAGAAGCCCGACTGCTCGCGGCCGTTCCAGCGGTATGAGAAGCGGCAGAGGAGAGAAGCCCCGAGTCGGCGCCACTCCAAGATGGCGCCGAGGAAGGAGCAAGCTGCCTAGAACCGGAAGAGAAGGAAGGAGCTTCGGGAGAATCGGCAGGAACCCGTCTGGTGACCCCACTCACCGACGCAATGCTGCTTCCGGCAGCCCCGCCTCCTTTCCATGGGGAGGGGCAGTGAGCGGAGGACATCCGCCCCTCTCCACAGATGCAGTGGCAGCTTCGACAGTGGCTACGTGTTCTGCAGCTGCAAGCAGCCGAGTATGGGAGACAATCCACACTACCCATCACACTAGAACCTGGACTGAGCTACAGGAACTGTGTAAAGAGTCAAAGATTAAGCCCGATGAGACTTGGCTGTATGGTTAGGACATCTGGTCGTGGAGTTTGGATCCGACCTGCTTGATCTAGAAGAGGCTAGTTTCTTCACTCGACAAGCCTCGTGGAGTGGAGGACACGCCACCGATATAGAGTGGCTAACATATAACACTCACTGGCCTGTTCCGCTCCCAGCACTCGTCGCAGGTCAAGTGGATCACAAGCCCCACGTCTGGCATGAGGGTTGTCTGGTGAGGATCAGTGCAGAGAAGATCCTACTGGTGGTGATAGGAAGCTCGTACGGTTCCTGGAACCCCAGGGAGCACGCGCTGGGATTGACACTGACCCAGCAGCAGAGACCGTGGCTGCATCGCCACCTACGAAACCCTGGAACTGTTCCAGTAACTTTTGACAGCATAGAGGCTTGTGTTGAGGTGTATGGAGGGAGGAACGATGTGTGTTGGTCCACCATCCTTCGAGCCGTCCTCAACCCGTTAGCCGGCCAACTGGCCTGCAGCCTTTTGCGACAGCTTCCGCGAGTCCAAGCGCTCATGAAGTCAGACACAGGGACTTCGAATGACCCAGAGCAAGTGTGGCAACCGCCGCAGAGGACGAAAGAGGAGAGGATTATGTTTGGTTTCCTGTTGCACCACTCCAGACTCACGAAGCGACAGCTGCGGATCCTGGAAGATGAAGGTCAATGGCAGTTGGCCCATGAGTTGTGTTTCCAGTGTCCGAAGGATCTAGACGGCGACTCCGGAACGTCCTCATCATGTTAGGACAAGGCAACGCAGTGTCCGTGTGTGGATCGTCATTCGTGACGGTGCATTTGGGGGCGTGCAAGAGCCATCCGGAGCTGAGTCGAGTTCAAGCACCTGTCACGTGCTTGAAGGAGAGTGGGGAACCAAGAGAAGAGATCTGATTATCTCTCCAAATGGATAGTGTTATATAAGTTGATTAACAGTGTCTAAGGATTCTTTTTTCTACAGTGTTTACCTGAGGTTCGAAATACATGTCAGAAGCAGATCCAGAGAGAGAAAGAGAGACGCAGAGGTCGTCTGACACGTGACTTCGCCATGACACCTATTGAACTCCTCGTCATTGAACTTTTTGTGACCAATATATTGATGTGTGTGTGTATGTGTGTTGGTTACTATTTGGTTTGATCCGTAGAGGACGAACTACTGTCGTTGTATACTTTTGTACATAGTCAGTTATCTTTAAAAAGGAGCGATAACTTGGACGGCATGCGCGTGCTTCAAGTCCCAACTGTGTCTTCGGCAAGGGGGCATGTCAGAGCTGATTTGGATCAGTGCCTTGACACAGTGGAACTTTCTAGCACAAGGCACGGTAAGGCAGGGGAAGTCTCGGCATGGTGAAGAGTTCCGGCATGGATAGCGTTCCCGCTGAGGAAATGCAGATTTGCATAATATGATTGGCTGATGTTAAATTATTCCCACGTGGTGGCTGGCAATTGGCTCGCTAGCCGTATAAAAGGTTAGGGGCGTTTCTGCCCTAGTTGAAGAACTCTGCGATTTCCCCTGGAGTGGAACTTGGGCAGCTTGATCACCTGCCAACGACTCCCCATTGGCGAAGCCTTGCGACGCATCCTCCGTGTTGCATGCCCGAGTTGGACCCGAGCTACCTGGTCTACAAGAGCTCCTCGATTACCGATTAGAGAATAGAATTGCTGCAACTACGATTGCCTGCACTGTATACGACTCTACAGTGTAAGTAAAGCTACCTCTGTTTTTCCAGTTGATACTTGTCTCGTTTGTGCCTAATTCCGCTCCAGTGATAGAGAGTACCCATCTACCCATCACGGGATCGCAGCCGCAACCCCAGCTAGCGTTCCTGAGGACTCCTGATCCTTGATTCCCCCTCGGCCCCCACAACCATAAGGTGTGATGCATGTTGGGAAGGGTGAACTGTGGAGTAACTTGGAAGGAGTGCAGCAGGTTTAAGTGGCTTGTCAAGGGCGTATGTAATATTGAATGATTTGGATAGCTATCCATCATTAAGTCAAGCCTCTGAGATTTCCCTCTCATTAAATACATGCATAGGATGAAACTGTGACTTCAAAGATGTCAGTGGCCTCCAGTTTCACACACAGTTTTGTCGTGGTGATATGTGTTTACTCCATGTTTTTTAACGTAAAGCATAGTGATGCTGGTATATATCATTTATCTAGGATGATAATGAGATTTAGAGCTCTTTCATTTTTTTTTCTTTGTTGCTATCACAGATGCGAGTAAAGAATTTCTTAAAAGGGAAAAGTTCAGCTTAGGATTCTATTTAACAGGAGATTAGTGTAGTCAGGCAGAACACAAGTGATTTTTTTTTTTTTTTTTTTGGTATATGAAAGCTTAAATGCTGACCTTAGGATGGAATCTCAGCATCTGATTCATTCCCTTAGCTCTGACTCCCACAAGAAAGTTAGTTGCCCTATTCAAAAATAATTCCTCCCATCTCTCCTCAGAAGAGGTATAGAAAACATGATGATGTAAATGCTGATCCATCACTGTTAATGTAAATGAACCTTCACCTGAACCTGCACTAAGATAGGTGAGAGGAAGGCAAACTCCCAAAATAAGTTAGTGTAGACAAGACCTGTGAAATTAGTTGATGACTTCTCGGGTCAGTTCTTAGCAGCAAGCTATTTAAGCTACACTCACAGATGTTTGCTGCTTTATTAGTACTTTCAACAGCACAGCCAAAGATTATTCAAGAAAACTAAGTTACGCTCTTACATTTGGTCCATGTTAAGGCATATTAGAAGGATAAGGTAGAAAAAAACCTCATAATGATGCTGCATTGTCTATTTCTTTGGGCATGAGAGTTAGTTTCCAGTGCTAGCTATCTGGTATTTTCTGTATTGGAAAGAAAAAAAAAATTGCCTTTACTTTTTTTCCCAGCTGTCAAACCAATGAAATAACTGATTTAATTTAAAGCCTGAATATTAATACAGTGCAGTTTATTTTTACATTGTACAACCTACTATTCTGTACCACATATGACTTTGTTATTAGGGTTGTGTGAAGCAGGCAGTATTCAGTCTGGATTCGGATTTGGCCCAATTCGGGGGACAGTGATTCAATTCACTGATCCAGATCACTGTCCCAATTTGATTTGGCCAAATCTGAAATGAAGATTCAATTCTGATTTGGAGCATCAGCGATTCGGCCATAGACACAGCTTTATATGTTTTTTCAATGTACCTCGAGGTACCAGGTGTGGCTTGTTATAGTGGTGACCTGTAGTCACCATGTCACAGAACCATCAAAGGATATACATGGCTTAAGCATTGCCATCTGCTGTCCTCAGCACATTCTGGTGGTGCTGCTGCTGCTTGGTCCATGACTGCTTATTTATCAGAGTTATTCCTACTTTTTCCACAGCTAACCTTCCCCGAAGGTCATTCCACTATCCTCCACCTGTGGACATGCTGAGTAGGAGTACGGTTGTGAGAGAGGGCAAAAAGAGAGATGACTGAAGTGAGGTCCAGACTAAGGAGGCAGTACAGAAAGTGAACTTCCACCATCCCATGCATCTCCTTATTGCCTGTGTAATGAATAAGGTATTAAATTGTGTCTCCGCTGATGTATACACTAGAGCCTGTCTGCCCCCATTTGCTAGCCTAGTATAGAACACAAAGTTGTTCTATTATGTATGTATGTCTCCATGTACAAAGATGAGCAAAGACATTCTTTGAAAATGTTTCTCTTAAGTAATGCTGATTTGTAACAAACAAATCAATATGCTTCTAGCAGTGTGCTACCTCTTTGGAAAAATGAACTGATACTTGACAAAAATCTAGTACAGCTTTTCACTTGCATTTCAATATTTTTTGTTTTAATGCACACAGTAAGCAATAGCAGCCATTAGAGCCACTGCTGAGTTACATGCCAAGTTTCTTGCCTACTCCAAGATTTTATTTTCAGAAATGCAGAAAAGAATAATACTTTTGTTCCAACACTTGATAAAATGTTAGATGGTTCTTAACTTGCAGCCCCTTAACAAGCTTTCTGTCTTGCCAAATACATTGTTTATCATGTATAACAATAGAATGAGTGGCAGTGGATTGCAGCAGTGCATGCAATGAGTGAGCTAGTGCACTAACTATTTTTAGGCCCATGAAATTATACTTTTTCATTAGCATTCATTAAAATTCAGAATTTTCTGTTTTGCACTTTATGGCCATAAATTGCCATTTCCACGTGCTAAGTCTCATTGAATTGATATGACTCCACCAGACTTAAGGTTCTACCGATATAGATAGCTTCACAGGATTGAGTTAATATTAACTCAGCAATCTCATTTTAGCTATTACTGATCCAGCTGAATAAGAAAATGATTATGGGGGATCATAATTTGTCTCATTTCAGAATGTTCTCTGTAACAGAATTCAAGGATGTTATGGAAACTATCCAAAATAATGTGTAGCGTTTCATCCTTTAAAAATATTTTTCCAATATGTTTATAGCAGCAGCGATCTGTAACTCATTACTGGTTTTCTATGTATGAGCAATGCTAAGTGGATACCAAACACTGCTTACTTTCCAGCTGCCAGTATGTTCCTTTTGAAACTGCTGCTCATCTTAGGCAATTTGTATTGGGTCAGTTCCAATTCTATATCATAGTTACTTAATCATGTTCCCACTTTGTCCCAGTAATGAAAGGAGGTAGAAAACACCGGGGGGGGGGGGGGGGGGTTGTCTTTTCTTAAAACAAAAGATCCCATATTTTAGGAGATATATTTGTAAAAATTAGTAAAGATCTTCATAGAAACTACCCAGTTCTTTGTGGGGAGATTTTAATAGTGTTAAAAGGTATTCTGGATTTTTTAAGGTAATGTTTTCATTAATGTAGCATTTTTTTGCCTGTTGTATATTTTGGTCCATAGCAAGCACTAAATATGTGTCTATCAAACTACCTATTTATAGGTGTCATTTATTCTTATGTTGCTTCTGCCTAGGGTCTAGGTATAAGACTACTTTGTTTTATTATATTTGTCACTGTTTTTAGTTTGCTTGTTTTCCTTGTTTTATTGAAAAAAATAGTGTTTCTTGACCATAGTGTGTTAATATAAAAATATACATATATATAAAGGGTTAATGAATGCTCAGTCTTGTAACACAGCTCTAATTTAATCTTAGTAGCAAGGTCCTGCCAGATCAGATGATGTTTTTGATACAGTGTCATTTAAGCCTATAATTAAATTACAGTAAATTTTTCTGAGCTGATCTTATAGCCAAAGTAGATATAGCTTCTTCAAGTGGAAGATGTACTACTATATCCTTCAGCGGTCTCACCAGCTATTTTAAAGAAAGATTGCCCATTTTAGTGTTCAGTGGTCTGAAAAGTCTTTATGGTATAAGCATAATAATTTCCTCAAACAAATTCAGTTCTCCAATTTCTTTTGGCACTTGACCAATTATAATGCCATTTAAGACACCCCTACATGCCAACCTATTTGATTAATCGGAATAAAAATGTTACAACATTAATTTGCTGTTAATGTGCATATTACTTACAAATGTTATAAAAACAGATTAGACAGATAGAATAAATATCTCATAGCTTATTTATTTGATTTTATAAAATAAAACTTTGGGTGATAAGAAAATTGTTTCAGTCTTCTCTATTTATATGATAGCTATCTTAAGATTCATTTCCCAGCCTTTGTCAATATTTTATTACTGCAATAAATATAACATTTTGTCAGAAATTGTTTTCCAAAATTCAGTCTATTGTTTATTTTGAGAAGACATATTTTTATTTACAGCACCAGCATTATAGCAATATTATTTATTATCATTGTTGTATTTTTAAAGTGGCACTTAAAAAATGTTGCAAGACTTGGGCACAAAACTAACATTTTCAAAGATGTTTGCTTTTTGGCACTTAGGTATATGGTCTTCAATATTGCCTGCTCTCATATTTTATTTACAAATCTCACAAATTTGGTGGTTTTTTTTTCCTTTCTCTCTAAAAAGCTAGATTCCTGGAGGCTCTGGATTAGGTAGAAATCATGTCTTTCATTAAGGCCTTGTACAGATGGTCAAAACACCCAGGGACGAATTGATCTAAGTTACGTGGTTTTCTGTAAGTGGCCTAGTTTATATCGATAGTGAACAGGATACATGTTCAGCCTTTCGGGGAGGGGAGGCATGCAAGCTGCCTGCACTGGTCAAAGCCTACAGGTTGGAGGTGCTCCTGAATGCCTCCCATCATGCCCTGAGGGCACCCCAGGCAGCAAGAGACTGCTAGGTGTAGCCTAATTGGCTGTTGGGCATGGACAAGTGTGCCTCCAACCCCCTGATGTCACCCCAGGCCCTCCCCCATGCCCAGCTCTAGACTTACAGAAGAGCCCCAAAGGCAGCACCCTCTTCTGTGTCCAGGCCTGCCCTCACTCCACCATGGTGTCCCATTGCCTACACCCAAGTAGGGAGACCCAGGAGCTGAAGTGTATCTTATTTATTGCCCTGAATGACTCTCACTGGAGGCTGTGGGACCTGGATATGATGGGGCAGTTGGTCACCATGAGATGCAGCTTTGTGCTCTGAACCAGCAGCTAGATGTCTCGCATAGAGCCACCTACTGCACCCTGAGCCTGCCAAGCGTCCTGGACTGAGCCATCAACATTCACATGGCTGATGAAGACAAGGCCACCCAGGATACCATGGATGCCAGAGTACTCTGGCACCATCTCCAGACAATTGAGCACTGATTTTTGGCCCATGCCACCAGCAACTGGTGGGAGCAGATCATCCTGGATATTTGGGATGATGAACAGTGGGTCCAGACCTTCTGCATGCACTGGGCCACCCTCATGGACATTGTCACCCAGCTGACCCCCTCACATCATGTACCAGGACATCAGCATATGGTCACCCCTCATTCTAGAGAAGTGAGTGACCATCACCCTTATGAAGCCCCCATAAGTCAACCCCATAAGTCTCCACTATGTCACTAACTAATTTGGTGTGGGCAAGTCCATGGCTGCAGAGGTCACCTGGGAGGTGAGCCTGATCATCCAGGATATTTTGATCAGTTGCTTCATCTACCTCACCAACCTGCAAGAGTTGGCAGCCATATTCCACTGCATAGGCTTCCCAAACTGCATGAAGGCCATGGACAGTACCCACATCCCCATCCTCTGCCCACCCAAGGGTACCCAGACAGTCATCAACTTCAAGGGTTATTTTTCCATTGTGCTACAGGGGAACACTGACCACCAGAGTTGCTTCATTCACATTTTTGCCAGCTAGGCAGGAAGCATCCTGGATGCCTATGTCTTCCACAACTCCCCGCTCCCTGGGATGATGGAAAATCGGTGCTATACTTCTGGAGTCCCCAGTTTTGTCTTTGATGCTGTTGTTGTCCCTCATCACTGGGTACTTTGCTTACCCCCTCCTGCTTTAGCTGATTGAAGTCCTATGAGGGGAGATGGATTGCTGGAAGGAGCACTTAAATTACTGCCTGAGCAGGTACCACATGATGCTGGAGTGCACCTTTGGCCTCAAGGCATGTTGGCAGGCTCTCAGCATTTTCCTCAAGGTGGATGAAGATAACCTGTTGCAACTCCTTATTTCTGCATGTGTCCTCCACAACATCTGTGAGAGCATGGGGGAGGTCTCCCATCAAGCCTGGGCTGAGGAGGCACTGCATGTGGACTGGGCCAGGCAGGTCATGCATGCACAGTGGGAAGAGAATAAGAGAGAGTAAGCCCCGCACTGATGTTGGGGGCTCAGGCTCCACACTGTAGCAGACAGTCCAGATTGGCAAAGTCCTGGACTACTACCTCCTCACCCTTAAGGACTGTGAGGCCTCCCCAGATAAGTAGGGCCAGAGGGCTTTGGGTGCTTATGCCCTTGCAGTGGGCCATGGATCTCTTGCTCCAGACACCTCTATCTCTGCATCCTGGGGATGGGCGGCCTGGTGGAACTGTTTGTGATGGAACAGTCTCACAGAAATGCCAGGCCAGTTACCACCCCAGTGAAAGGCACATCAGAGGTGCCTAATAAGGTCCAGCCCTCACACAGTCCTAGCTGGGGAAAGCCCAGGAGAGAGAGAGGCCTGAGGCTCATGGGATTCATAGATTCATAGATGTTAGGGTCGGAAGGGACCTCAATAGATCATTGAGTTTGACCCCCTGCATAAGCAGGAAAGAGTGCTGGGCCTACATGACCCCAGCTAGATGCATATCCAACCTCCTCTTGAAGACCCCCAGGGTAGGGGAGAGCACCACCTCCCTTGGGAGCCTGTTCCAGACCTTGGCCACTTTAACTGTGAAGAAGTTCTTCCTAATGTCCAGTCTAAATCTGCTCTCTGCTAGCTTGTGGCCATTATTTCTTGTAACCCCCAGGGGCGCCTTGGTGAATAAAACCTCACCAATTCCCTTCTGTGCCCCCGTGATGAACTTATAGGCAGCCACAAGGTCGCCTCTCAACCTTCTCTTGCGGAGGCTGAAGAGGTCCAGGTGCCCCAGTCTCTCCTCACAGGGCTTGGTCTGCAAGTCCTTAACCATACGAGTGGCCCTTCTCTGGACCCTCTCCAGGTTATCCGCATCCCTCTTGAAGTGCAGTGCCCAGAATTGCATGCAGTACTCCAACTGCGGTCTGACCAGTGCCCGATAGAGGGGAAGTATCACCTCTTTGGATCTATTCGTCATGTATCTGCTGATGCATGATAAAGTGCCATTGGCTTTTCTGACGGCTTCGTCACACTGCCGACTCATGTTCATCTTGGAGTCCACTAGGACTCCAAGATCCCTTTCCACTTCCGTGCCACCCAGCAGGTCATTTCCTAGGCAGTAGGTGTGCTGGACATTTTTCCTCCCTAGGTGCAGCACTTTGCATTTCTCCTTGTTGAACTGCATTCTGTTGTTTTCTGCCCACTTGTACAACCTGTCCAGGTCTGCTTGCAGCTGTTCCCTGCCCTCCAGCGTGTCCACTTCTCCCCACAGCTTTGTGTCATCCGCAAACTTGGACAGAGTACAATTCACTCCTTCATCCAAGTCGCTGATGAAGACATTAAAGAGTATCGGTCCAAGGACCAAGCCCTGAGGGACGCCACTCCCCACAGCCTTCCAGGTCAAAACCGACCTATCCACCATTACTCTCTGGGTGCGACCCTCTAGCCAGTTCACCACCACCGGACTGTGTAGTCATCCAAGTCACAGCCTCTTAACTTGTTCACCAGTATGAGGTGGGATACCGTATCGAAGGCCTTCCTGAAGTCTAAGTATACGACATCCACCCCTCCTCCTGTGTCCAGGTGTTTCGTAACCTGGTCATAAAAAGAGACTAAATTAGTCAGGCATGATCTACCTGCTACGAACCCATGCTGGTTTCCCCTCAGCATAATTTGTCCTGCCGGGCTCTCGCATATGTGAGCCTTGATAATTTTTTCAAAGACTTTGACTTTCCCCGACATCAAGGGGAAGAAAGAGATTCAGGGCTCCTGAGGCAACTCTCGGAGAACATAAAAGCTAAAGAGGTGGTAGTCATGGGGGACCTAAACTACCCGGACATCTGCTGGGAGTCACAGACAGCAAAGTCCCACTGCTCACGCAGGTTTCTAACCTGTGTACAGGACCTCCACCTGACACAGGAGGTACACGGTCCCACTAGGGGGAATGCCATACTGGATCTGGTATTGGCAATGGGAGATGACATGGTAGCGGACCTCCAGATCGGTAGCCATCTGGGGGACAGTGATCACCTAATAATAGAATTCACCATAAGACGTTGAGTGGGTAAGGTAACTAGTAGGGTGAAAGTGCTAGACTTTAGGAAAGCTGATTTCAATGAACTCAGGCGATTAGTCAAGGACGCACTGCAGAGTAGGAGATTTGAAGAGATGGAAGCCCAAGAAGGGTGGCTGTGCCTTAAGGAAACGTTCCTTCGGGCACAAAGCAAGACGATCCCCGAGCAAGGCAAAAGAGGGAAAGGGGCCAGGAGGCTTCCCTGGCTGACCGCAGAAATCCAGGACAGCCTAAGGGACAAAAGGGGAGCACATAAAAAGTGGAAACAGGGAGAGATCACCAAAGATGAATATACCTCCTCTGCTCGTGCTTGTAGGGAGGCAGTTAGACGGGCCAAAGCTACCATGGAGCTGAGGATGGCAACCCAAGTAAAAGACAACAAGAAATTGTTTTTTAGATATATAGGGAATAAAAGGAAGGCCCAGGGAGGAATAGGACCACTGCTAAATGGGCAGAAACAATTGGTGACAGACAGGGGGGACAAGGCTGAACTCCTCAACGAGTTCTTTGCCTCAGTGTTCCTAAGTGAGGGGCACGACAAGTCTCTCACTGGGGTTGTAGAGAGGCAGCAGCAAGCCGCCAGACTTCCATGTGTAGACCCTTAAATGGTACAGAGTCATTTGGAAGAACTGGATGCCTTTAAGTCAGCAGGCCCAGATGAGCTCCATCCGAGGATACTGAAGGCACTGGCCGACATCATTGCAGAGCCACTGGCGGGAATATTTGAAAGCTCGTGGCGCACGGGCCAAGTCCCGGAGGACTGGAAAAGGGCCAACATGGTCCCCATTTTCAAAAAGGGGAGGAAGGAGGACCTGGGCAACTATAGGCCAGTCAGTCTCACCTCCATCCTTGGCAAAGTCTTTGAAAAAATTATCAAGGCTCACATTTGCGAGAGTCCGGCAGGACAAATTATGCTGAGGGGAAATCAGCACGGCTTCGTGGCAGGCAGATCGTGCCTGACCAATCTAGTTTCTTTTTATGACCAGGTTACGAAACGCCTGGACACAGGAGGAGGGTTGGATGTCGTATACTTAGACTTCAGGAAGGCCTTCGATACGGTATCCCACCTCATACTGGTGAACAAGTTAAGAGGCTGTGACTTGGATGACTACACAGTACGGTGGGTGGCGAATTGGCTGGAGGGTCACACCCAGAGAGTCGTGGTGGATGGGTCGGTTTCGACCTGGAAGGGTGTGGGCAGTGGGGTCCCGCAGGGTTCGGTCCTTGGACCGAATCTCTTTAATGTCTTCATCAGTGACTTGGACGAGGGAGTGAAATGTACTCTGTCCAAGTGTGCAGATGACACAAAGCTATGGGGAGATGTGGAAACGCCGGAGGGCAGGGAACAGCTGCAAGCAGACCTGGACAGGTTGGACAAGTGGGCAGAAAACAACAGGATGCAGTTCAACAAGGAGAAATGCAAAGTGCTGCACCTAGGGAGGAAAAATGTCCAGCACACCTACAGCCTAGGGAATGACCTGCTGGGGGGCATGGAAGTGGAAAGGGATCTTGGAGTCCTAGTGGACTCTAAGATGAACATGAGCCGGCAGTGTGACGAAGCCATCAGAAAAGCCAATGGCACTTTATCGTGCATCAGCAGATGCATGACGAATAGGTCCAAGGAGGTGATACTTCCCCTCTATCGGGCGCTGGTCAGACCGCAGTTGGAGTACTGCATGCAATTCTGGGTGCCGCAGTTCAAGAGGGATGCGGATAACCTGGAGAGGGTCCAGAGAAGGGCCACTAGTATGGTTAAGGGCCTACAGACCAAGCCCTATGAGGAGAGACTAGAGAAACTGGATCTTTTCAGCCTCCGCAAGAGAAGGTTGAGAGGCGACCTTGTGGCCGCCTATAAGTTCATCATGGGGGCACAGAAGGGAATTGGTGAGTATTTATTCACCAAGGCACCCCCGGGGGTTACAAGAAATAATGGCCACAAGCTAGCAGAGAGCAAATTTAGATTGGACATTAGGAAGAACTTCTTCACAGTTAAAGTGGCCTGGGTCTGGAACGGGCTCCCAAGGGAGGTGGTGCTCTCCCCTACCCTGGGGGTCTTCAAGAGGAGGTTAGATGAGCATCTAGCTGGGGTCATCTAGACCCAGCACTCTTTCCTGCTTATGCAGGGGGTCGGACTCGATGATCTATTGAGGTCCCTTCCGACCCTAACATCTACATCTATGAATTGATGGTGAACTCAAAAAGGCTATTAAGGAAGAAAAGAAAAAATGGAGGCACACTCTGAAAGTTGTAGTTGACGCTATTATCTTCTATACATGTAATAATCTTGCTTTAAGGGGTTCATCTCATCAGTTCTTCAAATTCTGGGATATTTCTTAATGTTAATCAGATCAGTAAGTGTGATAATGAAATCGCCACTCATACTGAAAATATAAAAAAAAGGCTTACAACTATATCATATTTTTCACCCGATATTCAAAATGAAATGATACATTTACTGTGTTCAAAAATAAGAGCAGAAATTATTTCTCAGGTGAAAAAATCCAAAGACTACTCATTGTCTTTTGACTGTACACCAGACACATCACAGAAGGAACAGGTGACACAGATAATTTAATACATAAAGATTAATGAAGAGTGCAGCATTGAAGAAAGTTTTATTGACTTTATTGAACCAAGAAATAAACCAGGGTTAGGGTTAGGGCTACTTACCAACATTGAAGAAAAAATCCTAAAAGATGGCTTAGATTTTAAGGATGGCAGAGGGCAATGTTATGATAAAGGAGCAAATATGGCTGCTAAATATAATGGCGTTCAAGTGTGCTTATTAGTTAGAAATGAGTTTGAAAACTTCGTTCTCATTCCCTAAATCTTGTGAGGGTTAATGCTGCAAGCGCAACATCAAAAATGATTTCTTCCTTTGGAACGATCCAAAGATTTTTTGTATTTTTGGGGGGATCAACAGAGATGTGGAGTTTTTTAATGACTACTGAAAACCACATTAAAAGCAAACAGTGATACTAGATGGTCAGCCAAAAGACAGACTGTCGATTCTTTCCATTGCCAATTTCCCAATGTGTTATGCATTTTAAAAGCTATTTCTACAGACCACAAAAATGAAGAAACAATTTCAACTGCAGAAAATCTCATCAAATAAATTGATGAGTTCATCTGCAATCTTGGTTTGTGGGTCAAAATTATTGGTTTAATCATCTGAATCAACATAAGTCTACAATCTAAGACACTGCCTGTTGACCTGCCTCAAAATTAGTGAAAGGACTCAGAGATTCTCTACTTAGGATTAGAGAAAACTGATTCAATGATATACTGAAAGACTCTAAGACAATTGCCCAAAATATGGATTTAGAACCTGAAGTTAGAAAATTGAATGTGAAGAAGATGTCATCAGAAATAGCTGAAGTTGAAGGACATTTGATATCTAAGAACCAATATTTCAGTATGGCATCAAATCGAGCTACAGACACATTAATATCTCAGATGAAATGGCGCTTTGAGAAATTAAATGAAATATCTGATGACTTTGAGTTTCTGAGTGGTCATTCAATTTTGACAATGGATATTACTGCATTAAAGAAATGTGCAGCTGACTGTGCTCTGAAATGTAGCAAAGACCTAGATCTTGCAGAAATAGTTTGCAAAATAGGAAGTCTAAAGTTTGAAGCCATTTTGTTAATGCAAAACATTCATAAAGCAACACATCTGGAAGTGCTACAAATGCTTCACAGGTGGGGTATTGTACCTGATTATCCAAATATTGAAATTGCTTTGAGAATTTTTTTAACCATCTCTATGACTGCGGCATTGTGCAAGCTCAGCTTCAGCAAACTGAAATCAGTGAAAAATTACTTATGATCATCCATGGGCCAAGAAAGATCGTCTGATTTAGCAATTTTGTCATTTGAACATAAAATTGGCAACTCATTAAAATACGATGATGTTATAGATGAATTTACAACAATGAAACCCCAGAAAGTATGTTTTTGAACTCTAATTTTTGTGTATATGGTAATAAATGTAATATTTTTCTTATTTGGCAAACAATTAAAATCATTACTTTTTATAATTATTAAAGTTTGGGAGTAATGTTCTTTGGTCTTGCCCTGGGCACCAAACTTCCTTGCTATGACACTGCCAGTGGCTCCTACCTTAGCATCAGAGACAGAACCAGATAAGTAGCAAGCAAGTGCCTCAGAAGATCAAATACTTTGTTGGTCCAGGCAGAAAATGAAATCTGAAAGACTCACAGAGCTTTGTTAAAGGAGTGACATAAAAGGAGGAATAGGAAAGCGAGTGGTAAAGACTCACTCCAGAGTGATGTGCTGATTTTTGTACTTACTGTTCAGATGGAAGATGTAGTGATAGAAGATGTAATTAAAATATGCTCCCTAACCAAGAAGACTGAGGCTGGTAACTGGGAGATGGTCCCTCAGTTAAGTAGCTAGTTAGTTAGAGAAACCAAGAGTCTGCAGAGGTTGACTACTACTCCACAGTAAAGTTCATTGTTATTAGTTCCTATCATTTACATTTGCCTGTGTTTATTGGGAACCACAGCAATTAAAGCTGCTGCTGCCAAATCTTCAACTCTATGGGCAGCCTTGTGGGGCAGGTGACATGTTTGTCCATGGTTTTACAGCCAAAAGGCTGGATGAGTTTGACATCCCTGCTATTATGTATATCAATCTTAAAATGATCCACATAGCTATATTTTATACTTTACAAATAAGATGACAGCACATGAAAAATCTCACATAATAGAAGACTTGTGAACCAAAACAATTCTTCAATTCATAAGCATAAAGGCTTAAAAATGAGAAATAGGTAAAATAATACCTAATTCCTTTGAATCTGTAAGGATAAGTATGCCAACTTTAATCTTAGAAGATAATGCACCTATGATTTCTACTTCATATTTTGCTATGATCTAATCAGGTTTTCTTTTTCATCCTAACCATTTTCCTCCACAACAGTAAATATTCTAGAGGCAGGATCATAAACATTCTCTCTTCAAATAAAAGCCTTCATAGTATTTCAAGCACCTGGTTTGAATAAAATGAAGAGGCATGAAAAATTGTAAACTGGTCATAGTTTAGTCTTGTCCAACATGGATGTATTTTTCAGAAAAACAACATTTGTATTTATAGATTTGTCTGTTGACACAAAACCAGTGCATTTTATCTGTCAAATGATAGCAGATCTTCTAGGTTCCAATAACATCTTATTCCATAGAAAAGTTGCATTGCTGGTTGAAAAATGTTTTGACAAGAATGATAACAGTAAATTGTGTGGCAAAGTCCTCAAGTTGCCAAAAATTCATTGAAAACATGGCTTCCTTTTTATTTTTTCCTTATTCTACAATGAGCTCAGAGAACACAATCTTGTGAATAATGTTCAGCTGTTTTCTCTCTGGGCACTATAATCATCCTTACATACTGCCTATGTCCCACTTACATGCTACTTACAGACAGTACGATAGGGGGGGTGGCCAGAGTTACTCACTCTGGGAGCCACATCCGATCCTCCACAGAAGCTGGAGGCAGGGAGGGTGCTGAGCCACCTGGAGTGGAGGTGACCATCCTGCACTGCCGAGCTCCATCACAGGTTAAGCGGCACAGCTGCAGCTCCCACTCCCAGGAGCCTGATGTCCCCTGGAGCCATCTTAGTGAGTGGAGCTTCAGTGGAGAAGCCCCAGAGAGCTGCAAGTACTGTGCTGGTGAGCTGTATGCGGCTCGCAAGCTGTGGTTTGGCCACTGCGGTACTATAGACTGCAGCATCTGGTCACTGACCAGTTTAGGTGTAGGAAAATAGCACAGCTGCAGTGGCAGTAGCATGTTTTATAAGGCTAAAATACCATATGGTAAATCTGGGGGATGGCTATGTGTTGGAGACAGAAAGGATGCAAACACTATTTGCATGTATACTGGAAAGATGATGAACCAAAAGAATTATGGGGGAAATTAGGTGCTGGTGGTTAGTACACTGAGTTCACTCTAGAGATGGGAAAAAGGAATGTGATGAAGGGAAAGTCTGCTAAAGAAGTACAGATAATGCAGAGGAAACCAAATGGGGCATACAGAGAAAGATTTGAGCAATGTGTTAGAATGAAAACAGAGGATATTTAACAGGGCAGAATGGAGAGAAGAGAAATTAAGCAAATTTTAAAAAGTGAGGGGAATGTAGAAAAAAATACTTAGAGAGGAACAGGACCAGAAATAACAACCTTATTGAAAACTGGAATCTCATGAAGAAAAAAGTCTATAATGAGAAAGAAACAAGGACGGTGAGTTTGTAAAAGTATTGGGAGAAGAATAAAGAGTGGGGAGGGGGAAGCTATTCTAAAAAAGCTATTCTAAAAAGTAGGATTGTTTTCCAGTACAGTCTGTGAAATTTAGCATATCGCCTGCACTGAAAATGTGGTGTTAAGCAGTCTGGACATTTCTTTCAGATTATGTCCACAACAGCTAATTAGGATGATAGGAGGTATAATACTACGAACATCACATTAACTTTTAAAAGAAAATATATTTGTTCTGAAGTGTGCATCCCTATTTCTGTCACCAGATGGCATTCCATATATCGACAAACTGGCTGAAAAGGTTATAAGGAGAAAGTCAATGAATAATGCTGTATGGATGTATTTCTTACAGTGAGAACCAGGGAAAGCTGACAAATACTGTCAGGTTTTGCTACAAAGACATGTAGAAAACTCTGATAAGATATGTGAACTCTCCACTATTCTTGTAAGGGTACACAGAAAATTGAATTTCTCTTTCCTGCTGCAAGTTTTTGTAATGAACGAGAAAGGAGGACCCCAGTGAATTCTGAGTTTCTAAAATTTTCTTAGGGAGATGAACAATGAAATCTAAGCACTGTGCAGATGGAATGCTTATGAAAATATATGGAAAAAGCTGAAAAATTTTGAGTAGCTGTTTCCAAATGGAGAGGAAGACATGCTAAAAGTGATAAGTAGTATTTCAGTTTGTTTGTTTATGGATATAAAGAATACAGAGCACTTAAACCAGGGGTCAAATCACTTAAGAAAGTTTGAATTTTGCATGAAAAAGAGTTCTGGCAGGACTCTACCCTGTTGCCATTTATACAGCAAAGGTCCCTAGAGAAACTGGGAGAGGAAAATGTGGCTGGAAAAGATGTCCATTTGGAACTGCAGTGCATTTTTAAGCTTAGGGTCACTCAACATTTTTCCCTTTCATTTTTGTTGAATTTTTAAATTAGTTAATATGTACAATGTCACTTTCTCTGATGGCAATTTACATTAGCTGAAGATCTAGCTCCTGAAATCATCTAAGGCCCCCTCTACAAGGTGTGAGGAGATAAGAAGATAAGCTCACGCTCAGTCCTGTCTTTCCCTGGGCAATCCCTCACCCTGTTTATCTCCTCACACCTTGCAGCACCCTTCAAAGGACCTAGTGGCATATTGAGAATCACTGGATTAGACCATTCAAACTCTACAGATGTGAGTTGACTTCCTGGGTCTGCTGAAGTCAGTGGAAAAATCTCATTAATTCTCAGGATTTCATCTACCATACCATAGTACGTCACTCAGTTTTTCAAAGAGTTAAATTCCTTTGCCTTACAGGAAAAACACCAGTTATTTAATATAATGCTAGCTTAAAATAGTCTATTTTACTACTGCATTCAGCTTCTGAAAAATCATTCTCATGGAGAGAAATATGCAGCTATTTTTTAAGCCAAGAAAAGCCAGTTTGGAAGTGAGGAATGGGCCCATGTTTGAGGGTTTATACATGCGCTCCAGGAGTGAGGAAGGGGCACTTTAATTAGAGCATCTGTGACAGCTTTAGGTAAAGCATCCCTGCTACCATTTTGGAGTGTGGGGATGCTGATACACAAAATGCTCTAGGCACTTTAATTAGAGTGGCTCTCAGAGGCTGGGCTGTAATTACAGTGCTTTGGAGCAGCCTCGCTACTCATGTCAAACACCCAGTGATGTTTGACACACCAGATTTGCCCAGTCCCTCTGCCAGGAAGAAAGCACTGTTATATATGATTTATTTATTTTTTTTAAATTGGGCATCACTTAACTCACAAAAGATATGGAGGGGTGCCTAGAGTCCAAAAAAGGTTAAGAACCACTGGTCTAATCTCTCCAAATTTTGTTTCTGTCCATCACATTTCTCAGTAGATATTATATTAATATTATTAAAATTAAGTGTAACATTTTATGCAGAGTATAACCAATGTCTGCATTATACCATACTCATTATGGATAAGGTCTCTTTCTCACTTTAAACACTACAATTTTGAAACCTTGCTAGCAATGCTGAACTTTGCTGTCATTGTCCATCACTGGAAGAATCAATGAGTTATGAGCATTGATCTAATTGCTCATTCTTTGTAGTTATTCATGTTAAAAATTGTATCGTCCATAGCTTTTAAGACTAAAAGGGACTATTAGATCATTCAGCCTAATATACTATGTTATTGAATTTTATATATAGGTAGTCTATAAATGGGATGACTATATTATTTCTCAGGAAATCTGGGACATTGCCCCCACGCCTGATGTCAGCAGCACTGCTGCAGGCAGAGGCAGGTGGGCAGGGGCATGAGGCATGGGGTATGGGGTATAGTCTAGGGACGAGGTGAAGTGGCTTGTTGTGCCAGGCAGGCAGGCAGGCACTGCTGCTGCTGTTCTGGAGCTAAGTGGGCAGACTGGAGCAGGAGCTACCCCACCTGCATGTGCCTGGCCCAGCTCTCCCTGAGCAGCGGCTGGTGGTCAGGGGGCAGGCTAGGCTGGACACCACTCTAGTCCTCTTTTATAGGTTCATAGATTGTAGAGTTAGAAGGGACCACAAAGGATAATCGTGTCTGACCCCCCACCCCTGGCAGGAAAGATGACCAAGGTCAGATGACCCCAGCCAGGTGACTATCAAGCCTCCTCTTGAAGACCTCCAAGTTCAGTGATAGTACCACCTCTCTTGGAAGCCCATTCCAGATTCTGGCCACCCTTACTGTAAAAAAATTCTTCCTAATGTCTAAATTGAATCTACTCTCCACTAGGTTGTACCCATTATTCCTAGTTACTCCTAGGGGTGCTCTGGTAAATAGTGCTTCTCCAATTCCCTATTGCCCCCCGATAAACTTATAGTTGGCCACAAGGTCTCCCCTCAGCTGTCTCTTGTGAAGGCTGAAGAGATCCAGATCCCTCAACCACCCCTCATTGATAGGGGGAGGAAGATAGGGTCTTTCACGGAGGTCACTAATCATGCGAGTGGCCCTCCCCTGAACCCTCTCCAGATTCTCCAAGTCCCTCTTGAAGTGCGGTGCCCAAAACTGGACACAGTACTCCAACTGCAGTCTGACCAATGCCGCATAGAGGGGGAGCATCACCTCCCTCGATCTGTTGGTCACGCATCTGCTAATGCACAACAAGGTGCTTTGCTCCTACACGGTAGCAGCAGTGTCTGTCTGCCTGCCTGCCTGCCTGCCTGCCTGGCACACCATACTACTCTGCCTCCCTGCTGGACTGCGCCCTGAATCCCTGCAATTTTGGGACTTTTGTTTCAGTTTTCCCCAACCAGCTGGGACCAGCCTATGAAATTTGGGATTGTCCCAGCCAAACTGGGAGGTATGGTCACCCTATCTAGAAATAATATAATAGAAGCACATTTATGTATGTGAGTAATTTCAGAAGATACGGTCGAGGTGTTTGTTTTTAACCATATAATTAGCAATATTATTAAACATGACCATCTTTTCATTCCATCTTTGAATACAACCACTTTTATGTACCTCACTTTTCTCAGTGGTTCATTCTTTCACAACTTTCTCTAAGTACTAACACTTTCACTAACATATACTTTCCAGGGGTATACATTTTTATCTTTAATTTCTGAACTTTAAATGATTCTGTAAGTTGTAGCGGTGCAGCAAATATTGCTATTTTACTCTCTCCCTAGTTTTTGCAGGTAAGCTTAACATGAGGTAAGTATGAGGAAAATATAGATTCTTCATATATTATAAAATTGCACAAGTTGTTAAATGACATCACTTAGAAAACATCTTGCTCATATGCAAGATTAGGCACCTAACTTTAGGCATCAGCATTTGAAGATACTGTTCAATGTTTTTTAATACCAAGGATTTGACTTTGGGCCAAATCCTGTTGAAATCATATAGCTACTTTATGTGTTATAGAACTTTAAAAATCATTATTACACTATCTACATGTGTCGCTATTGCAATGTTATTACTGCGCTGTGATTTCATACTTTAGTAGATTCTGTATAGAGGTATATTGCCAAACATATTTTGGTAATGACATGGTATTAGGTATCACTCAGCTGTGAAAGATTTAAGCAACTGCAGATTGGCCACTATTTGCCCAAATGCTACCTGAATTGGGTCGTTTGTTCTCTAACTTGATTAGTTCTTGTGTACCAATTATTTTATATTAACAGTGTCCTTTCAGAGATTGCTGCTGCTGTTTCCAGAGTTCTGAGTAGCCACTTCAGATATATTATCCTATTTATAGAGAAAAAAAGAAGTACAATTCAGCAAATCCTATCTTATATGAAATCTTAGTACTACTTGTATAAATTATAAATAGGTAGTATTTGATATCCTAATTTCTTTTCTTTTCTTTTCTTTTCTTTTACAGGTAGATGATTTGAAACTGTATTTGTTTGTTTCATGTTATTCAGATTGATTTCTTCTGAATCTTTATGAGGGTATTCTTTGGTACTATTTCATTGGCAACAATTTTCTAGAAACGAGAAATTGGGATAGAGGGTCATGACAGAACCTCCATTTACATAGGTATATGAATATAAAGATGTCAAAGAGATGATTCTAGTTAGCAGGAAACAAATCAATCCAAAAATCCAAACTGCTTTCAAGGGGACTTCTCATTTGCAAAGTGAAATATGTTGCTAAGAATATTCCTTTTTTGGTTTATTTGATCTAATATTTTGCATAGGAAGTCATCTGACAAGTTGGCATTGCTGATGATTGATCCCAATGAAAGCCTTATGTAGAACTTCACAAGTTATAGAAGATTTTAAGGATCTTGGAAGACAGTTGCAGAAGGAGAAAGTCCCAAGTGTTCTGATATATTCTTTCAGTCTAACAGGTGAGAAAAGTGGTAATTTCTGAAAGTGAACTTATGTTGGGGTCCAATTGTTTGTGAGCAAAAATTTAGACAGAAATATATGAATAATTGGGAGCTCTGGGTAGATGAAAGCCTGGTCTAACATGAAGTGAATAGAATTTTGCTCTATTCTTCTAGATAAGGAGCTGGATAACCATTATTTCTTCCAAATATTCTCACTTTACAGTGGCTGAATAAAGAAGAAATTTAGTCATACAAAAGATAATTCCCAACAAAAGCCTCAACTGGAAATCATTGAAAAGAAAATGACCACATACATGTATAGTTATAAGGCTAGTGTAAAAATAAAACATTCCTTTTGCAGACCTATTTCTCAAGAAATGATTGAAAATAAAAAGGACAAAGCTTCTTCGGCTATTAATGGGATATATAATGGTGATATCCTGTGGCTTTTTGTTGGCATAGTCAAAGTGAAAATATACTCCTGCAGTTCTCAATTATTTCTGAATATTCACTCAAGAAACCTTTAAGAAGCTTGTTCTTAACAATGTCTGTGTCTTCTGTAAATAAAATATTCTGTGTCAATATAAATATTTGCAATCCTCATTTTTAACACAACATTTGCTACTTTCTGAGGTTCTTTGTCAAGAAAATATTGACCTTTCTATATAATCAAGTTTCTGTTTTAATAGAAAAACCATGCTGTTTGTTGGTCTTTAAAAATCATATTTTATTAAATAATCAGTAAAGTTCACCATTTATTCTGCAAGACTGCATATTAATTCCTGAAAACAAGTTTTAGCAGTTATATTACAGTCTACTTCACATTATGCAGTGTATAGTATTTCAATTTTCCCAATTTAATTAAAGACAATAATGAGATTCTAATGCACACTTAATTACTTGACTCCAGTTACCAATATAATTAATCAGTTGCCTGTAATGCCCCCCCCTCTTCCTTGACTCATACACCCCCTTATGAAAGGCAAAAGCACTCACTTGGCAAAGCAACTTACAAAGGAAATTACCTCATAATCAGTTCTGTTGAGAATCCACATGGAAAAGTAAAGCACATCCTTTACTAATGTCTTAGTATGAGAAAAGCTATGGAAAAGAAATATTCAGATCCATAAATACATATTGTTGACTGACTGCACTGACTGCACTCATTACTTATTATTTTCACTCATTTTTGTTTCTTGATGCAATAAAAATAAAAATATGGCTGTGCATGTTTGATTGCGTGCCCAGTACCAGGGTTTGCCCTTATAGTGTTGTCATTCATAGTTTGCTGTCCCAGAATTCTGTCAATTTGCGGTGACTCTTCATAGGATCATAGGGAAGTGGGGCTGGAAGGGACTTCACAAGGTCATCTAGTCCTGCCCCATGCTTGAGGCAGGATCATCCCCGAGAAAACTATCCCTGAGTGTCTATCTTGTCTACTCTCAAACACTTCCAAAGATAGATTCCACAATTTCTCTAGGTAGCCTGTTCCAGTGCTTGACCATCCTCATTGTCCGAAAGTCCCTCCTAATCTCAAATATAAATTTTCCTTGCAAAAGCTGGAAGCCAATGCTTTTACTCTTTAATTCTCCCCTACGGCTACAGAAAAAAGTCCCATCTCCATCCTCTTTATAATCACCCTTCAATTATTTGAAGAATTATCAAATCCCCTTTCGGTCTTCTCTTCTCTAAGGACTAAATAATCCTAGTTTTTTTCAGCCTTAAATCTTATAATAAATCTTGTTTACCAGACCCCTAATAATTTTTTGTTGATATGCACTGGACTCTGTCCACGCTGTCCACATCCTTTTTTAAGTGTGGGCCCCAAACTGGACACAGTAATCCAGATAAGGTCTCACCAGTGCTGAATAGAGAAGAATCACTGCCCTTCAATTGCAGGTGCCACTCTTGCTTTGTGTCATAAGTGACATAAGTGTCACAAGTATCATAAATAATACTCAAGTCACATCCTTTTTTATTCTTACTCTCTTATAGACTCAATGCTTCCTGGATAAAGACCTCACCAGTACTTACAATGCATGTTTGAACCCTTTGGGTGCATCCAGACAAGCATGGATGTGTGGTATGTAGTGCTGCAAACATGTCTGCAGTACCACATACCACAGTCAGAAGTTCTCCACAATGCAGTGGGGTGCTCCCCATGTGTTACTGCTTCATTTTTTTTTCTGTGTGTTTTTTTGACTCCGCAGGAAAAAAAAGCAGAGCAGCACATGCACAGGCAGCATACACTGCTGAAAAGCAGAGCTGGGTGCTGTGACAGGGGGTCGTCTTTGGCAGCATTTTTTTTAAAATATGCCAGTAAGTATGCCCCTGCCAAGTCTTGCTGGGTTTTCCTTCTCTAGGGATCAGCTCCCCCCCACCCTTACTTGCCTGCCACGACTTGACGTTACTTGGTTCTAAAGACAGAGGGAGGCTGACCCACAGGTTCCCAGACAGGCCCCAGGCTCACTACCCGTAGGATAATGAGGTGTTGCCTAAAGTGCAAAAATGCACACTCCTACCTCTCTTTCATGTGCCCCATGCCTCACAGATGGTTTTATAAATTTCTCTTTATGTTGGGGTCTCAGCTGCTGTGGGCTTACCTCCTCTGTCTCTAGCTAGGCCTGTCAGTCAAAACCCACTAATCGGGGCTTGACTTACAGCCTCTAGCTCTCTAGCTCACTTGGGCTCAAAGCCCTCCATTCTATGCTCTCCACAACACCAGGTCTACTGGCCCTTCTACACTGTGTATCTCTGTGGTGCCAGATTGTTGGGGCCTCAACCCCCTTCAGCTTTGCCCCTTTCTGTAGTTAGGGCCTTTTGACTAAGTCCACCCACTAGGACCTGGCTTCAAAGCTCCTATCTCCCCTTCAAGTGACTTTGGGCTTGTGGCCTTAGTACAGCACCCCTAGTGCAGCAGGGCTTCTTGAGCCCTCTGTCATGGTGCCCCTTGGTGCTAATGAGGCCTCCTCCACCCCTACAACCTCAGCCACAAACCACCGGCGTTTTTAACTTCAAACGTAAGTCATAGGCTCCTATGGCCATATAATGAAAATAATAATAAAGAAATAAGAGAGGCAAAGTGCCCACTTACTTTATGTGATCGTGCTTCTGTGTCACAGTGTGTCGTTTTCTTCCCAAAGAGGCTGCTGCAGCTGCACCATAGTCATTGAGTGTCCCCCTCTCTGCTGCTTCTCTGGCCTTCCCCTTCCTGTCACCTGACCAGCTGGCAGCTCTCAATCCTTAACCCTATTCGACCGGCCAGCTGTGCCTGAAAGGCTCTGGATTTAAAGGGACCACCCTGTGTCTTAGTAATAGGGCTAGGTTTCCCTGTTACAGCTGCCCAGAGCCATGCCCAGAGCCATGCTACGGCTGCCAGCCTGGCTGTGCCCGGTAGGATCAGCACTGCTGCAGCCCCAGGAGGCCCCAGGGACCCCAGGTAAGGCTGCAGGGGCCAAACCAGTGCTGGCCCCAGCCTCCCGTACTGCCCCTAGGGTAACTTGCCAAGTGCCAAAGTGCTCATGGCACAGGAATTCCCTGGGGACAAGTACCACTATTCAAAAGAAGTGGATCTTGATTAAGAATTAGTGAAACCAGTTTCCATAAAGTAACAAGCAGTCAAAAACCTTCATTTTATCCACCGCACAAACAAAAATCAATGACTTTTAATTGTAGAGCAGGTATGTTAAGGACTATATTAACAGCATAACCACAAACTGCTCTCAAAACAACTCAACGTCAAACAACAACAAATTATCTCAAAACAACTCAACCTCATTCCTTTTCTACTGTCTTTTAGTAGAACTCTCTAGTAGAATTCTAGTGTCTGTTCCCAGATCTAACTGAGTGCTATATGCAAGGCATTGCTGTTATATTTTAAACTGCTGTTATATTTTAAACTACTAGTAATGCAAGGCATTACTGTTATATTTTAAACCACCCAGACATCTGCTGGAAGACGCAGACAACAAAGTCCCACCGTTCACGTAGGTTCCTATCCTGTGTACAGGACCTCCATCTGACACAGGAGGTACATGGTCCCACTAGGGGGAATGCCTTACTGGACCTGGTATTGGCAATGGGGGATGACATGGTAAGAGACCTAAAGATTGGTGGTCACCTTGGGGACAGTGATCACCAAATAATAGAATTCACCATAAGATGTCGAGTGGGTAAGGTAACCAGTAGGGTGAAAGTGCTAGACTTTAGGAAAGCTGATTTCAATGAACTCGGGCATTTAGTCAAGGATGCACTGCAGAGTAAGAGTTTTGAAGAGATAGGAGCCCAGGAAGGGTGGCTGTGCCTTAAGGAAATGATCCTTCGGGCGCAGAAGGAGATGATCCCAATGCGGGGGAAAGGGGCCAAGAGGCTTCCTTGGCTGACCAGAGATATCCAGAGCAGTCTACGGGCTAAAAGGGGGGCATATGAAAAGTGGAAACGGGGAGTGATTACTAAAGAGGAGTATACCTCCTCTGCTCGCAATTGTAGGGAGGCAGTTAGACGGGCCAAAGCTACCATGGAGCTGAGGATGGCATCCCAACTTAAGGGTAACAAAACATTGTTTTTTAGATATATAGGGAGTAAAAGGAAGGCCCAGGGTGGAATAGGACCTCTACTAAAAGGGCATAAGCAATTGGTGAAGGACAGGGGGGACAAGGCTGAACTCCTCAATGAGTTCTTTGCCTCAGTGTTCCTAAGCGAGGGGCAAGACAAAGCTCTCACTGGGATTCTAGAGAGGCAGCAGCAGGGTGCCAGACTACCAAGCGTAGACCCTGAGATGGTGCAGACACACTTGGAAGAACTGGATGCGTTTAAGTTGGCAGGCCCGGATGAGCTCCACCCGAGGGTACTGAAGCCACTGGCTGACGTCTTTGCACAGCCACTGGTGGGAATATTTGAACATTCATGGCACATGGGCCAGGTCCCACAGGACTGGAAAAGGGCCAATGTGGTCCCTATTTTCAAGAAAGGGGGGAAGGAGGACCCAGGCAACTATAGGCCAGTCAGTCTCACCTCCATCCTAGGCAAAGTCTTTGAAAAAATTATCAAGGCTCACATTTGCAAGAGCCCGGCAGGAAAAATTATGCTGAGGGGAAATCATCATGGGTTCGTAGCAGGTAGATCATGCCTGACTAATCTAGTCTCTTTTTATGACCAGGTTACAAAATGCCTGGATGCAGGAGTAGGGGTTGACGTCATATACTTAGACTTCAGGAAGGCCTTCGATACGGTATCCCACCCCATACTGGTGAACAAGTTAAGAGGCTGTGACTTGGATGACTACACGGTCTGGTGGGTGGCAAATTGGCTAGAGGGTCGTACCCAGAGAGTCATAGTGGATGGGTCGTCATTGACCTGGAAGGGTGTGGGCAGTGGGGTCCCGCAGGGCTCGGTCCTTGGACCGATACTCTTCAATGTCTTCATCAGCGACTTGGACGAGGGAGTGAAGTGTACTCTGTCCAAGTTTGCAGATGATACAAAACTGTGGGGAGAAGTGGACACAATGGAGGGCAGGGAACAACTACAAGCAGACCTGGACAGGTTGGACATGGGTGGAAAACAACAGAATGCAATTCAACAGGGAGAAATGCAAAGTGCTGCACCTAGGGAGGAAAAATGTCCAGCATACCTACTGCCTAGGAAATGACCTGCTTGGAGGCACGGAAGCGGAAAGGGATCTTGGAATCCTAGTGGACTCCAAGATGAACAACGAGTCATCAGTGTGACGAAGCCATCAGAAAAGCTAATGGCACTTTATCGTGCATCAGCAGATGCATGATGAACAGAAACAAGGAGGTGATAATTCCCCTCTATCGGGCACTGGTCAGACTGCAGTTGGAATACTGCATGCAGTTTTGGGTGCCACACTTCAACAGGGACGTGTATAACCTGGAGAGGGTCCAGAGAAGGGCCACTAGTATGGTTAAGGGCTTGCAGGCCAAGCTCTATGAGGAGAGACTAAGGCACCTGGACCTCTTCAGCCTCCGCAAGAGTAGGTTGAGAGGTGACCTTGTGGCTGCCTATAAGTTCATCATGAGGGCACAGAAGGGAATTGGTGAGACTTTACTCACCAAGGCGCCCCTGGGGGTTACAAGAAATAATGGCCATAAGCTAGCAGAGAGCAGATTTAGACTGGACATTAGGAGGAACTTCTTCACAGTTAGTGACCAAAAACTGGAATGAGCTCCCAAGGGAGGTTGTGCTCTCCCCTACCCTGGGAGTCTTCAAGAGGAGGTTAGATAGGCATCTAGCTGGGGTCATCTAAACCCAGCACTCTTTCCTGCCTATGCAGGGGGTCGGACTCAATGATCTATTGAGGTCCCTTCCGACCCTAACATCTATGAATATGAATCTATGAATATACAAGCAAGGGGATTTCTCTTAACTAGCTGTCATGAAAAACGTAAGGTTATTTAGAAAAATATAAAAGGAAATTTTATTATCACATGTGTGTTCCAGTGTCTAAGCTGCACCTTGTTTTGGGAGGAAGTGGAAAGCTTACATCTCATCAGTGGCAGCAGTCCCTCAATATGAGGATGACAATCTTCCAATAGTTAGGGGATTTATAGGTGAATCCATAGATGACTGAGGAGTCTGATCTGAGATTTGCATGTTCAGTTGAAGAAGTACCATATAGTTCTAAGAAAAAAGGATTAGATACTGGTGATATCAGGTTACTGCTCTTTTCCTATGCCTCTCATCTATTCACATCCATATTGAGGTGAGTTTGATCAAAATGAATAATGCCTTGTCACGCATCATGGTGCCATTAGGGATGCTGCAGGTTCAAATGTCCAAGATATTGATATTAATGTTGCATTTCTTCAGATTGGCTTTCAAGGTGTCCTCAGATCTCTTCTTTTGCCCACTTCAAGATTGGTGACTATTAGTGAGTTGGAAGTATAGGACCTATAACTTTATAAGAGGGTTACATCAGGACCTGGGAGAACATCTGCTCACCAAAGCTCCCCAAGGTCTAACAGCCATAAACTCCAGGAAGGCCAATTTAGACTGGATATAAGAAAAAAGCTCATTATGGTGCATGTGTCCAGGGTCTGGAGCAAACTCCCCCCAGAGGTGGTGCAAGCACCTACTCTGGACTCCTTCAAAAAACAGCTGGATTTATTTCTTTCTGGAGTCACTTGATCCCAGCTGACTTCCTGCCTATGGCAGGGGGGCTGGACCCAATGATCTCATGAGGTCCCTTCCAGTCCCTAATATCTATGAAATCTATTTCAGGAGCCAGTTGACAGGCATCCTTATGATGCCCTGTACAACTGCACTGGTGGTGTATAAGCATGGCTTCAAGGCTGGCAGTGTTTGTCTGAGTCAGAATGGTGTCATGGATTCTTCTGTTCTTCCAGCTGATATAGTGGATATTCCAAAGATATCACTGATGGTAGTGTTCCAAAGCTTTCAGGTGTTTTTTCTAGTTTGTTCAAATTTCACACTCATAAAACAGGCTAGGCATGACAACAATTTAGTAGATGAGAAGTTTGGTTTGAGTCCTGGTGTTACAATCATCAAATACATGATTTTGGAGATCTCCAAAGGCAACAGGGGCAGACCTGGATTCTCCAAGGAACATTCTCCAAGGAACACAAAAATTTGGCTGAAACAACTCTTTAGAATATGTAACAAAAAATACTGTACTTACTGAATCCAAGAAAATGTTGAATTTAAGATGACCCTTCCAGTAATTTATTATTTTAAAATAAATTTCCATGTCTAGAATCAAATTAGTGGAAGGTCTGATTAATATGTCCCTCCTACAGGAAAGCAGTAGCAAGCAACAGGTGGTAGTGAATAGAGGGCAGGCAGCAGGAATGTCAAGTAGACTGACCCTTGCCTTCCACCACTGCCCCCCCACCCACTTGCCCTCTGCTGCCTGCTTGCAGTCAATACCTGCATATACAAGTGCCTGGCTTCCCAGTCACCCACCACCTTGTATTTGAATCCAAGATCAAATGCTTTTTTCCTCATGTTAAATGGAGAGGCAAAAATAATCTCATCTTGAATTCAAATAAGTATGGTATTCATAAAAATATATACAATAAATAAACTGATCCATTAGTGAAAATATGTGTTTTAAGTTGAATTCACAAATGGTATGTGTTTTCCCTCCAAAATCAAGGAAAACAATGACCATTTAAAAAAAAATACGTTTTAAAATAATGTTTCTCTATACTTCCATGTTCTTGTACATCCAAAACATCACCTCTATGAAAACCTCATTTGAAATAAAAATAACAACCCATTAAAAGAAAAGAAAATATCTATTTTAGTGATAGTGCAAAGCTGTAATTTTAGATGTGTGTATTCTTCCCCTGCATTTGACTTCCTGAATAAAAATACACTGGATTTCTGAACATATATTTTCAAAAAGCACTACTTTTACCCAGTTAGAAATATACAACTATTTCTGAGGACTTTGTTACACATTAATTTTTGACAGCCCAGGGATTTCTTAAGCCCTGGATTGTCCACACATTAAGATGTTAACTACTTTTAAGTATCCTTTATGTATCTTAAAGTTTTGCCACTCCAGGGCAGGTTTATCTCTGATCTGCATCACCCAGCTCTTGTTCCATGAACCTGTAGCCACTCCTTAGAAATAAGCCACCCAAGTTTCAGTCCTGCAGCATCACAGGATACTGTGTCACCTCCGCACCCCAACCTCCTGTTCTGTGTGAACAAACTTTCAACCCGCTGAACTCTATTGCTCAAGAAATGGTACTATCACCAAACCAGCTCTCCCTAACACCCCTGGGGGAGGGGAAGGGAACCTGGCTGAGCAGCTTGCAAGGGCACAGAACAGTCTGGTAGGAAGGACTAAAAGGAGTGGAGTAGGGAGTAAGGTAGGGGACCTGACTGGGGTCCCCATGGACTGGGTCTTCCCTTCTGGGGCTAGAGCAGTGTCCCCATGATCTGAAGCTATCCAATCCCAATCCCAGTTTATTAAAACATGATATATTTTTAATGTATTTTAATGCATTTCTTTTAATTTTTTTTTTTACTTTTTAAATTTTATCCTATAAGTTTCAGTGGCTGCCTTGTTTCATTTCACCACCCTGACTCAGCTGCCATTCCCACCCATTGCCTCTCCCATTGCAGTCTCCATCATTAAACTCCCCCTTTCCAGCCTCGTGCTCCTGTTCTAACCAATCCATCTCTCCAACCCACCTCACCTACAGCAGAGATAGAATCCTGTCCTGGCTCATCAGCCCTCTAGTGGCAAGTTGAAGCTGTGCAGGTCAGGGACAGTCAGAGAAGGTTTTAGCCTGAATGCAGAACTACTGTAAACTTCATTTTCTTCTCTATTGTTATCTTTTTGCTACTATGTAACTATATACATTTTAAAATTAATTTTTATTTGAAATATTGTATCCTTTATTTCATAGCAGTGCATGTTTAGACATTTCCTGGGTTTGTTTTACCATTATGTTAGTTAACATAAACACTGGTCAACATATGAGAAGCTTAAAATGTAGTATGTAACAAAGCCCTTAGTAGGTACAGTACACTTTGCTATTATTCCTGCAGATGAAATGTCTACCTACAAAGATGCTGAATATGTTAAAAGCAGGTCTTAGTCATACAGCGGTAATAAATCTTGGAATGTATATCCAGATGAAGCTACTTTTCCCAGTAATGTTAGTATATGCAATCATTTTACTCAGACTTTTTTTTCACAATATCATGCAGTTCTAAATTTCTGCTCCACTGCAATCTGCTGATATGACACAGCTTTAATGGTAACATTTTGTCTGTGGCAAGTGTTTAGCAAGGATTATTGAGAGGAATCACCTCATGAACAGCATTGACCTTTTTCTTATCAAGTTTCATACCTAATTGTGGGGAAAAAAGCAGCAAATAATTTTTTCATGATAACTTTCTTAAAGTATTTTGGAGGTAATGAAGCAAATTCTCAAATATGTTACTTACACACAATCAGCACTTAAAATCAGTGACACTGAATGGGAGAAATGCATCCTGATTCATATTTGTGTAGTTTCTGCAAGGTTCAGCCAGCAATATAGCTTCTTCCATCACTCTTACCTACAATGTGCATAAGCCAGTAGAAAAAGAAGAAAGTGGAGGAGAGGTGGAGCAAATATATATGTTTTCTCAATTCAATCCCAATTCTAACCATTCTGTATGTAGAAATAAGTATATACAGTAAAAGTTCTGTTATCCGGCATCTTACAAGCTGGCATGCTCCACTAACCGGCATGCCAGCTTGTAAGATAAAGTGAAAGTGGAAGTGCCCACAGTGGCACTTCTGGTTTCTCTGAGCCCCCATAGCTCAGAGCAAAGCAACCTGTGCTGCCGAGTCCCCATGGACCAGGGGCATAACAAGCTGTGTGGGGCTGTGCGGGGCCTGCCTCCCTGTCCTGCGGGGCCTGCAGGGCCCACGGGAGGGACAGTAATGGGACAGGAGGGGTGGCAATGCTGCATGAGGGGTGGAAGGACGCCCCAGATGTGGCGGGAGAAGCAGCAGCCAGGGCCACTCAATTAACTGGCATATTTTGTTATCCAGCATCCCCCATTCCTGGGAGATGCCGGATAACAGAGTTTTTACTGTAATTTCAAAATAGGATACAAGAGTTATTAAGGGTAGAAAAGATTACTTCCTACATCTCCATGGAACATCCACACTTCTGGATGACAAGAAGACCTCAGATAAATTTTCCTGTGAAGCAGGAGCATAGGAACAAAATACCTTGTCTTGGTTTTGAATGTGGCTATGTATTGCCTTCACCTTTTTGAGCTGTTGGCCATATTAAATGTGAATGTGTTCTTCAGGTAGCAATGCTATTTGATATTGGTTAGGGACTTGGCTTTCTGAGTTGCACCAGTCTCTGAGTTGTTGAATAAGTCCATGTTGGGACCGTACTGCCTCAGAGATGTTCTAGGGGCTATGTGTCTCAGAAAATAGTATTTTCAAAGACACTTAAGTGATTTAGGAACTTAATATTAATTAGAAACCTTAGGATTTAGATTCCTTTTTTCAGAAAAGATGTAAGAACCTAAATTCTGGTAATTTAAACCCGGGTTCTCCGTGGTATTTAGGTGCCTAACTCACTCTGAAGTTAAGTATGAAACATCTAAATACCTTGGACAACTCTGACCAAGTTACTTCTGAAATAGACTTAGGGTGCCTCTACTCGATTAATCAAGTCTGCTGGAGCATGGTAATTACTGAGCTCCAGTTAGCCTCCATTCCTTGTGTATCAGCATTCCCATGATTCAAAATGGTGGTGGGGTGCTTTAACTAAAGCTCATTCGATGAGCTTTAGATAAAGAGTCCCTGTTGCCATTTTTAAGTGCTGGGATGCAGATACATGAGATGCTGTAGGAGCTTTAATTAGAGTGGCTTTCAGAGCCACTCTAATTAAAGCACTCTACCTCACCCCCAGAGCACATGTGAAAATGCCATTAGGCTCTTAAATCATTAGGTACTTTTGAAAATCTAACTGAATGTCTCTCAGAGCTCTCAAAGATGTCTGGCTTCTGTATTTCCTGAGACAGAGCAGCACAGACAGCAGCAGCAGCAGTGGTGGCAGTAGCAGCTGTCCAGGTCAGCCACCCAACGCGTGCTTCAGATGAAGGTGGAGGGTGGTCTGCCTGAGGCCGCTGGGGCAGGCAAGGCACCCTTAGACACTGGTAGTGGTGGTGGGGGAGGGGCCTGCAGGCAGCACAGGCCCTCTCCCTGAGCTGTCCCCCAGCTGCAGCTTGGCAGCAGGCTGGGCAGCAGGTCAGAACAGGAGCACAGAAGCTGGGGTGCAGTGCTGGGGTGTGGAGCAGTGCAGTGGGAATGTGGTGAACCCCCCATCAAGGGGGGGCAGTGGCATGCAGCGTGTAGCAGAGGACCCCCCACCCATGGTGGGGGTAGCAACAGCAGTAGCAGCAGAAGCAGCAACCTGGGACAGGAAGGGGAATAGCCAACTTCCCCCAAGAAGCTCCTGAAACCAGGAACTCTGAGCTGCTCACCAGGGCAGGCTTTTATACTGCTGGGGCCAACAAAGGTGTTAGCCTCAGGTTCTACCTCCCCCTGGCTGCAGATCTGAGAGAAGCTGGGCAGGGCCATTTTGTCCCGAGTGGCACTACTTGCCCCATACCAAAGTGCATGTCCAGGCATGTGCACTGAAGCAAAACCCCCTGGCACACATTTGTGCTGCTCCTATTTGAGCTGCTGCAAGCACGTGCGCCTATAGGGGCCTGCTGGAGACCCATTACCTTATGGGCTATCACAGCTTCCAAACTCCCCTATAGTGATGCCCCTGCCTTGCAAGTGTAACAATCAACAATTCAGTGGGCCCTAAGTCCTAGTTTCTCATACAGACTTCTCCAGGTTTTCAAGCTGTAACAGGGGACTGTTTCTGGCCCCTGTTTCAAGGGTAGAAAAGCAGTGGAGGAACCCTTACCTGAAGCGAACCTGTCTCACTACTCCTAAATCCAATGGGACCAGACACCAATGAGGATTCTGGCAATGAGGAGTTTGCTGTGGGAGCCATTGCTGATTGGAGCCATTGCTGATTGGAGTTTGCTGTGGGAGCCATTGCTGATTGGTCCTGTGAGCTGGAAGAAACTGCTAAAAACAAATCATCAGGGAGTGCTGAGGCCCCCAGAAAGGGGACACAGGAGCAGCTGGAGCAAGCTGCACTGAATTCATGCAGAGTTTTGTGGAACTCGAGTAGAAAAAGGGGAGCACCAGTGGTTTGAGAAGAGCCCAGATGTATCCCAACAAGCAGACTGCTGTGCTAAGTTCTCTGTGGGGGAGGGGGGACAGGTGTTAACTCTGGGAGAAGTGATAGCAAAAGACTGTTGACCACAATGAGAAGTTTGAGTGAGAACATTGACATGAATAGAGACTGCTATAAGTAAAGCCTAGACAGGAGAGGCTCTATAGTGTTACTTATGGGTGCAAGCAGAAGACAGTGGAGGGAGAAAGACCACATCTAGAGGAAACACTGAGAGGGGGAACCAGCCCGCTGAAGAAACAAGCTTGGTCATGGTCCCTATATCTGAAGAGGAATCTATTTGGTTAACTGGATATGGGTTGGGCATGGACAGGTTTGTTCCAGATGATTTGCTCCAGGCAGAGTCCCATGGTGGAGACCGGAGCACCAGATGTCCTCTATCACACTGACTGCTGTCAACCCTTTTCTATATTCATTTTCTCCCATCAAGACATGGCAGGAGAGTAAGGGGGAGATGGTGATTAGAGTGGCAGGTGCTAGAAGGCCCTTGCCCACACAGTCCTTTGGCAATCTCCACCCTCCTGGGCCTGGGCTTTCTTTAAGCCAGCTCTGAACTTCTTTGGGTGGTGAGCTCTTGCTAGCCCTGTCTCTGTCCCTCCTGGGCTGTGGGCTCCTGGTCCCAGCTCTGCCCTTCTTTGGGTGGTGGGCTTTCTCTAGCCCCTTTTCTGCCCCTTTCTGGGTGATGGGCTCTTATAATCCCTGTCTTTTGCCCCTCCTGGGCTGTGGGTCCTGGCCCTTGTCTCTGCCCCCTCTGGGCTGTGGGTCTCTGATCTTCATTACTATGTTAGTTTCAAAAGACCAAGGAGTTAAACTTATAGAATGATAAAGCTTGTTTATTCAGAGAGCCTTTTAGCCTATTGATCTGCTGTCCCTTTGCCTCAGGCCTGCAAGCCTCAGGCCAATGTAACAATTTATACATAATACTCTTAAAGGTATCCACACAATCACTGCCTCTCCTAAGCTGCTGTACAATTGAGGCAGGCTCAAGCCTCATGCACCTTGCAGGCACTGTGGGGACCTCCTGACCTCCCCTACACTCCCAAACCTGGTCCACCAATTAAAACTCAAACCAGAACATAAGTGCACTGGCTATAACTTAATTCTCCTAGCCCAATGGATATCTTCTGAAATCCCCATCCACCCTGTGCCTAATCCTCTGCCACTCCTTACTGACATCTCTCTGGATCTCAGCAGGATCTCAAGCAGTCTTTCATCAGCAGGCATCCTACTTCAGTGTTACTTCCCCATTGACCTTCAAGGCCAATGGTCCTAATTGCTCTAGCTCTGCCCCTGGTTTATATGTCACCAGATCCCTTCTCCTTTCCAGTTAGGTGACACCCTGGACTGTCTGCAGGTGTCCTCGAATGAGTTTTGCTTACTGGCTTTCAGGTGATCTTGTAGTAGTAGACCTAGCAGTAGTCTTGCCTTGTTTCCCACACAAGACTCTGTCTTGTAATACTGCCAGGAATCTTCTAACACTGCAATAAGTTCCTTTCTGCTTCCCCAGGTTAATCTACTATTGTACTATTGCTCTGAACCTAGCACAGCAATAGGCACTTCCCACTTACGGACTCTGACTGCCTATTCCTTTGCAGCTAACCCTACTCTTGACTGTTTGAGCACAGTTTGCCCCTATTTTCCTCTCTGTAAGTAACAGGAGCCATAGATTCTCTGTTACAGTTACAAAAGAACAGTTCCATATGTCTACCTTGGCCTTTCCATATTCCTCTAGTGATACAGATGTAGCTGCCACAAACATTGTGTCAATATACAAGGTACCACAAATTCTTCATTTTGTACCAGGCAGTGGCTGTGACTAGAATGTAATATTTGCTTGAGGGAGTGAGATTTAACATTGAAGTAAACTTTTGTAAAAGTTCATTGATTTTACTAGAAATATTTAGGCTGAACTCATCAAGCTGAGACCAATGACTAAAGTGTACAGTATTTATCATGGTCCCATATATAGAAACTTGCATTTTGTATCTGTTCCTAAAATACTTTTTAGGTACATTGGCATGAAGATTCCTGCACAAGTTATTGACATAAGGGCTTAGAATTACCACAAAATTCTTCAAGCATAGACAAGAAGAAGTAATTTTGTTTTGATTAATGTAAAAATAAGCCTATTTTTTTTTTTTTTTTAAAGATAGCCTTCTAGCAGTTATTTTTGGTATTATAATGGTTCATACCTGTTCATGGCTTGTGTTGCAATTTGGTCTTCAAAAAATAATTTAATCTAACATGGGGTGGGATCTATAAGGGCTAGCTCATAGCTTTTCTGTGCAAGTAAATTTTGCTGCACCACTGACTCTCAGAGTGAATCTAGATGAATATCAGGATATCTTCTGGAACTCTAATGGAAATATATTTGAATTGTGGTAGCTCTGCCATGCTAAAAAGGGCGTTAACAACCCCACCATAAGAACATAAGAAGTGCCATACTGGGCCAGACCTGAAGTCATTATAAAGTTCACTAAACACAGGAACATATGAATACTAAATAGCAACTTTTATTGTGGAGCAATAGGCAAGCCTCTGAAGACCTGTTTTCTCTAACTAACTGACAGCAGCTCTCTAACTGAGCCATTTCCGAACTCTTCTAAATTAAGGAATGTCTCTACATTATAAATGTTATCACTATAGTTTCCCTTTTAACTCCAAAAATCAATTAACCACAAATCCATTAATACCCATCTGCAGAGAGATTACTAGTGTATCACTGTGAATGACAGTGAAAAGGAATTCCTGCTCCGCTTTTCTGCAGCTCATTTAGCAAGTCAGCAGGTTTCACTTTTCTTTCAGACTGAAATAGTTTCAGACCGTGTTTCCAGTTTGGCTTTAGTAGAAATCTTTTATCCTGCTCTCGATACACTTGAACCCTTATATTTGGATCCAGTTGGCACTATGGACCACTACAGCTCAGATCAAAAGTGCCACTGTTTTTATTGCTACAGAAAACAAACCTCATTTACCTGCAGTTTTGGCAGCTGTGCTTCTGGACATGGCATAATCATTAACTACAGACTGCTAAAGCAGATTTCCTCTTTCTGGATGACAATACAGCATTTGTGTCTGTAGGTACATTTATTCCCATATGGACATAGTTGCTTCTTGCATTCTGGAACAACCAGTTTCTTCCTATGAAGATTGTCCAGATTTGGGCTGTGATGCCAAGAAAATCATCAGGAAGCATACATTTTGTGGTTTTTTTGTATTGCAATCACACACATAACTAGAATAATTTTCTCACAAAATGCCAGACACAAAATCGGTGTCACCTCCCTGGGTACCAAAACGAATGGTAATTTACATACTCTGTTTTCATACTGGATGCTAGCAATATATTTACCTTTCACTGATATGTTTGTTCCTGAATAGTCAGTTATTTTGATGTTTGTTGGACTTATTTTTTGGTCTCAACTTTAATTTTCAGTAGTTTTGTTTTGATGAAATAGTAACCTCAGCTCCAGTGTCCGATTTAAATGAAAAAAGTGTTCCTTGTCTGTTATTGCATAATCAAGTCCCTATTACTGGTTTTGCTCAAGTCTACTAAATGCACAAAATATTCCACCTCTAGTTTATGCTCAACTTTATGCATTTTAGGTTTTGGTAATTAGATCTGCAGTACTGGTTTCCCTTATCACAGTTTTAAGAGCTTTCCAAATGCAGAACAACATTTGGAGCCATGTTGCCTTCTACACCTGCCATGCACCTGCCCATTTGCTCTCTCCATTAGCATTCTCCTTGTCAATGGAAAATTACACCCTATGAGGTGGTGTCTTCTGACCATATTCTTTCATGAAAAAGAATGCATGGAAAACATACTTTGATGCATATATCTCGGTGGCCTGGGCCTTCATTATTTCTGCTGCCCTGCAGATGTGGATAGTCTTTTCCCTTATGTAATAGCCTCTCTTGTAAAATAGTGTCTGAAATTCTATAAATAAGCCTACCTCTAATCAGAGATCCTGTAAAGTTTCTAAAAGCACAATTCTTACTCAGTCTCTTTAGTTCAACAGTGTATTGATCTATACTTTTTTCTGTTGTTTGCTCACTCAAAAATATGCCTTTTGAGGATCTCATTTTTTTATGTCATGCAATACTCCTTAAATGCGGATAATATTTTTCATTTTGGCCCATTTTGAAGGTAAAGCTGTTATAAACTTCCATGCTGTCTCCCCCACAATATGCAAAAAGATAGGTGATATTACTTTCTTACTTTTCTTACCCCTGTGTCTACTAAGTATCACTCAAGCATTTGTCTGAGTGCCCTTTAATTCTCCTCTATATTTTCCAACAATAGAAGAGCAGGTGAAGGTTGAAACACTTCCATGACTAACTGTCATTTCTAGTATTGTATGCAGAGAGATCACTTACAGAGGTCTTTGTCCTTACATGTGGCTGTGTCACTCCACTGACTTTGAGGTTCCAACTTGTTGCTCAGTTTGGATTTCAAATTCTTTCAAGTTCTTTCTCATTCACTACTACTATCACCATGTAGTTATCATAGGATTCAATAAACATGGCATACATGAATGAAAAGAACTAAATAATAACTTTTATAGTGGAACATTATGCAAGCCTCTGAAGATCCTTTGTCTGTCTAACTAACAGGTATTTTCTAACCGAGGGACCAGTTCCCCGTTCCCAACTCTTCTAAATTAGGGAGTGTCTCTAAATTGGAACTTTGATCAATACAACCAATGGTCCACCTACCACAATATTCTGTCTCCAACTATGGCAAGTAGGAAATACTTTAATGGGAGAATATAGATGCATCTACATGTGGCACTATTGTTACTGCACCATTATTTAGTACTCCCTTTTGGAAGTATTAAAAGACAGCTCAGTAACAGCCTCTACTGTGCTGTGCTGGATGTGCATGATTATTTTTAGCTGCTACATAACTGTGAAGAGGCTGGCAGCACCTCTTCAAAGGAGAAAGATTATCCTGGTTGGGGTTTACCTGAGAGGGCAGTGATGACGCTGAGGAAGGAACTCCCGATGTGCCCGTGACTGAATTTACCAAAGAATTAGGTGCATCACATTGGTTCCTCCTGGTGCTCTGGGGCTACTTCCAGTAGGGAGTTCTCCCTGGGGAAGGAGAGCAGGGAGGAGAGAGAATACCAGCAGGATGGAAGCTCTGGTTGAGAGTGAAGAGGCTATTTCCTAGGAATGGGGCTTGAGACCAAGACGGTCTGTGAGCTTGGAGGAGCTCTGTGAGTGATGCTGTCTGTCAATCACAGCAGTGGCCAGGGTTAAAAGCCCAAAGCTTGTGGACTGAGGAGGGAGACCTGAATATACAAGAGAGTTTCTTTTTTCTTTTGAGTTTCACTAGCAATGTGGATCAGGAGACTGTGTAGCTCCAGGGTGGGGCATTGTCTAGCATTAATGAGTGCAATTAATGGAGTCCAGGAGTGAAGCCTATACAGCCAAAGAGGGATTGTGGCTTACAGGGCCCACACCTGTGGGGTGTCAGCAGCAGAAGCATAAAGTTCTTTTTTTGTGTTTCATTCTCTGCTTACTACAAAAAAAGGGAGGATTCCCTACAGGGCAAGTGGACTCTGGGCATTCAGCCTTGGAAAAGAGAGGAATAAAAGACAAGAAGAGGGATAGGATTGGTTTGATTTATCAGATCGGGCAAATAAGTCCGGGTCCGAGTTCTGGACATTATAAAGACTCTTTCTTTATGCCAGAGGTAACTATCCAGAAGAAGAATGATAACTGGTCTTGAGTTAGAGAAAATGGCCAGGCCAACCACAGACATATGTTCTGGATTATACCTTATACCATGATAACAACTGGGAGGTGTATGGCTGGGGTGAAAGGGGAGGTTGGAGCCCTAGTTGGAGGGAATCTTGTGCCATAACCAGACTCGTGAAGACAACATCACCTCCCAAAAGAAAAATCCATCAAGTCATGGCAGGAAAGAAATAGGTGGGGACTAAAATCTGACTAGGTGGTCAAGGCATTCCTGACAACTACGGACAGGTGAATGCCATTGGGATGTCATGGGCCATGCCCTTACGCAGTGATCCCCCGATAGTCACCATAGCAGAGCACTATAATGAGGGAGCATGTTGCTATGTCAACATAACTGTGGCATTATATTTTTTCCTGATTGATGCTACCATAGCACATTGCTATAGTGATGTAGTGTCTCATAGGTAGATGCACCCCATATGTACATGATATGTCTGGTATAATCCATATCTAATCATACCCTCCCTAGCATTAGACATCATTTGTTTAGAGATATCAAAAGACACATATCTGATTGTTCTACTTAATAGCTACCAATGGACCTGTCCTGCTTGAATTTGTTTTATTCCTATTTTTTCCCTCAGTTATACTAGCTGACTCAACAACCCCTGTGGCAAGGAGTTCCACAAATTAATTATGTACTGTGCAAAAAGTACTTCTTGTTTGTTTTAAATCTGCCTCTTGACAATTTCAGTGGGTTTCTCCTAGTTCTTGTTTTCTGGGACTTGGTGATTAACAATTCCCTATTCCCTTTATCCAAACCTTTCAGGATTCTATAGATCCTTTGTCATATCCTCTCTCAGCTACCTTCTGTCTCATATCCTCTCTCAGCTGCCTTCTTTCCTAACTGAAGTCATACCCAGTTTAATTTCTCCTGGTATGACAGCTGTTCCATACCCTTTAGCAAGTTTGTTGTCATTCTCTGTACTTTCTACTACACCATTTTTGAGAAGTGGAGACTAGAAAGGCACTCCATATTCAGCATGTGAGTGGCATAATGTTTTTTTTTCTGTTTTGTTTTCAGTTCCCTTCTTAATGGTGCCCATTTAAAAAAAAGGGTTTTTTGGATTTTTGGCTTTAAACTGGATTTTTGGATTTTTTTGGATGGCAATACCTTCCTACTACTTGTCCTTCTTTGTTTCATTTGGTTTGGCCCATTTATATTTATTTTATTGCTTAATTTCCAAAGTATTTTTAAATACACAAAGATATCTTCCATTCTACTGCCTTTCTTTTAAAGATAAAAGAGAAGACTGAAGCTGATAAAAGAGAAGACCTCTTTAGGCCTTTGAAGTTTTAACAGATTGAAGGTGCATATGAGTACAATATATAACACTAATAAAGTTTACTTTAAGCAGGACAGTGAGAAAATTTCAAAAGGTTTCTGAAACTATATCACCGTTTTTTGACAAGTAGGTGCAATCCACCAGTGATTTATTTGAGCTTTATCATGCTATATTTGCACATGGAACATTACAAAAAAGTGAGAACCAGCTTATTCACTCATACACAGATAAGTCAGGTCATAACAGATTTTCAAGAAAACTGTGTTTCAAACACAAGTTGTAACAAATGATCACAACCCTCTAACCCAAAGTCTAATCAACTATGACTCTTCATTCCTGCTACCATAAGAAATAATTTCTGAAATATTCATCATGAATACATCTCATGAAGATTTTGAACAGTATCCTTAAGGGTGCATCTGACACAGATCTAACCCCGTCCCCCCATACAGAAGTGTTTTATCAATGGAACCAAATATTCAAACTGATGCATATCTTCTATATAATGTTTTTGATTACTCATGTTCAATCCATTTCTTATTATACCTTCTTTGACAGTTTTTGTTTCTAAAGTCTTCATTAATGAGGTTCAGATTCTTTTTTTGGGGGGAGGGGTGTTGGGGTACAAATGGGAACACAGAAAACACCATCAGTGTTGAAAAGCTTTTGTAATGTTTAGGTCTAGACTACTGTCCTTGTCCAGGCTTCTGCTTCTTCATCAGCATATCTCCAGTCCAACCTTTCTATATGGTCTATATAGTTTGTTCCCAACATTTTGCACAGGCCATTGCTTCTGGCATTGGTGTTGTCAGATCTTGCGGGGTGCATTGTGGTACTACAGGGCATCTTAGGAAATGATTCATGGTTTGCTTCTCCTGACCAACACATTAGTCGGTTGTGTAGAGGACCCATACTTTCATGAGAAAGTTGCATATGTCGAGACCCACTCTCAATCTGCTCAGGTTCTGGCATGCTTGCCAGACTTGTAGTTGGAGCTGGATGCTAACTCCTCACTGTGGGTACTTCCTTGACAGCTCCATTCAACAACTTTGTTGCCTAGTTTCTCCCATTCTTTTTGCCAGAGGGTAGTTCTGGCTGATTCAGGTGATATGGTCAGTGGTATGGTAGAGCACAAAAAGCTATCTCTTGATGAAAGATGATGGCGTGCTGGTTGATGTCCATATAAAGGGTGGCGGTCATCTGACTGTTGTGCCTGTGTCAGTGTTGCCTGCTATTTTCCTCCTGATGTAAGGGGGCACTATGCCAGATAGAGTGCATAGGCTGGGAATGGGGTGGTACTTAGGCATACTGTTATAATCCTGTGCATATCATTTAGGGTGGTGTCAATATGTTTACTGTGAATTGAGTACCCCTGGGTGGTGCAGGCATATTCAGTCACAGAGAAACAAAGTGCTAAGGTGGTAGTGTGTAGGGTAAATGGATGTGTTCCCCACTTTGAATTTGCCAGCTTACATAGAATGTTGTTTTGTGTGTTGACCTTGGCTTGGTATTTAATATGTGCTTTTTTTAATTAAGTGTATGATCCAGTGTTGCCCATAAGTAAACTGGGTTTTTCCAATGTTCAAGACTCTGGTCACCCCAGGTGACATTCAGGTGACATTCTGTATCCCAGTTCCTCAGATGGAAAGCAGAGTTTTGGGTTTTTCTAGAGTTGGGTTAGGTATAATTATTTAATAATTATAATAATCTGACATCTAATTCAGTGCCCTCTCAAGGATCTTCTCTGTATCCTCAAAATTCATCTGGTGTGTGGTAATACAGAGCTGGTGAGCATAGATGAAACACTGACATTCAGCAGGAAGTGGTTGGTTGTTAATGTAGATCTTAATTAAAAGTGGGGTAAGCACATTGTCTTGTGGTAAGCCATTATTTTGGGACCACTAACTACTTTTCTAGCTATTTAGTTCCACATGAAAGCACCTGTTCTCAAAGTGAGCATGGATGGTCTGGCTTAGATCTAAGTCATCAGTCATAACGTACAGTTTGTGGATCATGATGCAGTGTTGGACAGTATCATATGCAACAGATAGGTCAACAAATGCTGTACAGGTGATCAACTTCTGTTGGAAACCATTTTTGACATGCTGTGTGAAGTTAGTAGTTGGCCTGGCATTTCCTGGGGCTGCCATGCTACCAGCAGTCCCACCAGGCCTCCCGACCATGGCAGAATGCAGTTTTAGTGGTCATGCCCAGGACCCAGGGTCTTCTCCTTCCCCATAGCCCCAGCCCATACCTCCAAGTCCATCCTGGCATGGGAGCTCAGTAGGGACATGTTCTTGCCCTGCTGGCTGGTGATGCAGTGAGTGCCACCTCCAGCTCTGAGATCGGAGCATTGAATGGTTTTTAAAAAAGGAAAAAAGGAAATAGGTGTGGGCAGAATGAGGAGGGTAGTACTCACTCAGTCTGCACGTGAACACCCTCTTACTTGGGACACTGTTGGTGGACAGGACAGGTGTTCCAGGGCAACCATGGCCAGATCTGGCCACACCTGGCTGCAGCTTACCCAGTAGGCCAAGGGGTTTTGCACAGAAGTGGCTCCACATCCTCGGTGAGATAGGCAGCCACCAAGGCTTGAGTGCTACTTGCCTGATGGTGGGGTCTGGTGCCTCTGAACCCCACCATGGAAGTCATGCCCTTGGCTCACATTGGCAGTGCCTGTGGTGAAAGAGGAGACTGGCTGGTGGATGGTGTGCTGGCATGGGAGAGTGGATCCCCCTCTTCCACATCCCCCCCCACTTCCATCATTCTGCCTCCCTGACTCTCTTCACCAGAACCTCCATCCACTGGCAAAAACAAAAAGAGGATTTGGGGGGAGGAATAAATTGAAAGGATGAATGAATATAATAAAAAAAGAGTATAGAAAGCAAACGGTATTGATGAATCCCACTTGCTACGAACAGGCTAGCAAGTAGGAAATGATAGCCTTTGTTGTCTGATGCTGTTGAGCTGCTGAAAGACACAGCTCAGTAATTGACCCCAAGGCAGAAAGCAGTTCAGCTCAAACAATGCTGCTTTTTATGCTGTTTTTCCATCCCTCCCCTAGAGCACTGGGATTGGAAGGGATCTCAGGAAAGGATTACAGTCACTGGCCAGCTACACAGTCAAAATCAGAGCAGGCTTTCCCCCCTCCTCCCCCTCCCTCTCCTTACTTTCTGTTTCCCTGCAAGTAAGCCCAGCTTCAACTTCAAAAGTTTTTGAACCTTTCAGAATGTTTTGACTGCCCTCATTTCATTTCAAGGCTGTTTCTAAACCTTTTGTTTCATTTTGATTTCACAGTTTTGAGCTCAAAATGAGTCGAAACAGCATTTGAATGAAACAGCCAGTGAAATTTCACACAGCCCTAGTATATATCATGGAGTGCAATGTCTTATCCTCATCCTTGATATCTCATCTGCTATGATGAAATATCATCTGATTACAGTTAATGTAGAAGCAGATGTCAGATTCATTTCCTTGAACCTTTAATATTCACAGTTTCATTCCAGAGCTAGGATAAAATATCAGCCATAGTTGCACATCTTTGCTTATACAGTCATATTACTTGGAGGCTCAACAAGAGTTTTGAATTCTAGGCAACATCTGCTGTAGGTTTTTCTTTCAAAGGGCTAGCAAGCATTTGCAATGATCTCAATCTAAAAGGAAAAAAAATCAAAGCCAAAGATGATCCCAAAAGTAGCCTTGTATCTTATATTATAATTGCTGGAGGTGTGGGGAAGAGGTGAGGCATAGAGAGGGGGTGTTGTTTTTTTGTTTATATATTCTTTTTGTTTCAGGTCTATGTACACAAACACTTGCCTACTCTAGTCTATTTCCTCTGAAGCAGTACTGCATCCAATCTATTTCTTAAAATATCTTTAGAAGTTTCTGAAAGGTTGAAACATCCACATTTTTCAGTGTGGGAGTAGAGGTGAGTGATCTTCTCAGTCTTACATTCCTGATCCTCATTCTTACCTGGGGTGGGGGAGTGTTGGGTTTTCTGTTCAGGTTCACTGGTGTGTGGGTTTTTTTTCCAAAATAAGTCCTACCATCCCTTTCTGACAGACCTTACCTGAGATACAGCAATTCTTGAATTAACATTCTGTCTTTTTTCCCCTTCCTGAATCTAGTCCGTTATCCAGGGAAAATTCAGAATTCACACAAATGTTGAACTTGTTCCTTAATGCTCAAAGTAAGAAAACAGTCATTGTTGTCCATTAATTGCTGCATAGTTCCATGGAAGATTTTGATAGAGATAAAACATAGGTGTTTGGTACAGTGTCTGGCATGGCTGGAACAGTGACCTCCCAACTGAAATATGACATGTGCCATATCTCCCAAGGTGCTTTCTATATGATAATCTGTCTGTATAATGTTGGGGATTAATTGAAGTCCAAGTAAAGAAATCTAGATACTTTCTAGTGTGCAGTAGTGTACTTGTAAATCTCTTCCTGGTAAGGTAAACAAAAATAGCTTCATGCATATTTACTATGCTGCTGAGGATAGCAAAGATCATATCATTGGTTGTGCAGAAGCAGGATAGACAGAATACTTATAAAAAAAACCCTCTAGAATAGTTTCCAGCTTAGTAGTGAGACAAAACCTTTTAACATAATATTGTGTGTTGAAGCCAAAAAACCCAAAAAAACCCAGACAGGCTCTGGGAGTGACGAGAGATGTGCGGGTGAAAGCCCGCTGTGCCCCCGCTCCCTTGAAGCTCCCCAGCAACCCCCAGCAGCTGTGGAGCACCCTGCCAACCCCCAGCACAGCCAGAGGTAAGCGGGGCCCATGGTAGGAGGGGGTTAACCCTCAGACAGTGGTAGGAGGTGGCTGAGTGGACCAAGGCAGGTCTGCCCCACCCCAGCCCCTACTTTTTCCAGGCCCCCAGGAAGCCACACAACCAGAGCCTTGCAAACAGGCCACACAATCAGGTGTACTTGTCTGCCCGGCACGTGAGTTACTGCGGAGTTCACGCAGGAGGGCAAGAGGGAGGACCCGAGGCCCTGCCTATGAGCCCCTTAGGGTAGACATTCCCAGCCACAGCCAGCCTACCAGTGGCATGATGTGCATGGGCACGTGCCACACCCTGAGGGTCCCCTCAGGGCCTGCAGTCTCTGGTGCCTCAGAGGCCTCCACCCAGATGGAGCCCATGGTTCCTGGCTCCACGCAGACAGAGCCTCTGGCTCTCAGCTGTGGGGACTGCCTGTTGCTTTTTCAGGTTCCGGGGCCAGGAGCATGGCCACCTCCTCTTGTGGGGTCTGCTCCCTCCTGGGCTCTCTGGCACACCAGCTGGAGGAGCTCCAGGCCACAGTCCAGAGACTGTGTGCCATCAGGGACTGATGGCAGAAGATAGACTCCTACTGCCAGGCCCTTCTCCCCCGGGGGACAAAGGGTAGACCATGGTCTTCCTTTAGGACAAGGGAGGACTCAGGGGCCTCCTATTCTGTCCAGCCAAGGGGATGGATCAAGGTGGTCAAGGGCCCCAAGCCCTGCCACACCAAGGCCCCTGCCTTGCTGGAGCTATGCAACAGGGACTCTTCCAGTCCCAGCAGAGCCTGCTGAGTTGCCAGTTCCTGCAGGCAACACGGGCACTACTGTAGCTACTGCCCCCACTCTCCCCAAGACAAAATGCAAAGTGTTTGTCATGGGAGACTCCATCCTGAGGGGGACTGAGGGGGCAACCTGCTGCTCTGACCCCTTAGCCCGTGAAGTCTGCTGCTTCCCAGGAGCCCACATCTGAAACATTACGGAGAAGATCCCTAAACTCCTCCAGGCTACTGACCACTATCGCATGCTCCTTATCCATGTGGGCACCAATGACACAGCTCAGAGTGCTCCCAGCTGGGTCATGAGGTGCTACAGGGATTTAGGAGCAGGGCTAAAGGATCTGGGGGCACAGGTGGTGTTTTCTTTGATCCTCCCAGTCTCAGGCTACAGGCTGAGGAGGGACAGGAGGATCCAGGTAGTTAACCAAAGACTGCAGTGCTAGTCTCATCAGGAGGGCTTTGGATTCCATGACTACAGTCCACTCTTTGGTGAGAGAGGCAGCGAGCTGCTGGGAAGGGATGGACTCCACCTCTCTCCACTGGGGAGGAGTCTCTTCCCAGCCAGACTGGCTGACCTGCACCACTGGGCTTTAAACTAAGCCCACCAGGGGGTGGGGGGACTACTGCCACTGCTGGCCTGCTGAGCAACCCTTGCAAAGCCAGCAGGCCAAGGCACTTAAGGGATCCCACCCCTGGCCCAGCCCTGGAACAATCTGTGGGCAAGGCAAGGGCCCCCAAGGGGACACTTGCCTGCCTGTACACGAATGCCAGGAGCTTGGGGAATAAACAAGAGAAACTTGTCCTCCTGCTTGCCACACATAATTTTGATGTCATAGGGATAACGGAGACCTGGTGGGACTCCACCCATGACTGGACCATGGGTATAAATGGCTATACCCTGTACAGGAGAGATTGAGTAGACAAAAGGGGCGGAGGCGTAGCTCTCTATGTCAAGAAGAGCTATGTATTCCTTCAAGCTGATATTGGTGACCAGGGTGGACAGCTGGAGACCCTCTGGGTTAAAATCTGTGGGGAACACGGCACAAGGGACATGATGGTGGGAGTCTACTACAGACTTCCCACCCAAAGTCAGGAGCTTGACCAGGACTTCACCAGGGAATTGGCTGAGGCTGCATGCTCCAGGTCCATGGTTGTCATGGGAAATTTCAACTACCCACGCATCTCATGGGAAGAGTGCTCAGCTAAATCTGAGCAGTTGCAAAGCTTCCTCTCATGAGTGGATGACCTGTACTGACACAAGAGGTCTACGGGCCACCGACAGGTAAAGCGCTGCTTGACCTGGTACTGGCAACTGGGGACAACCTAATCAGTGACCTAATGATCAATGGGAAGCTGGGTGACCATGAGCTGATCCCCTTCACTATCTGCCATAAAGCTGGCAAGTCAGTCAGCAATACAGAAGTTCTTGACTTCAGGAAAGCTGACTTTGACAAGCTCAGAAGGCTTGTTGGTAAGGCCCTAAGAGACCATGACCCAAACGGGAGGTGAATTCAGGAAGAGCAGTTGTTCCTCAAGGGAGTGATCCTTGATGCACAAGCTAATGTTATTCTGTCTCAGAGGAAAGGCAGCAAAAGGTCACAGCAGCCCCCTTGGCTTTGCAGGGAACTAGCGGACCACCTGCAGCTAAAAAGAAAGACCTACAAAAGATGGAGGATGGGATCCACCTCCAAGGAGGAATATTCTGCAATGGTCCGTACCTGCAGGGAGTGAATGAGAAAAGCCAAGGCTGTGACAGAACTCCAACTAGCTACAAGTATCAAGGAAAATAAAAAGTCCTTTTTAGATATGTGGGGAGCCAGAGGAATAGCAAAGGCGACACTGGATCCCTGCTAAACCAGATGGGACAACTGACAACCGACACCCAGGAAAAAGCCAACCTATTAAATGGGTATTTTGCATCGATCTTTCATCAGTCCCATGGGACGCCCCTGCCCATTAAGGGACAGGGAGGCCTGGGTGAGGGAACTTCCCTGTCCTCCATCAAACTTTGGGGCAAAGCATCCACACCAGAAGACAGGCTGACCTGGACAGGCTCAGCAAGTGGGCAGATGAGAATATGATGGTGTTCAATGCTGATAAATGCAAAGTTCTCCACCTTGGGAAGAAAAACCCGCAGCATCCTTATAGGCTCGGCAGTGCTACGCTGGCTAGCACTATGCAAGAAAGAGACTTGGGGGTCATCATTGACCACAAGATGAACATGAGCCTGCAATGCGATGCTGCGGCTAGTAAAGCAACCAAAACTCTGGCTTGCATCCATAGATGCTTCTCAAGCAAATCCCGGGACGTCATTCTCCCCTTGTACTCAGCCTTGGTGAGGCCGCAGCTGGAGTACTGTGTCCAGTTTTGGGCTCCACAATTCAAAAAGGATGTGCAGAAGCTTGAGAGAGTCCAGAGAAGAGCCACGCACATGATCAGAGGTCAGGGAAGCAGACCCTACGATGACAGGCTGAGAGCCCTGGGGCTCTTTAGCCTGGAAAAGCGCAGGCTCAGGGGTGATCTGATGGCCACCTATACGTTTATCAGGGGTGACCACCAATATCTGGGGGAACATTTGTTCACCAGAACGCCCCAAGGGATGATGACTAGGTTGAACGGTCATAAACTACTACAAGACTGTTTCAGGCTGGACATAAGGAAGAATTTCTTTACTGTCCGAGCCCCCAAGGTCTGGAACAGCCTGCCACCGGAGGTGGTTCAAGCACCTACATTGAACACCTTCAAGAGCAAACTGGATGCTTATCTTGCTGGGATCCTATGACCCCAGCTGACTTCCTGCCCTTTGGGCAGGGGGCTGGACTCAATGATCTTCCTAGGTCCCTTCCAGCCCTAATGTCTATGAAATCTATGAAATCTATGAAATGCTGACCACATGAAGGAACACCTTGAGAGGCTGGATACCTTCAAGGCAGCCGGCCCTGACAATATACACCCCAGGGTACCCAAGGAGCTGGCTAGCATCATGACCCAGCTCCTGGCATGGATCTTAGAGAACTCCTGGTGCTCTGGTGAAGTGCCTGAAGATTGGAAGAAGGCCAATGTGGTGCCCATCTTCAAGAAAGGGAAGAAAGTGGATCCAGTAAACTACAGGCCCATCAGCCTGAGCTCTGTCCCGGGGAAGGTCTTAGAAAAGATTATTAAAGAGGCCATTCTTAACAGACTGGCCAACAGCAACATCCTGAGGGATAGCCAGCACAGATTTTTGTGGGTAGGTCTTGCTTGACCAATCTTATTTCCTTTTATGACCAGGTGACCTATCACCTGGACAAGGGAGAGGAGATTGATGTCATATATCTTGACTTCAAAAAAGCCTTCAGTCTGATATCCCATGATCACCTCTTGGCAAAACTGGTCAACTGTGGAATTGGGTCCAACATGATCTGCTGGCTGGGGATTTGGCTACATGGTCAGACCCAGAGGGTGGTGGCTGATGGAAGTCAATTGTTGTGGTGCCCTGTGACCAGTGGGGTCCCCCAAAGCTCTACTATTCAACATCTTCATTAATTATGTGGACATTGGTGTCATAAGCGGACTTGCCAAGTTCTCTGATGATACCAAACTCTGGGGTAAGGCATCCACACCTGAGGACAGGAGGGTGATCCAGGCTGACCTTGACAGGCTCAGGAAATGGGCAGATGAGAACCTGATGGTGTTTAACACCAAAAAATGCAAGGTTCTCCACCTTGGGAGAAAAAATCTGTAGCATCCTTATAGGCTTGGCTTGCACTAGGGATGAAAGGGACTTGGGGGTCATGATTGACCACAAGATGGACATGAGCCTTCAGTGTGATGCTGTGGCTAGTAAAGCAAGCAAAACGCTGGCTTGCATCCATAGATGCTTCTCAAGCAAATCCCAGGATGTCATTCTCCCGTGGTACTCGGCCTTGGTGAGGCTGCAGCTGGAGTATTGGTCTCTACAATTCAAAAAGCATGTGGGGAAGCTTGAGAGAGTCCAGAGAAGAGCCATGCACATGATCAGAGGTCAGGAAAACCTTTTTAAAAAAAAAGGAAAAAGTTTTTCATCCTGATAAAAAAAGGAAAAGTTCCTTTTTAAAGGAAAAAGTTTTTTATAAGACTTAACTTTTGGCTGTGCTTTCAGCAGTGCAACAGAATTGAATGTATCAGGGCTGTGCAAATTTTGCCAGGTGTTTCATTTTGAGCCTGTTTTGACTCATTTCAAGTTCAAAACAGCAAAATCAAAATGAAACAAAAGGCTTCGAAACAGCCTCAAAATGAAACGAGGGCACTCAAAACATTTAGAAAGTTTTGAAGTATTTTGAATTTCTAAGCTGTACTTGCTTGCAGGGAAACAGAAACAAAGGAGAGGGAGGGGGAAGAGGGAGGAAAGACTGCTCTGATATTGACTGTGTAGCTGGCCAGTGACCGTGATCCTTATCTGAAGTCCCTTCCAATCCCAGAGCTCTGGGGGAGGGACGAAAAAACAGCTACGCCTTAACACACACACACACACACACACACACACACACACACAGTCACAGTCACACGACACAAGTTTTTCTTGTCAGCAGCTTGAGGTGCAGTTTCTCTGAAACTCCTGCACCTGTCTCCTTGAAACATGGCAGGCTTTGTGGCCTCAGCAGGAGCTACCATCCCTGCAGTTTTCACCCCACTGTGCCTTAACACACACACTTGACATGAGTTTTGCTTACATGATTTTGAGGTGCAGTTTCCCAGGAACCCCTACATCTGTCACCATGAAACTTGGCAGACTTCATGGACTCAGAAGGGGCTACCATTCCTTCAAGTTTCATCTGAATCAGGGAAGAAATGACAGTTATAGGCAGTTCTATGCTTCCCCATTATAGCCTATGGGCAAAACATCGAAACAGCATTGAAACAACTAAAAACGTTTCGACAAAATGTAATGGAACAGTGCTTTCAAAATGAAATGAAGAGCAAAATGAAACACTGTCCCATTGAAACAGCAAAACAGAAGTTGAAATGGAACAGTGCTGTTTCTCACAGCTGTAGTATCTACACTTGATCTGAGCCTTCAAGAGGCCTAACATTATCTCTGATCTCTCCACCATTAACTAATAACATATTCTCTCCAAGACTGAGGATGCCATTTTGATATCTACCTCCAATCTTCACCAGGCCCTTTCATAGAAGTGTAAAATATTCAAGATAATCTTTTACAGACATTTAAAAAAAGAAATAAATCTAATAGAAGTATGTTATGATTATTATCAAATTTGGTAAAAACCAGGGTCATGCTTCAGTCCAAAAAATAGTGAGCCATAACCTCAGTTGGTATAAATCATCATTATTTTCACTGAAATTTCTCATTCATTAGACCCACTGAATTTATGCTGTAACCCTTGATGACCTTGTATACTGGACTTACCAGCATTTTATGCATTAGCTCTGGCAATCTGTGAATGAACACTTCACAAGGGGTGCTTTTCAGATGCATTTAATTTCCATGTTTACTGCGGGCCTCTCTAGTACTTGCTATGTAGAAGAACTTGTAGCCATGTAGATGAATTGCCCAAAATAGCTATGTAAGTTGAAAGTTGATATTCCAGTAAATATGTTACACTTGTCATTGTGTGAGGAAACATTTTGTCTCTTGTGAATCAATAACTTTTAAAGCTCAGAAAGAAAATAATTATTTTTTTGAAGACAAGGTAATGCTGAAAGTAATGTAAACATAGATAAAATTAGAATAAAGACTTTTGGAAAAAAATATGTTGTGCAAATGTTGATCAGTGTTTGGGCCAATGATTATCCACTGCAGTCAATGGGAACCATTAACATCCATTAACATCAAGATATGAACAGTTTTTGTATTTGTTGCCATGTAATGGGACTAGGAATCAGACAGTGAATCCAATGCTGCTACATCTAGGGAATGGATTTATCTCCAAAAAAAAAAAAAATAAAAAAAAATCAAGATGTAAAGGCATAACGGATGTATTGTAATGGCACAAGAGACAGAAGATAACTATCTTCTGTTGAAACTGCTACCTATTACCTCACCTAATGAAGATTACATCTTGAAGACAAGAAAGACTGAAGAACAGCAGACTTCCTATGCCTGAAGAAGGATGACTGTGCCTGAAAGCTTGCCACATTTTTCCCCAACTACTCAGTTGGTCTAATAAAAAATATCACATCTACTAAGAGAACCTTGCCTGAAAAAAGCCAACAGTTTCTTGACGTGACTACAGTATTTAGAGTCCTACTAAAAATGGCTTTTGTTTGTTTTTTTTCTTTATACTTGCTAGTAAATTACATACATCCTGTTTCAGTTTAGGTATCTAGTTAAATGTGGAGGGGGAAAGACAGAACTGGAAAATATTTCAGGCAACCTAATAAATAGATAAATATAAACCATTCTGAAGGATTCAACTAGTCCTTGCCTTCCTAATCTACAACCTGATAATTCTCATAAAACTCCCCATATTTTCATTTCTACCTTTCACCAGTATTAAACAGTTCTGTAGAAAGAGGTTGCCTTTCATTACTTTCACAAAATCTATTGCAGTATTCCTGGCAACTTGTGCTGTGTTACTCTATTTCAGTCAGTCTAACATATAAAATAGACATTTTTTTTCAATGCCTCATCTTTGATTTCTTTGGCATGTTTATTTGTTAAGTTAAAACATTCAGTACTCTGTAATGCAGTTCCATTTTCTGCTGCAAATTAGCAAAGTAGTACTGTCAAGATGTCTAATTTGTTTTGATCTATTCAATATATGGCATTCTAATATGGCCATCACTGCAGTGTTTAGCAATGCAGTGCTAGACAAAGTTCGGCCCTGAACCAAAGATGAAGAATATAAAAAATAATTTCATATGGAATCCTGGAAAGTGTATATGGGAGATAATTTTATTAAATATGTAAGATTTGTATTAAAATAAAAGTGTAGGGAATGGTATTTTCAAAAGTAGAAAGAGTTGGCATAAGTCTGCTCTGATTGGAATCAATGGTGATGTTTTCAACTTCTTTCAAAGGAAGTAGTGTTAGACCCATTATGAAAACTCTAATAACAAATTAACTTTGTCCCAGAGGCTGGGTGGGGGAATCTTGATGTAATTTTTTTTTACCTACTACTAAATTGCTATTCAAAATCTTATGTCTAAGTACCTAATAGGTGCAAGAGGAACCCACTGAAAAAGCAACATTCTTACTGTTCTGCTCAGTGTGATTCATTCCACTGTACAGTATTTTTTTTCACCTGTGGACATGAAGGCAAAGTATTGAAGTGTAATTGGGACCTTGAAGCTATTCAGATCACTTTCTGGTATTGACAGAATTAAAGTTTATGTGTCTGGAAAAGATAGAGTACTCCTTGCACGGGCAAGAATTTAGCCCTCTAATTACAAAATCATTAGCATCATTAAAATAGAAATACTAGATCATTTTGGTTTTAAACAATTGGAGACCATCTTTGATTACTGTTGGTGATGCATTTAGGCAATGATCCATGACCACAATAGAAAAGGCAGTGAAGGATATCAAGGACTGGAAGCAAAGAAAATAAATGTAGTAGAGCAAAACATTTTCAGTAAGACCATGAATAATTTCAAATATTAGTTGGAGTTTGTCACGGCGGGGTCCTCTCGGAGGGCTGTGATCTCCTCGAGGTCCCTCGCTCCGTGTCAGGCCGGCCCAAGGCACCCTCCAATTCTCGCCCGCCACGTCTTGTTGGAAAATGTAATAGGGAGGCTGCCTATGACTCCCTGGGCACGGCTACTCGGGACCTCTGTCCCCGCGGTTCTTCCGGACCCCCTGGGGGTCTCCCGATATGGTGGGTGTTCCCCGGACACCCTAGCCTTATGGGCTATGCGTGGCTCCTACCAGCCCCTAATACCACGCCCCAAGCCTCGCAGATGTAACAGACGTTGGTGTGTCAACACGCCCGCTTCCCGGGCCCCCTCTATGATCTAGCCCACTCTGGGCTTTCCCTGACGGTGTGGTCCCACTCAGGGACTCTGTAGCGGGCCTCGGCCCTTCCCTGGCCAACCTCACGGATACCCTCTCTGACCCCGGCTCACCGCGCTGCTACTCCGTCTTCTCGGGGCAACCGCAGCGCCCTGCCTCGGTCTGAGGGGTGTTGCCGCACTAGCCTGTGGCCAGGCTCACTGTGCCCGTCTCGGGCTCCTCAATATGGCCCCTCTCTGGCTCCTCACTATTGCCCCTCTCCAGGGCTGCTCAGTAATTGCCCCTCTCCAGGGCTGCTCAGTATGGCGCTCCCCCTCTTTGGGGCTCGCCGTGCCCCCACGGGGCTTCTCAATAATACAATGTGGCACTCCCCCTCTTTGGGGCTTGCCATGCCCACACGGGGCTTCTCAATGAAATCGCCCCTCGCTCTGGGGCTGGGGTCTATGTACACCGCACGCAATCCGGGGTCCATGTCCCCCGTCTGCAACCTACTGGTTGCGCTCGCGACCCACTGGCCACGCTCCTCACCGCCAGTCGCTCCTGCACTGGTGTGCAAGCTGCGCCTTCACTGGCGCTGTAAGAATGATGCGCCCTCCTGGCGCTAGACCGTGCCCTCACTGGCGCTGGGGCACCCCACACTCTCTGGGGTCCCTATGAGGACACTGTGCCCTCTTATGAGGCCTCCTCCAACCCCTACAGCCTCACCCAAACCTCCGGGTGTAATAACACAAACACAACTTCAAGCCTCCCGGCTATAACTCCAAACACAACCCAAAGCCGCCTGGCTATAACTTAACATCATGGCTTAACCTTCACTCGAGCGGTACTTGCTGTTAGCCCCGTGAGCTCCTGCCTCTCTGGCTGCTGGCAGAGAACTGCCAGCCTGGCTTCGGCCCTGGGCTTTATAAGGGCCAGGCCCTGCCCACTTCTGGCCAGCTGGCTCCCCTTAGTTGCTCCGGCAACCCGCAGCTGTGCTCACTTGGTTCTGCCAGGGTTCTCTTCCTGGCAGTTTCTCCTCTCTAGGAGCAGGCACTGAGGTGCCCTGCGACAGAGTTAAACTGGGACTTAATTATATAAGTCTTGTTCCTGCTTTGGGAACTGCTACCATAAGGCTCAACAAGGAGATCCTTGCAAAAGAACTCTACATACATACAAGGGTGGATCTAGGAATTCAAAAAGGGGTCTGCTGCAGCGGTGGTTGCAGCCTGACTGGCCCCAGTGGACAAACTGTGCCATGGCGGCAGGTGCCAGGGACTTTTTTGAGTCCCTGAAGCAGCTAAGACTCTCTTCCTCCCTCACTGACTCTTGGCACTCCCTCACCACCAGCACGGGCACTTCTCTCCCTTTCCATTTCCTCCTCCCTCTCTCCAGCAGGGTTAGCCTAGGGTTTGCCTCTCAGTACAGGAAGAAGGGACCCATCCAGTATTGCTGCTCTCCCTGGCTGATCTGAAAGTGGGGGAAACCCCAAAGCAGCTCCTGCTCCTCTCCAGGCAGGGGCTTCTGTAACCAACAGTATAAGGTACCCAGCTTGGCCAGGGACAATGAAGTTGAGTGGGTCCTCCCTTCCATCACCTGTTCCCTCCCCAGGTCCCCTGGAAGTCCGGAACCACCAGCCACTGCCACTCCCTGGCAGAGCAGGGCCACACCTGCTGCAATGAACCCAGCACCCTGCACAACTATTCCTAGCAGACTGCCTGGACTGGGAAGAAGTGGCCCTGGGACTTTTCCCTTCTTGCCCCAGCCAGTCAGCCAAGGAGAACGCAGGAACAGATGGGTGCCCGCTTCTGCATGTGCTCTCTACTTGGTCTCTCCACGTGTCCTACCCTAACCCAGGGCTGAAAGCCATGTCTCAGATTCTGTACGGGACCCAAGCATCTGGAGCTACAGGGAACTGAAGCTGTGACATGCAACCTACACTATGTAAGTGGGGTTTAACTAACCCACTGCACCCCACCTGAATTTGCCTTTGCAGAACAACATAGCTCTATGCTAGGAGATAGCATGGGAAAACTAGTGCCTTAAAGACAGTTTCATTGGAATGTTTTATTCTTCTATCCACATAAAAAGGGGATGATTGCAGATCTGGAATTACTATGTCCTAGTTTGATTGTTATTTAGTATTCATTTAACACATAAGCTTTGAGTTCTAGTTTTCAGTGTTTTAAAGTTAAGTGAATATACAGAAGAGATGGATGTTAGATGGAAGTTAAGCATAATGTTCACCTCTTTACTGAATCATATCTGTGGTTAAAAAGATGAAAAGAGACAATTAGGATAATCTCAGAAACAGAGACAGAAAGCAGGAAAGGGGCAAGATCTCTCTGGAAATTAATGTTTTGTTTCATATTACAAAACCTTCTATACATTTATTCTCCAAATTGAAAGAAATCTAATTTGTTCTAAAATTCTTCTTCTAGAAGAAAGGGAGACCTTCACAGTAGGAGGGAAATATAACCTAAAAATATTGCCATGCTATGGTGGATATGTTTAATTATGTATCATGTCAAGGAGATTTCTATAGAGTTCAGACACTAGTCTGATTATTTTTTAAGCTTCACAGGATTCACTAAGTAGCTCTTACCATCCTCCCCTTACCCCTTCCACCAACAAACAGAAGCTCTCTGCTTGATCACAAGTTATGTACTAATTATTCCTAAATTAGTTCATATGGAACAAACGTGTTGGCTTGAGTCATCTTATGTCCTATAACCTAATGTGGCATTGGAACCCCACAGGGCACAGTGTAAAATTTATCTGACGATCAGAGGGCTAGCACATTTACCGTTCACCAGTAAGATCCTGTGGTAAGGCTTAGGGAAAAAATGTCTTGTGGTGGCTCTTTCCCCAGGGGTGATTTATATTCCACATAATTTTTATGTCATCTTAACAAAATGAATGTTTGCCCCAGCTACATAAAGGGCACATCAAGACAAACATGAATGTGTGACATGTGGTGCAGACCCATCCTCATGAGATCATTGGGTCCAGCCCCCTGCTCAAAGGACAGAAAATCACCTGGGGTCAGATGACCTCAGCAAGATAAGCATTCAAACATTTCATCCAAAGTAGGTGCTTGCACCACTTCTGGGGGGAGTCTATTCCAGACTGTGGAGACTCAGATGGTAACAAAGTTTTTCCTTATGTCCAGTCTAAATCAGTCTTCCAGCAGTCTGTGACCATTAAATCATTAGACCCCATCCTTCCTTGGGATGCACTGGTGAACAGATGTTCTCTCAGTTCCTGATACACACCCTTTATATACTTATAGGCTGCCACCAAGTCCCCCCTGAGCTTTCACTTCTCCAGGATGAAGAGTCCCATGCTTCTCAGCCTCTCCTCAGAAGGCCTGCTCTTTTGACCTCTAATCATACAAATGGCTCTCCTCTGGAATCTCTCAAGCTTCTCCACATCCTTTCTAATGTGTGGAGCCCAGAATTGGATGCAGTACTCCAGCTGCGGCCATACCAAGGCTGAGTAAAGTGGGCAGAGGATTTCTTGAGGCTTGCTTGAGATACACTGGTAGATGCAAACCAGGGTGGTATTTGCTTTGCTGGCTGTGGCATTGCATTGGTGGCTCATGTTCATCTCATGATCTGTCATGAACCTCAAGTCTCTTTCAGTCATTGTGCTAGTGAGTGTAGCACTGCTGAGCCTATAAGTATGATGTGTGTTCTTTCTCCAGAGGTGGAGTGCCTTGCATTTCTCTGTGTTGACTGTCATCAGGTTTTGATCCACCCACCTTGTGAGCCTGTTCAGGTTGGCCTATCTTCTAGTGTGACTGCACTTTCCCATAATTTGGTGTCATTTGTGAATTTAACTAGTCCATTTCTGACACCCAAATCTAGATAATATATGAATATATTTAAGAGTACTGGTCCAAGTACTGAGCCCTGGGGGGTGCCACTGGTCACCATGCACCATGTTGACCAGGTTCCATCAACTATCACTCTCTGGGTCCAACCATGGATTCAGTTCCCCAGCCCTCAGTAAGGGTGTCAAGGCCACAATTCCCCAATTTTACCATGCAGACATTTTGGGAGACCAAGTCAAAGGTTTTTTGAAATCCAAATCTATGACATCAAGCTCTTCTCCCTTGTCCAGGTGATGCGTCACCTGGTCATAGAAGGAAATAAGGTAGATTAGGCAAGACCTACCCACAAAAAAGCCATGTTGGCTCTCTCTCAGAATGTTGCCTCCTGTTAGCCTGTTGTTGATGGTTTCTTTGATAATTTTTCCAGGATCTTTCCAGGGATTGAGGTCAAACTGATTGGTCTGTAGTTCCCTGGATCTTCCTTCCTTCCTTGAAGATAGGCATCACATTGGCCCTCTTCCAATCTTGAGGGACCTCTCCAGAGCACCATGAGTTCTCAAATATCCTTACCATTGGTTGTGCTATGATGTCAGCCAACTGCCGCACATGCAGGCATTCCCCCTGCTGCTACTTTGCAGCACAGGAGGTGTTGTTGTTTTCTTTTTTTCTCCAGGATCTCCCCAGGATCTCCCAGGCTCAAAAAAACCCAAGCCTAAAAAAGTGGAGTGGCACATGTGATGACAGCATGTGCTGCCGCAAACTAAAGCCTGGCTGACCAGAGCCAGCCAAGCTCTAGCAGGCAGCCAGGCTCCTGCTGCAAGAGCATCATGGCTGCAGTTCCCAGAGGCCTCTAGAACCCCAGGTAAGGCTGATGAGGCCAGCACCATTGCTGACCCCAGCCTCCCCTACCCCACCCAGGGCAACGTGCATCAGTGCACACATGGTACAGGCATTCCTTGGAGACAAGTAGCAGTGGAACAAGGTGTCACAAGGTGTGCCACTGCTACTTGTACCTCAGAAAACACAAGTTCCTGATTGTGGGGACATGCCCAAAGAGAGTAAATTGACTCTATATCCTTCCTGGATTGCTTTCTAAATGCTGGTGGAGTTTGTGGCCTTTTATTCATGACAGCTCTGCAAGCAGGTATACACTTGTGTTCCATTTACATGTGTTCTATGTTTTGAAAAAGAAATGAAAAGAGAAAGTGAATTAACAAAAAGATGGTAAGGTACAAAGTGAAGCACTCAAAAATTAGGAAATTCCAAATTTATGGTTGCTTAGGCCATCTTAAATGTGTCTCCTCTGATTTTGGAACATATTTTCGAAAAATAGTATGTAATCATATTATTGAAGACTGTATTGTAACACAATAGTGAAGTAATTCCCTAAGTTTCACCTGTTTGTCTTTGAAATCTAAACAACATTATTTTAAAGTATGATTTTCTGAATGTTATTTCCTGACATGAAAAGAAAAACAGCCCATCCCCCCCCCAGAAACAACCCTGTGTCCCACTTCCACCAACACACACACATGTTATCTACAGTGTAACAGTGTCAACATCTTGTATTGTCCTTGGAGTCCTATAGACATGCATTGAGGCTGCTCAGATGTGCTGTAAATCCAACACATTCAAGCAGACTCAAATAATCAAGTCTACTGGAGTGCAGAAATTAATGCACTCCAGCAGCCTCCACCATTACGTATATCAGCATCCCCAGAATGAAAAATGGTGGTGGAGCACTTTGAACTAAAGCTGGTTTGATGAGCTTTAGTTCAAAGCATCTCTCTGCCATTTTTCAGTGTGGAGCCACTGATACATATGATGCTCTGGTGCTTTTAATCAGTGTGGCTCGCTAATTAAAGCACCCTCTCTCCCCCCCACTTCCTGGAACATGTCTATAAATGCACATTGGGATTTAAACACTGCTCCACAAGACTAGCTGCATTATCTGGCAGTGGGACAAGGTTGCTGTATTATTAGGAGATAATCTGCAGAAGCCTTATGGTAAAATATGAAGATCTTGAAAATGCTCTTTTTCTACCACTTCCAGAAAAGTGAGGAGAGGCCCCTTTTTATTTGCCACCACACTGTGCAATTCAATCTGGCTGCTCTAATTTTGTGTGGGCTGACCTAGGGCCCACTCAAGAGCTAAAGATTTGAAAGGACAAAGGGCCAGCCTGGGCTTGTCCATTTCTCACATCCTCCATGTCAATTTAAGGGGTGGGCTGCTGTGAAATTGCTTCTGTGACTCCCTGTACTACCTAAAGATCTCCACATGCTAAATTATACATATGCAAATAAATTTGAAAACATGGATTGCAAACCTTTGACTTTTCCAACCTATGTTGATATCTTGTCTTTTATTCCCAAATTACTAAAAGACCTGGAAATACAAGACAGTATCTGGTTGGTATTTGTAACAGTCATTGGCTAAATGAGGTTACTTTAAGTATATTTATAATTTTTTTATAAGCCTAGATGCTTTTGAACAATAACAATAATTGGCATAGTTTTAATTAAAAATGGAGAAAACTAGGCAACAGAAATAATATTATGTTTATTTATAAAATATCTAAAGTTTAAGTATTTTTACCATTATGACATAAAAAATGAAATTTAGTTGAAACAATTTTATTCTAATATATGTAAATTTGGGACTTCTTCCATGAAGTAGAAGATCTTTAATAGAGCACCCTTTTTTAGAGCTGCAATTTTCCTTATATAAGTAACTATGGGCAAAATATAGGTCACTTTGAAATGTTAATGTGTTTTCTCAGGCACAATCAGATATATTTATATCTAAAACTTAAAATGCATCTACAGTTACACATGTTGTTGGGAGTCTGCTGTTTAAAAACCTGGTCCTGAGGGCCTGATGGTCTGATTTCATATTTGTTAGATGTACAAAGTTTTAATTCTGGTCAATGGAGGGTTTTTTTGCATAAAAATGAAAAGATCAGGCTGTAAGAAGGATCAAATGAAAGTTCCATTACCCACTCAAAGTTGCTTCATCACATAACCCCAAACCAATACAATCATTAAGATACAGAAAGTGAGTTTTCAATCTAGGTAGCATTAGTTGGTGAGAGGTGGGGTGAAAACTAGACTCAACATTTAGAAAAAAAATTAACTGGATGCATATTGGGTAATGTGAATACCCTTTTTACAAACAGAGCACACCTATATTCATTGGAACCCTTAAAAAATCAGCATGGTATTGCAACAACACACAGACAATATGTAAAATATGTCACATACATAAAGGCAACCTCCTACACATGGTCTGGTTTAAGAGAAAACTGAAAGAACACCTGGAAAAATTATGAGCAAGCCAGCTCCTTTGAAACTTAAAATGTAACTAGTCTATGTAAGTACTGAAACAATGCAGGTCTCTTCCAAAGCAGATTAGTATATACTGCCCTGCTGCTTCTCAACCATATAATGACTTTATGTAGCAACACAAAAGGAGAAAACAAAATGTTGGTGTACAAATGAATGGCAGACTAGAAATTGTACCAGCACAGAAAATGTATTATAATATAACCATCAGTTTAACTAGCAGTGGGCAAGAAGTACACCAGCTCCAGGCATCAATCTAGGAGGAGAACCAAAATCATCCCTGACCCTTATGGAGTCTGCACCTCAGCAGCAAGAACAGCTCCCCAACATTGTTTTTGCAATAGGACCTGGTGCACTGATGCTGTACTACTTCTGCTTTAAGAACAAGAGCTGGGGAGGGCAGAACACAGGCTAGGGGCATAAATTACATTTAAACCAATATAAGTGATTGGAAACTGGTTCAGATTTGTAACACAACAGAAGTTCACTGCACATAAACTGCTTTCAAAATGGCTGAAACCAGTTTAAAGATAAAAGTGGATGGATGCAGTATCAGACTTAACTGATTTAGGTTAAATCGATTTAGTGAACTTCTGTCCCAGATCCCCTCCAGATTCAAGTTAACTTATAGTCCCCCAGCATCCCAGGATACTTTGCACCTTGGGCAGGCTAGCTTTGATCCAAGCTGTTTAGCCTGGTCCAACCAAGCACAGACACATACTCTAGTGAACCCTGGTTTCTGGCCTGGGCCACTGCAAGCATGTGGTTGCATTTCTGGAATCAAACGTGAATGTCTGTTCACTTGCTTATCAGTTCAGTCTATGAGCTTAAACTAACCTGCAAAGATTGAACCGATTCAGCCTCAGGCTTTTTCATGGCTTTTTCATGGCAAGAAGAGCAGCAGCAGCAGCATCTAAGGACAGTTTTGGGTAAGACTCCTGTGCCCTCCCCACACCATTCTTGGAATCCGTATGCAGCACACCCATTCTCAGAGCTCTGCCTCTCCCTGGCTCTTGGAATGCTGCTCCCTTGCTATCTCAGGGTGCATCTGGATGAGAACAGATGTACATTATGCAGCATGGCAAACCCATCTGCAGTGCTGCGCACAGTACATGGCACACATGCAGGTGTTTCCTGCGCTGCTAATTTGCAGCGTGGGGTTGTTGTTTTTTTGACACTAGGAGATCCTGGTGTCAAAAATCCCATGCCTTAAAAAAGTGGGGTGGCACATGTGACAGCAGCATGCACCACTGGAAACCAGAACCTAGCTGGCTGGAGTCACACTCTGACTGACAGCCAGACTCTGTGATGCAAGATTGCTGTGGCTGCAGCCCCCAAAGGCTATCAGGACCCAAGTAAGGCTGCTCTGGGGCTAGCCCAGGTGATGGCCTCAGCCTCCCATACCCCACCCAGGGCACTGTGCCGCATGCCAGAGCACATATTGTGCCACTGCTGTTTGTCCCCAGGGAAATATATGTTCCCATTCATGGGGCCATGCCTTCACAGGGTTTGATCAGGGTGCAAGCCCTGCCCATTATGCTACTAAATACAATAGTCTAAAAATCTTATCCCCTGGCCTATAACACTTTCAATCCTTTTAATAGGCAGTTTCATGTTAATGTATGCCTTGCGAAAATAAAATGTCAAGTGCAAGTGGTAATTAATGTATGTCCACTGCTGTTTGTACTTTATGAAGCAGGTCATCCCATGTCCCATTTCCTGCCAATTATTGTTGTCATCCATGTTTCTTGTTCAATAACACAATAACCAGCCAAACTTTATAGGAAATGAGGACAATTTGGTTTACAATTGGTGATTTAATAAATAACAGTTAAAATATTCTGTATTTTAAAATGTCTTTAGTCATATCACATTATGCCAATTATGGAATTGCAAGAGAAGATTCATTAACATAACAGAAATACTTGAGCAAAATCCATTTACTTAAAGGCGGTAAGAAATTTATGTAAAATACATTATCAATCCTCCCATCACTATGTTGACTTCTTGCACCTACTGTTAATTGAATAGAGTGTGAGTAACTAAATCCAAAACATACTTGAGAAAAATCTAGTTTAATCCCATTGATGGACTGAATATTGAACTGAAAGCATAATACCTATCCTCAGAAGTATAAAAAAGCAATAATATTTTTCAAAAAGGAAAATAGGTAGAAATGAATCAGTTAAGATGTTTTGTGGTTAAGATACTTCATATTCAGTTTTAAGTATTGTGACTAAGAACAGATTTGTAAGAATTGGTACGGATTGGTAAGAATTAAAATTGTTTATTGGTATATATTGCACCTACTATTATATAGTTTGGTGCATTATGGGAATTTAAAATCAAAATTCCTGCCACTGACAAGTACAATTCCCTATCCTTATCATCTATGCTCATTGGTGGGATAGATTTCCTCTGTGTTCATCTTTATATTAAGACAATACCAGAATTAATAACTGTTTCTTGGATTATACCCCCAAAATGGTCAAACACCTGAATAGAGGACTACCTAAGTAGTCCTGCCACCCACTTGTTGCTATTCAAGAAAAGATGATCAGGAAGATTGGGCAGATGGCTCAACATTATGAAACAGTTCTGTAGCTGTAGATTTACAATACTTGGAAAATGAAAGAAAATAATCGCATCCCCCATTCTCCCACAGCATAGTACCGTAAAATAATTTTCAATTCAATTGACTGAGATTACTGTAAATTCTGCTCTCAAGTTCTTGTTTTCTTCTCTGTGACTTTATTTGTAAGAAGACATTTGTGCAATGTAAGGGGAAAAATGAGAGATATTAGAGTAATGAACACTGCCTGGGATCATTAAAATATCCCATCAAGACACTGACATTTTCAGTCATTTGAAAAAAAAAGAAGTTAGACCTAATAATTCTGGAATTGATTGGTAATTCTTCTGTCCTCAGATAGTGGAGACAATCTGAGCACCACACTTCAAACAAAGATAGAACTTTAAACTAGTTTTGGGGTGGTTATAATCTACCCTCCATACCTAACCTCATGTTAAAGATCAAATACAGAAGGTAGCCACCTTCGTGCTTTGAGATTTGAAATGAAATCTACTTCTTTCCTCACTTGCCCCATCTAAATGGGGTCGCTGCTGTGGATCCTGGCTCTCCACCAGCTTCAGTCATACATATCTTCTTCCAACTCCTTCTCTCTCATGTCGCTGTACATTATAGCTCTTATCTTTGGTTTCTCTCCTCCTCTTCCCCCTGGTAGTGCCATTCTGGTAACTTCTTTTCCTATGTATTCTTCCAGACTCCAATGAACATGCCCATAACATGCTAGTCTTCTCTCCTGTATGTTCTTATATGCCTCCACTACCTTCACCAATCCTGTGATATAAGTATTCCTCACTTTATCCATCTTTGTCAGTTCACACATCCATTGGCACATTCTTATCTCTGTCACGTTCAATATCCTTTCTTGAGTTTTCTCCAGGGGCCATGTCTCCACTCCGTACAATAGTCCTGGATGCACACATCTTGTAGACTTTCCCCTTCAGTTTCATTGATACTCTCCTGTTGCATAATATTCCTGTTGCCAATTTACAATTAAACCACCCTGCTGTTACTCAATGGTTCAACTGGGTGGATGAAATGAAGTGAAATGGATGCAATGGGCGATTTGAAATGAGATCCACAAAGTTTCTAATTCATGTCTAGTCATTATCTTCATGATCATTGAAGTTAAACATAATTAGGATATGAACAGCATATGAACAGCATTAATTTCTAGCAGTGGAACTTTCTGGGAAATTTCCCTATCTAGAAATCTTTCCAGGTGAGTGAGCATTATGGGTATTCCAATCTGCCGTTGTGTTTTCCTCGCTCCCAACACCTTCCCCAGACTGGAATCTCCCCAGATTGGGGAAGGAATGGAGAGCAGTGGCTCACTCCTCATCACTCAAGGGAGTGCAGCAGCAGAGAAAATCTTCCTGTGCCTTCCCCAGACTGGGGTAAACTAGGTCTGAGGAAAAACCTGGGAGCACCTGCTCCTCCCTTCATCTCTTGATCTACAGAAGGGGAGGGAAGAGTGAGGCATTGCCCTCTGCTCCTTCTCCTAACTGTAGTGTCCTTGTTCTAAGGAATGCTGGGAAATGGCATCTCAGCTGCTCTGAGATGAGGGGGAGTGGAGAGTGGAACTGCAGTCCTTCAATTCAGGGAAGGCACAGGGGAAGCTGCTACTCCACTCCTGCCAGTCACAGAAAAGTCAAGCATACAGACATGATTTCTAACATGATTTCTAACAGGGAAGAGAGGTGTTAACCTGGAAGATCTTTCTTCTGCATGACACATGTTTCCTCTGGGAGAAAATGAATGCCTATACTGTCAATTTCTACCAGGAAAGCAGCAATTCCCCAGTAGAATCCTAATGCCTGTACAGAGCCTTAGTCCTAGTCCAACATTAGGTTCAACAACAACTTGGTCAGGGTTGTAATACAATACACAAAAAATATTCCTAAATTAATTTTGTCCAAGGATTCCTAAAATAAGTGAATGCATTCAACTCAAAATGCATTTTTTTTTTTTATTGGACACCTAATATCAGATGTTGATTAGTTTCTCCAGTTAGCTCCCAGTGTTATGTTTGTGGATGTTTAGGAATGTTATTAGCAGCAGTCCCCACATGGTATAAATTATACTCTGAAAGCCATATATAAAAACACAGCTACTTTGAAAATGAGTAACCTTAATCATTTGTATTATATATTAAGCAGATGTTTTATTTATGTTATTTCTAAATTACAAGTTCAGATGTCAAGACTTTTCAAACATGACTTTGTTGTAATAGATACACAGGCCAAGAATGTCTATGAAAGTGAATGTTATCCATGTTAATGGTGACATTTGCTCCTCATCATCTCTTCAGTTAGAAAAGGAGTCTGGAAGTTCATGCTTTGTGCATTTGCTGCTGGAATGAGATTGCCACTCTAAAAATCCCCAGCTTTTTCTGAGAGAACTTTTTTAACTCCCTTTCCCAAAGGTCTGAGTGAGAAACTATTAAGGCTAAATCAAAATTATATGCTTGGAATTTAAATGTAAACATTTCTGTCATGTCTTAATATATCGTAACTTGTTCTTTTTAGGAAGGTATTAGAGTGCTTTGTTAGGATTTTTTTATCTGATAATTTTGAAACAATACATCTATTTCCTCCTTTTAAAAATGTATTTATTATCTTAATAAATATGTCCTAAAGGAGCACGTGTATCAACCAATGTCAGTATTTGGTATTAGTATTATTGATTTTCAGGCACTATTTGAATCTTAGTAGCAGTGCATCTAGTCACTTTTTGATAGGAAAGTTACAGTAGGCTGTTTACTGCATTTTTAAATGTCTCAAAACACAAGAGAGTTTAATTTGTTTGAAATACTTCTTCATTGCAGTTAGTAAGGGAGATAGAGGTTGGATTCCTCTTTTATAATTCTGTCAACTTTTGCAATATGACTGAAAGTTCTATCTAGTTTCTTGCCTTGAAACCTCATTTACTGTTGTCCTTGACCTGAACTCTTTTCAGCCTTTCCTATATTCATGATTCATATCTATAAAAGAAGATATAAATTGATGTTTTCGAATAATTGAAGAGCTCTATTTTGTCTGTCATTGATCTGTACTGTGTTGAAAAAAGATTTGTTGAAATTTTCTCTTTGTTCCTTGAATTTATGTATTGTCTCAGCTTCCAATATTAATGAACTGCAAACTATCTTCTTGGAAATTCCCCTAGCATCTGGAAATATATCTTACAAAATTAGGCAGAAGGCAGGATAGATTTGTGCCTTTATAGACTAACTAAATCAAAGATGTAGAGCATAAGCTTTCATAAGTAGAGGGCTTGTTTTATCTTACTTAAAATATATTAACCCTTTTTCATACTCTATTTCTGACAGAGACCAGTTTACAGAATAGATATCAGTGACAGAAAACTTCTCTGTACCATATTCGATCAAGTAGTCCGCCATGTGTCTTAGTTGTTTTCTACAATCTAGTCTCCATTTCTTCTAGTCTTTCTAATACCAGTCCAAACTAAACCTTGGACTTCCTCCTTTTCCTTTGTAAGAATAATCTAAAATCATCTTATGAAATTATTCCTTATATTCATGTAGAGCTGGATAAATACAGGTCCCTCCTCCAAAAAAGGAGAGAGAAAAAAGGAAAGATTTCTGCCTGAAGTCCACTGACCTATTCACAATTTGATTCTGTTTTTTGGTCACAGTGGGCACATCTGCATGTGCGATGCACTGTGCAGTAACTGCTGGTACTGTGCAGTCCTAGCACTGCGTGGGTTGTTTCTGACCCTTCTGTGCAGTAGCAATGAGCTCACTGCTACTGTGCAGTAGCAGCTGTGTCATGGTTCACACCTGCCAATGCTACATCTCCATAGCTCATCACTATGGTGACATAGTGTCTTGTGTAGATGCACCAAGTAACAGGATAAGCTGTGTATTAGCCACTCTTAAATATATCCCTGAGATGGCATCCTGACTTCTTCAACTTCACATCGTTCAGCCACTCATGCACTAGTTCTGTTGTAGCATCATTCCTAACCATGTTAACTTAAAAATTGCAACTGTGTTTGGAATGTGTAAGCCTTTTCCTCTGAAAGTCAGTGACAGTAAAGGTGGTGTTACAGGTTATTTAAAACAGAAATATCTATGAATTAAAGGTCTTTAAATTATGCTAACTTCCCTCTAAGTGCCTTAAAGTTACATAACTCTGGATGAGAGTTGGATTTGAGCTGTTCTATCTAATTCAAATTAGAGTAGTATTAGTCTGCTCCATGAAAATAAAAGTGACCAATTTCCAGTCATCTAGCATCCCAGGATGCATAGTTCCCCAACCCTCTGTCCCTGACAGACTTTCCTCCCTCTCAAACTCTACTGCCCATGGGGTGCTACTGGCTGCAAGCCAACACCTCACCACACAGCCAGTGGGCATTATCCCAGCTGATATAGCAGCATGTTGCTGGCTCCAAGGACTCCAGAAGATGTGAATTGGACCCCTGGACTGGGGCCAGGCACCTGTCCCTCCCCTCAGAGAGCAAAGCCTTTGTTCCATATCCTGGTGGCTCTCCCCAAACCAGGAGAATTTGGCGGGGGGGGGGGGGGGGCATTAGCTTCCCTCCTCAGACTCTCAAATTCCTGGAGAGGTGGAGGAGGAGAAGGAAGAAGGCCTGTCTAGTACCAAGCATGGCAAAGATACGGAGTCTGGGGAGTCATGCTTTCCCAGGGTGCATGATGTCACCCCACTTAAGCCCTGGTGGCTCCCCAGAGGTACACTAGGTATGCGTGTGAGGGTCTGGGAGTGTGGACTAGAGAAAGGCAGGAAGAGAGAAACCAATGGCTAGAAATACATGTCGCTGAATTAAATGGATCAGCTGTGCCATGATCTGGAACATTACCTCCTGTCCCAACCCTCAAGCTCTGAGAGTGTCTTCCCTCCTTTCCCTGCTTACCCAGACTCATCTCTAGGATCTCTGAGGCAGGTCTGGGTAAGTGGAGAAAATGGACATGGAGAGGCAGGTCTGAGTGAATGGAGAAAGCCCAGCTTTTTCCTCTTACCTAGAGGGGTCCCTGAAGATTGTGGGGGCAGATCTGGGTAAATGGGTCCCAGCATGGGATCATTGGGCACTGGGGATTCCCAGGGTCCTGTGCTTCCATAACAGGACCTGTGTAGGCTTTCCCAGCTTATGGAGATGTATCCTGGAGATCCCTAGCGTGCCTTTCTGGAAGCAAGGAAAGCCAGGCAAGTGCATCAGAGGCTTGAGGGGCCAGGGTGGCTGAAAAGTATCAGCTCCTATCACACAGTGTCTGATGCAATAAAATAGCAGAATTTATTGCTACCTTCATCACACCACTAATTTTCCTCTGATGTGACATGACAAAAAGTAGGGACACTTGTTTGCTTATGATTTATGCTGCCATAAAATATTTTATAGTGGCAGAATGGGATGTCAGGTGATGTCTGTTTCTATCCTAAGAGGCCAGAAAGAGAGGGGGACAGCCATGTTCTGTGTTAGTCTTAAGTAGGAAAGAGGGGGCATGTCTACACAAGACATTTACTATGGAGTGGACTAATTAGGTTTTCAGTAAATGTTTCACATCTACACATGCAGGGCTACTAAGCTGGAGTAAACTAACTCCACAGCAGGGTAGTACTTGTAAATACAAGTACTGTGCTACTGTGGAGTTTTTAACTCAGCAACACTGCATGTGTAGAGGCTGATACAGCTGGCTGGGGCACAAGCTTGCTATTGTTGTGTAATAGCACCTGTAGGAATACCCAGAATAGATTTACACTTTATACACTAGACAAAATAGATAGCACAGGTTTCATGAGTTGAAGCTTACTTCATCAGAGCCTAGAGAGGGAACAGTTAGTGCTGTTTTACCAGAGCTTTTGGCTGCTGGGGCTATGGGACTTAAGAACTCCACCTGTTGTATTGCTGTTAACCAATAAATACTGTTTTTGTTTTAGAAGAGCTGCCTGCTTTGCTGCAGCTCAATATCCCTGAAAGTCTCTCTCCAATTTGGGGCACCAGCTAAGCTAGAAAGCAGTTGTCTGTGGGGGGCACAGATAACCTAGGGGGTCAGGGAACAAAAGGCCAGGTGTCAGAGTCCCAAGATGCAGGGGCTCACTCTTTCTAGAAACTGTGCCTGGGCTCATTTCAAAAAACTGTGTAAGGCTGGGGATCCCAATAAAGTGCTTCTCTGGGAATTCATAATGACTGGGACCTTTATCCTTTTTATTCTTTTATTTCCTGCTGATTTTTCTCTACCATCATTTGGTTAGGATAATATTGTATAGATAAATTTCATGCACATGGTATTTGAAAAAAAAAGATGATTGCAACTCCCCCAAACTATATAGTATTTATTCACCACTGTTTATATCAGTAATATTTATTTGCAGGGAAAAAAAATGCAAATTATTGTAGGAGGAAATATTCATAGGCATATTCACACAAGTACTCCATTTTGAAAACAACCATTTTGGAAAGGTATCTTGGTCGTACTTGCTCAGGTGTGACTAGAAAACAAATTACAAAAAATTAGGGGGAAAAAACCAAAAATGGAATCTAAATGTTTATCTCCAATCAGGGAAAAAGAAAAATGGCATGTCAAATCAAAGGATTAGGTGACTAATCACACAGTATGAATTATGGTTAATTACAGTGACCAATTTTGCTCAAAAATTTTCATGCAAATTATTCTGAGAATTACACAAATAACATGCTCATAAAAACCATATCCTGTTCTGGGAAAGATCACAAAGAAGAGATGGAAAGTACACTTCTCCATTCTCTTGTAGAAATGCATAATTCAGCCACCTCAACTTTCAACTGAAATTGTCTTTTACTTAATTTTATATCTTTACTGTTAGCTAGAGAGAAGCAATTTTTAATGGACTACAGCATTGGCAGTGTTATTTGTGTAAAATCTACAGTACTGCAGACCACATTTCCCTGTGTAAAATGAACTGGAAAGATCCCCTTCTCTGTGTTGCATGTTTGTTAATACCTTACCACATGCTGAAATGAGTTTCAGAAAACAAAAAGTATCCTATTATACTCTCTTAACACGCAGACTAAAATATGTACTCTGCAAGCTGAATTCTTGATATATACCTGGAATCATACCTAGTCTCCTGAATCATATCATGGTTCATTTACAAAATGTCACAATGTAAGATCTTCAGGAGCTAGTAATCTGTTTCACATTTTGGATGGCTGTGAGCTATATCTTTAAATACATTAATTTTTTTTTTTAAGTGATAGCAGTATCACCTGAGTGTTCAGCTTTATGGAAAAGAGAAAACTTTTGCCTGATGTGTTTTATCATTGGGCACATCTACACGAGACATTTACTGTGGAGCTGCTTAATAAACTCCGCAAAAAAGTCTCAACATCAACACATGTGGCCCTATTAAGCCACAGGAAACTAATTAACTCTGCTTCAGGTTAGTGCTTGTAAATATAAGTACTATGCTGCAGCAGAATTTTTTACTGCACAGCAAAGCATATGTAACTGCTGACAGGGCTAGCTGGAGCTTGGAGATGCTTCACTGCGGGGCTGTCTGCCAGCTAGCCCCACACTGTAGCACTCTTGTGTCTCAGCCAGCCCTTCTTGTGTCCCAGCCAGCAGCATGTTGAGCTGGGTGAGGGGTGCAGCCCTGGGCTGGCATCCAGGCTGACCCCCCGGGCTCCCTGCCAGCTGGGGCTACTCCGACCCTGTCAATGTGCCATGGTCCTGGGCACACATGAAGATGTGGCACCAGATCAATAAACTCTAGTGTGATATGCAATGTGCATCAGAGTTTATTGCTTCACACTAATTTCACGTGTAGACATGCCCACTGGGTCTTATGTATGTCTCAACGTTAATGATCTTCAAATCTGACCGACAGCTAATTAAACCCTATCAAGGAGTGAAGGGGAATTGTATATTTTTTGTGCAGGGGTGGATCCGAAGGGAGTGCAGTGGTCTGGCTGCACCCTGTTTCACTCTGGAAAGTTTTGTAGCAGGCTCTGAGGACTTATTTTAAGCCCCCAAAGCAGATGCTAATTCCTCCTCTCTTCCCCTCAGTGCCCAGAGGCATGTCTCCTCCCCTGTCCTCCCTTCTCCTCTCCTCTCCTTCCCTCCCTGCCTGCAGCCATTGCTGCTTTCTCTGCTGTCCAGGGGAAACTTCAGAGCTGCTTCTGCCCATTCTAGCTAGGCCACATGGGAGCTGGCCTCAGCTGGGACAGTGACAGCCAGGGAGACTGAGCAGGTCAGCATAACCTGCCCATCAACACTGCCACTGCTGCTGTCTCAGGTGAGCACAATCACTGCACAGCCTTGCTGGAGTAGGGAGTAGTGTCTCTGGAGCATCCCCAGGCCTCAGACATCAGGGAAAGCAGCAGCTGTGAAAGGAAAAGAGGAGTGGAGGGGACATACCTCTCACCATGGAAGGTGGGGGGATTCTTAGCTGCTTTGCAGAGTTTGGTTTCAAGGCATGGTCTACTTACATGGTGCAGGGAGGGAAACGGCTGGGAGCAAAGGTGCAGCCATTGCTGCAGCGTAGATCACTACTCCTGCAGTCCTCTTTGCCTCATTCTCAATTTGCCCTTGTTTGTGTGCAGTAAGTCCCTTCAAATTCAAATTATGAATAAATTGAAAAGAATAATAGTAGCCCAAACTGTTTTTACCATTCAGTCATAGTGAAACACTTAAAGTGTCTCATTCACTTTCTATTCTGTAGATTTATTGCAATTAATTGAAACTGGTTTATTCTGCTCAGTTGTGTATATTGAAAATCATAATTTAAAATTCAGATTCTACAAATGCTTGTGCCTGTGAGTTCAAGGTATGCTATTCCAAATTTTCCCCCAATAAAACTCAACTCTATGAAGTGAAAAAGGCATAGGACTGATAGCGACAAAGGCATAGGATATTCATTAAGAAACCAAAACAAATATTTGCAAACAAATTTTGTGCTTCTTGGGAGATATTGTGCATGCATGCACACCTGCATGCACACACACATGCATTCACACACACACTCACGCACACAAATGTCTTAGTTGAGCTGAAATCTGAAGTTAATCACCAAACTCCTGTTGGTCTCAGCAGAATCAAGATTTCACTCATGCAGGACTAGGGAATTTTCACTACAAATAAAAAAAAAAAAAAATCAGGCCTACCATAGAGCTTATAAGTCTTTTCACATTAATGGAATTACCCAGGAATTTTTAATCACTCTAGTTTACTTAGAAATAAAATCAATTCTCTCTACCCTGAGATTCTGGGGAAACTCTGACTATTCTGTGAAGCTATGTGCCCAAATTTGCAAATACACACAAGCATTCAATAACAATGGGGTATGACTGTCATATCACTAGCCTTTATTTTACTTTATCTCTAAATTGCTGAAATCCTGTCTTCATGCTTCTGAATCAAAGGCAATGTTTAATAAGGCAGAGTCTCTTCTTCTCCTTTACTCAAAGGACTTAGAGAATAAGTAGCTAGGGTAGGACAGGCTGCAATTCAGCTAAAGCAATAAAAGTAGTGTGTACTCCTCCATCCAGGAATCTTAAAGTTCTTTACAAACATTAATAAAATAAGCCTCTCAATGTTGCAGCTCAGGTCAAAGCGTTATGAGCTATACTTTACAAAGAGGGAAACTATATTGTTGAGAAGATAAGGTCATACAAGAGCTTTGGGGCACAACCATGAACACATATTTTGACTCATAATGCTGTATGCTATCCATAAAACATTCAGTAATACAGGAGGATGACCATTTTAAATGAGCAATGCATTCAATTAGTATATCTCATTTTTTATTTGCTTTTTCTCCTCCATGTTATAATGTAATTTTTATAGACTGTTCATTATTCAAAATTATGTCAAAATGAATCATGTAAAAATGCTCCAGACCATGGATTATCCAAGAATGCCATGGAACAGACCAGACCTGGTACGTCAGGTAGATTATGTCATTGCTGGATTTTTATTGTTAAACTCAATATCAGGATGGGTGTTTTAGATGTTGTAAGCATGTTATGTGATTTCAACAAAACAAAGCTCTTTCAAATGATTGTGTGCCCATCTGAGTTCGATTATCTGCTCCCATGCAGCTTTAGCATGTGCTTCTGGTCTTGGACACGATGGGATCTCATACAATCCTGGAAGGGACCCTCAGTCACTTCAGGGAAAACCCCAAAACTCTCCTGCCATGACTTTAGATGGATCTTCAGTGGTGTGGACTTCTGCTGAGGGGACCTCCAGGGTTGTCGCATCTCCTGACGGATGTACACCCCGTCCATACACCAGCCTTCAAGACGAGCCTCAAGATCTTAGTGCGGCTTGCCCTCTGGTGATGTCAATTCCAGATCTTCATGCTCCCTATGCTTTCGATAGTCCAACCTCCATTTCGTCTTGACCCAGGGGCTTCTGGATGTTCTGCCCATGGAGATGTGTCTCAGTATCCTGGTGGTTCCATCCGGAGCTGTATGCTACCGCTGCCCTTTTCTTCTGCCATAATTCCCTTATTCTCTCCTTAAGACCTATCCACATCAAAGTAATCAGTGAGAGCCTGCATCAAAGTAAAAGAGGGAGAAAAGAAAACCAACCGACTGAGAAAAGGAAAGGAACTACCCTAACCAACTATAATTGCAGTCAAATAAAGCAGAGACTAAAAAGAAAAAAGAGAGGGGTATCAGGCTGTGCAGCCCTCTTCCCACCACCAAACTCTAGCCTTACCCTAGCGTGTCTCTTTGATTAGGATCCGTGTCCTTGTCCCGGCTGGGGTCTTCCTCAGCTCTTCGTTGAGCGACCTCAGGTCCCATACTCCCGTCCTGTCTGCTGCAGGTGCGGGACGTTCCTTCCAACCCTGTCAGTGCCAATGCCAGCCTCCACATCGGATCTTCTTGTTTCTGCTGGTGCTGGGTGCACCTGGCATGGGGGATCCCTGCAGCTTCTCCTGCTCCCGGAATCCCCGCTCACTCCTTATCAGAGCCAGCTTTTGAATCCACCAGGCGGCATCTCTTGCTGAAGGCACCCAGCTCCAGCTACAGATAAGTGCAGCTAATGAACTGCATGGGTTTTTCCTTTGTTCTCTCAGATCATCAACATCCTAAGAGAGGTAAGTTTTCTTCTTTTACTGGCTTTTTCTTTTGGGGTTGGGTTCCCTGGTGGGTGGGGCTCCTTGTTCCCCCATGCCTGTATCCCTGGGACAGATTGATTACTCACTTTTAGTAACTGTTAGTAATAATATCGTTGTAGCTGGCCATTTTACAAAAAGAACCAAATTGTGTCCCAATTCAGCCAAGCATTTACATGCATGTTTAAATCTATCTATATTCAAGAAATCACTTATGTACAATCCTAAAGGTAAGAAGGTGATTAAACAGCCTTCCTGAATAGGAGTGGTTTTCTAAAAGCAGGATATAAAATAGAAACATGTCTCTAACACAATGTAAAAATGGTCTAGAGACAGAAATTACACATAAACTGATATAAGTGATTGGAAAGGACTTCAGATCTGTAAGACAACAGAAGTTCAGTGCACATAAACCACTTTCAAAATAGCTGAAACCAGTTTAAAATAAACCTGGATGGATGTAGTATCAGACTTAACTGATTTAGGTTCAATCGGTTTATTGACTTCTGTCCCTGATCCCCTCTGGATTCAAGTTAACTCTCGGACCCCTAGTATCCCAGGATCCCCTGCAAACCTTGAATTGCAATGTGGGCTGGATAGCATTGGCCCAAACTGTCTGCTCCTAGCCAGCAGGGAGGTGTGCTCTAGCATACACCACCTTCTGGCCTGAACCACTGCAGGCATGTGGCTACATTTCCAGAATCAAAAGTGAATGTCTGTTCACTTGCTTATTAGTTCAATCTATGTAGCTTAGACTAACCTGCTAAGACTGAATCAATTTAGGCTTGGGCTTTTTGACTGTCTGTACGTAGCCCTGATTTGTTAGTCAGGAATAATTTCTTGGTCCCTCTGCCTGTATCATTTCAAAACTAACATGCCTCCCACATCATTTAGTATCTGCAATAAACTGTAGATAGTCAGAAGTAAGGTCAAATTGTTTTAGGTTTGGTATTCCATAGGCTTGAGCCCACATCCTACAGGGATACCTTCAATACATTCTCCTACTTTTAATCTCTCTTCCTCAAGGAATACTTAGTCTCTCTTGTTTCCTTTGTGTCAGTGAGTCACATATCTCAGAATACCACGTAGTCTAGTGTTTTGGACACTATCCTGGCAGAAAGAAGATCTAAATTTGAATTCTTCTTCCAAATCACGGAAAAGATACATTTGAGCAAATTGTCTTACAACCCTGGGAGGTCTCTAACATTTGAGTATAAGGGAGAAAAAACATGATAACTTCTCCTGTGTGCAAGATCTGATTGGGTAGACAGATCTAGAGAATTGTTATCAGATTAGATTTTCTACATAAAACTAGTGGAGGAGTGCCACAATTGTGAATTTCAAGAGGTGCTGTAGCCACCAAGTGGGACTTGACTCCTTAAAAGTTTAGGTTGCTAAAGAACTTCATTCATAGAAACTTGGGTGCCTTCAAATTACACAGTAGCTGAAGAGAGGTTTTAAGGATTTGTCTGTTGGACTTAAGTGCACAAAATGTAAATAAGACTAAGTACATTTATAAATCTAGCTCCAAATAATTTCTCTATTCTCTATCACAACACTTTCTGGAAAATTAGACCTGCAGTTTCTGTTTTGGTTTATTTAAATCATAATTGATTTCCTGGACTATCTAATTGGTGCATGAGTTGATTTAGAGAAAATAGAAGATGATACATATGGAAAATTCTGTTAAATAAGACTTATGGAACAGCTGCAGCAGTGTGAAATCAAAAGATAAATGCAAATGAACCAAGTTGCACTTAGACTTTTTGCAATTGCTTTTGAATATTTCTGTTTTTCCCCCTGTCTGCACACACTAAACCCTCTATTAAGTTATGCCTGTACTGAGTTTGCATGCTAATTACTACAGAGGAAAGAGTCAGGTTAAAGTAGGTGCATTTCAGAAGTCAACTAACATAGATATTTCCAGTATTTTATGTGGGAGCTGGGATATTTCATTAGAACTGGTGGATGTTTTTACCCCAGCCGAGCCTTTTAAGGATCCTGTTCTAAGTAGTAGTAGTTGTAATAGTAATAATAATAGTAATAGCCTGAAAAGTTAGTTTTGTTTTGATTAGATAATATTCAATATTCAGGGATGTGTGAACTGCATTACTTTAAGAAACTAATGGCTTATCTACTGTGGTATAATGTGTATGTTAGCAGACAGTGGTTAAAATGCTCAAAGTTTACATTGTTCAAAATAAAACTAGCTAAGTATGCAGTACCTTTTCATAGTGGAAATGACTTCTTTCTGAGGTCAGAACCAGCTTTGGCCATGAAGCAAGACAATCAAAACTAGAGGTGAAGAGGATTTGAACACCTTGTCTGTCATACTCTTAACTATTGATGTCTTATTTTAACTTACAATTTAAGAACATTATGACTTTACTAGCAAATTGGGGAGGGCGGGCAAGTGGAGATGGAGTGCCACCACCCAGCACCCTGCAGTGCCACTGCTCTACCTCTGGCCCCGTGTGCCCCCCTCACCTCCTGCGTCCAGCCCTATGGGCTCCCCCCACCCCCACCACTCCCAGTGCAGCCCTGTGCACCCTCCACTCCCTGCCATACCATCCCGCACTGCCGCCAGCTCCCAGGAACAGGAGGGGAGGAGAGGTGGCACATGGTGGTGGCCACTGACACCCAGTGCCCTGTGCTGCTGCTGGTCCACACAACATCCCCATCCCTCGCTGCCTTCCCTCCTTCTCTCCTCCCTTCCACCCTGCCACTTCCCCCTTTTTGCCAGCTGTTGTCAGGGCTGGGTAGTGGCAGCAGCAGAGGGGGAGTGCTACCACTGGAAACCCTCACATTCCCTGTCCCACTTCCCTCTCTCCCTCCCTTCCTCCCCTCTTCCCTGCCACCTCCCCCTACCTTCCAGGGTACCTTCACTACCCATCATCCTGTGCCACCATTATCTGCCAGGAGTTGAGGGGGGAAGCTTGCCCCACCATCCTCTCTGCCAGCACCTCACACAACTGCTGCATCCAAGGGGTGGCCTGCCCCACCCACGGCCCTGCTCCTTGGAGGCGGTGGTGGTGTGGCACTGACTTCACTCTCCCACTCCATCCCCTGCATCATGGCAGTGCTTCACCATGCCAGTCCATCCCCACTATCCACTGAATTCTCCTCTGCCAGAGACAGAACTCTGCCATGATGGTGGGGGTGAAGCTGGCCAGCACTGCAGCCACCTCCAAAGAGCGGGGCTGGGGAGGGGGGTGATGCCACCTTTTACATATGGCAGCAAGGCTGGAGCAGGGGGGGCAAGACCAGCGCTGTGCTGTCAGTAGGGCTGGGGGGGAGGGGAGGCCAGCACCACTGGGCTCCCCCGCCCTCACTCTGTCCCCTCTGTCCCTGCCATCATGGCAGCACTCCATACCAGTCTTTCCCTGCCATCCCCCTCTGCCTCCAAGAAGCAGCACTCTGCCCCCGCAGTCCCTGCTGTCATGGTGATACTCTGCTATGTGTATCTGTCTGTGCAGAGCACTGTGATTGGTTGTTTAAGTTAGCATTTTGATTGGCTGCAAAGACAAACAATCAAAGTGCTCATAAAGCATTACAGACAGACAGACAAGGGCTTTTATTATATTAGAATATTTTATATATTTTCCTTATTGTTCTATGTAATATCTTTTCTTGAAATTCTATCCCTCATATCTGTCCCTTCCCAATATGAACAGATCATTACCATCCTCCCATTCCTAGCTCTATACTTTCTGTTTTTCTGGCCTCTGTGGAACCATTTTCACTAGGAATAAAGATGTGTACTTAAATTCTGTTAGTTAACATGTGGCATAACTAAAACAAGATAAAAGCCTAATAAAAACAAGACAGGTGTTCTTTGCATGTGAATAAGTGGAGGTAAGTGGGAAACCTAAAATATACTTTGATCTAACTCATGTTAAAACTAGGGAATGTTTCGTCTTTACTAGGATTTTATTGTGTACAATGTATCATGTGTAAACTAACATGAGCTAAAAATACATAATTTTTCCAGGCCATCCTTTCTGAGGTAACCTCTTCTCCAATACCTGTTTCACTCCATCCAACAAGATATTGTTCAAAATGCATCCTTTTCCTGAATCATGAACTAGCCAGCACTGTCCTCTAAATTCCTATCTTATCTGAAATGTCTCCCTCCATCCATTTTAACTGTAATCCTTTCCGGGATAGTTATGAGTATCTACTAAGTTTTAAATATTTCTGTCTTTGTTGACACAAGTTGCTAAGTGATATTTAACAATCTGCTAATTGATGTGAGCTAAGTAATATATTTGCTAAATACAATTCTTTTTCTTTTTAAATTAGAAAGGGCTTGTGTTCTCAGCTTAAAAGGCTATATTTAGCCCAGGTTAACTGATGTACATGAGCAAGGGTAGATCCAGGATTTCCCAAAGAGGTTGCAGGAGCAGAACCCACTCTGCAGAGGTGGTTGTACACCTCTGCTTTCAGCCTCCTCCCCTTCTCCAACCAGTGCCAGGACTGCAGAAGCCTCTATGACACTTTTGAGTCCCTAAAACAGATGTAAATCCCCTCTCCCTTCCCCTTTCTGCTTAGAGGAATGCCCCCTCCCCTTCCCTTCTGGCCTTCCTCCACCTGATGTTACTGGTCTCTGGCAGGCAGAGAAACTCTAGAGCCATTTGTGCCCTCCCAGCAGGACTACACAGGGGTTGGGCTCAGCTGGGCACTGGAGTTGGGCAGCAGCAGCAGAGATGTGGGGAGTGGGGTTCTCCCCCTTTCAATGTCTGCTCCCAGAGGACTGAGCAGGGAGGGGGAAACTGCTTTTCCACCACTGTTGCCATTGTCCCTTACCCTAGCTGAGCCCAGCCCCCACACAGTCTGGCTGAAGCCAGCAGAAGTGGCTCTGGAGCTTCTTTCACCATGTACAGGACAACAGGAAAGCAGCAACAGCAGGCAGGGGGTGGGGGGAGGGAGAGAGGAGGGGATGTGCCTCTGAGCACCAAGGGGAAGAGGAGGGTTCACCTGCTTTAGGGACTTTAAAAAGTTCCAGGAGGCTTCTGCTGTGTGCTGCAGTTCAGAAGTGTGGTCCAGCCATATCATTGTGCCCCCTCTGGATTGGTCCCTGTACATGAGTTATCCTGAAAATCCCTCTAGCTCTCTCTTCTTTTTGAGAGGCAAATTTGCTGAGGTTGGCCCTTACTGGAAATAGTGTGTATCTCATGTTAAAGCTGAAATGCCTGGCCTTCATGGTATGTTTTTATTTTCTTGTTTAACTTGGAGATAGTAGGTACTTCAAGGTAAAAAAAACAGTGTTTTTGTCTGCAAAGACAAGCTCTGTGGTTGGCATGGCTTTTCTACTGGGCAGTGCAGTTTGCATTCTATTTGTTAGAAGTAAGGCTGCCCATGCAATCTTAATTTGACCTTTTGAGTATGCATGAAGTTTATAGTCTCCTGATCACCTAATATTTACTCAGGCCCTGGACTCAGTCAGTGCAAAGGATGAATTGTGATCTGTTAAGAAGCTATTCAATATTTAATTTTCCCCTCATTGTTCTATTTGTGGCCCATCACTTATTTACTGTTCGCTATGCAAAGCATGTGCTGAAGACAGAATTATTTATTTTCTCATAGCCTTTCTATGGAGTTCATCATCATTTAGTAGCTGACTGTTCCATAAATATTAATTTATTTTCACAACACTCTGGTGAGATGAGGATGTATTACTATCTCTATCTTTCAGGTGGGGAAAGGAGACACAGTGAAAAATAGGTCAAAAGTACCCACTAACTTTAAGTTCCCAATGTGAGGAGCTTGATTTTTTTCATATAATTTAGTATTAAATAGCACTTCATGAATTCTGCCATAAGTTCTCACGTTTTTTGGAAATCAAGCCCTAAGTTTCATGTTGGACACCTTTAAAATCCACCTTTAAAATGCACAGTCTGTGACCATTAGTGAAACTGTTGATAATAACTGACTCCTAACATCATAGAGGAACTCTATGGCAGTGGTAAAGAAGGAATCCAGCTTTACCATGAGCCCATCCTTTTTAGTATACGTTGTGTAACTGCCCCAACAAATGAATCAGGGAGTTTATAGACAATAGTCTCTTTCACTATTCAGTTCTCTAGGTGAGGAGGTACATCCTGTGAACTGAATGAGGACAAATGAAGGTTTCATTAAAGATTCAATTATAGGTCATCTTAATTCTGGAACCTATTTGAATTGTTCTTGTTTTCATGTGGGGCTTAGGGGGTGCATCTACATGTTCATTAATATAGCTGTAGTTACTGTGCATTGTTTAGTACTCATATAACCAAGTACTAAATCAATGTGCAGTAACTGGCTCTGCTGCACAGTACTGCTGGCGCATGGCTTTTTAGTGATGCTAATAGTATATTAGCCTAATACTACTGTGCAGTACCATATTGGCATGGTTTTTACCCTGCACACTACTGCACAGTAAAATTAAGCTACCGTGTGGTTAGTAGATGCACCCAACATGTACTTCTTTAGATATAAAAAAGTATAAAACCCAGAAATTCCATCGAAACGATTCCTTTATATCAGGCAGTTTATCTAATGGTTTCACTAGATCAGGAGCAGGCAATTATTTCAGTTAGGGGGCCACTTAATGAGTTTTGGTGAGCTGTTGAGGCTGAGCTGCCTGCCCCTTGACAAGTGCCCCATCCCCTTGTCACCATCTTGGGACTGAAAGTCCCTTCGCTAACTTCTGAACTTGGCCACCAGAAGTCACTGCGCGGGCTAGTCAAGTCAGCTGGCTTGCCACCTGGAAGGGCCATGCATTCCTGATCCATAGCACCTCTCTCAGTGCAGGAGTTGCAATTCTCTTATTGTCACAGCTGAGGCCTGACTTGGTGGTAACCCAGGAGGTCATCCCTGGCTGCCTGCTAACTGCTTATATCACATTGGCACAACATCGCCTCCTCCTAATTAACATCTATGCACCCACTGTTGGGTGAGAATGGATAGCCTTTTTTGAGACCCTGGATGATTTTTTGAGGAGTGCAACTGATGATGACAAACTTCTCCTCCTGGGTGGGGACTTGAATTACACAGTTGATGAATGGCATGATTGGAACAGGCCAGAACCCATCCATCTTCAGCCCAGTGGCTGCAGACAGCTTTGGAGGCAGGTGACCTTGTGGACATCTGGAGCCATTTCCACACCAACACCAAGCAGTACACTTGGATAAATTGGTCGGATTGCCATGGCACTCCTTGGCCACTTTTACATCACCAGGAATTGCCTGCCAGTCCTGCATGGCAGCTGTATTATTCCGTCCAGACTTGTTGTCTTTGCTGCTGAGTCTCCTTGGCAGAGCATGTTCCTGGGAACCCTGCTGGTGCTTTAACACCAGCTTGCTGCAAGATGTTCACGTCTGTGAATGCTTTGCCTATTTCTGGTGGACATGGGAGACTGCAAGAACCACCTATTCCTCCTGGAAGCAATGGTGGGATGTGGGAAAGGCACAGATCAGAGCTTTTTGCCAGCAGTACACACAACTGGCAATGAGCAAGCTCCGCCGCCGTGTCCATGTGATGGAGGAGGATGTAGCAAAGCTCAAAATGGTCCTACATGATGCTGGCAGAGACACAGGACTGCTTGAGAGCCTTAAGCTTCAGAAGAAGCACCTGCAGGATCTGGTGGAAGGTGCAGCCTGAGGCACAAGGATTCATGCCCACTGCCAAGAGCTATCAGAGGCTGATGCCCCTACCCAGTTCTTTTTCAACTTGGAAAAGGAACGAGCCCTGCAGAAAATTCTTGACCATCTCAAGACTCCAGATAGACAGCTACTCACAGATTCTGTTGAGATCTGTTGTCACACTGTAACCTTCTGCCAAGACCTGTATGCAGCTGAACCTCTCTTCCCAGAGTCCACTAAGTGCTTACATGATGGCCTTCCCAAGCTGTGCCCAGTGGCAAGAGCAAGAGCTGTCCGTGGAGGAACTCACAATTGTGGTGGGGAGCCTCACTGCTGGCAAAGCCCCAGGGCTTGATGGGCTGCCCACTGAGTTTTATAAGACCTTCTGGCCACTCCTTGGCCCCTGCCTCTTGCATGTGTTTCATGAGAGTGTCGCTGATAAAACCCTGCCTGTCAGCTGTCACTGGGTGCTCTCACCCTGCTACAAAAGACAGGGGACCTTGGCTGCATTAAGAACCAGTGGACAGTATCTCTTCTGTGTGGTGACTACAAGAATCTGGCTAAAGCCTTAGCCAATCGGCTGTGTACTGTCACAGCCTTGGTCATCGTTCCCAAACAGAGCTACTGCATGCTGGGCAGGACCATCCAAGATAATTTATTCCTGTTTTGTGACCTGGTGACAGCCATAGACCTCTTTGGAGTGAATGTTGGGCTCATCTCCTTGAACCAGGAAAAAGCTTTTGATAGGGTCAGCCACAACTACCTTTTTCAGACCCTGGAGGCCTTTGATTTTGGACTGGTCTTCATCTCCACCCTCCGGGCCCTATACCAAGATGTCTCCAATCTTTTGAAAGTGAACGGTATGCTCTGTGCTCCATTCCTGGCTCACTAGGGCATCTACCAGGGATGCCTCCTCTCAGGAATGCTGTACGCTCTGACCATCGAGCCCCTGCCTCACACACTGTGATGGTGCCTGACCAGCCTTGTTCTTCCATTGACCCCCTGTCTCTCTCTCTCTCAGAGCCCCCTGGTGCTGGGGTCCGCTCACCCCTTTTGTCACTGCACCCCTGGTGCTGGGGTCTGTTCACCCCTGAATATTGCACCCACACTGGCACTGTGGTCTGTTCACCCTGAATATGGTGGCCACACTGGTGCTGGGATCCCCACACTGTAGTGGGCCCCCAATGAGGCCTCCTTCCCCAATAGCCTCAGCCCGAGTCGCTGGAGTTATAAGACAGCAACCAAAATATGAGCCCCTGGGCTATAATATAACACAAAAAGTTCAGGGTGTGCTCTGCCTCTTTAAAAAAGTCAAACTTCTTCCCTGGCACTAAGTGCCTAGTAGTCAAGGGTACCTTGTGAGTTCCTGGATCCCCATTAGCCCCAAGTGCCGCATACCAGGCAGCTGCAGCATCTCTGGGAAATTCCTCCCTGGAGGCTACTTCCCACTTTGGCTGCTGGCAGAGAACTGACTCTCTAGTCCCAGCCCTGGGGTTTATATGGGCCCAGGGCCCTGCCTCTTCTGGTCAGCTGACTGGCTGCAGATGCAGGCTAATTCCCTCCTTAGGCCTGCTGCCACAGTAGCACCTGCAACAGTAGTACCTGTGGGGTTCCAGCCTGACTGCTGGGGCTCTTTCCTTAGACAGTTTCAGCCCTTAAAGGACCTTAGTGCCCCGCAAAACTCCCCCGGGTTGTTCTCTATTTGCCTACGGCTGAGGAAGGCCAGGGCTTGGTTGACCTGGTGAGTAGAGTGGCTACTTTCCACCTGCAGGCTCTCCAGAGACTTCTTTATTGCGAAGACCACCCTCCTTGGCAGCAGCTGGCCTGTATGTTTCTGCACTGGGTAGGGAACCTCGGTTTGACTGAGAACTCTTTCTCTTCGATCCTGCCCTCCTGGACTGGGGCACCCTCCCACCCTTCTACCACAGCCTGGTGTGGGTCTGGCAAACTGCCTTTCACCTTCAACCCTGGGCCAGATATCTGCAATTTCCACAGTTGCTGCAGGAGCCACTTGTCTGTAACCCAGCCCTGCTCAGTCACGCACTAAGTGATTTTATACCTGTTGCCATTTTAAAGTGGTGAACCAGACTGAGGCTGTAGGAGAGGAGGAGACCTCACTGGGGCACATTACTATGTCGTATAGATGCCCCAGCACCAGTGAGGGTGCACCTTAACACACACACAGTCACCCACCCATGTCACAAGTTTTGCCTGTCAGAAGCCTGGGTTTTCCCTCCTTGAGAGCTGTCAGGCTTTGTGGCCACAGCAGGGCCTAGCAGTCCTGCAGTTTTCACCCGCTAGGCCCTAACACAGACACAGTCACACAATCACCGACACCCGTGTCATGAGTTTTGCCTGTCAGCAGCCTGAGGTGAAGTGTCCCAGATCCCAGAATCCCCTGCACATATCTCCTTGAAAGCTGGCAGGCTTCTTGGCCTCAGCAGGGGCGAGCACACCTGCAGTTTTCTCCCCACTGTGGCTTAACACACAAACGTGACATAAGTTTTGCTTATCAGCAGCCTGAGATGCAGTTTCCCAGAAACCCCAGCACCTCTGTCCTTGAAACTTTGCAGGATTTGTGGCCTCAGGAGGAGCCTTCATACCTGCAGTTTTCACTCCCCTCTGCCTTAACACACACACAGCATCACCCATATCATGAGTTTTGCTTGTCAGCAGCTTGAGGTGCAGTTTCCCAGAAACCCCTGCACCTATCTCCTTGAAACTTGGCATGGTTCATGCCCTCAGAATTTGCTACGATCCTTGTGTGTTTCATCTGCATCAGCCAAAAAATGACAAAGTTATAGGTATTTCATTGATTCCTTGTTATACTCTATGGCCAAATCTCTGAATCTCTCCGAATCAGTGTCGAGTTTTCTGAAGCTGATTCAGCCAAGTTGATTCAGAATAGTGATCCAAATCTCTGAATTGAATTGCTGGCCTCTGAATCGGCTGAATCCAAATCCAAATCAAATACTTCCCTATTCACACGGGCATAGTAAGCTGGTGTCTGTCTTTGGAGAAAAAGATTGAAGGGCTGGAAGCACCGTTATCTATGCTGTATGCTATCAAGGGAAATAAAGATGCTGGGAGGAATTGATCACAATATGATAGAAAACATGATCCTGAGATGGAGAAAATAGCACCTATACATGGTGCCCAATGCCTGCTCCAATATGTTCTCATTATCACATGATTAATCTAAAAAGCAGACTCCATTAATCAAGCTCCAGCAGCCTTGGTATCAGATATATTAAGAGTCCCTGTGCTTCAAAATGGCAGTGGGGATGTTTTAACCAAAGGTCACTGAACAAGCTTTAGTTAAAGTGCCCCCACTGCCATTTTGAAGCACAGGATGCTGAATACATGAGACCCTGCAGGCCCTTTAATTTGAGTGGCTCCCACCTTGGGGTGGGGGCTCCAATCCACCCACCACACTCTCAAGAACAGGTTGGGCAAACCCCAGACTAAGCTCTCCCTTCCCCCCATCCCATTCTGAAAACAGCAACAGAGCTGAGAGGTGGGAGGAGTAAAGCTAGGGGAGAACAGCTGCAGACATGCAGCCGCTCCAAACTAGAGCTCAGTCTCCTGGCCCCCTTGGGTACAACAATGAATGTCTGTTGGGTTGGAGGGAATGCTGTAACTCATGGCGCTTCCTGCAAAGTGCCATGAGTTACAGTGGGGAACTGCACATCTGTCAACACCCATAATGATAAGGAAAATCCAATCTGTAATTTACCAGTTTACTTCTAAATGTGTCTTTGTTGATATCACTCATGTTTATTTTATCTGAATTGTCTTTGAAAAATTTGACATACATATATAAGAATATAGTCCATCTAACCTCAAAGAGAAAAATGAACCTTCTAGTATGTGACTGTAACAGAGTCCTGGCTGCAACTCTGTTACTTAGAAAAAGTAACAGCTGAGAAGGAGTAGTGCAGCTGAGAAACAGGAAATACAATACCCCAGGAAACCAATAAGGACCCAGAAGGAAAAATAAGAGGGAGAGAAGAGTGCCCAGAGTTCCTTGCGGGCAGAGACTGAAATGGAAGTCAGACTGAGGAGGTTGCTCAGGGGAAACTAAAAAGCACCGACAGGGATAGAGACTGCTATCCCCTCTGATGACAAGAAACCAGGATTGCTATGACTCGACATGTCGCTACATACCTAAAGAACCCACTCCTGTGGTGAGTCACGGGGACGAAGGAGGGAAGAGGCGATAGACGGCGGTCCTGAGGTGGTCGAGATTGGCAGAGAAAAAAGAGAGAGAGAGAGAAAAAGAGATAAAAACGGAGCTAGCGGTGAGCTCAGGAGAAAGACACTCCATTCGTGAACTCAAGCTGCGGCCAGGAGGAAGCCCTGGTTCCCGCGTTAATTGACCACTAATAGGATAATTAGTGGCAGATGGTCAATTAGCTGCTAACCTACAGCCTGTAACCACCCCAAGTAATTTCTTGGAGGAACCTGGTAATTGGCCCTCGGGCCGGGCATTCAGGGTGAAAGTGAAACCAGGTGTAAACAATAAAAGGCTCGTTAACCTGAGATCAAGTCAGCGTGTTTCTTCCCATGGGTACCGGCGCTTAAGATCTCTTCCTCCCCAGAAATTAGCAAAGATCAAAGTTGTGGCAGGCGGGAATCGTGGGAAAAGCCAGTCCCAAGGGCAGACACGTTGACAGTCACTGAGCATACGAATTTGTCTCATGCATTGTATTTATGTCCTGAAAGCAGATTTGTACAAAAGGACAGAATTCCTACTTTAAAAAAAAAGAAAGAAAAAGAAAAAAATGAAAAGAAAAAAGAAAAACCTTCACTTGCTCCTTTGTTCTTGTTCCTGCAGTTATCTGTGCTAAATTACAATTACAACCTTCTTACCCAGGTAACTGACTGATCATAACATTTCTTAGATTGTTATTATTCCACATAATGTGATATGTTAGTCAATTAACCTGGTGATATAAGCATAGTCCAACTCTAACCAATAGTGCAGTAGGGCATCTGCATTAGTGGGTAGCAGCTGGAAATCTAGATTCCCTGTGCTATAACAATAAATAATGAGTGCTGTCCTGTTAACCTTTTTCAGTGTGATTTTAAAAAAATATTCTGAATATTCAACAGGGTGGTTGCCCTTTGCTAAATCCAGTATTGATCCCAGAAGCATCTGCTCAGACATTGATAGCCTGATTCTGCAGGCCTCCAAGCATTATTAAGTCATGCTGTAGCTAATGAGAGACCAGGGTGCTAAGTTTTTCTTAGGGGAGGCTCAGTACCTCTGTAGAAAGGGGAAATAACAATTTAATGGGTACAGTTTCCAAAAATAGGCATTCTCCATATCTAACATACAATACTTGCTTACATGTCTATTGCCATTTCTTATTTGCTAAAAATAAATACAAATTTGAAGTAAAAAGCTGAAAGGAACCAAACATTATTATTTCCAGGTGTTCATATCCTAATTACTGTGGGCAAATCAGTTTTGACCTTTTCAGGATGTGATTGTATAAGATGGAAGTCTTTGCCTTCAACAGTGTAGGGGGCAAGCTTAGTAGCTTCTCTTTCTAGTTTGATGGGAACTGTATTCTAAACAAGCATTTTATTAATGGAAACAAATATAACCATGTTTGAACCTATGAACTGCCTGGACATCACTCTTTATTAAATTATTTTGTTTCCACAATATTTTTGTTCCTAAATCTAAGAAGATAAAAACACTAAGGCAAATACAGATGATATCAAAGATATCCGTTTGTTTAAATGGAATTTTGTGTGTGTGCATGTAAAAGAAACCTGGAGACCTGCGCAAACATTTCCTTTCAAATTCAATATATCAAAGCAGCAGGGCTGCAAATAAAAACTATGCACGCATATTTATAAAATACCATTTATTTTATTTATAAAATATTCAACTTTTAAAACTGTGTCAAATATAATGGTATAGCTAAATAATTTATTTTTATGTTTTGGTTTGACAAGGAAAAATGGACACCAAAATGATAAACTGGCCACATCTACACGAGATGTTGACTGTGCAGTAGCTCGTTACCAAGTGGCACAAAACATAGCATGATGCTACTGAGAAGTAGTAACAAGCTACTGTGCAGTCAGCATCACCAAAAAAACATTTGGGGACTCTACTGCACATTAACTCTGGTTACTGTGCAGTCTTTTAGTACTTGTCTATGCAAGTACTAAATAACTGAGCAGTAACAACTGCGCTGTCGGTGTCTCATGTAGACATGACCAGTAAGATGCAACATTGTTCTGCTGTGTAGTTCACTGGTAGCTGCCACATTATCAGAATTAAAAACTGGACTGTAAGCTAGTCTATATCTGGCAGAAAAACACAATGAAGAGTGCTCATTACAAACCATATAATGGAGCACATGGTAGTGTCTGATCTGTTTTGTGTTAAGTGAACTCCCCACAAAATATGAAATCCCATGAAATCTGCCCTCTTCTGCTTAAGTATCTAGATTCTGATGAAGGGGAACTAATGCTGAAATTGTCTAAATCTTCTGTGGTTACAAGTGATCTCTGGATTCCAAATGGTTTCTCAGCATATATTTTGGGTATTCAGAACAGCTTGTTATTGCAATCAGACCAGTGGAACTCTCTGTAGGATCAATCTACCTATTATGCTGTCTTCTTCCTTCCTTTTAGGAGATAGAGAATTACCTCTTGAAAGCCTGGATCATTGTATCCTTGGTGAATTCTCAAACAAGGGCATGGCATAAGAATGACTTCAGGTCCTCTAGGAAGGTTATAAAAAGAGCAATTGATGTCCTGAAAATGAGAAACAGGGGCCTGCATTGAGCTGACAACCTAATACAGCATATTCCTGAATAAGTTAACAGTACATACTTCATATTGTGTATGTTTTACAACATTGTTGTGACAGGAAGGATACTAAGGGGATACACATAATTCACGATGCATTGAAAAATGAGATGATTTGATGAGGGCTGAGAAATTTTAGGAGCTTGGAACAAGGTAGAAGACAGACTGGTTTCAGGCTTTTATGGATATGGTAACTGCTAAACATTTGCAGGTATTTTAAGGCTAATTAGAAAAGTTATTTCAGAGGGATGGGCTTTGAAAAATAGGGTATATTTTATTTTTTTAAAATAGGGTTTATGTTTTCTTCCAATATAGGTTTTAGGGTGTTCAAATATATTTTAGTCACTAGTGGTTAGATGAGACTGAGTTCTTAATTTTTTAATTTTTTTTTAATAATGATTTGGTTATGTGGAATTCTGGGATATCCAGTGTCATTTATTTTAAATTATCAGGTGTTATTGAACTCTCAAAGTGTGAAATAGCATATCTGTGTAACAGCTTAATCATATTTGCAGCCCCCTTTTCCTTCTTCCTCTGTCTGCATTAATTGCTCTGTTATCACACCCCTCTACCAGAAGCAGTAGGAGCAAAAAAATAGACAAGCTTTAAAATGGATCTGACTGGTTTATTAAAGGAATTATGTGATATAATTGTCTGCAATAGAAGGGAACTAGCCTCAATGACCCAGAAGATTCCTTCTAGTCCTATGTTCCTGGTTAAACAATTTTATTAGAAACATTGACTGGATTTATTCACTATCCCTTACATGTTAGGGGTTAGTTAAGCATACCAAGAACTCAATTAAAACAAGAATACAATCCTATGTATGTGAAGATTAGGACTGTGAAAAATGTGGAACTTACTGCTTTGGCTGAAAGCTTCTAGTGACATGGAAAGAGACTGTACATAGCAGTCACTGAGAAGATGGAGCTCCCAGAGGAACTGTTGAGTGTCTGTGTGTACATTAGCATACAAAACTTACCCTGATTCATATGTTGTCAGAAGTTATATAGATTAGTCACAGTTTCTTGATCTTGTGTGGGACAGCCAGAGGTGATTCTGAAAAGGGCACACTGCTCCTCTTTCCAGATAAGGATCTTCTTTCCGTCACTTCTTGGCAAGGTGTTATTCCTAAGGTGCTCACATAAAATACATGGGGTCACAGAATTCCTGGGTCTGTGACAAGGAATGAAGCTTGTAGGATAAACCCTATAACAGGAGGGTTACTCCTGATGGCTAGAAAATAACATTTAGAAATTAATTTTTAAAAATTGACTTGTAAGTAGAGTAAATATTGCATTAAACAATGGTTCAGGGAAATTACAAGGGTTAATTGGTTTCTAAAGTTTGTTTGTGGCAAGGATTCATATTCTTAGACAAGAGTCCAAAGTTATCAAAGACAGGTATATACATCCTGGAAAATTAAAAACATGCAGTAGCACAGTGTTCCCAGAAAACTTATTACAAAACAAGAACATGCAGAAGTAGCAGGTCACCATAACCAACTGTAACTTGGTGAGAAATCTCTAGTTTTGGTGAAATGACAGAATTAAAAGTCCAGAAACGCCCAAATTAAAACATCAGCAAATAACCAAATTACAATGTGTATACATGATTTGTTTAAAGAAACAAGGAATTATACTGACAGGGCAAAACGTAAACAGCATGATGACCACAGGGAAACCAATCAATCATATCCAGAAATAAAGAGTCATCAGGAAAAAGAAAATAGAAAAGGTGGAATCTTGGAGGCCACCATGGTCATTGCACTGTTTATGTTTTGCCTATTAAGATTTGGTGAAACTTAAACTGTTAGTAGGCAGGGCCAATTTAATGGTCAGCACAATCCTTTTAGACATTTTTTAATGAAAAAGACTGATCATAAGATCATAGGAAAGTAGGAATGCAAGGGACCTCATGAGGTCCTCTAGTCCAGTTCTCTACTCAGGAATATTCCTGACTAAACCATCTGAGCCAAATGTCTGTCTAACCTGCTGTTAAAAATTTTCAGGCATGTAGATTCCAAACCTTCTCTAGAAAGCCTGTTCCAATGCTTGACCATCCTCATAATCAGACATTTATTTCTATTCTCTGACCTAAGTCTTTTTCTGTTACAGCTTGTGGCTGTTCCTTCCAATACTGTCCTTATGGCCACAGAGAAAAGTCTATTTCCATCTTCTCCACGACCACCCTTCAGCAATTGAAAATTGTTATCAAATTCCCCCAAAGTCTTCTGTTCTCCAGACTAGATAATCCTTGTTCTTTCCTCCTTTCCTTGTAAATCATTTTTGTTAGTCTTCACTGGACTCTTTCCAGGCTATCCACATCCTTCTTGAAGTACTAGCCAATTGCCCATCAAGAATAATGGGGGACAGAGGAGGGAGGGGCCTGGGATGGAGTGCTGTCACCAAATACCCCATGCTGTCACTGTTCTGCCTCTTGCAGGGAGCAGGGTTAGGGAGCTGAGGCCTGCACTACCGGCCACGGTTCCCACACCCCCTGTCCAGTCCTCAGCGCTGCTTGCAGGGAGCGGGGTCGGGGAGCTGAGGCCAGTGCTGCCTCAGCTCCCTCACCCTCTGTCTGGTCCTCAGTGCAGCTTCGGAATCCTGGCAGTGCTACCCCTTGCTTGGAGCACTCTGATTGGCTGTTTCTGTCAGCTTGATTGTGGACCAGCTTGATTTGGGACCATTTCTCCAATCTATCCGGGTCATTCTGGATCCTAGTCCTGCCCTCTAGAGTGTTTTCAACTCCAACCAACTTGGTGCCATCCACAAATTTGCTAAATGTGCTTCATTATCCAGCTCATTAATGAAGATACTAAATAATACTAGACGAAAGACAGACCCACAGGGAACCCCATATGATATCTTTTTCCAACTAGACATTGAACTATTGATGACCATTTGTTAGGTGCAATGATCCAGCCAGTTTTGTTTCCACCTTACAGTACTTCCAACTAGTCTGCATTTCTTTAGCTTGTTAATGAAAATTTTGTGGGAGATGGTGTCAAAGTTATTGTTAAATTCAACATATATCACATTCACTGCTTTTCCCCCATCCAAAAAGCCTGCTACCTTGTCATAGAAAAAAGTGAAGTTGGTTAGGCATGACTTGCTCTTGGTGAATGCATGCTGGCTCTTCCTGATCACCTTGCTCTCCTCTACATGCTTCAAAATAGATTCCTTGCTCCATTCCTTCCTGCTCCATTATCTTTCCAGGAGTTGAGATCAGGCTGACTGGTCTGTAATTCCCTGGATTCTCCTTTTTCCCTTTCTTAATGATGGGCAATAAATTTGCCGTTTTGAAATTCTCTGGGACCTTAGAAAAGTAAGCCTCTAATCTGGATTCTTTCTAATCGGTCCACTTCTTTCTTGAAGTTCAGGGCCCAAATCTGGACACAGTTCTCCAGGTGAGACCTCACTAGTGCTGGATAAAGTGGAGGAATCACACTGTTTTCAAGAGACACTCCTATCAATACAGCCCAGTATGCTACTGGCTTTTTTTTTTTTTTTTCCGGGGGGGGGGGGGGAGGGAGGTTGCAAATATTTGCACACTGTTGGCTCATATTCAGCTTCTGGTCCACTGTAGCCCCAGGTCCTTCTCTGAAGTACTGCAGCCCAACCCAAAAAAATAGAAAAAAGGAAATCTAGAGTTTGAATAAATATATATATTTTTGGATAGTTAACTTTGTTGTCGAAAATGTAAACACAATTTTAAAAGGTACTAGAATAACATAGTATCACTAATCAAGGTTATGGTTTTGAATCTTTTGGCTCATAAAAGATATGATATTGTGACTTCTTGTCCCAAATATTTTTTTTCAAAAATCTTGAAAATTCTCAGCTCTACCATTACACATCCTTGGGCGCAAATTGTAATATCTCATATAATTTTAATCATGGTAGCAATCATCACAACCTTGATTCTGTGATAAACTTTGTGTCAGGGGAACCAGTGACACTTATTGCAGGAGTAGGATATAATTTCATGTCAATAAAATCACTATGGGTTAGTTTAAATGTTCTATTTTCATTTCTTAAAATAGGTCCTATGACTTATTTTACTGCTAATTATAGGTTCTCTCAAAGCTATCTCAAATAACAGTTCAGATGGTTACTTCCTTGCTGGGGTATCTCCCTTGATTTGAGCAACCTTGTAATGGAAGTTTCATTCATTATCCCTACCCCACCGCCCTGAAGTGTTAAAAATTGAATAATATGACTAAGAAGAAAGCTTCAAGGGTAACATTTTATGGGTTTGTGTCAAAATATTTTGTTCTTTTGCAGCATCATCAAGAATGTGAATGGCACTTTCAAGTACCTCTGGACTGAGAGGAGGAGAAACAAGAATTCCACAGCTTAATTGTTTCATCCAGACCCTTGTGCCTGTGTAGAAATCAACAGGGATAGGGAGCTGTGTATGTGCAATAACTTGAAGGGCCCTGGTATTTGGCTTTAATTATCAACAAGATTTTACTTATAAATCAATATAATTTTAATTTAACAGCTCTATGTGGATTCTCATGCTGTTTACATTCTTGGAACTAGCACAGTTTTTCTTTTCTGTTGGTGTTGTTTTATATAGAACGTTTTTAGTGGTAAAATACAGATACGTGTTGTTCTGAAGTGAATCAAAGGAGTTGCTTTCTTTAAAAAGTACCACTAGAGCAATTTCACTGAGTACTACAGTACCACAGCATTTATTATATGACAGGCAGGTACAAGCAGTAGGCACACGGTATTCAACAGTTGTCATACTATGTTTGCCAGAGGATTACATTTCTGAAAGACAGCTCTGTGTCAGAAAAGGAAGGGATTGGTGTACAAGTTCTTCACTGTCTGAAACAATAATTAAGTAAAAGATGACAACTCTATTTGGAAAACAATCACTTGTGATAACATAGCTCCACATGAGACATTCTAATTGTTATGATAAACCATGTTAAGTTATAATAGTTTGGGGATCACCAGGGCTGTATACAAATGTTCACTGCACCTGGTCTATGATCACATGGCTTACTTGAAGCTGTGTGATTGTACATCAGGAATGGCATCATCTTCTTCTTGTATCCTCATTAAAAACTAGATGTTTTTCCAGAATCGTGCACAAGCAATGGTTCTTTCCAATGCTGCAGTGAGGCACTCCTGTTATCTAATGACAGCTGCCATTTAGAACTAGGTTAAGTTTCTTGGTATGAACTGATCATTCCATACTGAACATGCATGCTTTGCATAAATAACACAAGGCAATACCAATGGTTCATATTATATCTGGGTTTGCCCATACTACTTTCAAAGTATGTTGTTGTGGGTGCTGACTTTGCCATTCATCGTCTCTACATGTGCTTTGAAGGTAAGTGTTCAGTCCATTGTAACGCCCAAGTACACAGGATTTGGGTGATTAGACAGTGAGATTCTATCCCAAGTAATGTTTAATTTAGTCTTGGCTTCTGTATGGTGTAGATGTAAAACTGTGACCTTCCTCTTGGTTGGGTTGGTGAAAAGCTGGTTCTTATTGTAATCTAAGAGGTTGCTCAGTGCACGTGTCAGTCTGGTCTCAACAGTGGCAAAATCCTACTCTTGCAACATGATACATAGATCATCATCATATATGAAGCTCGTCATATTGCTCTGTATAGGTTGGTCATTGGTATATGTTAAAGAGGATCACTGCCTTGTGGGAGGCCATTTTATTGTCCTCTCCAGAGGCTCTGTTTCTTGCACAGTTCTACATAGAAATGTCTATTCTCCAAAAGAGAATGGATGAGCTGCACTAAGTGGCAGTTTTGTGTCATATCACAGACATTGGCAAGCAGGTTTTGGTGGCTGTCTCATATGCTGCTGATAATTCTACAAACACAGCACCTTTTAACATCCCTTCCTCCAGTCCATCTTTTGTATTTTGGCTTATGTTTAGTATTGGACCAGTGCAGGACTTGCTTGCTCTGAATCTGTCTTGTTCTGGTATTAGATGTTGTTGGATATAAGGTGAAAGATGATTAAGAATAAGGAATTTGTAAAGCTTATAAAGATGGCACAGGAGTGATACTGGCCTAAAGTTCTCTGGGACAGAGTGTTCCTTCCCTAGCTTTAATAGAGTTTGTACATGCACTTGCCACCGCAGTTTAGGTATTCTAAAGGTTGATGAGCAGTTGTTAAAAAGGTGTAATACCTATAACTTAGTTGCAGGACGCAAATTCTTGATCTGCTCCATGCACATATCATCAAATCCAGGTGCTTTGCTGTTCTTCAAGTCACTTATTCTGGCTTTGGTCAGATCTGAAATCTAATGTGTCTGCAAGGTTTGTGGGCCTACAGAGTCAGTTATCCATCTGGCATTTAGATTGACTGAACCCTGATTAGGTCAATCTAAATGTAACATCTGCACATACTCCAGAAGACTAAACACCAGGTCCACAATAAATGACATAGTCTAATTTGAAAGATGCTCTTAAAGAAAAATAACTGTAATGAGCTTTGGATAAATGGCCTACTTGCTATTACTATAGATTGTGGAAGCACATGACACTTAAAATAATGCAGTGTTTTTGATATGGTGTTCGCCATTATGCAGAAATAAACACAAGACCTTGAAAGATCCAATTTAGCTCTAAAATGTAGGGTCTGAGTGGCTCATAAGCCTTAGGTAGACCTGTAAAAGGCTGAATTTGATCTTTAATGAGATGACAGCATTTGCAAGTTGAATCTTATTTAGATGGTGGCAGGTGGATGGTGTTGTATAGACAAAATTTCTTCAACCACAATTATAACATTAAGAAAGTCTTCCTCTCCACAACCCACAGTCATTTTCAAAATTTTGGACCATGAAAGTATTAATACACATAATACTCTGACATTCATTGCTGCCAAACTCCTTAATATGCTCCATGCTTCCAGAGCACTTGCTATTTAGTTATGCAATAACTAAGACAAAATTCTCTCAGTAGATTGTATAGTTACATTCCTGTTAAGATGGACTCTGCCCAGATACTGCATTGGAGAATCCCATGTAAATATTTAATATCTTGGGGGAAATAGCAGGATCTTCTTCTTGTGTCTCTACAGCATATTTGACCGTTTTGTTATACACATGCTTGTGCTCATTTATTGTACTTTGTGAGATCTTTACTTGCACATGTGCCTTCAAACCAGAGGTAGAACTAGGAGGATCTTGGGGGAGCTATAGACACTCCAAAATTCACCTTAGCCCCTGCCATAGCCACCCCTCCCAGTGCCACTGCCTGCCCAACCCACGCAGCCGAGTCCATCCCACTCCTACCCACAGACCACAGAGGTGCAGCATTCCTGGCCCAGCCAAGCCTAGCCCCAACCCAGCCCCCACACCAGGAAGAGACTGGCACTGCCCTTGCTTCAAAAAGTGGGCATTGCAGCAGGTGTTGCATAATCTGAGGCTCTGTGCCACAGTCACAGGTAGTTTAGCCAATGGTATAGCTCTCCTTCTTCATTAGTTCCTTGGAGCATCCAACTCCAGTGTATAGGCAGTTGAGACATTGCAACTTTTGCTGTGGTTCATAAACTCCTGGTAGTAATGACTCAGCCACTGAAATGTCTATTTTTTCACTGTCAGGTATATTCTTTAGCCTCTCATTCCACATCTGTAGTTGTATCTTCTTGGGTGTGGAATTGAGAGGTTGGGTGCTGGTGAGAAAACTCCTGCATGACTTCAGATGTTTGTGTCCTGCAGGATGGTTATATAGTGGGTTTCTCACATCTTCAGTTTGTCTTTAGCACTCTATCCTGCTGGCCACTCCTCTTCTCATGTGAGGTGGTACAATGCTAGCCAGCCGGTGCACTGGTTTAGGCTGGTAGGCTTCAGGCATCCTGCAATGCATCAGCAGCTATCATTCCAGATGCATCAAGGCACTTATCATGTACAGATCTCTCCTATACAGGGCATGCATACTTGGCAGAGGAAAAGCTGAGAGCCAGAGCAATAGTTCAGATGGTTAAGGGGCTAATTACCCATTTGAGTTGGTGAACTGATATAATTGGCGACACATAGGGGGCGCATGTGGGTGCATGTGCACCCCCTGGAAGCACCAGCCATGAAACTGGAAGTGCACTTCCAGTTTCACTACTGGCTTGGCGATCGGCCACTGGGGGACCCCCCTCCCCCGTATTGGTGATCTGGTACCCCCCCCAGACCTCCTCCATGGGGTCCTGGATCATGTAATATTAAGCTGGTTGTTGGCCTTATGGTTTTTCACATGGAAAGTACATACTTGTGTTTTTGCTAGGCTGACTCATAATCAGTTTTCAATGTAGTATGAGGTTAGGCTAATTAGTGCCTTGTTTAGGGATTTTTCAACATGGTCAAAACCAGTGTTTGGGGCTGTTATACACAGGTCATCTACATAGATGAGACATTTTGGTTCCAAATTGATTGGTTGATCATTTGTATAGATGTTATATAACAGCAGTGCAGGTATGCTTCCTTGGGGGAGGCCATTAATCTATTGCCTCCATTCACTTCATTTCCCATCCACTTTGACATAAAAAGCCTATTTTTGAGCAAGGTTCATATCAGCTCTGTAAGGTGTAGATCTTTTGTCATTTCCAGGTTCTTGTGGAGGAGTCATTGATGGTAAACTGAATCATGGGTGGCTGTTTGGTCGACAAACACAGCTCTGGTGATTTGGCCTCTTTCAAAACATCCTCAATATGTTGAGTTAGATTGAGTAGCTGGCTTGTTGTCGGTTTTCCAGGGTGAAAGCCACTCTATTCAGGGACTAGGTCTTTATCCATGTATGGGGCAAGCCGGTTCAATATCAGTCATTCATATAATTTGTATTTGTGACATAGCAGAGAGATAGGTCTGAAGTTCTCTGGGTTGCATGGATCTTTCCTTCGCTTTAGAAGTGCCACTACCTGAGCATGTCACCATATCTTTGGAATTTTTTGACTGGCTGCACATGAGTTGTATATGCAAAAGACCCACTTTCAAATCTGGGGTCTGAATTGGTTGATTTGTTCAGTAGGTATATAGTGAACGTGATAACAGCAAAAGAAAAAATTGAGGGAATTTTTTCCAGCTCTCTCCTATTCTCTTCCAAAGTCCTGCCTTATAATCAGGAAATATCTGCTAGGTTGTCCTCAGGATTATACCATTTTAATATGCTATCTAATGTAAGTATCATCTCTGCTTAAACACAACTCTGACTACTACAACTGTTTCTGGTAGCATGAGTATGAAGAATCTTATGATCAGAAAGACTATATGAAAACATATAGAACTTGATCATGTAAGCAGAAATGCATATTTTCCATCTTCGTATTTCTAAGTTTTTCCCTTACTCTTATTACTTCCTAAACCCAAAAATGCAAGCAGCAGTGTGTATTTAGCAGAGTTAATAAGGGGTGAAAGCAGTTCTGTGTGTGGTATGCTGCATTTCCTATAATGTCACTTGTCATTATTCTATCAGACATAAAGTAGGGTTAGTAGGCTGATGTGCTTAAAACTAATGAGTCATTGATTCTCATCCAAGAAGCCAATTAACACACTAGTTTTTATTCCAGTCTGTTGTGATAAATTAATTAACTCCTCCTCTGCCACAGTCGAGTAAGATTGGTCAGTACATCATACTTGGTTTTTCATCTAGCCTATTAATCCAGATAATGCTGCTTTTAGTTTCTAGCATTTTAACATCATTATAATCACATCTCCTTGATGGGATTCCTTGCTGTTGCAAATGTAAGTATTTATATTAACTAAGGCCAAATGAATGGGGAAAAAAGACTTTGCAAAATTCAGTCATATCACCTACTAGCTTTTTTTTTTCTTGCTTAAAATAGCTGTTATAAGCATCAAAAGCAATGGCAGCACCAGTGCCCTAAACCACACACACACACACACACACACACACACACACACACACACACACACACACACACACACACACACAAGTTTGTGTCTGCATATGTTTAAATTAAGGAAAAATGTAAACTTCTAAATTTATTCTAAAAAAAGCTAAAAGAACTGTGATTTTTAAAGTTTTTTGTATATATTCATAAAGATTTCCATTATGTACAAAAAATATGGCCTACCATACTTTGGATCAGATTTTGAGTACCTCTAAGTAGGGCTTTGCGAAGGTTCAGGTGGTGATTCGATTCAGAGGAGATCCGGCTCAATTTGGAGTATGATTTTCTGAATCCAAATTGAATCAGGGGACCTATTAAAAGGCCCTACTTGATTCAAAGGTCTCTGAATCTTCAGAAAAGATTAATAGATTTAATAGACATTAGGTCTGGAAGGAACCTCGGAAGATCATCAAGTCCAGCACCCTGCCCCAGGGGCAGCAATTCAGCAGGGGCCATAGGATCCCAGCAAGATAAACATCCAAATGTCTCTTGAAGGCATTCAAAGTAGGTGCTTGAACCACCTCTGGTGGCAGTCTATTCTAAACCTTAGGGGCTTGGACAGTAAAGAAGTTCTTCCTTATGTCCAGATTGAAACAGTCATGGAGGAGTTTGTGACCATTTGATCTTGTCATCCCTTGGGGTGCTGTGGTGAACAGATGTTCCCCCAGATCCTGGTGAACACCTGTGATAAACTTATAGGTGGCCACCAGATCACCCCTGAGCCTGCACTTCTCCAGGCTGAAGAGTCCCATAGCTCTCAGCCTCTCATCATAAGGTCTGTTTTCCTGACCTCTGATCATGTGTGTGGCTCTCCTCTGGACTCTTTCAAGCTTTTCTACATCATTTTGAATTGTGGAGCCCAAAACTGGACTCAGTACTCCAGCTGTGGCCTCACCAAGGCCAAGTACAAAAGGAGAATGACATCCTGGGATTTGCATGAGAAGCATCTATGGATGCAAGCCAGTGTTTTGCTTCCTTTACTAGCTACAGCATCACATTGAAGGCTCATGTTCTTCTTGTGATCAATCATGACCCCCAAGTCCCTCTCGTCAGAAGTGCTAGCCAGTGTAGTATTGCTGAGCCTGTAACCATGCTGCGGGTTTTTCTTCCCAAGGTGAAGAACCTTGCATTTTTTGGTGTTAAACACCATCAGGTTCTCATCCGCTCATTTCCTGAGCCTGTCAAGGTCAACCTGGATCACCCTCCTGTCTTCAGGTGTGGACGCTTTACCCCAAAGTTTGGTGCCGTCAGTGAACTTGGCCAGTCCACTTCTGATGCCAATGTTCACATCATTAATGAAGATGTTGAATGATATAGGCCCAAGGACAGAGCCTTGAGGGACCCCACTGGTCACAGCACACCACAACAATTGACTTCCATCAACCACCACCCTCTGGGTCCGACCACGGAGCCAATTCCCCAGCCAGTGGACCATGGTAAAGCCAAGGCCACAGTTGGCCAGTTTTGCTAAAACGTGATCATGGGATACCAGATCGAAGGCTTTTTTGAAGTCAGGATATATGACATCAATCTCTTCCCCCTTGTCCAGGTGATAGGTCACCTGGTCGTAAAAGGAAATAAGATTGGTCAAGCAAGACCTACCTGCGACAAACCCTCAGGATTTTGGCTATCCCTCAGAATTTTGCCAGTGGCCAGTCTGTTGAGAATGGTCTCTTTGATAATCTTTTCTAGGATCTTCCCCAGAATAGAGGTCAGGCTGATGGGCCTGTAGTTTGCTGGATCCACTTTCCTCCCTTTCTTGAAGATAAGCAGTACATTGGCCTTCTTTCAATTATTGGGCACTTCACTGGAGCACCAAGAGTTCTCAAAGATCCATGCCAGTAGCTAAGCTATGATGCTTGCCAGCTCCTTGAGTACCCTGGGGTGTAAGCTGTCATGGCCATCTGACTTGAAGGTGTCCAGCCTCTCAAGGTGTTCCTTCACAAGGTCAGCATTGATGAAGGGTAAGGAATCTCCCTCACCCAGGCCTTCCTATCCCGTAATGGGCAGGGGCATCCCATGGGACTGGTGAAAGACTGACATAAAATACCCATTTAGCAAGTTGGCTTTTTTCCTGGGCATTGGTTGTCAACTGTCCTGTCTGGTTTAGCAGGGGTCCAATGTTGCCTTTGCTTTTCCTCCAGCTCCCCACATATCTAAAAAAGGACTTTTTATTGTCCTTGATACTTGTAGCCAGTTGGAGTTCAGTCACAGCCTTGGCTTTTCTGGTTCACACCCTGCAGGTTTGGACCAGTGCAGAATTTTCCTCCTTGGAAGTGGATCCCATCCTCCATCCTTTGTAAGTCTTTCTTCTAAGATGTAGGAGGTTTTTTAGTTCCCTGCAGAGCCAAGGGGGGCACTGATCCCTTTTTCTGCCTTTCCTCTTAGATGGGATAGACTTTGCTTGTGCATCCAGGATCGCTCCCTTGAGGAGTGACCACTTTTCCTGAACTCCCCTCCCCTTTGGGTTGTGGACATTTAGGGCCTTACTGACAAGCTTCCTGAGCTTGTCAAAGTCAGCTTTCCTGAAGTCAAGGACTTCTGTATTGCTGACTGACTTGACAGCTTTATGGCGGATGGTGAAGGTGATCAGCTCGTGGTTACTATCACCCAGCTTCCCTTTGATCATTAGGTCACTGATAAGGTCGTCCCCCATTGCCAGTACCAGGTCAAGCAGTGCTTTGCCTCTCATCAGCCTGTAGACTTCTTGCGTCAGATAGATCTCATCCACACACATGAGAAAGCTTTGTGACCATTTGGATTTGGCTCAGTGCTCTTCCCATGAGATGTCCAGGTAGTTAAGTCTCCCATGACAACCATGGACTGGGAGCATGTGGCCTCGGCCAATTGCCTGGTGAACTCCTGGTCAAGCTCTCGATCCTGGGTTGGAGGTCTGTAGTAGACTCCCAGCATTGTGTTCCCTATACCATGTTCCCCATGGATTTTAACCTACAGGGTCTCTAGTCCTCCACCCTGGGTGCCAATGTCAGTTTGCCGGAATGGGTAGCTTTCCTTGACATAGATAGCTACACCCCACCCCTTTCAGAGAGCTTTGATGATTTGGACAGTCCCCGGTGGCTACAGCAGGAAGCTGCACCCACACTTGGAGCTGGTAAGTAGGGGTGGGGGAGAGGAGCCTGGGGGAGGAGCACATGGGAGGACCCCTGCCAGGCCCCATCCCCTCCCTGCTCCCCCAGCCCTCCAATCCCCAGCCACCCCATGGCTGCCCCACCCACCCCACGTCCAGGCCCTTTAAAACAGAGCCACCACTCACCAAATGTTGCTGGGTGTGGGGTTGATCCCCACTGCCCCCCACTGCATTGGGAGATCTGCTAGGAGCCCCCCACCCCCCTTGCTCCCCCAGCCTCCCCATGGCTGCCCCATCCAGCCCAGCTCAAGCCATTTAAGGAAAAAAACCCAAGAAAAGCCACAGGACTCACTGTTCCTGCAGTGGCCTCAGGGCTTTAGGAGACTCATGGAAGATCCATGCCATGCAGTGCCATGCAGTGTGCAGAACCCACCATGTGCAGAGCCCCCCATGCAGTGTGGAGCAGTGAGGGGCAACGGGGATCATCCCCCACCTGGCAGCACCTGGTGAACTGGGGCTTTTTTTCCCAAAGAGCTGGGAGCTGGGGTCGGCAGGGCAGCTATTGTTGGGCTGGGAGAGTAGGCAGGGGATAGGCCTGGCCTGGGTGATTTGGCAGCAGCTGAATCTCTGAATCAGATTTGGCTGAATCGATTCGGGGCAGTGATTTGAATCACCAAATTGAATCATTGTCCCCTGAATTGGCCAAATCCAAAACGAACACTAGCCACTTTTTCATAGGCCTACCTCTAAAAAGGTTCAGATGTCTCTACAAGAGGGCTTTGCCATAACTTTTGTGTCCCAGGAGCTAAGCCCTGCATTTGGATCTAATGCTTTGCCTAGTTAAATATCCTTGTGATAATCAGTAGGAATCAAGGAATCAAGGGCACTGACAGATGTAACCCCTCCCCCCCACAAAACTTTATTTTAAACTCCCCATGCTGAGCCCAGTGCATGCCTAGAAGAGGCATTGCATTAGTTGGACCCAACTCATCCAACATCTGTATAGATTGATTGAATCAGCTATTAGATAAAAGCACCAAAAGCCCCACTGAAGCACCTGATCTATACAGACACTGTGGAGCCAGATCAAACGAAAGCACTAATTTTTCAGGTAAAGGCCTTTTTTTTTTGGTTTAGTATTCTAATGACAGTCAGCATAATCTTTTCATCTCTTCCAACCCAGATGGCATGGTTCAGTTCTCATTCAAATCTATGTTTTACTGAAGAATCCCATTTATTTCAATTGGTTTTGGGTAAATGATAATCTTCTCAATATTAATAATATTTAATGCTTAATGTGTGCACTATTTTGTGTAAATGTGCTGAAGCTAGACAATCTATTTCTTTTCCACCTCATATAGTAAAATCTTCTGGAGCAGAAGGTTGGAAGCTGTTGCATCTAGACAACAATAGGCACTTTCTTTTTGGAGCATGAGTAAGTAGCATCATTTTCTGGTGTCTAATCTTTCTTAAGTAATTCTACCCTGAAAAAAGAATGGTAGAATTGCACATAAACATTTCACTTCATATCTCACTACTCCAAGAGACACAGGGGTAGACCTTTGTGCCTGTGCTTGATATACTGTCTTGAATCCAAAAGATTTCAATCAGCAAGTCATTTTGTCCTCTACTAATATGGCCACTTCTGAAGTGAAACGCAACAGCTGTTTAATAGCATACAGTCACATTTTTCAATTCCAGAAGTTTAGAAAAATACTGAGTGCAACTGAAGCCAGAAGCAGAATTTAGTCAGCCACCAGGTAAGTACTCAGATTAGAATTAATCAAGTATTATAGTGCTAATAACCCTACTCATGAAACATGCCATAGAAACTTTAAGATCTATGGATGGTAAGGAGCCTTTCCCCCCCTCCCCATCTCATATGAAAGGTTTTTCATATCAGTGGTACTTTTTTGCTGAAGAACTACTTCTTCACTGGATAAGACTGGAGACTGTCAAAGAAAAATAATATAAAGGTTCCAGTGTAATGTTTATTTCATGTCATTGTTTCATATTGTGATTCTAGGGAAATTTTTGTGTCAGGCCTGTAGCTATGTGGCTAGTCCCACTAATGTTGTTTGTGACTCTTTGAAAGAATAGGGACCAGGATTAGGCCCATTGAACCTTATTTCCCACCCTCTTTCATTTTCTTTGAATATTTTCAACAAAACCCAAAAGGGCTAAGTACAGACAGCCAAAAAGCCTGAGGCTGAATCAATTCAATCTAGGCAGCTTCATCTAAGCTGTGTAGGTTGAACCAACTAAATTGGGAAAAGCTCTCCCCCCACAAGCATTAAGGAGCTCCCCGTCTGGGTGCTGGCCCAACATGGGGGAGCATCCCCCTCAGGAAGTTTCCCCAGCCTGGGCAGCCCAGTCTAGGCAGTCCTGATGAGCTGAGGTCAATTCCCCCCCACCCTTCCCAGATGCTGATTGCTTTAGCCACTACCATACAGCCCAGCATGGGGGCATAGAACTGGGGAGCCCCCATGTTGGAGAAGCTTCCCTCTACCCCAGCCCAGGGTTCCCCAGCCCAGCACAGCTCCAGGGAGCTGAGGGGAATTCTTCCTCTCCCCAACCCCAGAGCTGCTTGCCTTAGCTGCTTTGAGTCTGGCAGATGGCCCAGGGAGCAGAGGGAAATTCCTGTGCTCCCCTGCATTAATTTTGCATCAGACTCACAGCAGCTCAGATAAAACTGACTGGGAAGGAGCAGGAGAATTTCCCTCCACTCCCTACATATAAAATGACATTACTGTTTCTGAGTTACTAACAATTTGGAAGAAAAAGATCTTTAACCTTTATGGATCAATGTTCTAACAGATAAAGCACAATACATGGCTCCAGTTACTGTCTATAAACAGACTACCAAATCATTCTGTAGATCAGGAAGACTGGCTTCTTAAGAAACTGTTTATAATGTGTAGTGATGAAAAGAGCTGTTTTATTAGGGAGGGTTTCAATCCGAGTGAAATATTTTGAAAGTGTCACTTGCACGGCTAAAATGGGATTTCTAAAATTTTTATAGATGGTAGTTTTCTAACTTAAAAAATTCTGCATCTACCATTCATAAAAGGGAAATTTTATATTTGGCTTCATCTTGACCGATAAAGAGAAAATGATGACAGAAGTAAAAATTAGCTTAGGTATTAGTGATTGTGACAAGTACATTTGTTATCTGCACATAGAATAAAGTTTAAAACTGTAACATATACATGGAGCTTCTTTACACAGCTAAAAATAATTATGAGGCAAATCAGCAGGGAGAAAAATAAGTGGAAAGATACATAAATAAGCATTGCAATTGTTTAAAAACATTTTGATAGTGGTGCAAAAGAAACCCCCTCAGTTATGAAAGAAGGTCAAGCTGCTTAAAAGAAAACAACTTGGCTCAGAAAGAAGTGAAGGCAATCACAGATTATAATAGAAACATATATAAGAAATTGGCTAGTTAATGGGAATAAATATAATTCCTAAACTAAGAATTGAAAAAAAGTGATAAAGGAAGGGAATGTGACACATGCCTAGCAGAATTATAAGATAGTGTGCATGTCTACACTTCCTATGGCAAAGTACCGATGTGCTACGTCATCATATAGTGTGCTATGGTGATGTAGTGATCACATCTGTCTACACATGATTGCCAGCTATGTAGCTATAGCAGCATGTTCCCCAGTTATTGTACACCAGTATGGCAACATAGCCACAAAATTTAACTGTGCTGCATGCATGGTGCAGTAGCTGCCCGTACTGTGCTATGCTTTAGAACTTCCAAAAGCAAGTATTAAACCTTGGTGTTGTAGCAACGCCATCATACGGCAACATGTAGATGCACCCAATAAGAAGCTTTTTAAGTACAGGAGGAACAAAAGAAACATAGTAATAGGATTGGATAATTATTAAATGGAAATGGTAGAAATGTGAAAAAATAATGCAGAAAGTCAGAAATGTTCAACAAATATTTCTGTTCTGTTCCGACTTTCCATTCCAATGGTAATTAAGGAGGATGTTTAACTGGAGATTTAAAAATATATAATTTTTTTTTAAAACAGCAGGTCCACTGAACTTGGACCCAATAATTCTGAGAGAGCTGGCTAATACTGATTTGTCAATACATGTGGGTACTCTGGGAAAGTTCCAGAGGATTAGAACAACATATAAGAACAAAAGCCTTGCCATTATTTATACTATGACTACTACTACTACTACTACTAAGCAAACTTTTTTACTGAAAACTAAACTTTTTTACTATGGTTGGTGTTACACCCTAAATTTGAACCAGGAAAGATGTGTAGGTAAAAACATTTGGCTGTCAGTGAAAAAAAGTTTGAAGATTTTCAGGGGGAAAAATATTGTCTTGGGTTGCCAGCTGGGTTCCAAGGGGTAGCTTGCAATGAGCAAATCAGGTAACCCAGTCATGACAGCCGTAAAATGTAAAAGGAACATCCTTAACAAATGAAAGATAGGAGAAGTTAATGAAAATAACTATAACTCAGAATGTAAGAACAGTAATATATATATATAGAGAGAGAGTCACTTCTAACCTGTGAACCAGCAAACAGGGACTGCCAACAGAGGAAGCAATTTGCAGGCAGTTCCTAGAGGCAAGAGGATGGAGGAAGAAGGAAGAGAGAAGCCAGGCCAGGCACCAGACCCTGTCCAGGAAAGGTAAGTGATCCAGCTGCCTGTACCTTTGGTTTAGCTGAATGTTTGTTTGTTTGGTGGGGTGTGTGCTCTGAGGAGCTGGGAGTGACTCCTGACTGCTGAGTGAGTGCTGATTGTTGATTGTTGTAGGATTGATGACTGCTATGTGATTGCTGCCTGGGCCTGAGTCAGCTCAGGACCAGAACGGTATAAAAGGAGACTCCCCAGATGACCAGGGAGCCTCTTACCAGGAAGCCAGTGAACAGGGGCTGCCAACAGGGGAAGCAGTTTGCAGGGCAACTCATGTGTAGGATCGGTGCACAAGTTAAGTTAGAGTAGAAGAGGACAAGCCTTCAGTCTTCAACCATGGTAAGAACATGGCACGCAGCCAGGGACCCTGCCCCAGGGATGCCTCCCACCCAGGGCTCCTTTGAGGCCTCCACCCAGATGGAGCCCTTGGGAGGCTTGGCAGCACCCTGGCCCCCTGTCTCTGGGGGTGCCTGGCAGGGCCCCTGAGGCCTGGGAGAGGTGGGGGGAGCAGGAGTCCCCTCACATGTCCCACATATGCCCAGCTTGAGGCCCTGGAGGGGCAGGTGAGAGAACTCCAGGCAGAGATTAGCAGGCTGTGGGGATCAGGGCTGCAGAGGATGAAATTGAAAGGTACTTTCAATCTCTGCAGGATCAGGCACCTAGTGGAGAGACCTGATGCAGCTGAATGGAAGGAGGTCACCTCCAAGACCAGTCCTCATATTGCTGAGACACCTTTCCCAGTGCAACTTCTTAAGAGGAACAGAGGGACCCATCTGTCACCCTGATCCCACAGCATGGGAGGTATGTTGCGTGCCCAGAGCCCGGATCCAGGACATCACTGCAAGGATTCCTGACCTTATCCAGCCCTCCAACTACTATCCCATGGTCCTCGTCCATTTGGGCACAAATGATGCAGCCAGGAGTAATCTGGACTGTATCATGAGTGACTACAGGGCTCTGGGGGCCAGGCTTAGGAATTTGGGGGCACAGATGGCCTTCTGGTCAATCCTTCCAGTCAGCGCTGACCATTAGCATCAAGAAGTCAACCTGTGGCTCCAGAGTTGGTGCCATTGTGCAGGTTTTGACTTCTTCAACCACAGTCTGCACTTCCATGAAAAGGAGCATCCTGGGATGTGATGGTCTTCATCTCTCTTCAAAAGTTTCTCTTACTTTTCTCTTACAGGTTGGCTGATCTCCTACATAGGGCTTTAAACTAAGTTCATTGGGGGGCAGGGATGCAGAGGACCAAGATCCTAGGATCAGTGAGTTACAAGCCATGTGCTGGATCAGCCCAGGTAAGTACTAAGGGACCCAATAGGCATCAGGACAAGGGGGTACCAAGGGCACCCATTAGGGGCCTTAAATGTCTCTACATTAATGCTAGGAGCATGGGGAACCAGAAAGAGGAACTCGCACTCCTGTTTGCAAGCAATAACTTCAACCTGGTTGGGCTAACTGAAACCTGGTGGTACCATACTCATGATTGGACTGTAAGCATTGAAGGCTATAGGTTGTACAGATGTGATAGAGTGGGGGAAAAGGGGTGAGGGGGAGGGTGGTGTTGCTCTCTATGTTAAGGAACAATATGCATCTTCTATAATCAAGATAGGATCAGAGGAGGGGCAAATTGAGATACTCCAGGCTAGAATACAAGAGGGGTGGTGGGGAAGGGACTTGGTAGTGATAGTCCACTACAGACCGCCACACCAGGAGGATGAGTGAGACCTGGAATTCTCAAGGCAGCTCTCAGAGGCCATACAGCCAAGGGACATGGTTGTCATGGGTGACCTAAACTACCGTGACATCTGCTGAGAGGAGCAGTCAGCCACATCTAACTGCTCATGTAGGTTCTTAACCTGCATACAGGACCTTCTCCTAACTCAGGAGGTATATGGTCCCACTAGAGGGAATGCCTTGCTGAACTTGGTGCTAGCTACAGGGGATGACCTGGTGGGGAAGCTGCAGGTACAAGGTAACTTAGGGGATAGTAACCATCAATTGATTAATTCACTATCTGGCGTAGGGTGGGGAAAGTAACTAGCACAGCTGAAGTGCTAGACTTCAGAAAGGCTAACTTCTGTGTGCCTAGGAGATTATTTAGTGAGGCATTGAAGATCAAGAGCATTGGCAAAATGGGAGTCCAGGAAGGGTGGTCATTCCTTAAGGGAGTGATCCTTCAGGTGCAGGAGACAATCCCATTGTGCACAAAAGGGGGCAAAGGGGCCAAGAAACCCCCTTGGCTGAACAGGGAAATCCAAGAAAGCCTAGGAGCAAAGAAAAGGCATACAGGCTGTGGAAGCAGGGGGTAGCTACCAAGGAGGAGTATACCTCCTTGGCTTGCACTTGCAGGAAGTCAGTTCGGAAGGCCAAAGCAGCAATGGAACTCAGGCTGGTGACAAAAATTAAAGACAAAAAAAGTCCTTCCTCAGGTATACAGGGAGCAAAAAGAAGGTAACATAGGACCCCTGCAAGACAGGCTAGGGGAATTGGTGACAGATAGGAGGGACAAGGCTGAACTCTTAAAAGAGGTTTTGCCTCTGTATTCCTGAACACAGATCAAGACAATCTCCCAATCTTACAGATAGGCACAAGAGGATCACCAGCCCACCAATAATCAACACTGTTTAAATTCATAGATAACGCAAAATTATGGGGTAACACACTAGTGGGAAAGGAAGGGATCAAATCCAGGTGGGCCTGGACAGGTTGGAAAAGTGGGCAGAAAAGAATAGGATGCAGTTCAACAACATCCTATGACCCCAGCTGACTTCCTGCCCTTTGGGCAGGGGGCTGGACTCGATGATCTTCTGAGGTCCCTTCCATCCCTAATGTCTATGAAATCTATGAAATCTATGAAAGACAAGTGCAAAGTGCTGCATCTAGGGAGAAGGAATCACCAACACACCTATAGGCTAGGGGATGACTTTCTCAGCAGCACAGCAGCAGAAAGGGATCTCGGAGTCATAGTTGACTTCAAGATGAATATAAGCCATCAGTGTGATGAAGTAATCAGTAAAGCTAACCACACTCTCTCATACATTAGTGGGAATACTGCATCCAGTTCTGGGCACACTTCAAGAGGGATGTGGATAACTTTGAGAGGGTCCAGAGGAGGGCCATTCATATGGTTAGGGGCCTGCAGGTAAGGTCCTACAAGGAGAAACTGAGGGACCTAGATCTCTTCAGCCTCCACAAGAGAAGACTGAGAGAGGACCTTGTGTCCATTTAGAAATTAACTGTGGGTGGGGAAAAAGAAGGAGGCAGCAAGAAATTGGAGATGTTCTGTTTACCAGGGCACCCCTTGGAATAACCAGGAACAATGGTCACCAACTGACAGAAAGCAGATTTATGGTGGGCATTAGGAAGGACTTCTTTATGGTAAGGGTTGCCAGAATCTGGAATGGGCTTCCAAGGGAGGTGGTGCTCTCCCTTACCTTGGGGGTCTTTAAGAGGAAACTGGACAAGCACCTGGCTGAGGTCATATGACCCCAGCACTCTTTCCTGCCTGGGGCAGAGGGTCAGATTCAATGATCTACTGAGGTCCCTTCTGACCCTAGCAACTATGAAAATATGAGGCTATGAAACAGGACACAAGAAGATATATGTGTTCAGAAGAAAAGAAATAGGATGCTTTACTGTGGGATCAATATTTAAAAATAATGAAGGAGGGTGAGTTGTGCAAATTTAGATCCATGAGTCTGTATCAATCCCAGGAAAAATAATGGAGTAAGTGATAAGGCACTCAATTAATAAAGAATTAAAGGCAGGTAATCTAATTAATGTCAATCAATGTGGATTTTAGGAGAGCAGGTCTTGTCAAATGAACTTGATATCTTTTTTTTAATGAGATGATAAGTTTGATTGATAAATGTAATGGTTTGGATGCAACCGACTTCTTTAAGGCTTAGAAGAAGTTGAGACTTCATAACATATTTATTAGAGAACTAGAATGATATAAAATCAATATGGCACACATTAAATGGATTAAAAGCCAGCTAACTGGCAGGTCTCAAATTTCAATTGTAAACCAGAAATCATCAAGTGCATACAAGTTCCCACAGGGAATGGTTGTTTTCCCTACACTATTTAATATTTTTATCAATGATTTGAAAGAAAACATAAAATCATTACTAATAATGTTGGCAGTTCTCACAAATATCATGGAACAATTAATTAAGGGGATAGGTCACTGATACAGAATAATCTGGATTTCTTGGTAAATTCAGTACAAAAAAAATTATATGCATTTTAATACACCATATATAATTCCACATCTAGGAACCAAGAATGTGGATCCTACTTACAGGATGGGAGACTCTAAGAAGCAGCAAGTCTCAAAAGCACTTTGGGGCTCCTGGGGTGTAATAAACTAAACATAAGAATCCACATCAAGGCTGTGGCCAGAAAGGCTAATGCAATCCTCAGATGTATAATGTCAAGAGAATGCTGAATAAAGATAAGGTTTTGCAAAACCTCTGTGTTTGACAGTGGTGGAGCTACTGCTGGATGGTTGCAGCCATTTCTGGGATGCCGGAGTCAAAAAGATGGTTGAGAAATTGTAGGGGTATCTGAGAAAAACCACAAAAATATTGAAGATACACCATGTAGATTGAGACTCGGGGAGTTCAATGTGTTTAGCTTAACAAAAGGAATGCTTAAGGGAGACTTGATCAGAGTCTGCAAGTACCTACATGAATAACAAAGGGTGTTTATACACGTACTCTAGGAGTGGAGGGGAGCCCTTTAATTAGAGCAGCTCTGAGAGCTGATCTACTTAAAATGCCCAGAGTGTCTCACGTACCAGTGTCCCCACGCTTCAAAATGGCAGTGGGTGTGCTTTAAAGCTCATTGAACGAGCTTTAGCTAAACCACCCCCATTGCCATTATGCAGCACAGAGACACTGATACACGAGATGTGGGAGGTTGCTGTACATGGTGATTGCCACACTCCAGCAGATTCAATTAATTGAATCTACTCTGATGCACTGAAATTCTAGTGCATCAAAGCTGCCTCCCTACTGATTAGGGGTGTGCAAAGCTTCAGTTGCCGATTTGATTCGGCCGAATTCAGCAGCTGAATCATCAAATCCAAATCAAATCAGGAGACCCATTAAAAGCTCCAAATTGATTTGAAGCATCCAACCTCTGTAGCATATTGACATGTGTAGCTAGCCAGTGACTGTTATCTTTCCCTGAGTTCCCTTCCATAGATTCATAGATGTTAGGGTCGGAAGGGACCTCAATAGATCATCAAGTCCGATCCCCTGCATAGGCAGGAAAGAGTGCTGGGTCTAGATGACCCCAGCTAGATGGTTATCTAACCTCCTCTTGAAGACCCCCGGGGTAGGGGAGAGCACCACCTCCCTTGGGAGCCCGTTCCAGACCTTGGCCACTCGAACTGTGAAGAAGTTCTTCCTAATGTCCAATCTAAATCTGCTCTCTGCTAGCTTGTGGCCATTATTTCTTGTAACCCCCGGGGGTGCCTTGGTGAATAAATAATCACCAATTCCCTTCTGTGCCCCCGTGATGAACTTATAGGCAGCCACAAGGTCACCTCTCAACCTTCTCTTGCGGAGTCTGAAAAGGTCCAGTTTCTCTACTCTCTCCTCATAGGGCTTGGTCTGCAGGCCCTTAACCATACGAGTGGCCCTTCTCTGGACCCTCTCCAGGTTATCCGTATCCCTCTTGAAGTGCGATGCCCAGAATTGCACGCAGTACTCCAACTGCGGTCTGACCAGCGCCCGATAGAGGGGAAGTATCACCTCCTTGGACCTATTCATCATGCATCTGCTGATGCATGATAAAGTGCCATTGGCTTTTCTGATGGCTTCGTCACAGTGCCGACTCATGTTCATCTTGGAGTCCACTAGGACTCCAAGATCCCTTTCCACTTCCATGCCACCCAGCAGGTCATTCCCTAGGCTGTAGGTGTGCTGGACATTTTTCCTCCCTAGTGTCACAACCCAAAGTTGTGATTTTTTGTTTGTGTATGTGCTTCGGCACCGCTAAATTATTTCCTGCCAATTTGTCGCTTTCTTTGCACGGTAGAGTTCTCTGCTGCAAGAGAGAACTCTGGTGCAACGGGGGATTTCCCGCCAGATTACAGCATCTTTGCAGTGTGCATCTCTTTTTTGCATCGTAGTGATACACACTGTAAAGAAGTTCCCGCCATTTGTATTAGGATTCGCGCCACGTTATTGGCCCATTCCTAATGTAGGCACACGTGGTGGCTAGCAATTGGCTTGCTAGCCGTACAAAAAGCTTGTGTGTTTTCTGCCCAAGTTGGAGGACTCCACGAACATCAGAGGAGGGAGGACGAGAGAGATTCTGCGTCAAGATCTCCAAGCGCTGCGGACCCTCGCAGACCCGACTCCCCTCCCCTAAGCAGGCAATAGAGGCAATAGAACCGAGTCTACAGAGCTTTTGCTTCTCGCATCTCCCCGTCGTCGAGCGCAGTCCTAAACGTATCCCTTTCCTGTAACTTCGGACCCGCAGAGCCTAAGTAACTCCGGGGAAACTTTTCGAACCCAACCGAACTGGACCTGCAGAGTCTAGCAAACTCCGTGGGAGCAATCAATTTGTCGTGTTCCTCTAGTGAGGATCCAAGCGGGAGCTGTGCCTGAAAACCTGTCCAGCCTACACCAATACCATCTTTGGGTGTAAGTAAACAATCTTTTCAATCAACCATTACGCCTCCGTAACTAATTCTAACTCGCGTGCGCTGAACCGCCCCGCGGTTCTCTCCAGCCCCGTGTGCCCAGGCTGCTGGCCGCAGCCCATGTGCAATGAAGAGAGGTCCGGTATGACCCCGGTTCGCCCATGGTGGCCAGAATGGGATCGGAATCACCGCCGCACATGGCGACGAGGGCAGGATCGGGGCCCGGCCCGCACACCTAGGTGCAGCACTTTGCATTTCTCCTTGTTGAATTGCATTCTGTTGTTTTCTGCCCACTTGTCTAATCTGTCCAAGTCTGCTTGCAGCTGTTCCCTGCCCTCCGGCGTGTCCACTTCTCCCCATAGCTTTGTGTCATCTGCAAACTTGGACAGAGTACATTTCACTCCCTCGTCCAAGTCGCTGATGAAGACATTAAAGAGTATCGGTCCAAGGACCAAGCCCTGCGGGACCCCACTGCCCACACCCTTCCAGGTCGAAGCTGACCCATCCACCACGACTCTCTGGGTGCGACCCTCCAGCCAATTCACCACTCACCGGACTGTGTAGTCATCCAAGTCACAGCCTCTTAACTTGTTCACCAGTATGGGGTGGGATACCGTATTCCAATCACAGTGCTCTCAGGGAGGGATGTAGAAGCAGCATATAAGGCTGTGTGTGAAGCTTTTCTCTGCCTTTTGTGAAATGTCTGTCAGGAAGCAACAGCATGTCAAAGGTACTGGCCAGAGTGGCTGGCTTCCTAGTCAGTCTCTTGCTAGTTTCTCTTCTTGGAAAGGATTGGATACACCTTACTAATTACCTTTGTCTAAAATTCCTTTGCTTATCCTTATTCAATACATTCCTTTCAACTTATTCTTCCCCAAAAATTCTCTTATTTGTTCTTGTTTCCCCCCTCCCCACACACACACACACACTTTTAAAAAAGAAAGCTGTGTTTTCCCTGGCAGTGTGTCATCCATTACTGTGCAGGAAAGCATATATATTACACACACACACACACACACACACACACGCACACACATATAAAACAGATAAAAGATATATTACACACACACACACACACACACACACACACACACTTTCCAGCACAGTAAACATTATGAAGCATGCTGGAAAGACAGGTACCAGGTCTTCTGGCAGGGGAGGGAGAGGGGCTAGAGGGAGTAGAGGGAGAGCTGCAAGTCCCTGCTTCCCCCTAAACATAGATGCACCCTTTTTTCCTGCCAGTGGAAGCAAGGAGGTGGGAATAGCACCCATCCCTGCACCTGCACTACCTCCACTAACACTAGAAATAGTCACCAGCACCAGCATGACAGTCCCCCTCACTCCAATTTCAGCTCCCAGCATAAGCCTCCAAGTGCCAGAGGAGGAGCTGGATCTGGAGGCAGGGGAGCTGAGTGCCATAGCCAGGGAAATTCTGTGGAAAGAGGGGGGATATGAGTTTGTGCTCCACACCCCTCAAAGTTTGCCTAGAGGCAGGTCTCCTTCTCTGGAAGGCACCTCAGAGGAGGTTGTTGGGCGCAGGTAGTTCAGGTTCCCCTGTTGCTCTGCCTCTGCCTGCTGAGGAGGGGGATAAGGCAGGATCCCCTCCCTCAACCCAGAAGTGGGGGTGGGGGTAGTGTAGTGTGGGATCATTTTGTGTTGGCAGATGATCCCAAGTATGGTACCTGGCAGCGCTGCCAGAAGCAGATCAGCCAGGGCAATACATGAAACACTTCACCACCATGGTGATGCTGCTGCATCTCAGAAAGCAGCACCCCCTTGCCCTTACTCCTTCTCAGCCTGGCACCAGTGGGAGCATGCCCAAAAAGAAGTCCCCCACATGCCAATGCCCCCATCCCCATGAAGCAGAGGCAGGCCATACTGGACTGGTCAGGGAAAGCTGCAGACAAAGGCAGGGATGTTGCAAGGGTGAGCAAGATCACTCAGAGCATTAGGGAGATGCTTGCTGTCGATGGCCAGCCCTTCTTTGTTGAGCATCCAGGGTTCTGGTGGCTCATGGCACTCATGGCCCCATCCTACCAAGTGCCCTGACACACCACCTTTAGCGGGATGGTGGTGCCCTCTCTGTATGAGGTATGCAGGAAGTACTTGAGGGAGAAGCTGTGGAAGGCAGGGCCGCAGGTAGCCTTGCACTTCACCTCTGACATCTGGAGCAGGTGGGGTGGAGATCATTCCTACCTCTCCCTCACAGAGCACTGGTGTGATCAGTCAGGGCATTAATGGGCTCTCCTTCAAGCGGAGGTGATGGATGAGTCCCACATGGCAAGGGAGATCATGATGGCCATGAACCACATGATGCAGGGGTGGCTTAGTGGGTAGGGTGAGCTCACCCATGGATTCATGGTCACTGACAATATGGCCAATATAGTCAAGGCAGTCCATGATGCCAACTTTGTTGGCATCCATTGTGTGGCACACAAGTTCCACCTCATAGTCAGGGATGCCTTGGAGGGGGACAGGGCTCCTGGTGACAGTGCCATCACTACCATAACCAGCCAGCCATTTCAAATTGCAGGAAGGTGGCGCGCTACTTCCACCACAGCATCAAGGGTGGCAAAATGCTGTGGGAGAAACAGCAGAGCTGAGCATCCTGCAGCACAAAATCACGCAGGATGTGGACACTTGGTGGAACTCCATATACCTCATGGTCGAAAGGCTGGTGGAGCAACAGAAGGCCATCCATGAGATGGCCTTGCTGGGGGAGATCAAGATCAGCGGCCGGTCCCCTGAACAGAGCTGAGTGGGGTACCCTCTCCCAGATCTTGGTGGTCCTCAAGCCGTTCCTCGAGGCCACCAAGAGCTGCAGCACTTGTGATGCCCTCCTTAGCCAGGTGATCTCCATAGTGAAGGAGCTTGAGAATCAAATGGAGAAGTTCCAGGGGATTGTTGGACCTGGCTGGGGCAAGCCGCTTTCAGCAGAGGTGCAGGCACTGGTGAAGTGGCTGAAGGAGGGCATCAAAAATGGCTGGATCCATTGTGGTCCAGTACAGTCCACATGCTGGTGGGCATGTGCAACCCAAGGGTGAAGGGGAGCATCTGCAGCAGCAAATCCCTCGATCGCTGGATGGAAGTGCTAGTGAACAGAGTCAGGGAGGCAGAAGGTAGAGTTAGGGGGGATGTGGAAGAGGAGGATCCACTGTCCCATGCCAACACTCTTAAGCACCGGCCAATCTCTTCCACCACAGGTGCTGCCAATATGGGCCAAGGGCATGGCTTCAATGTTGGGGTTCAGAGGCACCAGACCCCACCATCAGGCAGGTAGTACCTTGGTGGCTACCTATCTCACTGAGGATATAGAACCACTGCAGTGTGACCCCTTGACCATTTGGGCAACCCTCAGCCAGATATGGCAGGATCTGGCCACAGTTGCCTGGGAACAACTGTTCTGTCCACCAACCAGTGTTCCAAGCAAGAGGGTGTTCAGCATTGCTGGGGATGTTGTGACACCACACCTCCTTGGATCCTGGATTAGTGGAGCAGCTGGTGTTCCTGAAGGTGAACCTCCTTCTGCTGGGGTTCTCCAAGCCCCACATGCAGGTGGAGTGAGTGTCACCCTCCTTACTCCATATCTATTAACTTTCTTTAGTTGCTTTCACAACTATTGAATGTCCTGCTCTCAGAGCAGTTTAGTTTTTCACCAGCCTGCAGGGGAAGAATATATCCCTGCTGAGCTCCTGTGCCAGGATGAACTTGAAGGTATGGACTGGGGCCTTGGGAAGGAGGAGGCCCCAGGTTCTGGGCATGACCTAAAACTGCACCCTGCCTGGGTAGGGAGGCTAGGTGGGACTGCTGGTGGTGCGGCAGCCCCAGGAAATGCCAGGACTGCTAACCTCCCTGGTGAAAGGAGGGTAGGGGGTACCTGTACCTGATACCCTCCAGCCACCACATGCATGCACAGTCCTGGCTAGGGAAAGGCATCTGTAAGGCATGGGCCACAATGTAGGGTAGTTACAGAGCTGTGGAATAGATGTCACCCCTAGACATCAGGGGCCTAAATGGGCAGTCTCCTGCCTGGGTAACATCTAAATCAGTTTTCCATCAAGAGCAAGAGGCTTGGGATTTCAACTGACCTGAAGGTGGGGCCAGGGCCTAAGGGGAAGCCAAGGTCCCAGAGAGGGGACCACAACTGGAGAGGGTGAATGATGCAATCTGCTAGGGCTGTAGTGTAGGGAAGGTATGCAGCTGCAGAATGGATGTCATCCCTTGACATCAGAGGCCTAAATGGGCAGCCTCCTGCCTGGGTAACATCTGAATCAGTTTTCAATCAAAGCATGGCAGGTGAAAGAGAGCCAGGCGGTTCACCCAGAAATCGGTGGGCAGGCCAAGATCTAACCAGCATCAGGAAGGCTCCCTGTTATAGGCTACCACCCCTACTGCATTCATCCCACTCTGCCTTAACACACACAAGGCAGACAAGGTTCTTTGGGTCAATCTGATATCTTTAATTAGACCAGCTGAATAGTTGGAAAAAATATATCTTAGGAAGCTTTTGCGTTTAAAAACCCCTCGTGAGGCTGAGGAAGCATCTGCAGTTGGTGTGTGTGCTCTTCCTGGAATGAACAGTAAAGAAACCAGAGGCTGGGCTGATATGCAAGAAAGCCAGTCAGTGAAAATGTAAATTGAGGCATCAGGGAGTGAGAGACAGACTGGAGGGGGGGGGGGGGGGTGGAATGTAGCAGGTAAAAGTGGAGAGGTACCTGGGGAGTCAGATGTCAGACAGATTATAGTGTGTCATAAATCCAATGTCTATATTTAGTCCATGATTTGTTATATCCAGTAGATTTATGAAGTGAAGTTTGTAGGCTTGTCTACCAAAGGTGTTTGGTAAATTCACTTTGAGGAGCAGGACTAAGAGATTGGAGAGAGAGTGGTTTCCTTCTAAGAAATGTGCTCCCACTGGTAATTGTGGGTTCTTGTTTTTAATAGATGTCCGGTGTGCATTCATTCTGGTGCACAGTTGTTCTTTGGTCTTTCCTATGTATTTTTCATCAGGGCATTTGGTGCATTGAATGAGATATAAAATGTTTCTGGAGATGCATCTGTAAAATCCAGGAATGAGGATGGTTCTGTTGTGGGATATAGTAATTGTGGGGGTACTGGACATAAGTCAGCAGTTTTTGTATTTCTTGTCATGGCATGGTCTGGATCCATTCGGTGTGTTTTGGGCTGTAGGAAGTTTACTTCTGGTGATGAGGTTAGTGAGGTTCAGTGCTTGTTTGAATTTACAAAACACTTTTCACAGATGAGCCTATGAACTTCACTTCATCATCTTCCTTGATACAAAAACCACTCTCTCTCCAATCTCTCAGTCCTGATCCTCAAAGGGAATTTACCAAACACCTTTTGTAGACAAGCCTACAAACTTCACTTCATAAATCTACTGGATATAAAAAATCATAGATTAAATATAGACATTGGATTTATGACACACTATAACTTGCCTAACATCTGACTTCCCAGGTACCTCTCCACTTTTACCTTCTATATTCCTTTCCCCACAACCCTCCCAGCCTCTCTCTCACCCCCTGATGCCTCAATTTACATTTTCACTGAGTAGCTTTCTTGCCTGCATACCAGCCTCTGACTTCTTTTTATTCATTCCATCCAGGAATGACAAGATATATTTCTCCAACTATTCAGTTGGTCTAATAAAAGATATCATATCTACTCAAAGAACCTTGCCTGTCTGTCCCTTAGACCAACACAGCTACAACTAGAAACCCAGTTAACACACACAAGTGACATGAGTTTTGCATTCAACAGTTTGAGGTGCACTTTCACAGAAGCCCCTGCACCTAGCTCCTTAAAACTTGGCAGGCTTCATGCCCTCAGAAGGGGCTACCATCCCATATGTGTTCAGTTATAGGTATTTTAGTGATTTCCCCATTTTAGTCTGTGGCTGAATCACCAAATCAGCATCAAATCTTTTGAATCCGATTCGGCCAAATCAATTTGAGACAGTGATCCAAATCACCAAATTAGATCACTGTCCCCTGAATCAGCTGAATCTGAATCCAAATCGAATACTGGCTGCTTCACACAGGCCTACTATTTACGTATAGGCACCCAAAAAGGTGTTAAAGTGGGATCCTAGAGTCCCCAACCCTGTAAGTAGGATTCACATTCTTGGTTCCTAGATTTGTAATAGTATATGTTGTATTAAAATGCATATTCTTTGTTTATGAACATAGCTAATGGTTACTCTTTCATTTAGGAAATTTTCACCTGAAAAGATACAGGTGACTACTGTTGACTGGATATGATTATGCAGGTTCCATTAAGAGCAATGGGACAAAAGAACAAATTCTCATAATCCAAAATACAGAGTGACAATCTGTGATTATTTCATATGAAATAGTCTTTTTTCAGCAAAAGGATTGCAGAAAAAGCATCTAAATCCAGTCAAATTAAAAAAAAATAAACCCAAACCCCACAGTTCTATTACAAAAAAACAACCTAATAGGCTTGCTCCAAAAATTTAACTAAAAAGAATTGCTTTTGGTTTTAGACCTTGCATTCTGGGATTTTGTCTTGAATAAATTGATTACTTCCAATTCAATATTCTATAGTTAAAAAAATAGGTGAAGAGGGCGAAACTGAATTCCTGCCAGAAACTTAACTTATTGGTATCGCACTAAAGAATGTAGTTGCTAGTATCATCTCATTTGTCTACTGTGACTGATCATTTCCATTGCTCATGTACCAAGACTTCTGTCATAATTTCTAGCTGGGAAGAAATGTAGGTGAAATCTCAAATCTCTTTCCTTAAATGCATATTTTTGCATTACATGGGAAATAACCTCTGAGGTTACAGAAAATGACTTCTACAGGAATCAGTCATGGGAACTGAGGGATAACTGACTTATATATTTTAATTCATCGCAGTTTGTATGTATAATTCTTGATTTATTGTGTATTTGTCCAATGAGCAATCTTTTTATATCTAATTAAAAGATTATTTTTTAGTAAAAAATGTATGTAGGATATTTATTTTTATCTGATAATTAGCCTTTATTTTTAGAATATGTGAGCAGAAGGGAGAGCATCAAATTAAATGTAATTTAAAGGATTTAGGTTTTGATTAATTAAAAAAGCAAATAATGGGACTTGCCTATTATGTGAGTCTGCTAATCATCAGCATTTGACACTGTTCATAAATATTGACCTCTCTTTTATTTACTAGTTGATTGCACAGTAAATATAGCTGGGCAGTAGCAAATAGTCTGAGCATTTTCACTAAGAGATATATGCTAAGTATACAAGAACACAAAAAGTATGTTGAATTCCAGGTTAGCATTAAAATAACACTCTGAAAATGTACATTAAGGTAATTATTTCAATAACCTAATATTGTTAACCATGAATTCTACTGATGTAGTACATTTTCCTTCTAAGAAATCTGCTTTTAGATCTCCTATATTATAGATTCATAGATTCATAGACATTAGGGGCTAGAAAGGACCTTGCGAGATCATCGAGTCCAGCCCCCTGCCATAGGCAGAAAGTCTACTGGGGTCAAATGATCCCAGCAAGATAAGTATCCAAATGCCTTTTGAAAGAGTCCAGAATAGGTGATTGCACCACTTCTGGAGGGAGTCTGTTCCAGACCCTGGACACTCAGACTATAAAAAAAGCTTTTCCTTATGTCTAGTTTAAATTGGCCTTCCAGAATGTTGTGGCCATTAGACCTTGTTTTCCCTTGGGAAGCTCTGGTGAACAACTGTTCTCCAAGATCCTGGTGCACCTCCCTTATATACTTATAGGCTGCCACCAAGTCCCCCCTGAGCCTTCTCTTCTCCAGGCTGAAGAGTCCTATATCCCTCAGCCTCTCCTCAGCTTGCTCTCTTGGCCTTTGATTATGTGAGTGGCTCTCCTTTAGACTCTCTCAAGCATATCCACATCCCTCCTGAAGTGGGGGGGCCAAAAACTGGACTCAGTACTCCAGCTGTGGCATCACTAAGGCTGAGCAAAGCAAGAGGATGATGTCCCTAGTATTGCTTGAGATGCATCGGTGGATGCATGCCAGAGTTTGGTTTGCTTTGCTGGCTACGGCATTGCATTGGTAGCTTATGTTCATCTTGTGGTCGATCAAGACCCTCAAGTCTTTCAGTCATGGTGCTGGTACACACAGAACTGCTGAGCCTATAAGTATGATGCTGGTTTTTCCTCCCAAGATGGAGCACCCTGAACTTCTCTACATTGGATGCTATCAGGTTTTGGTCTGCTCACCTTGTGTGTGTGTCCAGGTTGGCCTGTATCCCCAGGCTATCCTTCAGTGTAACTGCCTTCCCCCATAGAGTCCAGAGGAGAGCCACGCGCATGATCAGAAGTCAGGAAAACAGACCTTATGATGAGAGGCTGAGAGCTATGGGACTCTTCAGCCTAGAAAAGCACGGGCTCAGGGGTGATCTGGTGGCTGCCTATAAGTTTATAAAGGATGCTCACCAGGATCTAGGGGAATGTCTGTTCACCAGAGTGCCCCAAGGGATGAAAAAATTTAATGGTCACAAACTCCTCCATGACTGTTTCAGGCTGGACATAAAGAAGAACTTCTTTACTGTCCGAGCCCCCAAGGTCTGGAATAGCCTGCCGCCGAAGCTGGTTCAAGCACCTACTTTGAATGCCTTCAAAAGACATTTGGATGTTTATCTTGCTGGGATCCTATGACACCTGCTGACTTCCTGCCTCTAGGGCAGGGGGCTGGACTTGAAGATCTTTCAAGGTTCCTTCCAGCCCTCATGTCTATGAAATCTATAAAATATTTTAATGTCATTCACGAACTTTGCCAGTCCACATCTGACACTCACATCCAGATCATTAATGAAGGTGTTGAAAAGTACTCGTCCAAGTACTGAGCCCTGAGAGACTCCACTGGTCACCTTGTACCATGTTATATTGCTCCTATCAGCTAATACTCTTTGGGTCCAACCCCAAAGCCAGTTCTCCATCCATTGGACCATGAGATGGTCAAGGTCACAGTTCCTCAGTTTAACCATGAGGACATCATGGGAGACCAAGTCAAAGGCTTTCTTGAAATCCAGATATATGACATCGACCTCATCTCCTTTGTCCAGGCAATGCATCACTTGCTCATAGAAGGAGATGATGTTGGTCAGGCAAGACCTTCCAGCAACAAAGTCATGTTGGCTGGCATTCAGAAGGTTGCCTTCTATTAGCCTCTTGCTGATGGATCCCTTGATGATTTTCTACAGGATCTTTCCAGGGGTGGATGTCAGACTTCTTGGCCTGTAATTCCGTGGATCTTTATTCCTTCCTTTCTTGAAGATTGGGACCACATTGGCTCTTTTCCAGTCTTCTGGTTCCTCTCCTGAGATCCCTGAGTTTTCAAGCATCTTTGCCAGAGGGTGTGCTATGATGCCCACCAGCACCTTCAAAACTCTCAGGTGCATTCCATCCAAGCCTGTAGATTTATGGATGTCCAGCCTCTCAAGATGTTCCTTCACTTGATCTATGTTAATTGTGGGCCTATCTCCCACCCCCTGGATGTTTAGCATCCTGTCTGACACAGTGACCACCTTGGACAGGTGGAAGACTGATGCAAAGTAATAATTTAGGAAATTGGCCTTTTCTCCTTTTCTTTTCTTATATTAATCTGATACATAGCAAAATTATATTTTAGATAAAACCTATGATACCTATAATAGGGCTTCAGTACCTATAATTGGACTCTAAGTACACTTATTTGTCAGTAATGTATTAAATATGCTGATATTTTCAAAGCACCACTGTTAGCTTGCTGTTTATTTCAGTGTAATCCTGAAGCTGTCATAACATTAAATGAGAAAAGCATGGGGCCAATACCACAGACCACTGGAATCACAGAAACATTTGGAAGACAGCCCTTTGTACCATGTGTAATTTCAATCTAGTGATGCACCTGACATGACTACTGACCAAGTTGGTGGTGTTTTGTAATCTAGGCCAGCAGTTCCCAATCTCTGGTATGTGTACCACCAGTGGTATGCAGACAACCTGTTAGTGGTATGCATTAACAGATTTATTATAATTACTTTATATGACAAAAAGTTGCTGGTGATGCTTAAGGTTGTACCATTTTAAATTGGTAGTGCACAATCTGTCAGAGTTTGGGAACCACTGATCTAGGCAATAACCTCTAGATTCACTGTCTAGTACATCTGTTGTGGCTAAGAGAAGAGCAGGGATATTGTCTTCAAACTTTAGGTAGGTATATAGTTATGTACTACAGATTGGCTCAAATGCGAGTCTCATTTGTTTGTAAGAGGTGGGAGAAATCCTCACTGGTTGGATCTATTTCTATAGTGCCTATCATTGAGATGTCCAGATGTTTGTGTCTAACCAAACATCAACACAGCACAGCTGTGGAAAAGGGGCAAAGTGTATTTCTATCCACAAATTAATTGGAGTAGGAAAGAATACATAAATTTTCTTGATTAGTTCCTTCTCCTCCCTAGTGCAGTGATTCTTAACTAGGGTGCCCTGAAATTCTTTAAGGGATGCCATTCAAGGTTAGCACTGTTAGGTGTAAAGAGATTTCAAATAGGAAATTATGTTATTAAAAATATTCTGACCTGTCATGGTCTTTCTGATTTCTCTGCAACACAAGAATTGTTCTATTATTTCTTCTGTAGTCAAAAGACAATTGAAAATTGAGCTGGTATTTCTAAGGGGGATGCTTGAGCCCAAAGCATTTTCAAAGTGGGCTGCTTTGAGTTGAAAAAGGTTGAGAACCACTGCCCTAATTTCTTTCCACATGTTCTGTTTCTCTAAGATTTTTGTCATACCCATATAATTTTGTGCAACACTCCAATGCTCTACAGAGGTTCATTGGAGGAGAAAAGGAAGACTATGACACATCTCATAGTATTACTTTGGAAGCTGGGGGTAGGTGGTGTGCAGGGAGGAGGGATGTGCTCCCAGATCACTGTGGAACACAAGACAATTTTCAGCTTGGTGAATATTGCTCTCCTTTTGTATGACAGCTCCACCAGTAAGGAAGTGCTCAGCCTGAGACCAAGCTGCCATCAGTCACCAGTTAAGAGTCTGCATGGCTGGGAGGCTGACAGCAGCTGCAACTGATGATGGAATTAGGAGCCACAAAGTGGCTTACAAGCTCTAGGAGCAGAGTGAAAAGGAGAGAAGAAAAGAGGTGGTTAGGCAGAAGTGCTGAGCCTAGGTTATATCCCCCAAAGTCTAGAAAGACCACAGCTTTTGAGTCTTGTTTGTTTGCTTCTTTGCCCACTTTGTTTTGTTGTTTTTCTTTTATTGTGGGGACAAGGTTGCTCTGGTCTGTAAACCTGACCACTAAGCAAGTGGCGATGCATAGTGGGTGCACCCCCTGAGAGCACTGGGGCACCCCTGGCAGCCAGCATTCCCGGGCAGAGGGGGCAGGCGAGAGCGCTGGTGCCCCCCTGAGAGTGCCAGCCGGGGAGTAGGGGTGCTAAAAGCAGTCACCCCATGGCCGACTGCACTCACCTGGAAGTGCTGGTCAAAAGGATTGGCCATGGGGGACCCCCCACCCATTTGGCAGGATCGGCTGCAGGTCCTGCCCCCCCCCCGGTCACTGACTGTCTGCTGTGGGGGGGAGGCAAGTGCCCCCCAACATCAATTACACATGCACTGAGCTGACTAGCGTTAAGAAGGAAGCTGGGTGATGTTGGCACTGGATTTATGACCCAGATACCTTGTTCCTGGTGGACCCAAACCCTCAGACCAACCATGACATTTCCATTCGATAATAGGCATTTTTTTTTTTATACATCATGATAGCAGGTAAGAATAATACAAGCAGTTCTATATGTACCAGTCCTAGGGATGTCATCAAAGTCAAGGTACATCTGGCCAGGATGTGAGCTTCACTCTGAGGTTCTCTCTTGAATGTCAGATGTCAGCAGCCTGGAGGTTGGATTCAGAGTCAGGGCTGGGGCCCACCACCCTCAGTGGGGTGGATGAGATGGGCTGGTGGTATGCCCTCTGTCCATAGAGCCTCGGGTTCCCCTGTCAGGGACACTTTTTTGCTCTGAAATCCCTTCTTTTGTATTGTTTTCCCCTCCTGATGACTCTTCATCCATGGGCATTGCTGATTGGTCTTCCTGTGGTCATCATACTGTCCACATTCTGTCCTGTCATCATATTCCTTTGTTTCACAAGCCCATCACATGCACACATCCTAATTTGGGCTTTCCTGGTCTTCTTATTTGGCCTGTTCCCCAAAACCAGAAAGCCCCAGGGCTCTACAGTTGGGCAATGTGACCTGATGCTACCTTATCTCATGTTATGGAACAGTGTGCAACATGTCTTTAATTTCCCAGCCTGTGTGTCTGCTTGTTGCTTGCCTGTATCAGATACAACGGGCCTTGGAGAAACTTTCTCACAGACAGGCTTTTTAGAAATGAATTAACACTTGCTGTTTCCCTGGACCATTAAATACATATCTACTTTACGTATAAGCCAGTGCCCAAAAGCAAGGCTTTATATACCATTTTCTAGCCATCAGGTGAGTGACCCACTTATACTTACTTTGTAGCTGCCATTAGAAGTAACTCCTATTTTTATTGCACAGGGTCTGTGTGAGGTGAGATATCTTCTTGGGGGAGGGGTTATAAATGAGCAGCAATGTCAACATAAACAGAAGTTTACTTCTCTTGACTACAGAGTAAAACTATGCTTCTCAGCTCTAGCTGTGCCCAAGTGTGTGGATGTTTCATATGAAAAACCAGGATTAGTCCTTTGTTTCAAAAGTTGGCTGGGCATGGTTGCATCCCCTCTTCCCCTCCACCCCCACCCCCTTTAAGCCAGTAGTCGAGTGCTTAGAATGCTCTTGTGAGAGACCTAGGCTTAACTTCCCTTCTTTGTGATTTGAATGCACACCTAACACAACACTGCCCTAAACATCAGACATACAGACAGTCTTGGGTGCAGAATTACTCTACCTTCCTCCTGTTGTAGCTCTGTGGCAAAGAATTATCACTGGGACAAAGAGAAGGGGGTACACCTTGATAAACTAGCACTTAAGACACAATCATTCAATGATTTAATATAAAATATGGAAGCAGGTTTAGGAGCATGGACCAGGTTGCAGATCTCTGCTCTAACAACTAGATGAGAAATCCATTCTTTCCCTTCCTCTGGGCCAATGAATCTTAATTTACTTGCTGTAGAGGTACAGCTTCAGCAGGACAGGAAGAAAATGATTAGGGCATTCTCTTAGCAGGTTAAGATGTAAACTTGAACTATCTCTGACTGATGAGGAGATTGAATGAGATATCTGACTTCCTGAGCAGGTTCATTAATTTCTAAACTATTATATAAAATATGAGCATTGTTTCCAAATGCCCCATTTTCTTCCTGATACATTGTAACAGAAAAAAGTTAGAACTGCTCTATTTTTCAAAGAATCCATATAGGCACCTAGGTAGGACTCTGGTCCATAGAAAAGATACCCCCCCCTGCCTCCCCCCAGCAGTGTCAAGTGCCTAAACCATGTGAGAAGCTGGAGAGAAGTTACCTGAACTCCTCAGTGCCTAGTATTTTCTATTGGCAAGGTCTATGTGGCCCCTTGTTCAGCATGCTGACTTTTTGGATCCTATTCTGAAGCACTAAAACACACTTGGCTCCCTTGTTGAACTCAGGACTGCTGCTGAGAAACAAGCCTCACCTATTTACTCCTGATTTTCTGTCTTAGGGCCTGTTGACAGCTCTGGGTCGCATGCTCTGGACCCCTCTGAGAGACCTCCAATGTTTAATTGCTGCACTTCAGCTTGTATTCTGACAGTGCATAGAAAAATGTACTGTCTGTCCCTTTTTATAAGCCAAAAACTAATGCTCAAAAAAAACCCCTTTGCTGAACATGTCAGTTGCATTCTTTGCAATACAGATCTTTTAACATTCTGAGCCATAGCATTAGAAAAAGATATTCTTACAAACCTTCCAAAGACTAAAGTTCTAAATTATTGTGCAGCAAAAGTGATTGTAGTAGACCTCCTGCCTTTTCGTATCACAGACACTTAGATTTTTTTGAGTGAATAGTTTTTGCTATCCAATACTATCAGAGAAACATTTTCCCAGAATAGTCAGACAAAAAAGGTCTGGGAGGATATTTCAAAAAGTCAAGCAGTTGCTATGATTGGCATAGAATGGAGTGGTTCATTTCAGTACTTCTATGATCTCTAGTTCACCATAAAAATAGATTTTATAGTTTTGACCACTCAGTGGATCTATTTCTCTCACTTTATTTTATATTTATTACTTTGTATTATTGAACAGATATACAGACCTCTCAGTTTATTTTTCTATGCCATGAAATCAGAACCTGCCACAGTCTGAAATGGGAGACAATAGGTGGATTATCAGTGTCATGTCTCTCATACACAAAATAAGATCGGAGTGATTTTACAATATCAATTGAAGCAGCTAATGATAGCTGTACAATTTTCACTGAACATTAGGTTTGATATGCCTTGGTCAGTTTGTTGAAGGACAAAGGACAAATTCCTTAGGATAATTACCCTATCTAGAGTAACTAGTTCACTGCTATTTTTTTTTCCCATGAGAAAATGAAGTATTAGACAAACAGTCAAATCGTACATGGTAAACAGTAGCTACTTGTACCATTTGTTGTCTGTAGGCCACAGAATGACACTGAAGGAGGCAATTTTAATCCAGGAAATTATTGCACTGAAATTTGTGCCAAATTGTACTAATGTAAGGCTTTTTATTGCAAGGAACTGAGCTCTCTTAAATCTCACTTTATTCTAGTGGAAGTAGAGGGAGTGTGTAGAATGAGGATCTAGTATTGCCATTGTAACAAATGCTAGGTACAGATGTTACACGTAATGTGCTTTAAGCATGTAGAAAGCACACTAGAGCAGTGACAGAACAGTCAGTAACAGCCTCTGATCCTAGCATTATTCACAGGCTGTCGGAGAGCAGGTAGGGGGAAGGGGGATTTCTGTCCCCGAAGCTGCCCCAGCCCTGCAGCATGCCATAGCCTGGCTGGGAGGGTGCTGTGAGGGAAGGAGGCTGGGGTCTGTTTCATGGCAGTAGCTGCCAGAGTGGTGTCTCTCCCCAACCCTACCTCCCCTCCTGTTAGCAGCAGCTGAGGGTGGAGAGGGGTGTAAGGGAACCATTCTGCCACATGGGCCCCCTGACATCTTGCTGGTTTGGGGCTTGAGGGACTGGGCTGGGTCCATGTTTCAGGGAGGCTCTGTTCACCCACCCCCTGCCCAAGTGACCTGGCAGCTGCCACTAGAAGTTTCAAAGCAGGGCTCCTCCAGCTTTTTGCCTTACCAGGAACTGTGGCCAGGGGAGAAAGGGAGCCCCCTTGCTATGAGGGCCTCTCATCACAGCTTGCTGGCTTGGACATCAGGGGAGTTGGCTTGGGGTCTGCACAGCATAGGACTCCCTTCTCTCCTCTGGCCCTAGTTCCCAGTGCAGTGAAATGTGGGGCTGGGCAGCTCTGCTACAGCTACTGGATGCTGCTCTTAGGAGGCTGGGGTTGGGGTAAAGGTACCCTCCCTGCTATAGGGACCTGGCCTGGCAGCTCACAAAGATACCAGCTAGCAAGCTGTGGGGGGCTCCCTTCCCCTCCTCTGCCCCAGCCATTGTTGACAGGTGGCAGAGGGAATGGATTTGGGGGGGGCTTCCCCAACAGCCTCCTGGGAAGCATGTGGGAGCACCCCTGACTTCCTGGCCTTGGCCAGTGCAGGCAGGCACCATGCCCCATCCCATCAAGCAGCACATGTTTGTTCATTTGGGTTCCACTGTAACTTATAGCACTTTAAATACAGTGTGATAGAGCACTTTATTCCAGGGGCTTTTTGAACATCTGTACGTAGCCAAATTCTTTGTTAAATCAGGAGAAGTCAAATGTATAGTGCTAGCATTTCTGTATATATATATATATATATATATATATATATATATATATATATATATATATATTACAAATGTGAAAAGGTTCTTCAGTACAATGCGATGGTTCAATCATTGTTATACAAATTCCTAGATCAACCCCTTCCAGAATAAAAAATACTCAAGGAGCTGCCCACATGGACTCCCTCATGGAGATGCTCCCCCACAATATATTAAGAAAAAAATTGTTCCCTCCACCTCCTCTCTTCTTCTTCCCAACACGCATTCACAAAGGAATAGCCACAGGAGAGGTCTTCTGGATTAGTGAGTCCTTTAGACCTGTCTGCAACTGCTAAGAGCCCATGTACAAACATTTAAAGAAAAGTATAATCAAACTCTTAGCAAGAATTATATCTTGTATGAATTCATATTTTCCTGACACCATCTTCTGTCTATCCTGCCCCACATTTATTTGATCTTCCAAGTAAAAAGTGTGCTTCTTTGTTTAATCACTACATACAAGTATCACACAAAGATAGGAGAATAGATGTGTAATTGTAAGAGTACATAACCCCTTTGTCTGCCAGTCAAGGTTCTCAGTAGTTTTGTAAGACGGTATTGCTTGTTTATCAGGTGTTCTGGGTAACAATCAATCTGTTTGACCTTTTACTTTTGTACCAGATAATTCACTGATCTCTGAAGCTGCTATTTCCTAGCTAAAATTAGGAAACTAGGATGCAGTCAGAGCACTAGTTGGCCAAAGAGCAGTGTGTTTCTGTTGCTAAGACACTGCATTGGGAATCAAGGTACCTGGGCTGTTTCTTTAGTTGTGCAACTGCAGTGTGACTCAGGGCTAATTAGTTCACCTCTCTGTGCCCCCGTTTCCCTGTCTGTTAAACAGTGATATTAATAAATGCCTTCCTTAATAAAGGCAGATCTATTCAGAAACAGTACTATGGAGTCACTGGGTGCATCTACATGTGCAATTAATGCAAAGCAATATACTCCAGAAAAGTTTGAACTGGAGTAAACTACTTATGGGCACAGCATCTACACATGCACCTGGGACAGCAGCAGTTTGGGCCACAGAGAAGCAGACTTGGGCTGGCAGAAGGAACGGGGGGGGGGGGGGGGGGTCATCCCCAGGCTACAGGTGGCAGCTTTGAGTGGCACAAGGGCTGACTGGGCCATAAGAGTGCTGAAGGGGCAGCGCTGTGTGGCTAGATGGCATGCAGGAGTCTGGCCCCTGTCTAGCTGGGCTGACTGGGCACAATTTATACCTGCAATCAGCATCTACACAATCATTTACAGTAAATTACCCTAGCATAAGATAGCACTGTTAAGGACAGTACTATCTTATGCTGGCATAAATTAGTTTACTGCAGCCTAATAGAACTGCATGTATAGTGATGCTTGACTCTGCAGCTAATTATTCTACTCCACAGTAAAGCACATGTGTATATGTGGCCACTAAGTATTATCTTAATATTCGAGTAATTATGCTTTGTGTTCTAGAATATATTTATTATCAAAAGTACAGATTCACTGATATGCTCTGGCTGTTCTGTGCCTTCATAGATTCATAAATTCATAGATGTAGGGTCGGAGGGGACCTGAGCATATCATCAAGTCTGACCTCCTGCGCTGGGCAGGAATGAATACTGGGCTCATATGACCCCCACTAAGTTAAACTCATATGACTCCAGCTAGGTAGTTATCAAGCCTCCTTTTAAAGACCCCTAAGGTAGGAGCGAGCACCACTTCCCTTGGAAGCTGGTTCCAGATCCTGGCCACCCTGACTGTGAAGTAGTACCTCCTGATGTCTAGGCTGAACCTACTCTCAGTAAACTTGCGGCAGTTATTCCTTGTTACTCTTGGAGGCTCTCAGGGGAACAGGGTCTCACCCATTCCACTCTGGTAGCCCCGGTAAGTTTATAGATGGCCACTATATCCCCTCTCAGCCTTCTCTTGTGAAGGCTGAACAGGTCCAGGTCCCTCAGCCTCTCCTCGTAGGGCCTGCCCTGCTGCTCCCTGATCATGCGAGTGGCCCTCCTCTGGACCCTCTCAATGCTGTCCGCATCCCTCCTGAAGTGCAGCGCCCAGAACTGGACACAGTACTCCAGCTGCGGCCTGACCAGTGTCGCATAGAGGGGGAGGATCACCTCCTTGGACCTGCTCATGATGCATCTGCGGATGCATGACAAGGTGCGGTTAGCCTTACTGACTGTGTCCTCACATTGGCGGCCCATGTTCATATTAGAATCAATGATGACTCCAAGATTTCTTTCTGCCACTGTGCTTTCAAGACAGGAGTTCCCCAGCCTATAGGTATGCTGCTGGTTCTTCCTGCCCAAGTACAGTACTCTGCACTTGTCAGTATTGAATCCCATCCTATTTACATTTGCCCACCCCTGTAACTCGTCCAGGTCCAGTTGTATCCTGTCCCATCACTTCCAGTGATGCAAAGCAACCATAACCCCAGTTTAATATGCATTAATGTCTACTTTGCATCACCAGAGCAGCAAAAACATTTGGAGTGTATCAGTGACTTCTGTACATTATTATGTTTAATACTTAATTCACTTTTTGGATCAGAATTTTAGTTGGGTTTCTTGATTCTCCTTTAAATTGACCTTGGCTTAAAAATTTCCCTGAGATATTTTTTGTGTTGTATACTTTCCTATATATTTACTTTATAGCCCCTTGTTCTGGCAGAGTAGCAATTTAAAAATATGTAAATTTAAAGATGCTAATTGTGGGTAATGTCTCTGTATCTTGCTTTGCCATTCCTCATATAGTCTCTTGTAAATTCTTAATAAATTAGTGTGCTTGTTTCACAGATCTCTTGCTTATAGCATTAAGAAACAGAGTAATAACAATATTAATGGCATATATTAGTCACTCTTGCCTTAGCTACATCTCAAAGTAGACATAACATGTAATCGTATTTTTTAACTTATATGTGCACTTAAAGCATAGCTGAAAGAACACTGAAACTTAAATAAATACCAACAATTGAAGCAATTACATACTATTAGAATTGAATTTAGCCTACCACCTTGCCTACTAGGACTGAAGGGATCATACAATGATTGGTTAGAACTCATTGTTAATTGGGTTGTAATATTAAGATCCTATAGAGGAATAACAATGGCTCCTAACATTTTTCACTTAGGTTGGCAGTTTTGTTATCAAGCAAACAGCACTTATATAAACTCTTTGTGGAAAGTCTGGTTACAGCTGTTTTCAGGCAACAAATATATGTGATTGAGCTGCTGAAAAAATACACTCAGGGCATATCTACACAAGACATTTACTTCACACTAGACTCATTAGCTGAGCAGTAAACATTGCATGTCTACATCTATGCCTCTATTAGGCTGGAATAAACTAATTTACTCCACAGCAGGATAGTATTTGTAAATACAAGTACTATCCTGCTGCAGAGTTTTTTACTACTGCCCTGGATGCCCTATTGGCTATTCCTGCACTGAAGCACCCTTGTGCCCCAGCCAGCCCCTCTACAGCACATTAAGCCAAGGGGAGCAAACCCAGGCTGGCAAGCTGACCCCTCGAGCTCCCTGTCAGCTGAGGTTGCTCCAGCTTATCGTTCCAGAATTTATTGCTTCACGTTAATATGCACGTGTAGATGAACCCTCAGAGATTCATGTTTCTTTCTAAACTCCTCATAGGTTTGGGTTTTTTAGGACCAAAATGGCTGCCTGATTTTTAACATATCCTGCCAGCCAAGCAAAAGCAGAGGTTTTTTAGTTGTTGCAGAATTTGAAGGGATAAGGTATCCTTATTTCATACCTTTATAAAGGAATTCTTCCTTCTCCATTATATACTCTTCCACCACTCAGCACAGCTACCATCATAGCTGGGCTCATGAGCATATTAGTAAAGTGGTTTTATCTCCTACTTCAAAATTTTCTAGGGTCTATCAATGAGGTTGGCAGTGTGCAGCAATGTAAGTTATTGATATATTCCTTGCTTTTCTGCACCTTTCACTGATAAAACTCTTGCAGCATTTCTCTGGGGTATCCATAATATTCTAGGAAGGAGAATTAGTGCAGGAGGTATCACAAGGCAAGCAGGCATTATTCTATTCCGCCCACTAATACCTTCTATTTTTATATTCATTTTCTCTGGTCAATGACTATGCATTTCTTGGGACCTTATAAGTCCTTCTAAGTACCCACATATACTGAGAAGATTTCTCTCACCCTGTGGAAAATGGCCTCAGTAGAATCATTCATCTAGTCTTTGAACTCTGATCCCAATGGAGTCTTGTACAGAAGTGCTCCACATAGTTCTTCCTTGTAGGGTCTTGAGTGACAACACTCTATGTCATATTCCACACACCCCAATGGAATTCAAGGAAGCACCAGAACTATCTGAGACAACATTAATTCCATCAAAAAGTCTCCGCAGTAGCTGCTGCTGAGCAGACATGGGAGACTGTGGCAAAATACAGGACATCAGTAATGATGGGGTACTAGTGGAGTAGGGTAGGGACAGAAACTATTTAGGGATAGAGGATTCATTCACCACTAATAATCAAGATTTAGGATTCCTGTATCTTAAGATGTTTCCTGCCTTGATAGCTAACAAATGCAGAATATGGAATGGGTCCGTTTTTGGTCACTTCTAAGGCAGGCAATGAATGCGCATTCAGTTTTAATATCAATCTACATTTCTGATCAAGCAAAGGCTTTCCTTCCCCAAACCTCCTGACTAATGGCCTGAACTACTGAACATGTTGTATTCCCATTAAATACATCTCTGTTCTGAAACCAAATATCAGTTAAATAAATATTGTATACTTTGCCAGGGAAAAAACTCAATGGTTTAGCCCAAACTCACTAAAATAATTTTCTCTTATTTGAACTGCTCACCTGTAAATATGCATTTAGAATATTCTTGGTGTTCCTGGTGATTATAGTTTTTGATAACAAAGTCATATCACTGCCTGAAGATATGGAGTAACTTTCCCTTATCAGAATAAATCACACATTTCAGCACTGTTATGAATTAAAAGCTGATAGGTGAATAAATCAAAGAGACCTGCTTTATGATGCTAGGCTAGTATACTGTAATAGTAAGTAATGCAAAATGAATTCTGCAGTCTGACTATTTTTCTCCCAAGTCCTTCTTCACTCAACATAATTCTGTCTTGAAGTGGTAGCAGTGTAGCACATGGTACAAATTAAACTGTGCAAGACTTATTCTGAAACTTAATTTACTCAAAATAAGGGGATAGAGTTGGATAAGTCACTTTACTGGTGCCAGTTTAAGCCTGCACCCTTGTCTTCCCTTCTCCTGTGCTGCAATATTTTTGTGATGGTGCACTATCGTTATCTGTGTTTCTTTTTCAGTCCCCAGTGCTTCCTGGTGACAAGTGACTCTAGTGAATATTTTTGTTTGACAAAGATTGAAAATATGTAATAATTTGACTGCACCATGGCACTGATATTAAAGAGGTAGATTTTGCTTGTGTCTATCAATTCAACATTTTTATTCAGTGATATGCATAAAATTAACAAAACGTTATTTAAGATCACAAGAAAGAAAATCAAGGAAAATTATGTTTTTAAAATAACTTCTGGGCATGATAGAGTGACAGATATTAGTGTGATACTACTGGCCACATCCAAGGAAATTTATTACTTAAAATAATTCTTTTAATATACACCTGGTATAAAAATGTTTTCTTTCTGTTACTAATTTGCAATAATATTTAGTAATTCATAGTAGTCATACTGGTTTCACTCAGATAATAAGTCATTCAGGAACAGGATGTATTTCATGTTTATGTAATGTTTATTATGACTAAGTCTGAGCCCCTATCTCTTAATATTAAATGCTGAAAATGCCTCTATGGGTTGGAAGGTCAAGCCCCTGCAAAAACACAGGATTGATATTCCTGAACCATTCTAGATGGACACATATCCACCCTCCTTTTGAAAACATCCTGCAACTTCTTTATATTGCAAATAATAATAGTGATTTTTAAGAGCCAGAGAGAGGAAGTCTTTGGGAAAGCACAAGAAACAGCTTTGGTCTACAACCTCAGAAACTAAAGTACATCTTCTTAAGTGGAATCTAGTGACACTGGCTAAGGACAGGCATTCAAAAAGCTTGAGCCTGAATTGATTCAATCTTTGCAGGTTAGTCTAACCTGGCTAGGCTAAATCACATTGTAACTGCACAGAGATCCCAGACATGCAGGTACATGCCTGCAGTGGCTCAGGCTAGCTGCCAGGGAGCACTAGATTAGCCCTCCCCTCCCTTGTAAACTGCTGAGCTGAGAGGGGTGTGGCCAGACCCTATCAGGATGCTTTGATTAGGAGGGGTTCCCCCACACTTTTGACCAGCTCAGCAGGGAATTGATAACAGTGTTTATCATCCTTAACTCAGTGTTTATCACCTCATTAAGAAAACAACAGAGGGACATTACCGGCTACCTGTTGATTCTCCCTTTGTCCCGTCTGCCACACCACAGACCTTAGCTAGATATGTGGTCTGCTAGGTAATGCTGAGATATGTCTGCAAGGCAGATGGGACAGGAAGGGGAAGGAGGGAGCAGGGACACCTGCCATATGTGCTGAGCTCCAGCCAGGGAGCAGAGGGAAGGGGCCAGCTCTGCTGTGGATCAGAGTCCCACCCAGTCCAAAGAGCATGCCAGGATGTGGAGGGTATCTGATTTAACTTAAACCAGCAAGGGGTCTGGGACAGACATTGTATAAATGGATTTGACCCAAATCAGTTAAGTCTGATACTGCACTCAACCAGGTTTATCTCAAACTGATTTCAGTCATTTTCAAACTGCACTGAACATCTGTTCTGCTACAAGTTTAAACCATTTTCTGATCACTTAAACTGTTTTAAGTATAATGTCTGTCCCCAGCTTTTAGCAATTAATTATCTGTTAGGGTACAGATCCGGAACTTTAATGCCAATAATGCCTATTACTTCAGTATGTAGAGTGACATTCTGTGCAGCTCCTCTCAGAGCCCTCTTCAACAGGAGGCAGTGTACTAGCAGGCAGATGGCACTGGGGATGGGCTCATTAGCTTCTAGTTGAGAATATAAACTATGTGGAGCAGCTTGGCATGTCCGAGTAAGCCACTGCCTGGCATGACAATTTTGCAGTGGAGACATGCCCTTAGAGGGAGGGAGTACAAAAGCTTCTAAATAAGGAAGAAACTTAGTAGGGCATTTAGGTATTTGTAGTTTGGACATCACTGCGCCAGCAGCAACAAGGTCAAAGGAAGTACTACCTGAAAAATAAAACTAATCAGTTGACCAGCCTGGGCTAACAGGAGCACTTTCTATCCCTTTTCTGTGTCATTTATTTATTTTTATTTTTTTTTTACATTTCTCACACTCAACCTCCCAATAGTGTCAGAGAAGCAAGAACAGTTTTGTGCTTCACCTGACCCACCAGTGTGAACAGTTCAATAGTCTTCTCACCAATTCTATTTATAGGTTCTGTTTTGGTTTTACAATATAAGATATGTTAAAAAATGTTAGGAATGAAGATGGCAGAACTGCCAAGCAAATGCTTGCCAACAGATATATATATGATTCTATAAATGTGCAGCATTTATCTGTGTGTGTATGTTTGTGTATATGTATGTATTTAATTTACTTTAAAACTGGCTATATTCCATATAGCAACAGTTAGCATAGGAAATGCAAAAAAGAACTGTAGCTCCAATTAGCAATCCTACAAATGCTTACTCCAATGTGATTGGAGTAACTTTTGAATCACAGAATTGAACTTGTTTTTCCAGTTTTCAGAAATATCATTTTAGAGCATAACACTATACACTCATCTTGGGTTCTGAAAGGCTCTTTCCTTCTTGAGAAATATCACCAGTAATAAGGGGTTTCAAATTATGCCTTCAGTTGCACCTGTACAGCCCCATTGCTTTCATTGATTCAGTGACTTTGCACAGATGTGACTGATTGGCCCTATAATTGGAACTTGCTAATTAGTTCTTTTGCTGCACAGAAGAAATAAAATTCATCTCACCTTTCCTTTAACAGTGTTGATTTTTAAGGCTTACAAGAATAAAAATGGGGGAGGGGGAAACATATTTGAGTCATGGACAGCCAGGTTTCTGAAAGATATCTAGGCATCAAAAGATATTAGTAGGTACCCAAGATAGTTTTTCTAAAGTGTCTAGGCAACCAGCTTCCAGGCACTTTTGAAAATGGCACTGAGAACATAGGACTTGATGGGACCTCTTACCCCATTATGTCCTGTTTTCTTCAGTCAAGGCATCTATGTAATAAGATTTGTCCAAAGTGTCCTCAGGAACATCCACTCCATCCCCTCCTACAGCTACGAAGTTTGTAATAACCAACTTGGGATTTTAAGTAAAACAAACAAAAAACCCTTTCCCTCAGAAAATCTCAACACAATTTTAATGTACCACAGAAAAGTAGTATGAGACTCAGGGGGTACCTGTACACAAGCCAGGAGGGCTGCTCCAACATGCTGTAATTACAGTGTCTCAGAGCAGACTTAATTAATTGAGTCTGCTGAAGCTTAGTAATTACCGTGCTCCAGCTAGCCTCCACGTCTCGTGTATCAGCATCCCCACATTTCAAAATGGTGAGCTTTAGATAAAGTGCCCCCACCACCATTTTGAAGCATGGGGATATTGATACATGAAATGTTACAGGCACTTTAATTAGAGCAGCTCTCGGAGCCATGGGTGACTGGTGCCACCTTAGTCTGGAGCCAGCAACCAGTCAGTAACTGGGGGGGTCCCCCCGCAGCCAATGTCACAGACCTGGAGGATTCCCCCATGGCTGATCATGAGATGATCGCTGCAGCACTCCACTCCCCGGCTGGTGCTTGCAGCAGGGGCACATGGCACTCCTGCCTGCCCTCCTGCTTGTCAACTAAGTGGCATGTGCAGCTGGTCAGGGAGTGCACTGGCCCTCTCAGGGGGTGCACATGCACCCCCATGCACCTCCTACACATCACCACTGCTCAGAGCTCCCCTCTCCCCGCCACCCCCCCTCCCCCCCGTCCCCTGGAGCACATGTAGAAACACCCTGGAGTACTAAGACATCTATCTGCCTCAATAAATCTAACCCTAAAGCACCAGATACGCAATACACCAAAGAAGCTTTAGCAAGCTGCTATTTTTTCATGGCTGTTGCTTAATATAGGTTTTTACTAGCTGGATAGATGTGGTTTCCTCAGCACACCCATAAGTAGCTTCTCCCAAAACTGTGAGAATTTTGTCTGAGGAAATAATCATAGGACACAGTTTGTTGGTATGTCTATTATACCTAGCTCTACAGTACATAGTTTTTAATACTGAAACTTGCCTCCACAATGAAGCTACCTCTCCATGTTCCTTCAGTTATACAACACCATGGAATCTCTTGGCATTTGTTTTGTCTGCATCATTACTCCTGTACTGGTGTTGCTTGCACAAACCCACCACTCAGTAAACCAGGAGATTGCCTGGCCATAGAACTCACTCACTTCAGGCTAAGGAATGATGTTAGCAGTGACTGTTCTTGTAGCAAGACTTTGCACTCTTTAGAAATTTTTTCAGAGGCATAGGCACTTAGGTGGTTCTGAACTGATTTGGGGAGAGAGAAAAGAGAGGGAAGGAATGGTCCTTCCCATTTTTCTCTACCAAATAAGCAGAATGTTCAATAGAACCTGCATCACCCAGACAAAATGGTAGCATTATATGTAGGTCATGTAGGTAGACTGCACATTGGTTTGTGAGAGTCCCACTCCATTAGTACCCACATGGTAAGATACTGGGTATCCAAAGAGCCCTTTTCAAAACATTAATTATATATCTTTTCTGACTTTTTTTTTAAATGGTGAAATGTCCAGGAAATTTTGACATTTGTTTTTTCAGTTCAATTTGGAATGTTTTCTTATTTTCAGAATTTTTCTCAGTGTAACCCTGACTGTGGGGCTACCCATAATGCCACAACCCAGCTCTGGATCCCTGGACATTCCCACGGCCTGGAACCACCCGCCCTGCTGGAATGAAGAAGGTTCCCCTCACAGGAAGGCACCTAGTGTCCCTGGACCTTCGATTAGACACCATACAATTTACAACTATGTATACGTTATTTACAAAGCATTAAAGAAAAGGAAACTATTTAACATACAACTGATAAACTGTCAGAAACTTTTTGATAGCCTCAGTCAATAACGTTGTACAGGATGATGGCTTCAGATAGTATGTGTACATAGGTCACTAGGACCGAATGCCCAGGGAGGTGGAGCTGCTCCCATGCCTCTCCCACAGGAAGAATGGGAAGATCCTCGCTGTGCTGCAGACACATGCTCCCTCGCTGAAATCCCTGAAAGATAGCTTACCCTGCCCTGGGGTTGGAGCGGGGGTGGTATCTGGAGGGGCCAGGCAATCCTCGGACAGGGTTCCCAGGGGCCAGGGGGAAAGGAGCAAGAGAGGTGCTGTAGCTGGGCTTCCTAACCCTCCAGTCTGTAGCGCGGCCTGCACTTTCCTCAGGCTCTGACAGCTCTGAGGACAGGACACCGTACCCAAGCTCTCCCTCAGCCTCTGGGCTTCTCTCACAGCTCTACTTTTCCCCATGATGGTTGCCTCCAGAGCAGACTTCATCTGTCTTTATCACATGATCTCTGGGGGGCCATTTTCCCCTTTCCAAAATGGCTGCCTCTGGAGTGGGTTTCTATCACATGGTCTCCCAGGAGCCATGCTGCCCCATGCTGCTTCCTGGCTGAGTTCACCCTGGGACCTTGTTCTCTCAGGTGAGGTGATTTCATTGTTTGTTACATCAATATAAGAATTCCAGTCCACATCCACTGGATTTTAAACATGAAAGGTGATCTACTACTGGATGGGGCAGGGTATGGCTTTTTCCTAGAGTTGCTTCTCTACCACCCTTCCCTTTTCAATTTTTGGGCACTGAACTCACACATGTTCCTCTGCAGTGCATGGAATAAGTAGCAAGGCTGCCACACAGGTGGGGCCCTCCCAAATCTCTCTTACAAACTGATTTCTGTCAAGTTGATTGCAGTGAATATGTTTAATCTGTAGGTAAATGTACCAGTTGTTGTTCTCAACACGATCTACTAATCTGCCTTTTAAATTATAAAGATTGTAAACAATAAGTAGTCAAAATGCCTAACATGTGGCAAGTGCTACAATAAACAAATGTTTAATAACAATCCTTTGATTTATTTCTGTGGCACAAGTCAGTGCATTGCAACCCCCAAGCTTCAGTTTACTGGGTTAATAAAACATTGTTTTACAAAATAAGATTCTATTATTTCCATTTATATGCAGTTGAGATTTTAACATAATCACAGTAGGAGATTTATAATGACTGGAGGTGGAGAATGTGGAATGAATTTAATGATGGATAATGAAATCAGATCGCTTTGTGCCAATAGTAGCCAAAAGTGAATGTAGCATTATTAGAATATCAGTCTGGTAACTTATTACACTACTGAGGAACAAAGGAAAAATAGTAAAGAAACAGAATTCAGTAATTACTTTGTGACATATTCTGAGATTAAATATGGTTACCTGAACATTGTTAACCAGACATGGGAACATTATTTTTACTGTAATAATTTAATGTACAAATCAGTATGTATGTATATATGTATAATAGAATAAATGGGTGCCTCATTTAAAAATAAACTAGTCTCTTTTTTTCTAATTTGTGGGACCAGAGATCAGTTTACCTAGTGACCTAATACTCAATGTACCCATTTAAAAAATAAATTCAATAGATCTTTCTAAGAAATACGTATATATTCTCTGCTTAAAGGCAAAATTTAAGGGAATAGAGTAATCTAGATACAGGACAGAACTATACCAATGTTTTTTCTGGGATTTGATAAGTCATTCCCTGTTTAAATTCTGATAGGCTTCATTTCATTGACTATTTGATTTTAAAAACATAGTAATGGATACAGTGCTGAATTTGTATGCACGTGAAGTAGAGTCGGGTTGTTGTTGTAGCCCAGGAAATATATAAGACAAGGTTTTTTTGTGGTATCTTTCACCTTTGTGTTATCCTTCCCAGTTATATATTTAGAATACTTGTTGAACAAACTTTCAGGGATCAAGGACACTTGTACACATGCTCCAGGGATGGGGAAGAGTGCTTTAATCAGAGCCGCTCTAATTTAAGTGCCGCAGCATCTTGTGTACTAGCATTTCTGAGTTTGAAAATGGCGACGGAGATGCTTAAACAAAAGCTCATTCAATGAACTTTAGTTAAAGCACCCCCACCACCATTCTGAAGCACGGGGACTCTAATACACAAGATGCAGAAGCTGGCTGGAGCATGGTAATTACCACACTCCAGCAGACTCATTTAACCAAGTCTGCTCCCATGCGTTATAATTGCAGTGTATCAGAGCAGGCCCGCAGCATGTCTACAAGGACCCCAAATACCCTTTTTCAGGTCACCTTTTGCATAAGAATTTGGTACAGGCCCTTAAGAATCTGTGTCTTACTGAAAGTCAATGAAACTTAAGCTTTTCACTGTCTAAGTAAATTTTGAAAATGAGAGTTAAAAGTCAGATAGAGTATGTTTATCACAAGTGGAAAATCATTATCTAGTGGGACTTCCGTATATACCATATATTTTTGCATATAACGCACCTGTGAATATAATATGCATCTTGTTTTTGAAATGCAGAATGAAAAAGAAATCCAGAGATATTGCTTCACAGAGAAGGGACAGAACCTAATCTTCAAATAACTCACTTTCCCTTTCCTGATTTAACTAAAGCTCACATCCTAGCTGCTGATGAAGACTGGTCTCTATGCATGGATCTATGATTTTGAAAGGAGTGAAAGAGTCTCCAAGGGTGTGAAATTGGAGAGAGAGACTTGGAGCAGCTACTAGACAGCAAAATTATCCTTAGAAAAGTAAGCTTGATTTGCAGAACATCAAGACTATGAAAAACAAGGGATAATCATTAACACCTCTAGCAATGTGCAATTAAGTCAATTGACTCTCTCAGCTGCCTGAATAGTAATGTAACAGCTGCTGCACTGTAAAACAGGACTCAAAGCAGGGTGCCTGTGCCAGGCAGAAAATCAGCTTCCAGTTTAATGAATGCACCCCAATTTTGTGGGGATGATTTTTGGTGGAAAGATGCATGTTGTATTACGCAAGAAAATACAGTGTCTAGTTACTTAACTTACATGACACTTTTGGCCTTTAAAATTCTGACTCTTAGTTACTTTTGAAATCATTTTATTATTTTTCTTTTCAAGCATTATGAGAAAGAGATATAATAGTTCAGAGAACCTATATTTCTCACAATCAGGAACAGAATAATTTAACTTAAAGACAAATGTTAATATAAAAATAATCTATCCCTTTTTATCCCTACCCCACAAAAATGTGTTTGTTCCATTTAATGAACGGGTAAAAAGTAATAGGAGGTGAAGATGTGTAACAAATTTTAGGATCTATCTTTGGAAAAAATTTGTTACCCCCACCCTAATTCAATACTCTATCTATCTGTCAGTGTATCTGGATAAACATATGACAAGACAAGCTAGCAGGGGTTCGATAAGCAAAAATTGTGCTTCTCTAATCTGATGGATTTATTAGAACATATCAGCAAAAGTGCTGATGAAAGAGAACCAAATTAATTATTTCGATTGAGTTTTTCAAGAAAATTGTACTGAAGGACTTTTCTAGACCTTGTTATGGCTGTACAAAGTAATCTTCTCTCCTGACTTAGCTATTAGCAATTGGCTAAGAAAAAAGAAATGCAAAATAAGAATTCGTGGTGAATTTTAACCTGTTTTAAGATTAACAGTGGAATCCTGCAAGGATTTGTACTTCAAGAGCTATTCTTTTAAAATATATTAAGCAATGAAGTGGAAGAGGAATATGGCAACATTTACAGTTAGTGCACTATGTTCAAGATATTAAAACCAGATAAAAAAGAAATTTAAACTAAAAAATAGCCATCATGATGGCAGACAGTTCAGCTCTTGAAAAATGCAAAGTAATGTACAGTGGAAGGCATATCTTAACTATTTATATACTTGAAGTTTGCAAGCTAATAGCCACTTACAAAAAAAAAATCCATGTGAGGGGTCACAGCAGAGAGGCAACTGAAATAATTAAAGTGCAATTGTAAAAACAGAAAGTAAATGTTGGAAATCATAAAAATGGATTGGAAAACACTGGGAATATTGTAATTCTCTTAAGTGTGCTCTAACCTGGAATGTTGCATTACATTCTAGTAATTTTGTCTCAAAAAGGAAAATAAACCAAAAACAAAACAGAAGGTGGCTAAGACAGTTAATGACAAATGATTATAGATACTGAACACTTCCCATATCTGAAAAAAACTGAAATTATTAAAACTATTTAGTAAAGCTGAGAATAAGGAAGTAATTAACAAAAACTTCAAAAATACAGAACAAGGAAACCATCTAATAAAAGAGAATAGATACACTTAAAACTGATAACAAAAAATGCTTCTTTTCCCAATACATAATTAATTTAGAAAACTCAAAATTCCAAAAAAAAAAATTAGATAGGTATATTTGTAATTTGAACATCCACAATTACATCATCTATTGGAAAAAATATGTTAGAGCTTTAAAACTTTATGTTGTAGAGGGCAAATGACCAACTTGTTGTCTGGCTCTGATTTAAAAACATTCCATTATGAAAACAGTTACTCCATAATATTGCCATTTTAAGGATTTTTGCACATTCTTCAGAAACATGCGTTGGCCTATGTTGAAAACTAGACACTGGATAAAATATATCACTGGTTTAATCCCATATGGCAATTCTGCAGCTCTTATGTTACTGTTTTTGCTTTCTGAATCATATTAGTTAGTCAAGGAAATATAATATGCAGGAAATGTTTTCACTTTTTTATTTTTATTCTTCTGATACATCTTACTCAGACTAGGCTGCATCCTGCAGCCAGGCCATAAGCATTAATAGAACACCACCTGCTCATCATTATTCATCTTTTACCTGTGGGAGTACTCTCTTCAGTTCAAAACTGAAACACACATGTAAGGTGATGGGAACCAGGTACTAAAATGTTGTTTTTCCTTTGGCCAGAGGACTTTGTTCTCTAAGGCCAGGTACAAACATTACACTTTTACTGGTATAAGTAATCAGAAACCATAACAGAACAGAAGTTCAGTACACATAGTCTGATTTAAAAATGGTGGAACCTGGTCTAAGATTTGCCCCACCCACCAAAGGCTGTGCATGGGCACATCAAGAGAAATGTAGTCATGCAGTACTGGGTGCTGCAAACACATTTGCAGCATACCACATACCACACAGTCTAGTATTCTCTGCACTGCAAGGGCACGTTGGATGAACGTGCGCTGCACTTGTTTTTTTCTGCTGTTTTTTTTTTGAGCCCTGGATATCCAGGGGGCAAAAAAAACCTCAGGGGAAAAAAAAAAGAGCAATGCATGCTCGGCCAGTGCGTGCTGCTGAAAAGTGGAGCTGTGCCTCTCAGAGGCTCTGTGTGGCAGAATTGCCATGGCTGCAGGCCCAGGAGGCTGTTAGTACCCCAGTTAAGGCTGCTGGGGCTGGCATAGTGCTGACCCCAGCCTCCCATACCCCACCTGGGGCAACTTGCCATGCACCAAAGCATTCATGGCACAGGCATTCCCTGGGAACATGCAGCGGCGGTGCAAGGTATACCGCCACTACTTGTCCCTGGGTAACAAAACACCCACGCATGTCTGGACATGCCATATGTGTCTTGTTTGCTACCAGTCTAAACTACGCTGTTTACAGAAAACCTCATAACTTGGATCGATTCCACCTTGGGCTTTTTGAGTGTTTGTACCTAGCCTAAGGTTGTTAGCTGAACACCTTCCACAAGTAATTCACTAAAAAACAAAACAAAACAGGGGAATCATGTTTTCAGCTACTTTGGCAGCTTCCATTTTTCTCTTGATGAAATATGACACTTCAATTTAAGTGCAGACCCAATAGATATATGAATAAGAACCACTGATATAGCTCCACTATTTTTTTTTTCCCAATAGGAAGGCTGTTCAGTAAAAGTTGTATTTAAATATTAAAGTCACTCTCCAAGTCATCTACAGGAAAATAATCACTTTAGCTTCCTAAAGACAAGTCATTTTTCAAAGAAAAAGACCCAAACACTATTTTAAAATCTTTTGAAAAATATTGGGTCAGTAACTAATGAGCCAGATGAGTTCCCCTAGATCTTAATCTGTTCTCTTAATTTTAACAATGTGTAACAGTTCTAACTGAAAAAATATTTACAACCAATTTCTATTTTTCACTACTCACCACAGCAACCAGTTCCAGGTTTCCAGAATGGTAATGCAATGCACCAAGCCTCACTAAACTCAGGTGTATACTAAGAATGCTTTGCTGGTATAGCAATATTGGTACATACTATATTAGGAAAAAAATACTAAAAAAGCTTTGCTTTTGGTGGAATAAGTTGTCCCAGAACACACATGTGAAGCAAAATAAGCTATACCAGCAAAAGCTATTCCAGCTATGCCCTGTGTTATGCTATCACTTGTCTTCATTACGGACTTTCTGGTACTGTTATTTGTATCACAAATCTCACCACAATGCACCCTCAACTATGGCAAAAAATATATGTAGGGGAGATGTGGCCTCAGAGACAGCCAAGCTTTTGCTGGTAAATTCTCCTATTCTGTGCATAGTTTTGCTAAAAGGAATAGCCTAAATACATAGAATTTTAGGATATAAAGATTTAAAAATGTATATAGCTTCCCCACATCCCCTTCCATACAGCAGAAACTAATTGTTAGAAGATACTATACACCCTAACTGGATAGCTCATCAAAACTTGTATTGACCAATTTTATCATCTGTACCCTCTAATGAGCTTCTATATTAAAAGGCCATCCTGCATTCCACTCTCTTTGCAGAATAGCATGAGAAATCAGGAACAACTCAGTTTCCTGCTCCACAGAAATGAACAGAGTCAGAGATTGGTAAGAGAGACCTTTTTCAGGGTTTTTTGTAGGTTTCCATTTGTTTGGTTTCATCTTTTTGTTTTATTTTGTTTTGTTTGTTTGTTTTAAAGTGACTGTTTTCTTCTCTGGACAAAAGCTCTATTACAGTCACTGACCCTAAATCAATAATCTGCTAGCACAGAAACCTTAAGGCCAGCGGCAGATAATGGGGAAATGGGAACACTTACTGCCCTCAATGACTCCTCAAAGAAAGAGATAACATCCTCTCTCTGCTTTTTGTTCTTCTCCTCACCAACAGTAACAGGAGCAGAAGTGATCCATAGGACCACAGAACCATGTAAAAAGAATGTGGCTACATTCCTCCTCCCCACTCTGGCATCTCTGTCCAGGGTGAAAAAAATTGCTAGCTGTACCTCTGCAAAAAGATAAGAATTTAAGATGCATTCATTAAAGTCTTTGTCCCTAAAATAATAGCTGCCATCTCTCTTCACAGGTCTATGATTGCTATTATTTCTTAATCTATCCTCAAGACAGAAGGAAACATTAAGCAAAACCCTTTCTATTTTAACACAGGTAGACACTCATGGAGCCTAAAATGAAGGATAAGTATGAATGTGGGGCATTGTATTTAGGGTATTTGTTTTTTAAGTGATCTGTTCTCTCCTTTGCTTTATCTCCTAATTTAGGTTTAATTGAGTTAGATGCAGGCTTAACAAGAGGTTTCTATTTGCTTTTACCATCATACATCTTTTAACACAAACTGTAAACCAGGAGGCTTACAGTTTGGACCATGCAGTACTGACTGCCAAGAAACATGCCAGATACAATTTCTGCACCTGAAGTGCATGCTGTTATACCCCGACTGCATGTGGCGCCCAACGACTAAGGAGACAACGGGCCAATTACCCGTGGATCCTGTTACTTATTAATCAGAGCAAGCAGGGAGCAAACACCAGCACACATTCCTCACAACAGTTTTATTTAGAATGGAGACAGCTTCAGGCCAGCCCCACACCAGTGGAATACAGAGAGTCTCAATGAACAATAGTTTTCTCTAATATTTATACAGTTTGGTTTATACTCATTAACATTTATTCTACCTTCATGCTTCCTTTATTTCACCCATTTTTCCTCCTATCTCAAGCTCTGCCTCTGTTTACTGTTTGCCTCATTAGCATGGAATTACCTATACATTTCATTCATTTACATGTCTTTTTTGCTATGAGCGCATGTCTAAGACCTTGACTCCTGCTCTTCAGTCAATGGGTGGACTTTGACCAAAACCTGGAAGCTTCTGGAGGCTTTTTCACCAATCACCATTCACCTTTTTGTATAAGTTCATCTTGGATTCTGTTACCAATTACGTGTTGTTTTTCACATTCCAGTCTGTTTTTCTGTCTTAGGTTGTACCATCTTCCACCTTTTTTGGGCCCCTGTATCTTATCTCGTTCCCTACTGTAGCTGGTTCACAGCACACAGACTCGCACAGATTCACTTGCTGCTTTTCCCTCAGAAAATGGTTGATACAGTTGAGATGGTTACTTAGCATAAGCAAATGGCTGGTTTAGCTATCATTCTGCCTTGTGGTTAGCAGCTTCACTAGGCCACAGGTCATGCCTTGTATTCAGCTGCAAATCCAGTGCTTCCTAATATCCAAATTATTGTTACCCTAACACATGACAAGGACAGCACCAAAACTTTGACCAGCCCCAGCAAGCTAAGAGTATGTAAGAACTATCATTTGGCACTTGGGTCAGCATCTAGTTAGGAAACTCAATCTGAACTGAGAAAGAAGCATAACTACACTTGCTGGCTGCACATAAATTTCTCACACTTGGATGACAAAAAGACCAAGAGCAGTTATACTACAGCTCCACAGTGTCTCAGAAAAGGTAAAATCTTTGCAGAACAGTGGAGGCGAGATCTTGGATTACAGAAGGAAAAAAAATGTCTCTGTATTTAAAGATTTTCTTTCTCAATTACAGAATGAAAGGGAGAGTGCAAACTGAAGTCAAGAAGTTAAGAGAGATGAACTTTAGTGCTGTTGGATATAGGGGAACATTCTTAAAGGTTAATGAAAGTGATGCAGTGCATATATTCCACAAGTCCTGTGAAGTAGCTGTTTTTATAAAATAGAAGTAGTCTGTCTTCTGAGAATGTAAAGAAGTCTGGCACTTATAAAAATCATATCAAGTATACAAAGAGCTGTTTTGATATTTGTATTAACTGAGAGAATTAAGTTTATTCCTGTTTTAGGCTTAACACTGGGAGTTACTTGTGAAGGTTCTCACTGCATTTTTGTGGGGGTGTGGTAGTTCTCTTTTTTCATTTTTTATCTTATATACTATTTTGCCCTAGAATCTCTTCCTGAATGTGAAGTGATTCCTGGTTTTAGTTGCAATTATTACTGGTATTACAGTAGTCATGGCTTTCAGTGATACCTCTTCCATGTCCCACTCAACTCAAGAATTTAACACGGACAGGTTGCTTTATTCTCAATGACAAGTTATGATTACTGTTTCTGTTCTGTCTCTTTTGCAAGATGTGTATTGTTACGGTGTTTCTATTGATCTTTGGGCAATGTTGGTCTGCTTCAGAACTGCATTTATGGTGACTTCTACTGTGCTAGGAATCTAATAGAAAATTAGGCCCATTTAATTTCCTTTAAATAAGATTGTGAGAGTTCGTAAAGGGTATCATTTATAAAAACTGTTGTTAAATGAACTGGGAATGGATGGTAAATGGAATAAATCAGTTCCTCTCATCTAAATCCAGTACATTCTGAACCAACACTTTGTTACTTAAGGAATCAGAAGGTGAAATGTTCTGCCAGAACTGATTTTTACATAACTTTTGACTACATACCAATGAATAGTCCTGTCTGTGTCTTTTTTGGGATCCCTTCATTTAGTTCAGAAGACAAAATCTTTGAATATCTAGACCAGGGGAAGACAACATAGAGCCCGTGGGGTGGAGCTAGCTTGCAGATTGGGAGCAATTTACCCGTGTCAGGGCTGGGCAGCTAGAAGCTGTGCCCATGCTCCTGTTGTGCTGTAGGGCCAGGCCAACGCTCAGGATCTCAAAATTGTGAAGTTAGGCAGGAGGGTGTGACACAATTACACATATATACACACACAAAAATCAATTAGGCGCACACACACATACACTAGGCGCACGTGCATATCCAAACTTACCAGTCTAAGCACATGCGCACCTATCACCAATTCAAGCACATACACACAGGTGAGTTCCTAACTTGGGTATGTGTGTGCTTGGGGAACTTAGGATACCTAGGGTGCTTGGTGACTATGGGAGGGTGAGTTAAGGGTCAAAGATTTTCATAAGGAGGGAAAGGAAGGAGATGGATGGGGGTTAAGATGAGAGAGGGAAAAATAAGAGAGTGAAATGCCAGGATTGAAAGTTGCTGGGGCCAGGATTAGAACCAGCAGACCGGAAGGGGAGCTGGGGTTACTTAAGGTCAGGTGACCCCTGGGGTTACTCAAGGTCAATGTGTACCCCAGGGTTACTTGGAGTCACTTGTGAATAGAGTTATTTAAGGTTAAAGTGAGCCCTGGGGTTACTTAAGGTCACTGTGCCCCAGAGTTATTTGGGAGGCAAGTCCAGGGTGTGGTGAGTGGATAGCTGGGAGGCACAGAGAGGGAGCCAAGATGACAGACAGACAGACACGGGGGGAAGATCAGAGGGGCAGAAAGCAGAGATTAGAGTAGGGCTGGGAGGTCAGTAAGACCAGATCCAACTCGGGGTTTCAAAATACAGTAAAAGCCACGTTAACCAGCACTTCATTAACTGGCATGCTCTATTAACCACTATGCCAGTTGATGCAGCAAAAGTGAAACTGGAAGTGGGATTTCCGGTTTTGTTGAATCCCACAGCCCAGGGGAAAGCAGCCTGTGCGGAGCCCCCGCTCCCTTTCCCCTAGAACACTGATGCCAGGGGAGGGGTGGGAGGAGCAGCACAGTTCATCTGAGATGTGGAAGCGCTGGATGCGGCGGAACGGGTGTCTTTGTGCAACCAGGCAAAGATACCTCTCAGATAACCAGTACATTTGGTTATCCGGCACCCCCCATCTCCCATGGGTGCTGGAGAATGAAGTGTTTGCTGTAACAGGTTTATTAAACAGACAACACAAAACACATCCCCATGAAGTTATTGGTTCCTACACACACAGACAGATGCAGTCATGTACACACCCACACAATAGTAGCAGGAGAGAAAAAGTCTTGGTGAAGGGATTGAAGTTAAGGTGCGTAGGGACAGAGTCCAAGTCCTTTGCTTAGGGAATGAAGGTGGGTGGTAGCTACCTATCCTGGGCTGTGAGTTGATCCTCAATGGCCAATTGGGATCTTCTCCAGGATGGTGTTGTCCACAGGGTGTCACTGGCAGGGCCTCTGGGTGGATAGGTGGTGTGGCATAGTGCTGGTCCAGATGGAGAGGGTGTCCCACTGGGTCTGTCTTCACTGCCCCCTTTTATAGGGGCAGATCTTCTATGACCCTAGTGGCAGGGGCATGCCCAGGCAAGAATCAACCCCTGGTGTACTGAGCATGGGCACTCTAGGCTAGGACATACAGTTTCAAATGTCTGTAATGGTGGGTTGGCTGGTTTCTGCAGCAGTCTTTGTCTTCCAAATCTTAAGCCAGGGAGGGTCAATGCAGGGTGATGTTTGGGTCATCGAGTTGACAGTTCAGTCATTCAGAGGGAGCTATTTTTAGACCTACTGCCATTGTCTCTGAAGCACTCTCATTCATCCCCAGTCATGCAGGAACTAATTTACATAGGAGGGGTAGGTATGAGACAGTTGCAACATATTGTATAGGGCAGGGGACACAAGATGGAGACTTGACATTACTTTACAGACACAGGCCTAAACCATACAATATTAATATGAAACAATAAAAATTAATGCAAAAATGACAAGAATACAATATAATACAGTATAAATCAACACAAACATAACAGAACACTATTTATAATATAAAAAGGGGTTTATTACAATAATAGCATAGAAGAACTTAGCTTACCTAGTACTACTTGTAATTACTTATAAGGGATAGAGAAGGCAGAGAGAAGTCAGAAATGGTTGGGGAAGGGCAGGGAATGCATTTTTAAATAATAACAAAAAAGAGAAAAACTGCTACTACTAAAAAGAGAAAACTACTACTACTAAAAGTTGTGCTACTGCTACTACTACTAAAAAGAGAAAACTCCTGCTACTTCTCCACAGCTTCTCTCCCTCAGTCTCTTTCCCTGGCACTGATGTGTGCTGGGCAGCTTCCAGCTATGCCTGTATTGCAACCAGGAGTTTGTGGGAGGGAGAGAGGGGAGAGAAGAGGCAGGGATGGGGAGAAGCAGCAGCAGCAAGGACAGCTTCCAGGTGTCTGGACCCACATCAGCTGGAAGCTGCGCTGGCAAGACAGCTAGAGAATAGGGTCTGGAGAGAAATGGCAGTGATGTGGGTACAGGCAAAGCCCCCCACTCCTGATACACCACTGAAGGCCTCTGGCATGTGTTGGATCAGAGCTGGGTTGTTCCAGCCTGTGGCTTGTACAGGTTGCCATCCAGTGATATGGGCTGTTGTATTAGACAGAGGATGGGAATATTTATCTTAATTCTGGGTTTTGTTCTTCTTGTCCTTCAGGCATTCCTCTAAGTTTCTGCTTGGCTTTGCGTACGTTTGTATTTGTACCCCACATGACTTATCTATGTTTATTTGGGTAAACTATTCTGGTTCTACCTTGCATTATTAAAACAAACATTTATCATAGTATTAAGTAGTCTTGAGATGTCTTCATGGTGTAAGATAATCAGTGATATGGGTTTTCCATATCCTGTGGAAAAAACATGGAAAAACCCAGATTTTTCCTTTAAAGGAGAAAGGCAGGGCTGGATGGGAGCAGGTGGCTGTGAGTCAGGAATGAGGGGCATCAAAGTCTGGGGGAGGCCCTGTGGGTCAAGTGAGGATCACACTGCCAGGGCTAGCGGGGGCAGGGCCTGTGAGGAGAGCTGGCAGGGTGGGCGAGGACAGGGTAGGGTGACACTGCCAGGGCTGAGGGAGGCCTGTGGGGAGAGCCAGAAGGTTTGGTGGGTGGGTGTGGCCTGGAGGAGTGGGGAGGGGTCCACATACACTCTCAAACTAGTGCAAGGGGACCTGGGCAGCATCCCCATTCCAGGACCCAGCCCCTCTGGGGCTAGGGATGGGAGGGCAGGCAAACAAGTCACACTCAGGTCTCTTACCTGCATGGAGGAGGAGGCAGCAATGGTGGTCACAGTGCTGCAGCTCCAGAGATGCCAAGGTATGTAGAGTGCTACTACTGTAGCACCTGATGATCACCCTGTTCCAGGCCAGGGCTGGGGTAGGTGTGGGCTGCCTCATCCCTGGCTGTGCTGCCCTGTCCTGCTGTGACTTTTCCCAGTTCAGCTCAGGCTGAGGCTGGGGGCATGGCCTTGACAGGGTGGTGGCAGCAGCTGTTGGTGACACTGCCAGGGCAAGTACTGGAGGCAGCAGTGGTGGCAGGGGATGCAGGGCTTACTGCATGGCAGGGCCCAGGAAGGGGAGGGGAGGAGAGGAGTGGCATGATTGGCCTGCATGCTGCCCTGACTGAACTGGGGCCCCACCAGCTTTGCTGGCCCCAGAGGAGCATGGCCCCTGTGCACCCAGATGACATATCTACATCACAGGATAGGATGGGACCTGCTGATGGGAGCTGCGACCACATGGGCAGCTGCTGCACTGCAGCCTACTGCTTGCCATACCCAGTCCCATGGCTGCACCCATGCTGGGGGACACAGCCCTAGCTTAGGGGGGCGTCTGGTCCCAGGAGCCACTTGGAACAGCTCAGTGGGGGTGGGAGGGGAGATGGCAGCAGGATGTGTGTGGTTGTGTGTGAAAGAAAGAGAGAGAGATGGGCAAAGGGGAGGGAGGTGCTCCAGGTTGAAGCAGTCACCAGAGCTGGGCCTGGAGTTCCTCTACCCCCTTAGAGCAGCCTGTGCAGGGATAGGCCAGCCTGGAGGGGAAAGGACTTGCCCAGCCAGAAGCACACCTAGCCCAGTCCCTGAACCCCAGTCAAGGGCTTCCCAGGAAGTGCATGGGGCCTTCTGGAGCCTGGACACCACAGTCCTCCACCTTGGAGCATGGCAAGCCCCATGCCAGGCCACCAGGGATGGGCTGTGTGATCCAGCTTAGTCCCTACTGCCTTGTTCCTCTCCACTTAGGAGTAAGACATGAGGCTGGAATGTTGCTACCTACCTATTCTGCAATAACCGATGGCTTCTCCCTGTTGTGGGTGTGGGCTGACAGGTCGGATCTCCCAGCCAAGTGCATTGTGACTGCACATCATAAGAAGGAATGTGCTGGGCTGGGAGAGCTATGGCTTGGGAGTCAGGGGCAACAGCATGCCCAGGGGCAGGACACCAGCATGTGAGGACTGCTCAGTACCACAAAGCAGTGGGGGAGGACAGCTGCAGCTTCCATATTGCTTTAGAATTGTAAATGTATCAATAAAACATTGTGTTCAACTAATACATACATACATACATACAGTAGCATTTCATTTTAATCATGGAAAATGCAGATTTTGGATTTTTTATCACAGAATTTTGGATTTTTTAACACAGAAAACTAGGATCCCCAAAGATTACCTATACCACGATTTTCTTTTATTTTACACTGTGAAGTGTTTAACACTAGAATTACATAGGAAACAGTTTTCTCATTGTGTGAAAATATTTCATAGCAAAATATGAAATCTTAAAAAAATCTGTGATTTGAAATCCAAGCAAAATGTTGAGCCAGGTCATCTGAAGCATTTTGCTTTACTAATTATGAAGTTTTGTTATTCAGTGTTGCCATTTTAAACTTTTCTGTGTTGCACATTAATGTATGTATCAAAACAGAAAGCAGTCTAGAACTGAAACAGAAGCTTGCACTTTGAAAAAAGTCAAAACAGAACATATTGATAATTCCACTTTTTTTTTTCTAATTCTTTTAACTAAAGAATGTATGAAAACTGATGCTTTCCCACAGTTTGTTTTGGTGGTTTGATATTTTTCCAATAACAAAAAAAATGTTTCATCAGCATCTCTACTTAAAGGAAGCGTGTGCTCAGAAAATTCTGAGAATCTATTTTAGTATGCTAACCATGTGTGGGTGGAACAAACTTATTCTCATAGAAATACAATAATGATCTGGAATGTGGAAAGGGTGAGAGTTGGTAAAATTCTCAAAAAAAATTACCATTGACTACTTTTTCAAGCAGTGAATTACATTACCAACATTGTTGGTAACTCTACTTTATATGGAAAATAGAGTAACACTGGTAAACCAGTCTCATCTAATAACCTGGGGTGTGTACACTAGGGCTGTGCAAAATGGCACCATTCTGTTTCGACTTGAGATTTGAAGTTTTGACGGAACAGCATTTCATTTTGTATTTCATTTAAATTCAAAACAGCTGTTTTGCTTCGAGGAAACAGTGAGGCTATTTTGATGCTGTTTCAACATTTCTCCCATTAGCTATAATGGGAAAGTTTGAAACAACCTCTCTCATGTGGCAGGTAGATCAGGGCTGCGGGCCCCTGAACTGCCTGCCAGAAGAGGAAAGGAAGCCGGTGCTGCTGCCTGGGACTGGGGAAGGGAACTGAACCTGATTGTTCAGTTCCCCCTGCCCAGCACTAGATTGGGATGGGGATGGGAAGTCAGCCCAGCTGGGCTGACTTCCCATCCCCAGCCCTATTGTAGGGCTGGGGAAGGGAACTGAGTGATTGGGCTCAGTTCCTTTCCCCGGCCCCATTGCAGCACTTGCGAGCACAACCCTGGTTCTCCCCTGTCTCCCACCACCTTGCTGCTGGATGCTTCAAAACTTGAAATATTTCGAAACTTTCAAAACATTTTGACTAGTCTCGTTTTGTTTTGAGGCTGTTTCAAAGTCCTTTGTTTTGATTCAATTTCGCTGTTTGGAGCTCAAAATGAGTCAAAACAGTGTCGAATTGACACAGGCAGTGAAATTTCACATAGCCCTAGTGTACACACGTACTAACTTTCTAACAGTTAAATCAACTTAACTTTTTAAAGTCCACTTAACTGGCAGAGCGTACACAAGCTTTAGTTCAACAAGCTTTAGTTAAAGCACACCCACCATCATTCTGAAGCATGGGGACGCTGAATACATGAGACACAGAGGCTGCTAGAGCATGCTAATTAGCACACTGCAGCAGCTTTGAATCTGCTTTGATGTGCTGCTAACTACAGCGTATTGGAGCAGCATCCCCACTTGTCTAGAGGCACCCATAGAGACTACTTCATTAAAATAATCTTCTATATATCTTTTTTTTTAATCCCTGGAATTATTTTTCCCTAGATAAACCATATTCCTAAGGATTTAATGGACCAAAAGGGTGAATTAGTAGTACTTTCATTTAAGTTCATTCCATAGTTTCACCTACCCTCGATAACATTGCAACTTAAGGTAAAAAGAAGCCCTGGAGGACAATAATAGCATTGTTTAAAGGCCTTCATTAAAAAAATTGTTTAGAAAATTAATTCAAATCACTTACTGAGACAAAACCCATTAGTGACAGCTCCCCTTCTGTATCATGGAAGACTGCTGCAAAAGCACTTCTTAGAGGATCTGTAATCTCCAAAGCATTAAGGAATTAATCAGTCTTTCAGACCTGGTATCATGGTAGTTTGAAGGATGAATCTGATTGAGATGCTCTTAGGTGGGCTTGTAATGTTTTAACTGACCAAAAAAGTACACATTTAAAAGCATATTAGCCATTGCACCCCAAAAGTAGGAAGAACAGCTTTAAGAGGTGTTATGGTGAAATCAGCTGAGAATCAGTGAGGCAGAAGTCTCCCTCAACAGGGAAATGATGGTGAGCTTTCTGTAGGTCAGGCTCACTCTCAAAAAAGTATGTAATTGTCTGTCTCTTTCTAAGGGTAATTGTCCTTGAGGCATAGAAGCTACTTTAACTACAGTTACATATATATTGTACATATATATTGTACATCTTTTCTCTAATGGAATGAATCAAGTCTGCTGCATTTAATTCTGAAGACTAAGAATGCATGACATACCTCATACCACCCATGAAGGGGTGAAAGAACAGGCACAGGCTGAATTAGTCCCACCCTGCTACACCTGGGCTGGCTGTTAAGACTAAGAGGTAGCAGGGGGAAAACATTGAAACCCCAGATACTGAGAAAGAGGGGAAGGAGAGCAAACAGCTTTTTCTGGTGTGGGAAGGAGTCTTCCTGGAATTAAGAACTAATTAGGATTGAATCTTTCCTCCCCGATAGAAAAGAGTGATTCTGATCTGAAATGGCTGACTTATTAAAACTGAGAAAACTGTAGTTGGGTGTTGAAACAAACTCTTGGGGTAAGAAGGCTGGAAGCTGTGCTTGGCTAAGGTGAAGATTGATTTGTTATGTGTTTCTGTTGTTCATGGGCTGTGGGTATAGCTGCATATAGTACAAGACAGAATTGTCTGGAAACATCTGAGATCCAGTGGTTACCAGGAGAATGGATATAATAATGTGGTACTGTGTCTGACCTAGTATATTTGCTGCTGAGGTCCCCAGAGCATTGGCAGTACATAGGGGGTGCCCATGCACCCCCTGAAATTGGCCACCACTGCTGTTGCCTGTGGGCAGTCACCACTCGCTATCCTTCTTGCTGCTGGCACTGCCAACAGCATCTGAAGGTGATCACTGAACGCTGTTGTTTGCCGCCACTGATGCTGGTGGGTCTGTGGGTGGTTGCCAAGCACTGGTCAGCGCTCTCCACCCCTGCCTCCACCACCGACAGTGCCACAGCTGCCTGCAGGAGTTCTCCACACACCGCTGCTATGCCACCACTGCCATGCCCCACACCCCCCCAGACTCCAAGGGCATGCATCGTTGATATTCCAGTGTGTGCTAATGCCTTTAGCAGTGAACTGGTTTAGCTTTCTTATTTAGTCCTAATAGATACAAAATACTGAATGAGATATTTTCTTTACTAGAGTCATTTGTTTATTATGATAATTTCACTAGATCAAATGTATAGCTGGGAGATAAATTCAACAAGTTTTCAGACTTGCACTGCCCCTCTTCATGTTTGGGAGAGAAGCAGATATAGCTTGAGCTAAATAGAAGGTAAAACTAATGCATGTGCATTACTCTATATGTAAGGGTGTTTATACTTGTGCTCCAGTGGGGGGCTGCTCTAATTAGAATGATTCCGATTGGTGGTAGAAGGGGGGCCCTGATGGGGCTTATCCACCCCAAAATGTGGGGCAGTAGGGAGGCCACAAGGCAGCCCAGCTGAGGGCTTCCGGTGGCTGCAATAGGAGTGGGGAGGGAGTGGGGCTCAGGCTAGGACTAGGGGAGAGGCAGGCATTGGTGGGGCATGGGACTAAGCCACAAGCAGCTCATTTAGGGGGCATGGCTCCTGCCGCTACATGCACCCCAGGAGGCATGGGGAGACATGTTTTTCTGGATCCATGCAGGGGAAGGCAGGTTGGGGCCAGGGCTGTGCCGGGCTCTTCTTGGGGACAACTCAGAACAGCTTGGGGTGGGCACAGGTGTCCCAGGGACTCCATCCCCTCTGGCCCAGCAGTGCAGCCAAGGCTGGCCCCTTGCTCCAGGCCCCTCTGGGTGGTGTGGAGCCAGGACCAGTGCAGAGAGGCAGCCAAGGCCGAGGCCAGGGTGGAGCTGGGGGGTAGCAGATTCATTGGTTTGGAAGATGCCAGCACTAGGCAATAACCCTGGTCATGGGGGAAGGGGAGCGGCTACACGGGCACAGTGGGCCCTGGCCCTGATCCCAGTACTGGGCCCAGCTCTGCTCCACTCCTCCCTATCTCTGCCTGGCCATAACTCCAACCCCACTCTCCTCCCCCTTCCCTCACAGACTTTCCCCCAGGGGGGAGGGTACACATGCGCATGCCCTCCCCCCCCCAAAAAAAATGTTTTTATCCCTCCACCTATCATTGTTCCAAAAGCAACTCTAATTAAAGTGCCTGGAGTGTCATGTGTATCAGCATCTCCATACTGAAAAATGGTGGCAGGGGTGCTTTAAAGCACCCCCACAGACATTTTTCAGTGCAGGGACACTGATACATATGATGCTAGAGTCTACTGGAGCACAGTAATTACCACGCTCCAGCAGAGTCGATTAATCACAACAACTTTAATTACAGTGTGTTGGAGCAGCCTTAATGTACATGTATAGGCTCCCTAAATGAAAACAGTCTGCTTACAGCTCAGACTCATTGGGCTGCACTGGGATTGTAAGGTTCCTCACAGGCTATATCTGGACCCCAGCATTCTTTGCAAGCTGGATTTGGACCCAGACCCAGTGCTGGTTCAGGGAGCCACATAGGTTAATGCTGCTCTTACTTGCTCCGCTTCCACTGAAACAGAGATCCATACCCAAAATTTTGGCAGCAGGGAAAATGACAGTGCTTATAAAATGAGCTCCCAATGGGGATCTGTACTTCTGGTTTTGGCAACAAATTGACACACCTTTCTGAATGGAAACTTGTGCTGCTCTCTGAAATGACATAGCACATTAGGCAGCCACAAGTGTTAAAGCCACTGCCACTCATCCCATCACAAAATCCTGCCATCCAGAAGCCCTGAAGGCTGGATAATAGGGCTGTGCAAAGCTTTGGTCCCTGATTCAATTTGGTGGAGGTTCAGCTCAATTCGGTGGCCGAATCTCTGAATCTGAATCGAATCAGAGGACCTTTTAATTTCTCCGAATCAAATCACAACCCTCTGAATCGATTCATAGAGATTGGAAAGATTCAGAGATTTGGACATAGAGACAGCTCTAAATGTTTTTTATGTATACCTCTAGGTAGCAGGGGCTTGTGAGTGCTGTGATGGTGGGGCTCATGGAGTGTCCTGCAGAAACATGGGGGGCTCCCCAGAGAACTTTGCAGCAGACCTGGAAGTGGACCAGAAGCACTTCTGGTCTACTTCTGGGTCTGCCAGGGAGTGCACTGCCCCCCCCCCCCCCGCACCTCCCAGGCTTGGTGACCGGTGCCTCCTGGGTCTGAGTGGGGCGCCTGGGGTCCCCCTGTGGCCAATCACTGAGACGGGGAGTCATGGGGGGCCCCCCACCATGCTCCCCAGCAGACCTGGAAGTGGATTGGAAGTACTTCTGGTCCACTTGAGGGTTTGCCGCTGAGCACATGGAGGGGGCCCCTGCTCTCCCGTGGGATGCTCCATGTGCTCCAGCATCTCAGCATTCGTGAGCTGCACCTGCTACCTCCAGGTATGTAGAAAATACTTTTAAAGCTGTGTCTATATCTGAATAGCTGATTCTCTGAATCAGCATTGAATCTTCAGATTCAGATTTGGCCAAATCAAATCAAATAACTGTCCCTGATTTGGGCCAAATCCAAATCCAAATCGAATAAGGCCTGCTTCGCACACCCCTACTGGATAATACAGCTCTGCAGGCCAGATGCAGCCCGTGGCCAGATAGTTGACACCTCTGGCTTGAAGGAACGTTGAAGAGCTGTAGATTAGGAGCAAAGAGACATTATCAGCAGTGGTTAAAAACAAGAAGAGTGCAATAAAGTAGGTAACAATGTTTCAGAGATCAAGATTGTTCAAGAAGGAAAAGGGGCAAAGTTACGTATGGAGTGTAGGTAGATTAGCAGAGGTAACAGATAGATGGTAATGAATCATAAATTTATTGTATTTAGTCCATGTGTTTTAGTCTTCAGCAAGGTTGTGAATTTTTGTGCCCAGGTCCGTCTTCTAAAGGTGCTTTGTAGCTTTGCCTTGAGGACAAGATTGTGAAGTTAGTAACGGTTAGAAAGTTGTTCTGTGAAAACTGTTCTTCTACAGATGTTTGTGTCTCGCTGTCTTTTATATATTTTTCTTTGAGACTTCATTCTGGTGCATAGTCTTTGTCTAGTTTCATCCAATATGTCTGTGTAATCTGTGCACTGGATAAAAAAACATACTATGTGCTAGACATTTATGTTCTGTGGATTCTGTTGGTTTTCTTGTGGAGGTGTGCTAAGTTATGACAGTAGAGATGTTTTGACAGGTTTTTCATTTAGGCTAAGACAGTCAAAAAGCCCAAAGCTGAATTGATTCAATCTTTTCAGGTTAGTCTAACCTGTGTAGAGTTAACTGATAAGTAAGTGAAAAGACATTCACTTTTGATTCCAGAAATGCAGCCACATGCCTGCAGTGACCCAAGCCAGAAGCCCAGAAGTGCTAGAGTACACCTCTCTGCTTGGCTGGAGCAGACAGCTTGGGCCAAGGCTAACCCACCCACCCTGTTGGGAGGTGTGTGTTGGGGAAGGTGTAAAGCATGCAGGGGGGATTGTGAGTTCGTTTGAATCTGGAGGGGATCTGAGAGTTCAATAAACCAATTTAATTTAAATCAGTTGCGTCTGATACTGCATCCATCCAGGTTTATCTTAAACAGGTTTTGGTCATTTTGAATGCAGCTTATGTGCACTGAACTTCTGTTCTGTTACAGATATGAACTGGTTTCTGATCATTTGTATTGGTTTATGTGTAATTTGTCTCTACCCTTATTGTTAAAGCAGAGTTGTATCCTGTTTGATGTCTATTCTTCAGTGGGTAGTTTGCTTCTAATGATGAGTTGAGCAGATTTGAAGGTTATTTGAAGACCAGAGCAGGGGTTTGGGGATATTTCTGTCAAGTTTTAAGCCTTTTTAAATAAAGGCTATTTGATGATACTTCTTATAGTTTCCAGTGCAAGGTGTTATGTGACAACTAGGGGATTGCAATCAGTGGGAGTTTTATTTTTGTACTGTAGTAGCTTATTGTTGGGTAGTAGGTTACTAACTTTATTTTTTCACATATTTGTGAACAGAGTGAGATCACAATTTCAAAGACTTTTTATATAATTCAGCTCATAAAAGTGCTTCAGTATCCTTGAATGTTGTCTATGACACTTATGAACAAAGTATTTAAGAAGGTACTTAGGTTGCTTTGATTTTTTTAACACAGAAATAAGTAATTAAAATTAAGCGTGGCCTTCAAATCTGTCTGAAGAGTTGGAGTCTAGTCTATTATTAGTGCTATGTAAGAGCTTCTGAAAATAAGTCCCCAGTCCTAGATTAGATGCCTAACTTTTCAATGGGAGAAAAGAGTAAACAGTGTAAAAGGCTCCATAAACACCTCATTGCTGAATCTTTGCTTACTAATTCATGACATTTTTATTTTCTGGAAACACTGTTGAGTAGCAAAAATCACACGTAAATTGACATATAAAATTAATAAAAAGAATAACAAATTTCATCAAAGAGCAATCAGAGTCTAACTTGAAAAATATTTTGGAATTTGCCATTAACAAATAAGAAATATATTGAAAGGCCTAGACACCAGAATTTTATTATCCATTGAAAATATAAATAGCTCAGATACGTACTCTTGGCATTATTCCCTGAAAATTTACTTTCTGAAAATTAGAACACATTGACTCTGGATTGTAATGTCTTTTTCCTGTTTTGCATTGAGATAACTCTAAGAACTTTGCAAATCTTTTTCTTGTTTTTCATTTAAGAGGAAGAGAAGGAGTGGTGGGGAAAACAAGACAGATGTGCTCACAATCATCCACTCCATTATAGTCAACAATTTAATGGTCATGGTACTACTCTGGGATGAAGGGCACTTGGGTTCAAGTCCCTGTTTTAATTAACATGCAAGCAATACTACCAAAGTGAAGCAAAGTGCAGAAAAAAAGAGATCTCTCTTCCACAGAATAGATGGCACTTGGGTGGCTAGGGCATTTACTTGTGATATAAGACAGCATAAATGATTTTAACTTAGTACCTACAGCCTTGGAGAATGCCATCAGTTTATAATGTGGTGGAGCTTGCCTGTTTCTAAAGTTTCAGTGATGAAAAATAATTTTTCCAGAGAAATGTCTAATGAGTTCTGTTGAAAACTATTTGCTGCCTTGCTCTGTCTAACTGGACATGATCCCTTCCATCCAGGCTAGAGAAAGTGCCTGGTTTAAAAATTATTATGGCTGTGTTCTCCACAAAAATTCCTTTAGAGAAGAAGATTTCAATAAGCTGGGTGTGTGGCTCATGCTTTACTGGAGAAGTATAAAGCATCTAATATGGGTCATATCCAATGGTACAATGCCTCAACAAGCCATTTTATTAACTTTGTTGTTTCTGTTATTGGCATAAGTTAATTTTCATTGTCAAGTTCTATGTACACAATAACTTGAGAAAAGCAAGGCAATTTATGCACTGAAAGGAAAAGTAGAAAACCTCCTACTTTATTTGAAAAAATAAAGAACGACTGAATACAAACAGATCTGCAGAAGCCAAAATAAATAAAATGGGTCTGAGTAGATCTGCAAAGAATATAAATTAATTTGAACAGCTGCTGCCTTTTAAATAATACTCGAAATAAAGTGAGAAGGGAAGCTGTTGGATGGTTGTTTAAAAAACTGCCTAAAGATATGAACTAGAGCTAAACCACTCTCTAAAAAAGACAGTAATGTTGATAAAGAAACGGTACAGCTACATGAGATGCTTTACTAAGAAGTAGTGTAGTTTATTGTGTAGTAAGCATTGGTGTCTACAAGTATACATGCTTATTATTACACAGTAAACCTTACTAATTGTGAATAAATTTGCTACCTGCAAATGCAAGTAGCAAATTTACTTGCAATTACTAGCTGTACAATAAGGCTTGTGTAGATACCTGATCAGGAACAAATCTGCTCCCAGTCAGCGGGTCACCAAGGGGTAGGAGATTGTTCCCCGCCCTAAGGAGCTTCCTGCTGCTAGGGTGGGCTCTGCCACTGGAGCTCAAGGGGGGCTATGTTCCGCTGCCCTGGAAGCAGGGAGCTCCAAGCCCCCCTGCTCCAAGATCATGATCAAGGAGCAGGAGGCTAGGAAATACTTATCTCCTAGTGCCAGCTCTGTGACAGTGGGGCCAGTGCTGGGATATCCTTCTCTCTCAGCCCAAGCTCTGCAGCCTTGGGGCTTGGGCTGAGAGATCCTTATCTCCCAGCACCGACCCTGTGGCGGCAGAGGTGGCACTGGGAGATAAGGATTTCTCAGTGCTGGCCCCACAATCATGGATCTGGTGCTGGGAGCTCCCTGCTGGCAGGGGGTGGGGAGCCTGTTCCCCACTCTGCTCCGCCTGCCCAGGAGTGTTTATTCACAAGTAAACTACTCCCAGATCTAATGCACATGTAGACACACCCAAAGTTAACCTTTGTGTTTGTTCAATGTGTCTTTGGCTTACAAAACGCATCTTTCAGAGAGTTCTGAAGTAGTGTGGGAGGTATGGATAACTGGACTAAAGCCTGGATCCTTGATATATAAATTCTTTTGAAAGCTCTTTTTTTTAACCTGGGACCTTGAAAGAACAGTTCTTGGAACTTTTCATCTCAACATTTGTGAAACTATAATCCTATCCAACTAGATAATCAAATCACTTAGTAGAAAATTACAACATATTTTAAATAATTAAATGAATAAGAGATCCCTATTGGAAAAACCTTGAAAATAATATTATAGAACTGCAGTGTCACTCACTTCACTAGCCTTTATGAGAAGAATGAGCAGCATCCATGCCTTCCATTTGTAACTGATCACTGCATTTGCCACTCTGTTACACATTTGTATGCCGGTGTGCTCTAAAGATTTTAATGGAATGAACTGGCAGAAAACTTCTGTAATAGGGTGAGAATGTGGTCCTTAAAGTGAAGGCAGAGTCAGAAACCAGACTAAATCAAATTTAGTTTCAGACTTATTTGTGAATAAGCATATTGTATGTGAATTTTGATAAGCTATGCATAACAAAATTAGAGGTTCAATGGCCAAACAGTTAATGTGTTTATATGTGACTCTAGAAATGTGGTTTTAAGCCTCATTCAGTATTTGTTCTGAAGGCTGTCTGACCTCCAGTTAGGCCAAACAGTAACTGAGTCATTCAGGGCCTTGTTAGAGCCTTGTTACATCTTATGCTGTGAGCTGTACAAATGTGGATTGCTGTTGGTCCTAGACTGGAGTTTGGAGCAGTCACATCCTTAGTCTAGAAAATTTCTCTGACTGTCCCCAAACTGCAAAGCTATAACTTGCCACTTCCTACTCAGGTTCTTGCACTGCATAAGTGGCAGAAGGCTGGGGCTAACAGGGCTTAGACCCCCCCAAATGTGAGGCAGTGGGTAGGGCCACAAGGCAGCCCAGCTGCGGGCTCTGGGCAGCTGCAGCAGGGGTGAGGGGTATGCACATGACCAGGATCACAGCCTGATGTGTGGATGACTAGCTGCACAGCACAGCAGGCAAGTACCAGTCAATTCTGTGAAGGGTCCAGGGGGGCAGATCAAGGCCCCAATGATGAGGAAGGGTGTGGGGCAGAGGCAAGGCAGGGTCTAGGGTGATTGGGGGCCTGGCTTGGCTAAGTAGTGGGAAAATCAGAGCCTAGGTGGCTCATCCAGGGGTGTGGGAGGGGCTTCTGCTGCTGTTTGAACCCCGGCAGAGGCCCAGGGGACACATGTCCCCCCAGTCTGTGTGTGGGGTGGAGGCAGCTGCTGCTGTGTGCAGCGCTTTGTGCCCCACTACAGCTGCCCCAGGAGCAGCACAGTGTCACGTGCCTACCGCCACTGGGCTGTGCCGTGTCCCTTGCCCACCCAGCAGCAGGATACACATGGCATCGTATGGCTCCAGAGCCAATGGGTCACAAAGCACAGTGTGGAGCAGCAGCCACCTCTGCCCCATGCACAGATTTGGGGGGGAATGTGCCCCCTGTGCCTCCACCGAGATGCACAGAGCAGAAGGAGCCCGCCAATACCCCTACAGAAGTCGCCTGGGCTCCAACTATCCCACCACCCAGCCCAGCCAGACTCCCATTCACCCCAGCCTCTGCTTGTGCCCCACTCACTCCTGGGGCCTGTATCTTCCCCGACCCTGCACCCCTTTCCCCACAGACTTGCCTGCTGGGCTGGGGCCTGGGGGGCAGGCATGTGTGCATGCACATGCATGTTCAGGCCCACCAAATAATTTTTTTTCCCTCCAACTATGCTCTAGGGGCAAATCATAGCTGTGCACATGGGGACAATAAGAGAAGGTTTTTAGCATTAAGATGTTATTGCTTCAAACTTGAGCTAGCACTAACACCACTCAACGTTTGAGCAGCTCAATGTGCTATGTGTAACAAGGCCCTGACAAAGCCCTCATATTTTGGAGTTAAAGGTATTTGATGCAAGACACATAGCTCAACTTTGGAATCATGGCCAAGCTCTACCTGGAGTTTTCTACCCACCAGACTAAAAGTTATAAAACTGTTTCTGTATTTTATATCAACCACTTACATATGAACCAGTCATTGAATAAAGTGCAGATAATAGTCCTGGGAGCAAGGAGGAAAATCCAGGACTCCTCTGTCCCTGGTGAGTGCCCTAACTGGTTGGCTACAGAGCATGCTGCCTTTTAGCTATCTCTGTCTATGGTATAATCAGTATTTAGGTTTTTCTCTGCGCAGTGTTGTAGCTTCAAGGGTGGGTAGAAAGTGACCCTACCCTACCTCCCAGAGTAGCTTCTAGTTTGGTGAATGGGGCACATTCCTGGGACAGAGTGATGCATTTGATCCCCCTGCTGTTGATGACAGAAATTAACTTAAATCTCCTATTTCCTTAGTGAATGCTCTGAACGTTAGACTATTATGTAATAAGTATTTATGACCACATCCTTAGTATCCCTATTGGCTACCTCTTATATTTCCCTGCTCATAATTTGGCTATTTTAGATCTCATCCTGAAGCACCTAACTTTCCTCATTCATATTATTAGTAGCATAGCTAAGGCAGGGAAGAGGAGGTAGGGCACAAGCCTCTGGTGCCAACTAGGAGGGGGAACACGAATTGCCTTCCAGGAGTCCTTGCTTGGTCCTTGCTTTGCCCTTCCCAGTTCCAGTGGCCAGACATGGCAGTGCTCCACCAAGCAGGGGGATGGAGCTAATGGAATGGTTCTTTATACCCCCCTGCCCCCTGGGAAGCCTTTGCCAGAGCAGGCCCAGCCCTGTATGAAAGGGAGGGCAGGAAATGAATGAGACAACAGGATTGGCTCCCAGAGAGCCCAGCTATAGGGCTGCTGTTGCCTGAGCCGAGCTAAGGTGGCTACAGCAACAGTAGTAGTGACAGTAGCCCAGGAAGGCAAGCCTTCCCTTCTACTCACCCATGCCTCTTCTTCCCCCTGAAATCTACAGTGGCTGGTATATCCCATGTCACCTCCTCACCTACCTTGGGCACTTGGTGAGCTTGCTTTGTATGCATTATATAGAGTGCTTGAATGCCTGACAGAGTATATTGGGGCCTGTTTTCTAAGAGCATTTGTAGATGACACTTTAAAGCAGGTTAAATGCCTTTTTATCCCCTGTGGTTCAGTGGTAGAATCCTTGTCCTGGGTTCAGTTCCCAGACACTTATACAACTACAGCCATGGAGGCACCAAACATCTGGACTCAGTCTGGTCTTTGGATTCTGTCTCAGCGGCCTAAAGGGAGGATGGAAGGTCTGGGCAGCTTCCACTCCTCCAAAAATTCCTACCCAGGCATATGCATCAAACATCTGGATGGCCCTCATGCATACACCATGATCCAGGAGGATCAATGGTTGTCACCAAATGCCTTTTGCACCACTTTAATAGCATTGCATGGTGTAGAGCACATTAATTCCAGCTGGTGTGGCACATTCGGTGGTGTAATGCACCTTAAATTACTTTGAGAACCAGCAAATGACTTTGGGGTGCTGCAAAGTAAAACACCTGTGAATAGTTTTAGTTGCCTACCCTACAGCTGTGGAGGGAAGCACTGGGCTCCGTGGAGCTCAGGGGCTGTGCAGGCCCAGGAAGGAAGGCTCCACAAATGGCAAAAAAAAAAGAAGCGGAGAGCCTAATCTTGTTCCCCTCACCCTGCACCTGCCTGCCTGAGCTGCACAGGGGCCCAGTGCTTCCCTCCACGGCTGTGGTGCCCCCTGCCTGAGCTGGGTGCCACCTAGAAGGGATGCCACCACTGCTGCAGAGGGAAGCACCAGCTCCTCCACCCCACTGTAGCTCAGGGACCACTGTTCCCACCAGCAGCTCACTCTCCCCTCCTGTCACTGGAGAGGCAAATAAAGATTGGGCTCCAACTTGGGTGTACATGACACAGGAGTTTACTTTGCCCTAAATTGAAGCAGTGGTTTTAAAAAACCACTGCTTCAGTTTAGGGAGAATTAAACTCCTGTGTCATGTACAAATGCCCTAAAAGTTATGTGCTGTATTGCCACAGTCTCAGTTTAGATACTTACATTCTTTTTTCAATCTAGCACTAAATTTGCAGGGTACTTACATGCTGCAATGTCTAAATCCTAACTGCTTTGCTAACTACAAGAGCTCTCAACTTCAAGTGAAGGAATTGAACTTCCCCTAAAATTTATAGGGACAGTTAGGTGCCGAAGAGGGGACCCTCAGAAACCTCTACAGTTGAGCAGGTGGATGCCCAAGCAACTAGGGAAATGGGATTGGGGCTTATGTGCCTAACCTGGTGCACCCTGCCCAACATTGGTCAGAAATAGGTGGCTAATATCTCCCTCTGCTTGGGATCCTTAAACACATACTCTCTCTTAAAATTGGGTACCCAAGCCCTATTTTCCATTTGTGAGAAGCTGTAAGGAGACTGTCAATACCCACGTGTGTTCTAGTGTTTAACACATTTTTTTGGAATTGGGGCAGTGGAGAGGAGGAATGTTAAAATCTCTGCTATGCCTGATTTGGAGCAGAAGCTTAAACCTACATACTAGGTAAGTATCCTAATTACGAAGCTGCTTGCTCCTGGAGAAGACCTGTTTGGTATATTTTCAAGATTCATTGACCAAAATCAGACTGGCTGGCTGCCAGGCCGGCTTGCAGTGATAAGTGGCAGCACAGTGTGGGTGTTAGATAGCAGCACTGCTGGGGGGAACACAGGGGCAGGGGTGCCCCCAACTCCAGGCACAGGAAGGATAAAAGTTGCGGGGGGGCCAGGTGGAATGAGGTTGAGGCTGGCTGGCTCTGATGAGCAGCAGCACAGAGGGAAAAAGGACAGCCAGAAGTGAGGTGCATGCGAAAAGGCGAAACATGTTTTTTTTGGAAATTTCATTTTTCATTAATTTCAAATAAGCAATAAAATAATCAGTAAAAAATTGCAAGATTAGCACCTGGCATCTGGTTGAATCAGTGCAGGAGCAATAAGATGGACTTCAATGGATTTTTGTGGATTTACAAGTGAACCCAAGTGGAACCTGGTGGTGTAATAGTTGCAAAGCAGGGAAAAATCACTTTTTTCAGGCATAAGTCAGATCCCTGTTGCAAATTTAAAATGATAAAAATTACTCTCATGGAAGAAATTCAGAAACTAAAAATAAAACATGTCAGAGGTGTTTTAATTTACCATGAAAAAAATGAAAATGATAAAATAGGCTGATAACATGGATCTGCAGATGTGATTTCGGCAGCTTAACTTTTGTCACATAGACAGAGGGGAAAGTGTAACGTGGAAACAGGAGAGGCGTAATGTGGACAAGTGCCCCTAGTTTAATGAGTACTCATCAGTGATATATGGTCAACTCCCTGCTTCAAACAATATTTCATATTTATAGAAAGAACAGCTTCAACAGGAAAGGTTGAAAGACACAAATCCCAGAATTCTCAGTAGCTTGGTGGTTTTAGGAATATCCTAGGATGTAGGAGACTGAGACTTAAGTCCTATGATCGGGCAGAGTCAAACCAAGTCAGTCCTGATAGTGAGATAGGTGTTCTCCTGCCTACTTCTGGAATACAATTCTGGTTTGGTTGGGTTTTTTTACGTGAGCTTGGGTGATGAGATGGAATAAGCACTGAGCTGCTCATTAGGCAATAAGATAGTATTAGTTCCCAGGAACCTATGTTGTTAGTCACTGAATAGGGTTTGGACAAAACAGCTTTTTAATGTTCACAATATTTTTCTTTCTTCCTCTTTTTATCTTCACATAGGATCAAGATTCTTGTCCTATCCTCATCTGGTGTAAGTTGGCTATATTCCACAGACGTTCCACTGAAATCAGTGAAGCTGAGTGAATATGCATCAGCATAAAATTGGCTCACTGCAGCTGTTTTGCAAAAAAATGATACGCAACCTAACAGAATACAGTTCATTCTTCAATAATGCTCTGGTTCTGTGGCGCTAGAAGCATTTAAAACTTTTTTGGTTAAGTGGATATACAAGTCATACTGAGTGAAAAGGTGCCACTTGTTTATGTAAACACTTTTCTTATTATTTGTAAATAGTAAAAAATCTACAATATGCCCACTGTCCTAAGAGTTGGCTGGAAACTTCTCATGGAAACAGTTTTTCCTGATTTTTTTCCCAAAATTGTTTTAATTTCAATAAAAAATCCTAAGGCAATAGATATCAAAATTAATTATTGTTATAATAAAATATTTTGCTTTAGAAAAGTTCATAATTTTATACTAGAAATTCAACACAAAATTGTATTTAATTTTATTTTTTCCATTAAAAGTTTATTATGGTACAACCAAGAGATATTTCAGAAAACAAAGATGAGCTCTTTCAGTCAATATTTAGTAGCAGCTGCCCATAATGATATTCAAGATTTCCACAAAAATAATTAATTATTTTGGTATATCAAAATATGACCCATGCATAATAGTAACACAAATATTTTTATGCTAATTTTTCCCAAGTGTACCACTACTGCCATGTATTAAATATAGGAAATATATCTGAAATAAAGTAAAAATGAAAAAGTACACAATTTTAAATTAATATTGAAATTTCAAACAGAATTTTTTCCAAATCTGATATTTTAGGGAATTCCTTTTCACAAGAAAATTTGTTCTGATTTGGAACAAACACTTTCAAAGTATAAATATTTTGCCCTAAGTTCTGAATTTAACTGGCTCTGATACTAAATCAAGAAAAACTTTTTTTTATTTATTTATTTTTTTCTAGTGAGGATTATGGCTGGTTCAAAATGTTTATATCTGACAGTCCCTGAAGCAATCTCTGGTTTCATTTAAACTAATATCAGCTCAGAATAACTGTAATGAATTCAATGCATGATTTAAGGCAGAGGTGCTTAACCTCCAGCTCACAGGCCAAATGCAACCCACAGATCCATTACATCTGGCCCACAGGACCCACCACGGGTTGGGAATTTTGGTGGCAGGGGAGCAGTGGCCTCTCTCTCCCTCTGCCAGAACTGTCAAATCCAGGCCAGGTCACACCTCCTTCTTCCCACACATCCAAGTTGGGGCCGAGTCATGTTCTTTTCTGCCCATGAGGGTGGATGGGAGTGGGCCATGCCCCTTCCCCCTAGTGGGGCTGGATCAGTCTGGGCTGTCCCCTGGTCCCCTCCACATAGCGAGATGGGGCTCCACCACACCTGAACTGGGTACCACATCAGGGCCACCAACCACATCTGGCCTGTGGACAGACTGGGCACTGCCCATCTGATCTGCCAAGGAAAAAGATTGAGCACCACTAGTCTAAGGGACACCAGAAACTCGCACCCTTATATTGTAGTATGAATTATGCTATTTTATTTTCAGTGTGTCTTTTTGTGTCTTTGTCATATTTCTTGATGGAGCTATTTCTGTATGGCCATGATTCAATATATTAAAGTTACTGAATTCAGTGTAAAGTCTCCTTTTAATTAATGGGGGCATGCGTCTTCACTTCTTAAGCAGCACTTTACTATTGACGTCAATTGAGAATTTTACTTAAGTATCAGTGGAACAATATGTTCCTAGTTTTTTATTTGCTTAGGCTTTCAGTTGTGAAACTGTTAGTTCATTTACTAAGAGAAGCTTTATTGCTTTTTAAATATATACAGTACCCTGAAATGGTCTTATGAAAGGTGTCTTAGAAGTAGGCTTTGCTTTAAAGCTTATAATTTTACAGTGAACTCCTTTTCTAAATAATGAATGCATTTTAATTTAAGCCAAAATATTTTCACTTGTTTGTACTTTGCAACAATTGGAAACATTTAAATAAAAACTTAAAGATAATACATTCTTAGTTAAGTACCCATTGCTCAGGATAATTTATACAAAAAACCTTTTTACTGGAACTAAATAGTAAGTAAGTTAAGGTATTTTAATTCACAGTTGTATTTCGCATATATGTAGTTGGTCACATACCCTTTCTCTAGCTGGCATGTTTTCAATGCAACCAGTGTAATGGTTGTAGTTTATTTACTTAATAAAGTTCTTAATAAATTTGTGTCTAATAAGGTTTCGAAGTCAATTGTTGCAAAGGCAAAAATACAATATTGACAGTTGCTTATACAATAGATTCCTTGTGTATTTGCATTATGCCATAGTATTTAATTACATGAGCACACATTATACTTTCCATGCCTAGGCTATGGTAGACAAACTACTTACTAAGAGGTAATAAAAGGTGACAAATTTACTGTGCCTCTGCTGTTCCACAGTAATTCCCTGGGTGCCTGAACAATAATCTGACACCAGCTCCAGAAAGACTCAAAGGCCTGTGGGTCTACTCCAACCACCCTGGACACTCCAACCACCCTGGACACTTCATTGCTGATCTTGGGACTGCTGCTTACAGGCAGCAAACTTTTAAAAACCAGTCTGACTGGGAAATTGAGGAACAAGGAATTTATCCACAGACTGCATTGTTATACATAGTTTAAATGGGAACTATGGATTCTTATCCTATTACCTAAATTAGCTTCTGTGACCCCTTTGTTCCCTATGGGTCCTTAGGTTCTTTGCTTCTTCCAGCACTGTCACCTTCTCCCCTCCCCCGCCTTTCTCTATCTACCCTTTTGATACCTTTTGCATTTAAATCACTCACTCCACTTTTTGCACCTTCCTGCCTGCTTCTGACATCTGACACCTTCAGGGGGAGAAGACAGCCTTATCTGCACATCAAAGAACAACTATCACAAAAGGACTCTTGCAGACCCAGGGGAATACACATCCAGCCTCAACTTCCCCTGTGCAAAATGGAGTTTATTTTCTACCTAAGAGGACTTTTACAATCTTTGATTTCTCCTCAGCCTGAAGAAAGGGGTGTGTGCCTGAAAGCTTGCAAATAAAAAACTTTTTTGCTACTTTTTGGTTGGTCTAATAAAAGGTATCACCTCTGAACCAAGAGTTTTGTAATTATTTATCTTTATATGCATCTGATAAAGTGAATTTGAGTTTTCAAAAGCTTGTGCTATCTATATATCTATAACATTATTTACTACTCCACATATATTTACTACTCCATATATATATATATATATATATATATATATATATATATATATATATATATATATATGCAATAGTAAATAAAGTTATAGATATATAGATAGCACAAGCTTTTATAAACTCAAAATCACTATATCAGATTCTGTGACAGGGCAGCCTGGAGTAGTAAATAAAGTTTTATGTTTATATTTATAAATACATTTTATAATAAGTTTTATAAATAAGTTTTAAATTTTATATTTATATTTATAAAAAACTTTATTTACTACTCCATGCCGTCTTGTCACAGCATCTGATAAAGTGAATTTGAGTTTAGAAAAGCTTGTGCTATCTATAGATATATATAAATATATCTCTTATTTAGTTAGTCTGTAAGGTGCATATTTACCCTGCCTTCTTCATGATCTTACTTCCTGGTAGATGAAAGCTAAACTGTGGTAGCTTAACCCCCAAAGAACGAAGGCTAGGTCACTGTGGTAACAAATTCATCTGCCGACACCCTCATCCAGTACATACAATAGAGGGTACTCATTTAATGAGTAGATTAAAATAAAATATTTTAAATTAATAATTTAATTTAAATTTAATAATAAACCTTTAGCTCACCCAGTGAGGTAAGGGATAGTTGGATCTATTTTTCAGAGATGGAGCTGAGGCACAGACTGGTGGCCTTCTTGGGCATGCAGGCTCTCTTGCTCATTGCCCCACACCTATGTCTACCCTAGTTCAGTAACTTCCGTATATCTGGATCCTTTTCCACGTGAAGTCTCCTCATCTAACCATTCTGAAGGATTTTCTTCCCAGTACAATCTTGACACCTCTCTCCATGCCTCTCTCCTACCATTCCTAGTCTGTGTTCCCCTACCCGGCCTTTCCTAAATCCCCCTCCCTGGCCTATTGTCCAATCTGTTTCACCTCAGCAGCCTCTACTAATATCTAGGTCCACTTCCTCACTTTGTTTGGCTGTCAGTATCCCTTACTGAGTCCATCATCCAATATAGCTTTCCTTCATCTCAACTATTTGTCCCAATTTCTTGGTATAACCAATCTGAGTTCTCCTTCATATCCTAATTATTCATCAGATCAGTTTAATTCCCCCATCTGGTTCCTAATCTGAGTCTCCTTTCATAGGCAGTTCCAATCCCCATTCCCCACAACCTTGTCTTATCTCATCTTCAAACCTTTTTTCCATCTTCCTACTCCCACTCCCAATAGCATAATCAGTCCTAATTGGCTTCCATTTTCAACCTCTAGCCTATACAGGGTCAGTCTTGTCCAGTCTGTTCACCCTTAGCCACCCCCTTCTTGTTCCAACCTTCCCCATTTCAGACATCTTGCACCAAATTATTCTCCCTGCCCCCTTCTCCTAGGTCAAAATCATCTCCCTTGCATTCAGTTTAAGTATTTTTTTCCTTTATGGTCTATAGGCCAAGCCTAGGGAGCATCAACAGCACAGAAGAAAGTCTTCCTGCTCACAGTTCCACCGCTGAAAGCTTATACTGAGAGCTTACATAACCAAATGTGGGATGGCAAAAGGTACATATCTGGTACAAAGGTACCCCTTCATCCAAAGTATTTAAGATCCTTGTTCAAAACCAAGCACCGAGGCTAAAAGAAAAGATCATATTTTTAAATAGGAAAGCAATTTTCCCCGCCTTGATCTGATTTTGGGATCAATTGAACAATTAGCTGAAAGCTCTCAAACAAGCAGTCCAAGCCAAAAACCCTAAATGAAGTGTTTAAGTCCAAATGGTTAATATTTGTCAAAGTTATAATCAACTAGAAATAGTTCCCATAATAGTGCTAGACAGCCTTCATAATAGGTGATCCTACCAACCCCATCTTTGCCACAAAGAAAGGATCACAGCCCACAGTTTCTTCTGTGACCAATAGAAGCTTTTTGACAGAGGAGGCAGAAGGTCAGGACTATCAGAGTCAACAACAAGATTTCTAGTTCTCTGGCAGGTTCTGTACAGAGTTATCAGGGAGCTGGTGACATAATGTTCATAGGCTCTATGCTGGTCCCCAATGAAGTGGGGTTCCACAGTTTGGTTAGGGACAGAAGTTACACATAAACCGGTTTCAGTCATCAGAAACTGATTTAAACCTGTAACAGAACATAAGTTCAGTGCACATAAACCAGTTTCAAAATGGCCTAAACTGTTTTAAGATAAACGTGGTTGAATGTAGTATCAGACTTAACTGATCTGAGTCAAACATGTCTATGGAACTTGTCTCAGACCTCTCCCTAGTTTAAGTTAAATCAGAGTACCCCCCCAGCATGCTTTTTGGCCCTGGGATGGGTTGTCTGCTCCAGACAGCAGGGCTGGCCCTGCCCCTCTCCTCCCTCACCAGAGCTCTGGCTGGCTGAGAAGGAAGTGGGGACTGCAGGCACAGAAGCATCTGCCTTGTTTCCCCCTGCCCTATCCCCTCCCCCCACCACATTTGCTCCTCAAGCAGAAGTCCTTTCCCTTTCCCACAGCATGGGCTCCAGCTGACATCTGGTTATGGCCACACCACCCCCATGCTAGCTAATGCTGTTGGTTGTCTATGTGTCTCCAATTTCACTGGAACAAAGGCAGGCAAAATAGTGTCTGCTTAGGGCTTTTTGGAATTAATGAGCATGTCAGCTGTGAATATGTCTCTATTCTTCCTTACCAAATGCCTTGGAAAAAGCTGGGTACTGTGCAGGCCAGGGTTGGGGCTTAAACCCCTCCCTAATCAGAGTGTCCTGCTGGGGCCTTGCCACACCCCCGCTCCAGCTCAGCACTCTGGAAGGGAAGGGAGGGCTCAGTCTAGCACCCCCTAGCTTCTAGCTTGAGCCACTGCAAGCATGTGCCTACATTTCCTGAATCAAAAGTAAATGTCTATCCACTTGCAAATCAGTTCAATCTCTGCAGGTTAGACTAACCTGCAAAGATTGAATCAATTCAGGCTCAGGCTTTTTGAATGTCTGTCCCTAACACCTATGGCTACTCTAAACTCTGTTTGCCTAACCATCTAATTAATATTCCTTTTCAGGCTATAGGATGTGCATTCTTATGAATGTAGACAATAGTAACCTAGTAGTTACTATATAGTAATCTAACTTGTTTAGATTTTCTGAACTGTCTTGCTAAAAAAAACAACCAACCTTAACTACTGAAAAAAAATATTTCTTCAGAGTTTGCAATGTTTGGTTTAACTGTGAAACTTAATTTACATATATGAAACGTATGTAGTGCAGGAAATGGCATTTAATGTTTTGTTAAATGTCATGTTAAATGTCATGAAATGTCATAAATCATTACTATTTCTTGTTTCTAAACAGTAAACTTGATCTTTTGTTCATAAATATCTTTTTAACTAATGTGACAATATAGCAGGCTTTGATTTTCTTATCGAAAACATCACCTCTGTGAGCTTTCTGTTAAATGAAAAGCTTGTAAAAATGCAGCTAAATTAAACTCCAAGTCTTTTTCAAAATGTATTTTTATGCATCTGCAAGTATGTACTAAATCAGGGCTGCAGGGGCTCACCCTTTTAGCTGCTGCCTGTTTCTTTCTCTTCATTGCCTCAAAGGCAACTTTGATGATAAGCCATTTTGCATCTTACAGGCATTGGAAATGCTGTTTTAATTTTTAATGTGTGAAAACAAGAACACTGGTGAAGGAAATATTAAACTAAGAAGGAAATAGTTACATTCTGCTTATTTTAGCATAGAAATGGCACCAAATTTATGAGCAGGTTTTAAGATTGTAATCTGTTACAAAAATATTTGTGTAACTATAAAAAAGCCTTGAATATAATAATAGTTATAATGTTTTAACTGGACAGAAAGATCATTAACATGGTATTTTATTAAACTTAAACAATTCCCTCATTTTAAAAAAAATCAATCATCTTATAGCAATATCTATGTTGCCATAAAACACTGTATAAGTTGTTAAATTTTTAAAAGTGAACTTTAATAGATGCAGCAAGATGACATTAGTTAAAAATGAATCTATAATAATCATCAGAGCTGCTGTTGGGAACAGAAGGAGTTTTTTTATATAGACAAAAAAAAAATTTATAACCTAATAAAATCTGATATTTACCATGATTGTGTCTTTAAAAAAAGACTTAACTCCAATTTGTTATTTTTGAAGGAAGGTGTATGAGAGAGCCTCTGAAAAGAGTTTTATCACTGACATCTTGGAAAGCAATCATCATGACACTTTTGTTTGAAAAAGCACAGTGCAGGGTTCCAAGTAGGAAACTCTAAGGCTTCATCTATGCTACATTAAGGCATGACTAACCCATTAATCACACCTTAAATGGGCACCTGACCACACATTCAATCAATTAATAAAAGAAGAATAAGCTACAGAGTTACATGTAAAATAACTTTGTAGCTGCTTCCTATCATGCCATGGATTGAACACGTAGCCAAGGCCCATGTGGCTGAAAGCCCCGTCAGCTGATCGGAGCTCCCAGCTGGGGTGGTCCATATGTACCCCCTGTGGCGAAGTGGGGCTCCCCACCTAGCCACAGTGCTAGGTTCCCCACTTGCCTTTGGACACGTCTTCCACCTGACTCTTCTGCCATGCCTTGTTTTTATTAATTAGGATGTTAATTAAGTGGGAGGCTGCCCATTTTATGACCCAATGCCAGGGGGTGCTATCTGCATCTCCAAACCTTCCCTACACCGCAGCCCATGCCTCGCAGATGGCATTCAGCTGTTAGTCACACCAGCCCTATACCGGGCTCCAGAATCCTCCTATCAGGACCCGCTTCCACTCAGGTGGCCTACTTCACCATCATTCAGGCTGCCAAGCTCTATAACTTCTCTGCACTAAATTTCTCATTTTATTTATGCTTCTGTCAATAGTTAGTGGATTGACAAAATTGTTCCTAACATCCCAAAGAAACATTTGTTTTAAGCTAAGAATATCTAGGAACCAGATTCACCAAAAGGCTAGGCACCTCTAAAATCTTTATAATCTCTTATGCTTCTATCCAACTATTCTCATCCAATATATTGATTTTGCCAAATGATTGGGAGCTCCCTCCCACTTTCATAGTCAGAACCCCCTTTCACTCATACCTTTTCACCCCTTCCCAGAGGAGGAAAAGGCATTAAAGAACAGGTTATGGCTTCCTGATTGATCCTTGAAGGACAGTCTGTGCTAGTTTTGATAAAGAGCTGAAAGGCTCCTCATTTTAGGTTCTCATCACTACAGGAGAACAGGTGTAGCTGGACTATATTATGGCATGTCTTTGTTATTCTGTGTATGCTGAGGATAAGGACAGGTGGTACAAGAGCTGCCTTTACCGGCTTTATGATGGAAGAGACTTTCTCATCACCAGGAAAAAATCTTGCCAGCTAATTATGTCCAAATACTAAAATCTTTGTGCTGTTGAACCAGTGGAAAAGATGTGAACTTCAGTAGAGAAGGTATCTCATCTTCTCAATATGCCCTTACCTTCCAGAAATGAAGTGTTAGAAATAGTGGACCATCAACAATTGCTTCCAAGGAGTAAAAACTTTAAAGAATAGTGGTCCTAAATTAGCCATAGCTATTGTATAATATATTGTATATATTGTATAGCCATAATTATGGCTAATGAGATGGTATATCTTTTTGCAGGTCCATGGAATCCATAGGAGCCACCCCAACTTACAACATGGACTGGGCTACATTACATTCTGTTATACCAATGTAAACCGGTATCTATATTAACTTTAACACGTTTACTACTAATTTCTGTTTGTGTTAGAATTTGGTCCCAAGTAATGTTTGTGACCCCTGAAAAGATGTTGGAAAAACATAAATAGAAAATATAATGTACATTATATAAATTGGTCAGAAATTAGGACTAAATAATTTAACTTTCTTGAAGGGATTGGTATAGGAAGAACAAGTAATCGGAGGGAATATGATAAAGCAACTTCTCTTTTCATTGGATTTTTCCAAAGCACCTAAATACTGAGAAATAAGAGTCCCAATAAAAGCCCAAAGAAAACTCTTTTTGATGTTTTAAAAAATCCTACCCTTTATATTTTACACATTCTGAAAATAAACTCTTTGAGATGATATTTTCCATACCTACTCTTAGCTCTGAAGTGAATTATTTTGGGAAGAGTTGTAAAAATCTGTCTTGCCATTTTTGTGATAAGAGTGTGGGGAAAAAAAAAATCGGGCTTCACTTGTCAAGATTAATAAAGGCCTTTAAAAATATAAATAAAGAGTGTAGATAGAATGTTTGTTTTTTTGGCCTGGATGTAAGACCCAATCCTGGATGATACAGGGTGAGGTGTTGAATAGTCTTGATTCCTAATGAAGTGCATGGGAAGCGATCATACCCAGTATCTTACACAGGCATACAGTACCTTGCACAATTTGGCCCTGAGTAAGTACTGGAGAGTTTGCCTTGTTTGGAGAAGTTTGGTTTGAAGTAGCAGTTATAGATGTTCTTACAAAGCATGCTACAAATATTTTTTTTTGCCTGAAATAGATTCCTCCCAAATAAGGATAATCCTTCATTTAATGCTACTGACTTGCTTATCTCCTTATAGTCTGCGCTGTCATAGTTGTCTATACTGTCCACAGCAGGGCTGGTAATTTTTTTTATTGATTCTTGCCAGGATGCACTTTTACATGAGCACTACTTGTTTATTTTTAATATAAACCTTGCACATTAATAATCTCTTGTGTAGGCGGCAAGATGAATTGTTAGTGCTGTTGTTGCTGGAGGAGAACAGAACTATGCAAAATGGATATTGCACAGACTGAAAACCAGATTCCACCTGCCCTTTATCTGGATGGACAGTGAGGGTACAGGGCAAAAGCCACCATTTGGGATGAATCCTGATTAGGCTGAAATCAGTGGGAGCTTTGCAACTGACTCTAACATGGCCGAGATACCACCTGATTTTTTGGCTTGTCAACAGCAACACAAGATTGTAATCCTATTCTTTGTGAAGTGCAGGGACTTTTCCTTATCCTTCTTCTTTTCTGTTTTACTGGGGATGCCTACTGCCCATAGGTGGTAATGAAGAAACACACACATTCATTAATATCCTGTCCAACCCCACATGGCAAAGTGAGCTTTATTCCACAAAGAGTATGCTAGAAGGTGCATTGATTTGCATGCTTGGGAGCCACAGAAGGTTTTCCAAATGTTGTAATTTAATTTAATCAGAGATTTCCAATGAGGGTAATTTGCCAGGTCATGAGGCACTGAAAATTGTACTATAGTTCTACAGAAAAGAAAATTTTCAGAATAATTTTGTGACAGCCAAAACTATCAAAATGTATGAGGTCGCATAATAGTTTTGCTCCTATCTTGCCTACAGAGATAAATTGTCATATTCTTGCTTTCCCCTGCCCTTTTCAAAGTCAAATATTTTGTGTTGATCTCTTGAAACATACATGCATGTACACACAGATTTATATGGTCCTATCCTTTTTAGCAATTACATATCTTTACTCTTGCCTTTATAATGAAAAAAAAGCCTTCAAGACTAATTTTTTTACTACAAATAAGAGAATCTAACATGCAAAGGTTGAGAGTGACTGGTTCTGTCCTTGGTGATTCCTTGCAATAGGGATAATTTAATGAAAATTACTTTCACTAATCTTATCTCCATTTTGTAATTGTATATACTTTAATTATGAATATTTTCTTTTCATTTCTTTTCATTCTGTGAGGATATAAGGAAAGTCGTAGACAAAAAAGTCATATCTTTAGCTGGTATAAATTAGCATAGCTTCTTTGAAGGCAACAAACTAATACTCATAGGTGCATCTACACGTGTGCTTTACTGAGAAGTAGTCTAATTAGCTCTGCAGTAAAGTGTCACTATCTACATGTGTGCTGGTATTAGGGAGCAGTAAATAATGAACTCCACTGTAAGATAGTACTGTTGAGGATGGTACTATCTTACGGCGGAGTACTTAATTATGCTGAAACATGTGTAGATGGTGAAAGGGGCTGGCTGTGGCTAGAGGGTGCTAAAGTGCGGGTGCTGCCTGCTGGCTAGCTCCTCATTTTAGCACCTTTGTGCCCAGCCAGTCTCTCTGCCACCCTAAGCTGACCCCCCATGTTGCCCATCAGCCCAGGAACACATGTAGATGCTAAGCCTGAGAGCAGTGTACTCCAGCACAATCTGCACCAGAATTTATTCATTCACATTAATTGCACTTGTAGATGCACCCAATAGTACCAGATTTATGTCAGCTGAGGAACAGTCCACACTTTGGGAATATTTCTCAAGGAATTTTTGGGATGCTGAATTGCCAGTTAACTCTAAGTTGTCTTGTATACTTTTAAGACATGTCATGCCTCATTTGTATTTGTTTACATTTTTCTCATTTTGAAGTCGATGGTGATGCCAAACAGTAGATGAGAGAGAGAGCATCCTCTTTCAACATTAATATTCATGTTAAACCATTCAATTAAATCTCCACTTACTTTACCTGTGCAAGCTGCAGCTTCATACAAACCATAGGTGTTAATATTTTGGTTGGAATATCACAACACTAGAGTGAACTGGAAAAAAGATTGCCAAATACTTCCTTAAAATCTATGATGTCTAAGGACTTGTCTATCAAACAGTCAGCAGTAGTCCTGCGGGCTTGGAAAAGCAAACATGAATAAGCTAGCAGAATATATATGCATTACTGAACCTGCGTTGATTCTGTATGTCCTCACCACCAACAGCTGTGTTGCCTGAATACAAAGGGTATAACGGAAGGACAATCCAGTGTCTTTTGAGGCAATATCTGATACAATGCACTGTGGGGGAAAAACATAACTGCACTACATAGAAGTTATAATTGAGGAGTTTGATACAGTGGGACAACAGGCACAACTAATATCCATTCACAAATAGGAAAGGTTAAAGGCTTATACGTTGGCTTGTTCAAAATGTGCGCGATGCTTAGGGCATCTGTACACATGACAGACCTCTGCTCCAACACATGCTAATTAACACGCATTGGAGAAGGAGACTCCTGAGAGGCTGCTGGAGCGTGCTAATTAACACACTCCATCAGCCTCCATGTGATGTGTATTCAGTGTCCCCACATTTCAAAATGGTGGCAGGGATGCTTTAACTAAAGCTTGTCAAACAAGCTTTAGTTAAAGTGCCCCCATGGATATTTTGAAGCGTGGGACACTGAATACACATGATGCTGTGGTCACGTAAATTTAAAGCGGCTCTCGGAGCTGCTCCAATTAAAGCGCTCTCCTCCCCCCCTGCAGAAACATGTATAGACACCCATAGATATTTAGGTATATAGGCCTCTTTCAGACACTGCAAGCAGAGACATTTCTATAGTCATTCTAGGGAACACAGACAGCCCTTTCTTTCCCTGGGTCATGTGGCTGTACTCTAGCAACATGCACAGAGACAAAGTGAACTTTGCATACAAAGCGTATGAAAGCATGTATAAGAGGAGAGTTTCATGATGCCTTTGAGTGGCTAAGGGGCACTGGAAATATTTATAACATGGCTTGAGCTTGAACACTAATTTGTTGCCACCTGCTGTGTTTTTATACCATTTGTGAAGGTGACAAAGGAGAAACTTCTCTTGGAGACGGCAAGTAGAAGCAGAGCAAATGTCATCAGATTTTGAGCAGCCTGACACAAGAGCTTTAAGTAAGAGTTTAAAGAGCCCACTATGGTGCTTCAGGATGTGTTTTGATGGTCATGACTGTGGCTTTAAAGCCAGCCTGGTCTTAACTGAAGAAAGGTAGAGATGGCCGATGCGTGCATATAAGCAGACAAATTTTAATTATCAAACTTGAAGCTGGAATTCAAAAGAAAGATTTCATTTGACATCATGTAAAATTGGAAACTGCTGGGAAACTGCTTAAAACCTTAGAGAACAGACAGATAAGCAAACCACATCAACCAGATGAATGAAATAAACTACTATAAAACCTTTTATGCTGGGACCTTTAGTGCTGGGATTTGCAAAGACTTGAAGAAAGAGAAAAAGTGAGAAGTGCTTCTCAGCATGAAGTTCTCAACTTAGTGCATGTAGTTGTATGATTCCCTTTCCACTCCACTGATGCTGAATGATATGTTGGTGAATGGTGAAAGCATCCAGGTCTCTGATGCTGCTGGATAAAGTAAGGGCTCCAGGGGGTGAAGAGAGATAGGGAGGCACATAGTTTCTGGTGGTCACTGAGTTTGGGCAGCATCTTTGTGGTATCTAAATAAAACATACTCATTTGCCACCTCCATTTTCTGCCCTTCTGTTAGCACATTTCCCTTCTACTCCCAGTAAATGTCCATGTATGAGAGGCACTCATTCTACTGCCTCTCAGATGCATCTACATTCAGCAGCTCTATGAATGAGTACTCCCTGGAACACCTCATCTGCTTCTTTATCAATCTCAGCTTTGTTGCTACTGTTAAATGTGCTTCCAGCTACCATGCTTGGAGACACTGAGCAGGTAGGGTGCTTCTCAGATTTCCAGCAATGGTACAAAACAAAGGATAACTAAAACTCCTTTTTTCCCCAGTAACTTTGCTAGGGGCAGCAGTACAGAGGCCAAACTGCCTAAAAGGGCAGCTGTGGGACAGTTCTGTCACTGCTGTCATGCCATGATGAATGTACTGGGCAAACAGCTTCTATCTATCCTAGGAGGAAATAAGGATATAACAGAGGATCCCAGCAAGATATGTGGAAGTAAAACATTTAAAAAAAATCTTTATGGGCTTTTGTTCTGGCTGATGTTTCCCTGATGAGAGTGACCAAGACCCAGAGAAAGTAAATGTTACAAGAATCCAGGGATGTATTTAGTAGCTGTGTTGGTCGGAGACAAAAATAAATGCAAAACTCTAGAACTCTTGGTTCAGAGACGATGCCTTTTTGTCTCAGACCAACACAGCTACCAAATACATCCCTGAAACATGGAAGACACTGAATTGTAGCCAATCTTGGATTTAAACTTCATTGCTGAACAGCAAGAAAGATTTCTACAGCTCCCTGCCTTCCTGCCATCTGACACCACCAGGGAAGCAATCCTGCCTTATCTGCACATCAAAGAGCAACTCACAAAGACACTCTCATGGACCCAAAGGAACAGACTTCCACCTTCAGCTTCCTCTGTGCAAAAATGAATTTATTTTCTACCTATGGGGACTTTTTACCATCTCTAATTTTCCCTGAGCCTGAGGAAGGGAGTGTGTACCAGAAAACTTGCAGAACAGGAATCTAGAGGAATTCAGCCCACCTGTTATCTGCAATGGTCAAAGTCCTCACTGAATGGTGCAGAAAGATGTCCTATCACAGCATTGATGATGCATAGGGGGTGCATGTGCAGCCCCTGGGATTGGTGGTGTGCCCCTGTGATTGGCCACTGCTGCCAGTGGCACCTGCAGGTGGTTGCCTCTGGGCACCGCCCCCCTGACTGCCAACACTGACAGCGGCATCTGCGGGTGGTCGCCAGCTCGGCGCTCACCAACACCACTGTGGCTGCCTGCGGGAGCTCGCTGTTCACCGTTGCTGCTGCCTGCAGGTGGTCGCTGTGCCCTACAGCATCCAGGGACATGCGTTGCTCACATATCACAGTGGAATAAACAATGCTACTATACCCAGAAACACTGAAGAACAGATAAGGGTTTTCCTATCTAGAGCGCTTCCCGAAGATTGTCCCACAGAATCAAGGGGACAGTTCTGTCCAAGTGAATAAGATTCTCCATGGGGGTACATAGGCCTGTTGCCAGATGTGCAGAGGCACAGCTCCCAGACATGAGACAGAAGCCTGGGATATCACCATCTCTCTGGCAACCACCCCCATTCTCACCTTAGTAAGCAGTGTGAATGAAATTCTTGGACCTATGGACACTCATAGCCACACCATATGTGACTTTTGACTGCGATGTGAATGGACACAGGTGTCAGCACCACGTATCAGAAGGCACATATCTGTTAAGCCATATTGTTAACTACCAAAGAGTCACTACTTAACAAAGCAGCACTTGAGAGATCCTGCTCTCCTTTTTCATTTCTTTGACTATTGGAAGGGAGCCGACTTAACACTAACATCGAAGGCGTACTGGGAAAGATGTGTGCTGGGAGGGAAGAAATATGCAGCATTTAACAGAACTGCCTTCCCTGTCTTTACTGCTCACAGTTGCTGGCACCGGCCCTAGCTTTGGCTGTCAGTAGTGGTACAAGTGCCAAATTGTTTCAGTACAAAACAAATATGAGCCACTTGGATCTAGAAAATAAGATGAGATGTTTCAGTCAGTACTAAACAACAGCATTTCAAGTTTTTTGGGTTTTTTAAAAATGGAATGCTTTTGTTCCCTTAGAAAATAACATAACCATAAAAATAAAAAATGCAGCCTTTTTAGAGACATTGTCCACCAATCCAGCCTTGTGTTTCTTCTCACACTACTTTGTCCTTTGGTTTATACAGTTTTTTCTGTTTTCTTTCCTTTCTTTTTTCCCCCTTCTTTTTGTAGGAGTGCTTTTGAGGTGTTAATGTTTCTTTGGCTTGTTTCCTTTCTTTTTTACACAATCCAATATAACCTTCATTTTCCAGATTGCAACGTTGCTTGTCTGGGAACTATCTACAGCTATCATAGCATCTGTGATACTGTCAAACCAAGGACTGTGATATGTCAATGTTGACTCCTTGTGGTGGATTTAAGTTTTGTTGTATCTGAAAGCTGTTCTCCATATCAATTTGAAATAGCTTTTTATTGTTTTATCTCATATCCAGTTCCTATGAATTTTCCTGTAGATTTTAGAGTTTTGTTTTTCTTAAATTTGATCTGCACTCTTATCATCAGTAAACCATTGCTACTTTGGATGACAGTTATTCTGTTCAGATATCAGAGAGGGTTGACGTAAATTGTCTTCCAATTTGTAGATAGTCAGTCAGTCTTCTGGTGTCTGTGTCTGGGAAATTTGCAGTTACTTTATGAGTATTGTTATATAGGAATAGTTTTTCTTCAGTCATGAGGCTTTGCTAGCCCATTGCTTTCTCTGCTCCATTTTTGTATTGCCTAACAATGGAATTGATGTCTTCCATTGCTAAACACGTTATGTTTGATAATGTTACTCATTGGGTTTTGTATATTTGATCTTTGATCTCATCATTATCATTGACTTGTACATAATATCGCAAAATTATGATATCCAAGAATGGTGGTTAAAACCAGTTTCAGAACAAACAGGTGCACAAACCAGGTTTATATTCCATTTTTGATGTTATCATGAATGCTACTTCCTCTGAATGACAGCTCTGTTGTGACTTTTTTATTATTTAAAAATTGCTCTTTATTAGTCCCTCACTATCAACAGCCATCTACTCCAAGGATTTTTGAGATTATATTATTTCTTTTAGCACCCTAGGTGGGGGGGTTTTCATAGACTGCTTTACTTTTTAATAAGGAACTTCTCAGAGTCTTTACTTCCTTTTGTGCTTCACCATTCATTATTCTTGCTCCTTTATTTAGCATAGTATTTTCTTGGAATGGCTATTTAACTGTATTTCTATAACCTAAGCTTCTTATTAAAAGAATGTTACTGGCATACCAGGTACCCCACCCACTCCCCACAAGAAAGTGGGTGACCAAGGGACTGTTTTTGATCTTATTCTTACCCTTTGAGATTATGTATTGATGATCTGATAATGTGTTTTGCAGTGTTTAAACAGCAGAAGGTAGCTAGAGATTATATATTTGGAACACCCCTCATATTTAGAGCTTACCAGATTTAAACTTGAGCTGGTCAAAATTTTTTCATAAACGTTCAGTTTCACTTAAAACAGAGTTTTCAATAATTCAGATAGTCCAATGAAAACTGTCCTCTTAATGTATATCTCAACATGGACAAAATTTGGACAATATATTTAAAAATTTGAATTTGATAATACATGTTGTGACTCATAGTTTGGCTTCCTCATATCCTCATCCTTGGCTGTGTTCTCCAGTTAGGTAACATCTCCCATGACTTACTAGAGGTGGCAGTTTCCAGGATGAATGACAAGTGCTCAGGAATGAGGAACTCTTTAGTACATTGTGGAAAATACAGCTCAGCCATGGACTATGGTGCAGGAGAATGGAGGCATGAAGAGCCCTATTAAGACTCCTAGGAGGCATCACAGTAACATTTCTTAATTGATATTTTCTGTTTTAAGATGAAATTTTGCGGCTGTTTGGGGTAAAAAAAGTTAATCTTCAGTTTTTTGCTGAAAAAAATCAAAGCTGTACAGCATCCAGAGAGGCAGGAGAGGAGGGGGGAATTTCCACAGGAAAAAAAAAATCTGCCTTCCTCTATCTTTCATCATTCAGATGTCCTGGTCTGGGGAGCTGCAAATCTTAAATACTCAATATTCATGCCATGTCCCTATTGCAGCAACTTTCAATGGAAATGTACAGAACAAGTATTAGTTGGCATGCATTAACTTTATGACATGTTGTTATGTGAAAGTAAAGCAATTAACTTGTGTCATGACTATACATCCTCTAAAATTGCAGCTCTCAAACAGATGCTTTATTTCACACAGTCCCTTTATACTTCATTGTCATGGAAGTGAATGCAGGTTCCAAAATGTCGATCATGTAGAATAAACAATGTGGGTATAAAGCGCAAAGCTCTATTTATACACATATCTCTTACTAAGCCATAATGACAAACTATACTTTTTTCTCTAATTTGTTTATTAGTGAAAAGGTACCCAAACAACCTTAATTTTGCCCTGTAGCAGAAGGAAAATAAATATGAGAAGCAACTACTATGCCTCTAAACATCTATTTCATTGCTCGTCAGAGATTGCTAACAGTAAAATGTTTTTTATCATAATAGAATAATCATGCACGATATCATTACTGGGAAGAGGTAGGGCTATTTAGGTGTTAACAGTACATTTTCACACTATGATATATTTGGATTTAGTGTTGCTTCAACTTTGAATTATCTTGGTTTCTAATTCTTGATTTAAGGCATTTGCAGCATTGCTCTGTTTTTAACTAATAGGTTATCAGTTACTTTAAAGTGCTTAACTTTCCCCATGTATTATATAAGACGTCTAGTTCCTAACTTGGGACTGTGGATTTCACTAGGCAGCCAGGAGCCTACAATTAAGATAGTATTGGAGTTCCAAGTCCAGACCCCCAGTCTTAAGTCCATCTTAATTTATTTGGGAAAGTTATTAATAAAAAAGATTCTGCAAATGGAAATTAGGCAACACTGTTGAAGAATCAAGAGCTAGACAAGGAACTTTTTTCCATTTCTGTTACTGTATTAGTGAAGGAGTGAGATGTGAAAATGAATTTAACAGAAAGAGCCATGACTTTGAGTACACTCAGGGAGCAAATCATTTGAGTTGCTATTTTTCCTTACTGTTTTTAGCACTTTTATATTGATGTAACACCAATGACTTCAATAGAGTTTTTCCTGTTATACCCCAGTGGCCTTTAAGTCAATGAACAAAAGCTCATTGACATCCATTTGAGTATTTTCCAGTCACTTCAGCAGGGTTTGGAGCAAGTTCATAGTCTCTTTACTATAAATTTGAAGTGAACCAAGTTTTGACCCTGAGATATTATAATTTATCTTTTCTGCTGCCAAGATAGCATGTCAAAATCACAAACTGGATTCTCTGTTTATACCAATTAATAGTGGAGTATGTCATTAGAGTTTCATTCCATTCATTTCATTAGAGTTAGAATTACTTGCATGTAAATGAGAGGAAAAAAACAGAGCCTATCTTATTTCATCTTAAGCACGTCTGCCCTGTGAAACACTTTATTATAATAACAGTTAGAAATAATTGAGGGTCTGGCAAATTTTAAAACAATTGCCCTATTTTACTCAGGTTCCAGATACAGTAATAGTATACTTCACTGCAAGAAGAAACTAACTTTTACATTTTCTTTTATAGAGCACTCCTGAAATAGACTTCATGGTTGAAATGTCATTGCTAACTTTGTATCTGATTCTCAGCTAAGATTTAAAATAGCCCTTTTGTTCCATTTGCAGTACACATGTTGACGTGTTTCCAGATTTACAACAAGGTGGCAAGGAACATCTTACAGAATTTTTAGCACACAGAAGAAGCAGAAATATAGAAGACATATGGCATTAAGGATAACTTTTATTCTGAAAATGGAAACAGAACTTAATTTGTAGCTGACGTACAAGTTGATGGTTTTTGGCAGTTTCAGAGGTTTATGCTTCATCACTTTTTATTTTGTAGAGCATCAAAATAGTGTACTAGCTGGATGAGATGACCCACTAGAGGTTTCAGCAGTCCAGTGATTCTATGATTGAAAAATGGAATGGGATTTTTTTTTTAAGTTATAAGGTGATTGAAGTTGAGGAATAGAGTGACAGGAGTCCTCTCCCATATCTATTTTACTGTTTATAATACTTGAACAGGTACTGGAAAATATCAACTGCAACAGTACACAGACTTAGTATATCTTATTACTCATTGACTATAAGAAACAAATGCATGTTTATCATTTTGCAAATTTCAAATTTCAAGTAGTGGTGGTAGTCCATGAAAACAAGGAGTTGGGAAGGGAAAATGTTATTACAGTATTTAATAAGATGCCAATTTTTTATTTATGTTGGGGTTTTTTTTTTCATTTCTGGTCCTGATTCAGGAAAGCATTCAGAAAGTTATGTAAGTGCACTTAATGCTCTCCTGACTTGGCTAAAGTGAAAGTGGCTATAACTTAGTAGTTAATGCAGTCAGTTGTAAAGGGGGAACACTTATGGTCCAGTCCCTGCTCCAATGACTGTTCAAGTATTTAATATTAAATTATTCATTGGAGCAGAGGCTGGAACCCAGATCTTCCCCTTCCTGATGAGTACCTTAACCACTAAGTTATAGTGTCATTCTATCTCCCTCCTTCTTCCTCCCCTTTTGAACCAATGAATATTTTTTCAGTTTCATGAAAACTGGAACAGCTTCAACAGGAAGGTTTTAGAGCTATGAAGTCCATATAGCCTAATGGATAGAAAGTGGTTACCAGAGATATGGAATTCAAATACTCTCAGGCAGAGTATTTGAGCCCAGGTTCCCCTTGTCCTGGTAAGTTCCCTAAGCAGTGGGCTAACAGACAAAAACAGTACTGGTTAACAGTGACATCTTCATATCTCTTACTTCATTTTGTGAAAAAAGAGCTGGTTTAGGCACCTAACTCCAGGAGGCAGTTCATGCCTTTTAATAGAAAGAGGTACCTAACTACTTATGAATGTCAGAGCTCAAACCCATGCTTCTCCTTGGTTTTTTTTTATCAGTTACTTTAAGTGATTAACTCTCCTGGTATTTTTATATAGTGGTGTCTAGTTCCTAACTTGGGACTGTGGATTTCATTAGGCAACAAGGAGACTGCAATTAGGATAATATTGGAGTTCCAAGTCCTTTTGGAGCTATAGCACTAAATTTCTCAATTAAGAAACCATATTTAGCACATGCACATATCCCTAAGGCCACAGAAATTTTGGAGAAGAGGCTCTTAACATTCAATCCATTTTAAAGCCATGGAGATCCTACACAGTGGGGATGCAATCATGACCCAATTGAAGCTAATAGGAGTTTTACCATTGACTTTAACTGAGCCACATCTTTAGCTCATCAGCAACAGTAGCTTAATAATTATTCCACAATATAGCTCTTCCACAGTTGTAGCTGGTACTTCTGCAGGGTTGTTAACTAGTAACTATATGAAGTTTATAAACTCAAGGATGTGAAACTTTCCCAGCCCAGCTCTATCTCAGGGCTGGGAAAGTGGACCTAAACTGTGAAGTATTAGCATTTGTGAAAATATTTTGCAAATGAATCCAGCCATTGGTGCAGCTTCTCATAGAAGGGAAGTCTGGTGAGTTTTCATTTCTGCAACTCATGGGGTGAATATTGCCATATAATGAAAAGGACAGTATTTGAAAATTATAAGTGGTGAATATAGTTTGTTGTCTATTTTACTTTATATGTTAGGGAGATTATCCTCTTTTCAGCATTCAGAAACTTTAATATGGGTTTTAAAAAAACAGCTTGGGAGTCTCTTTTTAATTATATTTATTTGCATAACTCTAAAGCCATTTAGGTACTCTTAATCATTTTAGATCATAAATTGTATTTTGTATATTAAAAGCATCTTTTGTGTTCTTAAATGTATCCAAAAAGTTGAAAAAAGAAAGCACTTTACAGATAGTCATGATAAGCCTTGATAATGTTGTAGAAGTTGTCTTATGAAATTTTCCAAGTGTCACTGTGACCATGAATGTCTCTAACCTCAGTTAAACTTCTGCAGCTATCCTTCCAGGAGAAGCACAACCTGGAAAACAGACTGCCTCAGCATGTTGTACCCCCTGCCCTTAATTAGCTTTCCCCTGAAGTCTGGTGTACGAGAGAGGAGCACGGGTCACGGGGTGTAAGAAAGTTTTACATGCAGTGGGCATCCCACATAAGGATTAAAATGACCTTGGTACTCTCCATGCATTTTAGCAGCCCCCCTATGCACAGTCTTTGAAATGGAGAGAAGATTTGAACCTTATATTCGTAAGTCTGCATTGATCAGTAGTTAAAAAAAATTGTGGTATACAGCAGAAGTATCTGCACATGAAAGTGCTGTTAATCCAGTGCCTGGGGATCAGTACTTTAACATAAGAATTGGTTTAACAAAAAATAGCCACAGAAGCTATAACCTGTGTGTGTTATATCTCTCGATAGTCATGGAAAAAGGACGGTAGGGAGAGCTTAGCATTGTATTTTTTTTTTCTTATGCTTTTTTTAAATGAATCTGCACTTATCACCAGATTTTGAGATAGCTGTTGATAAGACTTTTAGATTCCCCACTAAGACTCCTAAGGAACAAGGCATAACCAGCTGAGAAAATGGAGATAGTTGGGATAATTTTCTAACAACACCTACTATTATAGTTCCATTTGCTGCTCGGTTGGATAAAAAGATGATCTCAACCAATTGTAAAACAAAATAATAATAATAAAAAAAAAAAATCTTGTTTAGCAAGAGAATAGGTTTCATAGCTTCTTAGATGTACCAAAACAAACTTAGGCATGGTAAAGGTAATGTACTGTATGTTTCTAAAACAGAAACTCTTTTCAAATAGTTCTTTGTCCTCAGTTTTTTAATATAAACTGATTTATGACTGCTGCAGGCAAAAAAGTATGTTTAGGACAACACTATTGTTATGGATTTTGCTTCAGCAAAACATGTTTTAAACTAAAATGTGTTAAGCAGTTTGAAAGGTTGCTAAATGAAATAGCCCAACCTGCTAATGTAGAATGAAGCACCGCCAGAAAGAAAGCTTAGGGGTCAATCCTGCCAGGCACTGAATAGTCTGGTTTGAATAAAGCACTCAAGCATAGAGTTCATTTTATTCATGCATGCAGTTTTGTGTGTCTACCTAGGCTGAACATTAACTAGATCAATGTAAAAGTCCTAGTTATTTTGCAGGATTTAGGCCTTAATTCCTTATTTTAAATTGAGCACTCATGGATTGCCTGCACTTGCTTTGAATATGCTGAATTCATGTCCAGTGTCTATTTTGGAACCCATTTTTATTTATTTCCAATGTCATTAACCAGTCCATTACAGGACCTTGCCTTGAATGTTGTTAAGGAAACATGAGAAAAGATTGATCGTCGGCATTTTAGTCTCCAAATTTGTGCTTGTAGTTGTAGTTTACGCCAAGCAGAAAACTTTGTCAATGAGTTGCTTTTGCTGTTTGTACTGTCCCTTGTCCCTTTTCCCCCACACTTTTCTCATTCTGTTGTAATCATTTCCATTATTATTGGAATTTCCATTATTAACAGATTTTCATTATCATCTACTATCTGTTAGTGGTTTACCCTAGTACATATGTTTAATTAGATGCCTTTCACTTTCTTTTCTGCTTGCTAAAACTAGCATTTGGAAAGCAGCATTTTCATTATGCTCCAGATATGTACTGGGATTTCCAAAGTAAATGGAGCTGATTCTATTTACAATAACTTTGCTTTGACCTATGGTGATCTTCAACTAGTCTGGTGGACTGTTTAAAGTTACATGAATTAGTTCATGTCTGTAACAGAATGGTCAAACTTGGCACCTTGTAAAATAAGTTTTTTCCAAAAATTTTACAAGGATCAAAGTATTCTTTAAAATCTGAGTAACTATATTTAGTAGTTCTTAACTCTCCCAAAGGAATATCTTGTAAATTTCTAGTATTTTTGAGTCTTCCTCTTATAGCAGAATGGAGAATTTTCTCTCATTTACCTCTTACCTGCACCATGTGCTCTGAGGAGCATAGCATAGCCACCAATGGTTGTATTAAAATATGTATTATCATTGGCAAAAGTGGCTTGGCAAGCACTGCCCCAATCTGAGAAGTCATAGGTTTTAATTTCAAATGCACAGTTTATAAACTGATACAAATCTGCTGGAGATTTGGCGGCTGCAGACATCCTCCAGAGCATTTGACAAAAGTGCTATGAGACAGGCAAAAGCTTGACATTGTGCATGTCAGTTAATTTAAAAACCTTTACCATCTCTGATGAAATGTGGGTTGTGATTCCCATAACAACGGCTTAGGATGAAACCAGGCAGTGATTAAGGCCATTAGTAATGGACAGCCACAACAATACATCTTCCCTGCCCTTATTACCACTTCAAGATGGGAGGGGAGCAAGGGGTCTCAGGACTAGGGAGGATTCTGTTTAAAGGTAACAAGTATCTGTTAATAGTATTAGGCATAAATGTCTTATACTGGCCTCAAATTAATAGTAATATTTATCAAGGCCTGCCACACATAGGCCTGTCACACAGACCAAAAACACAGGCCAAGTCAAGGAAGAAAAGCTCATGTTGGTGGCAGAGAAAAAAATTAGACCCTGGAGGGCAAACTAGGCATTGATTTGTTTACTGAAAACAAATATATGTATTCACTTTAAATTATCACACTTATTTCCCATGATAGCTTTACTAAACATAACAGCTAAACAGGTAGTCATGCATGTCAAATCTATTTCACTTGGCGTAGTGTACCTCACATAGTAATGTCTGACAACAGGCAACAACTTTAAGTTTAAACAGTTTTCAATGAAGTTGCAGGTTAGACATGTAAGTGTTACCCTCAATTATCCATAATCTAACACTTTGATGAAAAATAGCATTAAAGTAATAAAATACTTACTCAGAGCTGCATTTAGCACTGTTAAATTGAAGGATGAATGAAACATGGTTTATCACCTGCAGAAAACCAAGAACTAGAGTGCTTTGAAAAGAGCTAAGGTCAAAGGAACTGGGGATTTGTACTAGTGTTAAAAACGCCATGAAGCTAAAAACATTTTATGATTTGGGATCCTAGAACCCAAATATATGATTTGGGAACCTAGGATTTAGGATCCTTAATTCATGAACATGATATACATATCTGTGATGAAGCTCAAAGGCTGCAAACAACAGTGATATCAGCTGAGGTTCCCCACAGTCTTATGGGTTTGTCACTCAAGATAGAGAGAGACGGTGGAAATTTAAGTGTCGTCTTCTTCAGCTTCCAGAAGGGAGGGAGGTAATGGAATGCAGTTTTGCTTGAGAAGGTCTTCAATTGGTGCTACCACACAAGTTAAGATGTGTAAATACTAGGACAGAACACTTCCTGAATAAATGGAATTTCATTGCCTTCTGAGTATAGTGTTATTTCAAGGGAGATCCTTAGTCTAAACAACAGTGCAAGTCAGTAAGTAGGTTATGCATATGTGGAATTTGGGGCCATGCAGTTGTTGTTAAGCTCTAGTCTGGGAAGAAATTTTTGCCACTGGGGACTCTGCCTTTAAAATATATAGAGTGTCTATACGAAATGCTTACCTTTGCATTAGCATAGATTACTGTGAAGTAAGCATGTGCATCTACATGTGCATTTGTTTACTATGCAGTCAACCTTCCTAATCCCAAGTAAATTTCCTACCTGCAAATGCAAGTAGCAAATTTACTTGATATTAGTAACGGCACTGTAGTGCTCATGTAGATGCTGGCTGCTGGGACAAGCTCTGACACTGGAGCCCGGGCATGGGACTATGCCCCCCTGCCCCAGCAGCAGGGAGCTACAAGCCCCTTGCTCTGAGACAGCGATCAGGGAGCAGGGGCTGGGAGACCCTTATCTCCTAGCAGCAGCTGCATGATCACAGGGCCAGTGCTGGGAGATGCAAGCTCCCCAACTGATTCCCCACTCATCAATTTGCTTGTGGAACTGAGCAGGGAACAAGCTTCTCAGCCCCTGCCTAGCCTATGGGGTTATTGAGGCATGGGGATTAGAAAGAGCTGCAGGAGTGGGATAGGTCCAAGCCCCAATCTGCCAGTGGGACAGCTAGCTCACTGCCCCATCAGAGAATTAGGGCAGGGAGCTGAGACCTGCCCCTCCCCTGCAGCTCTTTTCAAGTCCCTTGCCCCTAACCAGGGAGCTAGGGCTAGGAGTTTTCTGCTGCTGGGGCAGAGAAACATTGTCAGCCCCTGGAGCTCCCCTCAGATGTGGCAGGGGCTCATTGCAGAGCTGCAGGAAATTTGATGTGAAGAGCAGCAAATCTGCTCCCTAATCCCAACATGTGTAGATGCCAGCAGAAGAGTGCTTACTCCAGAGTACCTTACACCAGAGTATACTTCGGCCAGAGTAAATGTATGTGTAGACACCTCCATAGTGTCCAAGTTATGGGAAGTCAGGGCATGAAGTGTTACAGAAGCTGTTAGAATGACACGATTAAATAGCAAAAATCTCTTAAAAGATCTTTGGCCCAAGCCAGTGGTGCTCAACCTTCTAGCTCCATGGGCTGGATGAGAGGTGCAGGGCCAGGCTGCAGATTGGATTCAATGTGGAGGTGGTATGCAAGGTTGGTTAATGGGCGCACCATCCCAGCCTTATGTGCCAGATCTAGCCATGGAGTGACCCTACATGTTGACCTTCTCCCACATTTGGGATCCAACCATGGATCAATCCCACATCAAGATAAATAGACCGTTCTAACTGTTATCTGAGCCTAATTTTCACAAAATGAGCTGTTCCAACAAGGACATCTTACTACACCTTCAGCTTGCCTGTAAAGTAGTTGGTCTAATAAAAGATATCACTTCTGCCACAAGTTCTCTGATTCCTTTTGCCTGTAGACCAATACAGCTATAAACTGTACCATTGTTATTGAGCACATTTGCTCAGAACACATGCAGTCCCATCAGTAAAGTGAATGCCTATGTGTTTTTGGAAGTTCTGGGTGTGGGCAGATGATGTAACATGTTTAGGTTTGCAATGTGTGTGACACTAGTCTGCTGTTGAATAATATAGACCAAGCCCCAATGCAATTTACTCTTTCTGCCATGCATTTACATTGTGCCAAAGTAAGGTTGACATAGAAGTGCTGAGATTCCCCCTGCTTCTTTCCAGGTGTCCATACTCACTGCTGTCCTTGGCATGCCTCTGATGTTGCAGCTACATTTGGGAAGCAGAAGGGCAAACTTAGTCCTGGCACATATTTGTCCTGCAAAATTCTCTGCTGGAATATGTAACCAGATCATTCTTTTTTTGTTGTCACAGTTTAGCAAATCACTTGAAAATCTAATCCTCAAAATGGGCAGAAGCCTGGATTATTCACAGATCATGTTGGGCTTTTGTCTAGCATGGCCCAGGGACATGCACTGTCCCAGTTGTCTGTCAGTCAAGTCAGATTTGGAAACCCAGTTTTCATAATACTGCCCTAGAAGGTGGCAATTTTCCCTTATAAGCATGTTAGCTTAAAGTTTGGCCCTTATTATGTAATTAAGGCATATTTACATCTTGTAACATAAAAGACTATGCATATCCCTTTCCTTCACACAATGACATTTACCTCAGGCAAAACTTAGATACTGAACTCAAGATCAAATATTAAAGTTTGTGCACTGCTACAAGGTTGGTAAGTCGAATTTGCCTTCCACAGCATTTCATGGAACTGTAAGTATGTTTATTGTGCTAGTCCCTTCCCTCAAAAATATTTGTGTTTGATTGTGTGATATAATTTGCTTCTAAAGAACACCAAAAGAAGTTTCAGTGTTCTCAGCAAAAATAAAAAGGTCTGTGCCTTTTATTTAATTAAAATCTTATTTGAAGAGTCAATGGAGAAATTCTCTGAAGTTGATACAGTGCTTATACCTTCTTAGATGAAAAATTCTTAGCACTGAAAAGCTTATAAAGGACTTTTATAACTGTGACCACTTTAAAACTTTTTCAGCTTTCCTTAAGTCATCAATATTTGGAGGGTGAGAAAAATATCCCCACATGGCTTTATTTGAGAAAATTTAAAGTAATAGGATTAGATTATTAATTATTTTTTATGGAATAAACATCATTATTGTCATTATTTAGGAAATTCTTGTTAATGAAAGATAATATTCAATGCATTTTATTGAGGTTCATTGAACAAATGAGATTCAATTTATTGGCTAAAATTAGTAATCGTTATATATTTCATAATGTTATTTTTAGCAACAGGAGCTGGTGATGAGGATACTGGACTAGGAGTCAAGAGTTCAGATTTCACCATTAGTTTTTCTTCGAAGTCCTGCCATGGAGCTGCTACAAACTTTAGGAAAATCACTTTACTTCCCTTTACAGCTGTTTCTTCTCCTTCTCTTCATTCACTTTACTATCCAGATGGTAAAGTCTGGAATGGATTGTCTTTTTCTTTGGTTCCTTAAGGGCAAAATCTTATTCCGCCTTTATCCACCTATGTGCACTTATGTAGTTGTGTAAGTGCAATTTTTTGTCTCTTACACAGATTTTAGATTATATTTCCTGGTACAGAATGGGATTGCTTAGGTATGCACATAACATCCTGGAGGAGGATAAATCTGGCCCCTACCCACAGAGGAGCAGAAACTACCCTACTGCTATTTATCCATTTTATCCAACAAATATGAAATGCAAGATGCTATCAAGCCATTGTGGACAGGGACCAGAACCCTGATCCCCTTCCCAGGTTAGGAACAATCTTACTCTATCTTTAGATTTCTCTCCTCCTGACCCAAAAGTGGCAGGCCTGGTAGCCTGCTATCCCTCCCCATGCCCAATGACAACAGCAGTTGGCATGCCCATGTCCTTGCCACCTACCTTGACATAACCTAGAGGTAGCTTCTAGAGGTAGCTTCTAGTGGCAGCAACAGCAGAGCAAATCCACCTAACCTGGTACACCCCATACAAACTACCCAACACGACATGGTGACCTCCAGTGGCAGTTGCTGCATGGGGCCCCAGCTATGGGCACCTTTATCCATTGTCAGCAGCATGCCCTTTCTGGGAGGAGGAGGTGGAGTGTGCCTTCCTGAAAAGCCCTCAACTGTGGCCATTCTTTGCTACCCTCCGTGGCCTCTTTGGCATGCTGGACTTGGAGTTCTCCAAGACTCTGTACATTTTCTTTGTCTTGTACTGAGTACCTGAAGGGAATGTGATCTGTCTGGCAAATTTCTTGCTGGGCCAGGCCAAGATGGCAACCCTGAAAAGCTGCAGAAATGGGCTTGTAGAGGCCAGCTCTGACAATACCCTCCATTCCTTCTGCTTCTTAGTCCAGATGTGCATCACATTTGAGTTTGGACACTTCACCTTGCAATGAAAAGCGGACCAGTTTGTGTTGTGCTGGGCCATGATGGGTGGTGCATGGTGGAAAATGGACAGATGCATGGTGGAAAATGGACAGCTAGTCTTAATTGCATAATCCCACAAAGGTCATTGTGGTGATTTAAGTGTTTTCATTGTGTTTTCATTACATGTTTCATGCTTGGCCCTGGGAGGTCCACACACTTTTGTATGTTCACCTTTTGTTTTTAATATTTGTACATTAAAGTAAAAAACTTTCTCTTTTCCCCTCCTGTTGTACAGGTTCCATTTTGCATAAGTTAGATATGCATTGATATTCATAGATATTCACAGATCAAGTAAAACTGATTCTGAAGTCTGGTGGTCAGGGCACTTACCATGTGGCAAAGTAATGCCCTAACTACCATGCCATTGATCTTTTCCTGGCCAGAAATTCTATTCCAGCCAAGAAACGGATGTGATTCCCTGAAACATATTGATGAACTGGCATTTTTTCACTGAAACATTTTTTGTCAAAAAAGAATCCAAACCAGCTCTAGCCTTGATCTCAGCTGGTGCCTCTAGGTGATACTATAATACAAGCAATAAATAATAAATAATAAATAAATAATAATAACACATAGCTGAAGGCATAGAGCTTTATTGTTCTTCTAAGAAAAAGGAAGTCAGACAATATTGTACTGTTTGTCTATGTACAGTTCAACCACTGTTAAATTAACCAGAATTAAAAAGTATATTCATAGAAATTATTTCCTGGGGACTGAAGGTCTCCTGCTGTTTTCACAAATTCAGACACAAAGCCTTTTCCCTTAGGTCCTAATCCATAGCTTCAAGATAGGTTTCCTGCTGAGAAATATTAGCAAAATGATAGCTCTCACTGAGAGACTATTCACAATTATTAAGGTACAGTAGACCCTCACTAATCCACCCACAATTCACCAGACAAGATGGTGTGTGTCTCTAGCTTTTGTGGCAAAACAGTGTCATTAGTGCCATTATTGTTCATGCTACAACATTTTAAAAATAAAATATATTAGTTTGCATTTATTTGTATATATTGTATTAAAACCAATTAAACATAAATTAAAGATGATCAAATACATGGAAAGAGACATTTAGGAGTATATCCTCCTTGCTTTTATTATCGTGTGTGTCACTTGTAAACCCCCAAATTTAGCTATGCAAACTCCAGCAAAGCCAGTACATTCCTATTCTTCACTGGCTCTTTCCTTGAAACTCATGTTTACCGAGTCCCAAACATTTGACAGCAATTAGGCAGCTGGTGTGCAGAGACTGCTGCTTATTCTAACATTCACCATTGCTTTGCTGTTACCTTTCTTCTACACATTTATTTCTGATGTCTGTAATCAAATGAAAAAACTATGAGCTTAGGGAAGGAAGTGTTGCTTGCTGTTGTGTTTTTTTTTTTTTTTTAAATAACCCATGAATATACTATGTCTAGCATAGTGAAGCCCTACCAGAATGTAAATAATACATGGCCACAGTTATTCAAACTTGGTTCTTTGTAATAGGATGTACAGGTCAACAAGAACACCTTCCTCTATCCAGGAAGATGTCTGTCCTACAGCTCTCATGCACTCTGCCCCACATGGGCAAATCTGCCCATGTGAAAAGGGAGCATCCATGGTATGCCACATTATTACATATAACAATGCATTTGTCTCCAGTTAACGAGAAACTAGAAGCATTACTTATATGGTAAGGAGCTAGCTCTATATTATTCAGTTTAAGATCAAAGAAAAACCAAATATAACTATTGGAATGTGCAGTAGAGCACTGGTTCTCAAACTTTTTTTGTACCAGGACCCATTTGCAAACATTGATGGCCAGTCCCAACCCAGTACCCCCCACTCCTAAACCACTGCCACATGCCCCCAGGCCTCAGCCCCTCAGTGTGTCAGGCAGGTACTGGGTTTGTGGGGCAGGGAGGTCCCAAGCAGCCCCTTGCAGGCTGGAACTCTGACAGCCTGCAAGGGAAAAGCCACGGTTTCCCAAGTTTTTCTCCTTTAAAGGACAATCTATTTTTAAAGTTTGTTGATCCATTTTTAAGGTTTGTCCATGACCTTTTCATATATTCTTGTGGTGCACAGGGTGAGAAATGCTGCACTAGAGCATATATAATGTTTTAAAAAAACACACACAACAAACTGGGCAAAGATAGTCAAAAGATATTGTATCATTAGTCCTGTAGTCATTATAGGTAAGTATACATCACTTATTCCGATTCATAAAGCAAAATCTAGGTTTTTTGAGGGTCTTGATGGTGCCTCCAATACTTTACTATCAGTTATTTCTACACTTGAGTTATTATTACCACACCTGAGTTGATGTTTTTAGCTAGAGCTAAAGACAGTTTGCAGGGCTGTGAAGTAGAAGAAAGACATTACCAGGAATGCCTAAGAGCACAAAACAGAAGAAAGGCTAGTTTGATTAGTCAGGCAAGGTTCTTTGGGTAGATGTAATATCTTTTATTAAACCAACTAAGTTGTTGGAAAAAAAAAGTTTCTTGCAAGCTGTTGCAGGGCACCCCGGTGCCCCTGCTCCTAGAGAGGGGAAAGCTGCCAGGGGAGAAGCTCTGACAGTACATAAGGAGCCCAGTGGAGGTAATGAGCACAGCTGCAGGTTGCCAGGGCAACTGATAAGAATCAGCTGGCCAGAAGGGGGCAGGACCTGGCCTTTATAAAGCCCAGGGCTGAGGCTAGGCTTGCAGTTCCCTGTCAGCAGCCAGAGAGGCAGGAGGTCATGGGGCTAAGATGCGAGCACTGCTCGAGCAGGCTGAGGGAGGGTGGCTCTGTGGTGCAGGAGCTATGTTGTTGCAGCCAGGCGGCCTTGAGTTAAGTTACAGCCAGGAGGCTTGTGTTTTGTTTGGTTAGTGTGCGTATTACAACTGGAGGTTTGGGTGAGGCTGTAGGGGTTGGAGGAGGCCTCATTAGGGACTCACAAGGGAGTGTGAGGCCCCGGCACTAGTGAGGGCGCACTAGGCCCTGAGAGTTACAGGGCAGAGCCGTGGGGTCAGTTAAGCTCAGAGAGGAACGGCTGAGCCTCATAGGGACCCCAGAGAGTGTGAGGGCCCCAGTGCCTGAGGAGGGCGCAGTGTTCTTATAGGGACCCCAGAGAGTGTGGGGTGCCCCAGCGCCAGTGAGGGCGCAGTCTAGCGCCAGGAGGGCGCATTATTCTCACAGCACCAGTGAGGGCGCAGCTTATGCACCAGTGCAGGCGCAACTGGCAGGGAGGTGTGCAACCAGTGGGTTGCGGACGGGGAACACAGATCCCGGGTTGTGTGCAGGGTACGTAGACCCCAGCCCCAGAGAGAGGGGCGATTTTTATCAGGGAGTCCAAGGTGGGCACGGCGAGCCCCAAAGAGGGGGAGCGCCATATTGGTCTATTGAGGAGCCCAAGGTGGGCACGGCGAGCCCCGAAGAGGGGGAGCACCATATCAGGGAGCCCAGGACGGGCGCAGCAGACGCCAGCAAGGGTGTCACTTGCGGGGTACATAGACCCCAGCTCCAGGGAGGGGTGATTACTGAGGAGCCCTAGAGCAGGGCCATACTGAGGAGCCCTAGAGCGGGGCCATACTGAGGAGCCCTAGAGGGGCAATGTTTGAGAGGCCCAAGGGGGGACCGATTGAGAAACCCAGGACAGGAGGAGCGAGCCCGGTAATAGGCTAGCACCGCGGAAAACCCAGGACAGGGGAAGGGTGCTGCGGTGGACCCAGACAGAAAGGGTTAGCAGTACAGAGTCCCAGAGAAGGGCAAGGTGCTGCGGGTGCCCCCGAGAGGACGGGGAGTAGCAGCGCGGTGAGCCCGTACTAGAGAGGGTAGTGGTGTGGTGGGCCTAAAAGACCGGCGGCTCAAGGGGACGTCCCAGAGGGGACTAGCGTATTGTAGAGAAGGCCCAGGAGTGGGCGTAGGTGCATTGTGACAGGACAACGTCTTTCCCATCAGCGAGGCTTGAGGTGTGGTATTAGGGGTGGTAGGAGCCACGCTTAGCCCCCAAGGCACCCATGGGTGCAGGATAAGACCCACGAGGGGTCCAGGAGTTTACGTGCCCAAGGAGACGCAAGGCAGCCTCCTGAACCTACTGAACATCAAAGACGTGGCAGGCAAGAAATAGAGGGTGCCCGTGGGCCAACTAGGCATGGAGAGAGGGCCTTAAGGAGACCACGGCCCTCCTGTAGGACCCCGCCGTGACACAAGCTTTTGGGCACAAATAGCCTTCTTCAGGCATAGGGAGACCCTGCTGTTGTTCAAATTCTTTCATTCTCCGAACCATTAAGGCCATTAAAAAGGATAGAGAACTATTAACACCTGTGGAGTGGAGAGAGATCAGCAGAAATGGGGAAGATGATAATGAGTCATGAAGTCAATTAACTCTCTCAGTACTACCTGAAAAGAAATGCTGTTTCCCCCCCCCCCCCCCAACTTAGTGTTACAGTGTGGGTGGAACAGGAATCAAAGGAGGCATGCAGATGCACCACTGCATGCCCCCTTCCCCCCCCCCCCCCCCGGATCTACTCTGCTGCCCCAGTAGAACCAATTTTAGGAGGCCCAGATAAACCAGACTGTAACAAGAGGGGATTTTATTTTCTTTAAATGTTTGCCTAATCAAGTCCCAGAAAAAGTTGCTGCAGTCCTAAATAAGTGTTTATCCCTGATCACAAGACATCAGAGTTAGACCCAAAGGGCATCTATGCACATGCTCAAAGGTGTGAGAGGGTATCACTCTAATTAAAGAGGCTCTGAGAACTGCTGTAATAAAAGTGCATCACACAGCATCACAGGTACTCAGTGTCCCACACTTCAAAATGGCAGTGGGGGTGCTTTAACTAAAGCTCACCTGATGAGCTTTAGTTAAACCACCCCACACTGTCATTTTGAAACACAGGGATGCTGAATACGCATGATGCAGAAGCTGCTCCAATGTGTGCTAATTAGCACACATCAGAGTGTATAGGTCCATCATGTGTATAGGTGCTCAAAGTCTGAAAAAAAACCCAGTTTTGTTATACAAGATTACTTGGGGAAGCAGAGGTTTTCTAGTCAGAGGCAGGACAAGTTGTTCTGGAGATGCAATTGTTCACCTTGTTATGTTTTATCTTTACTTGGGCTTATTAAAGCTGCACAAAGGGAATATGGCTACAGATTTTGATGACTTAAGTTCATTTGATTGAACAAAAGACCTGTAAATAAATAAGAATCAGGCATTTATTTTAAAAAAGACACCTGCCCTTGAAGCTTCAAGTCAAAATCCCTAGCCAAATTGTTGTTTTGATTAATTACTGCTGTCACAACCCAATTAAATTGTGCCCATGCCACTACCAAGAGACATCATTTAGATTATCAAAGGGTTAAAAGACATCCCTGCCAAAAATTCCTTGAAAAAAAACGCTGGCGGAAAACTGTAGATAATTGGTCAGCTGAAATAAAATGCTAGGGGAAATTGTATATAATTGGTCAAAAAAATAAGCGTAGATACCTTACACGTAACATGCTAAAAACCTAACCCACTACCTTGTAACCTGATAGCAACCTGAGAGCACAAAGAACCGCTGCTTGCCAGAAAATTAAAGATTCCACATAACGGTTCACCATTGGGTATCTCTGTCAAACACCTCTGCCTATAAATAGTTTAACGGTTTCCGCCCAAGGCGGAGAACTCTGGGGATTTCTGAGGAGACACCTGTGTTCGTGTTACCAGAGAGATTTGGGAACTTGATCAATTCCCAATAAACTCCACGTCATCGTAAAATATTGACGTAGAAAAGTCTTGCAAGCCCGACCGTTCGTTCCGGCGCCACATCCGTCATTACTTTGCTGTAACCTGAATGCGTGTACTCAACTCTGTAACCGAAGCTGTAATGGAACAAAGGCTCACCTGCATCGTCATCGCTATCTAGGCGACATAAGTAAACAAACTCCTGTAACCTACACGTGTCTGTGCCTAGTTAATTCCACTCCATCCATCAATTACCCGCCTGCCGAGTTCAAAGTCTAAACACTCTGGTGTGAGTCAGACAGCTGCCGGCGGCTGCTCTGATTCATGACAACTGCCACTCTTCTTGCTGCCCCACCTGCAGATATAGTGTTCATCTGGTTGTGCTGTGCTCAGCATTTTAAAGAAAAAATATCCAAATAATTTGGTATCTCTAACCTGCTGGGTTTGCAGCCACCATACATTTGCATACAATTCTACTTAAATTAATTGCGTACTTAGTTTTCTAAGAACAGCAACTGCTTAATTATCATAACTGCCAATGATAGCTAAGCATTAATTAAGATGGGTCAGAAACCAAAGGATTTTGAATCCAGAGGAAGCCCCAACATTTCAGAAAAATAATCAATTCACAAATTAAAAAAAAACCCCATAGGATAAGAAGTAAAAAATGTAATTTAGAAAAATTAAAATTCCATTTCATTTTAGCTTTTCAAAACAAAATTGTTAGCACTCTCTGAACCACCTGGCAACATTATTTGCAAGCTTTCCACTGTGGAGCCAAGAGTTTGTCAGCTCTAACAGCCTTCACTTTAACCCAAGCTTCTGGGCTTCCTGTTTTGTGTCAGGGGCTAGGGACAGACATTCAAAAAGCCTGAGCCTGAATTGATTCAATCTTTGCAAATTAGTCTAACCTGGCTAGGTTAGGCCAGTTTTCAACCATTCACACATTCCCTCTAGATTGAAGAAATGCAGGTACATGCCTGCAGTGGCTCAAACTAGAAGCCAGGGGGCACTAAAGCAGCCCTCCCTACCCTTCTAAAGTGCTGAACTGAGGGGTGAGGGTATGAGCAGGACTCAGCAGGATGCTCTGATTAGAGAAGGGTCCCCCCCCCTTTCTGCTCCTAACAAGCCAGGGAGTCAGCAGGAAACTGATAACATAGCATTTAGAACCCCTTCAAGAAAACAAAAGCCTCTCCCATTCATCCAAGCTCTTCTTAAACAACTTTTTCCAAGGAAGGTATGGAGGGACACTACCAGTTGACCCATTGATTAGCTCCAAAAAGCCCCAAGTGGACAATGTCCTGTCTCCCTTTGCCCTCTCTGCCAGACACAGTCACCTCTCACCATTATTGTGCTGTGGGAGAGGGGATGGGGGAAGCCAGGCAGAGGGGTGGGGCCAGCCCTGCTCTGGAGCAGAGAGCCCTTCCCTGGGCTGTAAAACATCTGGGATGCTGGGGGACTCTGGTTTAACTTAAACCAGGAAGGAGTCTGGCACAGACATTGCATAAACTGGTTTGACCCAAATCAGCTAAGTCTGATATTACATTCAACCAAGTTTATCTCAGACTGGTTTAAGCCATTTTGAAATTGGTTTATGTGCACCGAACATCTGTTCTGTTACAGGTTTAAACCAGTTTCTGATCACCTAAACTGGTTTATGTGTAATGCCCGTCCCTAGACAAGAAGTACAGAAGCCCTGGTTCAGTTAAGGACATCTAAGACTGCCAAGCTTCCAGAAAAGCTTCCAAGAAGGTGGGTGACCTGGCAGGAACCCAAGAAGCTTTCTCCAGCTTACCTGGCTATTTTCAGTCAGAAGATTTGACAACATTGGCAAATTAGTGAAGAACATAGCAATTTCATTTAAATAGCATATTTCAATCAATAAACACACTAATCTAGTGTGAACAAAGATAGAAAGGTTACAAGTCTTGATTCAGGCTACCAATGGAAATTTTTTAAGATAGCATTGGAGGGGAGTTCTTATTTACAGTTTCCCAGTCTTGTCCATAGTTGACTATATTCTTTCTTTGTTTCTCTTTCAAAAGAACCTACCTTTTTGCTCAATCAAAATACAGACTCAGATGAAGCAGTGGGCTGGAAGGAGCAATTTAAGTGGCACAGTTTCTCACAGCTTCAAAATGACCTTGAGGCATACATAATTCAAGCAACCTGAAGCTATGATTTTCATGGAATCCAAGGGCCACTGCTAAACAATTGAAGGGGAAAGTGAGATTAACTATTGATCTTCCGTGAATGGTTTATATTCATTTATGTGTTCAAGGCTCTCTTGACATAGGGTATTGGCAACATGTAGGGGGTGCATGTGGGTGCATGTGCACCCCCTATGAAAAGGCGCCACCACTGCTGCTGGCAGCACTTGCAGGCAGTTGCTGGTTGCTGCTTGCTACTCTCCCCCCTCACTGCTGACACCATCAGCAGCGTCTATGGGTGATCTGCGATCACCACTGGATGCCACTGATGCTACTGGTGGCATCTGCAGGTGGTTACCAACCACCAGTCTCCCCCCTGCTGCTGATAGTGCCATGGCTGCCTTCAGGAGCTCCATGCTTACCGCAGCCATGCCACCGCTGACTGCGCCACTGCCACCTGCGGGAGCTCGCCATGCCCCCCCAGCCTCCAGGGGCATACGGCATTCATGAACAAAATGTGTCACATGATTCTGGAACATAAATTTGAGTAAAAGTTCAGATCATAGTTGTTGGGGGCTGCACATCTTTGGAACTTCTAAAAAATTAGGTTTTTAATATTAAATGTCAAGGATCTTCTTTGCATTTCAAGCAATGAAATGCACAAGCTTGGTGGGATCCATTGGCAGGCCCTGGTAACATGGTCCTTCTCTTTTAATTGCCAGAGGTAGAATTGATGACTCCTTGGTAAACGACATTTTGCAGGCGATGGGAGCATAAAGGGCATCCAGAAGGATAAAGGAGGGGGTGGAGACAGTTGACTTTCAGGTTGTTCCAACTTTCTGCATTGCCATTCCATCTGGTATTAAATTGAATTAAGGAGTGTTAAGAAGCTGTTATGTGTCTTGTTGGCATTTAAAAGCAGGTCCGGATCATAGATATCTACAGCAGTATAACTAGATGGGGCAGATCCCTAAGGTAAATCTAGTGTGAGCGCAGGCTCTCTCTCACACTGTTATAATGAAACTAAAACTGGGGGCATTTGCACTCAGGTGATTATACACTGTATAAGAAAAGAAAGTGTACAACAGAACTAAGGTTTGGACCTTAACATTTTATAATGCATTACTGCAGCAATTCTTTAGACAAAAAGAGAGGTTCCCTTTCCCATTACACACAGAAAGAATTGCTGAGAGATTCAGCAAAGCATGTAAGCTTATTAAGACTGCCTCCCTATTATTGATCTTGTGGTTGTTCTGTAAGGCAATCACATACAATAAGCTGTCATTGTAAGTTAGTTACAATAAAGGGGTAAAAATCTACAAACAAAACATGTTCTTATAAGATTTTGACTAGCTTTTTTGTGTCTGAAAATCAAAGTAAAGCTTGGCATGTCCACCTATACCTCAAGTCCTACATGGTAGAATAAATCATATATAAAAAACAGTTTACCGCATCACCTTTAATTTTGCTGTCTGTAGCAATGCCATTTTATTATATTGCAGATGCTGATGTACAGGGTTTGGGGTTTTTTTTAGGGGAGGGGGTTGCTATTTGAAGTGCTAGTAATGCTAAAAATACAATATGGGAATATATATTAGTTTAAAAAAAGATGATTACACAGGGAAGAGACAGCTCTTTTAGCAAAAATATGGATGGTTAATAACAAATCAGAACCCAGGCTGACATCTAGACTTGGGCTTGAAGATCTTTTTTGTGCAATGCATTTAAGTGTTTCCTTAACATTAGCTTCACCAAATAATGAATGTGTTACTTATCTGTAGCTGAGTTATGAAGAGAAATAATACAGAACATTAAAGCCTGCCTTTGTGAAAACAGAGATCTAATCATAAGGGCCCCTCTACATGTGAAGGTAAAGGCACAATGGGATCTAATGCATGATCCACATGTGCATGACAGGAGGTGTGATTGTGGGATTACATATTAGATCCCATCACATCCTATTACTGGCGTATAGGGATCCCAATTCTGAACTCTCTCTGCACTAGCAAAAAGCAAGCTGCTGCAGTTGGGAATCCCCTCAGTTGAGGGGCTCCCAGCTTCAGGGGTGCCTAATGCACCTCTGGGACTGAGAGATGCAACAGCTACAATCTCCCAGCCCTGGGGAGTTGCACACACTCTCAGGGGGTTTCATGCACCCCAGAGGCTGGGAGATCAGAGCAATGCCCTAAGATTGGCAGGACCCAGCCGAGTCCCAGTGTCAGAAGGCACACTGAGGGAACCCAGTGTCTGCAGCTGCAGAGAGTAAATTTCTCAAACGATTAATCTCTTCTTATTTTAACTATGATTAATCTACCTACATAACAAAAGTAGACTGTCTTATAGTAGCAAATTGGTTATGCAAAATTAAATCAGAGTTATAAAGTTTAAGCAAATATAAGGGTTAGTCTATATTATATGAGTAAATCTGTATAAGGAAATATAAGAAATACAAAAGTGAGTCCTTAAGAGTGAGTCTATTTTGTTCTCCTTAAGATCACAATCACTAGCCAAACCCATGCCTACTATGTACATAGTTACAAATACATAGTTATATCAGGCCATTGATATTTTGGTAGAACTATTCATAGATTTAAACAGTCTTCCTTTTAAAAGTGATACTATAAAGAATGGAGAGCTAAATTTTACTTTGCTGATTTCAGTAAACTTACCTTACTGAAAATGAGGAGAGAATTTAAAAAAGATTCTTTAGTATAGATATATAACATAAAATATATTTATTGTAGGAAAACTTGGTACAATATTTTTAACCAAATGTAAATGTTTTCTGGCTCTAGCTGTGTTCTTCAGCATAAAATGCATGTTTCTTGAAGTCTTTGCTGTAAGAACTAATTAGTACACTAACATTTGAAGTGCAAAAATGCATGATTACTTGTATTATTCAGATTTGTGCTTCTCCAATACCCTTGTGAAAGAAATTTTACTGTCATCAGCAATTGCCATAAAATAAGCGTGAACATGTTTCTGGATTCATGCAAGTAAACTAAACTATTTCATTAACTCAGATAAAATAAGCTATATTATTTGATATGAACTCATTTCTTTATTTAAATATTGTTAGATTGTATAAGAAATGAGAAATATCATTCAAAGCATAATTTAGATAGCTTGTTAGTGTTTTGAAGTACTGTTGATGGCGTATTAAAAGAAAGGTAATTAAAAGAATTGGTGAAGCACTAGATACAAATTTTGGAATTCTTTATACACATTAAACTCTTTTTGTGTTGTAATAAACTTTGTCATTGCAAATAAAATGCACCACCTGCTACTGTTAACTATATGGCTCTGCTTATTAGTTGACTACACCTGAGAATTAAGAATACAGAATCATCCAAGGAGGGTAATCTGAACACAGCAGCCATATAAAGTGCTTATTCTTCATACTCCCAGCGGGCACTTCAGTTGGAGATCAGAAATAATCCCCAATTCATTTTTAGGAAAATGACAGGGACAAGTTCAGGAGAGATTCATGGTTCATCATTCAAGTGCTTCCAATGGCCAAGAATCCTTGTGTATTGGACACAGATGAATTACTTCCTAATGGGCTGGAGCTGCTGTTACAGATAGAGGCCCAGGGTTATAGACATTATCAGCCTGTTCACCTTGAGTATATGAATATCCATCAAGGTGTTGACCTATGACTTGTGGGCCAAATCCAGCCTGTGGAACCTCTACCTGGCCTGCCAGGCTACCAGCAGTGCACTGGAAGTTACAGGGTTATAGGCTGCTTTAGAATTTGGAGGTTTTTGGCCCTCCTGACCATGGCTGTTGGCAGAGAGTTTGGCTCACTGTCACCTTTCCCACTGCCAGCAGGCTCCCAGATTTGGACCCTTTGCCACATCCAGACCCCTCTCCGCTGCCACCAGACTGCTCACCACACCTGTTCCCACCACCACTGCCATTGCAACATCCTTTGCTTCCTTTGGACCTTCCAGCACCACCACTGCCACAGTGCCCAGAGCTGCACCTGACCTGCGAGAAGCCAGAAGTTCGGATCCAGCTTGGGGCCTCAAGTGAGTTTGACACTTCTGCCTTGTATTAACAGTGGGGATCAAACCTTCTTGGCAGGCCTGCCACAAATTAGCCCTTCACTCTTCTCAAGTGCCACTCTAATTCCTTTTCCACCATCTGATCTGTTGCTTCGCTTTCTGCTTCCTGCTCTATCTGATGCTGTGCTTCCTTGTCCCTTCCCCAGTCTACCACAGAGACTGCCAGTGGCAATTTTGGCATGTATGTCACAGGCTGGCCACTTATGCTGTAGAATAGGAGTTTCAAATATATGGCTTGAGGGCCTGATGTAGCCCACAAAGCTGTCTCATCCAGGCCACAGGCTCCTGGAAGGCCAGGAAATTTGGGGGCAGTGGAGGCAGGGACAGGGTCCTCTGCCAAATTCCAGGATGCAGAGCTCCACTGGGGATGTGCTTTGGCAGTGCAGGATGAGTGGCAAATGCATTAACCCATGCAGCACTTTGAGCCAACACAGTTGCTCAGGGACCACCCACAGTTAACACCACCATCACTCAGCCTGCCAGTGGATGTCATTCCAGGTGTGGCCTGTGAAGAGCCCTGCTGTCCAGATCTGGCTCCTGGGGATCCGCTTGGTCTGGATCTTGTCAGGAGGGATGGGGGGATGGGGTTAAATGAGTGTCCCACCCCTACCCAAAGATAACTGCAGACAAAAGACACTCATACCAGCGTAACTTACATTGGTGTAATTTTACTTCTGAGTCTTTCTGGGGTAATTCTACATCAGAATGCTGAAGTTATCCTAGTGCAGCTGCTTACATCTGCCACGACCTTTCTTATGTAATATAAAGGTTGATTCTGCTATTATACATGTGTTATACATCTAAGCCAGTGGTCACCAACCAGTGGGTCTCAATCCACTGGTAGATCTCGGAGCCTCTGGGAGTCAATCTGAGGCTGGGGTGGGGAGCTGAGTGCCCACGTGGATGCATGCATGTGCCCTAGCTCAACAGGTCAGTCCATGGAGGAGGGAGGAACAGGGGCTAGATCAAGGCCCCCACAGTGAGGGACAGTGCCACAGAGGCAGGAGCAGGGGTAAGTTGAGTGGGGCTATGCCCAGGTGGGACTTACCTGCTGGGGAGGCATGCCCCCAAATCTTTTTTTTCTCACTCTGCCTCAATCTGCCCCCCTCACCCTCCTCCCTCCCCACAGACTCTATCTGCTGGGCCGGGGGCAGGAGCAGCAATGCACGGTAGATCTTAGGTTGCTTTTAAATTCCAAAGGTGATCTCCTACTTAAAGGTTGGCGACCACTGATCTAGACCCTCACTGTCACAGTGAACTACTGAGACTCAGAGCCTAGCTAGATTCAGAGAGAGAGACTGGACATACTATTCATAATTATAACAGTAAATACTACATTTTGGAAGAAACTAAACTTCAAGCTACAAGGCTTAAACCAATTTCTATCTGGTAGAGATCAGTTTCTCTCACCCGCTGAGTACAAAGTTTCTTGTGCCTTGCCATGTTTCTTCTGGTGGTGGCCTTAGTTAGAAACAAGTTATACAGTTGTGGATTGGAGATATGGTTCAGTATAGCAATTCCTATCTTCCTAGATTTCCCCATAGGCATTTCCCCATGCGAACCCCACATTACACCACTTTGCCACACAAATGTGATAGATCCACCAGAGAAGAGCAATGCCATTTTTTCTGACACTTCACCTGTAGTATAAGCTGAAGGGCAGTGTTTGGTTGATTGACATGACAACTTCACTGGAGAAAATTGTAGAAGAGTAAAAATAGACTCAGAGGAGTGACTTTGGGGAAAGCCAGGTAGTGTTAACCAAACAGGTGTGTAAAGTTCTGTCATCAAGCAAAATGACCCCGCCAGATTATTGTATCGAAGTGTTAAGTGACGCAACCATTGTAAATAGTGATGCGGTGGCGGAGTGTATCAGTAATTTGACCCATCATGCGAGCGGCTCGTGAACAGAGCGTGATCACCTGTGGTTTAACCAACCAGAGACCACCTAATGGGCATGGCTGGCCAGCATGTCCATGGGTTCCAGAATGTACCATCGGGGGAGCTTCCTGATTGGCCAAAGAGGTTATATAGGGGACCGCATGCCTCGGTACATGGTCCCCAGGCTCTGACTTTCAAGGCGGATTGATCACCCATCTTGGGGCCTGGTCAGACCCCTAGGTCTATAGCAGAAGCTGCTCCAGTCGCTCCGAGCATTATAGTTTACTGCATTGCAAAATCCGGAACGCCTGTACTTTGTCTCAACAACCAGGCATCGTACTGGTATACTGCAGTCTCCACCCACCACCCATCGCTTGTTCCTTGTTGCTGTACATAGTTCACCGCCTCCAAGTTATATCACCCCTCAAGTTGTTTCGACAGATGTAAGTAAACATCAAGTTTTATTTCACCCCTCATTGCCTCCGGTATTTCATCTCTCTCTCTCGCACCCAGCATCCCCGAGCGTGTCTGGGTTGGTGTCACCACCTGGTGCCCCACTCGACACGCAACTGTGGCCGTTTCCCATGGACCATCCGGGAATTGCGGCACACAAGTTCTATGATTTCCTCCTTTTAAAAATTACTGTTTTTAAAGGGCCAAATATATAAAACATTTTTTTTTCTTATGGGAAGTCGGAAAGCAATGGCTCCTGGTCATTGCTTGACTAATTAGTAGGGAAATACAAAACAATCATCTAGGTGGGCGAGAGATAATCCTGTTCTGAAAAAAAAAATACTAGTAGAGGCCTCCTGCTCAGTCACCAATTATTCATATAGGGCTATTATGTCTTGTCTTGTGCTGTGCCAGGGCTAACAATAGTTTTACAAAAAGTTTAGATCAGGACAGCTCAACTTCTAGCCCAGGGGTGAAATGCAGCCTGTGCAGCCATTGCATCTGGCCTGGAGGGCTCTCCATGGATTGGGAAATTTGGCATTGGGAAGTATAGTCACTAATACAGTCACCCTTGCACCTGCCAAGTTCCCAAACCCTAAGCTAGTGCATCCAGTCAGAGTCAGGCCAGGCCACATCCCCTTTTCCCCACAGGGCCAGATTGGGGCTAGGCCATGCCCCCATTCTTCCCATGGGGCCGAGACACGCCCTACTGCCGGGTCACATCCCTCTCCCTCTCCCACGCTGTTAGGCCAAGTGATGCCCCCTCCCTGCAGGACTGGGCTTGGCCTGGGCTGCCCCCCACAAACAGTCTGTATGGCTAGATGGTGCCTGTTACACTGGACCCAGGCACTGGATTGGAACCATGATCTGACCTATGGTTGGACCAAGCACTACCCATCTAACTCACTGGGTAAAAAGGCTGAGCACCACTGGTTTAGATTATGCATTTGTATAAGATGGTTTAGCTAGGGATGATCCTGCCTCAGGCAAGGTGGGGCTAGCTGACCTCTGGAGGTGTCTTCCAGCCTGACTTCTCTGTGAGTCAATGGTTCTGTGACATTTACAGGTATGCTTGGCAGTAGTTCCTTTGCCTTCACACATAAGTACCTTTGTGGGATCGCAGAGCTTAACCCTCATCTATTCTCATGAAACCATAACCATTGTTGTTCTCATGGAATAACTTGTTAACCAACCTGCATGAACAAAATGGAACCAGTGACAACAGTATACATGTATCAAAAACTATTTATTAAACATGCAGATTGTTTGAAAGAGTATTTATGATTATTTTAACCCAAAATGTTATTTAAGTAAAACTATGAAGAAAATTTAAACTTTTTTTTTTTAGAGTTTCAAAACGCGAATGAACAATTTGCTAAGTCTGCAGTTCTCACTGTTTTCAAACTAACAATTACTTCCAAAAACATTTCCTAACTGTTTTAACTAAATATTGCATTCCTCACAAAGCAGCAGTGGTGTACTGTGGTGCACACAAGCAAATTGCCCACAATCTTTGCATTGTTTCCGGGTTTTGCGGTCATCTGTCCTTGGACAAAAAGCAAAACATCCACTCGTGCTTGCAGAGGTTCTACTGAGGTGCATTATGGCAATTTGTAATTTAGAGCAGTCATACTAGACTTGACAGACTTAGACAGATTACGTGTATCCATCATTTTTCATTTTATTTGTCCATTGATCAACTGTTCTCCAAGCTCCTGCAAAAAATAGTGCCATCTTCTTAAATGTGATCTTTGCTTCCAGTTTGTATTGTGGACTAGCCAAATGATGAGGCTGACAATGGCAACCACATCCAACATTTTGAAAAATAGTCTTTGGCCACCAGTTGATTTTCTGTCTCCAGGTGATCAAGGTTATCCACCCCACCCTTGTTTTTATTGTAGTCATGGATGATGTCTGGCTTTCTTTGCTCTCTACCCACTGACAGGTCATGGTGCATGCTTGACAGAAACAGCACAACTTTGGACTTCTTTGGAACATAGGAAACTAGGGTGAGTTCCCCATGAAAAACAAAAATGGATGAAAAAGTTTCCCTTCTTTGATTTGCTTGCATTTTGTTTGGGATATCGGCCTTGTTTTTTCAAATTGTACCCACATAGGTCAAGTCCTGTTGTAGCAGTCTTTCTGCCAGGTCAGTACTTGTAAAGAAATAGTCACCCACAATATTCTCTCTCATCTTGTACCAGGTATGTGTGGCAGAAATGCTACCGTTGGTGCCCCTCTCCAGAGACCTGTCTCAGCCAGCCTGGGAGGCTGGTGTTTCATTCCTCAGGGCGGGGATCTCCCACCTGGTCTGCATGACAAAAGCCTGGCGCCTGGGAGGCGATGCTCTGGTCACCTGGGCAGGGGGGAAAGACCCGGCCCTGCGCGGGCCCAGGTAGCCAGGGATGCGGGGGAGATTGGTTGGCTTGTGGCCAGTATTGGCAGCTTCGATTGGACCGGGCTGCTGAGGTCAGAGAGGTGATTTAAGGGCTCGGTCCAAGAAGAAGGGGGGCAGCCATTAGCCATGCGGTCATCCAGGTGAATCTGAGCCTGGCTCTCTCCTCATCACCGCATGCTCCAAGAGTGCACTGCCTTCAGAGGATACAACAACTACCTCTGGACGATGAGAGTGAGTAAGCTACTAAAGATCCGATTAGATATTTAGTTTCAGTAACTCAGATGCGTTTAAACGGCTACCTCAGCCACCCTGGTTTGCTCTATGGGATTCCTTTGATATTCCTGTAAGATTTCTATGATACTGCTCTACCTTTTACCCTGTTTTCACCCTACCCCCTGTAATCAATAAAGTTCTCCTTTGTGACCGGTGTGGGAGACTTATTGAGGGGTGGGTCTAAATTATGCCAAGGAGGCCCCTTAGGTCTGTGGACTAAGGGAGACTTTCCTAATAAGCCCCTGACTTGGGGAAGTGCCCCAAGTGCTTGTATTGGATCTAGTACCCATTGGACGATCAGGCCTGCGTTCTCCAAGGCGCGCAGAGCCAGAAGTGAGTCCAGAGCCTTGGATGGTGGCAGCGGGACCCCAGGCTAGCGGGTGTGCTCCAGGGAAGGGGTCGGCCGGACGGGAGGCACCCTAAGGGAGGCACTCGGAGCCTGGAAGGTGGTCGGGCACAGGGAGGTGGGCGGCTCAACGCAGGAGCGCCCCCTACTGGCCCGCCACAGTATGAACCAGTTTTTCAATGACGTGGGTACCAAGATTACCTTGGCATGAAGCTTCTGGTTGCTTGCCCAGGTAGATGTCTCCAGACAGGAGGAATGATGTTCCTGCATCATAGCAGCACTGAATTTTCAAGCTGCATTTGGCAGGTTTGCTGGGCATATACTGTCTGAAGGGGCAGCGACCCCTGAATGCAATGAGCTGCTCACCAACAGTCAGATGTATTCCTGAAATACCATTTCCTGAGCTGCTCCACAAATTGTGTCCAAATATCTCTGAAGGCAGCAAGTTTTTCCACAGTTCTCCTTTCCTCATATGTCAGTGTGTTGTCAAATCTCAGGTAGTTGGTGATTTGACAGAATTGTTTGAAATTCATGGTGGCACAGAAGCAAGGACGCCTGGTGTGTTACTCCCACAACTCCTCCATTGCCTCGTGACCACCAGGGTATAGACCTCTCAGCAGTAGGAGGCCAATGTAGGCATTCAGCTCTGTTTTGTCCAGCTTTTTTCATGGATTCATAGATGTAGGGTCGGAAGGGACCTTGTAGATCTTGTCCAACCCCCTGCCCTGGGCAGGAGAGAAAATTGGGCTCAAATGACCCCAGCTAGGTAAACGTCAAGCCTCCTCTTAAAGACCCCCAAGGTAGGAGCCAGCTCTACTTCTCTTGAAAGTTGGTTCCAGATCCTAGCCGCCCTGCCTTCTAATGTCTAATCTAAACCTACTCTCTAACAACTTATGGCCATTATTTCTAGTTATTCAGGGAGGCGCTTGGGGGAACAAGGTCTCTCCCAATCCCCGCTGGGTCCCCCTAGTAAGTTTATAGATGGCTACCAGGTCCCCTATCAGCCTTCTCTTGTGAAGGCTGAACAGGTTAAGGTCCCGCAGCCTCTCCTTGTAGGGTCTGCCCTGCTGTTCCCAGATCATACAAGTGGCCCTCCTTTGGACCCTCTCAATGCTGTCCACATCCCTCCTGAAGGGAGTTCACTTCTTTCTAAGGTACTTCACTTCTTTCTATTTTCAGGATCGTTATCTTTCCACTCCCTGAATCTTCTTTCTGCCTCTCTGTTTGTTTCTTTTATGATAACAGTCAGGATATCTTGTGAGAGAAACAGGTGGAACGTTTCCACCACTGTGCCTTTATTACTTTCTCTTGTTGGCCCAGCACTTTCATGGACTTGGCTGTTCTCTGATGATGTATTAGCTGTGGACTTTTTTCCCATGCTCTGCCATTCCTTCCTCTAAACGTGTCATCATCTGCAATGTTTTCTGGGAGTGGTGGCAGTGGTTCTGCTCCACATCCTGCTGTAGCTCTCCTCAGTCTTCCATGGCAGCCCCAGGCTGGTCCTCTTCCCTTTCCCACTGGAAGTGTTGACATCACTTCTGCTTGTGGCACCAACTCCTCCTCATCTGAGCTGGATGAAGCTTCCATAGATGCATGGTCTTCTTGCATTGAATAATCTCCCATGTCTGAAACAATGTCAGCATCCTCACTGCCTTGGGATAAGATTTCATAAGTGGATGTGTCTCTGTCATTCCCAGTTACCTGTGCAAGACAGGCTTCAGCACTGAATATGCACTGCCTTCTCATCCTGTACTGCAGAAAAAAAAAGAAAAAAGTGATTACTGCTGAATGCATATAAATAACAATCAAAGACAAGCCTGTCCACCTATGCTGCCACAGAAGCAATTCTGCCTTGTCCTATGGCAGCACAGGTAGCACCCTCTCCTCCTGGACACAGAAGCCAGAGACCTGCATCCACCCTTTGCAGGCAAGCCAAATGTGGGTGGATGCTGTTTGGAAACCACACATGCAGGGGCTTGTTGAGAGCAGGTAAAAGGGCCATGGGGGGTGTCAAGCCCTTACCATCAAAGGGGACTCCATAGCGTACTCTGTATTGCAGTATGATGTTGTTCTATTTCTTCTCTGCTGTTCCTTTGCTCCTTGTCCTCACTTCCAATGAAGGCAGGGCAAATTAGCTTGTATGTTATGAAAAGGGCAGGTGAGGTGGAGTTTTGCCATGAGAAAAGAGAGCAGAGGTGGATTTGAATGTGACAAAGGGATGTTGGGGGGGGGGGGGGGTTAGCAAAGGGCAGGGTGTTTTGATGACCTTGCAGCCTGCAAACAAAGTGGTCAGCAAAAAGGATTACCACATCTTCTGCAAAAGCAGAGTGGAGGATGGCCATCCATTAGTTACCATGGATACCTGAAGTGGACATGAATGAGGTGTGAATGAAGGCTGACCTTTCAGATGCATCCACCCGAAGTGGTCAAATAGGTCTAGAGGGCTGTCATTTATACAGAAATTGTGTTAACATGGACTAGGGGTAAATTGTTACCCCATATGGAAAAACATTCATGCCTGGGGTAATATGTTACCCTAGGCAGTTTTTCATCCATAGAGAGCAAACCATTCATGTAAGCTGGCTTTTCTTTGGGGATATTGTGCACTGCGGTTCCTGTGACTATGTTGTAAAAAGAATTTTTTTTAGAATTAATTAACTTTAAGATATTGCACAAAATATGCATCTGTGGTAGGAAATTACCCCATTGAAATGTATAAAGGTGAAGCATGGTCAGAAGTGATTGTTGGTTAACCACTATTTCTTTCCCAAGCCAAATCCACCATGCCAAGTGTCAAACTTCAGCAATCTGTGGGTTATTACCAAAATATTTCTTTCCTAACCCCATTTTCCTCACACACCACTGCAAAGTTCCTGAAGAGATTTCACTCAAAGTTTCAAAGAGAGGGAGAGGGAAAAAATATTCTAGCCCCCTCCCTCTGGCAGATGGACTGTTTGGGGAGGAAGTGTGCATGAAAACAACTGTGAAACTATGAAAACACATGCTTACAAAGGAAACTGTTAATAGAATCATAGAAAATTAGGGTTGGAAGAAACCTTAGGAGATCTAATTCAGTGGTTTTCAACCTTTTTTTTCCATTTGTGGACCCCTAAAAAAATTCTGAATGGAAGTACAGATCCCTTTGAATTGTAAATGTGGGTACTCACATACTTTGATAGAACATAGTCATCTTTCATGGACACCTTAGACTGCAGACCACAGGTTGAAAGTCACAGATCTAGTCCAACACCCTGGTCAAAGCAGGACCCTCCCCAACTATATCCCTGTATAGTATCTAATACATGGAGATGTCCATATCTGTTTCCCTAGGTCCTGGTGCAGTGATCTAGATCTATATCTCCTCCCCAAACAAGGCTCTGTCTACCCAGGTTTTAAATACCTCAGGGATGGAGATTCCACAACCTCTCTGAGTAACCTGTTCCAGTGCTTTACTACCTTCCTGGCCAGAAAGTTTTTTTCCTAATATCACTTACGAGGGTGATGATGACAATAGTGATGATGATGATGATTATGATATTGCAGTCCTCAACGGCTCCCTTGTGCAGGTATGGAAAGAGCAGAGTCCTTCCCTAGGGCCAAGCAGCTTTAGGAAACTGGAGCTCCTTGCAGAGAAAGCACTGGGCTGCTAACCTGGGCTGCTTCAAGCTTACCACTGCTCCAGTAGAAGCAGGCTGGGCGCAAAGCTGCTTTCCCTTCCAGGTCCAGGCAAAGGTTGGGGAGCAGTGTGACTACTGCCACTTTACCTGAGCTAGCTTGATCCCTCCTCCCCAGCTCCTGAGAGCCCCCACTAACCTGATCTCTCCCCTCTCCAGCTCCTGCAGCTGCAGGAGAGCCCCAGCTAGCTTGAGCTCTCTGCTTTTCAGCTCCCAAAGCAGCAGGAGAGCACTGGCTAGCTTGATCTCTCCTCTCCAGCTGCAGGGGAGCCCCAGCTAGCTTGATCTCTCCTCCCTACCAGCCCTGGCGAGTTTGATCCCTCCTCCAGTTGCAGGAGAGCCCCAGCTAACTTGATCTCTCCTCTCCAGCTCCTGCAGCAGCAGGAGAGCCTCAGCTAGCCGAGAAAGCGGGTTTTAAAGTTGGGGAGCAGCTGTCCCCGCCTCCTCTAGCCACCTATTGGCCGGGCTTTGCTCATCATTTCCCCGCCAGGGAAAGGGTGGTGCTAGCGACGCCCCAGAGACCGGCGCTGGCCGCTGCTGGTATCTAAACTGGAAGGAAACGTGCGAGCCAGCAAGCCCCATAGGCTTGGGAGCGCACCGGGCAGTGCCAGGAGGGCTCCTACCCCCAGCCCAGCACCAGCAGCCAGCGCAGCCTGCCATCTCTGCCCCCCTAAGAGCAGCCTCTCCTGCCGCTTTGTTTCATTTGTGGAGCTCGGGTTTTATTTTATTTGATCGAATTTGATTTCGGTTTTTGTTGGGGGGTTTTTGCGCACCCCTGACAAACAAAGGAAGGAAGAAAAAAAAAAAAAAGGACAAGGGGGAGGGGGCTTGCTTCGCAGAAGACATGCGTTCATTCAGGAAGAGGTGGACTGTCTGCACGATAAGTATCCTCCTGATCTTTTATAAGACAAAAGAAATAGCAAGAACGGAGGAGCACCGGGGAATACAACTCACCGGGTAAATGCAAAATCCGGAGCGATGTGACAAAGGCAAAGCGGGGCGGACAATTGAAATGATTCAGGCTCTTGCATGGGGTTTTTCCCCCGCTTCTCCTCCCTTCCTTGCTCGCCCCTATTCCCCTAAAAGTATCTCAGATACTAGTCAATTTATGACCCCTTCCCCTCCCACCCCTTTCTTCCCATTGCGTTGCCTTGCCCCCCTCCATTGCCTTGCCCTATTGTAGCCTCTGTTGCAACTTCATCCTTGTGGTTTCGTGTTAACTGCAGGATTGTCTCTCCCTGGGGAGTTGGGAAAGAAAGGGCTTTGGCTTGTGATGATTTTTAGGGCAGAAGTCGCGTGGATAGATGGAGGCATGGATGGATGAAGGGGGGAAGGGGGTGTTCAGTCCCACAGCCCCTTGCTTTCTTGCATGCAGAGGCAAGGGGAGGAGGAGAAGGAGGTGACGGTGGGTGCTGTGTCGCCGGGAAGGGGGTCACGCCGGAGGCGATGCTCCCCGGTGCTCCCAACTTGAGCGCGGAGCCGGGGGGATTTGTGCCGCGCGGCGCCGAGCGGGAGGCGGGCTGCTTGCGCGGTGTCCGCCTGGCAGCTCTGCCTTTGTTGCTGGGAAGTTTGCCTGGGAGATCCCCACAACTTCGGCGGCTGCGGGGATCGCGGGAAGCCAGGAGTTTCCCGAGGAGAGCTCGGGGGGGCCCCCTCGGGGGGAGCCTTCACCTCCGGAGCCGCCGCCGGGTCGCGGCTCCTCCCGGGCTGGCCCTGAAGGCGCAAGTCGAAGCGGCTCCGAAGCCTCGTGCGGCTCGTGCGCGTCCTGTCACGCGGGGGGGGGAGATCCTCTTAGCCGCTTGGGTGCTTGGCCAAGGCTCTGGTCCCTCAGCCAGAGCTGATGGACACCTAACTGTGCTTCTCCCCCGGCTGGGAGACTTGCCAGGGGGAGGCTCCTTGCCCAGAAGGGGCTTGCCGCCTGCCCTCTGACTAGAAACCCCAGAGCCAGAGGCTTGCAGCAAGGAGACAGCTCCCTGCAAGGCTCCCAGCCAAGACACACAAAGCTGCCATGTGTTCAGGCGCTGAGGCTGGAGCTGGCACCTCCCTGGGCATAGCTCTGTCTGCCCCCGCTCCCTTCCTAGGGTCCCTGAGGGGCGAGGGCATGTCCCCTCCTCTCCCCAAGCCGCCGGGGCATCGCTGCTTCTCTCAAGGGTCCTCTCCAAGCAGCTGCGCGGCATATGTGACGCCGCGCGGCCAGCTGTGCACCGCTGGCCAGAGGCAGCCGCCGGGCGGCTGCAGCTGCGGCTTTGTCCCAGCGCGGTGCAGGGCCGCCCGGCTGCGAGTCAACAGGAAAAGCTCTTCCGTAGCCGGCAACCGCGGAGGCAGAGCCTTGCAGCCGGCGGAGACAAAAGAAGGGAGCTGGTGTGAGAGCAGCGCACTCCTCCCTCCCCCCTCCAAGGATGTAGATTGCAGGGCTCCACCTTCCCCATTAACTCCGCTAATTACAAAGCCGTGGGGCGAGGCAGGCTGGTCCGCTCCCACCAGGCTGGAGTCAGCAAGTCCTTCCCTGACCTGCTTTTTTATTTTATTTTATTTTTCTCCCCCTCAGCCCATTCTCCTCCACTAGCAAGAAAGGCAGCCTTTGTGCTTAATCGGCTCAATCATGATCCTTGTTTTCCCCCCCTTATTACTCAGCTATAACTCCCCCCCCCTTGTCAGCCTCAAACTCCCTCGATACATGGTCAAGTCCATCACCCTTTTTTTTTTTCATGCCACTGCCATGAATACTGACTCAGCTTAGGGGAGGGTCAGGCAATGATGCCGTGCTTCTATTTGCTGTCCCAAGTTGCCCCCCCCCCCCAGTTTATTAGACATACGGTGTGTATACGGGGGAGATGGGCAAAGGTAAAATGTCTCAGTTATATGTGCACAAAAAGAAAAAATAGGTTTAAGTCCTAGGAAGCTAGCAAAGGTGAAAGCGATGTGAAGATAAGTTTCTTTTTTGGGCACAGGAGACAAAAGTTTTTTATTTTATTTTTTTAAAGAATGCTATGGTTCAACCCCAGGGCCAAAAGTGCAATGTGAACAATGCCAGTTTTGGTGCCATTCTGTTATATTATGTGCATGGGCAATGCGTAGGGGGTGCATGCTGGTGCGCATGCACCCCCTGAGCATGTCAGTGCACCCCCTACAGAAAGGTGCTGCCAACACTGTCAGCAGCGCCTGTGGGCTATCACCACTCGCTGCCACACTCCCACTGCTGCCATGCCCCCTCAGCTGCCAGGGGTATGCACCATTCATGATTTTGTGGGTGCACATGTGCACCTATTGCAAGTATAGCCTCTGGGCGCATAGGATATATAGGAGCTCACAGGCACCTTGAGCCCTTGGCATCTAGATGTGGGTATTAGAATCAAAGAATCATAGAAAATGAGGGCTGGAAGGGACCTCAGGAGGTCATCTAGTCCAACCCCCTGCTCAAAGCAGGACCATCCCCAGCCAGATCATCCCAGCCAGGGCTTTGTTGAGCTGGGCCTTAAAAACCTCCAAAGATGGAGATTTCACCACCTTTCTGAGTAACCTGTTCCAGCGCTTCACCACCCTTCAAGGGTCCAGACCCAGGTAGGCATTTGAATACCCACCCAAGTGATATTGGGGAGGAGGCTGCTTTCTAGACTCCCTCACCCCCTTCCCCACCAAGTGCACACAGCAGTAATTTGCACGTAGACCGCACAGAGTCCCACAAACTGCTTTCTGTCCTTTTCAGACATGTATGATCAGAGTCTGAGCCCAGCCAGCAGGATACTCAAATCAGTCTTGCTCTCATGTTTCCTTTAAAGGGGCTTGTTTGCAGGCTGCCCACTCCTGGCATGGCTAACACTGCCTTGAAGACTGAATCAACTTAGGGGAGGGTCAGGCAATGATGCAGTGTTCCTGTTTGCTGTCCCAAGTTTTCTGCCAGGAATCTGTGGACCACAAATGAGTTTATGGCCTAGTAGCTGGGGAAGCTCACCAGAAAAGACATGACAACCTGCGGGGAGCACTGTGGTACCAGATCAACTCTGGGAGGAGGTGGGCATCAGTGGAGTCTATCTGAAAGGAGCAGAGGGACCCGAAATGCTGGGCAAGGTTGCACCTGCTTTTGGAGAGGCAGGCTATGATGGGGAATTTTGACTAGCAGGATGTTATTAGACATACAGTGCCCTAACTAGATATAGCAGCCTCTACCCTCACCATATTAGAGGCCAGAAGTGTTCACGGGGTTAGCACCTTGATGACGAGAATTGAGAAGTGAAGTGGTCTGCTGCCTCAGTTTCCTTCCAGGGTATGAAGCAGAGGATCCATCATGTGGTGCACCCTCACAGACCATCCTATAGAGAAGCACAGCCTTGTACATGTCCCTTCCATGCCCACCCTGCTCTAGAGCCATCTCTGTCTTATGCACACCTTTTATTGGCCTCAGGTGCAGAGAGGCTGATGAGGCATTCAGGAGCTTCAGCTAAACTAGAGGCAAAGTCTCTGAGCACAGCTACTATATAGAGCACTAGAGGTAGGACTGTCTCTTGGAGACACACAACAGTTTCACACAGCTATATTATAAACGCCTGTGTATGCGATCCCTAAATAGGGAGAGATTTGTGGAAATAGAATCTAAACTGCTAGTTTAATTGTTTTAGTCAAATTGTGGCTAAATTAGCTGATAGGATTGCTCCTATATGTTTCATTTAGGAATTAGTCTTGTTTTTACAGTATGTGTTTGATGGACAAATCTCAAGCTTTTATATATGTTACCTAATTTAACTCATTTTATTCTATGTTTTAAATATGAAACCAAAGTATGCTTTAAAATTAAACAAAAGAAAATAAAAGAGCATTTATCCATCATTTTGTGTTCTTTCAACAAAACGGAGGAAATAATTGTTAGTGTAAGTCCATCAGGCTGAAGTCAGAAACACCCTATTCAAAATAAGTAGCACCTTATTGCACAAGAAGTTCCTTTGAGTGAAGCTCCACTCTATGTGCACAGGTATCAAGATCTGGATGTTAATTCTATCTGTAAAAGTCAGGGATACAAAACACACTACTCTGCCCTCAGAAGTTTCCCTTCTTTTGCCAAAAATTGAAAATAACATTACATATTTGTTAAAGCAAAGCCAGTTTTTCATTGTGTGATATTGTCAGTCTTGCTATGTGCTGCCAAAACACTGGCAATAGAGGGATGATGACATGAGATGGCCCACTAGTATATGCTAGTGTCTTTCCTTGTGAATCTCAAACGTTCTAGAATATGTTATAGTACAGGAGCTGCACAAGGCTTATGGCTAAGTGTGTAGTATTATAAAGCACTCTAATATCTTAGATCAATATAATTTAATGGCAACATTTTACAAGTCAATAATTGTATCAACTTGTGATGGTTTATCTGGTAGACCATAATGTATCCTTAAAGCAGAGCTTTAAAGGTTAATTGAGTAATGAAATACATAACTTTTATCATACGATGCATGAAGTTTCATAAATTGCATTATCTTCTATTGAGTAGAAAATTTGGTTATTAAAGTTCTAATGCACATGTTTACATTTAATGGATTGCATTAACTCTGAAAGTTACAACTCCAATTGACTAATGATCCTTTTCTCCCCTAGATTACTGGTTCATTGAGGTTAATGGATGCTGTGTGTGTGGACTGAGAGTTGAGTATGTCCCCAAAGTAAGGGGACTCACAGTCAAAGTTGACGCTGCCATAGATTGGCCTTTAGGTGTGCAGCAGTTTTGCACAGGTCTGAGGGCTAGGCAGTAGTCTAGATTGGTTATCTCATCTTACCTAACTATTGATACAAGGCAGACTCTCCTGATGTAAATTTAGCTCTTTATTTGTTAGTGTATTTAATAACATTTTAAGTTGGAAGTAAAGTATACATAATAGGAAGAACACATACCAATTTATAACATTCTTTTGCAATTGTAGAAGAGCTATAATGCAGAACATTTAGGACTTACTTTCAGTACCTGAAAGCATGATTTAACATTATAGTACCACACCATATATGCGATTCACTATTGAGGTAGAGTGCATTGTAAAGGCTCAAGACAGCCAATTTCACATGGTAAAGCAGTTTTAGGTACAAACAGCATAATGAATTGCTAAATTCTGCAACCTAGAATGCTGTGAAAATACCTAATGAATTACTCTTAACTCAGCATAAACAAAAATAATTTCCAGTTTGTTTTTATATTAGGTACTTAGCTTGATAGATTTAGTTAATTTTCTTTTAGAAGTATGTACTGTATCTTGTTGCATGATAGATAATGTACAGTAAATATTTACCACTGTTCTAGAGCAGTTTTATTGCATATACAATACAAAATAAAATAGTTTGTAAATGGATTCTGATTATCAAACATGAGAGTGTAGAGACTTGTGCAACTCTCTGAGTTAGGATAACTAGGATCATTTGCAAAAAGGTGTGAAAGCTGTCAACTTCTGGAAGTCATTGCATTCTAACATCTGAGTCAGTACTCGTTATCAGAACATGAAGGCAAGGGTGTATTGCATTGCTGGAGGCATTGATTTTTGGATGGGTTATAAAATATCATCTGACCATTTATGGGATGTTTAAACCGTAACACTGTGCAAATGCTAGCCAATTTCCAGTTTAGGTAATTACATTTGGCCTAATCGAAGTCCCACTGCAGTTTAAATTGGAAGATGTGCTTTTCTTCATTTTGGCTTAATCCACTGCATAATGTTCTATGTACATAGCTCTTTATTACTTGTATCACCTCAGTTCTAAGAGCACTCATCAAAGAGTCTCTTGTGCAAACCCAGAAGAAAAGACGGGAACTTGCCCCAAAGAGTTTGCAATCTTACAGCTGGCATGCTCAATCTCCTTAATTTGAGACCTGACTTGCGTTGAGAAGCTCCATGGAGCATTTAAGTATTCTTATTTCCATGATGGCTGTGCATCCTCAGTAGGCTAAAGGATTCCTATATGTAGTTTGTTAAGTGATTTTTAAATCCTTTAAGATGGCAGGCACTTGATCATGGGAATATATTATAGGCAGTAATTTTGATTCACTGATGAATCAAAGAACTCTAGTTGAATTTACAGAGCTAAATTTTGCTATTATGCATAGCTCAGGTGGTATCTGTGTGGTTTTATAGATCTATGTAAATGCAGACTTTAGACTCAATATAATTTGTGAAGGGCAGATCCCAGTAGCACCCTCAGGGGTAGGGGGAACTCCCAGAGCTGCTCCTGCCCCACTCCAACCAGGCTGCATGGGGAGCTGGGCTCAGCTGGCAGTGGTGGTTACAGTTGGTGGGCAGCTCCTCTCTGCCCCGTTACCTTGGGTGTTTTCCCACCAGCCTGAGAGGGGATGCAGGGACAGAGGAACCCCCTGGCTGCTTCTGCTGGCCCCAGTCAAGCCTGACTCCATGCACAGTTGCTTCCTGCAGCCCTCTCTGGAGCCAGGTAGAAGTGGCAGGGAGAGCAGTGGCAGTGGACTTATCTCCCTATGACAGAGGCATAATTAGAGAAGGTGAGCAAGACAATGAGGTGTGCAGGACAAGGGGAGGTGCACAAGGTAAGCAGGACAAGGGGAGGTGTTGGATACTGCTGAGCATACAGGGGAAGTGGGGAGGGGCTGCTGAAAGCTGGGAGGGGGATGTGATTCTTACCTGTTTTGAGCATTTGAAAGAAGTTCCTGGCTGCTGCTCTCATGGCATGGTCTGCCTGCCCTGGTGTGAGGTGGGAAGGCCAGAAGTGGAGGTGTGCAGCTGCCCCTGTAGAGGTGGTCACTACTCCCACACCCCGCTTTTAAAATCCTGGATCCACCTGTAAACCTGCCTTATATTCTATTACAATTTTTAACTCTCCAATTACAATTTTATAATTGTATGGTCATTATTCTTACTATGTCTGTTTCCTTAAGCATTCAGCAATTGTCAGCCAACACTTAGTGCTCAGGGATTTCTTTTGAGTAAAGACCATGTCCCACTTGTTTATAAGATAAGATCACTGATTGAGTTGGTTTAGCTGTACATCTTCTAAAATTCTACAGGCTCTGCGTTTCCTAGAAATCAAGTTTTAAGTTAGTGTGGGCACATTATCGCATACATTCCATTCAGTATGAGAGTTCCTCATGTTCCAGTAGCTCAAAAAACAGACATGGAGGATCGGGAGCACCAAATTTATGATCCATCTCTTATTAGATGCAGGAAAATGAATATCAAGTGCCATGCTCCTTTTAAATGTAATCTATTTTATTGAACAAATACTGAGTGGGAATGGGAGAGATTCTTGCTGCTTTTTTCAGGTATGTAAAGAAAATGTCATTGATATTTGTGATGTAGCGCCTGGCTTATGTCTTTTCTGTATTGCATTTCAGAGACAGTTATATGAGTTTGAGTAGATCGATGATCAATAGCTCTGATAAAATAATTCGAAAGGGCAGCTCTTCAATCTTTCATCATTCTGTGGAAGGTTGGAAAATCAATTCTTCTTTGGTACTGGAGATAAGGTGAGTACCTTAAATAACACAGTTCATTTCATATTACTATTGCCTATAATTCTTTGGGTCTAGGAAACTTATCTAAGACACTTGATTTACTGTTTAAAGGTGGATGTGCTACTTATATTTAATACTGCATCCCGAATGACCTCGAACCCAGAAAGGATCATTCTTCCCTCTTTATGTATAAGATTAAATAATGTAAGCCTTGAATATCTGTGACTGCTTTTGCGAACAGCTATAGAGGTAGTTTATGAAGCTTCCTTTTTTTCCCATTAAGTTATTTGATGCCAGAATGTGTCTGGGATGCAGGTGGTCACAGATTGAACTAAGTGGAGGAGTGATGATCTTGCTGCCTCTTGGTGATTTATAGCAGGGCTCTTCAGACCTTGAGTCCAAGCCCAGGGACTAAGGCATACTGTTACATATTACCTTTCCAATATGTTAAACGCTCTTAAGATGGGCATGCCCATATGTTAATGCAGGAAAAGATAAGCTAAGTGGGCTCTGAGAATCTCAGAGTTACACCTCCTCTGCCGAAGATTATCTCCAGTTTGTTAGGCAGCTTGTGTTACAGTAACATTAGTCTCCTCCATGGGGCCAATACAAACTGGAAGCAGTTCTCCAGCATCCCAGGATGCACTGCTTCCAGCCATCCCTCAACCATCTATCCTCACAGCTCTAAGTCTCCCAGAATGACAGAACCAGGGAGAGCCAAGAGCTGCAGGGAGCCTGGAGCTGGGAATGATCCTTGGCACCTGGGTTGAGCCATGGGGTTGGGGGGGTGACCCCCTAGGGTGGAGGGTGAGCCATGAAGACCAGAGGGAGAAGATGGCTGGGAGCTGCTGTATACCTGGAGAGAGGGGAAGCTTGGCAGCTCCTAGCCACACCTCTGCTTGCCAGGCCTCTAGCAGCAACTCAGAACATTTCACATCAGAGTGGGCATTAACTCTTAACATGCGACTGTTCACAGCATGTGCTAACTCTGAACACTTTGTAGAGTTTCAAATGTGAATTATAATGTCTAACCGCACCATATGGAGGAGGAGAGCAGGGGACCATGAGTCTACTACTTACTCTCTGTGTCAAACAATAAGGTACTTGTCGTAGAGTAGGAAATATGTGGGTGATTGTGGGGTATGGAGCTATATACTGTGAAATTCTTCATCTTCAGCAGGAAATATGTAGCCGAAGTGTGATTTCTGAGCTTCTGTACTGCCGTATTTGGGGCAATGAGCAAGAATTCAGCCTGGTCTTCCTGAAAGCTGTATTCTGAATGCCTCATTCAGGCAAAGGTCGTTTGCCTAAATATTTGGTGAAGAATGGCTAATTTGTTTTATCTGAAATTTTTAAAACAAAGAGAAGATATTAATAGCACAATGGTAATTAGCATGTGCAAAGTTAAATTCAAAGGAATCTGTAGGATACTTACAATGCTTGAGACTTCAAAAAGGTTGTACTATAGTTGACATCAACATCTTACCACTGCAGGAATTGCTGAACTGTGGTTTTGATGACTTACATTTCAGAGGATTAACTGCTTTTTAAAGAAATAATATTTTTCTACGTTTCAAATTAGAAGTGTCTTCAGATTATCAACTCCGTAAAAAATAGGATCTTTTACAATCAACAAATCCTTGGTAACCGTCTGTTTTCACTTATACGAAGGTAAATCTGGGATATATTCCATTTAATCCAGATTTAGAGTAGTATAAATAAGAGCAGAGTTTGGCTCACACTTAGTTCTGATTTTACTACCTTTAAGTGAATTAGGGATGTGAAAGGTTAAATGTTTTAACGATAAGTATATTTGTCCCAGGAATGCATTGCCAGTTAACATTTAATGTAGGGCACAGTCGGGCAGGGAAGGAAGGTAGCAGGCCAGGCAGGAGGGAAGGAGGGAAAAGAGAGGAGAAGGGGCAAAGGGGAGAGTGGGAGGGAGGAGTATAGTTCCCATAGCTTGTCTGCTCCCTCCCTCCTGGTGAGCCAGTGGCTGCAGTGGGCTGGGGAAGCTCCTTATCTGCTGCTGGCACCCATGGCTTCATGTGGGGTGTGCTGCCTGGCGGGACTTGCCACTGCCTCTTCCTCCCCCTGTCAAAGGACCTGTGGAGTGGCTCCCAGCAGCAGCTGTGTCCAAGTGAGTCTGTGCATGGTCCCCGGCGCCTCGTGCTGCTCCAGCAGGTGGCTGCAGCCCCTCCACAGCACAAAGTGAAGTAGGGCAGGCTGTGTCCTTCCTTTCCATTTTGAAAAGGTGGTCACCCTAGTGTTATCAGTTAAGCATTTAATCAGGGAAGGTTAAACAGATAATTTTTGTAAATGATATATTCATCCCTAATGTGAGTTGAGTAATATATTCATCTGCATGTAGTCCCAGTGAAGCATTTGGTGTTACTGACAGAGTAAAGTACTGTGCAATATAACTAAGAGTGACAAAGTGTGGTTCTTATGCTACTTTTTATTCCTGCTACTACTGTAGGACCTATACTACCCATGTAGCACCATTAAGTAAAAGTTAAAATCTGTTCTCTGTAGCAGAGCAGTTAATGCATTTCGCCAAGCTTCTGAAGGCCTCCCATAGCTGACCCAGTTTAACTGAGTCATTTGGGCTAGGGAATCAAAGAAGTTTGGACATAATGCAGCTACACGGTTCTCTTGTGCACCTTTAGCACACTAGCCCAATACAAAGACATTTGCTTTTGAATTCTGCTCTCAATGGGCACATCTCCACATGCACTAATGTGCCGTAGTTACTGTGCATGACTTTGATAATAGGTACTGAACTCAATGTAAAGTAATCGGCGCTACTGCGCAGCAGTGCCGGTGCATGACGCTAATGCATGGTAGGCTAATTTTATTGTGCATTAGTGCAATAGCACGGCTTTTGCTGTGAAGTGCTAATGTGCAGTAGAATTAGTCTACTGCATATTTAGTGTCTCATGTAAACACATCCAATGTGCAGTAGCATAAAGCAGCATAATTCCTGCATTGGTAAGATTATTTCAAGTTTTTAATGTATGGATTAATATGGATGGATTCATGTGCACTGCAGTTGATGAGTTGGGTGGAAAGAACAGCTTGGTTTTTAAACCCTAAATGCTGATTTGGCCGTTTTGGGGGTGGGGAGGAGTTTATTTTACTTGTAAACTCAAAACTGAGGATGTAAAGCTGTAACTCTGAAGTACTTATTTTGTGGCTTTTCAGAATACAACCACAACTGAATGCAAAAGTTAAGTATTATACACAGAAATGTAGCTATCTGAAATAAGCCTCTCTGGCCATACAACTCAAACTGTATGCAAATCACAGTACTGCAATAAGTGCTGGACTATAGTCACAGAAAAAAGCAAAACTTGTCATGCAGTTTCTATACTAATTTAGCAAGAATCAATATGTATCACTGAGGCAAGGAGGGAAAATACTGAAGAAAGCAGTAGGTATATTTTCTAGAACTTGTTACCAGATGTGTATCATAATGGATACCTTTAATCTACCAAACATTTTAATGAAAATGTGTTATTGAATTGTGCCAGTAAGTCTTGGAAATCATAGACTAGCCTATATAAATGCAATGATTGGGGATATGTTATCATCCCAATAACATATGTGAAGGAGAGCACATTCCTTATAACATGGAATAAAGAGAGAAATCTTTGCTACACTAGGATCAAGACTTGCTGTAACTTTGGGCAGTAAAGTTTGAAGTCATGTGAAACGTTAAGGCTGTCCAGGCATGAGTGAGATGGCCCATGGCAAGTCAAGAGGTCCCATTATGAAACCACATGGCACTATCCTAGAAAACAGTTTAGTACTGCTTAGCAATGCAGGGTTACTCCTAGATAAGTCAGGGGCAAGATTTTCCTATTTTGAAGTGTCTGTCTATCAGTGGGCAGGCTATTCATTTCTCTTGCTTTCAGAGAGCAAGAGCAGGTACAGCCTGCTTGTTTGTGTGCAGCTGCCCTGGTGTTTTTGCTCCAGGTTTATGCCCTGAACTTTGCCATCCCATTCACATGTCCCCGGCTTCCCTGCTTTTGAGCGGAAGTAGCAGTGAGCATGAACAGCAAGTCATAGGAGCAGATGTTTCTTGGGATGCAACAGATGCTTGTAGCTGAATATGTCTTAGGGATAAAACTTGCCATGGTGCTTATTATAATGGCAAGCAGGAAAGCTGGGAGAGGCATCCCTTTTTCATGAATCCTTCTTGCATGCTTACATGCAAGTCAGCAGCAAGGCAGAAAAGTTCAGCATGCCTTCTGCAGAGCAGACCGTGTCCCCTGGAGGCACAGCCTACTACACTATTAGGTCCCATTACTGTTCTTCAACTTCTACAACAGACTTGCTGTATATTCTTCTTCCCCAGTGCTCAGCCACATATCATTGAAAAAGATTTAGATCTTAATATTTTTACATGGGTGTAGCCATAGGGATTAACTTCAAAACATATCTAGCAATCTCCTACTGTTCTCAGGGCTACACTGTTTAGCTTTCCAAAGAACATTACATGCATTGTGTAGATCATGAAGATGATTCATGCTCTATTATTGTGACTGTTAATATAAGTAGGGTATTTGACTTGTGGTGTGAGGTTTGCCATAGCACATAATGCAAAAGAACAGATATGTAATAATAATAAAAAAAAAAACTAGTGCCTACTGAATAATGTATAAAAAGTTGTCAGTTCTTAGGAGAACAGAAATTATTTGTGAAACCATTAATGTAGAGCACACAGGCATTTTATAAAACTTACATTCACGTATACATGGCCGCTGTTGTTGTGTCTTACATCAGCCTGACACCCCAATTAAAAATGAGGAAAAGCTTTGATAGTGAATTTTGCCTTCTGCAAGGACAGTGTGTTTCATTCTGCTTGGACTTAACTGGTAGACAGGACGCTATGCTTTGTTTTTGTGCTACCCTTGGGCTTTCTTCATTACCCTAGTAGGAGAGTGATTTTCAGATTGATGGTATTCTCTGCCTACTGACAACTTAATTTCAGAGCAATTAGCAGCTTCTGTGCCTGTGGAAAGGGAGTCTGCTTGGCTCCTTCAGTGTCTGAATGACTGTCAGACCCTACCAAAGGAGGAGATACAGTCACTCGCTTTTATCTCCTTCACCTCCCCCCCGCCCCATTCTTACTACTGCATGTAGTGTAGGGGGATTAGACCAGGCCAACAGAAGGGTGGGGATGGTGTTAGTTGGGGATGGTGCAGAGCAGGTTTGCTACAAGAACATTTGTGAAGTTAAATACAACAAGGTCCTCTGTTTTCATTGCTCACATTTCAGTGTGAGACTTTTTCTGCCTCCTGCTTTTGACTTCAATTCAAGGCAAGCTGTAAGGGTATGGAACACAAAGAGGACAAAACAACACAGTTGTGTAAAATAAAGTGTGCCTGTGCTGTGAATTGGGGGTTATAGATGTATATTTTCTGTTAAACAAGAAGGATAGGAGCCTGTAACACTAAGTGAGGGATTTGGTAAGGGAGAAGCTGGCTTGCTTCTTATGAGTTTCAGATTATTATCATAATTGAATTTACAAATCAGCATGCTGCCACAGCTCATGTGGCATAGCCTACAGCACTGAAGAACAAGCAGCAAACATCATTGTGGAGCTGCTGAGGAGCCCTCCTTTCCAGGTTTAGCAAATATCCCCCTCCTCTAACCACCGTCTTGTCCATATAAAGCCCAGGCAGAGTTGTATCCCCTGTACCTATGCTCAGAGAATCATACAGCCATATGCTTTCATACACTTTGGGGAATATATTGTATTGCTTATAGAGCTATAGCTATGTGTGTGGCTCCTCGTGCATTGGCGATACTAGGAGGCATTTGTGGGGGGTCTCCCTTCACAAGCCTGTACTTAAATGATTTGGTCTAGCCTTGAGTTTAAGAGATTTTCATATTAAATTTGAAATTCATTATAGACTCATTCTAATCCAACTGAAATCAATGGCAATCACCCCTTTCTTCTGCCCACATGAGCTAGGGACAGAAGTTATATATAAACCAGTTTAAGTGATCAGAAACCAGTTTAAACCTGTAACAGAACAGTAGTTCTGTATACATAAACTGCTTTCAAAATGGCCAAAACTAGTTTTTAGATAAACCTGGTTGAATGTAGTATCAGACTTGACTTAGGTTAAACTGGTTTATGGAACTTCTGTACCAGACTCCTTCCTGGTTCAAGTTAACTCACAGTTTTTCAGCATCCCAGGATGCTTTACAGCCTGTACTGTCTGCTCCAGGGAGCAGGGTGGCCCTGCCTCTCTGCTCCTTAGCTGAGCACAGCAGCCCCTGCTAGGCTTTTCCCATATACTTCTTGAGTGGAGGGGGTAGGAGCATGGGGCATGGGCAGATGCAAGCCCTGGGCCAGCATGCTGAGGTGGAGGGGAGGGAGCAGTGGTTTAAACCCCCTCACCTTCCCCCCCACCTCAGTGTGCCAACCCAGAGCTACTGTGCTTCTGCTAGGCAGAACGCAGCTGGGGCCCCCTCTCTCCCCTCTGCCTCAGCATGCTATCTCGGGGCTGGTGTCTGCCCAGGCCACCCTGCCTCAGCTACAGCAGGGAGGCAGGGAAAAGTCTGGAGGGCTTCTCTACCAGCTTCCCTCCAGCCTTCCGGTCACTGCTGAATGGAAGGGAGGGCTTGCTTTAGTGCCCCCCAGCTTCTAGCCTGAGACACTGTGGCTGCATTTCCATAATAAAAAGTGAATGTCTGTTCACTTGCTTCTTGGTTCAATCTATGCAGTTTAGACCAGTTGTCACCAACCACTAGATCCCAATCCATCGGTAGATCTCGGAGCCTCTTGCGGTAGAACTCAGACCCTCTTGGATTCGATCCAAGCCTGGGGTCGGGGCCTGAATGCCCGTGTGCATACACACGCATGCCTCATCCCAGCAGGTCAGTCTGTGGGGTGGGGAAGGGGCAGGGTCTAGATCGAGCCCCCCGTGGTGAGGGACAGTGCCGCAGAGGCCGGAGCAGGGGTAAGTTGACTCGGGTGGGACTTACCTGCTGGAGAAGCACACCCCCAAGTAATTTTTTCTCCCTCTGCCTTGGTCTGCCCCCGCTTCCCTCCCCATAGACTTACCTGCTGGGTGGAGGGGAGAGGGGGGTGGTGGCAGCACATGGTAATTCTTGGGTTGCTTTTAAATGCCAAGTTGATCTCCTGCTTTAAAAGGTTGGAGACCACTGGTTTAACCTAAGAAGTCCTGTGGCTGATGCACCATATCAGCGGCAGTCACCCTGCCATGGGGACCCCTGGGGTGCCCACATGATAATAATGCATGATGGGATCTGATTTGTGATCCCACATTCACACCTCCTGCTGTCCATGTGTGGCATGGCAGGAGGTATGATTGTATGGATCACATATCAGATCCCATTGTGTTTTTACCTGCACATGTAGATGGACCCTTATTATCGTGGACTACTGCAACTGAGATTTTCCACCTTTTGTTTTATATTCATTGGTCTGTTAAGCTAGAAATAGCCATTCAAAAAGGCTGAGCCTGAATCGGTTCAACTTTTGCAGGTTAGTCTAACCTGGCTAGGCTGAACTGTTTTCCAACCATACAGGCAATCCTTCTGGACTTAGAAAATTCAGGCATATGCCTGCAGTGGTTCAGGCTAGAAGCCGGGGGGTGCTAGAGCAGCCCTCCCTTCCCTTGCACAGAGTAGAGCTGAGGGGGCTTATGGCCAGGCCCCGGCAGGACTTTGTCATTAGGTCTGCCTGCATGGTCCCAGCATTTTTCCTGCTGGCTGCTCAAGGGGCAGGAGAGTTGTCAGCCCCAGACCCTTGCTAGCAGTCTGAGGCAAGGGGGTGTGTGTGTTGTACATGCATCTGTTGATGATACAGAGCTTTTCAATCTCCCTCCCTCCTTCCTCAGACTGTCTGCAGCAAACTGACAGGAGAGCAAACCAGCTGGGGAGCTGATAGAAGTCTTTACCACCCTGATAAGACTCTATCACCCAATTAGCAAAACAGTAGCCTCTCTCCCATTACTGCTAAGTTCTTAAACAGCTTACTGGGCTATTGATTAGCTCCAAAAACCCTGTTCTGTCTTCTTGCCTGTGCCAGTGAAATTGGAGAGAGATGGACACAGGCACCTCTTGGCATTTTAGCATACCACATGCCTAGGGTCCCTGGGGCTGGGGTCCTGCTGTGGGAGATAGGAGGGAGTGAGGGGGGTGTTTCCTGCTTGAGAGGTGAGGGGGGGTAGGGCAGAGGGAAGCCAGGCAGACTCTGCTGTGTCTGTTCTCTCTGACAGAGCCTTACACACCACTAGCTAGCATACCACATGCTGGCTATGGTCCGTGCTGTGGGAGAGGGGAGGAAGGGATCCCTGCTTAAGCAGCAAGTGGTGAGAGAGGAGGGGGAGGGGGAGGGGGAAGGGAGGGGGCATGGGGAAGCCAGCAGACACTGTTGTGTCTGCAGGTCTGTGCCAGAGGAGCAGGGAGTAAAGGGGAGAGACCAGCCCTGCTGTGAAGCAGAGAGCCCCGCCCAGACCAGAGATCATGCCAGGATGCTGGGGGAGTCTGGTTTATCTTAAACCAGCAAGGGATCTGGGACAGACATTGATTGCATAAACCGGTTTGACCCAAATCAATTAAGTCTGACACTACATTTAACCAGGTTTATCACAAACCAGTTTCAGCCAGTATCACACTGGTTTATGTACACTGAACATCTGTTCTGTTACAGGTTTAAACCAGTTTCTGATCACTTCAACCAGTTTGTGTAATGTCTATCCCTAGCCCTGAAGTGTAAGTTCCTCAGTGCAGGTACCTGTAGTATGTGCTTTCTTTGGTGTGAGTAGTACATAGGCAGGTCCAGTAAAATAAAATATATATATATATATATATATATATATATATCTCGATTGGATTGTATATACTCAGTGACCTTGCTTTATTGCAGAATATAAGACTTAAAACTTATTGAAAGTCAGAAATGGTGTGCCAACTGTACTGAAGAATTCTTTAACATTTTCAGAAGGTGTAGTTAGAAATGTCTGGCACTTGTTAATTGCTTTTATCTCTTCAGAGGTTTTTTAAAAAAATGTATTCTATATAAATCACATACAACTATTAAAATAGGACTAAACACCCCAAAATCAAAAGGCTTGTGTTTACATAGAGATTAGAACATTTATTTTTGTATCCTACTTAGAAACATATTTTAAACTATCATCTCAATGATCAGTGCAATACTTAAAAATTCAAAATCTTATTTACAAGCTTGCCTTGAAGGCAAATACAAATACCTGCAGATATTCACAACAATTAGCATTTGTCTTTCACTACTCAACTATCCCTTTGAGAAATTAAATGTGAATTCCTGTTTTTCTTAGCATGCAGAAAGTTTACTCTGATCACTGAATATGCAAATTCAAAGGCATACAGTACATAAAGCCATCATTAGAACTAGTCAGTGCTGGTTAGGCCTCATTTGGAGTACTTAAAGTGTGGTACCCAAAAATGGACAAAGAAGGAAGTAGAGAAACTGAAGAGTGTCCAGAGTTCAGTGACAAAGATGATAAATGGGTTGGAAAGGAGGTTGTTTGAAGAAAGGAGCTAAGAAACAGAGGAACTAGATATGTTTCATTTGGAGGAAAAGAGATTGAGGGGAGCTGGATGTTTGAAAAGTTTGGCATAGAGAAGAAGGAAGAACATTATTGTCCCTTGCCACTAGGGCCAGGGCATGACAGTGGGCTTAAAAGTCTTAGGGGAAAAAAATTATAACTGTAAGAACAATAGAAGAAAGGAACAAACTGCCTAGGGAAGTTGTGGAATACTCTCTAGTGAGGTGTTCTTTCTACAAGGGTTGAATCCTATATCTGTGCAGGGAATAAGGAATCCTATATCTGAACTGGTGATTGAACTATAGAATCCTTCAAGACTCTTTTAAACATAGACAATGCAAGTGCTGACAGTGTGTGGGGGGGAGGAGCACAACTCTGTGCCTACCTCCACTACTGCCAGGCACTGGCTCTGGCCATGCTTCAGCCCTGTGCCCCACTGTCAATGCAGAAATCTGGGGGGGGGGAACATGTGCCCCCCCCACGTGTCACCTATGCTTCTAACCCTATGATTCTGGGTATCAGAGATCCTGGTTTTTCCTGATTTAAAATTGCAAATTCTCTCACAAAAAAGCAAAAATCTGTCATTAAAATTAAAGGCTGCCCACAGCCCTCCTCCCTCTGCCCCTCCCCAACCTACTCGTGCCTTTCACTCCCCACAACAGCCTTCCTGGTGCCTCTTGCTTCCCACCCACAGCCCCTGCTCTCCCATCCCTGCAGAATAAAGCCCCCAGCTGCCAGAGCTATGGACCCAGGTCTGTAGCCCCCTGCCCCAGCTCCTCCCTGTTGCAGGTGGGGAGGGTGCTGGCTCCCCACCACCGCGCACACTCCTGAGGGTGGTGGGGAGGACCCGCACCCCCCAGATCTGTGTGTGGGGCAGGTGCAGGCTGCAGGCATGGGCTCCCACCATGCTTCCCTCCCCTAGGGCCTCCATATCCTGGAGGGCATGACCTGGTGCAGCAGGGAAGATCGAAGCCATGTGGAGAAGCTGCTCTTCACTCCAAGGTCCCCACTGCCCTGGTGACATGCCTCCTGCACATGCCACTGCTCTGAGAGCTGCAACCCTGCACCACTGTCCTCACTGCAGCCCTGCGTGCAGGAGGCACATTGCCAGGGCAGCACAGAGCTCACAGCAGTGAGCAGCTTCTCCACATGGCCCTGGTGTTCCCTGCTGCGCTGGGTCACACCTGCTGGGCTTTATTATGTAGCATTATGCCCCTCAAAGCAGTGGTATGTGCAGGGGGTGCATTGCCAGGGCAGTGGGGAGCTCACAGTTTCTCCACTCAGCTTCATTTTTCTCTACTGTGCTGGGTTGTACTCACCGGACTGCAGAGGCCCCAGGGAAGGAAAGTAGAGCAGGAGCCCACACCCACAGCCTGCACCTGCCCCACACACAGATCTGGTGGGGGGGGGTCCCTCCTGCCCCCCCAGGACTGTGTGGCAGTGGGGAGCCAGCCCTCCCCCGGACGAGCCACCCATGGCCCTGTCCTGCTCCCTGATGGGGCCCTGCAGTTGTGCATTGTGGCCCTAGGCCCTAAGCCTCAAGCACCGCCTGGCTAGGCAGCAGCCCCAGCCCTGACCAGCTCCCACCCTCTCTTCCTACAGGGGCCTCAATCCCCGTCTTCACCTTGCCCCCCTTCACTTAGCCTGCAGAGCAGCTCCAGCAGGTGCCTGGGGTCATGTGCATGTTCATGCACGTGGTGCCCCCTATCTCACTGATTTCCTCCTGCTCTCTCCCAGCTCCCTACAGGCTAGAACTCTGCCAGCCTGCAGGGAGCTCATTGTAAAATGCATAATCTGCGGGTTTCTCTGCTAAAACGAGAAATCTGCCTTTGCCTACAGTTAAAGGTAAAATCTACATTTACTCCGTTTTTCCATGGGAAATGGAAAACCTGGATCCCTGCTGATTATTATCAACTGTTTGTGTCTGTTTTGATACTAAAGGGAACTAGAGCACTTTTCCTTTCAGGTTTCTTACTGCATTCTCAGTATAAATAAAAACAAAAAAAGGAACTGGGCAATAACAGAAAACCACATTCTTCCCCTTTATGATATGCAACTTGTACTGACTTCACTGTGACTCTAAGAGTAGAAATTATCCCAAAATGCTGTGTTAATCTGTTGACGCACATTGAAAATTATCAGAAAAAAAACCTCTTCAAGGAAAACACCCTTTATTTCATAACAAATCTGCTTTAACTGAATTTTTTTTTTAAATTTTCTTTCTAGCTAGTATACATGTAATTTAATAGTCTCTGTTAGCAGTTCAGTAAGACTTGGGTGATTGTTTTTAACAGTACAAAGCGTCTTAACATCAGTGTAAAAACTTTCACACTGCCATGTTTGTTGCAAATGTTGGCTACAAATGTCCAACTCGAGATCCATAAAATTCTGGTTTATTAGGCAGATTGAAGCACTGTAATGAAGTTAAATCATAAACCTTGGGGCTGGTCCCCCCCCAACACATACACACAGTAGCAAGCTACAAGAGTCAGGCATACCTATCCCACAGGTGCTGGAGTCTGCCGTCAAGGCTTCTTTCAGCGTGGTGTTATCTTCCAGAAGGGGGTCGCTGGCTAGTCCTTCTGGCTGGACAGGTTGGGTGCTGGTCAAATTGGAGATCAAGAGGGCACCGCTGAGGGTCATTTTTCACTGCTTTTTATCTGTCCTTGGCAGACTTTGGTGACTCCCCAGTTTTCAGGTTTGCCCAATCCAGGGGTCGTTGACGCTCATGGGACTTCCCCCTTGGTGGCTACTGAATGGCATCTGTCAGCCCCAGGGGTCGTCTGCATGTACGTGCAGGTTTGGGAGTCCATTGATGAATTTTGAATAGGGCTCTGGGAGCGGTCGATCTGGAGATATTCATCCCAAAAGTTGGTCCTCGGCGTTGATTAACTCAGACCAGGGCTTCTAGCCCTTGAACAGTGACGTCTAGAGATTTCCCGGTTGCTACATTGTCTTCTATTGATTTCTTCCATTGGTTGATCTGCGGTTTTCCTAGATGTTAATTACTGCCTGCTACTGTGTTACGCATTCAATCACTGGTTCGCTCGCTCTTTCAGGGGCCCACCTGATACAGGGAAGCGGGAGTTTGACTCCTGCCCTTGTTAACATTGTTACAATGTATAACTTACTTCTGAAACTAAACAGATTTTGTTGAAAGGTGAGGAGTATAAAATATAAGCTACAAAAGTAATGCCATGGCACACAAATAGATAAAAATACCAAAATACAAGGGGAGATACAAAATGCACACAGAGAAATTTTAAAACACAATTCCTTATCTTAAAGTGAAAGAAAGAGGAAGGAAGAAAAGGTAGAAGAGGAAAAACATATCCAAGGAGGGGAGAGCAACTGCAGGCAAGAGGAAAAGGGGGCTTTCTGCTACACAAACACTACAATGTTTGGTGCAATAGTCTGGCTTCATAGGCAGCTATGTTAGGTAAATTCACGTGGTGAATTGGTAGTTTCAGGGCCTTGTTATCCATTACACTATGAACCACACGCATGTTGTTTGGCTTAGTGCTAGTTTACAGTTAAACCTTTGATGTGAGCAGCACAACAGTGGGGAGTGGCCACACGTTAATGGAAAAGGAGCTGAATGATGTGGATCAAGAGATAATCTTGCCCTGGAGTGGCATAACTTGAGCCACATAACAGGTCCTTTAAGCCACTTAAAGGTATCAGTGTGCAGGCTATCCAGGGGTTAAAAGCTCCAGAGCCACCTAAAATTAATGTGTAGTGATGCTTTCAGTCAGTAAAACTACAAGACAATACTTGACATGATCTGGAAACCAGGGCTTCCAGTACTAGCCATGCTAGAGATGTGAATCGGCCCTCAAGTACATGAAATATGAGGATGTAGTCAGTATAGCTGTTACTGACACATTAAATAGCTCCATTTTTATGAAGAATCTTTCACTTGAGTAGACACTATTTTAGAGCAGTGATACTCACAGTTTTGGTCCTTGGGCCAAATGAATTACTCAGGACCAGTGTGTGGGCTGCATTGGGCCCTGCACCCCTCCCCTCCATGTCAGGATCAAGCCCTGAGGCCCTATGCTCCTCTACCTGGTTGTGGCTTGATCCAAGCTGGGTAGGAGTATCACAGGGCCCCAGAGCAAGGAGTAGGCAGAAGAGGCATAAGGCCCTGGAGCCTCATCCTGGGCTACAGTTAGTTAGTGCAAATTAAATACATTCACTTGATCTGAGCCTTCACGGGGCCGAGAAGTAATAAGATACCACCTTATTACCTCAAAGAAAAAACACATTTATGACTGTTTGGCAGTGGCATTGCTAATAATTACATGTGGTTCATCAAGCAACCTGGAAGTGTACCCATGTTTCAGAATGTGGACTTCTAACTTCATAGATTTCATGTGAACTTCTGATTTTGCTAAGAAAAAAAATCTCTGACAAGTGATCATAACAGCAATACTTCTGACTCTCTTAAACATGTGACTGGCTGTTTGCCTACCTGTAAGGCAGCTGGCTTTTCTTTTCTAAAAGAGGCACTATGCCCCACCTAACCCTAGCAGTTGGAATTAAGTTCAGAGACCTGTGTAAGGGTCACTGGATCTTTCCCAGCTAGATTTGGGAAGTATGCATGGCTGGTCTCAAGACTCTTAAATGGACCCATTAAGTTACAGAGGAACAGAATTTTGTAAATAGCAAATTATCCTTAATTAAATTATTCTGTACATATGCATGTAGCCCAAATAACTCCATTCATGATCATTTCAAGGCTCTTAAAACTGTTTTGTGCAGGACTAACAGGTTCCCTGTCACAAATCATTACTGCATTGAAATGCACTTTGTATTAGTCATTGCTAATGTCAGGGTTCACTGAAATTGTCTGTCTGTCTCTCTAAACAGATGATCATACTTTAAATGTGAGTTTTTAGTACCCGAGTCCCATATTGTACTTGTTATCTCACCGTCCTTGTGAAATATTTAAGCGGAATTATTCCCAAAACATGATTTCAGTTGCATTTGTTTTAGTTGGAAATTACATTTTGTTTTAGTTGGAAGGTAGGTGTGAGGTGGCACCTAAGAGATGTGTTTCTCTGAATCAAAGCTTTCATATATGTGAAATGGGCTGTGTGAAATAGGCTGTATTTGATTCAAATTCAGATTCAGTCTGAATCAGGGACAGTGATTTGATTCATTAATTCGGATCACTGTCCCTGATTTGAATTAGCCAAATCTGAATCTGAAGATTCGATGCTGATTCAGAGAATCAGCAATTCAGCCATAGACACAGCTTTAAATGTTTATTCTACGTATCTCGAAGTACCAGGTGTGGCTAATGAGTGCTGTGATAGTGGAGCAGATGGAGCGTCCCACAGGAGTGTGGGGAGGCTCTCCGTGTGCCTGGTGGCAGACCTGGAAGTGGACGAGAAGTACTTCCTGTCCACTTCCAGGTCCTTCGCCTAGCGTATGGCAGACCCTCCCCGCTCCCCCGTGACCCCCTAGCTTGGCAATTGTCTGTGGGGAACACCGGGTGCCCCCTTAAACCCAGGAGGCACCATTTGCTGAGCTGGGGGATGGGGGGGGGGGGCTACCCCATGCACTCTAAGGCAGACCCAGAAGTGGAGTGCAAGTGCTTCGGATCCACTTCCAGGTCTGCCATCGAGCATGGTGGGGAACCACACCCCCACTCCCGCACTCCCATGGGGCACTCCATCTGCCCTAGCATCTCAGCATTCACGAGTCGCCTGGTACCTTGAGGTATGTAGAAAAAACATTTAAAACTGTGTCTATGCCTGAATCATCAAATCTCTCTGAATCAACTTGAAGGGTTCCAATTTAATTCGGGGAGATTAAAGGGTCTCCTGATTTGATTCAGATTCAGAGATTCAGCTGCTGAATCGGGCGAATCGCCGAATCGAATCAGTGACCAAAGATTTGCACAGCCCTAGCAACTATCTGCCTAGCATCTGACAAATTAGGATGTTGCCTAGGAAAGCTTATGCCTTTCTGTATCAGTTAGTTACTAGAGTGCTACCTGCCCCCTCTTCTATCTGGCTGCAGACTAACAGAGCTAACTACGCCTCATTTCTTTTAGTATTAAAGGGATCATTCTGATGTAATGAAATCACATAAACACTAATGCTAAGTCTAATACCAGTTTCAAATGTTAGCACATGGATTACATGTGATATAGTGCTAGCCTGCACATTTACCGTTGACTTTGTCAACTTACATGACAATATGCTTGTGTAATTTAGAAGACAACCTCCCTCTAAGCATATGGAAGAATATTTTCAAATTTGCTTAAGGGATTTGGACCCCCTATTCTCATTAGTTTTGCACATCTTTGACTTATCTTTATTTAGAAGTTGTCTCTCCAAATCTTTTAGGTGTCTTTGAAAAATCTCAGCCCAGATAATTGAGAGGGTGCTCAATTTAGTGGAAAGACTTCCACTGAGAGGCATGGATATCAAGACCTTCACACGTCTAAAAGATCACTAGATAGCTAGTACACTTAGTCTATAAGTTGCCCTTGTTTAAATTAATAACTTTAGGTCTCAACTCCAGCCATGGTCCTTTCTGTCTTGTACTCTCTATTTTGCTTTTGCTGAGATAAAATGTAAAGTTACATACCGCTTGGGCACCTTCACCATGTCCCTTTTATGTTTTAATATTTTAATGCAGGAAATAGTAGTCAAGACCAAATGTTACTGCATGCTTGCTAACACACATAATTATAGGTGTAGGCATCCTAGATAATGGAAATGATATTTTACATATTTAATTGGTCTTTCTCTTCTATATTCATATTTCACGCACAATTCTAGATTCCCAGTAAACTTCTGACTTAACCTTTGTGGGTGGTCTCTGTTGTGGCCCGCCCTGTTACAGCTTCAGGGGATAGATAGGATTCCCTTTGGTGCTCTTGTGGCTGTTGATCACTTGCTTTAGTAGCCACATCCTTTACAAAGCTCACGCCTGATGTCTCTATTCTTATGTTATGTATAATTTTACCACCTTTTAATACAAGCTGATCAGATACCCTTTTCTCTTTCATTCTTTTTCATTTTCTAACCATTTATATATCTGCTACATGGTGCCTACAAAAGTAAGCTTATCAAACCCACAGGGCTTTTAAGTCCATTAAACTTACAGGCTTTATCTTGCTTTACAAAAATACCTTGCCTGGCCTTTTACACCATTTACCAAAAGCTTTAGGCACTTATGGTTTTAATATCTTCCATTCTGCTTCATTATTCTCAGTCCCTCATGCATGCTACATCATGAGATGCCTTTGCTCCGATGATGCCTCATCCACACACTGGATTTGTAAAATAGAACTTTAAATGTTCTTCTTCTCCTTTTTCTTTTAGTTAGGTTTACAATGTGAGAGACAACATAAACAAATAATTCTCATCATGTTTCACTTCCCCTTAGGCTTTTAAGGTGAATTCCAATGTTTCCATTGCTTTATAACAAGTTGCAAGCATATGGCATTCTCTTAATCTTGAGGCACTGACACAAAGTAACTGGATGGTCAACATGACATTGCTATGTTTTTTTCTCTTTTCACCTTTGGGGAATTATTTTCCCCTTTTTGTCTCTCAGCAGGTACTACAACAGTTAGAATGGCAGGACAGCTATCTTTCCTTTCTGATAAGTATTGGTTTGTTTTGTTCTAAGGAAGTTCTATTCTAAAAAGTGACTATAAAAGCAGCCCAATCTTACTCAACCAAATGTTTGTTACATATTCAGTTCTATCAATTGACCTTAATAACAACATTGAAAACATTTGTAAGTGCCATCATCCCAGTTCAACACTCCATCTCTATTCAGCAAATCACTTATGCATGTGCTTAGCTTTAGACATGTACTCTAGTCCCATTAACAATCCTAAGTACTTTGTAGAGTACAGATGTATATAAGAATGATCTTAAATGCTTTGCTGATTTGAGTTTAGTTGCTGGTAATGTTGGCAAAAATGCATTCTAAGAAAGAATGGACTTGATTGTTTCCCAACTTTGCATTATCTGGAGAATTCTTTACCAGTCTACATACACAGCTGCAATAATTAAAGATAGGATTAAAGGTGTAATTAAATGAAAAGCTTGATTTTAAATGGATACAATGAACTGTGAGTGTAAACACTCTGGGTGTGTACAAGTGTTACAGTTAGATGGACCTAAATGAGCTCAGGGTGATCTAAATACTTAAGGCTAGGGGCGGAAATTACACATAAATCGGTAGAAGTAATTGGAAACCGGTTCAGGTCTGTAACACAATAGAAGTTCTGCTCACATAAACTGCTTCCAAAATGGCCGAAACTGGTTTAAGATAAACCTGACTGGATGTAATATCAGACTTAACTGATTTAGGTTAAATCAGTTTATTGAAATTCTGTTCCAGATCCCTTCCAGATTCCAGTGAACTCACAGTCCCCCAGCATCCCAGGATGCTTTGCATCTCCCTCACAACCCACCTCTTGCAGGATGGATGGGTCAGCCTTGGCCCAAGCTGTCTGCTCCAGCTGAGCAGGGAGACACGCTCTAGTGCTCCCCAGTTTCTGGCCTGAGCCACTGCAGGCATGTGGCTGTATTTCTGGAATCAAAGATGAATGTTTGTTTACTTGCTTATTGATTCCATCTACAGAGCTTAGACTAACCTGAGAAGATTAAATCAATTCGGCCTCAGGCTTTTTGTCTGTACTTAGCCTACAATTGCAAGGGATCACAGAGCTTATGTCACCCTAAAAATGATGCACCTGATCTAAAGTTAGTTCTCAGCACAGGTTAACTTGACCTAATGAATGCTTGCATGCATCTGCAGCACAGCTCAGGGCCTGGGAAAACCCATCCACTTTCCACAGCCCTGAAGTAGTGCTGTTTTAACCTCCTGACCCTGACTGGGCTGTTTCCTCCACCCCTAGACTAGACAACTCCTTCCTCTGGAACCTCTAGTCCCCCTAATTCCACCTCTCCTTCCCTCCTGCCACTAGCCCTTTCCCCCCAAACCAATTTACTTGCTTCTGACTGCTCATGAAGCTCTTCTTCACAAGCTGTGAATAATCCTGACTCAAGTTTAGGAAACTTTAAACTAAGCTGCCTAAGCCTGAGCTGGGACCAGTGGATGTTTGTTTGCATCCTCTTAGAGGAGCCTAAATCTTATATTTAATTAGCTTGAGAATGTCTACAGGAGGGCTTATACTATTTGACTATGACTTTTGAATGTGAACTAAGCTATAACAGTTAAACTTGAGGTTTAGTTTTAGGCAACTCTAGTTAAATCAGTAAAGCCTAAATTACATCTTGTGCTCTGTTTTCTGGATCCCATGAATCGTTTATCCTCTTCTGCCTAATGAGCAGGTTCCACAAGAAGTGAGAGTGCCTCCCACTCACCGCTACCTCTAGAATGGTGGCTAGGGCACATCTTTGAAGATGGGGGTTTGGGGTCTGGACCCTCTCAGCCTGAGCAGGGTAACTTCCTGAGCAAGTGCTCTAACCACGAAGCTATACTATAAAGGGTGAATTCTGATACTACCACTTCTGCAATGTCCTGCTCTGTTCTTTCAAAGCAGAGTTGTGCCTGCCTTCATGAGTGAGTTTTAGGCTCTGAAACCCAAATGGACAGAGACACCTGCCTACAGCTGTGACTCAGGTGCTTATATCCACAGAGTGGAGTGGGAGTTCCTTGCTGACCAGTTAGATGTACATATGCAAATACAGTGAACTGTAATGATAGAAAGATGATGTTTAAAACTAAAAGGTGAGATGATAAGAGAAAATCTGCAAATCTTTTAAAGTTCTGTTCCACCATGATAAAGGATTTTTATGGTACCATAGTAAACCATATTTACCTCCTAATTATTTCCATATCAATAGGCTCAATTTATAGATTGGGGGGAAAAACAATTATCCAACTATTAGCCTGGAGAAATCAATCAAAGTTGTGAGGATCAAACTAGTTCATCCCTTGATTTTTGATATAGAAGGTCACATCATCCATATGTGAATATAATATATCTTTATCTTGTAACTCTTTTTAACAACAGGTTGTTAATCAAATGGAATGCAATGGTCTGTTTCAAAATCTATGCACTAACCAATATAACAAACAGGTTTATATTACTCAAAAAATTATGCGCCATGTAATTTTAAATCTTAATTCCATGGTCATTTCATCCTTTCAGAAATATAGAGGGATTAGGTGCTTTTAGGGAGCATGTTGCATTTAATTTTTTTAATCAAGCCCACAAAGCTCTATAATAAAGTCCTAAAAACCAGCTTTATAGCTGTTATAGCAGAAACAGCCTCTGGAAAAATCTGAACCCTCACACTTCTATATACTACCATTTTACTAACAGATTAACCTATTGTAAGTAATGAAAACTATATCTGATTTTTTTTTTTTTTTTTTTTCACCACAGGAAGAATATTCTTAGATTCTTAGATGCTGAGAGAGATGTCTCGGTAGTCAAAAGCAGCTTCAAGCCAGGAGATGTAATCCACTATGTGCTAGACAGACGTCGCACCCTAAACATTTCTCAGGATTTGCACAGGCTCCTCCCTGAAGTCTCACCAATGAAGAACCGCCGATTTAAAACATGTGCAGTTGTTGGAAATTCTGGCATACTCCTAGATAGTGGATGTGGAAAAGAAATTGACAACCATGACTTTGTAATAAGGTGAGTTTTCATCTGCTGTTGGAGATGATAACCTGCTCTCTGTTCCTTGGACAAGAACTGGCAGAAATACTTTAACCTGAGGTATCAATTTCAGGGATTATTTGGAATTACTGAAACAATTATCTGAAGTGATATCTTTCACTGCATGATGCCTAAATTTAAGTATAGTCCAGTTTGGAAAGTATGCAATTTACTTTTATTTTGAAAAAAAGAAGAAAGATGTGCACATTTGGAGGTAGCAGGGAGATTCATGTTACTCATTGCTTTTGTTTGTTCATTTTACATTAAGCAAATTCATTATTCTGATAGAGTTGATATTGTAAACAGAATATATTTTCTTTTTCCAAAATATCCTTCTTAGCGCTCAGCTAGTAGATAGGGGTTAACAGTAAATTACTGCGTTACTACTTTATACATATGAGGTAAAATTTCAGCATTGTGCACTGGGATCTAACCAGCTGACTACCATTAAGCTAACTGGAAGCTCTACACCTAAATCCCTGCTCTAAAAATATATGTAAAAACACTATGTCACTTGCAGCTTCCTAGACCTCAGAGAGATATTTTTTCTTCTTCTTGTTAAAGGCCTCTGTTTTATTTTGGGCATGAGAGAAGAGAAACAAGAAAACTTTAGAACTGGAAGCTATGTTTATCTCCAACCTTTGCCTCTCTGATATCTCAGTGTTCTGTCCTACAATACATAAACCATATGTAGTTTATGGAGGTAGATGAGCTGTATTTTATTTCAAAGTTATGTTACCTGTTTGTCACAAATGACAGTAACCAGTTGCCTTCTTCCCCACATGTGCTTACCTTCCACTGAGAATACTTTGACTCTTCCAAGTTAATCCTCCTGCCTCTGACAGACAGGCTATGGCTGTCTTTTTTTCCCCAGGGACAAGTAGCAGCGGCACACCCTGTGCCATTGCTACTTGGCCCCGGAGAATGCCCATGCTACACATTCTCTGGTGCACGGCAAGCTAGTTCTGGTTGGGTAGGGAAGTCTGGGGTCAGAAACTATGTTGGCCCCAGCAGCCTTATCTGGGGTCTTGGGGGCCTCGGGGAGGTGCAGCTATGGTGTTTTTGCAGCTGGGAACCTGGCCAGCAGCCGGAGCAGGGCTCTGGAGCTGCTGACATTTGCGCCACCCCACTTATTTTTGTTTGACCACTGGATCTCCTGGGATCAACCCCCTCCTCCCTCTTCCCCCACCGTGCTGTAAGGTAGAAGCGTGGGGAATGTCTGTATGTGCAGTATGTGGTGCTGCAGACGGATCTGTGTTGCCACATACCACACGTCCGCACTCGTCTGGACCCGACCAGGGAGTTCATTATAAATAGTCCATTGCTTAGCTGCTCTTAGCCTAGAGTCTTTTTGCTTGCTGTTATGCTCTTTCCTGGGTCTAATGTGTTTAGCTTGACAGGCTAGATAATAATGCAGATACCAGATTTCCTGCAGGAAATTCTTCGGTGTGAAGACAAATTCACAAAGGCCCCAATTCAGCAAAATACTTAAGTACTTGTTTTACTTTAATCATGTGCCTAATTCCTGTTTCAGTCAAAGAAATTCTTTGTAACCTTCGTCTTCTCATCCTGAAAACATTTTCTAGCTTGAAATAACACCAGGGGATGAGATCTAATAGGAACTGAGAATTAATAAGGAATTCAAGTTCTTTGGAATGAAGAAAAGATATGTTTTCAAAGGTTTAATCAGAGAAAGTTACCCTGTGAATAAAAGGATAATGAGAAAGCTCAGTATGAATATCAGGAAGCAAAACCTGCAAACCAGCTATGTAGAATGGAGACATGCCTTTCACTTCAGAAGTAATAATTCCTGTTGTCCCAAATGTCCTAAAGCTAGCCAGCAATGCATCTTTTTTTTTTACCAAGATTTAGGGAAGTTAGTATATAACTTCAGCATCTGATGAATAAGCCCTATGTTTACAAAAGCTTATACTCTACATCTCTGGTTTAGTTAATCTAGAACACTGCTTCTCAACCAAGGTCTGGAACATGCTGGGGTACCATGAGATCCTTTGAAAGGTACACAGGAAGTGTGAGAAGATATAGGCTATGGACAGAAAGTCAAAAAGCCTGAGCCTGAATTGATTCAATCTTTGTAGGTTAGTCTAACCTGCAAAGCTTGAACCAAATTTGGAGGTTTTGGAGAGACAAAGCTGGAGAGAGAAATTTGGAGAGACATTCCCTTTTCATTCCAGAAATGCAGGCACATGCCTGCGGTGACTCGGGCTAGAAGGGGGGGGGTGCTAGAGCAGCCCTCCCTTCCCTTCCACAATGCTGAGCGGAGGGGTGACATGGTCAGGCCCCAGCAAAACATTCTGATTTGTGAGGGGTTCCCCCACACACCCCCCAACATCCCAGCAGGGAGTTGGTAACACAGTGTTCATCACCCCAACTCAGTGTTTATCAGCCCATTAAAAAAAAAAAGGCTCTCTCATTAGTTCAAAGTCTTCTTAAACAACTTTTTCCAAGGAAGGGATGGAGGGAAATGACCAGCTAACTGCTGATTAGCTCCAAAAAGCACAAAGCCAATGCTGTCCTGTCTGCCTTTGTCCTGTCTTCCACAGCATGGTCCCACAGCATGGACCATAGCCAGCATGTGGTATGCTAGCTAATGCTGAGAGGTGTCTGTATAAGGAAAATAGAAGGGGGGAAACCTTGCTTCAGCAGTGAGTGGTGAGGGTGAGGGGGTGGGGAGCGGGAGGAAGCCAGAAAGACCCTGCTGTACCTGCAGTCTCTGCCAGAGTTACTGCCAGGGAGCAGAGGGTAGGGGCCAGCCCAGATCTCTGGAGCAGAGAGCCCCACCCAGCCCAGAGAGCATGTTGGGATGCTAGGGGACTCTTATTTAATGTAAACCAGGAAGGGGTCTGGGGCAGACATTGCATAAACCAGTTTGACCCAAATACATTGTCTGATACTGCATTCAACCAGAATTATCTCAAACCAGTTTCAGCCATTTTCAAACTAATTTATATGCACTGAACATCTGTTCTGTTACAGGTTTAAACCAGTTTCTGATCACTTAAACCAGTTTATGTGTAATGTCTGTCCCTAGCCATAAAGGTGGACTCAGGCTTTCCTTGTATGGCCCCTCTGCAATTAAGTAAGTGCTGTAATTAATTAGTTTTTGAAATGGGGTGCTGCTCAAGTCAGAAAAGTTATGGAGGGGTGCCTTGATTCTGAGAACCACTGATCTAACTAGTATAAATTGACCCTGCCTTCTGTTTAGACTTTCTGTTGGAGATATGTTGCAATGAGGTTGTTTACAACTCATCTTCATTAAGTCTCTTCAGAAGTACACAAGCTCTGTGTAGCCAAACTACATGAAAGAGACATTTTCCTACTTAAAGTGTATACAATAATAAGGAATTCCTTTAAATTTCAAATTACAGGAAGAGAGAGAATATATTCCCTCCTCCCTACTCTTTCCCTTTAAGAAAATATACAACACTCTGTTCAAGTATTCAAATTAACTCTGGGTATTTTTATGCTATAAGGGTTCTAGAAGGCACTCCAGCATCTCATTCTACTGATTTCTTTACTTTTGGTTGTTTCCACTAAAAATGAAATACACACATTATATCCACCATATTTATAGTTCTATAATATCTAGTGTATATCACGAGCACAAATGAGCGTGCAGACTAACGAACAAAGCTCTCTCAGAATCTTAGAATCAGGTGCACAGCATAATCAAAAGATCTTAAATTATACATACATCATATAATTTTAATGAGATTTTATTTAACTGAGTTAATTTTGTTAATACATTATTATTTTCTTTCTATGAGAATTATACAAGGAAATGCATAACTAAAAGTTAGGTTTTGTTTCTGTGACAGTGACATATTTTGAACAGGAGTAACCAGGCCATGCTAACCCTATTATCAGTGCTTTTGTTGTTTAATGATGGCACTGATAGTGAAAGCACAGTCAGGGTCACTTAGGTTATGAAAGGCACTTAAGACATCTGGATATTTAGCAGGGGTGTGTGAAACAGGTCATAGTTGACTTAGATTTGTGTTCAGCCTGAATCAAGGACAAATCAAGGATTTGATTTGTTGATTTAGATCACTGTCCTGGATTCAATTCGGCCAAATCCGAATCTGAAGATTTGATGCTGATTCAGAGAATTGGTGATTCAGCCACAGACTCAGCTTTAAATGTTTTTTCTACATACCTTGAGGTAACAGGTGTGGCTCATGAATGCTGCGATGGTGGGGTGGGTGGAGCATGCCACAGAAGCATGGGGGGGGGGGGCCTGCACACTTGGTGGAAGACCCAGAAGTGGGCCGGAAGTTCTTCTGGTCCACTTCTGGGTCCGCTGTGGAGCGCGTGGGGGACCCTTCCCTTGCACTCCCTTGGCTCAGTGATCAGCTGTGGGGGGACCCCAGGTGCCCCCCCTAGACCCAGGAGGCACCAGTCACTGAGCCAGGGGCAGAGGGGGGTTCCCCGATGCACTCCCCGGCAGGCCCAGAAGCAGACTGGAAGTGCTTCTGTACCACTTCTCGGTCCACTGCTGAGCACGCTGGGGAGCCCCCACACTCCCATGGAATGCTCTATCCACCCCACCATCTCAGCATTAATGAGCCCCCTTGTACCTTGAGGTATGTAGAAAAAACATTTAAAGCTGTGTCTATGTCCAAATCATCGAATCTCTCCAAAACTCTCTGAATCAATTTGGAGGCTTCCAATTCAATTCATACAGATTAAAGGGTCTCCTGATTCGATTCAGATATTCAGCAGCCGAATCGGGCCAAATCTCCACCAAAATGAATCAGTGATTGAAGCTTCACACAGTCCTAATATTTAGGTATCTGGGCTATAGTGGGATAAATCTAATAATCCTCCATTAGAGTGTGGTGGAATTGGTGTTACATTAATGCAACTTGAACAAGGTAACAATCACTGATATGTGCCTGGGGTACCATCTAGGTGGAGGCATTTAATACTTAATTGATGTAAACTGTATAGTGGCTTATTATGTCCTTGAAAGTCATCCAAAGTCATTAATAAGTAGGCACCTCTTTCTGAGACATCTATCTCAGTGTGCTGTATTCCTATGATATCACACCTACCCTTGGAGGATGAAGCCAACTAGAGAAGGAAATAACTATTTTCTCTTAGGAACATTAAGCCAAATTTTTTAAAATAGGCACCTTACCCGGACACACATAATAAACCCACCTGGGAACAAATAGATAATTGTTCCAGGAAATTATACAGTTACAAGAATGCAATTATCATTTTTTTAGACAGTGCTAAAAATGCATATATAAACATTTAATTTTTGCAAACATGGTATATTTTGTCAGTGTAACTATCAGTTTCTACCATATTGAGTGTACAATTTAACTACCTATTTTTGAAAAACTTCATAGTCCTGAACACAACATAACCATACCAGGACAGGTTGGGAAAATTAGGCATATTTAGGTGATCAAGGGGGGAAATAATAATCAAGTCTTCAAATGTCTGAAAGGTTTCCATAAAGAAGAGGGATAACTGTTCTCCTCTGTTGTGGATGATAGGATGCAAAGCAATGACTTTTACAGTCAATACTGACAATTACAGCCAAGTAGATTTAGATATCAGGAAAATATTTCCAGTTTGAACAGTGAGGCAGAGAAACAGACTGCCCAGCAAAGTTGAGGAATCTTCTTCACTGGAGGTTTTCAAGAAGAAATGGGATGAACATTAGACAGGGAACCATTAGGAACAGCATTCTTGCATTTGTCAGTGGATGACTAGGTCCCTATTAACCTCTGTCCTCCAAAGCCAAGGAAAGGGGAGGGGAGGGTGGGGGAGGGAAAAGCCAGATGATGTAGGACTTGTCTAAACAAGAAAGTTATTAAAAATTAAGCTAGGATGCATATTTATTTCTTCTGCCTTATTTCTGTATTGTGGACATGCTCTTTCTGCAGTAACATGCCTTTTTGTGATCAAGCCTAATTTGCTTTGGAATGTGCTAAGCTAAACTGTAGAAAGGCATCTGTTGAAAAAAGTATCCCTCTGAGAAGGTAATGTGGAAGGTGTATTCCACATCTAACCTGAGCTATTTCCGCATGTTGGCCAGGGCAGTGCGTATTGCACCTACAAAGAAACAGATTGAAAACATCATTCTGTATGTAAGCAATTTTAAATCTGAACTATTTTTTGTTTATCTCACAGTCTTGGTATAGTAGTTCTCACTCCCTGAGGTTTTCTAGTTCATGTTATACCCCCAAAGAAATATAGAACCAGCTTTTTATTAAGTACAGCAAGTGGCAATTTTGCTATATGATCATTTTACAGGACTTCTTTAAAATATATCATAGATTCATAGATTGTAGAGTCAGAAGGGACCACAAAGGATCATCGTGTCTGGCCCCCTGCCCCTGGCAGGAAAGAGGACCAAGGTCAGATGACCGCAGTCAGGTGTCTATCAAGCCTCCTCTTGAAGACCTCCAAGTTAGGTGATAGCACCACCTCTCTTGGAAGCCCATTCCAGATTCTGGCCACCCTTACTGTAAAAAATTTCTTCCTAATGTCTAACCTGAATCTACTCTCCACTAGTTTGCTCCCATTATTTTTAGTTACTCCTAGGGGCGCTCTGGTAAATAGCACATCTCCAATTCCCTCTTGACCTCCCTTGATAAACTTATAAGCAGCTACAAGGTCTCCCCTCAGACATCTCTTGTGAAGGCTGGAGAGATCTGGATCTCTCAACCTCCCCTCATATGGTCTTTCACAGAGGACACTAATCATGAGAGTGGCCATCCTCTGAACTCTCTCCAGATGATCCATGTCCCTCTTGAAGTGCGGTGCCCAAAACTGGACACAATGCTCCAACTGTGGCCTGACCAATGCCACATAGAGGGGGAGCATCACCTGCCTTGATCTGTTGGTCATGCATCTGTTAATGCATGACAAGGTACAATTGGCCTTGTTGATGGCTTCGTTACACTGCCGGCTCATGTTCATCTTGGAGTCAGCCATGACTCCAAGATCCCTCTCAGCTGCTGAGCTGCTGAGGAGGTCATCCCCCAACCTATAAGTGTGCTGGTGGAGTACCTTGTATTTATCTTTGTTGAATCGTATCATAGAATCATAGAAGTCGGGTCAGAAGGGACCTTGTAGATCTTCAAGTCTGACCCCCTGCCTAGGCAGGAGGGAAACTGGGCTCAGATGACCCCAGCCAGGTAGGCATCAAGTCGCTTCTTAAAGACCCCCAGGGTAGAAGCCAGCACCACTTCCCTTGGAAGTTGGTTCCAGATCCTAGCCGCCCTGACTGTGAAGTAGTTCCTACGGATGTCTAATCTAAACCTACTCTCCAACAACTTGTGGCCGTTATTCCTTGTTATCCCGGGGGGCGCTGGGGGAAACACGGTCTCCCCCAAACCCTTCTGGTCCCCCCCTAGTGAGTTTATAGACAGTCACCAGGTCCCCCCTCATCCTTCTCTTGTGAAGGCTGAACAGGTTCAGGTCCCATAGCCTCTCATTGTAGGGTTTGCCCTGCTGTCCCCGGATCATGCAGGTGGCCTCCTCTGGACCCTCTCAATGTTGTCCACATCCCTCTTGAAGTGGGGTGCCCAGAACTGGACACAGTACTCCAGCTGCGGCCTGACCAGTGTCGCGTAGAGGGGGAGGATCACCTCTTTGGCCCTACTTGAGATGCACATGTGGATGCACAATAGGGTCCGGTTAACTCTGCCGACCGTGACCTTGCATTGTCGGCCCATGTTCATCTTGGAGTCAATGATAACTCCAAGATCCCTTTCTGCCTCCGTGCTCTCAAGAAGGGAGTTGCCCATTTTATAAGTGTGCTGCCGGTTACTACTGCTCAAGTGCAGCACCCTGCACTTGTCAGTATTGAAACGCATCCTGTTTTTGTTAGCCCACCCCTGCAACCTATCCAGGTCTTGCTGCAGTCTTTCTCTCCCTGCTAGCGTGCCCACCTCACCCCAAATTTTGGTATCATCAGCAAATTTGAACAGGTTGCTTTTCACCCCATCGTCCAAATCGCTGATAAAGAAATTGAACAGTGCGGGCCCAAGGACCGAGCCCTGGGGGACTCCGCTGCCCACTTCCCCCCAGGTCGAATATGGTGTTCAGGCAAGTGCAGTTTGTGGTGCTGCAACTCCCTTTGTGGCGCCACAAACCGCATCTGTTACACATTAAACTGTGCCCCACGCTGCTAATTTGCACCCCTGGGGCAAAATTTGCTACCAGGATTTCCTGGTAGCAAAAAAGACCCTGAGAAACAAAGTGGCAAAAAGCGTGCCAAAGTGTTGTGTGCCAGGATAAACGTGGAGACAGGAGCAGGCAGCCGAGGGCTCCATGTGGCACTCCCAGGCTGACTGGGGCACAAGGGCTGCCTTCTGGCAAGTCCTGCACGGAGACACCCTGTCATCCCCCCCCGTACAGCAAACTGCATGAGCAGGGGTGTGCAAAGTTGAATTGCATCCTATTTCGTTCTGCCTGATCCAACCTGTTCAGATTGGCCTGTATCTGCTCCCTGTCTTTCAGTGTGTTAACTTTGCCCAATTAACTTGGTATCATCTGTGAACTTGGAGAGGGTGCTCTCCACACCCTCATCCAAATCGCTGATGAAGATATTAAATAACACCAGTCCAAGGACCGAACCCTATGGGACCCCACTGCCCACCTCTTCCAGGCTGAGAATGACCCATCCACCATCACTCTCTGGGTGCAGTCCCTAAGCCAGTTGGCCACCCACCTGAGTGTGTAAGCATCCACCCCACAGCCTGCTAGCTTCCCTATGAGAATAGGATGTGAAACTGTGTTGAAGGCCTTCTTAAAGTCCAGGTAGATGACATCAGCCTCAGCTCCTGTGTCAAGGCAGTGTGTGACCTGGTCATAAAAGGCTATAAGATTTGTCAGGCAGGATCTACCTGTGACAAACCCATGCTGGTTTCCTTTCAGCATCATTTCCCCTGCTGGGCCTTCACAAATACGCTCTTTGATAATTTTTTCCAGTATTTTCCCAAGGATAGAGGTAAGACTGACTGGCCTAAAGTTACCCAGCTCATCCCTTCTCCCCTTCTTAAAAATGGGCACCACATTGGCCCTTTTCCAATCCTCAGGGACCTGGCCAGAGCACCATGACTGCTCAAACAGTTGTGCCAGTGGCTTAGCTATGACACTGGCCAATTCCTTCAGCACTCATGGATGGAGGTCATCTGGGCCGGCTGACTAGTACCCGTCCAACCCCTCCAACTGCTCCTTAACCAAGTCAGCACTAACCTTTGGTGGTATGGTGCCTTTTAGACATCTGTCTATGTTCACCGTGGGGGAATTGTCTTGGTCAGTACTTGGGAATACTGAAGCAAAGAACTCATTGAAGAACTCTGCCTTTTTCCTTGTGTCAACCACCAACTGTCCTGATTGGTCCTGTAGGGGCCCTATGTTACTCTGTGCCTTCCTTTTGCTCGCTGTGTATGTGTAGAAGGACTTTTTATTGTCCTTAATTGTTGTAGTTAGCCTAAGCTCCAGCCCCGCCTTGGCCTGCCTAACTGATTCTCTGCAATAGCATGCCAGGGAGGTGTATTTCTCCTTAGTGGCTGCCACCTGCTTCCACCGCTTGTAAATCACTTTCTTTGCCCCCAGCCTTTTCTGGAGTTCTCTGTTCAGCCAAGGGGGATTTTTTATCCCCCTACCCCCTTTCCTGCATAAGGGAATAGACTCCTTTTGTGCCCCAAGGATCACTCCCTTGAGAAACCTCCAACCCTCCTGGACCCCCATTTGCTTGATGCTCTTGAGTTCTGCCACCTCACTAACTAGCCTTCTAAGTTTACTAAAGTTGGCCCTTCTTAAGTCTAACACTTTGGCCTCATTGGATATTTTTCCCACCTTTCACTGGATAGTGAACTCTACCAAGTGATGGTCACTATCTCCCAGGTTACTGTGTACTCACAGGTTCCCCATGAGATCATCCCCTGTTGCTAAGACCAGGTCTAGCAAGGCGCTACCCCTGGTGGGACTGGACACCACCTGAGTTAGGTAGAGGTCCTGCTCGCAGTATAAGAACCTATGTGAGTGATTTGTTTGGGCCGTCTGGTCCTCCCAGCAGATGTCCGGGTAATTTAGATCCCCCCATGACCACTGCTTCCCTTTTCTGAATGGCCTCTGAGAGCTTCCTGGAGAATACCTCATCTAGCTCATCATCCTGATGAGGAGGTCTGTAGTAGACCCCCACTACCAAGTCCTTTTCCCCTGGCCCCAGCTCGATCCTAACCCACAATGCCTTGGTATTCCCCTCCTCTACCCCCACCTTGATGATGGAAGATGTGTACTGCTCCCTAACATAGAGAGCTACACCGCCATCTTTTTTCCCCACTCTGTCTCACCTATACAACCTGTACCCCTCAATGCCTATTAAAATATCATTTAAAATTCTTTGACATGCATTACAAAATAAAAGTAATACATTTACTAGGTAGGAAAAATTAAATGCTTTTTCTGTACCTGCCAAGGAATTAATTTAGGATTCTCTTATGTTCCTATAACAGCTGATGATTTCATGAACACCCAAGAGAATTGTTTACTTTTAGGTTCTGAATTTTAAAAAGGCTGAGGATTTATGAAAAAATAGTTTTATTTTTTCCAGCCATAGGACTCAAGGGTAGTGGCATTTCCTCAGGAATTTTTTGTAGGTCATTGTGACAAAGGTGCAAAAAAGGACCCCTTGCATAGAACCTCATTTCAAAATGAGTCCTGTCCATTTCAGTGGGATTACTTGGCTATGAAATAAAAGCTGGGGTTGTTAAATGTAGGCCTAAATTAATTAAAAAGTGAAATGGAGCTTGTAAGCTTAGTCTTTGAGTAAAAGGAAGCACATAAGTAGTCTGCCCCAGGAGCAGCCCTAGGAGGGAATTATTGATTCTTGTGTTCACCTACGGTTACCATACATCCAGGTTTTCCCAGACATGTCCTCTTTTTAGATCCTCCAATCTCTGTCTGGGCAGTTTTTTAAAATATGATCAAATGTCTGGGGTTTTGGTCAGCTCAGCTCCAAAGTTTTTCCCAGATCTTCCCAGGTTGCCCTAGCAAGGATCTGCTTGGGGCTGGAGACAGGGTGATTGGAGGCAGGGCACACACACACATAGCCAGGCAAGGGCGGGAGCAACCTGGCAGTTGAATACAGGTAAATCTGTGAGAGTCAGGGGTTGTGTATGTGGTTGCGGGGGAGGGGGCGGGGGGGGCGTGTCTGAGGCTGCAGCAGGGTGGGAGAAGCGCCTGCCTCTCCAGAGAGGGAAAGAGGTGAGGGGGATCCTTGGGGGCAGCAGGGAGCTGCATGGCTCGCCTGGCTGTACCAGAGCTGGTGCCTATGCTCGCAGGGGTAGGGTGGCCAGGAGATACTGGAGAGTAGTGGGGGGGGGGGCAGTTTGGGAATGAGTGGCACCAGCAGGGATGTAGCTGTGGCTTGGGAGTGAGGGGCACTGGAGGCATGGGGCGGGGGGCTGTGGTTTGGGACTGCAAGGCATCGGGGGGTGGAGGACTGGGCCAGGAGGGTGGGGCACTGGCAACACCATGGGCTTGCAGGTCAAGAGTGAGGGGCGCCAGCATGGCCCAGGGAGGCAGGGAGTGAAGGGGCAGCAGCAGGGCTGGGGGGAGGGCTGTGGCTTGGGAGTGAGGGGCAACAGAATGGGCAGGGGCAGGGAACCACCATATCACTGCCCTCACCACAGCCATATACTCCCCTCTCCCCCTGTATGACAGGTGTCCTCTGTTTTGGAACTGGAAATATAATAAACCTAGTTCACCTCTCATCTGAGATGAAGTAAGTTATTCTACAGTGACATCCATGATAGTGGCAACTTCTGTATTTGGGTTAAGCAAACTGTTATGGAGCATATAATTACACTTTTTCAGTAGTATCAACTGTACCTGACTGATGTCCAGTGACTTGGTTTCCTTCACAGTGCCTCACTTAAATGTTAAATAATCCTCGGTTTTCTATTGTATCTAAATCTTTTCACAATATTTTATTCATATATAATTGCACTCCTTTCTCAGGCTACTAGTCCCATTGATCATGTATGGATAAGGTTTTATTATGGAAATTACATATTACTAACAAAGGAAAAAAAGAAATAGAGCTGTCTCAAGGTCTAATCCTGCAATTAGGTTTTACAGGACCACTACGTATATTTGACGAAAACAACCCACACTGTCTCTGATAGATGTAATCCCAGTGTAGGGACAGGTAAATTTTGTAACCTAATTTTATAAGCTTGTACTGTAAACAAGTTACGTGTTGTATCTTGAATTAAACTCTAAAATATGAGTCACTACATTCCTAAATTCAGAGATTCACCAGCTACTACTGTTGATCTGAACAGCGCTAAGTCTGAACAGGATGTTTACTTGGGAGACTAGTTTTCGCTAGCCACAATCAGATTTTGTTCCCTGGTTTCTGCAGAATCTACAAGTTATAAATTCTTTACTTCATCCACCTGTTTTGCTGGTACTTTTACTCTTGTAGACAGCATCCATGGAGGGATGTGTCACTAATTCTAAGCAGCAAGGGTTTTTTATTTCTGATTTTTTTTATTATTATTATTATTATTATTGGAGCAACTTCATGACTGTTACTTCAGATAAGTAACAGTCACATGACCCAAGACAGATTCTGTTGGTTTTATATTGGTTCCTTCAAGAAATGTATGAACAGAATGGTTTATTTTTGAGTAAAATACGTTTGAGGGTATGCATGTCTCCACTACAGCTGTATGGTGCTAAAGAGGCCCATAATGAAACATTGCTTCTCAGCAGAACTTATTGGCCCTGTGACACAGTAAGCTGTCTACATTATTTTCAGTTTGAGGGTTAGTGTCCATGTAGTGACGAGACGTGTTTTGCTGCAGAGTTTGCCAGTATAACTATGCCCATAGTTACAGATCTCTGGGACCCTAGCACAATGAAGCCAGAAGTCAGAGGTATGTTTGTGTAATGATCTTGTCTTTGCACTTGGATAAATCATGACTGCTTGTACTTTTTTGTTATAGTGGCATGGTATTGTTTTGTTTATCGGCTTGTAAAGGAAAGAGGTCAAAGAGTGACACTTTTTTGTGAATGTTTGGAAGTGTTTTTGGTGAGCTTCTTAAAAACACCGATAGAATTATCTTATCTTACCTTCTTCTTGTTCTTATACCCTCAATTGCTGACTAGACACTCTAATGAAAGCAGTGTGAGAGTTAACTTCTCATCCAACAGCTAAGGGCAGAGAATATGACTTCCTTTCTCTCCCCTGCCCCCCTTACATAATAAAAATGCCAAGAAATTGAAATAGACTTTTTTTTCCCCTGGCTTCATAAAGCTACTACTGCTTCAGAGAAATCATTGTTGCCTCAGGAGTACTCAGATGGCTACATCTTTTTCTGTATAAATTATATATTCCTGAGGCACTACCAGTTGGTATCCTTAGATTGGTTTCCCCAGGAAATCAGTAGGTTTCATATCACTATGTATCATATAGCTGTATGAATGTAAATTTTCACACAAGACATTAACAAAGCCCCCACATAACTTAATTTCAGTATCGGGTCCCAAACTGTCTATTCCATGATTATGTAGTCTGTGTAAGATGGGTTAGTGATCTCAGTTAATTTCAGTAAGGTTTATCTTCATGTCATTAATCTGAAATACAAAACAACATGGTCCTTTCCAGCATAACCTTTGCAGGGCTGGCGAGGTTTCAATAAGAATTGTGCAAATTGGAGAAATTGTAAAAACATGTATTTGCCTTTAAAATAAACAAGAAATACCAGTCATCAAAATAGGTGGCTACATGCTACTTTCTCACGGAGGGGGAGAGGCAAAGCTTGCAGTGGGGATTGGCTCTGACCCCAGAGCTGGAAGCCAGGATCTACACCCCCTTCTCAAACTCCCAGCTGGCTGTGAGGAGGGAAAAGCCTGCACCCGGGTTTGGTTCCACTCCCCCAGAACCAGGGCAGTGGGGCCCAAGTCCCCTAGCTACTTCCCCTTCTCAGCCTCCAGGCCAGCTGAAAGTGGGGCATGGCTCCTGGCTCTGGTGGGTGTGGAATCAAGGCCCCACTGTGGGCTTTTCCATCCTCTTCCCCTCAGCTGGCCTAGAGGCTGGGAAGGGGCATGGCTCCCAGTTCTGGGAGTAGAGCCAAGCCCCAGTGCAGGCTTCTTCTCTCCCACCTCAGCCAGCCCAAGGCTGAGAATGGGGTATGGCTTCTGGCTCCCAGCTCTGACGGGTCAGATCAAGGCCCCCTCATCAGCCCTTCTCCACCCCTCTCCCGTCAACCTGCCTGAAGGCTGAGAAGGGGGCATAGCTAGGGGGCTTCAGCCCCACTCCCAGCTCAGGGGGACAGAGCCAAGCCCTGCTACAAGCTTCCCCCCATCCATCCTGGAGGCTGAGGAGTGGGCATGGCTCCTGGATCCCAATTCTGGGGGAGAAGCCAAGCCCTCTTGGGAGCTTCATTCCCACTCCTACTCCCCTCAACCAGCTGGAGGCTGAAAATGGGGCATGGCTAGGGGACTCCAGCTCTGCTCCCAGCTTTAGGAGGTGGAGCAAGCCCCCTGCTTCAGGCTTCCCTTTCTCCCCTCCCCTCAGCCAGTTCCAGGCTAAGGAGGGGGTGTGGTTTCTGGGTCCCAGCTCTGGGGGTGGAGCCAAGCCCAGGTGTAGGCTTCCCTGCCCTGCTGCCTCAGCTGGCTGGGAGGCTGAGAAGGAGGCATGGTTAGGAGACTCCAGCCTCACTCCTGGCTGTGGGCAGGGCAGAGTAAAGCCCCCAGTTCTGGTTTCCTCCTCTTGGGCTGCTCCTGGTTCCCCCTCCCCCCCCCTTACTCAGCTCCCTGGGAGAATGAGGAAGGGGTGTGGCTTGGGGAATCAAAGAGCTCCAGGCTCTCTGCAATGGCCACCAGGCTGGGAGGTGGGCTCTAGCACCCCCATCTGCTGGTATGAGCCACTGCAGGGGTCTGGCTGCCTTTCCTGTTTGAAAAGTGAATGATAGTTCACTTGCTTATCTGTTCCATCTATGTTGGTTAGAGAAAACTGCAGAGACTGAATTGATTCAGCCTCGGGTTTTTTGACTGTCAGTACTTAGCCCAGAAGTTCAGTGAAACCTGGCATTGATCCTGTCTTGCTGAATCCAGTAAATATACTAGACACATACCATTTTCATACTCTGGGTACATCTACATGAGACGGTTTGAGCACAGTAGACTAATTCTACCATACATTATTGTGGGGTGCAAAATCCATGTTTATCCATTAGCGCACAGTAGATTTACTCTAGTGAACGTTAACATCACAAAAAACCCATTGTTTGTGCTAATGCGCAGTATCACCAATTACAACATATGAAATTAGTACCTGTCATTACAGGTAATAAATGTAATTAGCTGTAATTATGGTGCATTAATGAATGTGTAGACAAGCCTTCCAAGGATTTGATTCCTCCTAGAAGTAAAGTGCCCTCAGTGCACATTAGAATAGTACCTGGTTGGTCTAATTAACAAGAGCCCATTCTGGGATGCTGATGAATTTCAATACTGTCCAGAAACCTCATGGTAATTTCACTATAGCCAACTTCTGAACTGTTCAGTCCTTTCCAGTCTCCAGCCTTGCCACTCAAAGATTTTATGGGGCAGAATTGTATATGCAAGTTCTGTGTAATAAATGGAGAAATTTTCTTCTATCCTTTTGTGGCTACTATATAGCACTTTTTATAAAGTGCCTAAATGGTGCTTAGGGGGAAGAACAGGGAATAGAATTTGTCATTTAGAATCTTTCCTTTTCATTTTCAGAGATATTACTTTATGAGAAAAAGCAGAACACATAAAGTTTTCTGTTGTATATTCATACAATGCATTGCATTATATTATTTCATGTAAAGGTGTTTCAATGTTGCCTCTCAATTAAGGGCTTTGTAGCTTCACTGAAATGATACTTAAATGTTTTAGTAAATGTTCCATCAAAAGTTAAACCATATATTCCTTTCTTAAGAAAAACACATTAAAATTCTCAAATACTGTATCTTCTCATACAAAGTCATTTAACAGTACTCTTCTAAATAAAATACGGAAGTCCTGAAGAAGCTAATTCACTTTAAAATTACCAACATTTCAATCTTCTTGTCTAAGTAAAAGTTCTGTTCCGCTGCAATCTTCACCCAATAGTGACTTTTCTGTAAACCTGCAAATTCTCTAAAATAATTCTTCCAATTCTAAGGTTTCTGGCTAAATGAAATAACATAGTGCTTAGTACAGTTCCAATGTGTAAAAACTACTTGTCTTTTTACACTCCAAACAAATATCTTCATTTCTGCCCAAAAGGAACTTCTCAAATAGCTAAGCAATGAAAAATTGAATTTTGCATGTGGGTAATATGGCTCATGTCACACAAGTCTGTATTTAAAGTATACTACTAACCTAAAAAAATAGCATATCAAGTTCCTGTGTTCTGTCCATACTCATTCCATCTCAGAAGCACAGTTTATAAGTGAAAGTGACATCCACCACCTCCACCCCACCTCTGCAGTTGCTATTCCTGCTAATGCAGCCTGGTTTCTGAGAATTAATCTGAATTTCTGTCTTTCACATCATGCTCTGTAACAAAGCTCTTGCCATCCAAAGCAGCCTCTCTTTTCTTCCACTTCTCTATTATCTTGAAATTATTCCCTCAGTGAATCCTGTTTGTTCTACTTGTTTTCATGAAGTCTGCACAGGTACATCATGCTGGAACTTAATAAACAGCATGTGTTGATTATACAAGGAAAAGTGATATCTAACTAGGTTCATCTAAGCTATTTTGGCTTTCCAAAAATAGGGATTACAGAGGAAAAAAAGTAATAGAAACCTTTTTTTTTTTTTTTTTGGTTATTGTTACAGTAAGTCTTGTTCAGAGTATACATAGGGAGCAGGCAGGTCTGGGGAATAGAATTGTCTTTTTCTTTTTTTTTTTTTTAAAACCTCCTCTTCCGAGCAGAATTGCACTTTTAGGTGTTATGCGAATGGGCATGGGACAATTTCAGTAAAGCCTTTAAAACATTTTCATCAGTGCTCCTTCAAGTTCTGTGAAGGTGTTATTCTTTTGTCCTTTCTCTTTTCCTACAAACCGCCCTAGTGTGAAATAAACTAGCTTTAATTACAATATGTGAGCAAGGAGCGATAATGGTGGTGCCTAGAATTATATTGCTCACTTCATTCAACACTTAACAGTTTAGAAGTTCAGCTTCCTCTTATTTCTGTTTTGTCTCTTCTTTTCTCAGCAAAAAAATTGGCCTTAGATTTGTCAGTTGTACGATTTAGTGCAAGATTGTCCAACTGGCAGTCCACAGTTTGCATGTGGCTTGCAGGGGGGTTAACATGCAGCCTGGTCATTTGGGGCCAAGTGATTTAGAAAATCAGGATGATTACTTAGGAAACTAAATGATACAGCCATTTTACCTATTATACTTAGGACATGTTAACTGCATATATCACACAAGTGTCCATGTATTCAAGCAGTAAAACACGTTGGGTATGATTTTATCATAGCAGAGTTAGGACTTTCTGCAGGAGGAATGTCTCTGGATTATATTAAATAACACACATTCAGTTACCATCCAACTTGTCCACAGAGTTAATACAAGCACAGTTCACTGCTTGTCGGTCCCAGGCCTTCAGTGCCAGGACTGGGACCAACAAGCAGCTGATTGTGGGTCACAGCCCCTGCACTGCATTGGAGTCCTGAGCTGGTGACTGCTGAGGACATGTTTTAACTTTACTACTGCACAGATTTAATATATACTAAGTGTCTCATGTAACAAGGCCCTGAGAGCGGAGAAGCCTCACCTTAGACACTCCTTTTTATAAATCTTGGACTGAATTTGTGATGAGGAGGGTAAGCCAAGAGACTAATTTGGAGTCTAGTAAAACATTAATAATGATTCAATGACTCATCTAGACATTGAGGACTGGTCAAATATCACAACAGGATAGGGTTAAGAGAAGCAATTTGTTGACATCATAACTGATTTATTTCCAGAGCATGCAAGACAGGCCTAAATTTTTATGTTTTTCCAGGAACAGAGATAACTAAAAGTATAAATAAAATTGTGATTCACAATTAAAACACTTACACTTCCTTGTTAATTAACAAAGCAAGGTTGTCTTTTTCAGATTGCTTCTAAACACCAAAAACAAAAACACTTACACTTTTTTTTTCCTTCCAACAAATCTCTAAATCTGACAGAACTCTCAGTTGCTTTTAAGAGTCTCAAAATTCAATTTCTGCTTCTAAACAAAAACGTCTCTTCATCCACTTCTATATTTAATGGTCTGCTTCCTTAGCTTGCTTCTTTACTTGCTTTGTTTTATGATTAAGATAAGTAACTTACCAGTTAGTACAGATTCACTACAAGGAATATTTTTTCTTCTCTATTTTGAATATCAAAAGTCCAGTTTCTTGCTATACTCCAAGCTCACAACCACAGAGCTCTTTTATAATCAGGGAAAAAAAATCAATTTAAATCTCATAAAATATAAATAATCATATTTTTAACCCCCTCCATCACCACTGAATTAGGTAGTGATTCTAAAATTCCCCATATTACAATAATATGTTTTTCTGATATTGGTTTGAGAGCTGCCATGCAGATTAATCCTATTATGTAGAGTAATAAGTAAAACTCTCTGCACACAAAAAGGCAGAGTTACAGGTACTGTGGGAACTACAACTTTCAGTTTTCTGGCTTTTTGTGATTAAAATCTCTTTCACCATATTTCACCGATGTAGCTTTTTCATGTAATATATAGCAAACTTTCAATGATATAAATTCCTTTCTTTATTGCCATGTCAAAGGACCTGTACTGGAAACAACAGTAACAACTCAGTAACTCATGGTTAATGGTGCAGCAAGGACTGTCAATAAAGAGGTAAATAATGTGGATTGCCACCACTTAGTCCTTCCCTATCACTTCGTTGCATTGCCTCAAATGAAAAGAATCTACATTATGGTCATAGTGATACTTAAGAACCAGGGACTTAATGATCTGCAGCATAAATTATGGTTTTGTAAAACAACAAATGAGGAAACATGTTATAAGTTACCCTTTAAAAAAGGGATGTATCATTTTTATGAAACCAGCCAAGAACTCTGGATTCTGTGACAAGTTTTACAGGAGACCTTAAGGGGCAGATATAGTCCCTATGTAGCCTAGGCGAGACCTTAGGGTAGAGAGGACTATGTCAGGGTGGTTGTGGAGCCACTATTATGAGGAATTCTGGGGTGGTCCAGCTGCCTTATATTGGAGGACTATTTGCTCTAATTTACAGCAGGAGGTGTAATGGCTCCCAGACTACTTCATAACAATTCCCCATTCCATGCAGGTTACTAATTATTACTATTGTCTTCCATTTTATGAAATTAAAATATCCATCTCATTATCAAAAATGATCACTTTTCTCCATACTAGATTTAGTTAAAAGACAAGATGATGAAGCTGTTTTCCATTAAGTGCATGTAAAACATTGATGTTAGTTTCTGCAACTAAATGAGTAGGTACTACTCTCATTGGTCAGTTTCTGCTAAGAGATTCTGACTGTTTCCAAAAATTCATAGCTGCCTACACACATGCTCCTTCACATTTTAATTAGAATGCTGCAGTGTTGCTGCAGCATCACGTGTATTAAACCCACACACATTTAAAAATGGCCATGGAGCACTTTAACTAAACCTCATTGATTGAAGTTTAGATGAAGTGTCTCATGGCAATTTTTAATGCATGAGGGCTTAATACATGTGACGCTGTGGTGTTTTAATTAAAGTGTCTGCTGGGGAACCTCTCTAATTAAAATGCTGCCGCCCACACCTTCGAGCACATGCATAGGCAGCCCAGGATCTTTGGAGTCAGGGTTCCAGTTTTGGTCCATGTTAGTGATTAGTTTGCTTTGAAACTTAACAAGGTTTCCTGGATGTGAAGGAAGAAAAGCTGAGGTTCTTGCTAGTAATATAGAGCCATATTTAGGTTTTTGGGTGTGTTACATTTATTAATAGACTAATTTGAAGAATTTGGCTTCTGCAGTATAGTTCTAGTTAATACCATATGGTGGATATACTAGAGTTTAATCCACTTTGATCCTTGATCTAGGGAAATAAGAGCATGCCTCAGTTGTATCAGGATCAGTAAACAAGGAATTATTTATTGCACCTGGAAGAGAAGTCTGGAAGAAGAGAGACTTTCACAGCAGTTCTGTTCAAATTCTGTTCCTCTGATTACTGTTGCTTTACTGGAATCTTTATACATATCCAGTACTGTACAATAATTTTTTTTCATGAAAGAATATGTGGTTAGTTTGACATGAACTCATAAGATGAATGTTTATCTTACTGTCTTCTCATGGCTTGCTTATTCTAGTTAAGATCTTATGAATAAATATATTGTTTGCAATCCTATAAAAAACTAGAGCAAGGCTTAAATCATACTGCCTTGTATCATATCATATGCATTGGTAATCTTGTGGGTAACTTTCTTTGTTAGGGAAGTAATCGTAAAAGACAGGATACAACCAACATACACTATGAAACTTCCCCTTTTGTTTCCCTTTTGGCAAAGACCTCAATACCATCAAACCAATTTCAGAACATTCATTGTGTACAAGGGGCATTTCTAAGTGAGGGAAGCTAGGAGAAAGTAAGAAGCTGTTGATAGACTGCTTTTTAAAATATATAAACATTTATCTTTTCTATTTCTAACACCAGAATTATCTACCAATATACAATTACATAGATAAAAACAAAGGAAGAACCAGAACATCCTTTTCTTGTAAAGTTCTTGTGTGAACAGTTTCTGCTTGCATCATTCCTTTCATCAGTTTACAGTAAGGAAGCTGTAGAAACAGTTTTGCAAGATTCTACAAGACATGATGAATTAGTTTCAGTACTCATGTTTACAGCTGTTTACTTCCATCCTAGAGTCAATCTACAGTGCAGGACAGAACTGAGAATTTCTGAATGCTTTTTATATTCACAACTTTACTAAGTGACTTGAGGAAGTTTTCAAGTCCTGCTTGGCTTTGATGGGGGAAGGCCTATTTAGTGTCGAGGTGACTGAAGTGATGACAATATTTTTTTGAGAGACTCTGGGGGTACTGGAAAAATGTATTTGAAATGATTTTAGACAATCAAGTAGCTGGAAGATATCAATACTGTGGCAAGTGAGAAGTATATAATCCAGTAACTGCCAGTGTAGTATTTATTCCCTTATGAATTTTGGATGGGCATTGGCAGGGACATCTCTATATTACTTTTTATTAATGGGAGAAATTAAAGTTTATTTTGAAGCTTGTTTCTTAAAATTTCTGGACCAGAAAAAAATTGCCACAAAACTGTTAATCCATAACTGGATATGAACACTTTGTATTGAGCTGGAATTGAAATATCTAGCTACTGAAGGGCACTATTTAACCTTTGGGCATTAAAAATCTCTAGATACAGAATAATTAATTATACAGTTCTCATCAAGTGTGTGCTTAAGACCCACTGACTTCCATAAAACTTAAGCGCAGGCTTAAATTTAAGCCTGTGCCTATGCACTTACTTGAATGGAAGAATGTTCAGAAAAGATAGTAGAAGATATTTGTTGGCTATGAAGAAAATACACTAGTTATTTAAATACATTTGTAATCATGATACAGGAAAAAAGCATACATTAAAAGCTAAAAACAAATCAGAAACCAATTCAGCAAATTACTTTCACATGCTTAGCATGCAAGTGCAATGTGCAGACTCAGATGTGAATATCTGAGACCCTAAGAAGTCTGAAACAGAATTACAGCTACCAAATGCTTTAGAATCTGAATCTTCCAGAAAAGAAATATAAATGTCCAGATTGTAGATTCTTGAAAGCAGAAATTTACTTTATGAACTAGAAAGAAAAAATAATGAAATACATAATTATATGTGAAGTCTAATGGCATAAACATATTGCACTTAGATGTGGGTAGTTATTGTTCAGCAAATAAAGTGCTGAATTCAAAGGAAAGCACCAGTTTCATGAAACACTAAGAACATTTTGCTGATAATGTAATAACAGAGACACTAAAAATAACATTAAACTTGTATAAAAATCAAAACAGATAGCATACAAACAATAAATGTCTCCAGGGGAATAGTTTATGTCCAATTTTATTGAATGGCATAAATATTTCAACATCATTCTAAACCTCAGTTAAGGTGGATAGTTGCTGATATTGAAACAATTTTTCTTATAAGATATCCATCACTGTAACATGTATCTGTCTACCAAGTATTATTTTAAAAACAGAATCTGAAAGAAATCTTGATATCAGATTTACTAGCTGGTAGCCTAAATTATTTAGGAGGCACGGTTTATTATAAAAATGGTTAATCTGAAGAGGTCATTTAGAATGCCATAAGCAATTTTACCATGTATTTCTTTGTTAAGAGTGTGCTTTTTAATTTTCAGATTTTGTAGGTATTTGCACTATTTCTATACTAGGCCATAAGCAGTTGAGAAAACTATCTGCATTGATGTCTTATGTTCAGTAATTACTGAAATCACATTATTTGAAGGAAGTATCCCTTTTTAGTTATTTCTGGTTATTTGAAGGAAGTGCCCCTCCCTGCTTTCAGCTTCATGTGTCTAGATATTTTTAAATCTTCCTCACAGACACTGGGTGTTGGCTACAGCAAAAGGCTAGGGACTTTGACTAAGGTGTGCCAATGCTCCTTCAGGGACCAAAGCTGGAGTTTCCTGGGTAGAGGATCATGCCCCTCCACCAAGGGTCAGACCGATTACCATATTTGGGGTCAGGAAGGAATTTTACCCCATGGTCAGTTTGGTATAGACTGTGGGGGGTTTTGCCTTCCTCTGTAGTGGGGAGTGCACCCCTCTATCCAGGATCTCTTGAGCATATATTATCAATACTTTATAGAAGCAGGATGTTGACTGCTATGGTTCCCCTGCTTTATCCGTGGCAGGGGAGACTTTAGGGTGTAAAGTCTTTGTTGGGTCAGGGTTGATGGTAATTTTATGTATAGTTTAGTTTATGGATTGTATACAATGGTTTGGATAGGGATGATCCTGCTGCAGGCAGGGAGTTGGACTAGATTACCTCTGGAGGTCCCTTTTAGCCCTACTTCTTTTTGACTGGAAGACTCTGAAATAGTTGGGGAATAAGTATAAGTCAGATAAACATTGCATTTTCATGTAATACTATTCATTTTCCTATTAGACTTCTATATTGCTGCTGCATCTAAATGGAAACTATCCTAATGGACATCTTGATACTTCCATGAAACAACAGCCGCTCAGAGCACATTTACTATCACCAAAACCAAACCAAACAAAATAAAAATCAGGCCTTAATATTTATAATTATGCACATTATCCATAATCCATATGCACCTAAATAATTAATTATATTTCCTAAGGACAAAATACCAACACTAGAGGTGGTTGATATTTTGGGGGGAAAAAAATACAATTTATTTAACTGCCCATTTATGTATAATTGGATATCTAATTTTAAGGTTTGAATTTGGCTAAGAATTGTAATAATAGTGCATGAACAACCCCATTACCAAGGATTATATTTGGGTCTCCTTATTACTGTAAGCCTACCTGTTAAATATGTACTGCTAGATACATTAGACTAAGAAAGTGCGCCATTATGAAGCATAACCTTTTATATTAGATACATTACTGCTGAATCACTGATGACACGATATTAGCCATGCAGTCTGGCTTGCTGAAGATTATTTTTCAAGTTCTAGAGGAAATTACATTTAGATACCATTTTCTAACTACACAGAACCTTTGGAAGTGAAGAGAGATTGAAAAGATTGGGCAGGTCACTTAATTTCTTTATGTTTCTATTCCATAAGTATAAAATAGGAATAATACTTCTTTCTCATGGACTGTTATTTCATATTCTTGTGGTTTTTGACAGTGCTGAGTGCTGTTACCAAGATAACATATATTTTGTTATAATTTTAACAAAAAATATTTCCCATGTTTCTCCCCAACAAAAAATGACAATGAAAATAACAAAAGGTTGAGTTACAAAATGACAAAAACAAAGAAACACCAAGAGACCCCCAAGCATGTGGGCTATTTGATGCCTTGTTTTTGGTGTGCGCCTCCATTAAATTGATTCTGTTATTCTTCCACAGACAACAGAAGATCCAGGAATGTGGCAAAGGGGAGAGGGGAGGGAGGGGAGCCCTCCCAGGGGAGCCTTCCCTCCATACAGACAGCTTGACTGTGCCATGCATGCACAGTGACCTATGAGATACTGGCTACCAAGCATGGGCTCCTGCTAGAGGTTGAATGAGTAGTAGCTCTGAGCTCATCAATTGATTGGTGTAGGATTTGGCCGGAGCCCCTACTTTTTTGTGGCTGCAGAGCCCAGGGAGTGAATATTTTCCCCTCCCTTCACCTTTGTATTGAACTCGGCAGGAGAGGAAAGGAAGTGATGAAAAGTGATGGCAGCATTTACCCTCCAGGTTCCTAGGTTCTAAAAATACGTGAAAATGGGAGCTCCAGACAGATGCTATGCCAAGAGCTCACAGGCAGCACAGATAAAGGAGGGTGTGACTACGCCACCACACTTCCCCTGGACCTGCCCCTGCCAGCAGATATAACTTGTTTATAAAAAGGTTTAAATTTAATCCATTTATAGATTATTAAGTATATTTTATATGGCTGTTACAAATAATTAGCTTAATGGCAAAAAATGAAACTTTAAGGAAGTGGCCTTGTGTGTGTGTGTGTGTGTGTGTGTGTGTATACATATATACACACACAAAATTGTGGCCATAAAAAGATTTCTGATGGTATGCAGAGCTTGAACAAGTTTAAGCTTGGAAAACTCATGAGGTCCTGACGATTTTAACAACAAGATCTGTGTTTGGAAAGTAGAAAGTTTCAGTACCTTCCCCCCCTCCCCCGCCCCAAGGCAAACATAAATACTACCTATTTTTTGTCATAATTTTACATTTTGATGAAAAATCATATACATACTAAATGATATATTTTTGACCAGCCAAATAACAACCAAATAACCCCAAACCAATAATTTTAGTTAAAGATTGTTTTAAATTTATATTTAAGTGATGGATAACAATAAGAAATTATGTGTTATTTGATTGGCATGATTGCTAGTAAGAGTTTGAGCTATAACCTACTCTAGGTATTGATATTTTTGATTCAAACATTCATGATCTGAACTTCTAATATACTGTACAGCATCTTCATTGCTGAGTTGATTACAATTGATACCTTTTTAGAACATCGGGTGGGTTCATGCAACCTTCATACAATATTATTTAATTCTATTTTGATTGCCAGCAAAAAACAGACTTGTATGTTCACTCTCAGCTTTCCTTTTACCCATTTTAACTAAGTTAATGTTTCATAGTTATTATCATTTATGTTTTATTTTTGTCCTCTTCAGGTGCAATCTAGCTCCAGTGGTGGAGTTTGCTTCAGATGTGGGAACAAAATCTGATTTTATTACCATGAATCCATCAGTTGTACAAAGAGCATTTGGAGGTTTTCGGAATGAGAGCGACAGAGAAAAATTTGTGCATAGACTATCTATGCTGAATGACAGTGTCCTTTGGATCCCTGCTTTCATGGTCAAAGGCGGAGAGAAGCATGTGGAGTGGGTTAATGCATTAATCCTTAAGAATAAATTGAAAGTGCGAACCGCCTATCCATCACTGAGACTTATTCATGCTGTCAGAGGGTAAGTGTCTGGAAAAGACTGGTCTGTCCTTGGCACAGTGGAAATCATAACTTAAATTTCCAGTAAATAGGTAAACACTCTAGTAAACTGTTACAAGTATCATAATATCTATTAATTTTATAATAGATTTACCTTTTTAATATTTTTATTAAAAATATATTTTTAATAAAGTTCATATAATTTGGTAATAAATGCCATCCACTCATTTAGTCTTTTCAAAGGCAAACAATCAGAATGCTTTAAATAGGTAACCTTTATTCTCTTCCTCTACAAACAACATGCTTTTATCCTGTTAGGAAGGTATTCCTGGAAAAAGCAAATCAATTCCAAACATTTGTGGACACCTTTGGAACATAATGGGCAATAAAAACCCCATAATACCTCTACCAGGAGAAGATTGGGTAGCATTGTAGAGGCAAGAAAAACAACTGCATTTTCATATGGAATCATTAAATTATAACTGTGGAAATGATTTATCAGGTCTGGGAGATCTGAAAAATCTGCTCTGTAGTGATATGAGGAAAAAAAGAAGGGAAGTTTCTCAGGCAGTTTCTCAAAATGCTTTCTTATCCCAAGGGTTTGTCCTCCTGAATGAAGCCTACTATTTGAGCCAGTCAACTAATCAGAAAAGTAGAAGTTGTGAAAAGTTATGTATATGGTTAATGGTACTTTGCATGGGGAGGTGAGAGATTATTTTTCAAACCCATAACTGAGTATAGACATGATGTGACTCTTGTAACTGTCATCCATGTGTTGTCATTTCAAGATTAGACTATTGTGATGTATTCCACAGGGGGCTATCCAGATGGGTACAGGATGTCAACTCATTTGTTAAGTGTCGAATGAGTATTATGTCAAACACACATTCAATCCATGCTTCAAGAGTAGTAGTAGCTTCCTGTGAGTTGCATAGTATTTTACATGTTTGTTTTTACCCAAACATAGAATTGCAGGATCACATGAAAATAGGGCTGAGAGGGATCTCAGGAGGTCATAATCCAGCCCACTACTTAAAGTAGGATCATCCCGGACTCAACCATCCCAGTCAAGTCAACAGTTGTAAAAGTTTTAGGGCCTGCCTGAGAAACTGCCCTTCTTTTTCTCTCATACCACCACAGAAGAGGTCAGATGGGAAGTGTAAGCAGGTGTGGACAGATGTAACAATTGATGTGTTTTCAGCTGAAACACTTGGAAATGCTTCAGCCAAGCAGGTACACATATATCCTTGTGCTGTTCCTGGCTGGAGCATTCTGGCGGACACTAGAGCAGGCTGCAGCCATTTGAATTTCCACTCTCAGCTCCCTCCTCTCCCTCGCAGGGTCTGGTGGTAAAGATAGGGGGAGAGCAGAGAGCCAGAGAGGAAAGGTGAATATGGTAGAAAAGTGGCAACAGCTCCCAAAGCCTCTTAACCTTTCTTTGTGTCCTCAGAGTAGAGGTGATTTGGGCTCCAACATCAGTGGGGTCCTAGCAGCCTTTCATGGAAAGTTGAGGATCAGTCCAGCTCTAGCCTCAACCCCAACATGTCTCTTATTTTCTGACCCTGTACATGTGATCAAAAATTATGTTTCAAGATAGTACTTAATTTGATGAGGTACTATTTTGGTATGTTTTAGTGATGTTTTAAAGTGCTTGTTTGAGAGTATAGCTGGCCTTTGGAAATGTGTAAATTGTCATGTGCCCACTGGTACACATAAAAGGGGTTTCTGTGGATGCCATATGTGGAGGCCGTGGATTCAGAATTCAATCATCTTCCAAATGATGGGAACCTTTGATGGCGTTAAGTGAGTAAACATAGCCATTTGAACATGTTTGAAGTACTGGTAAGAGGAGAAGTTTAATTTTGGTATTGAGTTTTCTGACAGTATGTGTTTGTTTGTTGTATTTTTTTAATTGTGCTGCTGCACTTTAGTTATATTTGGGCTTTGATTTTGTTGAATTTTCAAGTTGTGTTCAGGGTGCTTAGAGCATATGGATTGGTGTGGTTTGTTTAAGCATGTGTGCATAGATCTGAATAAATAAGTTCAGTTTCAATTTCAAAACATCTGTTTCCATTTCCATCTGTAGAAACAGCTTAAATTATCAAAAGTGACTAGTAATTTTGACTGCTTTAACTGTCCAGTCTGCACGGGGGTCAGGCTGAGCTAGCTCAGAAGGGCCTGATAATAAGGCATCTCTACAGAATCATAAGTTGGGAAGCCAAAACTGAATCACCCAAAATTGCTAGTCACTTCTTTGAATTTAGGCCACTATCACCAAGTCACAGTTAGCATGATCCTACAATGAGATTTTGCTTTTAGAAAAGTGTGCTTGGCTGTTTAATTCAGTGCTCTCCTTTTGGATTTTAATTATCTACTTTCTGTCTGACCTACTGGCTGCATTGTGTTGCATGTTACAGTAAGCAACACAAAATCATCATTATTAAGTATTCTTTACAGTTTTCTTGAATAATATGAAAGATCATGCAATGAAAACAAAAGGTTTAAAAATGTTTATAGTCTAACTCCATTGGCTTCTACAGTGAGATGCAAGCAATTAAATTTTACTTCATGTGTCAAATTTAAAACTAGAATAAAGAAAGATTTCAATACTTTTAAAGTAAATATTCTTTTTAATGTCCAGAAGATGTACTTTACCTGCTTTGGGGAAAAAAGTTGCATGTTCATAGTAATCAGGTGTAATATTAAATACAAGTTTAGTCTAGGAAAAGAATACCATCTCTTTCATGTTAAACAGAAAATATTATGGTGTTAATTTATTATATTTATCTTATGTGTATATTTCAAGCAGAACACTTTATATATTATAGCAATGGTAGAAGCTGATAGGTAAAGATTATTCTCAAAGTTTGTATTAACATATTTAGTCACATACCACATACAGCCGTTCATCCCCAAAATCACCCCTTAAGTGGGGAAGCTGATTTTTCTTCACTAAATAGAAGCAGAGAAGAACAGAAGAAAGCAGACACTGTACTCTGGTTGCCAAAAGGGCCCCCACTTCTCTCCGTCCCCACCAAGAAGATTGGTGGAGTCCTGTGTTAACTCTCTCCCAGTTGCAGTAACTTTTGGCTGAGAGCTGTAGCTTGTGCCTGAAGTAGCAATTAAGCCAACTCTGAAAGGATGAGCTGCTCCTTGTGGTCTGTAGGTGATAAGGCTTGTGGTGTAAAAACAGCTCTTCATTCTTTACAGAACTATATACAATAAAGAAGTAACATTTTTGCTATTGCTTTTGCAACAAAATGGCTCCTGACACATCAGATAGTTTCCTTCCCAACTGTCTCCTGGGATGCTACACTTCCTGGACACTACGTTTTCACTTTCCAGGAGGATTTATTCTGTCACACATTTGGACATGACTCTGGAAAAATCAATTTTTTCCTTATATTCTGTCTCTGAAAAACAAGGTGCATCTCTTATTTGGGAGCATATGACATACAAAGGAAGAGAATATAGTACATTTAAAAAAATGCCTGAAATAAAGTTTTACATTCTCCTAGTAATAAGCCTCCAACCTAAAAACTGAAGTAAATTTAAATCTACACAATAGGAAGTTTACTAAATTACTCTAAATAAAAACTTTTCTAGCTTCCACGACTAGCTTAGATAATACAGTCTTGTTTAACAATGAGGTTTGTTGTTAAACAATAGGCTTGTCTGCCAATAAAAAAATTTCTGGGGGAGGGCAGGAATGTTAATTCTTTTAGTTCATCTTAACTGTTGCGAGTACTCTACCACAGTGGTTTTCAGGCTGTGGTCCACCAACCCTTGGGGGTCCTCAGACTATGTCTAAAGTGACTATGATCAATCAAAAGTACGTGAATAGTCACAGTTACAATTCAAAGAGGTCTGCATTTCTTTAAAAAAAAATTTAGGCATCCACAAATGAGAAAAGGTTGAAAACCATTGCTCTGCTGCCCAGAAACTGAATGGGTCCTATTAAGAATGCAGTTAGAAGCAAGATACTCCCAATAACAATTTAAGGAGCCTTAATGAGGTGTGAAAAGCTAAGCAGAGGCTAGCTAGGGCAGTCTGTGAGTAAAAAATGTAAGGAGTCCCAAAGAGGGACAGAAAGCCAAGATTAGCCAATTCCCACATCAATTAGCAGGCAGGCTTAAATGAGTTTATATTATCCTTTAATATAGGAATCAGTGGGATTTTCCAAATCTCTAGTGCTACTTGTGCAACGTAAATGGCTACATGTCTCTCACACAGGCTTCTTGAGTAATTTATACTGGTTGAAACAAATGCAAAGCTAACCCTGATTGTCAATTCAAGTAGTAAGTATAAATTGCACACTGTGACTTAAGAATTCTAAAGACTATTTAGTGCATTATAATTCTACATTTATTTTGGTTTACTTCTGTTGATTTTTATTTTTTTTAAGTAAAGTACATGATGATGTGTGCACACCTGAAAGGCATTTTTCTGGTGTAGTATTACCAAAAACTATTTTGTGAAGAGGCCGACCTTTTTATTTGTAGAAAGTTAGTTTTGGCCGAGTGCAGGCACACCCTTATCTTGAGCACAAGTCTGTATGAGCTAGCACATAGTAAACAAACTATGGTAAATAACAGAGCCCTCAGCTGAAGATAAAAGCAAGTGAAGAATACATAGTAGCAAAATGGAAAAAGGAAATGTACCCACAAATGCACTGCAGCAGAGAGAGAGAGAGAGAGAGAGAGACTTGTCAAAAGATCTAATCTATTATAGATAAAAGCTTAGTAGTCAGTTAAACATTTTAACATCATACAACATTTGAAATGGAAAGAGGAAATCCTGTTTGAGTTACTGCTGAAATAAAAACAAGCAAGTGTTAACTACAAAAAGTGGTGTCTGTGCAAGTATCTTATTTAATTATATGATTTTCCTTGCTTATTTGCTTGAATTTGTTTTGTTAAAACACCAAGATTCCATATCTTTGCCCTGGAACATAGCTTGATGGTTGCGCATCAAGGACTGCAAAGACTTGAAGTACACAGTGGGACTGTGACATTTAGGATCATTTCCTATTATTACTATATTTACTTGAATCTAAGACAACCATGTATTTAAGATGACCCACCCAACAATAAGATTCTATATATGGAAAAGTTATTAATGTGTTATAGGTTTCCTGGTATAGAATCTAATTATCAGAGGATTGTCTTGAATTTGTTCTTCCAACAATTGCTACAGCAGGGAAAGCAGTGGCGGGGGGGGGGGGGGTGAGGAAGCCCCTTACTCTCTGCCTCCCACTTCTCCCTGCAGCTTTTCTGTCCTCCGCCACCTGCACAGCCAGCTCCCCACAGCTGCTGCCTTCCCCCCTGCTCCCAACAATCTCTGCTACTTCCCCCTCACTCCCTACAGTCTCTGCTCACCCCCACCACCACCCACTCCCTTTAATCTATGCCCCTTCCTTCCTTTCTCATCACACTATCTGCCTCTTCTTGTCTCCCCCCCATATCTGTCAAATGCTGCTTGGACTTTATTTCCTCCCAGGTCATGGAGCTCAGCACATGGAAGCATGACCCTTGCCAGGCCACACAGCAGTATCAGCAGGCAGGGGATAGATTTTCTATGTGCTCTGTGCCTGGGAGGGAATCCAGCCTGAGCTGGATTCAAGCTTCACCTGACAGTAAGGGCAGGGGAGAGGGTGCAGAAGATTAATAGATTCATAGATGTAGGGTCAAAAGGGACCTTGTAGATCTTCTAGTCCAACCCCCTGCCCTGGGCAGGAGAGAAAACTGAGCTCAAATGACCCCAGTCAGGTAAATGTCGAGCCTCCTCTTAAAGACCCCCAGGATAGGAGCCATCACCACTTCCCTTGGAAGTTGGTTCCAGTTCCTAGCCACCCTGACTGTGAAGTAGTGCCTCCTAATGTCTAGTTTAAACCTACTCTCTAGCAACTTATGGCAGTTATTCCTTGTTACTCCAGGAGGCGCTCAGGGGAACAAGGTCTCTCCCAAACCCCGCTGGTCCCCCCTAGTAAGTTTATAGATGGCCACCAGGTTCCCCCTCAGGCTTCTCTTGTGAAGGCTGAACAGGTTCAGGTCCCGTAGCCTCGCCTCAAAGAGTCTGCCCTGCTGTCCCCAGATCATGCGAGTGGCCCTCCTCTGGACCCTCTCAATGCTGTCCACATCCCTCCTGAAGTGCAGCGCCCAGAACTGGATGCAGTACTTCAGCTGTGGCCTGACCAGTGTTGCATAGAGGGAGAGGATCACCTCCTTGGACCTGCTCGTGATGCATCTGTGAATGCAGGACAAGGTACAGTTAGCCCTACTGACCGTGTTCTTGCATTGTTGGCTCATGTTCATCTTGGAGTCAATAATGACTTCAAGATCTCTTTCTGCCACCGTGCTTTTGAGAAGGGAGTTCCCCAGCCTATAGGTTTGCTGCTGGTTCCTACTGCCCAAGTGCAGCACCCTGCACTTGTCAGTATTGAATCCCATCCTACTTTCATTTGCCCACCCCTGTAACCTGTCCAGGTCCTGCTGTAATCTGTCCTTCCCTTCCAGCATGCCCATGTCACCCCAGATCTTGGTGTTGCCTGAGAATTTAAGCAGGCTGATCTTTACCCTGCTGTCCAAGTCGCTAATAAAGAAATTGAACAGTGCAGGCCCGAGGACTGAGCCCTGGGGGACCCCACTACCCACTTCCCTCCAGATCGAAAATGACCCATCCACCACCACTCTCTGAGTACAAACCCTCAGCCAATTTGCAACCCATCTGACTGTGTAGGCATCAATGCCAAAATTAGAGGGCAAGTGGAATGGTGATATCTGCTATGAGCCAAATTCTAGCCTTGACTTGGGCTTAGGCTCAGAGTTAGAGCTGCAGCAGCCACCTGCCCTCTCCTCCACTTGGTACATGAATGTAAGATGAGGGGCTTTTTCCCTGTGTTGCTTGAGGGACATGCATCTTATCTTAGGTTTGAGTAAACATGCTCTTTGTATTTCTACAAATTCTTGTTTAAGCCTCTAAACAGATAAATATTAACCTCTGTCTCCTCTCATTTGAACTAATGCTATTTGATTTGGAATATGCATCTTTTACATTAAATCTGGGGGGGTGGTAATCTTTCTGGCAGGCATGCCACAAATTAAGCCCTACATCCTCCTTGAGTGCCTCTCCATTTCCCTTCTCCTGCCTAGTCTGCTGCTCTGCTTTCTGCTACCTGACCTGCCTCTGCCACTGTGCTGACTTCCCCCTCCCTTATCTGCTGTGTGCCATACACAGAGACTGCCTATGCCAGTTTTTGCACCTGTGCTACAGGTTGTCCACCCCTGCATTAAACAATCATTTGTATGAAAGTATATTTTTTTAATTAGACTTTAACACTTAGAGTGTTAGTCAGCAAAGTCACTAAAACCCTTGCATTAGTGCTTATATCATAACATCCTTCTAAAGTCATATTATTAGAAATTCTGAGAGATTTTAATAAGATAGAGACATAACTTCAGAAAGCTCTTCTGAAGTGGTATCCTGAACTTGAAAGGATAAGCTAATGGGGACAAATAAAAAGCACAATTTTATGTTTAACGGACTAAATGAGTTCATTAAGTTGTTTTGGAAGAAAGGGGTTTTCATTTCTGATAGACAAGGGCCCTTTGTGATTTGAACAACCACAGTATTTTTCCTTGTGAGGGATACGGAAGTTTATAGAGTTCTGATAGGTACAATGATGATCTTCACTGAGACTTTACCTAACTTTATTAGATTTACAACTACAAATCCACATAAGTCTGCAAAATTGAGCTGTTAGTTATTTGTATGACACTAATGCTCAGGAACCCAAGTTAGTTTTAGGGACCGATTGTGATAAGTGTTTTACAAACATAGGAAAAAAGATGCTCTGTACCTCAAAGCTTATAGTCACATTTTAAAATATTCATTCTTTGTCAAACAAGTCTGTACACTGTTTTCCTGCATTTAATTCCAATCCAGAGCACTCTGGTTTGAAAAAATAAAATTCAGATGTAGTGGAAAGCAGGCTAAGTGCTTTCATAACTTATTTTGATATTTCCCACTTTACCTGTTAATTAATAAGGGAAATTAATTCTTAAAATCCTGATGGCTGTGGGAAGAAGTTGCCTTTGCTTTCTTTCCAGTGTGCACATCTACATGTGCTGTTAATGCACACATACACACACTCTGGACCTTATTGCTGCACAGCTTTTTGGTCCTGGGTGCACCATTTGAATATACACCCAGAATAAATAAAAACACCAGAACATATTGTTCCAGAGTTTATTTGCATGCAGGACATGGAGCCTGGTCAGAGCATCTTGGCTTGGCAGGGGAACCCAGTCAGCATGCCAGCCCAGGGTTGTCTGGCCAGTTCCATGTGCAGCAGGTGGGACTGGCTATGGCATTAGGGTGCCTCAGCATAGGGACTGCACCCTCATGCCCCAGCCATCCCCATCACTGTCTACACGTGTGCTGCAGGGCATGAAACAATTCTGTTGCAGGGTACTACTTGTGTTTAGCTGGGCTAGCCTGTGGCGGTGTTGTCTACTATGACCTTATAGGGTTGCACGTGTAAATGGTGATTTTTTTATTCTGGAGCCAGTTAGTCAGCTCTGCAGTAAATATCTCATGTAGATGTGCTCAGTGACCACCATTGCTAAGTTGTTCAAGTGTCCAGAGACAGGACATTAGTTTTACTAATCTGATCTGGTTTGGTCAAATTATTTGCCCATATGCACTATTCTGTCTTATAAACAGACAGTTTTGCAATAATTTCATGTAGCATTGATTTTTTTTTCTTCTTATGCAATTAAAATGGTCTTTTAATAGAGGTTACAGAAAGCAGAATTTAGCCATTAGTCTTATCTAGACTATATCACAGTGTGTACAACATTATGAGCAAATTTCAAGGAAACTTTCTTCTTTTCCTGGTCATTTGTGCATTTTTTGGGTCATAAAAAAGGTAATGTGGTGTTTGAAAAAGAAATTGCTTTTCTGCTGATTTCATGCCCTATTAAACTTCTCTGAGTGATGGCTACTGCTCAGACATCTCATGAGGATTCAAAGCTTCATGTGCACATATTATGTAAATACTAGGTTCACTATAATATCTGCATTCTTAAGCAGTTGCATGTCTTATGTGACCTTTAAATTCAGATTTTGACTTAAGCAGTTCTTAGGCAGATCAAGTGCTTTTTTGGTGTTGTCCATTTTCTGAGGACAAACACAATGAAAGTGCTTTTAACTCTTGTATTGCTGAGTCAAATATCAGATTATAGCACTATAATTTGGAGGTACTATAAATTCCTTGGACAATTGCATGATATCCTTATGCATTGTTTTAATGGTTTTATGGAACATTTTATGTAATTATACATGTATTATTGACAAAATAGTTGAGGTAATCAATATCCAGCAGTGTTTGGGATTGAAGTCGGACCTGCAAATGAGGGGTTTAATTGATTAAAATGATTTCTTTTCTGTCTGTAGCCACTGCCAGGAAGGTTAATTATAAAGCAATTCCAATAAGCAAACCACACAGCTTTTAAAAATCAATTGAATTTAACACAAAAAAATCAGAAAGATGAAACCAGGGTTAATTAGTAGGTCTGAGACTCCAAGCTGAGCTATTCTTCTAATGATACTTCCTTTGTGATTGAACGTCTTATGAGGTAAATACGGGGGGGGGGGGAGGTTCAAAGTCAGAATTCCTACAGAACTACATTAAACAGAACACAAGCAGAAGTCCCAATAATAGTCTTGTTTGCTATGGCTGGTGAGGTTAGGAGCCAAATCCTTCTCTTTCCACTAATGGAAGGCTACTGAAACTGGCAGAGCAATCTGAAGTATCCTCTTTTCCATGGCATGCTGCACAGCAGATCCATGGAAACCAGAGTAGCAGTTAACACTGCTCCAGAGATCAGAACTCCAGGAAGCCTGCCTTATTGATTTCTTTGATCTCTGTAGCCACCACCACTGAAGAGCATCACCATGGAGTTTGCCCCATCCATTCAATCCCACTCTGCTTTCATCAGATCCTGGAAATGAGAAAACACGGCTGCTAGGGGTGTGCAAAATGGGGCCATATTTGATTCAGATTTAGATTTGGCCCAAATCGGGCACAATGATTAAATTTGTTGATTTGGATCACTGTCCCCTATTTGATTCAGCCAAATCCAAATCTGAAGATGTGATGCTGCTTCAGAGAATCAGTGATTCAGCCATAGACACAGCTTTAAATGTTTTTTCTATATACGTCAAGGAACCAGGTGCAACTAGTGAATGCTGTGATGCTGGGGTGGATGGAGCATCCCACAGGAGCGCGCCCCCCCACCCCCCCCTTCCACCGCATGCTCGGTGGTGAACCCAGAAGTGGACCGGAAGTACTTCTGGCCCACTTCTGGGTCTGCTGCTGAGTGTAAAGGGGGGGCTTCCCCAGCTTGACGATTGGCTGCAGGGGGACCCTGGGTGCCCCTCCAGACCCAGGAGGAACCAGTTGTCGAGCCAGGGGGCTTGGCCCCCACTACCCCCATGCACTCCCTGGCAGACCCAGTGCTTCTGATCCACTGTCAAGCGTGCGGGGGAGCCCCCCACATTTCTGTGGGATGCTCCATCTGCCCCACCATCTCGGCATTCATGAGCTGCCTCATACTTTGAGGTATGTAGAAAAAACATTTAAAGCTGTGTCTATGTTTGAATCATCGAATCTCTCCGAATCGATTCGGAGGGTTCTGATTTGATTTAGAGAGATTAAAGGGTCTGTTGATTCAGTTTAGATTCAGAGACTCAGCCACTAAATCAGGCTGAATCTCTGCCAAATCAAATCCAGGACCGAAGCTTTGCACAGCCCTAACAGCTACTTATTAGAACAGCCTGGAATGTACACTAATAAATACAACTGAGAAAAAGACCATGAGAGGAATGGGTGGGTATGCACTCAGCACAGTTTTACAGTGTCTTTGTTACTTTATTTCCAGGATTTGATGTTTGTACTGTGGAATCAGGTGGGCATGTATCCTTCACTTCCAGGTACAGCATGGGGTGATGTGTAGATACGTCCCTGTTGAGTTTCTTTTGTTGTTACTTGGCTGAAAAAAGCAGCAGAGAGAGGTACCAAAGTATCTGTTAGTCAGCCTGTTAAGAACAGGGCAGGACTGGCAATATGGAAGTGTTAGCCAGAAACATAGATAGCTTCAGTGCTGGGACAGAGAGCTCTTTTAATCCATGGGTCTACAGGCTTATTTCCCTGGCTTCTGTACAACAGTTCTCCCAGTTCTCCCTTCCTTTCATGACAGTATGCAAGGAAAGTTCCTATGAATGGCAACAAAAAGCTAGGAATATTATCTTATGGTCTTCTTTGTTGTTCATCTATGAAGTGAGCACAGCTGGTCATAGACCTCTTCTCCACTTCCTCTTTACCAGGAAGCCACAAAACAAATTCCTTAGTTGCACTTTATTTTAAATGCAGTGACTTAGTTCTGACTTGTTTAGCTGAAATTGGAATCTTCCCTTGACTTGGTTGTCATTCATCATCTATGCCACTAGAAATAGTTTTGTGTCTTACTCTTTCTAGCTGTTTATGTGGGAGAAGTCGCATACCCATTTCATGGCAGGGTTGCCATACAGTTTCTTTTTTGGCTCTGCTTATGAAAGATTGTCTTGCATTCGATGCTGTATTCCCTGGTAAGGCTGAATGCCCATTGAAGTCTTTGAGTTTTACCAGAATAGGGAGTGGATGGTTCCTATTTATGGTTAGTTTTCAGTGCAGAACCTTTTTTTTAAGATGAGACAAACAGCTATTTTTTAAGGGAACGATTATTTATATAAATTCACAACCTCGGTATTACTCGCAGTGGGAAGTAAAAGAAGATAATACTTGTGAAACTCAAACATAAAGTCATATAGTTCTCCATCAGGTCTGTGTTAATAAAAATAATTGGTGAGAGGGATCAATACTGCAAACACTTCATAGTTTGTCTTGCTAATATATTCCCCTGTGCTATTAGAATGTCATCCCCCCCCCTTTTTTTTTTTTGCAAAAATTATCAAATAAGTATACTTTTAAAAAATGCAAAAAAGTAAAGGGCCACCTTTAGGCCAAAATGATTCATTTTATTAAATAAAAAGTGTCATTACCTAAATTTCAAATAATGTAACAAACTGCTCAAATAAAAATGTTTTGGGGGTTGTTTATTTTTTGCTTGTTTGTTGTTGTTGTTGTTTTTTAAATTTCCTAAGTTCCTGTAGTAAAACATTCAGGAACATGACACTGATTAGCCTATTTTCCTTGGCACAATGTTTTAATTGTGTCAAGGAAAGTTGGATAATCAATGTCATGTCTTTAAAAACTAACAGTGAAGTTATTTAAAATGTTCTAACTCATTCTTGCAATGTGTCAGTAACAATTAGTTATTTGTATAAAGATTTGTTTCCTTTTTTCTTATTAAGTGGAAACATTTTTTTAATAATACCTACATTTTGGCTCAAATATCAGGGGCTTTTCAATGATCTGATGGTATCCAGGGCTGTAATGCACTTACATTGAAAGTTGTGGCCCTGCAGTATTTCTGAGCCCATATGTGCCTGATTCTTAGTTTCCCTGCACCAATTTTACATTTGCATATTTCCATAAGTGTTATTATTCCTGCTGTTCAGTAGTGTAGGCCAGGGATGCTCAACCCCTGGCCCATGAACCAGATCAGGTCCCTGGCACTGGACCATCCAGCCTGCAGCTCTCCCTACAGGTCCAAAAATGTGACAGTGGGGAGCAGTAACTGAATCAGCATCCAATCCTGGCATGTGGGGTTGGGCAGGGGCAGTGCTGCATCCCAGGATCCAATCCAGCACCTGGGACCATGAGGGGTAGTCCCAGGCCCCACGTGACCCAGTACTGGCCCATAGAGCTGGGAGGGGGCAGTGCTGTACCCCAGGGCCCAATCTTGGTATGCACGGCAAAGAGGGGACAGCACTGGACCCCAGGACTTTATCCTGGAGCAAGGGGTTTAGCCAAGGCACTATGGGGCCTGTTTTGGCCTGCAAACTAGCCCCACACCACTTATCTGGCCCACAGAATCAAAAGCTTGAGCAGCACTGGTGTAGACAAACTCCATAATGTTCACACCATTACAGGCCTACCCCATTAGAAAAAACTATATTAGCTTTCTATATAAACAAATGCTAATTTAGAAACTCTGTCACATTACCCTTCAGGCCTCATTTAGGAAAATTACAGAACTGGGTTTCATAGATTTTCATAGATTTCATAGACATTAGGGCTGGAAGGGACCCCAGAAGATCATCGAGTCCATCCCCCTGCCCAAAGAGCAGGAAGTCAGCTGGGGTCATAGGATCCCAGCAAGATAATTCTTTTCTGGTGAATGATTTAATTCTTTTTATAAACAAGATGGATCATATCTATCAAAACCAATAAGCCCTCAGTTCCACAGAAAACTGTATTCTTCTATGATATTTTTGCTAACGATCTTTTTTATGATCTGCATAACTATGAAAATCTATATGTATGCAAAGGACAGGATTTTTAATAGCATTTCAGCAACACAAAATGTGACAATTTGTAACTGTAGACAACTGGTTAGATTGCATGCAAGAATGCTTTAACAATGCACTTTAATATGGAAATAAAACATGATTTTTCAGATCAGATTTGAAGACAATCTTAAAATGTGATAGGAAATATCAATGATTTTGTGAATTAACATATTAGGCTTTGAACTCATGCTCCATTTGCTGGCCTCATAGAACTCTTAGTTGTCCTTGCTAAAGTGATGGAAATCTCAGTAAATACCGCTTGAAAGGAAGTTGCTCTGTGGAGATCTAGATGACTAGGAAGAGGAGTATTTAGTAGGGAATTTTGCAGTTCTAGTGGATGGAGCTGGATATACTGCTTCTTCTTTTAGCCTGTAGGACAAGCAAGTATAAAGTAGGACCATAGTCCTTGTGAGCAGATTGGAGACATTCTCTGGAAAAAAATCATCATCTGGGAACTGGAAAAAAGAGGCAATGCACTGGTTTGAGGCCTGTAGTGGATGGCTTTGTTCTCTCATGGATCTTTAGAGATTTTTTTCATGAGATATGCCAACTTTAGAAGGAAAAATTTCTGTTAGTTCCCTATGGTTGCAAACACTGTCAGATTCCCAGATGACTGCAAAGTAGTCCTTAACTTTCCTACATGGATTATTCAATTATTTATATTTATAATAACAGCAATTTGGCCACTGTCTTTTTTTCTTTTTCAGTCTGAGTTATTTCATTAGAATACCAGCTACTAATTTGTATGGCTTTGAATAGCTAAATTATGTGAGTAATTGATTAACACTCTCAGTGGGCCAATTTCTGCTTTTGTAATTGAAATTAAAACTATTCACTTGTCAGGTTGGGGCTAGAAGTGGTTGCAGTATCTGCCTCAGAATGGCAAAATGAAGCCCTATCATTGCATACCTCTTTCTCATCCCGCAATCTATGCCCTTGGATGCAGAAAATACTCTTGGGTCTGGTAGATACGATAGCTATCAAACATAGGTTTAAGATAGATACAGAAGCAATACATTGCATAAGCCCACTTATTTTTATATGAGATTAATTTATTGGTACGTGTTTTATAATGGCCCTTTCTAGTGGGTTTACCTAGAAGTATTAGGAATGTACCCTTATTTTGCCAAAGGGCTTGTTGGGAGTCTTAAAAGTTCTATATTGGTAAACTTTTCAGATGAAGATAATTCAACCAATAATTTATTTCTCCAAATTGTTAATGCATTATCAAAGGTAGGTAGGCATAAAACAAACAAAAATCCTGTTCCCTTTGAACACCTCAGTTTATATTTTGCATCCTACATTTTTAGTAGAAATCTAAAAATTTGAGACCCCTTCACAATGTAATCTTGAAAGAAAATTAACATTTACTTGTTTGTTCCTCAGCTGAAAACAGCAAAAATTCCAATCAGTGGGGCAAAATGAGTTTTTAGAGATGCCCATAATTCTCACTCACTTCACTAGAAGAAATATGCATGTACTGTAAGAAAGGAATAATACATATGCATGTACTAGAAGAAAGGAAATGGCTCAGTGGTTTTTGTTTTTTCTTTTCTTTTTTAACTACACCTATCATAAGAAGTCCAACAGTAGAAACATCTTCTAAATTCCTTTTTATAACATAATCTAAGGTCTATTTTTGTAGTTTATATGAAATTTTTAAAGGTGATCTTTTAGGGGATTATTTTTACTATAAAACACATTATATTTGAGACAGCAGAAGAGTAATTTAAAGAGCCATGAGGTCTGCTGAGACCCAGATCCACACTGGGATTTAGGTACCTAAAGTGGGATTTAGGCAAAATGTAGGCATGTAAGTCCAGAAATTCAATCCTCAAAACCCCTGGTGAGCTATTGCCCACCCCTGGACACACCAAAAAACCTGTAACCAACTTAGTTTTGGCCATTAACGTTCTCCAGGTACTCTATATCTGTTTCATACCTGAACCTTATGGGTGCATCCAGACAAATGCGTACATGCTTCTTGCAGTGTCCTAAACTAGTTTGAAATGCTGCAAGTGGCACTCTGGGAACAAAAAAAATGTTCCGGGTATCAAAAATCAGAGCAGCTTGGAGCTGCTTGGGCTGTCACCTGGGGCCTGGCACTGCTCAGCCTTGGCAACCTTGAGCTGCCTGACAGCATGTGGCACTGCTTGGTACCCTGCCAAACTGGGCCTCACACCTGTGATACAGTAGCAGCAGCTTGGATGCCAGGTGGTCGGGGCTGAGCCCTGCTGCCCCCTGCTGCTTGGGGGACTGTACCCTTAGGCCCTAAGGAGCCCCAATTGCCACTGCTACTGCCAGTGAGTGCAGGGGGCTGGGGCTGAGAGGGGGGTGCGTGGGGGGCTGGGGCCAGGTGGGGGGCATGTGGGCCCTGTGAGGGAGGCAGTAGCCCCCCTGTGGGGTGGAGCTGTGACACTGTGGCGGGGGTGCTGTGACCCCTGTGGGGGGGGGCAGTCCATGAGCTGTGCAGGGAGGGTTCACCCTGCAGGGGGGCAGGTGACCCACCCATCCTGAGCAGCCCCCCATATGCCCCCCCCACACCCACAATGCCCCCACAATCCACCCACAAACCCCAAACTCCCAAACCATCCCCACAAACTCCTCACTCACATACCTGGCCCTGTGGGTAAAGAATGAGGGGACTGGGGCAGGGGGAAGGCTGTGGGTTGAGTGAGGGGAAGGGGCAGGGGCAGGGGCAGGACACTGGCATATCAGTGCTGCTTAGCACTGCACATCCTGGCGATGAAAGGGGCAGGGGCTGCTCTGATTTTTCTATGACAAAAAAGCCAAAAGTAAATGCCAAGCTGTATAGATATTTAGTATGTATTTTATTATGATGATAGAGGAACTGGTAGGCTTCCAAATTGCCTTAAAATGTAAATATATCAATAATATATTGCCCAGCTGATTTGATCTCATACATTTTATATAAGCAGAGGAGCCTGCTCAAAGCTGGTACCCAGGACTTAGCTGGAGCTAGCTGACCTGGCCACATGGTGCCAGGAGGATATGCTTTGACAGATAAATATTCCTATTTCTTCACCAGCCTTACATGTCTGGCAAACATCACCAAACAGGGCCCCAACCAGTTTTCCCAGAATGTCTCTGTTGTCCACCCTTTCACCCTGTTGCATATGATTAGTGTGGCCCCACCCTCCATGAGGTGGAGCCAAACCAGGTTGCCCATTGTGTCATCTGCGCAAAAATTTTAGTAAGATCCCAGGAGTTATGACAAGAACACCAGGTTCCAGTCATGAGTAGGAGGCTAATTAGTACATGGATTCTTGTGGGGTGGAGGAGTATCTGGAGTACACACATGTACTGAGTAGTGGGAAGCTTTAGGATCACCATGGCTTGAAATACTGTTGACTGTGCTGGGACCAGCCCATTGAACTGTATTCAGCCCAATGAACTGTAGGAGCTAGACAGCAGGTAGCCCCTGCACCAAAGCACCCTTATTCTCTAGCCAGCTGGGGCAACATCTAAATGTGTGCTGCTATGGAGTAAAATTCTCAGTAGCAGGATAGTACTTGTATTTACTTCTGCTGCCGAGTTAATTAGCTCACTCCAACCTAATAGGGGCACATGTGTAGACTTGTGATATTTACTGCAGAGCTAATTAGTCTCAAGTAGGTTTGCCCCTCACTTCCATATGCTCAGAGAGAGCAGTGTCTTACAGTAAGGTGAGGAGGGGGAAGGAGCTGCAGGTGGAAGAAGTTAGGGGAACAGAGGACAATGGGCCACCTGACCCCCCAGATTTATTTTCCCTGCTGTGGCAGTTGGAAGGGGACAAATTCAAGGTAAACCTCCAGTAATTAGATTCTATACCTGGAAAATCATGACAAAGAAAACTCCCTTTGTCCCAATCTGTGGATAAAGAACTTCCCTTTGCCTATGTCTTTTTGTAGGTGTGAGCTTTAGTATCTTATCACAGAGTTAACTGTGATAACTATTCACTATAAAAAGGTAGTAAATACCACCTGCTTCTTTGTAAAGTGGAGTAGCTGTTACTTTCATTTTTATTATCTTTGTCAATAAAAATCATACTTGAAAATATATACAAATTCATATAAGCACTATGGAGATAGCTTATTTATATTTCCATTCTCTTTTGAGTGGGTGCAAGAGTCTTATCTAATGTAGTTTGCATCCATGGAAATACATTTTTACTATAACAGTAAAAGAAGGTTGAGTGAGAAAAAGTTATTGCTATCACATTTTTTTACTTTTATATTTGGCTGCTGTTAGTGTGCAAAGGATAAGAGCAGGGGAATTTCCAGAATGGGTAATCATTTTCTCTTTTACTGGCAAACAAATACCATTTGGAAAAAGGATCTGAGATATGAAGCCACTTATAACAAATACAGTAACTGGTTTGAGAAATGTTTTGGAGGAGTCTGACTGTGTTTCTCTGTTTTGATCTAAGTATGGAACCCAGAATCTTTATGAACGAAAGTTGTTGGCATTTTAGAGTTGTACGGAAATCCCAAACTGTCTTGCCTTGCACTTTGTCTAAATCTTTGGCTTCAAATGAACTTTATAACACTTATGTTCTATCGTGACATGAAGATTAGCAGAATTTCCATGAGGACCTGAAAACTAGTGTAGCTTCCACGAGGGTACTTTCCAGCTTCTTATAGGATTTCGATAACGTATAACTTCCCCTGTAGACTTTTAAAACTGTTTGGAAGATTCATGAGGTTCAAGTAAAACATAATGCATTTAGAAGAAACTTTTTCAGTATGGTCACAGTTTGTTTCTTAGCAGAAGCATCTATTATAAGGGATTTCTTCAGGGGAAATCCCAGAGGTATATTAACATGGGAGACTTATCGGGTCTCAAATTCAGCAATAAATAAAGTGATAGCAATAATTTTTTATCACTCAGCATTCTTTTACTACTATACTAAAAATGCATTTCCATGTGTGCAAACTACATTAAATAAGACTCTTGCACCCACTCAAAGGGGAATGGAAAATATAAATAAGCTACCTCCATAGCCTTAGCTCCAGCAGCTTGGTGCACTAGTGGTTAGTAGCCACTGGTTGAAGAGACAGACCTAAGGGCCTAAACCAGTGCTCACTGAAGTCAGAGTCACCGAGTCACAGAAGTTTAGGGCTGGAAGGACCCTGCGAGATCATTAGGTCCAGCCCCCCTGCTCTCAATGAGGTTCTTTATATTTCCTTAAGTGGGAAGTGGATAGGAGCTTGAGAAAGGAAAGGGTTTTTTCTGGTGTGTCCCTGAATCCCTCGTTATTTCACCGCATGATTGATCAGTGACATGAGGAGATAATGAACGGGTGGGCAGATTGCATATTCCTGGCTTTGGGTAAAATATGTAAAGGAGGGAAGACAGTAGGAATTATCCTCTTTTTACAGATTATGGAACACAGATTGAGGGTCCAAAACACATTGAGACCAGTGGAAAGCCTCCCTTTGGCTAGAGTACACTTGTGAAAGACTTGACTCAGGAAGTCTGTGACAGAACTAGAAACTGAAGCTAGGTCTCCGTAGTGACTTAAGCACAAGGTATTTTTTCTGCAATAAGAATATGTTGGTAATATATTTGCCTATTACTGTAACTGAGAAAGGATACAGCAATAGATCATTACATTTCTCTACATAGATGTTATTTTTTCTGATTTGCTGTTTTGATTTTCCATTGTTATAAACTTGTTTGCAATCTGTAAGTTAAGTCCTTGGCATGAAGCATCTGGGAAGTCAACCATTATATGGTTCTGTATTACAACCTTCTATATTACAAACATTTAAAAAAAATGGAAAATAAAATCAGCAAAGCAGGAAAATCAACTGTGTAGAAAAATGGAATGCCCTATTTATATGTCCTTTCTCAGTCTCAGCAGCAGGTAAATACATTGCCAAAATACTCACATACTTAATTTCTATAACACTAATTATTTGAAGTTGAATAGCGTGACTTCAAACTAGTGTTCTCAATTCAAATTAGAATTAATTAAATGGCTGTTTTTAAATAAGTAGTGCTATTGGGAATATACTATGGCTTCCAGCTTAATATTTATTCATCAAGACAGGTTAGTACTTGGTTGAAAGATCCAAGAAAAAAATGAATAGCATATTAATATATTTTTTAAGTATTTAAAAATACATTTACAGCTTCATTAAAAAAGTCACTTCTAAGCAGTTCATTAGAATTGCTCAGCAGGTTTAGTTTAACTTGATCATGATTTCTCTTTATTGATCAGACTTGACCAGAGTAGTAATAATGGGTACTTATCTATGTGGATGCCTTTATTATATATTAACAACTTGTAAAATCCAGTTTTAAATTAAAACAAAAGCCATAAACCATATGTGCCTAATTAGAAATCAAACTGATGATAAAACCCCTCAGTCATACCCCTGTATGCATCCTTCAGTATGTCCATTGGACAAGGTGGGCCAATACAGAAAACTTCAAAATTTGGACTTTCACAGACCAAGGAGGAAAGCAAATCCAAAAGTGTAGGAGCTTTAGAGAGTGTTTGTTGCCAGCAGTGCCCTTACTTGAAAACCATAGAATTTCTGTGGAGAAGTGTTTGCTCCAGAAATTAATGATGGGATATGGAGGCTTTCACCTCTTAATTACAGGTTTGTTTCGGATCCTAATTTAGCAGTGATCGAAAGTCATTGTCATCAAGTCTGTTAAGAGACATATATGAAGCAGCTGGTGATCTCAGTCCAGTGCTTACTCATATAATGTTTGTTGCTGTTTAGTCTCTTTGCAAACATCTGGTGCAACAGTGCCAAGTCCCATTCAATAACAGATGAGGGAAATGGGAGACAGTCTCATTTACAGTGGACTTTGGTGTATTGGCATGGCAAGTGCATGGAACCTTGTGTAGTCAGTGAGCTTTGTGTTTTAAGACTAAATAGAGAAATTTCCATGATTGGTGTTCAAAGAAGCTACCAGATTGACAAAGTAACTACAACCTGATAAATCATTCCTTTCCCATAAGCAGACAAGGTTCTTTGGGTAAATCTGATATCTTTTATTAGACCAACTCAAATAGTTGGAAAAATTCTCTTTGCAAGCTTTCGGGTATAAATACCCTTCCTCAGGCTGAGAAAGCATCTGCAATTGGTTTGTGGAAGGAATAGTAAAGAAACCAGAGGCTGGTATGCATGCAAGAAAGCCAGTCAGTGACAATGCAAACTGAGTCAGTGGGTGACTCCTTTTCCTTTTCTATAATGCTTTTACACGTATTAAATTCAACTATGTGCTTAAGTCCTACTGATGCCTCTGCTAAATCTGGGTCAAACACAGTAACTTTTATTTGTTTTGTTTATTTAAGTATTTTATTTTTATTTGTATCCATCATGACTTTTTTGGTAGGTTAATACAAATAAAAATACTTGTGGAATACTTAAATACAAAATCAATAGCTTTTATAGCTGATTAACCTGCCCTGGTTTATTACACACATCAAATGTAAGTTCCTGTAATGGATATTTTATATAACAATCTTTAAGAAGGAGGATTTAAGTTGTATTGACTCAAGGAAAATAATCGCATTTTCAGCACTATGAAATAACATTAAACATTTTGCTCTATCACATCTATCAGGAACAGATATTGGCTTAGTAGACCTCCATGGGCATAGATGATGGGTACAGGTTGAGAGAAGTATTAAACTCAGGTCTCAACTCTATCTGCTTAGGTAATTTTCCAAATGGCCTTCCTGGTTTTTTGCAGGTAGCATTGCTTGGTAGTACTCTGAAATTGCATGTACTTTGTATTACCATTGCCACACAGCCAATGAACTTTTCACTGGTGAGGACACATAGTCCTAGCCCATAACCAAATTAATCCAATAAATTAAGCTATTTATTTCAAACCTCATGATACGGAATTTTGATGTTTTTTATGAGATCTAAAAGTAAATGATGCTAACAATATACTTAAGATATTAGACATGGCCCAATCAATTTCAAATTCCTGAACAATTCCTTTTCATGGATCTGCTGGCATTGACGGTGTATTCAAAAGAGAGAAAATCAGGATATACATGTCTACTGAGAAAGCACATTTCTTGGGCATTAGTATAGGAGTAATTATTTATGTTAGTGGGAAAGATGAGAGCTAATATTAAGTTAGAATTAGTACAAATAGTTAACTTTAATTATACCACTCCAGTGGCTTGCTTTTGCAATGTAAGCAGAAAAAACACATACTTGATAGTAATTTGTGGTAATGCATTTAGAAAGCAGTAAATACCCAAAGCTTTTATTTTTTGAAATGCATGTTTTAAAAAGTAAAACAAAAGTACAATGTCTATTATAAAGCATTATATATTATCCACCAGTTAGACTGAATATTCCTAAAGCTATAATTTTGCAGTTAAGAGAACATCATGGTGTTTCCCCAGCTACTTTTATAGTTGAGTTATCTTCCCTCTTCAGAAAAAAAGTATTTCTTTGTTCTTCATTTCAGGTGGCTCTTCTGAAATGAGTGATGTGTGCAATTACATAGTCTTGTTTATCCAACCCAAATATTGTTACAAATCGTGTAATACTCCTTTTCCACTCTATATCACAGCTGGCCTATCTCACAAGTGCAGCTTTTCAGTTTGACAAAGTACCTGGGGTCTTATCAGAAAAAGATTTAAGCACCTAAAACAGCATGTAGGCAGACTTTAGGCTCCTACTTCCAGAACTGAAAAAGCTTGTGCTTGTTGTTGTCCTAACTTTGCAGGCACCTGAAAGTACCATGTTTGACTTGAAAGTTTGTAAGGCATCTGAGGTAGAATCCTGCATTGACTCGTGGACTACCAAAGTACAGCTTGAGACTAACTGGGTGTGTCCTACTATTATTTAATAGAATTGTTTTTACAAAGTAGTCAGGTAATTCAGACTCAGACCCTTGGCAAGTATAACAATAATGGTGCAATGGGGATCAGGAATTTGGTGTACCATCCCAAACATCACATATTCTGCCATGCCACATGCATGTGGCAAGTTGTGCCATGTTTGGATGTGGCATAAAATTCTTCAGATCCCAACTGCACCACCATGGAGCTGCTCCAGAGATCAGGACCTGGGGCTGGCTGGGCCAATGCTGACAATCAGCCAATTGTCAGCATCCTTCCAGACAGCTCTAGACCCTGTTGGAAACCTGGGCCTGTGCTGGGCTAGTGCCAATAATCAAGTGATTGTCAGTACCAGCCCTGAACAATCCCAGGTCTGGTTTGAGAGCAAGGACTGTCCAGGGCTCAGGCCAACAAACAGCTGATTGTCAGTCCAAGTCCCGACAGCCCTGGGCTGGTTTGAAACCTGGGGCTGACTAAGAGTGGATCCAGGGAGGGTTTAGTGGTATGGATACTCCTTCGCCACCTTCTGCTTTCTGCAGCTGCTCCATCACAGTGGGAACCCTAAAGCCATTCCTGTCCTGCTCCAGCTGCAGGCTGTAACTACATAGGTGCCTGGTTCAGCAGGGGGTAGTGGCAGCTGCACACAGATTCCTTTTTTCAGCCCCTGCTCCCTGCCCAGTCACCCTCCCCTCTCTGTCCACTGGTGGCCAAGATCAGGAGCTGGAAGGAGGAACCTGTGTACTGCCACTGCTGTCCCCAGCTGTTGCAGGCATAGGGGAGCCACACCTGCCCCATGCTTCAGAGAGCTGGGCTTGGCACATAGGACTCAAGTTCCAGACCTGATGCTGACATTTAACTGATTGTCAGAATTGAGATGAGGGGGAATGCCATACAATCAATTTATAGCATCATCCAAATTAGTGTCTGTCGGGACCCAGGGCAGCCGGCCAGCAGCTCTCCCTGACTCCCACCCGGGCAGATAAGGGTCCGGGGCCTTAGAAGGCCGTCAGGCAGGTACTTGTGATGCTTGGAGTGGAATTAATTAGGCGGATGCTTATCGGTTGCAAAGCAAGATTATTTACTCACGCCGTCAAGGTGGTGAATAGCGGAGGTCAGAGATACTTGGTTAGTTACAGCTTAAGGTTCGTAGGTCATAGGTCGGTCTGCATAAGAGTTCGTTGGTCGGGCAGATAAACAGAGAAAAAATCGGGCCGGCAGGTCATTGATTTACATCTGATAAGGTCGAGATGGGGGAGACTGACAAGCGATCAATTTGTCAGTTATTCTCACGCATACATTCAGAGGTTTTTTCAGGTGTGTGTGCGGAGGTCTCCCGTTCTTCACGGAAGTGAAGACGGGTTTTATTTGTGTAATAGCCAATTGCTTTTCGCCACGTCATAAATTTAATTAGAATCGCCAATTACCTAGCGGTCTTCGCTAGGGTGTTATCATAGGGTTACTCCCTGTTTTTTCTGACCAGTTATAATGATTTATGTACAGCACAGAAGGCTAAGTTTTATCTCTGTTAGTGGCGCAGCAATAAATTTCTTTTTGACATGCGCAGCAAAAAAGCGGTTACTATCATTATTGTTAACCCTTAGTTAACCTAGTGCAGAAAAAAACTGTTTTGAATGGTTTTACTTGTTTGTGACATGGGCACTACTTAATTTGGTTGTGACAGTCAAGGATGTTCCACATTTTTGTGGAGTATTTTTGTAGATAGTTTTCTATTTTATAGTCTCATAAATTTGAGGAATATGTGGCATGTTTCTATTTATGACAAAGTTAACATGTCAATCATGCCATCAATGTAACATGCCAGGGGCCTTAGTCTCAAGCTGCACTTTTATCATTCACTGGGCACGTCTACACATGCCCCTGACTTCCCATTTGGGACTGTGCAGTCATTTAGGACTTCCTTTAGCCAGTACTCTGCAGTTGGTACTGTTCAATCCCAGCTGTCGCAAAGGTTATTTCCAACCCTAATGCACAGTAGCAATGAGGTACTGCACAGTTGCTTGCTGCTACTGAGCAGTAGCATTGTCCCTAACTCCCATCTAAGCCTGATCAGGATCTAGAAAATAGGTGACTAATAGCACCAAGCTTTGTAATGGGTCTGGTTCAAGAGGTTTGCTTGAGTATTTCAGATTTACATGAGGGGGCACCTAAAACTTAGATGTGACACCTAACTCAGTAAGATGAACTGCATGATTAATTTTAACCAAGCGCTTATAGCTCATTGATTTTAATGAGTCTTAAACATACCTATTAAGCCAGTGCCTTGCCAAGCCCAAATCTATGCTAGCTACATTATTTGTATGAATGTTATCATTTTAAAAATCTTGTTTTTAATGGGTTTTAGTATTTATTTTATTTTAATGTATGTTTATAGTTTTTTATAAACATTTAGATACATTTTGATTAATTTGACAAAAAGCAGTATATCCTAGAACAGGATATTAGTCAGATTCTTGTCCATGCAGCTGTTCCTTTGCTGGTTGAAGCCTGAGGCTTTCTGATGTTTTCTGCTCATGGAGAATATGCAGGGGCTTTGTCAAGGAGACAAAGACAGGATAAGGAGGTAGGGTATTTATGTAATGCTTTGTTTAAGATAGATTTCCCTTTGGCAGCTGCAAATTATGATGAGGAAGGTTCTTACTTAATATATTTGGGACAAGATGAATTTTACAGAAATGTATCAGTAGATTTAGTCCTGTATGCTATCACATTGTCAGTTCATTTAGTTTATTAATACTTTCCTTTCATTTTACTGAAAGCAATTTCTGGCCTTGATATACATTAAAATTTTGTCCACTGCATTTTTTTTTTACTCTATCACTTTATCACACTTTTTCTACTTCTGTGAATATTAATCTGTGAAGGTAACTTTGGCAGGCTTGCCAAAATGAAGACTCATGTCTTAACTAATGGAGAACTGTGTCTGGCTTGCATAATTGCAAGCACTGGAATATGTAATTAACCAAACACAGTAAACTATCTTTTTTAGGGATAATGCATTTATAAGTTTGCTTATGTTAGTTGGGCTCTCCATCTATTTGATTTCTTGCTTTTATCCTGTCGTTATTCCGTTAGTTAGGCTTTTTGTTTTACATTTAATGTTTAGAGTCATTCTGTAGATGGTCACCACCCTACTAAATAAAATGAACTATGAAATGTAAAATTATTGTTTTACATTTAATATGAAAGATTGGCCTTTTTGTCGTTTCTATAGCATATCTGATTTAATTTGATAAGTGATAAGGATAAAAGTAACACACATTTTATTGTTTACACTAATAACAGATTAACTACCATTAACAGTAGCTTGAACTAATCTGCTACTGCTGCTGCATCTCACTGCAGTACTTTGCTAGCATACTCCATATAGTTTCTCTAATTCATATTTTGACAGTTCTCTCTCTGTTCTTCCCTTTGTCATTCCTCCTCTTCCTCAGTCTTGTATTCCTGTGTTCTGATACTGTGATCATGAAAGAAAAAAGTGAAGTATTTTAGTGTATATTAGAGAAAAGAATGAGGAGAGCAGCCTGACAATTAGTGATGGGGCAGTTCCTCTGACAGTATGATAAGTAGCGTGAAAAAATTACTATTCATTTGAGAAAGTTATTGTAGGATCAGACTCTGTTTCTTTTAATTGCAGTCATAATCCTCTTGTTGCTGCCAAAAAGTCAGGGCAATCGTAATAGCAGTCAGAATGCTTAACTAAATTCCCTGAGCATTGGTTGCCTGTGCTGATTTGGTTCTTTTGGGGAATAGGGGACATAATGGTGTGCTAGCCTTTAATCTCTGGAGAATTGTATTAAAGTCTGATTTAGCTCCACAGTTAGACTGAGTCTAAAGGTTTTGACACAGTCCCTAGTGGGTGTTTTACCATACTGAAGGGAACTGCATGGTTCAATGCCATTTAAAGTCTGTGATCTCAGAGAGCACAGGCCTAGAATAGCAGAGATGTGGCCTAATTGAGGTGCATTAACAGAGCTGTTTGAGGAAAGTAGCACAGCTTCTTATTTGTGGTATGCTTGTCAATAGCTTTAGTTATTAGTTGGTAATCTTCATGAGCATTAGCATTAACCCATGTTTCCTAGATGTATTACTGCATTTTGCTGGTGATTGACAGGCGGTGGATGTTATTATTTATTATTTATACAGTGCCAGAGGAGCGTACAAATCATAAAAAAGCAGTTCTGCTTGGAAAATCAAACTTTCTGTCTCAAGCTTTTCCTTCTACATTTTAGAACTGTAGTAGCTAAATCTAGTGATCAATTTTTTTATAGTGTTTTTCTCTTAGATCTGTGGTGCTGATAGCTCTAAGGAAGATTTGCATGGGTTCTTTTCCTCCTTATGCTCTACTGTACTCCTTTACTAAACCCTGAGTAGATTTACATGTACAACTGCACAGAGAGAGATTGTAGGGAGTGGGGAAGTATTTGGGTTACAGAAGGAAGAGTTTGGCTTGAAAAAGTCATTCTATTGGTGATGGTATGTCAGAAGGAAAGAACCTACCTACACTCTTTGAATGAAATGGAGGTATTATTGAAACACGTGGCAAAGCTCTGATTGACTTCCATATGTTGTTTTCAGCTATTTAAAAAAAACCATATATTTTGCCAATTAAACACTTCACATTTTGTTCTTATTTCTTATAATGCTTTGTGTCCTTAGTACAAGTGAATTGATTTGGATCAGGGTGGGAAAGTTGGGGTCCATGGGCTGGAACCGGCCTGAGGAGCCATTTTACCCAGCCTTTGTTGTTGGGGAGCTTCTGTGGCATTTCAGCAATGGTGGGGAAGAGGGAGGGAGAGGGCTTTAGCAGTATTTTTGCAGTGGCGGGATTCATCTGTACAGTGGCAGGGCAGTGGGGAAAAGTGACAGCACTGTGGGAGGAAAGTGGATGACTGAAGGCAGGGTTGGAAGTGACCAGCAGTCTGAGTGAAGCTCAGTTAAACCAGCCCTCTGTTGCCAAATATTGCCATCTTTTGATGTGTATAAATGTTTATTCAATATTATCTTTGACTGCTATTTTGAAGATAAAATTAAAGAGCTCCCATCTTTCCAATCCTGGTGTTTTGACATTCCTATGACCATAGGAATTGATACAGGTACCTTTTGATGTCTCTTTTCGAATCCTTAACTAGATTCATTTTTATTTTTCTTTCCTTGCTTTAAACCATCCTATTACATTTCCATGTTATAATTTTAGGCCTTTTTATTATCTTGGCCCTTAATCCCATAAATGTTTAGCATGTTTATCTTTCCTACCATGGGACTACTCACTGTAGTAAAGTATTAGCTAAAAAAAAAAACCGTGCAAGGTCTGGGCAGTTAAATAAAGAAAAAATAAAACACTGATACCAGTAATTTCCAACCAATGTTAGTAAAATTTTTGTAGACTATGTAAGTAGAGTCTATGTTAATCAAAAATAGATTCCACTACTCTCTGTGCTTTAAAAAAGCAAACTACATTCTCTGTTTAATCAGTATTAAAAAAGCATGCTTCACAGACAGTTCTTTCAAGATAAGATTTATAAAAGTGTGTGTGTTCATGAAGGGGAGAAATGAAAACAAGAAATAAATAATCGGGGCACCTTCTGTAATTTCACAGCAAATCAAATATCAGTTTAGGCCCAAGAATTTGATTAAATGAGTTCCTTTGAACAGTTGTGTGAATTGATTAACTCAAGTTAATATGTAGTATAATTTCCATGAAGTTGTATCAGGCATGAATTTTGCATATTACTTTTATTACAAGATTATTTTCTCACTGTAATACGTCACTAGAGATAAACTAGAAATGTGACATATGGTGATAGTAATATCTAATTCTACCAGACATTTGGGAGGAGTTGTTTTGCTAAAACCCAAAACTCATTCTCCATTAAGTTCTGTATAATATTACATAGTAATTACATAACAGGCCTGTCCCTAAACAAGCCCACTGCACCATTGCTCCCATGTATTAATTACAATTCATTACAAAATTCAAAAGGATCTTCTTTTCAACATGAAAAAATGTTGGCTCTCAAGAACATTGTGTAGGGGTTGTGGGGGGAATATGGCCTTTGCTATAAATTAATACGTACTTGGTTCTGTAATGTTGCCTTCAAAATGGCATAAGAAAGAGACTGTGAAGAGAAGATAAGTGTTTTTGGCACCCATGCAACAAAAAAGACAAAACACTTTTACCCTAAAAGGTACATTACCCCTGTTGGCATGCATGAAAAAGCAAAGCACTCTTTCATTTTCGTTAAACTAGTATTCTCTGCTATTTTAACATAACATTTACATAAGGAAAAAGCCTCTTTTCCTGCTTGCCCTACTGTAATGCAGACCTACCACAAATTAGCTAATCACCTGCTACTCTTCAGGATGTCCCAGTTTCTTGAGAGCAGGGCAGAGAAAACACTCTGGACAAAGTGGGTAAGTACAGACAGTCAAAAAGCCCAAGGCTGAATCAATTTAGTCATTGCAAGTTAATCTAAACTGCAGAGTTTAAGCTGAGAAATAACTGGACACGCATTTACTTTTGATTCAGGAAATAAAGCCACATGCCTGCAGTGGCTCAGGCCAGAAGCTTGGGGGTGCTAAAGCACAGCTCTCTGGCACACAGCCAGCATGGCCTGTGCTTTTGCTTCCTCCTCCTGCCCCTGGGGTCTTTGGGATTTGCAGTCCACAATCACAGCAGCTGAACTCACCAGAGCTGCTCATCACTTCCTCTTCCTGCTTCCAAGTGCCTCGTGGATTTGTAGTCCACAGTCACAGCTAGCAGTAAGTTTAGCAGCAGGGCAGCTCTTTACTCAGGGGAAGGTAGGTTTAACCCCTTTCTCTGTCTCAGACCCCAGCCAGGGTTTGCCCGGAGGGCGGAGGGCAGTCCCTGCCTCCTCTCCTCCTCCCCCCCCCCCAACCCTTCTCTGCTACAGCAGACAGCATAGCCCAGGTCCAGGAAGGGGTCTGGGACAGAAGTTTCATAAACTGGTTGAACTCAAATCAGTTAAGTCTGATACTACATTCAACCAAGTTTATCTTAAACCAGTTTCAGCCATTTTGAAACTGGTGTATGTGTACTGAGCTTCTGTTTATTTACAGATTTAAACCAGTTTCTGATTACTTAAACCAGTTTATGTTTAACTTCTGTCCCTAGTGAGTTCTTCAGGTTAATAGTGAAATCTGAGTGCTGATGAGCACATACAGATATATTGTCTTGTTACGAAATGAATAAGAAAAAGAAGAATTTTAGTGGCATGGCTTGAGACTGAGTCAGTCATTCCTTCAGCTCTAAAGTCATATATAGAAAGCAGAAGTGGTTGAAATGACTTCCCATAAACTTAAACACTGTGAGGAAACAGCGAGAAACCAGGTGCTGTGCAAACAGAGGAACTTCATCAAGGGCTTGTACAGAAATACTGAGAGCTGAATCACAACCCCATGATCTGAGACTGTCCTCCATGTGCCAGCAGAATGTACACCGAACAGATACACTTAAAAATGTTTAGGGACTACCCCCTGTAATATCAACAGAACAGGATAATCTCATTGAAATTGTGACCTCCACTGCTGTCAGAAACATTTAATATGGATGAAATCTACAAAAGATTAATCAGACTGAAAACCAGATGAGAGATTTGGAAGACGAAGTGACTGTGATAGTCATATGCTGAGAGAAAACATTCTTTTCAGCAAATAGAAATGGAGACCAGAAATAGACAACTTTTCTGTGCAGATGGGAGTTTGTGAGGGAAAAACTATTAAACCTAAAGTGAAAACCTGAGGCAAGGCTGAAAGCAATTAGATTATAGTTTTCAGATGAACTGACAAAGAAATTTGATAGGAACATTTTTAAAAAGTACTACCAGATTCATACAAATCCCAATGTATACAGTGAGACTACAAATAGGAATTTATGCTTTGGGAATTAATATAGAAGATATTCTGCAAACCATTTGGTATCTAGTACATCTAAAGTTTACTACTTATAGGAAGCATCATATCTTTGGTTTAGCTAATATCTGGGCCGTTTCTTAAGGATGCAGTAATACTGCATGATGGAACAGATCTTGAATTCACTGAAATCTCTACAGGACTCCATAGCTTAATAACTTTTATAATCTTGAAAATGACTTATTTTAAGCAAATGTAATTATCCCCTCAGCTTGTAATCATATAAATGATTGTCATTCTGCAGCATTAGTAATGTGATAGACTCATTGGTCGATTGTTGAAACTGTTGAGATGACACAGGTTATGTTTGTAGACTGAGAAACAATCACCTAGTAGTTTATAAAGTGAAGGTCTAGTTTCTTCCTGAAAGAAAACAAGATCCCTAATCAGAATAAATGACCTTATTGCAAAAACTAAATTGGAACCCAAAAAAGCGATTAGAATGTATACAGATAATCAGAACTATCAAGCTGGTATATTGCAAATAAGAACTGAGCTATACAATATAGAAATATCCTGTGAAAGCTTTCCACTTGGATAAAAGCCACAAAACTGACAAAATACATAGAAAAGACATAACTCTGTTATCAGGAATTGTATCTTGCCAAGGCATAATAGTATAAACTTGCTGAAATAAGTAAAACTGTAGAGTATTATTGAACCCTATTTAGTTTAGAGAAAGGAAATTATCTCTCTGTGTTCTAATAATGTTGTTCACCACTGCAATACGTATGGCAGTGGCTCTAAAATAGCAGTATGCCACTGGTTTGATTTCCTTCTCTCCTTGCCCTGAAGCCATAAGGAACATTTTAAAATGTATTTCTTCTCTTTCTGCTTTCCTTGCCTTCTATTCATTTCTCTCTGGGTAGATGCAGACTTTTGTTGCAACCAATCCATGATCACATGGCTTACTTTAAGGCCTCATGATCATAGACCAGGAACAACTCAGGCACTTTTGCCAGTGTTGGGAGCCATGCCAGGAACCTGAACTAAGTAACTCAGGGTAGGGGGAGGGGCAAGTGGGATTGGGTTGGGGCCCTGGTGGGGCTAGCAGGTATTCAGGGGTGCTTGTGGGTCTGCAGGAGGTATTGTCTGTTGGTCAGCGTGGTGAGGTAGGAAGAGACCAAGCTGGGGCTTGGGTAGGCAGCTGGGCTTTCCCAGCCCCAGGGCTGTGCTCCAAACATATGCAGATATGTTGTAGATTGGGATAAACCACTACCTATCTAAATTAGTTAACCTTAAGTCAGGGGTGGGCAATTATTTTGGGCGGAGGGCCGCTTACTGAGTTTTGGCAAGCCATCAAGGGCTACATGACAGGCAGCCAGGGGCATATTAATATTACATTTCTAAAAATGTTAGGGGCTCCATGGGCTGGATAGAATAGCCTGGCAGGCCGCATTTTGCTGACCCCTACTTTAAGGGAACTAATTTAGATTGGGTCAGTCACTTTTTGTCCAGTTTAACCTTCTGAATGTCTTGGGTCAATCTAAGTATAACATTTACACACACCCTTTGTGTCCACCTCTTCCATTTCTTTTTCTTCCTTGTCTTTTGATTATCTGCATATCTGTTCTTAAAGAGCAGATGAGGTATGAACATGATAACTGGAATTGTATTTTAGATTTTGTTCTGAGGACAGTGAGATTTGTGGTCATTCTTTCCTAAGAGTGAGCTTCAGACCTATTGAAATCAAGGCTGGTCTTTTACTTTCATACAGTCTATCCTTGAGTTTGGCAACCCAAACTGAAGACTTCCGAGCAGAGTCATTGCCATAAAAGCATGATAATTTTGGTAAATGAGATATGTGGGCCAATTCCAATGAATGTCTTTGAAAGCACAAAGACACAGAATAGTGATTCTGAGTCACTATTAGGGGTGTGTGAAGTGGGCCCTATTCGATTCAGATTTGGATTCAGCCTGAATCAGGGACAGTGATTCAATTAATTGATTGAGATTGCTGTTCCTGATTCAATTTGGCTAAATCCAAATCTGGCATTCCTACCCTGAGCCCTGCACATGCCCAGAAGAGACAGTGCACTACTTTGATCCAGTAATTTCTAGTTTTCCATTGTTTTTGGAAAAAGAATTACAATACAATTTTTAAAAATAATTCATTGTTTATATCATAATAGACCTATTTCCAAGTGTTCACTCTTGCTTTATTTCTAATATTTTTATCATGGAGAAATACAGTTATTTGCTGCTGCTTGTACATGTCATTTATTTGGGTTTTCTTTTCTTTAATTCTTAATATTTCTTCTCATGTTTTTTGCTACTCGATGGCATAATTCTTAGGTTTGGTAGATGGAGCTATTTTTAAGTGTTGACTTCTAGTATGAGACATACTGTTAATTTTGATATGCAATTATTTTCCTCTGCCAACTCAGAGATATTAAGACTATAAAGTTTATGGAATGGTTCTGTGGTTTGTATATTTGTACAAATCTGTAAACCTAAGAATTTTGCATATGTATGTGATACTACAGGTTTACTTATATGATGCTGCCTGGCTTCAGTAGCACTCTGCAACTAGGGAACTTTCACTTAAGAGAGAAATACCTAAGATTTCTGGAAAGCTTCAGAAATTTCTAATAAGAAAACTACCATAACTCAGACTCAGGTCTAGGATTTTCAAAATGTTGCTGGTACCTAAAGCCTATAGATATTCAGTGGAAGTTGGATGCCAAATTTTTTAAGTCCCCTGAAATTCGAGCCTAAATTTACATCCCTTATTCATATGAAAAATCCTTAATTACATATAAACTTCAGTGTAAGTCAGTTCAACTACTCACATAAAAAGGACTGCAGAATAGGCCTTTTTCAACACACACTTTAATGGACATCAGCAACATGATTCTAAAATCCCAAAATGTATTTGTTTACAATTATTCATAGTATTTTTATTCTTTTGTGACTTAATTATTCTTGTTTCAGATAATTATCCCCATAAGCGCACAAAAATGTTTAAAGATAAAAATATTTGGTCTATTTTTGCTCTCACATATTCTGCCCTTGGATAGCTCCTGAATATCATTAATAATAATATTTATCAGTATAACCAGAAAGGTTTTCTTGAAAATTTGTTAAAACATTTCTCATACATTAAAAGCATGACATTTCCAATCACATCTTAATTTCATTTTAGAAAAAGCCATGATTTTCTTTTTTGACATGTTTATCATTTTGGAGGTTGAGTCAATTCTGTTGCCACAGAAGCTCACGAAACACATTTCTTAAAAGTACTATTCATGGCTAGGGGTTGCAACTGTTGGAAAAAGTAAGGTATAGTATTCTTGAATAATATTTCTAAGATCACATTGTATTCACTTAGGCTGTTACTGGAAAGTTAATACAAGATGCCATTTTACACTTACAGTCTGGAAGCTGTGCATTTGACAGATCTTCTCAGTCCAATCTCTATTGAATCCAATAGAGATCTTTATTTTTTTTCTTTACAATCATCAATGAAGTTCAAGCTTAACTAGTCACTGTATCATGAGACAGCTTATCTGTATGAGATCTTCTCTTCTAAGTCTAAGTCTTAACAACCATTTTAGAAACATCTCTAGGAATTTCAGTGGCTATTCTGATTTTGATTGTGTGTTATATGAAGGCTTATGCTTACATGTACATGAGCATATATGGTGATGATTTTACAGAACAAAAATAATCAACTAGGAGACTTCAGAGAAAGAATACTACTTTTCTTTATATACTAAGAATTACTGTTACACCTGATCTCAAAGTAGGTTTTGTGTGTGGCTTTACTCATAACCTGAATACACATGCATTAAATTATTGTGGGGGAGCAAGTAAATGTATCTGAAAGACTAACTAAAGATTTTAATTATTGTGTACTTGATTTTAAGCTTCACCAAACATTTCTGAAAATGTACCATTAAGTTTCTTAACTTTTGAAGTATCAAAGTTTTATACTCCATAATGATCTATCTTAAACCATATCAAAACTCAGTGTCCCAGAGGCATAAACGCGGGGGGCATGCATCCCCAGAGGCGAAACCCAGAAAATGAAGATTACTTACCTGCTTTAGGGCTCCAGACTCCAGAAGAGAGACACCAACGAGAAAAACCTGCACGGTTTGTCAGCTGCACCTATATACAGTTGGGGCCGGTGGGTGGCGTCACGGATGATCACCGGCGAGCCAGGATAAAAGCCGGCACCAGCTGGGAGCTGGAGAGAACAGGAAAGGCAGCAGGAGCTGTGGATGCTTTCTACGCTGGCGGCAATCAGTGCCGGCACAACAGAAGAGATGCCGATCAGGCAGGAACACCCAGGCAGCAACAGCTGCTGAAGAACCCCACGCCGGTCACAGGCAGAACCAGCATGTGGGGGTAGATGCCACTCCAGGAAGAGCTGGAACAAGATCGAGAAGTGGACAACACTCCCCACGCTGGGCACTTACGGACCGGGTCAGGGGAGGATAATTAGTTGCAGAAACAAAAGCCCAGGAATCTCTCAATCAGGGCAGAGAGCTGAACAGCGTTGAGGGACGCCAGTAGGCACAGGCTTTAGGCAGAGTCTGTCTAATAAGGCTGTCCAGTCTGATCCTAAGTTTTCCTTTTATGTACCTGCCTTTATTTTCTTTCCAGTGTGGTTTTCTCCTTTTGTTTCCTACTAACCTGTGCCTGGTCTTCTTTTGCCTTTTGCCTTTCTTTGGACTTCTTATTTGGTTGGCTACTCATTGGTGAGGGGCCCAGGCAGCTGTTGGACACCAGGGACCATTCACGAGAAGCAGCAGTCACCCAATGGAAAGTAAGAGAAGAAAATATCCACCGGATTCAGAGTCCATCAGGAGAAGAAGAAGAAAACCCAAAACCTGGAACAGGTGACAGGTAAGAGTCATGAAGACTGGAGGGCCGGCTGCCTCAAGATCAGGTGGCCTGCTGGAGGCTGGTGTATGGAAGAGGTGTAGGGGAGGTGGAGACACATGAATATCCACCAAGAGGAATACCCAACCTTGAGGGACTGCCCACAGGGAATCCCACCACTGAAGGAATACTCAAAGTCATGGCAGGAAAGTTCTGGAGTTCTCCCCAGGGTGATTGGGGTCCCTGTCAGAAGTTGCATGAAGGCTTCTTGCCCCCATCACCGGGCACCCATGCCAAGGTGGCGTGTGAGTGAGTACTCAAAGTAAGGCGGGCACACTCAGACATGGTTCAAGAAAGACTTTAGATACCCAAACTAGAATTTAGGTGGGATTTTAAGTGGGATTGCTTGTCAACTCTTCCTCTGCCTTTTAAGTACCACCCAACCCTGGAGATGTCTAAAATCAAAAGTTTTTTGTCATTATGGGTGCCTACAGAAACTACAGAAGGACACCTTGATCATACAGTATCATCAAAACTAACAGACATTTGGTGCTTGATGGTGAGGGCTGAGTGCCTCCATGCACTGGCCAAGGCCTGGCAGCAGAGGGTGCTGTAGCCTGGTGTGGAAGCCAGCCAGCGTGATAACTGCCCAGGTGGTCCCCCTTCCTGCCTCCTGGCTGGCTGCAAAAAGCCAGCAGGGATTCATTCCCCTATGTGAGAGGTGGGGGGCAGTGTGAGGACAGCTCAGAGACTGTGCCTCCTCCCCACTGGTGCCATGGGGCACTGGGGACCCTCTATTGCTGGGGAGGAGGGATCCTGATCAGGGCACCCCTACCCCCAGTTCACCACTCAGCTGCTTCCCCTCCCCTGCCTGCCTGCATAGCTGGCTGGTTGCACAGAGAGGAGACTTTGTCTTGTCCCTGTGGTAGACCGAGGCCATGACATGTAACCCTCCTATAGAAATGTATACAAGTTCCCTAAGGCACTATAATTTAGAGTACTTTCACTTACTACCTGTTTTAATGATGGTTACTTTTTTGTGCTATCAGCCATTTTAGAAAGTGCTCTGCAGCCATGCATGTGTGTTATGAGATGACTGTAGAGCACTTTTAGGAGCCAGTGAAACATGGACAGTGTGTGCCTCTGCGGGCTGGGGGGGCATGGCTGCTCAGGCAGTGGCGGGAGCTCGACAGTGGGGAGCAGGGAGCTCCTGCAGATGCCGCCGACATTGTCAGCGGTGGAGGGTGGGGGTGGCAAGCGCCGACCATGAGTCAGCAACCACCCTCAGGCACCACTGGCAGTGTCCACAGTGGTCAGGAGTGATCAGGGACTGACTGCAAATGCTGCTGGCGGTGCCAGCAGCAGGGTGGTGAGCGGCGACCTCCCACAGGTGGCAAGTGGTGACCTCCCACAGGTGGTGCAAAAGGCGCCTTTTTGCAGGGGGTGCACCACCACGCGCAGGAGGTGCATGTGCACCCTCATGCACTCCCTACGCATCGCCCCTGCAAAGAAAAATGTCACTTTTGCATGTGCCCTATAATTTCTCAGCTCATTAAAACCTTTGCAGTGTTGAGTAGCTCATAATCTGACTCACACTTAAGCCCTATTGTATCCACGAATGCATATTTTTCTGCCTATCTTGCCAGCAAGCCGCACTGTGATAGGTCTTTGAAAAAAATCTTCCACATCCCAATTGGATCAGGCACTATAGAAAATGTAGTGGGGCCTGCATTCCTTCAAGCTATGGCAAGATATGGTGGTATTCCTCTTTTATATGCCAGTTTTGTTGGTTTAGAGCTTTTACTGAGAATGTGGAAGACATGATTTCAGTTCCCCCCCTCTGCCTGAAGGGATTCAAATCAGCATTTACCCTCTCCCAGAAGCATATTCAAACATTAGAATATACTCTGCTCTGGTGAAGTAGTAGGAACTGCTGCTATTCCCTTCTGTTGAAGCTCTTCCATTTTGAATACAATATTCTTTGGACCAGAGAGAGAACATGAATCGACAGCCTAATAATGAGGGCATTTACCCAAGAGGGGGGACTCCTGGGTTCTGTCTCTGGTCCATGGACTTTTGTGTGTTTTATCCAATGGTTATTTAATATAAAATATATAAACTGGTCTTGGAATGCAGCTTGGAATCCAGGTCTCCTTCGTTCCAGTTAAGTGCCCTCCTTACAAGGCCAGTCTCATGTATGTTGCTTTCTTTCTTAATAATATATAAATTGTGTGGGCCGGGAGCGGTCCGAAGCCCTCAGGGGGTTTTTGTGCGGCGGGCTGTGGCCAGCAGCCCGGACACGCCGGGTCAGGGAAGGCAGGCGGCATGCTAGAATTAGGCACGGACGCTTAGTGGTTGATTTAACATTATTTTACTTACACCGAAGATGGTCGCGGTGCAGGCAGGAAAACTTGCTTGAGTTGCAGTTACAAAACAAAACAAAACAAAGCTCAAACCTGCAGGGCACGAGAGTATGTCGCAGGGGGTTTTTGGCGACGGGAAGATCTGGCTCTTGGCTGCGGGGGCTGCCTGTCCCTTTTTCAGGCTCTGGGGCCTGGGAGCATGGCGACCTCCCCTTGCGGGGTCTGCTCCCTTTTGGGGTCTCTGCCACGCCAGCTGGAGGAGCTCCAGGCCACAGTCCACAGACTGCGTGCCATCAGGGACTGCGAGCAGGAGATAGACTCCTACTGCCAGGCCCTTCTCCCCCGGGAGGCAGAGGGTAGATCACAGTCTCCCTCCAGGCCAGAGGAGGACTCTGGGACCTCCTGCTGTGTCCAGCCAGGGGCATGGACCAAGGTGGTCAAGGGCCCTAAGGCCCGCCACACCAAGGCCCCACCCCTGCCACAACTGAGCAACAGGTACGCACCTCTTGCTGCCCCAGCAGAGCCTGCTGAGTTGCCGGCCCCCACAGGCAACATGGGCCTAACTGCAGCTCCCGCCCCTGCTCTCCCCAAGACAAAACGTAAGGTGTTTGTTGTGGGAGACTCCCTCCTGAGGGGGACAGAGGGGCCAATCTGCCACCCTGACCCCTTAGCCCGGCAAGTCTGCTGCTTCCCAGGGGCCCGCATCCGGGACATTGCGGAGAGGATCCCCAAGCTCCTCAAACCCACAGACCACTATCCCATGCTCCTTATTCATGTGGGCACCAATGACACGGCTCGGAGCACTCCCAGCCAGGTCATGAGGCGCTACAGGGATTTGGGAGCGGGGCTTAAGGGTCTGGGGGCACAGGTGGTGTTCTCGTCGATCCTCCCAGTCTCTGGCTATGGGCTGAGAAGGGACAGGAGGATCTATGTGGTCAACCAAAGACTGCGGCGCTGGTGTCGTCAGGAAGGCTTTGGCTTTCATGACCACAGCCCGCTCTTTGGCGAGAGAGGCAGCGAGCTGCTGGGAAGAGATGGTCTCCACCTCTCTCCCCTAGGGAGGAGGCTCTTCTCAGCCAGACTGGCTGACCTGCTCCACCGGGCTTTAAACTAAGCCCGCTGGGGGACGGGGGCACGACCGCCACTGCTGGCCCACTGAGCAATCCTTGCAAAGCCAGCGGATCATGGCACTCAAGGGAGCCCGCCCCAGCCCCAGCCCTGGTAAAATCTGTGGGCAAGGAAGGAGCCCCCCAGGGGGCGCTTGCCTGCCTGTACACAAATGCCAGGAGCTTGGGGAATAAGCAGGAGGAGCTCATCCTCCTGCTCAGTGCAAACAATTACGATGTCATAGGGATCACGGAGACCTGGTGGGACTCCACCCATGACTGGACCACGGGGATAGATGGCTATACCCTGTACAGGAGGGATCGTGTAGAGAAAAGGGGCGGGGGTGTAGCTCTCTATGTTAAGGAAAGCTACGCGTCCCTGCAAGCCAATATTGGCGACCAGGGTGGACGGCTGGAGACCCTCTGGGTTAAAATCCGTGGGGAACACGGCACAGGGGACACAATGGTGGGAGTCTATTACAGACCTCCCACCCAAAGTCCTGAGCTAGACCAGGAGTTTGCCCAGGAACTGGCTGAGGCAGCTTGCTCCAGGACCATGGTTGTCATGGGTGACTTCAATTACCCAGACATCTCGTGGGAGGATCGCTCAGCAAAATCTGAGCGGTCGCAGAGCTTCCTCTCGTGCGTGGATGACCTCTACCTGACTCAAGAAGTCTATGGGCCAACGAGAGGCAAAGCGCTGCTCGACCTGGTGCTGGCTACTGGGGAGGACCTAGTCGGCGACCTAGTGATCGATGGGAAGCTGGGTGACAGCGACCATGAGCTGATCACCTTCACCATCCGTCGAAAAGCTGGCAAGTCGGTCAGCAACACGCAAGTCCTTGACTTCAGGAAAGCCGACTTTGACAAGCTCAGGAGGCTTGTCAGTGAGGCCCTAAGGGACTGTGACCGCAGGGAGAGGGGAGTTCAAGAAGAGTGGTTGCTCCTCAAGGGAGTGATCCTCAATGCGCAAACTAAGTCTATTCCATCTCGGAGGAAAGGCAGCAAGAGGGCACAGCAGCCCCCCTGGCTCTCCAGGGACCTAGCAGACCTCCTGAGGCTAAAAAGAAAGGCCTACAAAGGATGGAGGATGGGAGTCACCTCCAAGGAGGATTATTCTGCACTGGTCCGGTCCTGTAGGGAGCAGACCAGGAAAGCCAAGGCTGCAACTGAACTCCAGCTAGCTTTGAGCATCAAGGACAATAAAAAGTCCTTTTTCAGATATGTGGGGAGCCGGAGGAAAAGCAGGGGCAACGTTGGACCCCTGCTGAACCAGATGGGGCAACTGACAACTGACGCCCAGGAAAAAGCCAACCTATTAAATAGGTACTTTGCATCGGTCTTTCATCAGCCCCATGGGACGCCCGTGCCTGCTACAGGGCCGGGAAGTCCGGGTGAGGGTGATCCCCTGCCCTCCATTAATGCTGACTTCGTGAAGGAACATCTTGAGAAGCTGGATACCTTCAAGTCAGCCGGCCCTGACAATCTTCACCCCAGGGTACTCAAGGAGCTGGCGAGCATCATAGCCCAGCCTCTAGCGCGGATCTTTGAAAACTCTTGGCGCTCTGGTGTAGTGCCCGAAGACTGGAAGAAGGCCAACGTGGTGCCTATCTTCAAGAAAGGGAGGAAAGTGGATCCGGCTAACTATAGGCCCATCAGCCTGACTTCTATCCCGGGGAAGATCTTAGAAAAGTTTATTAAGGAGGCCATCCTTAATGGACTGGCCGACGCCAACATCTTAAGGGATAGCCAGCACGGGTTTGTTGCGGGTAGGTCTTGCTTGACCAATCTCATTTCCTTCTACGACCAGGTGACCTATCACCTGGACAAGGGAGAGGAGATTGATGTCATATATCTTGACTTCAAAAAAGCCTTCGATCTGGTGTCCCATGATCGTCTCTTGGAGAAACTGGCCAATTGTCGCCTTGGGTCCCCCACGATCCACTGGCTGGAAAATTGGCTCCGGGGTCGGACCCAGAGGGTAGTAATTGATGGAAGTCACTCATCGTGGTGTCCTGTGACCAGTGGGGTCCCCCAGGGCTCTGTCCTTGGACCCATACTGTTCAACATCTTCATTAACGATGTGGACACTGGAGTCAGAAGCGGACTGGCCAAGTTCGCCGATAACACCAAACTTTGGGGCAAAGCATCCACGCCAGAAGACAGGCGGGTGATCCAGGCTGACCTGGACAGGCTCAGCAAGTGGGCGGATGAGAATCTGATGGTGTTCAACGCCGATAAATGCAAGGTTCTCCACCTTGGGAAGAAAAACCCGCAGCTTCCTTATAGGCTCGGCAGTGCTATGTTGGTTAGCACTATGGAAGAAAGAGACTTGGGGGTCATCATTGACCACAAGATGAACATGAGCCTGCAATGCGATGCTGCAGCTAGTAAAGCGACCAAAACGCTGGCTTGCATCCAGAGATGCTTCTCAAGCAAATCCCGGGACGTCATTCTCCCCCTGTACTCGGCCTTAGTGAGGCTGCAGCTGGAGTACTGCGTCCAGTTTTGGGCTCCACAATTCAAAAAGGATGTGGAGAAGCTTGAGAGAGTCCAGAGAAGAGCCACGCGCATGATCAGGGGTCAGGGAAGCAGACCCTACGATGACAGGCTGAGAGCCCTGGGGCTCTTTAGCCTGGAAAAGCGCAGGCTCAGGGGTGATCTGATGGCCACCTACAAGTTTATCAGGGGTGATCACCAGTATCTAGGGGAACGTTTGTTCACCAGAGCACCCCAAGGGATGACGAGGACGAATGGTCACAAACTACTACAAGATCGTTTCAGGCTGGACATAAGGAAGAATTTCTTTACTGTCCGAGCCCCCAAGGTCTGGAACAGCCTGCCGCCGGAGGTTGTTCAAGCACCTTCATTGAACACCTTCAAGATGAAACTGGATGCTTATCTTGCTGGGATCCTATGACCCCAGCTGACTTCCTGCCCTTTGGGCGGGGGGCTGGACTCGATGATCTTCCGAGGTCCCTTCCAGCCCTAATGTCTATGAAATCTATGAAATCTATGAAAATACGAGAGTACGTCGCAATGGGTTTTCGGCGACAGGAAGATAAACCTGCAGGACTCAAACCCGGACAGAGCTCTGGATACACTCACATGAAGTTTGCTAGGCTCCGTGGAACTTGCGCGCAGGGAAGGGGTTCGTTGAGGGATCAGGCGGCGACAGGGAGAGGCGAGAGGTTGATCAGACCCCTATAGCCTTCTTGATATACACGCTGGGTCCGATAGGCTCCGCAGCGCTTAGAGATCTTCACGAGACGTGAAGTTCTCCTCCTCCTGATAGTCGTGGAGTCCTCCAACTTGGGCGGAAACCGCTCAAGCCTCTTATACGGCTAGCAAGCCAATCGCTAGCCGCCACGTGGGAATAATTTAGAACTGGCCAATAGTGGGACACAAATTTGAATACGAATGGCGGGAACGCCTTGCACCGTGCATTTCTCTTTTGCAACTAAGAAATGCACCCTGCAAAGAAAGCTACGAGTGGCGGGAAATAATTTAGCAGTGCCAAAGCACACACAAACAAAAATCACAGCCTTGGGTTGTGACATAAATAATAAATATTTAAGTCTTTTATGAAAAGTGGAACAACTTCAACAGAAAGGATTAAAAATCCTCCTCAATAACTGTAAAGCAGCCTATATGATTAGGTCATGCTCATGGTAGATTTATAGGCATAACTTTGAAGAAAGGAAGTGAAAGGTATTCAAGAAAAGATTTGGTCCAAATCTTCCAAATCCTGGGTGAGAGCTCTAATTACCAGTGTATTAAATGAAAGGTAACACCAGTATCTATGCCTCCTTTTCCTCCAGCCATATTTTGAAAGAAATGTGTGACATTTTCTCAGTTTTTGGAAGAAAGGGTTTAGATATCTCCTTTTAGGAGTGGACTCAGGGCTGTGAGTCAATACACCAAGTGAAAGGACATGTCTCTTTCAGCCCTGAATAATTCTCCAAAGCCCTTTTGAGGGACAGGTTTAAGACCCATGTGTGCCTTTGGAGTTTCCATTTGGCTAGATTTTGCTGCTCCATGCTCAGCATGTTGAGCTGCCTTATTCTCTTCACACATTACTTACAGAGCCCAAATCTCTAACTCAAGGTTGTGGGTTACACTTCAAGAGCCAAGCATATGAAAGTTAGGTGAGCTAGTGTCCAAAATACTAGTCCCTAAGTTTCTTTATGGATTTGAGCCAAGGATTGATACGGTTTAACTGTATGTTGGCCATGTATGTTTTTCCTTGCTACACTACTGGCAAAGGAAGCATATGGCTTAAGTACCCCTCTATTACCTATTGATCTCTAGAAGATCATCTTTGTATTGATATAATCGTCAGCATATTGGCTAAACCTGCTTGATGACCAGATTATACCAGAACAGTGTTTGAAAAACAGTCATATTACAGAAAATAATTTGACTCTTTAGTTTTCAGGTTGTATATACTGAGATGTAATATATTATTATATATTTTTTCATAGTAAAGCTAACACATGAATTGTTTAGCGTTCCCCCTAACAGTGATTAGGATGAATGCACAGTTCTCCAAGTACCTTGATGCTTACTCATAGCATATCCTGAAATGTGATTGTTTTTTCAGCTATAGTCACTGACTCATTTCTTTGTTGTTTGAAACGTTATAGCCAAAAGTCTAAACTAATTGTCCTTCCATTTTACATCTGCCTCATAAACAGAAACTTGATTGTTCCTGAAAATATTTACCAGAAACCACTTAGTGCTGAATAAGGTCAAGGGAGGGGTGGGGGAACAGACTTGGCATTGACAAAGTGGATTGCATTTATTAAAGAGAGATTGACAGTTTGAGCAAGTGCATCTCCCTTTAATAAACTGCATTGTTTCTTTTGATAAGCAGCTGTTTGTCTCCTACGCCAACTGCTTCAGATTGTTTTACAGTGAATATAGTAAACTCAGTAGTGTTTACTGCCTTGCTATCATTGTTTGAACACAAGTTCTAATAATTTAACTCTTTCACTCCATGGATTTATTATGGGTGCCTGTACACAAGCGTGGAGACTGCTCTGACACGCTGTAATTATACCAAGTCGAAACAGACTCGATGAATCAGGTCTGCTGGAGACTGGTAATACTACACTCCAGCAGCCTCCCACATCTCGTGTATCCAAGCACCCCTATGCTTTAGAATGATGGCTTGTTCAATGAATTTTAGTTCAAGCACCCCCACTGCCATTTTGAAGTGCAGGGATGCTGATATATGAGACACTGGCGCTTGAATTAGAGCAGCTCTCAGAGCCGCTCTAATTGAAGCACCCCCACCCCCCACCCATGGAGCACATGGAAAAGTGCCCAGTATGTCCCACTGTCACTCTCAGAACAATCTCTAAGGTTTTCCCCTGCAATAAGAGAAAAGATTTTGTTATGGCCTATTGAAAAGTAGTTGAGAAAAAGAAATCCAATCAGTTAATTTTCAGTTAATTCTCCCACATGAATATAGAGATAGCAAATCTTGCTCATCTAATTGATGTGATTAATCCCTTTCAAAACAAGATAGTAAGGAAAGGATGATTTGGCTATTAAAGGTTTTTTTTTAATTTATTTGTAATGTTTATGTACATTTTATTTGCTAACACTTCTTATGATATTTAATAAATCAGTTGCACTTTAAATAAAATTAAGCCCCATTAAAGTAGATGGAAATTTAGTCTTTGACTTTTCCAAACCTTGATCCTGTCATGGATTGCTGGCTTTCTTTGTCTAGGGACAAATAGACTGAGAGGGGATTTAATGGCAGCCTTAAATTACCTCAAGGGGGTTCAAAAGAAGATGGAGCTACACTGCTCTCAGCAATGGTAGATGACAGAACAAGGAGCAAAGGCCTCAAGTTGCAGGAAGGAAAGGTTAGGTTAGATATTAGGAAGAATCTTCTCATTAGGAGGGTAGTAAAACACTGTAAAAGGTTACCCAGAGAGGTTGTGGACTCTCCATCCGTGGAGGTTTTTAAGATCTGGCTAGACAAAGCCTTGGCTAGGATGGTCTAGTTGGAGATAGTCCTATTTTGAGCAGGAGGTTGAACTAGGTGACTGCCTGAGGTCCCTTCCATCCCTAATTTTCTATGATTCTATGCAATATGTATGCTAAAGTATAGAAACAGGATTAAATTTAGGTTCCTAAATCCACTGGTGCACTTAATAGTAGGTATAGGATCTAGCCTCTTCTGCCTTTCCTTTGTATTACACTTGCTCTCTTTCTGTTCCTCTGTATACATATAACATTTTGGTATCTCATTTAAAATGTAAAACTTTTGGTGTCTCTCCATTTTTCTTCAGTATATTGTTGGGCATAGAAGTAGGATCACATGGCAAGTTAAGGGTATATGAGTTCAAATGGATCTCAGAATTCTTAGTTAATGATCACATGTCTACATGTGTGCTTTAATGCGCAGTAAGTAGCAATTTTTAGCATCACATAAAAACCATGCAAATATGCTAATGTACAGTAAAATAGGCTACTGTAAATTAAGTATTACAAAAAATCATGGGTTTTTTTGCTACTGTGTATTAGGGTAGCCTAATGCACATTTATTTAGTATTAATGCATGTGTACATGCTCTCATTGTCAATCAATTTATAGGTTTTGGCTATGCTATCTATTTCTGCTCTTTGCAGTCAGTGAGGTTTTTTATTATTGTTCCTGATATTCTCCCTTGTGATGATCAGGTGATGAAAATCAACTTCAATGCACCAAATCAAATTTTGAGCTGTTATATTTACTTAAACCTAGAGTAATTCTAGGGAAGTTGATGAAGTTTCCCTATGTGCACCAAACTGGCTGAAATCTGAAACTAATTCATCCACTTCAGCTTTTTTTTGTTTCATATGATACATTTCATGGCCTCAGACAAACTCAGCTTGTAACATATTGCTCTAAACTAGCCAGACTGAATCTATTCAACAATTGTAGCATAAGCAATTGTCCTACTCTTTTACTTGTGTTCATCTGACTTTCTGGAGCAGTGCAAATTACAAAAATGTACTACTTGCACCAGGCTTAAGCTTAATTTACAGCAGTCTTAATTTAGAATTGTACTGTTTTCATGGTTACTGAGATTTCAGGGTACAGTGCTGGCAAGTTGCATCTTAAATGGTGTGCATGGGATTGAGGGTAATTATTCTGCTGGAAAGGTTTATTTCTTTATCCAAGAAGAAATATTTTATGATATGTTCCATACACATATATTTCCATGTGATTTCACACTTTATTTTAAATGCTTTCCACAGAGGATTGAGTTGCATAGTTTGACTTGACTGATGTCAATGGAAGATTTATACACTTGGGGACTAAAAGATATAGTGTCATTTAGAAAAAAATAGGAATATATTTAAAAAGGTAGCTGTAGAAAGCCCTTTATGTAGCAGAGTGAACATGCTTGCTAAAATTTTCAGAGCTAAATTTTTATTGTAACCTCTAATCATGTACAAATGATTTCATTTCCACTTTTCTTTGGGGGAGGGAGCCTTTCTACAAAGTTTATGGAGACAAGAATTCATCCAGGAATCACTCTAGCAGAGATCTATTCCAACATTTTGTGAGCATAGACATAATCACAATGATAGGGAAAGGGACAGGTTGTTTGCTCTATAATAAAATAAATTCCAGGTCCTTAACAAAAAAATATTAATAGGCAAGTAATTCTCTTGGTAAACAAATGGCCCAAAAAAGCCATCTGGAGACATGGAGAGAGAGGTGTGGAAAGGCCAGATCATCTTCCTTAATCAACATTAATTAAGCAGGGTTCTTCAACCAAGTCTGTTCTTCAGACAGTATTGATAATACTGAGACTAGGACAGTTCTACACAAGGATTAATTCCATGTGTTTATTTTAGCCTGGAATGTAGAATATATATGTATATATTAAACCACATTTTTGACATAAGGATTCAAGTTATAACATTGGCAGTTAGTAACTGCTGATTGTCAGTAGTATAAACAAGAGCAACATTCAAACTGATGTTAAGCTATAATGATGATGATTGTTGTTGTTGTTTTTATCAGGGACCTGCACTCTGGAGATAGGATTTTGTGGTTGATATAAATAAGTATATTGAAAACAGACAAACATTGATTAGAAAAATAATTTAGCATTTTACATATCAGATTTGGTAAAACTGTCTGAATGTGAGTTTCCATTCTCATCTCCCAGTTTATAACAGAACTATTTGTGTAGGATTGCAAGAAAACCCCCTATTTTTACTCTCTTTCTAGCACAAAAAACTCTTTCCTACACACAGAGTCTAAACCACAGTGCTTTAAACTAAATGATTCACTCTAAAAATGTCTTTTGTGCATTGAGTGTAATGAAACCAATACAGGTCATGAGAGAGAAACTGCAAGGTATTAAAATAGTAGCTTTTTTTTCTTAAGATGTTCTACTTATAAAAATATGGTTAACTTATTCAAATAATTCTGGCAAGACCATGAATGATAACATCTGTCTCCAAACCAAATATAAACAATTACAGCAGCCTTTCATAGCATACCTATATATTAATACCTCACATATGATATATAGTGAAATAAGAACAATCACTTTGGCCTTTTTAAATAAGGCTAGGTATGGACATTACACTTCATGTGTGTTAAGCACACAGAAAGGGCCTTAAAGCCATAACAGAATAGATGTTCACGGTATGCAAGGCGCTTTAAAAATGGTGGATCCTGCTCTGAGTTAATCCTCAATGGATGTGGTATTAGACTAAAGCACTTTAGGTTAGAATGCTTTCTTGAATATCTATATCTCATCCATTGCATTTCAATGTGGGTTGCATTCTGCTGCCATCCCAGGGGCCCCTAACTGAGTGACTTGCTAACCTCAGCCAGTGCTCATCTACTCCAGGCAAGCACAGGCCCAGCTCCACCTAGGGTTGTCAGAGAGGAGACAGAAAGGCTCTGTCTCCTCCCTGTGCAACTAGGTGTGTGTGTGGGGGGGGGGGAGGAGACAGAGCTTCTCTGCTGTGCAAATCCCCTCCTCCCACCCCCAAGCTTGAGGGATCAGGTCTTGGTGGGGGCCAGGCTGGATCTGTGAGGCACAGAGGCTCCTTTTGCCCCCCACCCCCCAGTCCCAGTTCCCAGAATAGCAAAAAGACCCATGCTGCAGCTTCTGGCTACCATTGTTAGGAAGCTAGGATGGGGGAGAAGGGTGCACTCCCCCCCCCCCCCCAGCTTGCCAGCTGGGTTCTTGTGGGAGGCTGGGTCAGGTCCACATGGCAGGGGGGGTTTCCTTTGCCTTCCACCATAGTTCCCAGCACAGTGAAAAGCCAAGCTGGGCAGCCCTGTGCTGCAGATCCTGGCTGTAGCTGTCAGGAAGCTGGGGTGGGGGAAGGGGAGCCCCTCTGCTATGTGGAACCATCCTATTCCCCACAAAGACCCCAGGCAGCAAACTGTTGGGGTCCCTCATGGCAGGAGACTCTCTTCCCCAAGCCCCTTTATCCAAGCCTGCTGACAATGGCATCCAGAGGCTACAGCATGAGACTGCCAAACCTGGCATTTTCCCACCCTGGGAACTGAGGCCAAGGGAACTGGGAAACTACTATGATCACTGCCCCCTCCCCCCCCCCCCAAAAAAAACTAGCTGACTGGAGTCTCAGGGGAGGGACCAAGTTGGGTCTTCATGACAGGGGGCTCCCTTCTCCCCCCCAAACCCCAGTTCCTGGCTCAGCAAAAAGCCAGGCCAGGCAGCCTCATGCTGCAGCTCCTGGATGCAGCTATCAAAAGGCTAGGGTGGGGAGGAAAGGGAGACTCCTACCGCACAGACCCAGATGCCCCTCCCCCAGCCCCAGCCAGCAAGCTGTGGGGGCCCTCACAGCAGGAAGTCCTGTTCCCCCCCCTCCCCCACCAGCCACAGCTGATAGTCACTATTTTTTTTTTTGGAGGGGGGGGTTGGGGAGAGGAGCTGCTCCAACAGCCTATTGTGAGATGTGCTAGTGCAGGCAGGCAGGGCAGGCAGGCACTGAGCCACTCCCCACTGAATGGCAAATGTCTGTTTGGTTCTTTCCCACTGTAACTTATAGCACTTTAAGTAAAGTGTGATAGTTAGAGTGCTTCTGCCAGGGACTTTATTTAGCCTAAAATTCTAAAACTAGAGGCCAGATCTTAAGCATGGTGTAATAAAATTGCACTTAGGTGCCCAAGTCCACTTCCATGACTAAGAAGTAGACTGGAATAGGTGGAACTTCTGGAATGGAACTTCTTTTCAAAGCAAGGGAAATAATTTGTAGGACAAGGCTTCAGGTTTAACTGGATGGACAACTACTCCTGAAAGAGTTTTAGCAATAAGAAAGAGGAATGGGAAAAAAAGAAGTAATCCATAAAGAAAGCTATGTTGTCATGATCAGGAAGTGCAGTGATTAAAATACAAATTATCAATAATTAAGATGAGAGGAATTAAAACAAATAGTAAAAGTTCTTCAGTCATATGAGAAAAAGAAAACAGGAAAGAAGAAACAAGGGGTCAATATTCACTGATTGTAGCTGAGAAGTTAAAGGTAGTCTAGGTATCCTGCCAATACTAAATTAATACCTTGATTACATTTTCAATGAGGACAAGTGGGAGCAATGAAGGTATGGAAATCACCACATATGAGGCAAAATATATGATCTTACTTCACTCAAGTCAAGAGGAACCAGATAGTTCTCATTCCCAGGATTCTGAAAGAAGTCTTCTTGTTTTTGGTAATCCCTCACAGTCAAGGATGATTGTCTTCCATTATTGTCTTATCTATGTGGCCGATGAGGCCTATCCAGGATTGACAGAATACTGTAGCTCAAACGTGTCCCTCTGGATTCTTGCCACTGGATTCTTGATTTGTTCATGATGTGTTTCTGCTACTCCCACTTTTCCATCTCCTGTTGTTGTAATAAGGTGTCAAAGCACTGAGATCCCTGCAGCAGACTGTTCCTCCATTTGGGGCAGTTCTGGATGGTAGCCTCCCATGAGCCGACATTGATGTTGAGAACATCCCTGAAGTGTTTTCTCTGCTCTCATCTTGAGTGTACATCTTGGCTGAGCTGAAAGAATAAAACTTGCTTCAGGAGTCTGGAGTTGGACATCCAGATGACATGGCTGGCCCAGCAAAATTGATGTTGGATGATAATTACCTCATCACATTACTTGTGATGTTTGCTTGCAGGAGGACACTAACATTAGTGTGTCTGTCTTCCCACTGGATTTAGAGGATCTTTCGCAGGCAGTGTTGATGGTACTTCTCCATCAACTTTAGATGTCTTCTGTATATTGTCCATGTCTCAGTTCCATACAGTAAGGTGAGGATCACAACTTCTTGATAAACCATGAGCTTGGTTCAGATCTGACATTGCAATCTTTGAACCCCCATTTCACCAGGCATCCAAAGACTGCACTTGCACAATTGAGGCAATGTTGGATTTCTTGGTTAATGTCAGCCTTCTGCAAGAGATGGCTTCTGGGGTATGGAACATACTCAGTGTTCTCCAGAGTCACACCATAGATCTGGATTACCAGCACTGAGGATTATTCATTAGCAGCTTGGTGGAGGACTTAATCTTCTGAATGTTGTGTCTATCCCATTTTCTTGTATGCCTTGGTAAAGATATCAACGATTGTTTGAAGGTCTGCTTCCAAGTGAGCAAACACTACAGCACCATCAGTGTACTGGAGCTCAATGATTGAGGTCAAAGTGGTTTTGGTTTGAGTTCAGAGTTGGCTGAGGTTAAACATCTTACCATCTATTTGGTAGATTTGCTCCACTCCAGCTGGAATGTTGTTGGTAGTCAGATGTAGCATTGCGGCAAGGAAGATTGAGAACAATTTTGGAGTGATGACACAGCCTTGGTTAACTCCTGTTTTAACCTCAAAGGGATCTGTGAGAGAGACATCACTGAGAACCACTGCTCACATAACATCATGCAGCAGGCCGAGAATGGTGACAAATTTCGGTGAGCAGCAGTATGTTAGAAGGATCTTCTACACTTCTTGGCTAACTGAGTCAAAAGCATTCATGAAGTCAAAGAAGGCCATGTAGAGAGGCTTATGTTGTTCCTGGCATTTCTTCTGAAGCTGGTAAGCTGTGAAAATTATGTCAGTTGTGCCTCTTGATGCCGTACACCCTAAAGGAGATGGTTTAGGAGGGTTCTTGCAATGATCTTTTTTGTGGTGGACAAGGTTATCCATCTGAGTTTCCACAATTGGACTTGTCTCCTTTGTTGAAGATTGTCACAAGCATGGCATCCCTAAGGTCTTCAGGGATTTCCTCATCATTCCAGATCATTAATATGAGGGCATGAAACTGATGTGAGCTCCTCTTCCTCTGCTTGAAGGTTTCCATGGGGATTCCATCCTCTCCAGGTGCATATAAAAGGACAACAAAGATTTTTAGTAAATCTATCAAGCCCCAGGCATCATATTACATGATGGACCAATAACCAATGCAGTATCTACATTTTAAGGGGGGAAAACGTTACCTGCCTTCATGCCTATCAGTCTGATATCAACAGTATACATTATAGAACAAATCAGAATAGTATGATGTAGAGGAGTGAAATAATAAAATGGAATAAAATAGTGCAAAGTACAAGATCTTGAATTTAGCTGCCAAAAATTTTGGCAGCATTATGTGGGAGCCTATTAGGAAATAAAAATAAGCTACCCATGTGATACAGTCAAGAATAGGCAAATGTGATCCTAGGATGTTTCAGGCTAGATAGTATCTCTATCTCTATCCTCTATTCTCATCACCCCACCCCATTAAAAACAAAAAACAAAAAAAAAACTAGAACAGGTTCAGAGATGGACTACTAGGCCATGTCCCCACATGTAGGCATGTGCAGTGTGTGGCTCCACAAACCACGCGCATGAAATGTTAAAACATGCCCCGTGCTACAGATTTGCAGTGCAGGGACAAAATTTGCTACCAGGATTTCCCAGCAGCAAAAAAATTTCTGGAAAGATATTGGCACAACACATGCAAAAATAGCATACACTGGAAAAAATGGAAGATTGGTCCTCCAGTGAGACGTTATTGACAACTGGCCAGAGCATCTCTGCTGCTCTATTTGGGCCCTGTCTGCTCCAAGCATACCAGGAGCCAGGAAGAACTGCACAAGGGCAGTTTCCCCAAAGTGGGACAATGTGTCCCACAACAAAGCACACATGCAGGGGCATGCACTCAAACTCAAAGTAGTAGCACAAATTTGTGCCACTACTATTTATACTGCTGGAAGCAAACATCTGGATGCAGCCCTAGGGTGATCAGGGGAATGAAAACTCTCATGAGATGTGGCTAAATAAACAAGCTATTAATAAGCAGTCTATTGGAATAATTACCTATCACTCAAGTCACCTAATGCTGTCCATTTTAAGAATCTGTTTTTGCTTGCTTTTAACATTACCTAACAATAAGAATTTGCACTAAAATTTTATATGACCCTGCCCCTGCCTCTCAGTGCCTGCTGCTCCAGCCTGGCCCCTTACAGCAACAACCAGTGCCCCACACTCCTGCTGGCCATGGTGCTTGTCTGGCTGGCCCCAACAGGCCACCCCCTGCCAGGCCCCAGGCCAGCCACACACTCACCACTGGGGGCCAGAGCATCAGCTGCAGGAGGCCTTGCCTGACCCCCTCCTCCTGCACTCCCTGCTCTATCTTCCCTTTCCCACTGTTCCAATACCCCCTACCCCCTGCCCAGTCCCAGCACCACTTTCAAGACACAAAAATGGGTGAAACAAAAAAGCTTGATTTACCCTTACAACACCCATCCCCATCCCTCTCCCCTCTCCCCTCCCCCCTCAACAAACAGAACCCCTCCTTCCCTTCCCCATTGCCCCCTCAACCAACAGAGCCCCTCTAGCACCCTCCCCACCCACCAATGATAAAAAGCCCATTTACAAGTGGGAAACAATATACAAGGGTAGAATTATTTACAACATTTTGGGTCTTCAAGCCTAGAGTGGGGGGCTGTAGGGGTGGGCCTAGGGGGCAGGGCCCCAAAGCAGGTGCCCAGCACCCCAGCCCCTGGATGTTCCCTGGGGCTGAGATTAGGCTGGCCCTGTAGTGGCAGGGAAGACCCGGCATTAAAGTTAGGGCCGGGTCACATCTACACGCACGTTAATGTGCATCAAATAATCACCTAAATTTGATTAATGCATTTGCAGGTATCAAATTTAGGTGCAATTAGGTTAAGTTAGTGCACATTAAGGGCTTGCACATGTAGATGCATGCTTGTAATGCATGTTAACTTAGGCTAATGCGCATTAATACATCTTGTGTAGACACATCCATTGAGGATGGAGGATGAAGCTATCAAATTTGACTGCAGAGGGAAAAAGAGTCAGGGCTGCAGGATGGGTAAGGAAACTAGATGGGTAGGTGGAGGAGTCTGGGATGGGCCATAGAATGGGGCTGGAAGTTGGTAGAGATAGAGTGAAACTAGGATTTCAGTTTGAGAAGAGATTTGGATTAGTTGATTCATGAGAATGGGAACCAAAGGAGTGAGAGAAGAAAATGAGAGGAAGTGAGATCTAATAAAGACCTGGGGTCAGAGGCAAAAAGTGGGGCTGTATTAATGGTCTGAGACTAGAAGCCAAGCTGAAGGAGGTAAAGATCACCGAAACTGATCAAGTAGTCCATGAAAGAAGATTTGGACAAGGAGTGAGAGGCAGACTCAGAAGGTTTATGGGGCATAATCACACCTTTCCCCGCTTTCCATAGTGTAGCTCAGCAGCTCTGGTTCCAGCAGCCCTAGACACCGAGGTCTTCTGTGGAGTCTACAGCACACCATGGTAGTAACAGCTGGGGACTATTTAAAGTCCAAAAGCAAGTACTTTCACTCCCCCAACTGCCACTTTTGGCACCTCCTTACTTCCCCTCCATGCTTAGTGGCAGCTTCCCTCCCCACTTATTTTCCCATTCTGCTCTCTACTTATGCCTCTGAGCTATTACCAGATTTGCCCATTACTTTGAGGGGGGGGGAGGCGGTGCTCATTTATTAGGGATACATTTCTAGGGTCTTGGTAATTCTGTCAATGTGCTGCTTGTGTTACTTGTGTTTCTGTACGGAGCTGTATCTCTCCCTTCTGCAAGCCCTCACCCCCAATGGAGCTATCTTGCAGGACTCAGGTTTCAATGGGGCTGGGTTCCTCCAGTCACCAAATCAGTCATACACACACAAACACACACACAGATTAATGTGACACGCCTGACCCGGACGGGTTGATCACCATGGACAGGCTGACACCCTCATATGCTGAGAATCAGTTCATCAGAGCAACAATAAACTGCAGTCAGACACAAGCACACAGGTGAACAGAATCCCTCTGAATCTGGCTGGGTGTCCAGCTGACACCCTCATGGGCCAGCATTTTGTTCATAAGGGCACGTCTGAGTCAAACTGGGTCAATCAGCCTGTACAAGCTGATCCCCTTATGTGTTTCAAACTCAGCACATCCCAGTCTTTGGCCTCTTGATGAGCAGACCCCACAGTATTTTTGAGCTTCACAGGGATCTTTAGCTTAGGTAAAAGAAGCATTGCTGCAGAGTACGGGAGGAAAGGGAAGCAGAGAAGGAAAAATATACCCAGTTACTATCAGTTTGACTATAAAAGTTATTTATTACTAAGTATATGAATTATATAATGGTACCTAGTAGTAATAGACATGCAAAAGAAAAACAAACACAAACAATTACAGTATTACCCTGGTTTCACTAAGTATTTGGGGAAACTTAGCTCAAGCTTAACTAGTACAGTTCAGGTTCAGAAATTTATGCCTAGAGAGAAAAGAGAGAGAGAGAGAGAGAGAGAGAGAGCTGGGATCTCACCAGTCCAAGGTACTATAATTCATCCTAGTTTCACAATACTACAGGACATGTGCCAAGAAAACAAATACACCATTCTCCAGTAGCAATCATGTAATGCTTTTGCATTTTTTCAATATAATGTCACTTTTTAGTTATGCAATAAAATTGCGTGAAAAATGTGAAATTAAACCTACCCTCACCTCAGTTTTGTAGACCATATCAATTCAGATTTATAGTTGTTTTGCTTCTTATACACAATTGTAGTGTAATGATTTTTACAATATAATGTTTGTTGGTTTTAGTATCTACATAAGCATTTCCTCTTGCGGAGGGGCAGAGGGGGGGAAAGACTTCCATACCAAAAGACTTGTGTCATAATTTTGCCACTACCTGGATAATGCAAGAAGTTTAGGACAAGTATTGTTAGACAAATCCATCCTCTCCTTTCTATTACAATATTTTTTTTTTTCCAGAGGCTAATATAAACATTGTTCTAAAACTGCAAAATGTCTTACTCCTTTTCTACACTGATATACTTCTGCAACAGAAATTCAATGCAAATTATGCAGTTAAATATTTTGTAACTTTCTAAAGGAATTATTCTTAATGTTGCACAGTGAAAATGAAAACACACCAGTTTACATAATTTTTTTTACATTATATTATTTTTGCAGCACATAAATAAATTACCTAAAAATATTAATGTACTATGTAATGTAATTAATATTGCATAATGCAAGATTTAATGACTAAGTCAACTTTAAATGTAGATAATTCTCTGTATGGTAATTATTGTTTAATGCCACTAACCAAACAGCATTTTGCTAATGACATCCATTTTTACATGACTAATCAGGAAGGTTTTAAATTGGCAAATTACTGCTATGCACTTCTATTGTGAGCAGCTTTGCTTGTTGATATTGCTTCTGGGAGCCAAGAGAGAGTTTGGATGAGGGAGGGAAATAGTTCAGTTCTTTGATGTCTGTTCAAAACTTAGGCAGGGGCGAGAATGGGAAAATTTAGGGTAAAGGTGACATATTCCTAGGCCTGTGCCAATTGTAGGCTTACATTGTGATGTTGGATAACTTTTCTTTGAGAAGCCCTTAGATCCCTACTGAAGTGGTGCATGGGACCACATCCATGGCCCCCTTCCCTACTACTCCATGCATACAAGCAGCCTCCCTCCCCTCTCCCCAGCCCTGCTCTCCTGACTCACTGGCTGCAGCAGCCTCCTCTGCTGAACTGGAGTAGGCACAGGAAGTATAACCGGGAGGGGAAACCCAGAGACCCCAGCTATAAAGTATGCATTCTATGAAATAATCATAGAATCATAGACAATTAGATTAGTAAGCAACCTCAGGAGGCCATCTAGTCCAACCCTCTGCTCAAAGCAGGACTACCCCAACTAGATCATCCTAGCCAAGGATGGATTTTGTCTATCCAGGTCTTAAAAACCTCCAAGGATGGAGAGTCCACAACCTCTCTGAGTAACCTGCCCCAGTGTTTTGCTACCCTCCTAGTGACAGTTTTTCCAAATATCTAACCTAAATTTCTTTTGCTGCAACTTGAGACCATTGCTCCTTGTTCTATCATCTGCCACCACTGAGAACAGTCCAGCTCCATCCTCTTTGGAACCACCCTTCAGGTAGTTGAAGGCTACTATTAAATCCACCCTCAGTCTTCTCTTCTCCAGACTTAAATAAGCTAAGTTCCCCCAGCCTCTCCTTATAAGTCATATGCCGCAGACCTCTAACCATTTTAGTTGCCTTCTGCTGGACTCTCTCCAGTTTGTCCACAGCCTTTCTGTAGTGGGAACCCAGAACTGGATACAGGACTCCAGATGTGGCCTCACCTGTGCTGAATAGAAAGGAAGAATCACTTCCCTCACTCTGCAGCATTGATGATGCGTCGGGGGGTGCATATCGGCCTGAGATCGGCTGTGCACCCTCTGGAAGTGCCAGCCACTGGCTCGGCAATTGGCCACTGGGGGACCCCTCACTCAGTAGGCAATGGGTCACTGGGGGACCCCCTCCCCTCACTGGTCGCGATCTGGTGCCCCCCCAGACTCGGGAGGCATCAGTTGCCCATGCTCTGCAGGCAGTGCTCCTACTAATGCAGTCCAGCATTCTATTAGCCTTCTTCACAACAAGAAACACTGTTGGCTCATATCCATTACTGTTCACTGTAACCCTCAGGTCCTAACCTTCCTTCCATTTTTCTTGGACCATTTATGCATTTTGCATTATCAATGGTGGTGGGGGCCAAAACTCAGATTCTCCATCCGGATGACTGTCCTAACTAATAGGATGCAAACACATTCTTTTTCTTGCTTGCTTGCTCTTCTGCCCATGCAAAGAATGAACCTTGCATGTAGGCAGCTACTCTTGGATTTCCAGTACATAGAGGCACCTAAACCTTAGAGAGGGAAATTCAGTGCTAAACATTTCCTATTGGTTGGCTCCAGAGCTTAGCTGAGGAGTTTCTGGATCTACTTTCTGAGAATGGTAGGCACATTCTAACATTGATAGGCACTTAACTCAGGACTTTGGATTCAATTTCAGGTGCCAGAGACATAAAAGCTAGGTGTTGTGGCCTAGGTCCTTGTTTGGACCTGGCAAATGAAATTACCTCTGTGCTTGGCTTAGTCTGATCAGACAGCTGTAGTTAGCCATGTTAGTCTGAAATCAAGTAGTAGGCAGGATAGCTTCTGACAACAGCGTCTGATCAAGTGAACTATAGCTCATGAAAGTTTGTGCTGTGTGTGTGTGTGTTTGTATGCACATATGCATGCATGCTCACAGACACACGCATACACACTTTGGTTAGCTTATAAAGTGCAAATCTACACTACCTTCTGCTTGTTCTGCTCAGAATGTCTTGCAATTTGAAAGTCTGTCTAACTCCATCCTAAATATACAGTTGACCCAATAAAATATATCACCCTAAGAAATCTTTGCCCCTCATGTTTGGAAAGGAACAGGTACACTACGCTAATCAATCACTGCAGTTATTTGCAGAATTAAGGATTTCCAAAAAAAAAACAGTTTAGGGACATAACTCAAAATAAGGTATGAAAAAAGGGCAAGTCTATTAATTCAAACAGAGGGTGGAGTTGGGGTGTTGCAAAGGTGAGATATATTTATTCTTGACTGATGACAAATATGGTTTCTGTAGAAGGTTTTGCTTCTCACTTTTTATTCCTTTCATCATTGTACTTATATTCTTATGATCTGTAGTAGAGTTGATCTCAAGTTGTAAAGTCCAGCTATAAATTTCAGTCAATACTATATGTTCAGCGTGGAGTGTTAATTTGAGCGCCTTTCTTCTTTGTGCGAGAGATCCAAGAATTACATTATTTTTAGTATGATTTGGGAAAGGGTTTTGACAGGTAACAGAAAAAAATCGTTATAGGCTTTTAATTCCTGTTGTGAATTCTACTGACAATAGACTATAGGCTCAGATATGCTTCTTTTTCATCACTTCCAAAACTACTTTCTTTCGCTTGGAGGTAATTTGCACTAATTCATTCTGCCAAAAATATGTAACTACTTTTGCATTGTAAATTTACTTCTGTAAGGCTTGATCTTGTTATACCACCATAAGTAGAGGTGCACGGATACATTGGTCCGATATTGGATTGGTACCAATGTAAAGAAAACTGGCTGTATTGGATATCAGCCCAATGGGGCCGATAATCTGGCCAATAAATGCCCGTGCTGTGCGCAGCCACAGTGCAGCACTCGGGCAGTGAGGAGCAGAGCCGGCAACGTGGACAGCTGCCTCCAGCTGGTAGGTCTGGTGTGGTGGAAGGGGAGGGGGAAGGGAAGGGGCATGGGGGGGGCAGATCAACTCCCCCCGTGGTGAAGGAGGGGGCAGGGGCAGGTGCTGCCCAGGTGGGGTGGAGGGGCCGAGCTGCAGCTCTTTGGTGGGGCAGCTGCTGCCTCTCTTTGCACCCCGGGGGGGTGGGCTGCCTCCAGATCTGTGCAGGATGGGGTGGGGCAGGCTGCAGCTGGGGTTGCATGAGGCTCTTCTTGGTGGGGGCTGGGCTTGAAATGGTCCCCAAAGGGAGCTGAAAGGATGCTGCATCCACCCCAAATTTTGCTGCCGCTCTGCTCCCAGTGCTGCCACTGCCAGCTCCCTGGCACAGTCCTGGCTCTTCCCAGCACATGGGTGGATGCGGGACATTCAGCCAGGGCTGTGCCAGGTGACTGGCAGTGGTGGCACTGGGAGTGGAGTGGCAGCAAAATTTAGGGTGGATATAGCATCCTCCCATCACCTCCAGCACCCACTCTGAGCCCAGCCCCTGCACAGAAGAGCCCCATGCAGCCCCCCCCCCCCCCCATCCCACCATGTGCAGATCTGGGGGCACCCCCCCAGGGTGCAAGCAGTGGCAAAAGCCCCACAGGGGGCATTGATCTGCCCCCCATACCCCTTCCCTCCTCCCTCCCCTTTCACCACACCGGACTTATCAGCTGGAGGCAGCTGTGTTGGAAATTGGATCGGTATCAGTTGATATGCCTCCTTAAATATCAGCTATTGGAATTGGCCCCAAAAATTTCTATCGGTGCACTCCTTATCATAAGTATAATTCACATAAGGTCATAATGATTCACAGAGGACCAGCATGGTGAAACATCAAGATTCTACTATTTATTTCAAAGCAACTATGTATTAGACTGGTAGGTTGACTTTGTAACCACCTGCTTGTAGTTGGATTGGAGTTGACATCAATTCTGCATAGGCTAATACCAGTCTTTGCTGAGGGAAAATACCTGTATTTTGATTTGAGCCTATACTTTTGTATCTGTATCTACAAACTGAAGTTCAACAAGTTTCTCATATTGTGACTTAGGGGGTGCATATACATGAGATGTTTACTGTGGAGCTGCCTAACTTGCTCCACAGTGAAGTCTCTGCATCTACACATGTGGCCCTATTAGGTCACAGTAAACTAATTAACTCTGCTGTAGGTTAGTACTTGTAAACACAAATACTATCCTACGGTGGCATTCTTTAGTGTGCAGCAATGCACATGTAGGCATTGATGGGGGTGGTTGGGGCACAAGGGTGCTTTAGTGTGGGGGCTGCCTGCCAGCTAGCCCACACTGGAGCACCCTTGTGCTCCAGCCAGCTCCTCCACAGCACACACAGCTAGTTTGGAGCAGTCCTGAGCTGTCAGGCTGACCCCTAGAGCCCCCTGTCAGCTGAGGCTGCTGCAGTCCTAAGCACCTGTATAAATGAGGCACCTGGGAGCAATTCCAGTGATATCCACCAGAGTTTATTGCAATGCCTTAATTTCACGTGTAGATGTGCCCAGGGAGTCTAATCAGACATTGCTTTCAGCTAAGGAACCTGGTACTTGTTTGAAAAATGTCCCAAATACCCTCTATGTCTTCTGTTCATGCAGCTTTAGAAGATTGGAGTTAATCTCTCTGAGGAGGAAGCAGATGATTGTGGGAATATTTTAAGAGGTCTCTCCTGCCTAAAAATGATGGTTAATGAAAACAAGAACAGTATGCAATTGTTTTACCTACACACACATACATATATATGGTATTTGCTTTCTTAATTTGTGCTCATTAACATTTTTTAAGGCCAAACACATCTGAGTTACATCTTTCAATATCTTTGGAGTATCTGTGATTGGAGTAACAAGGCCGGAAGCTTTCAGCTCACAGAATCAGGCAACTTTTTTAAACAATATGAGTATCTTGCAAAAGACATATTTATACACAGTGGCCATGTCTACACATGTATCTACATGCACCTAAATGCAATGCACCTTTGCTTAAGGTACATTTAGGTGATTTAGGTATGTGTCTACACATGGACACGCTAATGTGCATTAAGGCACATTACATTTAGGTGTGAATAGCTAAGTTGCATTAGCACACATGCAGGTGCGCTAATGTGCCATAACATGGTGTTTATCCATTGATGCACACCACATTAATGAGCATTAGCACATCTACAAATGCTCCATTGTGACTTAGCTATTCACACCTAAATTTGATACCTGCTTTGTGCAGGTATCAAATTTAGGCTCACATAGCTTTAAAGTGCCATTTTAAAGGTGCATTAAGGGTGCACACATGCAAATGCATGCCTTTAATGTGCCTTAAACATGGTGATTTTAGGTTAAACTTACTTAAGAGAGACATGCCTGGTGTGTGTGTGTGTGTGTAGATAGGTGTGTGTGCATATATGTGTATATATGTATGTAGATACACACACAGTGTCCTTTATTTTTATTTTTTTTATGAATCTGTTTGAAGCAGGTACCTTTTTCTGTTTATGAAAAAACATGTATATTTAGTACTGTGTTGCTGTACTGCTGAGGAATTTTTTTTCTGGGTATTATTATTTACTGTAATGATGTGTGTGTGTGTGTTTATGTGTGTGTGTGTGTGTGTGTGTGTGTACACACACACACATACACACATAGTATGTATAATGTCTGTTTATATTGGAGCAGGTTTTAACTCACAGAAGCAGGCAACTTCTCAAAACGATATGAGCATCATACAAAAGAGATATTTATACACTATAGATACACAATATATTTATATCTCTATATATAGATATTGATATATTGTGTATATAATATACACAATATTTATATATAGTGTATATATTATGTAAACATATTATGTGTGTGTCTTTTGTATGATATTTGTCTTGTTTTGAGAAGTTGCTGTCTCTCTCTCTCTCTCTCTATATATATATATACCTGCTATGTGTATGTTAATGTGTATGTGTATATAATGTCCTTTTTAAATCAAGGTTAGATTCTTGAACTTGAAAGCAACTAGAGTCTAACCAAGGGCCAATTCAGACTTCAGTGCAGCAGCACCATGGTTAGGGCTAGGGTTGAAACTGAAAAGGCCAGTTTCTGAAGAATTAATATTTTTAGTATCTTATGAACTGCTCTGAAGTCATACTCTGTATTACTTAGAACTAAATTTTTCCCATGCTTATTCATCTGGGCAAATGTGAGTTCACAATAGTGGTCATATACTCCTACAAAAATAAATCTACATTCCAAACAGCAACAACACATAGCTCTTACGGGAGAGGCAAGGAATGTTGTGTGTAATACCTTATATTAGACCAACCTCATAGTTGGTGTAGATTTAGACAAGCTTCTAATGAGAAATGTTCTTTATCAGGGATTTGAAAGCATGTCTATCCCAACCATACAGTTAGTCCAATAACAGATATCACCCACAACAATCCTTGTCTCGCTCATAATTTCTGGATCATCATGGCCTATCATTCCAACATTAACTAACTTTTATGGAATGTGGTCACTTCAAAGTACTATACAAACATCATGTCTTTAAGTATGAAGGGAGGTCCTGGCCAAGCTTGTGATAGATTAAAAACTCTTTTCTTAATAATGGTACTCTATTTTAAACTTGTTGCTTTAAAAATAATAGGATGGTGAAGACTTTTAAAGATACTGACAGTTCGATGCTTAACTCTGACTAAAGCCCATTTGTCCATCTGAAAACTCTAAATCTGAAGCTCTAAATCCTGTTTTAGTTCCCAAATTAAAGTGATCTGATTTTCATCAATGAGAAAGTCATAAATCTAGGGGTGCACCGATAGAGATTTTTGGGGCCGATACCAATAGTCAATATTTAAGGAGGCATATTGGCTGATACCGATCCAATTTCCAATACAGCTGCCTCCAGCTGGTAAGTCCAGTGTGGTGGAAGGGGAGGGGAAGGGAAAGGGCATGGGGGAGGCAGATCAATGCACCCAATGGTGAGGGAGGGGACAGGGGCAGGCACTGCCCAGGTAGGGTGGGGCTGGAGCTGTGGTTCATGGGGGGGGAGGCAGATCCAGCCACTGCTTGCATCCCTGGAGGGCATGGGGAGGGGAACATGTCCCCCCCCGGACCTGCATGGGGTGGGGGGTGGGTGGGTTGCAGCTGGGACTGTGCAGGGCTCTTCTTGGTGGGGACTGGGCTTGGAGCAAGTGCCGGTGGCGCTGGGAGGATGCTACATACACCCCAGATTTCACTGTCGCTTTGTTCCCAGTGCCACTGCCAGCTGCTCGGTGCAGCTCCTGCTTTTCCCAGTGCATGGGTGGAGGTGGGGGCCGTTGAGTGGGGGTGTGCTGGGCAGCTGGTGGCTGCAGCACTGGGAGTGGAGCAGGGGCAAAATTTGGGGTGGATGCAGCATCCTCCCAGAGCTGCTGGTGCCCTCTCCAAGCCCAGCCCCAGCCAAGAAGATCCCCATGCAGCCCTGGCTGTAGCCCATCCCAACCCATGCAGATCCAGAGGACACATGCCCCCCATGATCTCCCAGAGTGCAAGCAGTGGCAGGAGCTACCTCCCCGCACACCCCCATGAGCCACGGCTTCGTCCCCTCCGCCTGGGCAGCACCTGCCCCTGGCCCCCACAAGCCGTGGCTTTCCCCTCCCAGTCTGGGCAGCACCTGCCCCTGGCCCCTCCCACACTGTGGGGAGAGTTGATTTGCTTCCCCCTCTCCTTCCACAACACCAGACTTACCAGCTGGAGGCAGCTGTCCATGCTGCTGGCTATGCTCCTCACTGCCTGAGTACTGTGTTGCGGCTGTGGCTGCTGCTGCACACAGCACAGGCATTTATCAGCCAAATTATTGGCCCCATTGTTCTGATATCTGATACAGCCAGTTTTCTTTATAACAGTACCTATTCAATATTGGACCTATGTATCAGTGCATCTCTACATAAAATCTCATTAATTTAAGTAGGATTTATAAGTATTCAGAACAAGTCAGACCATTTTTGTTTCAATATTAGTAATAAGACAGCTCTCACTTAACACTTTCAGTCAGAGATCTCTGCATATTTTACAAAGGAGGGTAAATGTCATTATTCCAATTTTATAGATGCAGACTATAATACTCTGAGACTATTTGTCTGTTAGTACAAGGTGAACAGGTAGGTCACATAGCACATAGGTGATGGTTCTCCATTTGTTGCACTGAGCAAGTTACCAGCATTTTTCAGCATCTGCTAGCCTTGAGAGCTTGAGATCATGTTTGGAACTCAACTGCAAATCCTCACTTGGGTGGCCTTTCTTCAGCCTCAAGTTACTATAAACCTGATCTATTTCCTTTTTTTCCGAATTGAATTGACATATGCCAGTATAGCAGTATCTTCATGCCAGATGGCTTCATTCCATTGGTCATAACAACTTTAAAAAAAAAGTTTACTTCCTCATAACTAGATCCTGTGAAAATATTGGCACATCTGTCACTTAAAAACTAACCATAGGAAAACTTGAATAAAATCAAGAAAATAAATTCTGTCGACAAATGTTTTAGCTCAGTAGTGGCTTCCAGAATACATTTCCTTAGATTTATTAAAAATATACCAGAAAAGAGACTTGAATTGTTTTCTGATCGAATTGCCAGAAGTCAAGATTGTTTTCTGATACAAGAGGAACAAAGCCTAAATTTAGTAGATGCTATACATCCTTATGCTGCTTTCTCTGTCTATCACTCTTTGTACCAACTTTTGTAGCTGATATGGCTTGAATCATCACCTATATATACTTACAAATCCTGAGAAACTTATGACTAATGACATCCAGTACAAAATCTCTTGAGCTATATATTTTTATTGTTGTGTTTGGAATTGAGAGCTTACTGAAAACCAAAGGAATACTCTAGCTATAGTGCTACATAGTACTTTTGATTGCTGTATTCGATGCATCTTATTTGTCACAGTTTTGATTTCACCCACAGATTCATATATCAAGTTGGCAGATGTATTATACAATACATGGGGTTTCTTTAGTACGTGTATAGACAACAATCAAAGGTAGAATAATTTATCAGTAAGTAAAATAGTTATTGACTGGTCACTGGTAAAAGAAATGAAATGAAATTAAAGAGTTAAAGTATTACTTTAAATTGTTAATTTTTATGCTACACCAAGAAATGAATAATGAATCAAACGTTAACTATAACATTTGAACAGAATATAATGAAACAATTTTATTTTCAAAGGGAAACTGAAGATCATTGCACAAAAATTTTTATAATTGAGCCCCTACTTTTGCATAAGCAATTAATCTGTGTATTTGAGGATCTATAAAACTGGCTAACTGGCTATGATTTAACAAGTACAAAACAAAGAGAGAAGAGTTAGAGGCCAGATTGTCAACCCCTTATATACAAAAATGTGTACCGACACAAGTCATACCATTGAACAGCAATGGGATTACTTGAGTAAGTTAGGGATCATCAGCAGTTAAGAAGGATATTACAGTCAAGTCCTAATGAGGAAGAAACCACCCAATGTATGTAGACCCATGCCAAGGAAGTGAATGAAGCCAATAAAAACATGAATGAAAGAAAATATGTATAATAAAATAGAAACAAGCTTATTTCACGTTCTGTTTTCATCAGATGGATGATTCACGGATGGATGATTCATGCTGTGTGTTTTCTTGTTTGTTGTGCAGGTACTGGCTGACAAACAAAGTCCATATCAAAAGACCCAGCACTGGTCTCCTTATGTACACCCTGGCTACCAGATTTTGTGATGAAATTCATCTGTATGGATTCTGGCCATTCCCAAAGGATTTAAATGGAAAACCAGTCAAATATCATTACTACGACGATTTAAAGTATCGGTATTTTTCTAATGCCAGCCCTCATAGAATGCCATTAGAGTTTAAAACTTTATATATGTTACATAACAGAGGAGCACTTAAACTAACAACAGGGAAATGTGTACAGCAATAAAGCACATGTACAGTACAATAAAAATACTGAATATGCACTTCATCATAAAGATGTTGTGAAATGGCAATGGGATACCACAGAGGATATATTTCAATACCCAATAAGCCATTGGGAAAAGGAAGTTTATCAGAAGTCCATTACCAGCTATTATACCTGTAAAGTGCTATAAAACGAAAGTTATCTTGACTGCAAGGGTTCAAGTAAGTGCCACTTTTCACTAAGAACAAAGCTTGAATGTATAATCAGTACTGTTTACAAGATCCAATGATACATTCTTCATGAAAAAAAAGAAGCAGCAAATAAGCCCTTTTTTACTGCTGACTTGCTACTGTAGTCTGACAGCTTATAGAAGAAATACCCAGTGGATGGAATCTGCCCATGGGGAAATAAAACAGCCTTTGGCAGAAGAATTCTTGGTTGAATTAGTAGAGCTGTGAAGTCTGTAAGATCAAGCAGATCAAGTAAATGCCTTCAGTCAGGGGACTGTCTGACCTTGTATTATAACCTCGTCTTTTGTTGCTGGTTCCTTGTTGTTGTTGTTTGGTTTTTTCTTGCATTTGGGTATTGTAACCCTAAAGGGATTTTATAAGGATGATATGAACAGTTTAAAGAAGTCATCAAATAGTTGTCTTAGAAGAAAAAGGTTATTATTGGGGGAAAAAATCAAATACTTTAACAATCTTAATTGTGTTGTATCCGGTTGTTACACAATTCCAAAACTCCATATCGTTGGATTTTTTTAATTTTTTGTTTGTTTTTTAGCTGTAGTTGTCAGTAACAGCTAAACAGAACCCTCAGAGATCAGTATTTTTGAGCCATTTTTAAAGAAAGTTTTGTCTGTTACGTGTCAATTAGGGAAGATATGTGTAACAAGACGGTGCCCTTATTTTTGGTACCAAAGATACACTGATTTTTGTATACAGCTACCTTTTTTCTTTTTATGAAAAAAACATGTACATTTAGTACTGTGTTGCTGTACTGCTGAGGAAAAAAATGTTTCTGGGTATTATTATTTACTGTAATTTATATTGACTGACTTGTTTGAATGAAGAAGCTTCAAACAGATTTTCTAAGCTAACTTTGCCAGGAAAGGTTTGTTCTTTTGAAAAATCTAATAATGTTTATTGCAAGCATTCAGCTATATTTAAATTTGATTTTTATTTCCATTTAGGCAAAAGGAATTTTTCAATTTCATAGTTCTTGTATTAAAACACACTAGTTTACTAAATAGAAATAATTATTTTGGGGGATCTCTAATTTCTTTAAACCAAGGTGGTAAAAAAAATAGGTTCCTGAAATTTTGTCCAATTTTGAGGAAAAAAAGACCCCACAACATCTAGCTACCATATTAAAATAGGTTTTAAAAAACTGAATAGACAATATAGACACTGTTAGTCAAACACAGTTCTTTTAAATAAGAATGTTATCTAGTGTTGGACAATAAACCTCTCATATTAGTTTGATAGTCTAATAAGTAAATGATTAAAATAACATCATTCTACAATATTCTTACATCCGTGCTTCTGAAATCCTTTTTTTTTAATCACACAGAATAACTGTCCTCTTCTATTATTTCTGAGAAGACAGTTAGAAATGGCATGAGGAACAGGAAATGGGCTCTGCAGGTTGTGGAATACCAAACCATTCCTTATTCCCTTCATAGCACAAACATGTAATTAGAGTGCCTGAATGCATTAGAATTTAAGAAAAATTTGAACACTTTCCTTTTGGAATTTGGTGTGCATCTCAGGAAACGTAACAGCAGGCAGTGGGCATCACTGCAGTAGCATGAAGAGTAAAGAACTAGTTTTAAAGAACAAATACAGTCTTTATGCTCTCTGATTGCACATTAAAATAAAATTATCTTGGCCACATGAGGGTTCCCTAATCCCAGCTGCTGGCATTGGACAAGATGATTCTGGGAGAATGTGTTTTCTGCCACTATGTTTCTGATTGCATCTTACTTGAGGATGGTTCTGGAGCTGTACCAAGTCTCCAATAATGCCCATTGTGTCCCCACCAGCTCACAAAAAATACTTGGAACATGTCACTCATATGTTGCTTAGGTCTCTGCCTGCCCACAACATCTGTGCAACATGGGTTTTGTCCAGAAAAAAGAAATGTAAATGAAGTAAGAACCATCATGTTTGCACTGTACTGAACAGGATGGCAGATCACAAAAAACCCGTACAGATATGCTAGACAATATATTTGCTTGTTAAGTTTTCAACCTTGGCACAGTTCTTTCTCCTCCCCTCTCTACCCTTGCAGTATATTTCAGGTCTTGAATTGGTATGGGAAAATGCATGTGCATTTTGGAACCAAACCACACTTCATGAACACCACTCCTTACTTACCATGGCTTGGAAATCCATCATTACACAGACTCAATAGCCAAATCTGTCACAGAGGAGGTTAAAGTGCTCCCTGTTGCAGTCAACAAACTGAGATTAAAGGTTGTGCATCATATAGGCACAATTAGCATTTTTTCTTTTCTCACAAAGCTTTTGTTTACTTTGGTTTTGTTTTAGGATTTAGAATTTGGCTCTCTGCATTTGGGGATTTACACTTATTTTAGGTTAAGGTGATAGAGAGGTATTTGAAGTTGCTTGTTCTTGAATAATTGAAAACCCCTATAAGACTATTTCTAAAGGGCAACAATTTAAAACAAGTATGGGAGATATACTTGTTATTGTAAAGGAAGGCCTTTTGTTCCACAGTTTTATGGAGGGATTATTTTTCTGTTTGTTGAGATATGAATTCCTTGAGCTCCATAGACCAGTAGTCCCCAGTTCGTGGCACATGGGTAACATGTTGCCTGCAAGACCCTCTAATTATGGTTGACAGGGAGAGCAAAATATAGTGTTGCACACAGTATATTTCTAGCTCAGTAGCATTGCCCATGGGCCAGTGAAGTTAGGGATCACTGCTCTAGCAGCTTAGAAAAGTGTCTGTTTGGCTTGTTCACATATCTTTCATACTCTTTACTTTGTATTCTGTGAATTTTCTCCTACCTTTGTTCCCAAATGTCAGTCATAGTCAGAAAAGGATGTCATCACTGGCTAAAACTTTTTTCCATTGAAAGGATTTTTTAATACTCTAACATCTATTAAAGTAGAAAGAGTGACAAGCAGATGTCATTTTAATTCCTATTACACCAAAATATCAGCTTCTTTTGTGATACAAGTACAACCAATGGGACAAAAATGGAATGATAGGTGAAGGAGTTTGAGTTTAAATAGTGGATATTAAAGGAGAGAGAGAGGAAACAACATCACTGGGTGCATCTACACAAGATGCTACTGTGCAGTCATTACTGTATATTTATTTAGTACTTGTATTAGCAAGTAATAAATGCACAGTAGCCAGAATTACTGAGCAGTAGCACTGGTGAACATCTTTTAGGTGCCACTACAGTGTAGTAGCCTAATAATATTGCACAGTAGCATATTAGCACTGTCCATGCTATGATGTGCTGCTGTGTGGTATATCTTGGTCAGCATCTCATGTAGATGTGCCCATTGAGTAGGATTTATGTTCCAGGGTTCCACGGTGCCTCTGTCCCTCTGTTAAGCTCCCTTCTTACTGCAGTTAAACAATTGTATATCTACTCTGTAACTGTTTTTACCTCAGGGAGGACAGGAATGGATTAATCCCCAGGACTTTAACAGGACTAGAGGCTCTAGGACGGGGTGAACTTCACTGTGTGGGTCTTAACGCACAACAATAACTGTCTTACCATAACAGGGTTCATGTTTTTACGTCTCCATACCACCTACAGCACAACGAGCACAGACAGTCTGCGTAAAAAATAATATCATCGTCCAACTTCATCACTGACTTAGTTAAGCAAAAGGACAAGGAGCCCACCTGCTGTTAATATGAGATTTGGAGGGGCTATGAGGCTCGGGATGATCTCAAAAGACTGACTTCTTTCCACATAAGATATAAAAATGTCCGGGAGTAATTTCTTGCTAATATCCTGAAATTAAGCTAAATTCCAGAAATGGGTTATGATGTTTCCATGCAGTTCTATAAAAAAGCAAATTTGGCAAAAGAATTTTTTTTCATTCAGGTAAATGTGTTGTAAGTGGTTAATAAACTAGTATCGTAATGTTTCTGTGGTGAGGACTATGTCTCTCTTAGTTTAATGGAGAATAACGGATAAAAATGTCTGTGAAATTTTCAGCTTTGAGCCTATTCTTCCTTCCCCCATGAACTCCCAATGTAACATCTGCTGAACTAGTTGGGGCAATACGATGTGCATTGCAAAATCAAACCACAATTAGCAAATACCACACGGAACTAATCTTTTACTTCAGAATAAAATCAACACACTCTTGAGGTTGCAACATGTTTATATTGACTGTAATTGGCAGAAAAAAAAATTTGTGGGTTCAATATCTGTTTCTTTGAGGTCTGATCCTGTAATGTGCTAAACATTCCTTATTCCCATTGACTAATTTGAGACATGACAGTATTCACAACCTACCTATGTAAGTGTTTAGCATTTTGCAGGATCAGTTTTTTAGTCCCCTTAGATTGCACACATTTTTTTAAGAGCACTGTTACTTTGTGTAGGAAAAAGCACAATTGTTCTAAATGTATATTAAACAGGAAGAGAGTTTACAGAGAACAGCATTCCTGCACAGTACTATTGCTACTGAGTATACACTATGTCATTTGTGTGGTTTGAACTATTAAGGTGTATTCTGTCAGGATTGTCCTGTTTGACACTGTTTAATATTATTTTGTGTACAGCATTTGGATATTGTTTTATTATTTGTACAAATGTAAAATAAATTAAACAATTTTTTTCATTTTTTCTGCTACACTTGTTACCATATTCCTTTGAACTTCAAATGAAGGTTGAGTTTATTTTCTTCCTTTTTTTTTTTTTTTTTTACATTTTAAGCATGGTTTTTTAACATGGTGTGATGCAAAAATGATTTAAAATATGTATCAATATCTGAGAGCTGGAAATCTTAACTGAATTGAGCTCAATTTGATATTCATATACACTTGAGAAATTAAGAGGGCAGAATTAAACATAGTATTACAGAATTACTCTAAAACATTTAGAGTTAATAGCACAATTTATGGACTTGTAACCTACACTATGGAATCAAATACAGAATTGTATCCCCCCCATGGAACTCTGTATGTTACTTTTACAAATATATACAAACAGTTTGCTACTCTGTAATGACTTTGATACAATTGTTCCACAACGGTAAGTTCAGCTTCCACACACAGCTGAAGTCTGTTTGAAAAAATCATGGAAGTCAATAGTTTGCAGAGCATTGCTGTTTTGTACTACATGGAAGCAAGGCATCATATTTTATTGAATGCAGCCTGTAGTTCAACAATGTTAATGAGACTGTTTCAAACAACTATCATGTTTTAGCAGGGCAGTGGTTTTTCTTTAATTATCTTCCACTATGAAGATGTGTACTTCCCCAATGATATATAACAATATCCATGAACTATTCTTGTACTATTATGATGAGCCACTTAGACTAAAAGTATTATAGTATATAGCCCTCAATTATGGCCTTGCCACCCTTGTCTTTCTCTGGTCATTGTGTTCCTTCTTATCCTCCGTTATAGCCTTTCTTGTTCCAGTTAACGAACTGAAGCCTGCAAAACATTTATGATTACATTTTTATTGCAAAAGTATTTCTTTAAATATAGGATTTTTAGTTATCCTTTGACCAAATACTTTAACAGAATCAAAACTTCTCACCCTTGAAAAGGCTGCATAAGCCTTTCCATGTGTAAACACAGGCTTAGGAATATAAATACATATTTTGTCAAAAGTCTGACTTTGTGACTTGTTTATAGTCACAGAATAAAAGGGCCCTTCTACACGTGACTAAAGGCCCTTGTACATGTGAGAAAATTGCCCCATTTAGTGGTTTAATTGCCCTTTTTTATGATTTAATCGTGTAACAGTGTACACGTGTGTCATCATGTTATGTTTAAATTTCATAACAGTGTACACGTTCGACCGCGTATTTTAATTTAAATGACTTTTTTACATAGCAAACTAAAACACATCACAGGTATTTTAGTTTCCTACATAAATTACAATGATTCACATGTAGAAGAGCTCTATCCAGAGAAGGTGGTGGGGATGGTGCACAGGGCACTGGAAGCCCGGGCGTACTCAAGGAAGCTTAGGCTTGGTGGGCTTCCAGTGCCTTGTGCACCATCCCCACCACCTTCTCTGGCTGCCAGCACACCCCACTGCCCTCCTGCTACCTTCCTGGGGCAGCCAGCCTGTTCCCAGGTGGTCCTAGGCAGTGGGAAGGCAGCAGGTATGGTGCATGGGGTGCTTGAAGCCCACTAAACCTAAGCTTCCCCAAGCACACCCAGCCTTCCAGCACCCCATGCACAATTGGATCTGGCGGGTGCTGCCTGCAAGCTGGGGCTGCACCAATGCAGCTAGAACCTCGCCTGGGTGGCCCGGAGGGGTCCCGCCACTGCAGAGGGAAGCATGGGGCCCCCACACAGTACAGGGGCTGCGTGACCTGGCACCAGCTCGTGCGGGCAGATCTCTCTCTTTTTTTTTCTCTCAGAGCCTGCCTGTGTCTCCCACAGCCAGCAGATCTTGAAGCTTCTGAGCTGCAAAGGCTGCCCCAATGCTTCCCTCAGTGGTGGCAGTGCCCCCTGGGCAGCAGCCACCCAGTGGCACCCTGCCCAGGTGGTCCTGGGGGGTGCCACCACCTCAAAGGGAAGCACCAGCGCCCCCTGCAGCTCAGGGCCCACTGGCAGCTCGCCCCCCACCCACCCCACCGTGGGAGAGGCGGGCAAACTCCAGGGAAAAAGGGGATCGGGCCCCTCACTGCTTTTATTTATTTTATTTTTTTCCTTCAGCAGAGCCTGTCTGCTCCGCAGCGGGAGGCCCCGGTGCTTCATTCTAGCCCTGACTTGCCTGTTTCAAATGCCTGGGATCTTTAATAATAACACGTTTATTCTGTCCGTTCGGAGCACTCTGGTTGTTTCAGTAAGCGTTGTGATTGGCTGCCAAGACACCCAGTTAGAGCACTCCAGACAGACAGAATAAATGTATTATTATTATAGATAATAATCCACTGGCATGTTTTTGGCAGTATTTCTTTAGAATGCTTCAAAGACTCTTAAAACATTGTTTAAATATTTATCCTGAATCCTAAGAAAACACCTGATAAACAATTTGATAAATTAAAAATTAACTTAATTTTCACTTCAACTTTCATTATTCTTTATGACACTCAGATAGTAAAGCATATGTTCAAATATCTAGATAGCTCAATAACAAAATGGTGGGGGGGGGGGTTGGGCTAATGGGAAAAATATTTGTTTTCAGGCTGGCTAACATATATTTAAGAAAAACGGTGATGGGGATAAACACAATGTCAAAGAAGGAGTATCTATATTTAAATACATTCTCCTGTTTAATTCACTGCTACTTTATTCTTTGGATCATATAGGAACTGATCAGACTTTCACCGAAATCAGTGATGCTTTTCCATGAAGATTAATGGTAGAATATTGTCTTACTGGCCAGATTCTTCTCACAACACCAGCAGTGTAAATCTGAAGAAAGTCTATTGTATTAAAATCCATTGATTTAAATTCATTGACATAGTCTATTATTGTAACAGACCAGAATATGCTTCAGATGATTAGTAAAATGCATTAATGCCCATTATAATAATGAGACTGCCTCTTCCATGGCTCCCTTCATTATCCAGCATAATATGGTCTAAAGATTATTGGGCTGACTTCTGAGCTACATCCACCACTTTTGCACAAGCACAATTTCATTGAAGGCAAGGAAGTTGCCCCTGATTTTTGCTTGTATGATTATGTTCAGCATAAGAGATTATGCTGGCCTAGAGAAAGTAAGGAGTCAGAGTACAATAGCTTGGTTAAGACTAGCTATATAACACAGATCCTTGGGGACAAATCTATGCCTGCTACAGTTCTCTTGACATTAACAGAACTGAGTGGGAATTTTCAGCTAACTCAGGTGTCATTCTCCTTTATGAGCTGGGCTGCTTGGCCTGATGACATCTATGGCTGGGTCCACACAAACAGGGGCGTGCCTTTAGAGCAGCACAAATTGTAGCAGCACAAATATATACTGCTACTTTGTGCCCCAGTGCACACCCCTGCCTGTGTGCTTTGCAGTGGGACACATTGTCTTGCTGCTTCATGTGCTGGCGGGGGTGTAGGCCAGGCAGCCCATGTGCACCCTGTGCCCTAGCAAGCTGGGGAGCAGCACATGGAGCTCCACATGCTGTAGAGCCCTCATGCTGACGCACCGTGCACCCTAGCCAGCTGCTCCCCATCCGGCTGGGGCAACAGTGTGCCTTGAGATGGGGGAGCAGCCAGCTCTCCCCTGTCTCCATGTACCTCAGTGCATAAAATGATATGATACAATGCAGAGCCCCTGCACTGAGGCATGTGCAGCCCCCACACTGAGGTACACTGTGGCTCAAGATGGGGGAGCAAGCTGCCCTGTCTTGAGGTATAGTGTGCTCTAGCACAAGGGGTCCACAGTGGAGCACCTGTACTGAGGCATGTGGAGATCAGGGAGCACTCAGCTCAGGGCTGCCTTCTTCCCTGTCTTGAGGCACCCTGCACCCAAGCTAACCAGGGACCAGCTGGCTGAAGCACGCGTGCCTCAGCATGGGAGCTCCAAAATGTGCAGAGATGGGAAAGCAGGCAGCCCTGGGCAGCTTGCTCCCCTGTCTCTCCATTTGTCCTGGCGTTTGTCACTTTGGCATGATTATTGCCACATTTTTTCCAGGGATTTTTTTTTTTTTTTTTTTTGCTACCAGGAAATACCAGTAGCAAATTTTGCCCCAGTGCTACAAATTAGGAGTGCCAAGCACTGGTTAATATGCGACTCATGGAGTTTGTGGTCCTGCAAAGAGGTTTGCAGCTCCATAGACCACACATGCCTGCGCATCTGGATCCAGCCTATGAGGTCATCCAAACCCTAGTTCCAAACCTCACAGTTCATTCAATGCCCCTACCTTCCCCTCCACTTCTCCACAGGCTCTCTTCCCCCACGCCCTCTCCACTTCTCCACAGGCTCTCCAGCTGCACTCCTGAATGATGTCCCCTTGGCATATTCTAGCTAATCCTGAAAGCTGTGAGTGCAGAGAGGAGGACTACCTGAGAGGAAAATAATCCTTACTCGCACAAGCAAGTAATGTCACACAGTGAGTTACTTAGCTAATTCTGTTAATGAAAAATAAGACTGTATTCAGGGAGAGGATGGAGGTATAGGGCTGAAGTCAGCACTGGAAAAGAGAGGTGTTAAAAGGTTCCCACACTCTAATTCTACACCCCAAATTTGTAAAGTCCACATTGGTTGCCTCAGCTCTGCAACAAACCTAGGTAAGTGCCATCAAGCTCATTCTTCCTTTCCCTTCCCTTTTCTTCCTGCTCATGGATTTTATACATTGAGCTTATGATTTTATACATTGAGTTTATGAAAAGGGGTGGAAGGGCTGTGATGGATGCATCCTGATGGCAAGAAATAAATGAGCTAGTTAAATTTCAGCTATTCCCAGTCCTCTGTTGATCACTAGCCCATTCCTGTGTAGTTTTACAAAGATTTCAGGTTAGAGCAGGCCTTAACTGACCAGGTTAGTTGTAGCATGTGAATAGAAATAAGGGCATTGCATTGCTTATTTCTTTAAAGGGGAAGGAATTTATGGAACTAATAAACATGCACCTCTGGGTCTGATTTCTTTTTTTCAGAAGTAAACAGACAATTAAATTTGAGAATTTGTTTTCAGTGCAGAGTCCGTGTAAATAGGAGGTGGTGGTATTTGGTGAGCACTCCCGCCCATCCACCCCTTCTTACGTATGATTTTCGGGTGAAATGATGAGCCATCTGGTTTCAAAACTTGCAAGTGGCTCAAGATGGTAAAGATTGTTCATTTTATATGTGGTAATGTTGTTTAAGTTCAACTGAAAAGAACAGAGAAACAATGCATGTATATAATATTTTAGTAAAGAAACAACTTCCATAAAACATTTCTTAGCTAAAAACTTTGACTCTATACAGAATATAAACTAAAGTGGCAGTGCTCCAACTGTAGTTCATTTACTACTATGAATAAATAGTCCTTGCCTAATTAACAACTGGATACAACTAAGGAGACAGACCCTCATTTTGTTTTGCATTTGTACAGAAAAATGTAACCATGGTCTATGACTAGGACACGATAGTAATTCAGATAATATTTTTTCATGAGTTTGATATTTTTAAATAGGATTCAAAATCATTAAAGGAAAAAAGAAAAAAAGTCCATAATTTGAGAAATGTCAGGATAGAAAAACAGTGGGGGAAAAAGTGCATGTATGCAATGTGTCTTTTATTGTCTTTTATGTATCATTTCCATCCATATGACCACTTCCGGGAGTCTTGGCCAGGAGGTATAACCATAGGAAAAGAATCTTACAACAATCACAAGATTCAGTATGAATCCCATGGCAAAAAAAAAAAAAAAGAGGAATGACGAACAATGCATCTACTGTCCTATACTTTGCTGTCATCTGCAGAAATAGTGCCCTTCTGCAGGTTAGGATCATGGAGAGGAAGGTTAAGTAGACAGCTGGCAGGTTGGTGGGAAAGAATTGCTGAGAGGCAGAGATCTAGGGAAATTGATCCTGTGGTTCCTAGAAATGTCCACAGGAACTGACAGCACATCCTCCTCTGCCCATCCTACCTGACAGGAGACAATATGGCACTGGCAGCTCCAGAAATGTGCTTTTGTGCTGGCTGGCAGAAGTTTAACAGGTGAAGGGGAGCAGATAAGTCCTAGTTACAATATTAGCTCTTCTGCTTTGTTTTGGTTAAAGGAATATAGGTCTGTCTTGCAGCAGAGGACTTTTAAGTCACTATGTCCACATATTTTTCCATAATGTTTCATTGTATAGAAATAATGCTGACTCTCAGAATTAGGCACCATTCATTTAAAGCCATGGAGCTAATCAATATGATTAGAAAACAGATGCCTAGTTTGTATTTTTACATGTTACATTTAAGCACTGTTTGTGCCTGCAGAATGCACTGTAAATTAAGAAAAAGGTGATAAATGTGACTTCAGACAGGCTCAATAATAATAGTATATTTCAGAGCCATACATTTTGCTAATCCTATTTGTGCCTGACTACAGTGATGCAAAAGATAGAGACAACCCTATCTACTACTGTTGTTGCCAAAGCAGTTCTGTGCTCAGGGCAGTGGCAATAGCCAGGTTGCTGTCAGCAGTGAGTGAGGAGGGGTGGCAACAGCCATTTTCATATGCTGCTCAAATACTCATTCCCCCCTCCAAGAACAGGTGGTTCTTCCAAAAAAGCATAGTCTTTGAAGAGCTGTTAAGGACATCCGCTCATGATTGTAGATTTTAGTCAGAAGTACTTTTGTCAGAAGTACTTTTAACAAGGGCCATCTGGTACGAGTGATTCTTGGTGTAGTAGCATGATGCTGTCATTATCATTATTTATTTGATTGGGTGCTTATATTCCATGACATCTCCTAACTGTGGAAATTTGCTCCACTAAGGATATAAGGGAAGAAAAACTCACATACCTGATGGGTAAGAAAGACAACTTTAAAAGGATTAAAAGGAGTATAATGCAATATTTCTAACTTGGGTTTCTAAGGGAGGCACCAGAATAAATGGGTATCCAGTTAAATATGGCCTGGAGACTAGAGATAGTGAGTGCATCTAGTAGTTAGTACACGTAATTAGTACATAGCAATAAACTATGGCACAGTTCGCACCCGGGTTTATTTCTTCTGGGTGCAGTGTTTACATGTGCACCTGGGACTGCAGCACGCTGAGCGAGCCCAGGCGGAGCAGCCCCAGCCTGGCCGGAGGCCCAAGGTGTCAGCAGGCCAGCCTGGGGCTGCTCTGCCCTGGCTCAACATGCTGCAGAGGGGCTGGCTGGGGCATGAGGTGCAACAGTGCAAGGCTTGCCAGCAGGCAGCCTCTGCGCTGTAGCAGCCTTGGGCCCTAGTCAGCCACAGTCACCGTATACATGTGCATTTTGGTGCACATAATTACTCTGCTGTAGGATAGTACTTGTCCTGGATAGTACTATCTATGCATGTGAAGACTCTGTGCTGGAGTTTATTCAGGTGCATTAATAGCACATGTAGATGCACCCAGTCGGTGCGTCTACACATGCACTTTACTGCAGAGCTGACTAATTAGCTCCACAGTAAAGCATCAATCACCATTTACATGTGCACCCATATTAAGACTCAGTAAATTAATTAACTCCACTGTAGAATAGTACTAACCAGGACAAGTACTATCCTACAGTGGAGTTAATTAATTTAATGAGCCTTAATATGGGTGCACATGTAAATGGTGATGCTTTACTTTGGAGCTAATTAGTCAGCTCTGCAGTAAAGTGCATGTATAGGTGCACCTACTGGGTGCATCTACATGTGCTATTAATGCACCTGAATAAACTCCAGTGCAGTGTCTTCACATGCACCTGGAACTGCAGCCATTCAAGGCAGGGTGGAGCAGCCCCAGGCTGGCAGGGGGGCTAAGGGTCAGCTCCAGGCTCTGGGTGGCAGCATCAAGTGGTAGAGGGGCTGGATGGGGCACAAGTGCATGGCTGTCCAGCATGCAGCCCCTACATGTAGCACCCTTGTATCTCAGGCAGCCACAGTCACAGTCTACGCCTGCTCTTGAGTGCATGTAATTACTCCATTGTAAGACAGTCCTTGTTCCAGACAGCACTATCCTACAGCAGAGTTATTTAGTTTACTGTGCCCTAATACAGGTGCACGTGTAGACTGTGACACTTTACTGCAGAGCTAATTAGTCAACTAAAGCAGTAAAGTGCATGTATAGATGTACTCACTGAGTTCTCATAGCTTCCACTGAGGTGGAGTTGTGGGTACCTCTGAGTCACAAACCATTTAAATCTAGGTTTATAATTAAGAGAGACACACTTACCTTTCTGTTAATTGATGGTTTTAATTTCTGGTTCTTGGGCATTAGCACTAGTGTAGATGTGAATGCTACAAAGATATATTAAAATAAGAACAGAAGAAAACCCTCTTTTGTGAAATAACTGTTTTTAATAAATAATGGCAACAATTCTATTCATATAGTAGTAGGTTTTTATCAATCACCCCCTTCTATTCTTTGGATTTTAACACACCTATATATGGGGCTTAAATGAGGAATAAAAGGCAGTACTGTGCTGTAGTCCAAAGCCCACTCCTTATCCCAGGAGGACTTCTACTGCAACTTATTGCTAAATTAGGGATCTTCCTGCAGCAACTTGAAACCAGAGCCCAAGCCAAAATGATCATTGGCTTTTAAATGGCCTGCAGGCCAGATCTGGCACTCAAAGGGATTGCATCTGGCCCACAAATGCTTGACCTGGTCCACATTTTATTAAGGGTTTATTGATTCCCCAGCCATTTAATCTGATCTATGTTTTGCTAAGGCTGGGACTTCAGGCAGCTATTCCAACCCACATGGGAGAGCTGCTTTTCTTTGCTGCTGTTGCTGAGGCAGCCAGAGGGGAATGATCATCCATTGTGCCAGCCAGGTTGCAAGTTGCAGCCTGTGTTTGCATAAGGTTGCTGACCCCTGCTATATGTGAAATTATGAATAAATCCAGTTCGTGGCAGAAAGGCTGGTGTCTAAGTAATGATGAGATGAAAAGTGATGAGAGATCATGAGCAGTCAGGGAATGTTGCAGCACTTAAAGAGGTCATCTTCCTTTAAAAAAAAAGATTATTCAGAATAGAATGAAGAAAACATTGTGATCCATCAGGGATCTGTGTTAGATAGGACTGGTGCTGTTCAATATATTCCTAAATTACCTGCAAGGGGGTGGGGGAGGGAAGTCACTAGTGAAATGGCCAAGTTTACAGATGCGTGGTAAAGATCAAGATAGACTGTGAAGAATTAGAGAAGGATATCACAGAATTGAGTGAATGGGCAATAAAATTGCAAATGAAATTCAATGTTGATAAGTGCAAAATGATGTACATGCCCTCCCCCCACAAAAAAAATAAAATAAATACATCAGGGCTCTCCAGCTGGTGGCCTGCACATCACATGCAGCCCATGAGATGTTAGTTTGCAGTTTCTACCCAGCTACTGCTGTCTCCATCTCTCCAGCAGCAGTAGCAGGGTGGGGGCTCTGGGCTCCTTTGGTTTCTGCTTCCTGTCTCTGCACTAAGGGGGTGGGGGCAGCATGGCACAGCCTATGGCATTTTGGAGAAGTCCACAGCCCAGGGTGGCCACACAGAACAGTACAGAGGAGGAGAGCATGAAGCTGGCAAACTGAAGGTGGGTCTGGGAGGCCCAGGAGCATTCACAGTGCAGCAGGTAAGAGCATACATAGTGAAGTGGGGAGAAATACCCCTGCACATCCCAACCGTACAGCAACAGGAAATGTCGTCACATGAGTGGTGCACAGGCATGGAAGTGCCTGTGTCTGAGAAGTCCGTGGCTCATGCTGATGTAGCCTGTATGGTATGGGCCCCGCTGGTGCAGCCTGCAGTGTGTGCACCTCCTGGACGCTTAGAAGTTGGACAGCCTTGACATATGTGTTACCACACAAGAAACACATTTTGGAGTGCTTATGAACAGTTCACTAAAAATATCAGCTCACTGTTACTGGGCTGATAGACCTATAGTTTAACCTAATAAGCAGCATTTCTTATGTTCTTAACATGAAAGCCTTAAAATGAGAGTGGGTGGTAAGATATCATGGAGTTAAGAAAGAGGGATGATCTTATCTCTTATTGCTACCATTTCCAAGGAAGTGGGATTGGTGGAAGAGAGAGGCAGAAACCTTGGTAGTTGGTGGACAAATAATAATGCTCATCCATTACTCATATTAGAGAGAAAAGATACGATGGTAACAGAAAGGGCAAGGATGTTTGCTTTGTAGATGAGAGGGACATATGGAACCTAAGGGGCAAAAAAGACACTTATGCAGAGGCAGATGATTGGTGTGAAGGGTTTTGTAGGTGGATTAGGAAAGGTTTACATTTTAATAATGCCTTTTATAGCCAGCACTTGAGGACATTGGAACTGGGAGAACTTGGAGAACATCAGTTCACCAGAGCACCTCAAGGGAAGACAAGGTCTAACAGTCACAAACTGCTGGAAGACCATTTTAGACTGGACATAAGGAAAAACTTCTTTGCCTTCTGAGTCTCCAAAGACTGGAATAGACGCCCCCCCAGAAGTGGTGCAAGCACCTACTCTGGATACCTTTAAGAAATGCTTGGATGCTTATCTTGCTGGGGTGATCTGACCCCAGCTGACTTCCTGCCCCTTGGGCAGGGGCTGGACCCATTGATCTCACGAGGTCCCTTCCAGCCCTAATGTCTATGAAATTTATGAAATCTATGACATTCTTGGGATATCGAGCTGTGAAGATCATTTTCAAGATTCTCTTCATAGTTCCTTTGATGACTGATATCAAGTGGCCAACAGACTGGCTGGAATGTGCCAAGATGTTGGGAAAGGTTTGTCTTTATGGATTTGAATCACATAATCTCTATAATAATAGCCAAGAAACCTCAAGTCTAAATATTTATAAAAAAATATAGGATAATCTCAGTCCTATTAGATTTAAAAAACGGTTATTCTTCAGTAGGTTGACTTGCTGGGAAACAAAGATCTTGGCCCTTGGCTCATACTATTTAATGCTTAGTTGTTGCAAAATAAAGCATCACCCATTCATGATTTGTTAAAGTGCGTTTTAGTGGTATTATAAACATCCTCTTGGATGACACTCCTGAATTAAGAAGTTTGGGGGAAGGCTGAGGATATGTTCCCAATAAGGATTAGTTTGCTGCTTTGATTTCTTTACTGGCTGAATACATTTATTATTTGTGTAATTGTATTTTATATTAAGTAGTTACCATGTGATTATAACTCCAATTAATCATCAGGAAACTTAGAGACTTTTAGATGATTTTTTTTTTCATTTTGTTTAAGTCTAAATAAATACCGTAATGGACAACGTCCTTTAAAATATAAGATTAATTCTAATTATATACTCTAGAAATTAATCCATTTAATTAGCTGGATTTCATGGAATTATTAAACAAAAGGGACTGATGGTTCTGGGACTATGTAAAAGTATTGTTGTTATGCGTTCACATTTTTTTGTCCATACACTGATAATTGCATCTTAATAGGAATATGCTGTTTCTAAGAGTAATATATACACAGATGTCTAATGCTTGTGTTCTTGTACTGTCATTTTGTTAAATTAATTGGAAGGGGGAAAGGGTTTTGTTTTTTTTTAATTTTAAAGTGTCACTGTAAATGCTGACAAGTTCCATATTCAACCTACTTTAAAAATTCCAGGCTCAGATCTTCTTTAAACTAGCACTAATCTACACTGTGCTAGCAGTACAAAGGACCTTAATATGGGAAGAAGCAGTATTTACTTTTATTTTAACAGAGCTTTACACTGATTGAACAGTGTGCTGTGACCTCAATGTAAATAGGAATCAGGTCCTCTATTTTTTCAAATGTCCAACAGATTATGAAATATTAAGGGTATGTCTACACATTGTAATTCAGTGCCAAGTAGAAATACTCAAGGTAACTCTGATCAAGCTAGTACAGGTACTGGAAGCAATATAAATGTATTAGCAGGGCACCTGCACAAGTTAATTAGCTCTGCTAAGAAGTAGATTATATTACCTTGGACACTAGTAGCTACTGATAGACATGAAAAAACCCCAAAACATTTTACCAGAAGAGGCAGTGCATTAGTTTGACCTGGCTCTACAGCATCTATATAGATCATATGCTTCAGTGGGGATTTGTTGCTTTTATCTAATCGCTGATTCAATCAAGCACCAAAAAACAAGCACCAAAAAAGCTCCACTGACGTGCCCAATCTATACAGATGTTGGGTAAGCCAGGTCCAACTAATGCGATGCCTCTTCTGGGCATGCATTGGGTTTAGCACAGGGACAGCTGGAGTTTAAAGTTGCCAGGTTTTTGGGGTTTTGTTTTATGTCTGTAAACAGCCAATGCTACAATAACATGACCATAGAGCTTCTGATACCTGAGCTAGCTTGTTACTTCAATTTGAGATGACTGTCCCTGAACAATGAAGACCAAATATTAAAACAAAAGCTACATAAGTGGATTTAGTAATGAAGATCTACACAATAGATAATCTTCTCTAAGAAAAGCAGAACATTTTGTACAAGGTGGAAAAGATCATTGAAAGATTCATCAGCCCTCTAAATATTAGTCTAGAATTATCTGGTCAAAGATATTTTTCATTTTTCAAGCTCCTTGCATCCAAAATAATGCATGTTTACTCAAAAGACTTGTTTAGTACAAGAACAATATGTTAAACAATCCATTCTGCTGACAAGTGCCTATGTAGTATGAAATGGTGCCTAACTTCAGCTATCTCTTAATTTCACCAAATTAAAGAATAGCACAATCTTTTCTTGCAGTCTCCACAATGTATTTTCACTCATGATTTTTTTTTTATTCCTAATGCTTTTAAAACAAATTATCTCTTGTAGCCGGCTAGTATGCAGAAAAAAATTACAGAATCATCCATCACTCCTGAGACTGAGATAACTATCTCAGGTAAAACCTATTTATCTTCATTGAGGTATAAAATTACAATAATTTCAACATTAATACTGACATTCCTGCATTTTATTTTCTTGCAAGTGTTATCAGTGCCAATGTGAAATACTGCAGTGGCAAATCATAACATTTATTTTCTTCACAATTAAGTGTCCATCACAACAAGTCCTTCATTTCTTTGAGAAAATACTAAGAGACCTTAGTAAACTGTTGAAATGAGCTTAAGCTCCCAAACGTTTGTGATAGGAAGGCAGCTTATAGACCTAGATTACTACACTTGATCTGAGCCTTCAAGAGGCCAATAAGCGAACACACACACACACACACACACATACACACACACATACACTTTGGTTAGTGCATAAGATCCATAAACTGCCTTCCTATTCACTCACAGAATATAAAGGGTTTTGTACCAGATAGTGTTTGCTGATTTGTCCATTAAAATGGTAACATTCTGATGCTCATTTAATAATGTAATTGTCCAAATATTCAATAGATAGGATTTTCAAAACTGGATATTGATATTTATATGCTTTGCTGTTGGGAAGCCCAAAGTGAGCTAGCTAATGCAGTCTGATTTTCAGAAACCTGTTGATTAAAGCTCTCTGAAAGTTTGGTTCTTTTAAGGAGTCTCAAGTTCCATACATCAGAATTGAAGCAGCCAAAATCACTAACAGTTTTGGACTACATTGGCCCTAAGTGTGCAAACTTTGACTAGAAGTTTTGCAAGAAAATGTGAGGATAAAGAATATTCTCCCGCTCCCCACACCCAAACATACCAAGCATCTTGAGGTCTTCCAGGTCCTGGTAGTAATGCTTCCCTTAAGCATCAGAATATTATGGGCTTAACACTGCACTGATGAGCATCTTCAGCTCACACTGGCTTTAGTGGGAGGTGAGGGTGCTCAGAGTAGCATCAGAATAAAAAGCTCTATGAAAAGTCCAAAGAAACATAGTAGCAGAGAGAAAGGTGGCAAGCAATAATGAAGTGATCTTCCAGAAGTGGATATGTTGTGTAGGGGTAGAGCAGAAAGGTTTCTGATTAAAGAAGCTGTCCATAAAGAAGAAGTTTATGAAATCCATTAGCATTTATGTTGCTCCCATACCTCATGGTGTAGGTGGGCAGAAGGTTTATACTGCTATAAAATAGAATGGGGAGTTATGATGGTTCATCTGCATATGGTGTAACTGTTTTGCATGTCCACTCTATCCAACACTAAGGGGAAATTAAACCACAATAATTTACTACCTGTTTCATTCAAGGACTAATTATTGTGGTTTAGTCTCTTTTACTGCAGACAAATAAAACAGTTACAGCAGATCAGTGAACACACTCATCAGCAGTTTTAAATCAGTGTAATTGTTTCATCTGTCCTCAGCCTCAGCTTCCTTAATAAAATGAAGTAACGTATGCCTGAAAAGTGGGAGGTCTAGGGTTCAGAGGAATTACTTCAGTGTTTTGAGAACATGGAAAGAGAAGAGCTATACCCGATTACATATAAAAGATAATGTACAAGTACAAATAGTGCAATTTTCTAATGGGAAGGTGCCATTTGGAAACAGTGCTAAAGGGAGGATAATGATGTTTTTATTAACAGTAATAGAGAAGGGGAGAGCCTGGGATGAAAGACAAGGATTTCAGGCTTTGCCAAGTGTAAGTCTGATGGTGACTGTGATGGTTTGGGCAATCTGGTCACATGGAAGTGCTAACTCTGTATGAGGTTATGAACTCTGTATGTATGCCTAGCAAGCTGAAAACTCCGTTTTGAATGGGTAGCTTGTTTGCATTCTCTGTTATATCTTCACCTACGCTTGGTGCCTTAGAGACTAGCTCATTCAGAGAAACTAACTTGTTCAAAAAGACATAAGCTTTCATAGGCAAAAGTCAACTTTGTCAGAAGTTATGAATGCATATCCATCCAACAGGGTCCATTCATAGCATCAGATGAAGTAGGCTGTCACCTATGAAAACTTCCACCTCTCTGAATGAGTTAATGTCTTAGGTACCACCCTGCTCTGTCTTCTGCTTCACTTCAGACTAACAGCTCTTAGCCTCCTTTCGACTAACTACCTCTCTGTATTTTGGACTGGAATTTTAAAGGCTAGTGGCACCGGGCTAGAAATACAGAGATGTTATCATAAATACTCAATCACTGAAATCCATCATGCCAAACAATAGGGTAGCTCCTATCCAGGAGAACTAGTTTATTAGGGGAGAGGTCACCTAGCAATAAGTTCACCTGCTGAGGTTTCTCACACCTCTTAGAGCTGATTAGGGGCTTTCATGGCAGAGGTGACTGGAAGGCTATAAAAGGACAGGAGCCCCCCTACTCAGGGAGTTATTTTAATCATCTTAAGATCAGAGAAGCTGTTGCAGGAGCCTGCTTTCCTGAACATCAAGAGACCCCAATAAACTCCCAGAAGAACAGTAAGTGAACAACATTTATTTGTTGTTTCTCAATATTCTGGAATATATTGTAATAACTCTTTAAATATGGACCAATGGTGTTCAGCAACCCTGTGTAAAACCTACCTGTGCATAGATTCATAGAGTCATAGATGTTAGGGCCGGAAGGGACCTCAATAGATCATCGAGTCCGACCCCCTGCATAGGCAGGAAAGAGTGCTGGGTCTAGATGACCCCAGCTAGATGCCTATCTAACCTCCTCTTGAAGACCCCCAGGGTAGGGGAGAGCACCACCTCCCTTGAGAGCCCGTTCCAGACCTTGGCCACTCTAACTGTGAAGAAGTTCTTCCTAATGTCCAATCTAAATCTGCTCTCTGCTAGCTTGTGGCCATTATTTCCTGTAACCCCCGGGGGCACCTTGGTGAATAAATACTCACCAATTCCCTTCTGTGCCCCCGTGATGAACTTATAGGCAGCCACAAGGTCACCTCTCAACCTTCTCTTGCGGAGGCTGAAAAGGTCCAGTTTCTCTAGTCTCTCATCGTCATAGGGCTTGGTCTGCAGGCCCTTCTCTGGACCCTCTCCAGGTTATCCGCATCCCTCTTGAATTGCGGCGCCCAGAATTGCACGCAGTACTCCAACTGCGGTCTGACCAGCGCCCGATAGAGGGGAAGTATCACCTCCTTGGACCTATTCGTCATGCATCTGCTGATGCACGATAAAGTGCCATTGGCTTTTCTGATGGCTTCGTCACACTGCTGACTCATGTTCATCTTGGAGTCCACTAGGACTCCAAGATCCCTTTCCACTTCCGTGCCCCCCAGCAGGTCATTCCCTAGGCTGTAGGTGTGCTGGACATTTTTCCTCCCTAGGTGCAGCACTTTGCATTTCTCCTTGTTGAACTGCATTCTGTTGTTTTCTGCCCACTTATCCAACCTGTCCAGGTCTGCTTGCAGCTGTTCCCTGCATGTGTGTGTATGTTTTATGCTATATCTGTTACATTCCTTGAAAAGGTAAAATGTAATTTGAGGAATGCCCAGAGTGTATTTAGGTTATTAACGTATCTTGGGGGTTTGTACTGGCTCTGGGGGCCAAAGGAAGTTGGACTGAACTGAGTAAGAAATAGGCACTATGTCTCAGAAATCTACCAGAAAAGACTGAGAACAAAAGCAGCAAATTACTATGCCCACTAGAAACTTAAAACACATGGATCTACCAACTAGAGTCTACCACAATACTCTGTTGAGTGTGCCCAGTAGCAGGAGCTTGACTAGATCAGTTATGGATAGATATGTAGGAGGGGTTGCCCGACAGACAATCATATAGTTGGATGGAGAGAAACAGATCTGGATGGAAAAGTAGATTTGTGATTCATCAGCATAAAAATGAAAGTCCAAGCTTCTTCTTTCTGTAGGTGACCTCATCTACAAATAGTTCTCAAAGGATGGAGATCTGTGGGAAATAGAAGAATGTAGGAGAAGATTTCTCCAAAAGAGATACTGAAGGACTAATCTGAGAAATAGCAGGAGATCTAAGAGTGGCTGTGGTCATGAAAGCCAAAAGAGTATAACATTTTAAGAAGAAGGATATGATCAGTATGTCAGCTTGTCAAGACTTTGTAACAGAGTTCCTGAGACATAACATGAAATACTGTTGGTGGCTATAGAATCATTGAAATGGAAAGGCTAAAAGCTAGACTCAAGTGGATCAAGGATTGAGCTGAAAAGATAGAAAATGTATATATATAACAGTCCTGCATGGCACACACATAACAGTCCTGCGTAGCACACTAATAAATTTAGAAAAGAAGGGCAAAAATAGAGGGAGATGAGACATAGGAGTGAGAAGCTGTGACAGAGTGGGAGACCCTATACCATGAAGGGAGAAGAAACCTTAAAAAAAAAATAGATGTTAAGGAGAAAGAAGAAAGTGAGCATGAAATAAAGGGCATTTTTACATGTGCTTCAGGGGTGGGGGGTAGGGTGCTTTACTATTTACTAATTAAAGTGCACCCAGTATCTCATGAATCAGCAGCCCCATGCTTCAAAATGGCAGTGGGAGCACTTTAACTAAGGCTCATCAAATGAGCTTCAATTAAAGCACCCCTGCTGCCATTTTGAAGCATGAGGATTCTAATACATGAGATGCGGAGGCTGGCTGCAGCATGCTAATTAGTACACTCCACCAGACTCAATCAATCAAGTCTGCTCTGACTTTCAGTAATTACAGTGTGTTAAGCAGACTCCCAGAATGTGTACAGGCACCGAAAGATACAGAGAATATGAAACAGAGACCCCCCCCCCGCCCCACTCCACACACACACTTGACCCTTCCCCCCCCAAATTTATTACATTGGCTTAACAGTATCTATTCTAGAAAATGAGCAAAACTTGACTATAAGAAACCTGTTTGGGTTTTTTTAAAACAATTTTGACTTTAAAAAATAATTATTTAAAAAAAAATAAAGCATTGATTAAAATCTTACAAGATGTCAAGAATATTCATAATTTTATATCAAGCATAATAATTCAAGATATGTATCACCTTGAAAGTTAGCATTATGTTTATAAGATATTTTGTAGAGTATGAAAGTAGTCATTTTATATTTGCAAAAGCTAATGACAGTTTATTCACTTGATAAAAACAAGGCACACATCTCTTCATTACATTATGCAAACTTCTCTGAAATGTTGTGTATAAATTTAAATTATATGCCTTGTCTTCCTTTATGCTATATATGAAAATATGTTTTTGAGCATCACACTGTGATTTCAGGATGTTTCTGCACACATTATTCTTGCTGTAAGGCTCTACTTTGTTTTGTTAAAAAATAATCACTTAAAAAGCTTTAGAAACATGCAGATCTCTTGCATACAACCAAAGTTTGATGTTGAAGTGCAATAGAGGGTGATTTGAGCAGCATTGTGTCATACATAATTTAAAATATGCGGTGGTGGTATCTGTTTGACATCTTGTGGCAATGAAAGCATAAAATATTGTGACTATATAAGATCTGGATTGCAGTAGTGATTTCTGCAGTCCCTTTACAGATCAAACTTCCAGTTTAAATCACTTGGAGTTGTTGTAGTGCAAATAACACTTTGCACCCACTAATGGCATTAGTTGTCTAGAACACTTGATTGGTCTTAGCGGGCATGTCCAGACGAGCGTGCATGTGCACTATGTGGTGCCACAGACCCATCTGCAGCACTGCAAACCACATACACTGCACTTGCAGGCATTCATCATACTGCTAATTAGCAGCGCAGTTGGGGGGGGGGGGAGGGCGTTGACACCAGGAGATTACGTGTAAAAAAACCAAAAAAAACAAACTGCGCCTGAAAAAAGCTCTGTCTGTGAACCAGTCTCTTCATGCCAGTTCACCTCCACTGGAGCCCTAGAAAGCCCTCAGCCCAAGTGCTGGACCCTTCCCTGCCTGGGGCAGCTTTCCCCATGCCAGAGCACGCATGCAAAAGTGTTCCCTGGGAACAGCTAGCAGCACCACAACTATATGCTGCTACTATTTGTCTCCAGGGAAATACACATACACGCTCCTCTAGGCACACCCAATAGTTCCACTGGCCTCAAGGGAATTGTACTTATTTGCATCATCTGAAAACCAGGCTCTCATATGAAAGAGAGCTGGGATGTCATACTTTGGAACAGATAGAGGTAGTTAGCTGTGTTAGTCTGAAATGAGTCAGATGGCAGAGTGCACCTTTTATAGACTAACTAAATAAGTTATGTATACAAAGTACAAGCTTTCATGAACCCAAATTCACTTCATCATATACTTTGGAATATCAATAATATAAAAACATAGCAGTGCCTACTTCTTTCCTCTGAATAAAATTAAAAAGTAAATAAATTATCAGAGCACTTTTGATTTAGTAGTCTATGTTTGAAAGAGCCTAATACCTAGAAAAAAATAGATAATTACTAAAAATAAATAATTAATCAATTAGCCCTAGCTTGTTCTCATAGTTCATTCTTTTAATCCATTACCATTTTATGGGAATTCCATGACTTTATTGTCAAACTGGAAGCAGGCTAGAAAAATGTAATGTACTAAAGTGTATTTCAGTTTATGTATTTAGACTTAAATGATGTTAAAAGCTTGTGGGTTGTAATTAATGAGACTTACTATAGCATCCTAATGATTGCCCAAATCTATGAAATGCTCAGAAACAAGAAGCAAATAACCTCAGTAGAGCAAACAAACACAACAGCTAAATGTTTTATTATCAACTGATCTATACTTGGTTAAGTACAATTTTTGTCTCTGTATTGAAACATTAATTTAAATGAAAGAAACTGAAACATTAATTTCAAGGGCCACACGGTTATCGAATCTAAGAGCCATATTGGATTTCCTAAAACGCCTAAACATCTAACTTTAATTTCAAGGTGTTAAGTTTCTCTTTCCAGGAGATTCACCACTATATATGTCCCTATCCACTGGGCCTGTTGTGCTTCCAACCTATGAAGTCTGAAAAAGATTCTTGTACTGCTTCTGGCATGGAGACTGCAGACACCCTTTGTGTCCCCTGGCAGCTGGGGCTGCTCCAACCCAACTCAACATGCTGCACGTGAAAACACGGTACCCAGGAACAATACATTCCAGTGTGATATGCACTGAAGTTAATTGCTCCATGCTAATTGCATGAGTAGATGTGTCCTGTGTATTTTACATGCTTACACATAGCATGTGTCCTGGAAAATTAAAAAGTCACACAGAAGACCCAAAGAGCTGGAATTCTATGGGAGAGTATGTTTAAGGAATGAAAAATCCTAAGGGCCCAGAACTATAGTCAGGAGGCATGTAGTTGGAGAAAATCCCAGCTTTCAAGAGAAGGTACTGCATAGGTTATCTATGATCTGAGGGCTAACCCTGGGTTGCTCTGACCTGGCTCAGTGTGCTGTAGAGGGACTGGCTGGGGCATGAGGGTGCTATAGTATGAGGCTAGCCAGTAGGCAGGCCCTGCACTAAAGCACCCTCATGCCCCAGCCAGCCCAGTCAGGGTCTACATGTGGATTGCTGCACACTAAAGAATTTCACTGCTGTATAGTACTTGTATTTACAAGTACCTACCCGCAGTGGAGTTAATTAGTTTCTGGTGGCCTAATTGTGCCACATGTATATATGCTGAGACTTTACTGCAGAACTAATTAGACTGCTCTGTAGTAAACGTCTTGTGTAGATGCACCCAGAGGCCTCTGCCCTGCCACCTCTGCTCCTGCCACCACTACCCCTTGTCATATTGAATGAAATAGTTTGAATGTTTGTAATGGTTGCCCATTAGCCAGTTTCAGGAAGAAGATAAGATTTATCTCCTTATCTAGGTCATTGTTTTGGACTACATGTGAAAAATCCAGACTTTGCTTAAAGTTTTAACTCTTGAATTTTATCTTTAGAAGTCTTTTACAAAGAGAACCTGAAAATTGACCCTTAAAGCAAATATCCTGAGTTCCGAGAGATCAAACCCTAGAGCCTTTTGACCAGATTGGTAAGAAAAGGTCACTTGCAGTGGTATGGAAGTCCCCCAAAGTAATTAAAATGATCAACAAAAGAAACTAATTACTAAGCAAAAGAATCTGTTGAGTAAGATCCGAGCCCAAATTTGAGGGTAATGACAGGTTTGAGTAAGAGTGGCCCAAGACGGCAGCTCACTCAATAAAAACTGTAACTTACTGTCCCAATTTGGAGGTGACTATACTTGCAGAACAACGAAGGAAGAATCACAAGTGTAGGCCAGATCAGACTGATCACCTGAACCACCCTCTCCGTGAACACGAATCTCTTAGTTCACGCTGAAGCTGCGAAGCACCTGAAAGGGACTGAAGGAAGGGGACTTAGTCCTATCACTGCTGAGGCCAGCCCATTGAATTGTATTGCTGAGGTGAGCCCATTGAACCGTACTACTGAGGCCAACCCATTAAATCGTACTACTGAGGAATGAAACCATATTTAGGTGTTTGGCTTCTCGGAATTCTAGGATTGTAAGTATATTATGAAAAATAATAGTATTGATTCAAATTTAACTTTTAGTTGTAATTGTAGTTGTTTTTGTAATACTAATTCTTATAGCATTGTTTGGGAAGGAAGTGCATTCGGAGCATTGTTTCTGATATATGTAATTATTGTGTTCTTAATGTTTGTGGTGTTTCTTAAAGCTAAGCAGTGTTATATACGTAGCAAAGAATTTTAAAATAAAATTGTGTTGTATAAATTAAGTGTGTAATCATTGTGAAATCTTGCAATCACCTAACTACTCCCCCAGCCAGTGCATCAAAACGAATCAGTAAATTGTGTGGGATTTTCTCTATTCCATAACCCACTAGAGACACCCCTTACCCTTATGGCTCTGGCTGGAGTTCCAGCCTGGGACACAGAGCACATAGTGACACCAGCTCTGCCTACCCAGGGAGCTTGCAGTGGTAGCAGCTTTGATCCTGGTCAGGGCCAGGGCTGGGACTGGGGATATAACTGCTGCAGCCACTGCAACTGCAGCTGCTTGGCTGGGTGTTGGATGGAGCCATGATATACTCCCTGCCCTGGGCTAGAGTGGGGCTAGGGCCAAGGCTAGAGCCAAAGGTAGAGCTGCAACTAAGGGAGGAATGGCGGGAGAAGGGGCAAGTTGTAGAGGAGACAAGTTAGACTAGAGGGAGAAACAGGCAACAGGTGTGGTATAAGTACCTTTAAGGGGCCAGCAGTGGGATGACCCAGTCTGTTCCCCTGATGCCCTGTGGGTGTGGTTTTGTTGGTGGTGGGTTGTTGTTGCTCTTGTGATGGGTAAGGAAGCCATCACCCTAAAGTGGAGCAGTCACATACCCAGGGAGTTCAAGAGTTTAAAAGTTCAAGGATAGCTTATTGCATTGCAGTTTTGCTGACCTACTTTTTGTAACCGCTGCCCGTGGAAAAGTACCAGGTTTGGTGGGAAATGGGCAGATGTGGGTTTGGTGTTACCTTATATGGAAATGTTGTTTACCGCTGATGCCTTGCCTTTTTGTAAAGAGGATAAAAGAACGCCCTGCCTTTTAGTCGGGGCCATTTTGCCTCCTTGTTGGCTTATGGTCTTTGCTCGAGCAAATAAACTGCAGGAAGCCTTTACCCATGTTCCTGGTTCCTTTGTGGCTAGACAACGGACTTCAGGGAGTTTTCTCCCACGACACTCTCCCTGGAAGCTGTGAGCATGTGAGTTGCTGAATCCTGTTCCTAATAAATATAAAGCTGTTTACTACCCTACTGGTCTCAGCTGAATGCAGACCCGAGGACAGAACCCCAAAGATACAGAGGTCTGAGTGAGTATCCCATCCCTGGAGCCCAATGGCATAGAGCAAACATTATATGGTGTCAGAACCGACCTGTCTCTTGGTGGAGTCACCAGCAGCCTGAGTAAGGGGGTTACAGTGTTAATTCCAAAAAGACAAAAAAATGGAGCATTTCAAACCTCTGCCAGCATTGTCCTTAAATGGAAATACTGGGGAGAATTGGAGGAGTTGGGAATATCTTGCATTCACAAAGGCTGAGGAAGAGGTAGAGGATTATAAAATTACAGTCATGCTGCACTGCCCTGGAAATTTACAACATGCAAGACGTGTTTTCAGACCCTAATAACAAAACCCTTACAGAAGTACTTGCAGCATTCAAGAACTACTGTGAACCCAGGAAAAACCCTGTCTTTGCAAAGTATCAGTTCTGGCAACTTAGATACAATGAGGCTGCAGGCATAGATGATTTTGTACGGCGATCAGAAGTAGAGCACAGTATTGTTAGTTTCTATCTGCTGAGAATGTTATGTTGAGGGACAAAATTGTCTTCAGCATAACTGTGAACTCAAAGAAAGGCTTCTGGAAAATCCCTCCCTCACCCTGGCACAGGCTGTGGGTATCTGCAGCGAAAGGCTCTCACAAGTGCTCAGGCTCGAGTTATGTCTCCAGAAGCAAGCTTGCATGCAATTGAGCAACAGCAAAGCTGCCAGAGCACTTTGCAAAAGCAAAGCAAGCCATCAGTGAAGTTTGCTCCACAGGAGGGCAATCAAACTAACAAAGCAGAGTTTGCAGAAGATATGGAAGTACACACAAGCCTGGGTCCTGCCCAGCTTTTAGAGAAACTTGTTACAAATGCTCTGGAGTGAATCACTTTGCAAAAATGTACATGTCAAAGGGAGAGGCTCCAATATCTGCAAAAGGAGTCAGCACCAGTATGTTGGCACAATGTCTGCCAGGCAGTATTTGCAGACCTTTGATAACCAGAATGCCTGGTATAGCACAGACATGATTGCTGACTTGCCAGTTCATTTGAGGTTAGATACTGGAGCAGAAGCAAACACTATCCCAGCAGATGTAGCAAAGGCTTTGCTAGGCAAAGTATATTACGTTGGTTGCATTTGCCAGTGCACGCATCAAACCACAAGGTGCAATCATTGCACACTGCAATTCTGGTGCTAATGAATCTGATTTAACTTTTTATATAACAGACAATAGTGACCCACCAGTACTTGGTAGGGTGGCATGCACCACCTTAGACCTTATCAGAAGAGGCCATGAAATGGCCCTGACAATACCTACAACCAAGGCAGACCTTCTCAAACTATATCCCAATGTTTTTCAAAGCTTGGGCCAATTTCTCAGTACTCATCACATCTAGTTGACCTGGCAGTACTGCCATTTATGCATGGGTGTAGAAAAATTCCCTTTGCAACCCTAGGCAAACTGAAGACCACCCTCAAAACACTGGAAGATATGAGAGTCATTACGAAAGTGACTAAGCCAACACCCTAGGACAATAGTCTTGCGATCACACAAGAAGGATGATTCACTACAACTTTGTCTAGACCCACGAGACCTCAACAAGAAAGTGTTGAGGCAGCACTTTTCAATCCGCACTGTAGAGGATGTGCAGAAGAGCTTGTCAGGGAAAAGGCTGTTCACGATTCATGATGAAAAGGATGACTACTGGCAAGTCAACTTGGACAAGGAATCGGCAGAGTTGTGTACCTTTAACACCCCATGGGGACAGTACCACTTCAGTCGTCTTCCCTTTGGTTTTAAGTCTGCTAGTGAAGTACTCCAACAGAAGAATCACGAGTGCTTTCGTGACATTCCAGGACTCTACATAATCACGGGTGACATACTCATTGCTGCAGTTACCAAAGAGGAGCATGATACTATCCTGAAACAAGTCCTGGAGAGAGCATGTCTGAAAGGAGTAAAGTTTAATAAGGACAAAATACAGTTTTTAATTGACAGCAGTAGGTACATGGGCCATATCTTCTCAAAAGATGGTGTCAAACCAGACAATGACAAAATGGAAGCCATCAACAGGATGCCCCCTCCGATAGACAAAAAAGGCCTTTAGAGACTCCTCAGAACCATTCAGTGCTTGGTGCAATACATTCCACAGGAGTCAAGCCTGACAGCCCTGCTGAGAGCGCTTGTCAGGAACGATGGTATCTGGCAATGGGGACCTGAGCATCAGGCAGCCCTGAATAAGCACAAGCAAACCATCACAACGGTACCTGTGCTCAGGTACTTCAACCCAGCAGAGCAGCTGGAGATCGAAGCTGACGTATCCAAAGATGGCTTAGGAGCATGTCTATTTCAGCAGAGTCAACCAATTGCATACTCTTCGAGGGCTCTAACACAATCTGAGAGAAATTATGTGCAGATTGAAAAAAAACTTCTGGCAATTCTCTTTGCCATGACGAAGTTCCACCAATATATATATGGAGCCCAGGTAAGGGTCCAGTCAGACCACAACCCCCTGGAAGCAATCTTCATGAAGCCCATAGGAAAGGCTTGAGCATGTCTACAGGGGATGCTGTTGCAGCTCCAGAAATATGACATCCAGATTCTCTATACCAATGGCAGACATGTTAGTGGCTGACACACATTCTAGAGCCATGCCGCTCGCTCCTCCTCCTGACCCTGATCTTTTCCACTCAGAAAAGGTGATTCATGGTCTAACTGAAACAGAGCCACTCAGTGACCAGTTGCTCCAGCAGTTACAGGAGCACACAAAGTCTGATAAGGAACTACAAGCCCTTAGAGCTCAGCATCTTAATGGGTGGCCAAGCAGGCAAAAACGAGTTAGACTTGAACTGAAGCTTTACTTGCCTCTCAGAGACCAAATCTGTATTCAGGATGATTTGCTCGTGATCGGGTGGAAGATAATGATTCCACGTGGTGCAAGGAGCAACATGTTGACATTGCTTCACTCACCTCATCAAGGCACACAAAGGTCAAAAGCGCAAGCTCAACAAAACATGTATTGGCCCAAGATGAATGACCACATCGAGCAATGGATTGCAAATTGCACCCCTTTTCAAGAGCTCCAACCCAGTGTTCAGAAAGAGCCCATGATTTCACATGAGATCCCAGTCCTGCTTTGGGTAAAACTGGCAGCGCACATTTTGACTTATGCGGACAGTCTTATTGGATCATAGTCGATTACTACTCCAAGTACCCTGAAGTTTTGCACTTGCCAGGCAAGACAGCTGGCATGGTAGTAGCCAAAATGAAGTCTGTGTTTGCTCGCCATGGCATACCTAAAGAAATTTTCTGCGACCATGTGTCATCTGCAAGTCACACGATGAAACAATTTGCGACTGACTGGGGCATAACCATCACCCATTCTAGCCCAGGATACCCACAATCCAGTGGTCAGGATGAACGAACAATTCAGACCATCAAGTCAATTTTTAAGAAGACTTTGCAGGACAGCTCTGATCTATATCTGGCTTTACTCAATCTGAGTAATATGCCCATTACCCGTCTGGAGTATGTTCCAGTGCAACTTCTGATGGGGAGACTTTTGTGCTACAAAGTCTCAGTGCTAACTTATAGACTATCATCAAATGCCTCCCACAAGTTGCAGAACCTTCAAAGGCACCAAAAGGAGCAGTATGACCACACGCTGCATTTCTGCCTCTATGAGAGGTGGAGAAAGTAAGGATGCAAACGAGTAAAGGCTGGATACCAGCATCCGTTTTGGCAAAAAGGGATAAGCTGCATTCCTATCTGGTAAAACCCCCCAGCGGTAATGTCTACAGGAGGAACAGAAGACATTTAAGAAAGGATTACTCATCAGGACCAGAAGAGCCTGTTCATGTACCTCAAGAGACGGCAGCAGAACAAACTTTAGAAGAACCAAACCACCATGAGTAAGAGTTTCTATTCTCACCATATATTTTATCTATAGCTTTATGCATTTCACTATAAACACTGAGTATGTTCCATTCAATATGGAGTATATGTGATTATTAATATACAACCCTTGTAAATATAATCAGCTCATTAAAATGTTTTGAACTCTATTAAAAAGTATTCAAAATTGTATTAATGTATTATTTAAAATAAAACCCAGCTTTCAGGTCCTGTAGAAATAACATCCTATACCTATCAGTGTTCCTCTTAAATGTTAAAAAGAACAAATTGTAAAGCAGGGTTCATTTCTTCCTGGTCTTAATTATAGACAACAGGAAAAATATCTCCCTCATTGAAAAATGCAGGTGCTAAACTTAACCAGGGTGCTATTTTATTCTTGAAAAGCAATCTATATCCTGATTAGAAAAAGGAAAAGCATATGCCTACCATGCATTACACACAGTTTAACACTCATGATTATAAAAACTTTAACTACTTTTTATCTTGAAGACATAAAAATAAGAAAAGATAGATATTACTTCTCTTAAGTGGCATGTGCCTTCTTTGACATGTTGTGCAAGCTTTATCCTCCAGCAACAGGCAGTTTTTTCTCAACTCATTCACTCATACCAATATGTAAAAGTTAACATTTTTTTTTCACAGCAAACATTCAATAGCTTCATGCCTCCTTTCTTGCTATGTACTTCTGTCAGTTTTGTTATAAAACAAAACATGCATGAAAGATCCATTTCAATATACAGTTGTCAACATCTATAAAGTGCTCTAATGTTCAAATATGTGTAAATATACTGGGTCAGGCTTTCCCCACCCACTGCTACTTTAACCACGGTAGGAAAACTAGGAGTGTAAAGGCAGCTTTAAGCACCCTTGGCCATGTCCAGATGAGTGTGGATGTGCAGTATGTGGTTTGCGCCATACACTGCACATGGAGATATTCCCCAGACTGCTATCCTGCAGTGCTGGGGGAAGGGGTTGACCCCAGGAGATCCCGAAGTCAAAAAAACCCACACTGAATCAAAGTGGGTAGTGCATGCGGCAGCAGCGCATGCCACACAAAACTAGAGCCTGGCCAGCCAGAGCCATGCTCCGGCTGCCAGTCAGGCTTCCTGTCATGGCTTCAGACCCAGGAGGCCCCCCAGGTAAGGTTGCTAGATCCATTATAGTTGAACCCGTGCCTAAAAAAAAATGGGGCAGTGATCATGGAAGCAGCATGCACCACCTGAAACCAGAGTCTGACTGGTCAGAACCACACTCTAGCTGCTGGCCAGGCTCCCTGCTGCAGGATGACCATGGCTGCAGCCCCTAGAGGCCCCCAGGACCTCAGGTAAAGCTGCTGAGGCCAGCCCAGGTACCGACCCCAGCTTCCCCCACCCCACCCAGGGTAATGTGCTGCATGCCAAAACGCATGGGCATGGCTATTCCCCAGGAACAAGTAGCAGTGGCACATATCTGCTGTTTGTCACCAGGGAAATGCACGTTCCTGCTTGTGGGGATATGTCCACACAAACCAAAAGCCAGGAGAACCACCACTCACACAATAGAAACTAGGAGATACATACATTCATTGAATGTATCCCAGAGGAAACATGCCCTGTCTGGGAGAAAGATATTCCAGGTTGACACCTGGAAGATCTCCCCTGCAAGAGTTTCTTTCATAAAAGTAAATGGACAATAACATCTGTATGCTGCTTCACTCTCCTCTCTCCCTGCCTCTTTACTAGACTAGGAAGTCCCCTTTTTGGGGAACCAGCAGGGAGCTTTGCCCTGCTTCTCCTTCAGCTATGCTCCCAGAGACTCAGAGCAGATCAGGGGACACTGCTCCCCTCCTCTTCCCCAGACCAGGGATACCCAATCCGGGGAAGTCATGGGAGTCTTTTGCCCGTTCTCTATTTCTGTCTCAGAGGCCATGGAAATTTCTCAGAAACTTCCACCACTAGCTAGGAATGCTTGTTCATACCCTATAATAGCATTTGAGCCACATTTGCATATCCTTCTTATGCCCCCATGAAGCTATAATAATAGCAGGCTGTCTCCAAAGCCAGGATCCTCTAGGCATACTGACTTCAGAAAATGACAGAAGAGCTTCTGCAAAGGATCTTCCTAGGGACATAAGATAGGATTTCAAATCTTCCTAAGTCTGAGATCTTGCTAGAGACATGAGGAGGGATTTACAGAAGTTTTCTGTATGTGGCACACCTGTACTTCCCCAGTGGAGGACCTGGCTCTTTCTATAAATTTGTGGGGACCTAATGTCTACTACATTCTGCCTAACAAGGAGCATACAATACAGTGCATAGTGGCACTGAGCACTGATATTGGCACAATGTTTGGCATAGAGTTTTACACAGTTGAGGCATTTTCTTTAATTTTTTAAATAGATAATTTTTTCAGCAGGAGCTACATGATAGCATTAATACTGTGCCTTTTTGTGATTTGATCCAAAATTGCCCCATTTCACTGATTTGCAAATAAATGGTTTGAAAAATGCTCTTGAATAGAAATTTGGCTCAAAGAACATTAAAAATGGAGGTTCAGCTCCTCAGACTGTCTGTGTTTGTTTGTACACTGCTCAAACTCACTCTACTGATCAGTATGGGAGGAAGTCCAGGTAGCTAGCTGTCATGGCAATATGTCCAAACTGGGATGGGAATATTGGAGAACGTTCAAGCAACAATAGTGAGCCTTTCTTAAAAGACATAGGCAGGGGCCAGAAACCTACAGCCCATGGAAACTGTGGGGCTTCGGTGGCATGGACTTTGGTTGTGGCTGGGCAGCTGGTGTCTTCACCCATGTTGGGCTGTGGCCAGGTTGCACAGAGACGTGGCAGCCAGGTCCTAGTGCTTTGGATCTGAGCTGCGTCATTCTGGTCTGACACCATAAAATATTACCAAAGGCTGACATAGGGGATGAGGCATTCAAAGTAGTGTAATACTGGCAATTTTTAACTAAATAATGACTTCTATAACTGGAGGAAGAGAGAACAGTCTGAAGTGGGCTGGGTACTTTGAAGGGGTACCAAAGGGCCAGACAGCTGCTTTTTCTCTTCACATATGCACATCTTTCATTTTTACTCTAACAGACTTTTTACTCTCCAGGGAAACTCTTAACAAAGGATCCATCAATCCTGGTAATGAAAAATCTTGTACATACTGGAAACAGCAGGATCACCATTCTCTCTCTCTCTCTCTTTCATATGGCATCGGATATCAACTTTCAAATCTGTGAACTCCTGTCTGGTATTATGGCTTAATGTGCATATTCTTTCTGCCCCACCTGGACATTTAAAGATTGAAACTTTCAGTTAAGTGCTGTGCTGTTTTTTTGGACACCATATTCACTCAGGGGACTGTCCAAGATGTTCATCTTATAAAGTATTGTTTTGAAATGTCCATATCCAGATCTCAGTCTGTTCAGCTTGACTCTTGGGTAGGCTGATCATAAGGTAATTCAAGACATCTGGGACATTCATCCAGGACACCAGTGGTGACACATAAGGTGTGCAAGGGGGTGCATGTGCAACCCCTGAGAGTGCTGGTGCACCCCCTGACAGGCTGTGCTTTCTGCTTAGGCCCCCCCCCCCCAACTAAGGTGGCACCAGTCGCCCATGCAGGACACTGCCCACTCCGCCCCACGCTCGCACAATTTGGCATTGGTGGGGTGGTGTGACAGGCAGTGCCTGTCTGCCTGCCTGTAAGGTGCTCTCCTCCCAGTCAAACTGAGTCCTTATGGCCTTGTGTTTCTAGGATGCCCATTATAATTCTCAGGGCTGGCTGAGACCAACTTCTGAAATTTGGGACTCTCCCAGCTAAACTGGGACATCTCGTCACCCTACCAGTGGGGGACTCATTTGGTATTGCTATAAAACACTATAGGAATAAATCTGACCTTTCCCAGTAGTCTGCCCACTTGTTGCTGTCCATAAATTTGATTCAGCATCCCCAATCTCTTCCAGGAGCTTGTGGGCTTCAAATATAAATAGGTTATGACTTTTAAGCCTCCAGCTGTTCAGTTTTTCAGTTAACAGTTGATGGAGCAGGTGATTTTCATCATCTCTTGACTCTGTTCCCAGTAATAATATTAGGGTCTGTCTCCAAATGGAATCTCATGAGGTTCAACAAGGACAAGTGCAAAGTCCTGCATTTAGGATGGAAGAACCCCATGCACCAGTACATGACTAGCTGGGCAGCAGCTCTGCAGAAAAGACCTGGGGGTTACAGTGGACAATAAGATGAATATGAGCCAACAGTGTGTCCTTGTTGTGAAGAAAGCTAATGACATACTGGGATGCATTGGTAGGAACATTGCCAGTACTGGTGAGGCCACATCTAGAGTACTGTGTCCAGTTTTGGGCCCCCCACTACAGAAAGGACGTGGACAAATTGGAGAGAGTCCAGCGGAGGGTGACAAAAATGGTGAGGGGGCTGGAGCACATGACTTATTAAGAGAGGCTGAGAGAGCGGGGCTTATTTAGTTTAGAGAAGTGAAAACAGGATTTAATAGCAGCCTTAAACTATGAAGGGGGGTTCAAAAGAGGTTGGAACTAGACTGTTTTCAGTGGTGGCGGATGACAGAACAAGGAGCAACAATCTCAAGTTGCAAGGGAAGGTTAGGTTAGATATTAGGAAGAATTTTCTCACTCAGAGGGTAGGAAAACTCTGGAACAGAATACCCAGAAAGGCTATGGAATCTCCATCCTGGGAGGTTTTTAAGACCTGGCTAGACAAAGACTTGGCTGCAATGATCTAGTTGCAGGTGGTCCTGCTTTGAGCAGGGGGTTGGACTGGATGATCTCCTGAGGTCCCTTCCAACCCTAATTTTCTATGCTTCTATGATTCTTATATCACTTGGTCTAATGCCCAAAAGTACAGGGAGTACTTCTCTGCGTGCGTAAGTTGTGCAGCCTTTTATGAGTCTCAGTGTACTGTTAAGTACAGTGTTGAGCTTTTTAGTATGACAGCTTCTGGACCATGCAGGAGCACAATATTGTGCTGGGGCACATACCATTACAAGTTCAATGGTTCTGAGCATTTACAAGTTGGAACGCCATGTTATGCTGTCTCAACATCTTAAGACAACTACCTATGCAGAGACTTTACTGCTGACTTCCTGAACATAATGTTTATAGTTGAGGGAATGGTCTAATATAACTCCTAGGTAAGTTGGGGTAGGCTCATGGGGACAGAGGTGGTTACCTGCTCTGATATTCAGCATGCTCTTGGCTTGACAATTGTCCAGGTGGAAAAGAGATGATACTGATCTATTAATTGTCAGCTTTACGTGCCATTTGTGGACATAGCAAGCAATCTTTTCCAATTCTGTTATATTTATTCCTTGGGCATCTAGGGTGACATAGTCAGTGTACATGTATTGCTTAGATGATGTTTGTGAAAAGTCTGAGGTATATACATTGAAAAGTATTGGTGCAAGCACTGACTCTTGGGGAACTCCATTATTCAGAGTTTGTACTCTGCTTTTTCTCCTTGGCTGGTATTGAGCTTGAATGATCTTCTGGAGATCATGTTAATGATGAAAGAACATAGCTTGTGGTCACGTATCATAGAGTGCAGTTTATATTTTGAGGCTTTGATGCCATACAGTGCCATAGGCAGTCAATAAAGACTATCCCTGTTTTATGTCTCACTGCAAATCCATTTTCTATGCCAGATGTCAGAAATGTAAATTGGTTAGTGGTACACTGCTTCTTCCAAAAGTCAGCTTGTTCTTTTGGGAGCTGGGGATCAATGACATGTTCTCTATTCTATTCAGGATTATGCAGTCCAGGAGTTGTATATAATGCAGAGTAACGAGATGGGTTGGTAGATCTTTGGATCCTCTAGTGTTCAGGAGAGCTTTTCTCCAGATTTTTGGAAGTCTGTTATTTTCTAGGTTCTGACCTTGGCTACGAATTCTGGGAATATTTGATCTGGTCCATCAGGCTTGCTGTCTTGATTGCTTTAAAGACTGTGTCAAACTCTTTGTCAGAGATGGGGGTGGTTAAATTAAGGTTGATGTTGGGTGATTTAGGTTGTTCACACATCAGGTGTCTAGTAATGTCTGCCTGTTGCTTACTTGGGTTACTGGACTGGCAGTTGTTGAGCATTATTTTCATGATGCAATTTGCTGACACAGGACAATGCCATTTTTGGTGCCTTTGCCTATAAGCAGTTAATGGTGAACCATGCTTTTCTGCTTAAGTGAGTTGTATCCAATCCTTTGATGATAGTGAGCCATGTCTCCTTTTTGACATTGTTCACTGTGGTAGCCAGCTGTTCTGTAGGTCATTTCACAGTTTCATGGTTATTATGTTGCTTGATGTTAAAGAGCTGTTTGCACTCCTCATTCCAGCAGGGCAAAAAATGGCTTTTATAGCCTCTAAGTATACAGTGTTTGGCTATTTTAATTAGGCAGTTTGTAAATGTAGTGTAGCCTTAGTCAGTGTTGGCTTCTGATGGATCCTGTAACTGGTTCTCTCTCTTGTTGGTCAGCCTTTGGTATTTCTGCCAACCTGCCTTCTGCAACTTCCATCTTGGAGCTGGTCTGGATGGTGTGAGCTGAAAAATCATATTGTCAATGCTGGTCAGGGAGGTTCCATGCTGAGATGATGGAAACTTGTCAAGATCTTTTCTTATCAGTATTTTACTCAAGTTGCCCTTCCACCAGGTAAGATCTGGGTTTGTCTGAAAGTTCCAGCATCCAAAGTAGAAGGTGTGTGGCTCCTTCAGATTATATGTGAGGGCATAGGCGACTGGTACCACCCAAGTCAGCAACCGGGGGGGGTCCCACCATGACCAATCACATCGACCAGGAGGGGAGGGTCCCCCTGTAGCTGATCATGCCAACCGGGAAGCGGCTACAGCAATCCTGGAAGTAGCCAAGGTGTCCCTGGAAGTGCCAGCAGTACTTCATCTGGCACCCCCACTTCCCGGCCGGTGCTCACATGGCGGGCACCAGCGCTCCTGCCTGCCCCCCCCCCATGTCACCTAAGCGGGGAGCACTGCCTGTCAGGAGGTACACCAGCTCTCTCAGGGGGTGCACATGCACCTCCATGTACCTCCTACGCATCGCCACTGTATGAGGGTTGTATCATTTATGCTTGTCCAGAGACAAAGATTGTTAATGAAATGTCCCTAGTCTTGATGATGATATTTGAAGTCACCTGCATTTTAGGTCATCTAGTTGTAAATAGGCAGGGATGAGATTAACAACACAGCAGAAGGTGGCTTTTATATATTGGCAATGATTATGTCATTGACCTGGACAGTCCTCCATTCTGTTGTGCTCTGGGAGGTGCTATGGCCCTTAGTAGTACACAGCAGGTTGTTTCTGATGAAGGTAGCAAGGCCTTGGATCTTCCTGGCTATGGAGTCTGCAAGGCTGTAGTGTGTGAGCTTCATCTTCTCCAGCTTCTCTATATGTGTTTCTTATAGAATGTGGCTTCATTTCCCTGGTGATTGGTTGATTGAGGTCTAGCCTTCAACATTAAGTTGAGAAACAGTCAAGCTTTCCCCTTTTAAGTAGGAGAGGTTTCTTTGGCTCATCCTATAGTTAGTATAACGGAAAGTATATTGTATCGAAATTAGAAAAATCAAGAGTCTGATTGCCTTTGTAGTGACTTTTAGTTTTGCTGTATGTACAGCTACTCATTGGAGGCACTATGAGGAGGAAGTCACTATCATCCCCAGGGTCACCTGTTCAGGCCTAGTGACAGCTCAGCACATTCGTCTCCATAACGTTACTCGCTTGTGGCTAGTTTTACGGTTCTGGCAGTTTAAGTTGGCTGAGTTGTTTTGGTAAGTCTTTTAATTCCATTCTGAGCACATTTTACATGTTTGCTTTCATATTACTCCACGTTGTCTGCTGCAAGGCTCCATCAGGAATGAATTTGTTCTGCTTGGAATCCTTAGTTAGTATTCCAGAAAGATGTCTGTGATTAGCCAAATCAAAATCTTTCAGAGGCAGCAGCCATAGCCCAGCTGAAGTGCTGCAGCTGATGCCTCCCTAGCAAATGTTATCTTCTTTTTAATCAGTGGCTAGAACACATGATTTTATTTCTTGCACACAGTACAGAACTGCACTGTCTGCTGCAGACTGAATTTCTGGGAGCTGTGAACAAGTCGCAGACTTTTTTTCCCTCCCGGCAAGTTGTTTTTGTATTCCAGCTCAGCTCACAATAAAACTGCTGATTTTTCTCATTCTAGTTTAGTACTGAGTGATCCTGAAATGCAGTTTGACACAAATACGACTTTTGAGCTTAACATAACAGTGTGTGTAAAGTAGCAGAACCCAAACAAACTGTCTGTTTGCAAATTCACACACAGTATGGAGAGCACCGCTCGTGCATTTCCCATTCTGACCATTTCACAGTGTAAGGTGCGACAAAGAGATTAAGCTCCATGTCTCACTTGGATTCCCTGACCTGCTTACTGCTAGAATTTCATTTTCAGAGCAATATGGTGTCATATACCTTTCTAGTACTCTTCCAAGCCAGGAACAGTCCCTAAATCGACTTAGCCCTCTTGACAGGAAGTGTACAGTGGTAATTGGGCTATGAATACAGCTGTGAGAAAAGGTCTGGCTTTGCAATGGTTGAAAGAAAAATGATAATCATGCACACAATAGTCTGTCTTAAGTTCACTTTTCATCAGAAAAGTGCTCTCTAGCTGTCATAAAATTTAGGAAAGAAAAACTCCACATACATGTTTTTTATGAAATACTAACTTATATTGCATTACTAAATCACTTCGTTTTATATACCTTATGCACATACACACATACATGTATTGCAAAAGGGACAATTACTTGTCCTATTTAAAATAAAAACTAGCCTTAACCCATAGGTTTTGACTGGAAATCACAACTAGCAAATATACTGCATTAGCTATGGTAAAATTAAATGTAATTTTAATTCAAACTGGAATGCATCATTTTTTTTAAGTGATATGAAATACTGATTTTGGATTGTATGCACCACTATTCATTTTCATTTACTTATTTGTTACTATTTTGAATTTGCAGCCAAGTATCTTGCTCTTGCAGTTGAAGACCGCAGCTAAGATTGAACTGTTTGGTTAGCAACTTTTTTTGCATATTTGTTGCTAGACGTGTGGGGATCTGACTTCTGTTTCCTGACATCCAATAAACTGAGAAATTTGGAAACCACTATTTCTAGGCTTTGCTTTTCTGTGTTCCTGAGTGAAATGCATTCGTTCAATCATTTGATAGAAGATTCTTTTTTAAATGTATACATGCAATTTAAGTGTTTTATTCCAGTTTGTTAACAGTTTAATAGAGGTGTCAAATAATTAAAAAAAATCTTGTGAAACAATGTGTACCAATTGTCTTGTGTCTTCAAAATGAAAGCATTCTAAGCAGCTAATGCAAAAGCAATAAAAGGATAATCTAATAAAATTGCTTTTGTTCTTCCTCAATTTAAGATCTACTATATTTATAAAGTAATTGGTTTGGGCTTCACACCACTCTTTGTTGGAACTAATGGCTCCTTTTTCTGGAGAATAATTGCCAGCAAAACTATTTTTGAATAATAGGGTGGGTAAAGTGAAATGATGCTATACATCATTTCTGAATAATAGGGTGAATAAAAAAAAAAAAAAACGACTTCCAGAAATGACAGCTTTTAAAGTCTTGCTTTTATTGTCACCTGGTGTCTGCCAGGAATTTAAGAAAACACAGTGTGCCAGAATAAATAAAATTATTACTTTTTCCATTTATAGGTTTTTTGCTTAACTGCTGACTCATTCAGAAGAGCTACAGTTGTTTCTTGTCTAGCTAGACTTACAGATGATGTCATGGAAGGATACAGGTTATGTTTTTTGCTTTCGGCTTCCATTGTCTCATCTCTCCTTTTTCTGCTACCTTTCTCCCAAAATAAATAAAGCTATTATAAAATTTCCTGGTACAGAGTTATGGTCTAGATTTTTTTAAATGTAAAGAAATCATTGAAATCCTTTTTTCTTTTGCAATGTATACAGCAGTCTCTAAGTTTGTGCATAAGTTATTTCTTGTTCCTGCTTTGCCCATCACCTGGCTAATGAGTAATTAAGACTTTCAGTTTTATGCTACTAAGTGCTGTCTTCCAGTACGTGATGTAAAAAAACCAAAGCACAGATATACACAAATCCAGTTCTCACAAAAATAGTAGTACATCAGTAAAGAAAAGTAGGATGTGACTATGAATCTCATAAAAGGGAATAAAAAGATTGTTTTTCTCATAGGGAAAGGCAGATCCTGAATATTGTTACTTGTGATTTTGCATTTTGTTCTGATTCCTTTTAAAGTTGATGGAAAGGCCTACAACAGTAGCTGGACTTCCAGTGCAGAGGCCAATTTCTCCCTTCTGTCTCTTTATTCTAACAGAGATGACAATGGGGACTCCTATCTGCATAGGACTGGCCCGCTGGATAGTAACTTTGTGTCAGATATGATCCAGAAGTGTTATAGATGTAGTTCTGAATTATGTAATTCTGTGGTGCTGTAAAATGATTAGCCTGTTTAAAATCTGGAATTTGGCAGTGATGTCTATGCTTAAGGAAACTTAGGGTCTTAGGCCATTTGGACATGTACATGCGGAGGTTTACTTCAGTTTAATTCTCCCTAAATTGAAGCACTGGGTTTTTAAAAACAGCACTTCAATTTAGGATGAAGTAAACCCCTGTGGTGTGTACGCAAGGGTCGGGCCCGATACTTATCTGCCACTCCAGCAGCGGGGAGGGGAGGATGAGCTGCCAGCAGGCTGAGCAGTCTCTGAGCAGGGGGGGCTGGTGCTTCACTCCTGGGCAGCAGTGGCATTCCCCAGGTAGCACCTGTGCACAGGCACCCAGCTCGGTGGTCCCAGGGGACACTGCAGCCGCAGAGGGAAGTACTGGGTCCCCGGGCAGGCAGGCAAGCTCCAGGGAGAAGAAAAAGATCAGGCTTGCCACTTCTTTTTTTTTCCCCCTTCTGTGGAGCCTGCCTGCACGGGCCGCCGCTGGGCTGCCTGCGCAGCCCCTAAGCTGCATAGGGCCTGGTGCTTCCCTCCACAGCTGTAAGGTAGCAAACTAAAACACCTCGGACATGTTTTATTTTGCTGCATTCCGAAGTCATTTAATGCACATTATGCCACTGACATGTGTAAACAGCTGCACCATTAAAGCAGTGCAAAAGGGCATTGAGCTGCTTTAAAGGCCAATTTTGTGGTGTATACAAATGGCCTTAGAGAGGGATCAGTGTATTTCTTAAGTCCCAGCACTGAGTTCAGGGGCGGGCAATTATTTTGGGTAGAGGGCCGCTTACTGAGTTTTGTCAAGCCATCGAGGGCCACATGACAGGCAGCCCAGGGCAGATAAATATTAATTTTCTAAATTTTGTAGGGGTCCCATGGGCCAGATAGAATAGGTGGGCTGCATCTGGCCCCCAGGCCACATTTTGCCCACCCCTGGTTTGATCCTTACAGCTGTGGGCTGCTGGCCTATAGGAGTAGCAATGTGCAAAACTCTACATACTCACGCACTGTCTCTCTAATGGTGGAAGGAAATGTGATTTACTTGAGAGAAAGCTTCATCAAAAACAGGAGTGAAAGGGAAAATACAGCAGGTACTGTAAGAAGGCGCAAGAGTCAATAAAGACCAATGAATGAGGAAAGCCCATTGCTTTCCTATTAGGCTAACTCGTTTATTGGGAACTACTGCAAACAGGTGTTGAGATGCCTTTTTTTTATCTGAAAAGGCATAAACAGATGGAAAAAGGAAGGGCCTAGGAACCTGGGCATATATAGTAAATTAGAGAGGAAATGTGCTTGGGTTAAAAGCCTTCTTTTCAAGATCTCCTTGAAAATTCAGATATATCCACAGCCTCTCCAAACTCAAAAATGAAAACAGAAAAACTCACTATCACCTTGACCTAAGATTTGTTTCCAAAGAGAAACAAGGCTTCAAAAAGCTTCAGCCTAGCATCAGCTATAACCCTCCAGAGTCAACAAGACACTGCATTTTATTTGCACAGTGAGAAGCAAATACATTCCAGTGCACAGAGGACAAACATAAATCCTTTTAAAGAATCCACCACTTTTTTTTACTCACAAGAATCCTTGGGTATCTCATTAAGATAAGGGTAATTCCAAGATGAACACATTTGACAAAGTTTCTTAAAATGAGGGCAAGTGCTCTTTAAATAAGACTTTTAACAGAAATAGCTCAGAAGCAAAAAAAAGGTGGGTTTGTAAGACTGCGGATCAGATAGAAAGGAGCCTTTGCTGGGCTTTTTTTGCTTGCTTTTAAGATAATCAGTATGGGGTGGTCATGATAAAGTGTTTCCTAGACAAACAAAATATGGGATTAGATTGCTAGTGACAAGTTGCGTTTTTTCCTAGTCTCTACCAACCCTTTTGTGAGCAGCTCAGGCTTTGGCTGCAATATACTTATTTAGTACAGTAACAGACTGGTGCAAGGCCCGAAGGCTAAAGAATCACCATAGGTTCATAGATGTTAGGGCCGGAAGGGACCTCAATAGATCATCAAGTCCGACCCCCTGCATAAGCAGGAAAGAGTGCTGGGTCTAGATGACCCCAGCTAGATACTCATCTAACCTCCTCTTGAAGACCCCCAGGGTAGGGGAGAGCACCACCTCCCTTGGGAGCCCGTTCCAGACCTTGGCCACTCGAACTGTGAAGAAGTTCTTCCTAATGTCCAATCTGAATCTGCTCTCTGCTAGCTTGTGGCCATTGTTTCTTGTAACCCCCGGGGGCGCCTTGGTGAATAAATCCTCACCAATTCCCTTCTGTGCCCCCGTGATGAACTTAAAGGCAGCCACACGGTCGCCTCTCAACCTTCTCTTGCGGAGGCTGAAAAGGTCCAGTTTCTCTAGTCTCTCCTCGTAGGGCTTGGTCTGCAGGCCCTTGACCATACGAGTTGCCCTTCTCTGGACCCTCTCCAGGTTATCCGCATCCTTCTTGAAGTGTGGCGCCCAGAATTGCACGCAGTACTCCAACTGCGGTCTGACCAACGCCCTATAGAGGGGAAGTATTACCTCCCTGGACCTATTCGTCATGCATCTGCTGATGCACAATAAAGTGCCATTGGCTTTTCTGATGGCTTTGTCACACTGCCGGCTCATGTTCATCTTGGAGTCCACTAGGACTCCAAGATCCCTTTCCACCTCTGTGCCACCCAGCAGGTCATTCCCTAGGCTGTAGGTGTGCTGGACATTTTTCCTCCCTAGGTGCAGCACTTTGCATTTCTCCTTGTTGAACTGCATCCTGTTGTTTTCTGCCCACTTGTCCAACCTATCCAGGTCTGCCTGCAGCTGTTCCCTGCCCTCCGGCGTGTCCACTTCTCCCCATAGCTTTGTGTCGTCTGCAAACTTGGACAGAGTACATTTGACTCCCTCGTCCAAGTCGCTGATGAAGACATTAAAGAGTATCGGTCCAAGGACCGAGCCCTGCGGGACCCCACTGCCCACACCCTTCCAGGTCGAGACCGACCCATCTACCACGACTCTTTGGGTGCGACCCTCTAGCCAATTTGCCACCCACCGGACCGTGCAGTCATCCACATCACAGCCTCTTAACTTGTTCACCAGTATGGGGTGGGATACCATATCGAAGGCCTTCCTGAAGTCTAAGTATACAACATCCACCCCTCCTCCTGTGTCCAGGCGTTTCGTAACCTGGTCATAGAAAGAGACTAGGTTGGTCAGGCACGATCTGCCCGCCACAAACCTATGCTGGTTTCCCCTCAGCATAATTTGCCCTGCCGGGCTCTCACAAATGTGAGCCTTGATAATTTTTTCAAAGACTTTACCAAGGATGGAGGTGAGACTGACCGGCCTATAATTGCCCGGGTCCTCCTTCCTCCCCTTTTTGAAAATGGGGACCACGTTAGCCCTTTTCCAGTCTTCTGGGATTTGGCCCGTGCGCCACGAGCGTTTGAATATTCCCGCCAGTGGCTCTGCAATGACGTCGGCCAGTGCCTTCAGCACCCTCGGATAGAGCCCATCCGGGCCTGCCGACTTAAAGGCATCCAGTTCTTCCAAGTGACTCTGCACCACCTCAGGATCTACGTATGGAAGTCTGGCGCCTTGCTGCTGCCTCTCTACAACCCCAGTGAGAGACTTGTCGTGTCCCTCGCTTAGGAAATGTATAATGACACTTACTTTCACATTCTGGAGTTACTGACTGTTAAGTGTCCTTTGCTGCCAACACTGCCCCAGTGAAAAGTGGGTCTCATTGCAGAAGGTTCTTTGGAATGACATGAGTCATAATATAAAAGTAACAACATCATCTGTCATCTCAGTAAAAACAAAACAAAAGTTATCAAATAATTCAAGTGCAGCCATTCAGGAGGGTAGGGGGAGGTTAGATCATATTCAGAATGGCTACCTGATCTAAGGTAAGTTGGGATGGGGGGAGACAAGAAGGCTCAGGAGAGGGATTGGGGGGTCCATGGGAGGGAGGGCAAGTGGGACCCACCAGAGAATTGGGGGAGGGCAGGTGGCATCCATGGGAGTGATTGGGAATATGGGCAGGTGACATCTGCAGAGGGATGGGGGGCAGTTGGGATCCATGGGGGATAGGTGGGATCATCAGGAGGGATGGGGGGCAGGTGGCATCTTCAGGAATGATCAGGGAGATGGGAGGTAGGCAGCATTTGTGGGAGGTTGCTGGTGCTTAGGAGAGTTTGCTGGGATCAGGAGGACTTGCAGGGTTCACAGGAGGGCTTGGGAGGGACTAGAGGCCCCCAGCGTCCCCACCGTGAACCTACCCTCCCATCCCTCCCTCCACTGATACTTATTTTATTGGCAAACACTGATAAAACTGGCACTGGGACTGGCTTGTGGGTTGGGGGGTTGGAGGGGCTGGCTGATCCACAAGGTGGGGCGAGAAGCTGTGGGTCTAAAAATAGCCTGGTGCCAGGGAGGCAGGGAGGAAAGGCATAGCCCTGGGGCTGGGGCTAGCAGCTGGGCTTTTTCAGCCTTTGAGTTGCACAAGTGACTTGTCATGACCCAAAGGGTATGATTTTGTGTGTGCTTCGGCACTGCAGAATTATTTCCCGCCACGGGGAGCTTTCTTTGCACAGTGCAATTCTCAGTTGCATAGAGAAAACCCCGGTGCAAAGGAGTTCCCGCTATTCACATGAAAATTTGTTCCCCACTATTGGCTGCTTCTAAATTATTCCCACATGGTGGCTAGCGATTGGCTTGCTAGCCGTATAAGAGGCTTGAGCGGTTTCTGCCCAAGTTGGAGGAGGAGAAGGAGGACTTCACATCCATCTTGTGAAGAACTCTAAGCGCGCTATGGAGCCTAACAAACCCAGCGTGTGCCTTAAGGAGGATACAGGGGCCTGATCAACCTCTAGCCTCTCCCCGTCGCCGCCTGATCCCTCGATGTACCCTTCCCTGCGCGCTCGTGGAGAGTCACCTTTTAAACTCTCATCGTGGTATCCAGAGCTCTGTCCGGGTTTAAGAGGCTTGAGTTTTCTACGGGTCTAGTTCATGCGAGTTTTCTTTTCATTTGTAACTGCAACTTAAGCGAAGTTTTTCCTGCCTGCACCGCGACCATCTATGGTGTAAGTAAAATAATCTTTAATCAACCTCTACGCATCCGTGCCTAATTCTAGTCCGCCGTGCCGAATTCCCCGACCCACATGCCAGGGCTGCTGGCCACAGCCCGCCGCGCGCCCCCGAAAGCCTCGGACTGCTCCCGGCCAGCACATGACTGTACAAAAATTTGATGTCCTGATCTAACCTACATTGATTAAATTGATACTTTATTGATTCAGGTCTATTTTAGATTAGGTCTCACCACTTTTAGGCCAGTCTGTGTGCACAGAATTACTGTACTGTTAATTTCTTACATTGATTTCCAATCACTGAGACTGGGTCTAAGTATAAGGTCCACCTATGGATAAACCGAGTTAGATCAGATAGCTTTTTTTAACGTGATTCAACCTCTCCCTAAGCTCCCCATTTTCTACACTTAAACTTAGTCTACAGGATACAGGAGTTTATGTAGCTGTGTACAAACCTAACTTTGTAAAATAGAGTTCTTCTGATTATAAATCAAATGTTTTTCCTCAAAAAGAACAATGAAAATAATACTTGATTGATATACAGGGTCAACCTATAAGTAGGCCCCCTGATAATTATTCCATAACTCCTGATTTTTGGTTGACCTTCCCAGATATAAACATAGTAATGCAGAACAGGGGTCCGCAACATACAGTGCAGCTCCTTGCCACCCATGTGGAAGAAGCCTCCTGTTTCTAGAATGGTGCTAAAGCCTCCCATCATCAACATACTGCTGAAGCTCTCTGGCTCCATGGGCTGAATCCAGAGGCAACACAGACCAGATCTGCCCCCCAGGTGGCCTCTGTTCTACATTATTACATTCAATGTATGGTATTCCAGCCTGCAGCTTGGGCAGGTTGCCTGCTGCTGGTGTACAATATTGTCAAATGAGGGGTACGAAGAGTTTTTTTACCTAAAACTGAACTGGAAAACATGGGGTCACTGTATATGCTGGGTTGACACAATCAGAACTGTACAGCATGCACACAGAAGGAAAGGATGTTTCGTTATCTCTTCTATTTGAGTTAAGGAACTGGACTGAATAGCTGCATGGCTTCCTCAAAATATTTTTCTGGGAATCCAGTGAAAAGCAGGGAATTTGTGAACTCAATATTGCCCTCCAAGAAATAGGTAGGTTACCATAAGCAGACCTGTGTTTCCTTGCCATCAGCCTCCTATGAACACTGCTGAATTAGCTTGGTGGTTTATGTCCAAGAGATTCAAGGAAGCAAGTGTGGAGTTATGCTGGTATATAGCAGGGTGCCCAACTGCTTTTACACGCTGCAGAGGAAAACCTCAGCTTGACCCAGGAGAACAGATAACAACAGCAACTGTTTTCTTACTTTAGTAGTAAGAGGAAGGGTGCAAGATAAAGGAATATAACAAAGACTCCAGACTATTACCATAGAGTCCATGTAGGGACATGTACTGTTGTTTTTTAAAGTTATGCGAACGACTTGTTCATTTTCAGTTCATCTTTCAACTGACCCATTTTTCTTTAGATAATTCATCTGTTATCTAAATACAAACAGGAATTGCAACTGTTCTTTTATTTCTTTTATTTTAGGAAACACATTTATACTGTGGATTTTTTTCTCTTTTATTACATTTTCCAAATATATTCGACAGCAGTCACAAAGAAACTAAATAGATCTCTTTCTCTAATGTCAGGAAATCAGGATATATCTCTAAAACTATACTAGAAACTGTGGTCTTCCCATTGGCTTCAATTGACTTTGGAACAGGCTCTCTATTTCCTTGAAATAGATGTATGTGTGTGTGTGTGTGTGTGTGTGCACGCACACATATTTAGAGAGAGAGAAAGGGAGAGAGAGAGAGAGAGTGAGAGCACACATGCAAGAGATCTACCTCAAGGAAGGGCAATTATTTCAGTTGGAGGACCACTTAATGAGTTTAGGTGAGCTGTTGAGGGCCACAAAGATACACCCATTGCCAAACCGCTAAACCTTGCCCCTTGACAGGCCCTGTGGCTGCCACCTGAACTCCTGCTCCCTAAACCCTGACCTTTGTCACCAGAAGACCCTCCCCTTGCTCTGGATGTACTCCTTTTGGGAGGGGGAATTTGCAGTTTTGGAACTGGAAGTTCCATCCTGTCACATGGTCCATTACATAAGAAGGTCCTCCCACCCGACACCAAACTTTGCCGTGCTCACCGCCATGTTGGTCCCAGAATCCCCTGTCCCCATCACATGTTCCCTGACATTAGAAGATCCACCCCTTGACTGAGAAACACTGCCCTTTCACAGGGCCTGCCCTCCTGGTACATGGCCTGCTCCTGGGGTCCCAGAACTTCTGTCCTCTATGCCATGAGGCATAGGCATGATCCTATCAGGTAGTAAGGGGGTTGTGACCCCTCTAACAACCTGCCCCATCACCCTCAACTAATCAGTGTGGGTTTCAGAGGCATCAAACCTCCCCAAGAACACTGCCAAATTGATCGAGTTGATGGCTGCACATATAAAGTCTTTCAGAAGAAATAATTTTTAACAAAGATTATCTACTATAAAAGATTTTAATTTTGTTTCAAAAAACATTTTGTCCTGATTTATGTTTTTTTTTTTTGACCAGTGTATATAAAGGCAATTGCATAATAGCTCAAAATAGAGCCTTATACTTGTATGCTATATGCTGCCCAAAGTGTAGGTGTACTAAACCTCTTGAATTTATTTCAGTTGGTCACCCCATTCCTCCCCTGACTCATCCCCACCAGTGGTCTCACATGCTGCAACCTGATGGAATATGTTGACTAGGGACCATCTCATCAGAGGAACAGACTCTGGGTTACCCTTGTCTGGATGGTATCCTCTCCACCCGTCTACCTTTGCTCTAGCTTTGCCTATTAGCTCTGAGTCCACTATATAGGAATCCAGGCTTCAGATGCCGTGTAGCATGGTGCTAAAACATAACTGCCAAGCCACATTGCAGCAATGTTTTTGTGTCTTATCTGGCCCCTCTCTGCTGAGCTCAAAGTCAATTCCTTGTTCTCATCCCAGGCTCAGCTGGCTACTCCCAGCCAGACTCAGAGGGCGCATCTACACGTCACTCTACAGTGACATAGTGACGCACTACGTCTCCCTACAGTGCGCTACAGTGATGTAGCAGTCACATGGGTCTACACATCATTGCCAGCTATGTTGCCGTAATGGCATGTTACCCCAGTATAGCGTGCCACTACAGTGATGTAGTGGCAAAATCTAACCACACACCGTGTGCACAGTGCAGTAACCACCCATACTGCACTGTACTTTAGTACTTCCAAAAGGTGTGGAACACATCCAGACTCCCTTTCTTGATTTCTGTCCTCCCTCTCCCTCTACCTGGTCTCTCCTGCTCCTCCACCACAACCCGGGCTACTGGGTCATGGCTGATCCACCATTCTGGACATCAAAGGAAAATATCCTGCCACGGGTTTACCTTACCCTGGGCAGCTTGCTTCAAGTCCCAAACAAAAATGAAACCAAAAAGCTTTGGAATTTATTTGCTTCCTTAGTACAATGCTGCTGGTCTCTCCAGCTTCAGCGTCTCTCTGGGTTACTCTTCAAGTCAGTCACCATCTCTGCAGGGATCTCCTTCCCTTTTGAACTCCTGCCAGTCCTCTGCCTCCGTGCCTGGAGTTGGGGTTTCACATCATGCCAGCGGGTCACCTGACTCCTCCACTTCTGCCCAAGTTATCTTGCTTCCCTTCCCCTCTAGACTGCAGGCTAACTCTGTTTATAGCCAGAAGCTCATTAACCCAAACCATGTGAAAAGTGTGTGTGAGAGTAAAGAAAGAAAGATAGAGACAAACAAACAGGTAAAACTATTCCTGAACCGGCAGCAGTGGGGGTAAGAGGGGGAGAAAGAAAGTGACATGAAAGAGCAAAAGTTATTAGTGCAAGAAAACCCTTAACAACCCAAACTCTCTAGTAAAGGGGTAGGGCCCCATTACAATATTGAAAATTAAGTTAAAGAAAAAAACCTCTCACTCAATGGGAAGAATAAAGCCTTTGATGTGCATTAACCAGAGAATCAGAGTCAGGCATCATCTCTGTTGTTGCAATGTGGAACACTGCTGCAAGGTGGTCATTACTCATCAAAGATCTAAGATTTGATTTACTGACTTTCATTACAGAAAATGCCTGCTCACATATGTATGTTGATCCAAACAGCACAAGCATCTTGTGGGCATGAGCCTTGATCTTTGGAAACTTCTGTTCATTGACAGAGGCATAAAACCTAGGTAGCTGCACTAATTTGAATTGCTCCGCAAGCAATGCATCACATCACAGGTCAATAAGCTCGAGTTGGGGGTCACATGGAGCATTGACAACATCAAATGTGAAACATGAGGAGATCAAATACTGGTCTTTTTCTATCATTTGTAAATCCTTGAATCAGAGAGAAAATTCAGCATGCAAGTTCAGTAGTAACAATAGGTATTTTTTTAGGTTTTGATTACAAATAGTAATCTGCTGCCACGTAGGAAAATGGCTGAAATATTTGTTTCCTATCTGATGGGAGAAAAGGAGTAACTTCATCATAAATGACTTGACACTGGAATACAATTCATGATTAAAAAGCTTGTCCCTTACAGTCCTGAATTCAGAATGTTCATGTAGCCCATGATAACAACAGCAAATGCAAAATCAGAGAACCAATCTGCATCATTCAGCTGTGGGAAATCCAAATCTTTTCCTTTCTTGTTAAAAAATAAACCAATCTCTGGCTCTCAGTTCCCAGACTCTTCAAACCATTACTCAAACTAAGCCATCTTATGTTAATATGATACCGAACACCTGTGTACTCAGATTCAGATTTCTCAAGCAGAGTTACAAATTGCCTGTGGTTTAATCCTCTTGCTCAAATATAGTTGACCATTTTCATAACTGTGTCCATGACAGTGCTTAGTTTTATAACACTTTTACAGAGGACCTCTTGATAAATAATACAGTGTAGAAAAATAATTTTCTGTTCTGGATTTGTTTCTTTGACTTGGTATTGAATTCTTTTCAGCAATCCAAACTGTTTGCCTGTCAGATCTGGGCTTCCATTGGTGGTCACACACACCAGTTTTTTCCACTCCACTCCTAATTTTGACATGCATTGATTTACTGCCTCCAATAAATCTTTTCTAGTTGTTGTATCTTTTATTGACTGCACTGATGCCAATTCTTCTGTGAGCTCAACATTTTCAGTGATACCTTGAGTGAAAATCAACAACTGGGTTGTGTCTTTGGCATCACAACTCTCATCAAGTGCCAATGCAAAAATGAGAAATTGTTTGCCTTATTTTTCAACCACTGGTCCAGGTTCTCAGAGATATCCTTGACATGTCTCACAGCAGTTTGCCTTGACAAGCAAATGTTCTCATAATGCTTATTCTTGTCTGGGCAACAAATTGCAGCAGAGTCAACCATACATTCCTATACAAATCCCCCTTCAGAGAATGGTTTGCTCTTCTTGGTGATTTTGTATGCAATTTCATAATCCATTCTCATAATTCCATCCTGTGCCAATACTTTTGTGAAAAAAGATTTGCTCTTTCTGCATTCCAGCAACCATCTTCTCAGCTTTCTTTGCTTTTTCCTTGGCAGACCGATTCAAATTGTATTCTTTGAAAACTGCCACACTTTCTTTGCAAATTAAACACACAGCTTTTCCACCCACGTTGGTAAAAAAATATTTAGAAGTCCATTCTTTGTTGAATATTTGGTATTCAGTGTTTACCTTCCTTTCTTTGATGAGCTCATTTCCAAACTTTTATTCTCCTGTGCAGTGGTGATATTAAGGATATAAATATAATTTTAAAATTACCTGTTTAAACTCTTCTAATTATGTTGTTTAACCATAGCAGATATCATACATACCTACAGGTCAGATCCTGTTCTCTTTCCCTGTCAGCCTCTGCTCCCTGCCGCTGTGGGGCACAGAAGCCTTGGCAGGAGGGATATAGGGTCTAAGCCAGTTTTATGCTCTGAGGGTGCTGTGGAAGGCAGGTTCCCAAAGGGACCGGCCATGTTCTTGGAGGAAAGGAGCATCTGTAGCTATAGAGCCTCGGTATGGGAGGCAAGCAGAGCTTCCTGGCCCCTCAATGCTTGCTTCTCTGTCCAGCTGTGGCCTTCAAGTCCATTCATAATCCTGAAGAATCCAACCCTGGGGTGGCAGCAGCCTTGGCCCCAGCAACCAAAGGCAAATGGAGAAACCCCTTCCACTGTTATTCTCTGCTGTCCAGCAGCCCTGCACAGAGCTCTCTGCCCTAGGCTGCTGCTGCCTCTGTGGTCTGGAGACCAGGGCTGAGATGCATCTTCACTGGAAAAGACACCTGCATCCTGCCCGAGACCAAGAAATTTCTTCCCTCCCAACTTGTCAGTTGCTCAGGTGCCTCTCACTTCCCTGCCCTGAGGCTGCCATCATGACCAGGACCAAAGCACATGGAACTCTTAGCATTTCTCAGGATGCCCCTGCACTTGCCCTGGTCCCTGACCCTCCCCTTACGTTCATGTAGATATCCTTGCTCTAACAGCTGCCCAGGTGTTTGGGGAACTTGGCCAGGTAGCTAGATGAGGCACATATTCATGCCGGTCATAGTGGGTAGCCTGGAAGCCACAGGCAGGGCAGGCAGCATGCCACCAGGTCTCTTGCCTGCACCAGCAGGTAGAAGTGGCACATGAAGGGCAGGTTCATGTAGGCCAATAACTGGGGCAGGAGCAGCAGGCCTCCTGTGGGTACCAGTACTGCTGTTGCCCATGTCCCTGCCAGGACCCGGTACAGCCCTAATTACACACAGGTCCTGGCCCAAGTCCTGGGGTCATGGCTGGGTTGTTGCACAAGCCATACACAGAGTGCTGGATTCAGCTCCTGGCCCCAGTCTCCAATGGGCAGGCAGCTGTGCATGGTGGCACAGGGTAGTGGTGGGCCCAGCCAAGTCCCTTTGTCTGCAGCTCTCAGCCTGAGTCCTGGGAGTGCAGACAGCCACCAGTGGTGGCATAAAGTGGGGCCAGGCCTGGCTGGGATTGCCCATGGCTCCTGGCCCCTTTTTCCCTAATGGGAATCCCTGGCCCACAGCTTAGAGGAGCCCTTACCTGAACTTCCACACCTGTATGGAGGGAGGGCTGGGAAGCAGCCATAGGATCACTAGGAAGAAGCCTCTACCAGGCAGAAGCTTCCTGTGTCGTGCAGCCCCTACTTTGGGGTTGAGGGCAGGGTTGTCAGGCCAGGCTATGGTGAGGATTGGTTGCCTAGCAACTACAGCTGGAGCTGCTGCTGTTGCCAACACCTACTGCATGGAGGGTAGAGATGTACTGGCTTCCAGAGGGGCAGCTGCGGGCTGGGGATAATTGATCACATCATAAAGTTGTGCCCCAACCCTGCCGGGGATGGGGAACCAGAGAGAAGGGAGTGCAGTGACCGAAAAGCTGGCTCCCATTTTGAGAGAAAGGAGGGGTGGCAGCTGGTCTTCCAAACAGAGACTCAGAAGCATCTCAACACTTACCTGCATCCAGTAAACACGGGATGATGGTGTGATGGACAGCAACCATAGTGCCAGGACATCCTCATTGTCCTGTAGGAAGAAGACAATGAACAGTGAGTTAATTGTGCCCCTTTGGACTTCTTTCTAAAGTTAAAGTGCAACAGAAGGGATTAGAGGGCTGAACCCAGCTAGGTGTAACTTACTTAAGCCCCAAGGACTGAGTTAAAAATAGGTTATTGACTGTGCCATAATATAAACCAATTGTGAAGACAGGAATACTATGTATTCCAAAGACAGCAGACCTGAGTAAGACCTGTAACATTGGGTTGACGCAAGGATGGGGTGAAAGGGGAGGCAGAGCCCCAAGAAACAATGTATCACTAAGAGTTTACGGTGAATTAAATCAAGGATCCTCCCTCTTTTTCACATGTACATCAAGACATGGCAGGAGAGACAAGGAGTGCACACTATTAGCAATTACCTACCACGTCAAACTGTCAGGCCCTAAGAACTGGTGAACAGTAGATCACTCCTCAAAGTGTAAATGGCTGATCTCAACAAAGCACGCTCGCTTACATCTATATAGATACATCTCTATGTGGAGATGGATCTAATGCAGGGAAATAGAGGTCCTGTTGCAAAGTCACCTGAAGACAATGTGAAGACTGCAGTTTCTAGGACCCCCTCTACACATGTGGGTAAAGGTGCAATGGGATCTAATGCACAATCCACACAATCATGCCTGCTACTGTGGTATACATGCATGACAGGAGATGCGGTTGTGGGACCACGCATTAGAACCAATCATGCCTTATTGCCAGTGTAAGGGGAGCCAAATCCTGGTCTCCCCCTGCATTGACAAGAAATAGGCTCCCATGGCTTGGAGTTCCTAGGCATGGGGTCCATGCACAACTGGGACTGTACTCAATGGTACAGGACTCTCGGTCCCAGCTGTACCCCACAAACAACCAGGACCAAGAGCCCTGTCACCTGTGGGGCTCTCAACTCCCACAGCCATGCAGATGCATGGAGTGCCCCACAGCTGGGAGATCACAATGGCTGGGAGATTGTAGCAGCTGCAGTCTCCCAGCAACAGACTGCCTACACATGCAAACTAAAGTTACTACACATTTTTGAGCAATAGCTTTATACCTGGTTGGACCTTTTTAAGGTGCAATAGTTAAATTGTACATATAGTTAATTGGCATGTTAATTTGCACAGGTCTAAATATATTGAACAATTAACAAGGTATGTATGTATGTATGCATGTGTACATGTGTGAGTGTGTGTGTGTGTATGTATGTACGTGTGTGTGTGTATACACACACACATACTCATGCAAACATATATTCATATACATGCATACATACATACATACCTTGTTAATTGTTCAATAAACTTAGACCAGTGCAAATTAACATGCAAATTAAATATATATGCAAATGTGTAATAACTTTATAGCTGGTTTCTATCCAGCTTTAGTTTGCGCATGTAGGCAGTCTGTTGCAGGGAGAAGAAAGGAAGAGTATGTGTGTGTGTGTGTGTGTGTGTGTGTGTGTGTGTGTACACACAGACACAGACATACATACTAGGCCCCCTCTACATGTTATATCTATTGCATATATATAAAACTGTCTATCTGTGTGATTGTCTGTCTATCTGTCTGTGTATATAACCAAACTTTCCACTTTTTCTAGGATTTTGCTACTTACATAAGTAAAGTAGCTTTTGTCACTTTGTTTTATAAGCTCTGTGGGTTCTCAGTTCATTAGTCCCATTTTTGTCCAGTACGCTTTATTTTTCCTTTCTTCTCTAAGGGCACAAGTCCCTAGTGTATAGAATGAATTGAGAAAGGGAGCAGCAGTCCAAGTCTTTTGTGCTTATTATTTGTTAGGCAACAAATACTTCATCAACAGTGATGATCCTCTGGATCATCCATAATCCCCAATACAGTCATTTGAATTTCACCAAGTTCTGTGTGAGTGCTATGGCTGCTAAATGGCATATCTGAGTTAAGTGGTGAAAATCCTCTGCTTCTTTCTCAGGATGCTCCTCTGGGAAAGATCTTCAGGTTGTGTAAATGATTTGAGCTCCATCAGAAGCAATGGAGGTATGGCAATTTGCCCAAGCTAAGAATTTGCCATGCCTTGTGCACTCTTCCATAAGCAGCCATACCTCACATCATCTCACTTTCTCTTATTCAGTTCTCCTTCCCTAAACGGTAAAAATTCACTATGAGCAAGATAAAAGAAAACTACCAATTCTAATGCAATCAGTTTCAGGTCAGGCTGGTAAATGGCATATAAGAGAAGTGAAATTCTCAGTCAGTTTCCCACTTCCGGGACTAGCACAGACTGAGCCCTTTGGAAACAACATCATGATGAAAGAATGATTCATACTGGTGTAACAGTTCACATCTGGAAATCTGAGCTGAGAAAGTGTCAGCCTGGGTAACACTTCTCTACTTTGCATCTTAGGAATTTTGCGTCTTAATTCTGTGAGACTTATGAAGTAAAAAATCCCCTGTAATTTTGCAAATGTCTAGTTTAAAAATAAGATGTTGGTAAGCTTTTATAGTTTACAGAGAAACCCTTATCACACTAATACCCAAGGGACCTGCAAAGATTGGCTACTTAGAAGAGGCAATCTCAATTCACTAAAAAACTTCATTGAAACCTTGGGCTAATTTAAAAAGGCTATGCATGACAGCAGTTGGAAGTCCAAGTGCAATTTATGCTGTAGGGTTCACCATGAAACCACTTTCTCTAGATTGCACAGGTGTAACTCTACTAATTCCAGGGCTTTTTCTTTTTATTCTTTTCAAAAGAACTCCCCCCCCTCTGCTAATACTGTATTTATTGAACATAAAGCATGGCAATCTGCTGCACTACCTTTTTGGCACCCTGATGCCTAGTGAAATACACAGTTGCAAATTAGTCATTCAAGAACCCTGTGCTGTAAGGGGGAAGAATTAGGACCTAACTCCTAAGTTCACAGAAGTTCTCATTGCACACAGTTACACTAGTTAGCCAGGAAGAAATTCTTGAGAGAGGGACAGCTTTAATATATGGGATTTATATACATGACTTCTGTTAGAATTGAGGCACTACTTTTCACTCAAATTTCACAGTTGTTAACACATCCTGGAGTTAGGTGCCTAAGCTACGCCACTTTTCTCTCAAAAAAAAAAAAAAAAACAAGGAAGAAGTACCCCCTTAATTCTGAAGTAGACAGAGCAAGACTCATGTTCAGATCTCTCCTTCTGTACCCGATCTTGAGCTGGGATTCCAAGTGAGGTCATTTATAGTCTAGACAAAAACTCTAGCCACTTCTCACTTAGTCAAGTGAGAAAAACTATAGCCTGCTGGTTAGGACACACATCTAGAAGACCCTGGGTCCAGAACCTATTCCAAAATGTTCTATTTCATGCTAGGTGTTTCACTGAACAGGAGATATAGAGAAAGAGGGCCCTATCCAAGAATATATTTTGGAGTATTCACATTGAAAGTAGAAGACTTGCTTTCAATTACTTGTTCCGAAAGGGATGGAAGATTGATATGAAACTGGGTCTCATACATTACATATAAATGGGTTTGGGATCCAGCCACCCCTCTGAAAATGCCTACTATATGAGGATCTTTAAGCAAGATAAGTAAGGCAATACCATAGATGAGAATTCTTCCACAATTTCAGTATTAGCTAAGGGCTCTGTGCAGCATAGCAAGGTCACTTACATAGATCTGAGAAGCAGGTGTCAAGGAGGCTTAGGCTTCTGCTTAGCAGCTAAGCAGGAGCTTTGAAGATCTTATTGATGCCTTATTGTTGGACTTAGGCATGTCAGCCCCCTAGGGAATTTGGTTCTGAAGTGCTTTTGAAAATTTTACTATGGATTTTATCAATGATGTTTAGTATTATTTTGTATTTTTAGATGGAGAAATTTTAAGACAATTGATAGCTGCTATCTTCTGAGATACAGATAAATGAAAATTATATTTTGAAATAGTGCATCGTTCCATCTGAAGTAAATAAAAACTAAATCAAATCAGTAGTATTAGGTTCACAGAACCCCTCCCCCCCCCCCCCCCGGTCTTACCTCCTGAAATTAAAAATTTGTATTTTGGGTGCTGAGAGTAGCAAAAAATAAAAGGAATTCCCATAGTTTATGATCTAATCTTTTTTACAGATTGAATCTACATGCTCTATAGCCCTGATGGTTAATGAATGAAACAGCCTGCATCTGAAGAATGTTTTGATAATTCATGGTGTCAATGGAGAAAGATTTTCTTATGAAGTATTGATTAAAACTGTAAAATAAAATTGTTGTTTACTGAAAAAGCAGTTTATACACATAGCAACAACTAAAGCATCTAAAGCCTGCCTGTATTATTCTTTTTAAACTTGCTGATGTTATAAAGATACTTTCTTCATGCAGGAACATGATGTAGTTTTATAGGCTACACCATGATAATTTTCTGAGAGACACAGACCAATCTGAATGAAATGTAATAAGGATAAACCTCTAATGTTCTTGTTTTTCAAACTCTTAATATAAAGTTTACTTAAACAAAATAATAATAAAATTAGAGACAGTCCTAGTGTCACGAGGTAACTTTTGTAAAACAGAGGAACCCAACTTGCTATTAGTTGTCCAACTCTTTGTTGGTAAAAGGAACCAAGAGAGTTTTAACAAATTATGAGAGACTGGAAATATAGATAAAGGTATAGGAGAAAATATAGCGATTTGGACACTATTCATGGTGAAATTCTTTATGAAGTTTTGGAAGTTAGAGGCAATTACTTCTTTTATAACCAAGTTGTTACTCCAGTGGACAGCAAGTAAAAAGTCATCTCTTGATCTCATATTGGTTACTTTTGTGGAGCTTATCTCTTGTGGTTTTAAAAAGATATATCAAAACTGCAGGTAAAAAAGGATGATATTTGACATGCTAAATTGACCTAGGTTCCCACTGCTCAACTTGAATTGAATTGTGTTACTATGTTGCAAGTCCAGAGGAAGGATATTAAAAGCCGCGAGTAACCCCTGGGGAAGGAGTGAGCCCTGAAGGAAGGTGCCCCAGGAAGGTGCCCTGGGATGCATGCAATGATGAGTCAGGCTGATGGAAGGCCTGGACAAGGACGGTACACCATCCAAACTAGAACTGAGATTAAATAGGGGCTATGGCTCAGCTGTGGCTGATTGATTTTGAGTTGGCCTCAGCCAAGACCTAACACTACTTCTGGTTGGCGTAAGGCAGGGTGTAGGGGAGGCAGAACCCCAAGACAAAGACCTAAGTGAGAGATCAAAGAGGGAACCAGGAAAGGCAAGACTTGAGAAATTCCTCCTAGCAATAATCCTCAACATCAAATCGTGGCAGACAAGAATCCCTGGGGACCTTAGAGACTCCCATTGGAGGGCAAGCTGCAAGGAGACAACCATACCCAATCACCCTCAAAAGGCATAACGCTCCAGCGAACACCACTGGAAACTACAACCTAGGATACACTCATTTGCATAGTGGATCCTTAGACCTGTCATGGGATAGTTTATCTGGAATACCGAACATAAAATGACATGTAAACAACAACAACAAAAGTATGTTTCTCTTTGAATATCATCTCACCAAGGAAGAACAAGTTTTGTTCTCCTCAAATTAGTTAAAAGGAGTCTCCACGGGCTACCCCAGCCTAAGCAGCAAAATTCCAACGGAAAGCCCAACAATATGAAGTATCAATCAAAGATAACTTCATCTGGTGCCCTGAATTACAGTCCTTACTCTGTTCCACACAAGCTGGAAAAGGTTTTCTTCTTCTCTAAATAAGTATTCTTTTTCTGTTTTATGCATTTTTATATGGTGGAGATCCTTCCTTATTTACTATGTAATTTGCACAATGAAATTTAAAGTGAACATGTGTGTCTAAGTGATATCCAGATTTCTAGGAAATGCTGTCTTAAATCAACCTGTGCCATCTTGGACCATAAGATGGGAACTGTTTCCCTTTTTTTGGTAGGTTAGTTTTAAGTCCCTTTTTTGGCAGGTTAGTTTTGGTTGGTTAGTTTTTAGGTTTAGTTTTACAGTATAAAACTAAGTCTTAACTGGGTAATTCCTCCATAGTAACCTTGAAGAACCTAGCTGTTGCTTTAGAGGGCCAGGAAGCAGGATTTCCTCTTCACTATATGAGATTAATGTTTTGCTGGAAACAGTCATGTGTAAATAATGAATTTGAATCTTGTTCATGTTCTGACACAATTACTTTGTCCACTTTATTCTATATTATTGTTAACTCATTAAATTATTTGATTTCAATTATACAGTTGATTCAATTAATATATTATTCATTTTATAAAGTTTTATTAAAGTTATCATGTTTAGCTGCAGCTTAATTTGTACAGAAACGTTATTTTTTTTCCTTCAAAATTGCTACAAAGATCCCCGACCCAAGAAGATGGCAGCTACCTCAAAGTGATGAATTTTCAAACCACTTTTCTTAGCCTTGCATTCAAATTCCTACCTAGGTCCTTCACAGTTATTCTCATTTTCACTGAATATTGTGATTTTTCTCTTTTCATGTCTCTGAATATGTCACATTGCACCCTGACCGAGGCAAAGCTATTTATAAAGCCCTCTTTGTTCCTTTCTTTGAGGTTCTAAATAACTCGAACATTAGATTCATTTTCTTGCCAACTACATTGGCTTTTTTTTCCAGAACAAATCACATATGATATGTACTGTTCCCATTTTATACGACAATGGGATTAAACTTGGGTTCTTTAGTTCCAAAACTATAAGGTTTTGTCTTTTGAGTTTAATAAGAATTGTCCTTATCTGTTAACAACTTGATGTTTGATAGCTACTAAAAGGCACAAAAGTAGTAAATATAAAAATCTAGAATCTGATTTTGGCATCAAAAGCAAGTGCAACATCCTGAAAGTTACCTTTAGATAAATACTGGGGTGGAATTCTATTTCACTTTGTGCATCTGAGGACCCTTTTACATGGGCAGGTAAAAGCACAATGGGACCTAATGCACAATCCACATAATTGTGCCTCCTGCCATGTCAGACACGCATGGCAGGAGGCATGATTGTGGGGTTGTACATTAGATGCCATTGTGACATTGCTGGTGCAGGGAAAGCCCAGTCCTGGGCTCCCTCTGCCCCAACAAGAAGCAAGTTCCTGTTGTTTGGAGCCCTGTCAGCTGAGGGGCTCCCCGCTGTAGGGGCACTCCATGCACTCCCTGGGCTGGGAGACCACAGCTTCACCCTGCAGCCTTGCGGCTGGCGCTGAGAGTCTCTTCAGCTGTAGGACTTCTAGCCCTGGCTGGGCATGGTGCATCCCTGTAGCTGGGAGCCCAGTCAGCTGACAGCAGAGTTTTTGACACTTGTGTAGATTTCTGTTTCCTCTCCAGTGTGCATATGTGAGCATGCCCACATAGACTGAGCATGCATAATAGGATATACACTGGCTGGGCAGGTATATGGCTGTGGATACAATTCCTACTTCTAAGTTAAAAAAAAATGTAGACAACCAGAAATCCATGACTAGTAAGCCAACTTCAAAACAAAAGCTGCAGAAGAGACTGGGGTAATGTCTAGCCTGTAGCATGGTAGTTAGACCACTGTGTTGGATAGTCAAATGGCGCATCTACACGTCACCTTACAGTGACATTGTTATAGTGCCATGCTGTGAAAGCGCAGTTTTATTTTGAGCATAAGAAGCCAAAAGGAGGAGGAATCGAATTTGGATTAAGAATAGTAGCTTTTCCTTTATCACAATTTGTGACTGACAGTTTCCAAAGTTTCTGCATTTTTAAAGCTTTATAGTTAAAAAGAGATTAGCAAGATCTTCCCTCCATTGGTGCTCTGACTCTAACATGCCATCTATGGTATATTTCACCTCTATGTTTTTCTTCCTTTGTTTCATTGGGGAATAGGTAAGACAAAAATATTTTTTTAAGAAAATGCAAGTGATAAATGAGAACAACCCCAAAACAGGCTACAGCAGAAGCATTGTATTAAAGCATGGAAAGTGACAGTTCAGCTCTACTCAGCACCTGTTAGGTCTCAGCTTGGACTACTGTATCCAGTTCAAGTAACCATATTTTAAGAAGTATGTCAAGGAACTGGAGAGGGTCCAGAGATGAGTGACAAAGATAACAAAGGGGTTGCAATGTGTTGACCCTGAAATATAGTCAGAGAAGTAAGGAATGTTCAAAGACCTAGTTTTACCAACGTTAAATACTGACAAACATAACTATAAATAAACGTTAATAGCAAATTGAATAATGAAATACAGAAATGATATACATCTATACTAAACAGTAAAGATAAGGTATATCAAGCAACTGATTAAATATTTATAAAGCGCACAGTCATCTAAATGCATAACAATCTTACTCATGTTAGAAATTTTAAGGTTAATTTGCTTTCAATGTCCTAAAGTTTTCAAAAGCCTCTCACAGGTGGCCAGGAAAAAAGACTTTTCACCTAGGTTTCAAGTTAGTTGTGAAAGAGCTTGCATCTTAGTTCATCTGCAAATAAGTTAGTCAGCAACAACCAGAGTTCAAACTGAAGAGCAAAATTTCCTAAATGAGCCCAGATTTCTATACTCTTTGTCAGTGATTCTCAACCTTTCTGGATTTGAGGCACCCCTCACTAGATTTGGAGCACCCCTCGTTAGAGTGTAGACTCGTTAGACCTCAGAAAATGCCAGCATGCTACCTCCAGGCATGCCACACTTGTTGTCACTTGTTTTTTTTAACTACATACAAAGAAATAATAGAGCAGTTGTTCTGTTGCAAAGAACTCAGAAAACTCACAACTAGTCAAATGTTTTTAACAGTATGGATTCCTATTTGAAATCTCTCGTTTTATCTTATGAATCATGTCTGCATGCCTAACAGTGCTAACATTGTATGGCACTCCAGGGCACCCCTTCTTGAAAGCACCCTGGTTAAGAATCACTGCTCTATGGCTTGGGTGAAATAACAAAAACCATACTAAATAAGGTAACAAAATATAAAGCATTTCTAATAGGTGTTCTTAAAATTAATATTTATATGCCTATTCTTATTCTATTTGTAAGTTATATCTTGTCTAAAATTAGCCTTGTGTAACCACAAAATGTACTTTAAGTGACCTTTAGCAAGACTTAACCTAGGTTTTTTTTCCCCATTTTTATCTTACTTGAACTTTCAAAAATGTCCCACCCCTTGTGATGTCCTCTAGCCTAATAATTTCCTTTGCCTCTTCTTCCTTTACCCAAATTTTAGTCAGGCAAATACAAACAAATGCCGTACCTTATCACCATTAAGCAACTTAAAGCCTACTACAGTATACAAATGCAAACAATACAAGGAGAGTCTGAAGGAACTAGGTACATTTAATTTGAAAAGAAAGGGATAAAAGGGAGGATATATAATTTTTTAAAAATAAAAGTCTCTTTTAAAAAAATAAAACTTTTTTTCTTGCCCTTGGCACAGAGGGCAAGAGATGTGGAAATGGGTTTGAACTATAGTGGAAAAGTTTTTGAGCAAATTTCAGGGAAAATTCTTTAATTAGAATAGTAGGACAAGATACTTAGGGAAGTTTTGGCATCTTCTTCATTGGACTCTTCCTAGAATAGGCTGGATGGGCAATTACCTAAAATGGCATAGGATTTATGAATCCTCCATATGTTCAGTGAGTTGGGCTAAGTGAATCATGAGATTCTAACCTGTTCCTTCTAACCCAGTGAGCCTTTCATCAAGGTAATTAAATACACATGGCATTCAAGCTTTCATTGAATGGATTATCCTGAAAAAGGTCATTTGAGTCAAGTAATGCAAGTGCATTTTTGCAATATGATGAGTTCAACCAGAAGTGTGTTGATCTGACTGGGTATTACAAAAAAAAAAGGTTCACCAACAGTACAGGAGACAATTGTTGGCAGTCTAGACTCCTTGTGACCCAGCCATTGCTGTAGGCTGTCAGTCCCCTGCTGCTGCTACAGCCATCCCTGCTCGCTGTGGAGGACTTGTCCCCTGAAATGCAGCCTCCACCAAGACAACTATTTAGAGTGATGTTTATAGCAGTGACAGTAAAAGGCAGAGGCAGAGATGGCTGGACAGCAGCAGGGGATCAGCACACTGATAATAAAATGTGGTCTGTATCTAATCTATCTGTGGGCCAGAGGTTATCGACCTCTGGTCTAGGCTAAAGAGTATGTTTATCTCCAGTAATTTCAATTAAGTGTTATGCTAATTCCTAGATCAGAATCCCTGACCAATAGGCCATGGAATATTTCAGTAGACTGAATGCTAAAATGGTTTTGGTATTATTTTCCCCAGAATGGAAATTCTGTAAAACATCTGCCAAGTAAAAGAAGAATGAAAGGCCTCAATTCTCTAGATGAAGCCAGTGTGGCTTTGTGTAGAGGCCAGTTTATCACTAGCTGGATTTTTCTTCATAACTAAGTTTTCTACTCCAGGTGTTGGATTCTTTATTTTTCTTATTGGGGCTGTATTGTTTGGAAATTCTTTCTAAGTGCTATTGGTGAGGCAAGAATAAGTTGTATTGGTTGGAGACCTGAAAACTGTCATTTTTTTTATTACTAACATTTATCTTTGGTGCCACTGCTGTAATGAAATGAGTGTGCATCATTGTCAGATATCTAATGCAATAAGATGTCCTAAGACATGTGTAAGTATTCCCAAGAAATGAAACCTTGCAACTGAAGTACAGAGTATCAAATAAACTTAAGACCAAAAACTGCAGTTCTGCTATTGTTGGAAGGCTGAGATTAGGTGACTGGTAGGGAGTGCATGGGGGTGCATGTGCCTCCCCCCCCCCCGATGGCTGACACTGATGCTGTCGTAGGGCCGGGGCTACCCCTGACAGGGTAAGCAGCTTCTTCAGGTGCCCTCTGCCCCACCAAGGTTCAGGAGGTACCAGTCACTCATAAGGCTGAGGAATTATGTAGAAAACGTAATGCAGCAATCTCTGTTCTCAGTCATTATGTATTTCCTCCTGCCAAGTAATAGTATGGCCACATAGTAGAATTACTACAATTACTAAACTCTTAAAAGGACACCACAAATCTGAGACCTAATCAGAACACAGATGGCCTGTTTCCTTCTGACAGGCAAGTTTTTTTCATATAAAATATTTTTTCTCTAAAAATAAAACCTTTTATGAAAAGGGACTTTTCAAAAGCAATTCAACTGGTCTTGGCTTTAAAAAAAAAAAATTCAACAGAAGAAACTTAGTTACACAAAGAGGCATTCCTCAAAGGCTTTTTTGTTATTTTGCAATGATTTAAATGTCCAGTTTTTCTTTTTGTGTTCTGCTATATACTACTTACTCTTTATGCTGGGTCTTTTATACCTCACCAAAATTACTTGCTGAATCCTTTATCTATGTTTTTTTTCTCCCTGGGATTAACTCTGTGATACTCAGAGCTCTGAAAGTCCTCCAGCAAAATGCTAAAAATCTTACTGCTGACCTCAGTGGTATTGCAGTAAATCTGGAGCACCTCCTCTGAAACAAATGGAATGACTCAGTCTTTATAATGGTGCATCAAATCGAGAATCTGGCCCTTACTATTCCCCTCAATAGTATCTTTAGAAATCAACAACTTAAATTCTAAATCAAGCTTAAATGAAGTTTTGTTGCTGTTTCAAATTACAAAGCAACATTAGCATGCGGACTTGCCATTCTAGTGGTCAGAATTCTGAGGGCCTTTACCTTTACATATGATGTGTATATGTTGTACCAGCCAACAGAAAGTCTTAGAGCAAAGTACAAGACATCCCATAATAAGCAGCTTACCTGTTTATCCAAGATATGGATCATAGAGCTCCATAGTTCAAGACAAAAACTCTTCTGACAGCAGAGAATTCTATATGTTTTAGTACTGGGCCCTATGTCTTTGCATTCAAGATCTGAAAGTCACTAGATAAAAGAATATCCATCCTGTGAAAAGGATTATTCCAATTTATTAGCTATTCAGGAAGTCAAAAGAATAGCAAAGAAGCATTGGAGAACAAATATCTTTTTCCCCCTCTATTTTTAAATAGTTTTATCTTGGTAACAAAGTATTTCAATCATCTATTGGGTTTTTCAGAGAAGAAAGGAAGAAAAAATTAATTTGAAGATAATATAAAACTGTTATAAGAGCTTATTAAACATAAAGGATAAAAGAACTAGTGAAGCTTTAAAAATGGTAATTAAAATAGCTGATGTGTGTCTAATGCATTTCTTCAGTGTCTTCTAGCAGCAGATCATGATAATATATGTTTAACTTTTTCTGCCAATATATTGAGATGATGACTGCTGAAATTCATATCCCAATAGTTTAAAAACCTATGTGAGAGCTATGCATTTAGACTACAAAAGTATTTGCACACTGTCTGCTGAAAATGTAAGATGCGGTGCCTGATCCATCAACCTCAGTTTTAGTACTCTGCCCAATTAAAAGAAGCCTCATAACGTATGAAATCACAAAACTATCACCTTCTCTGAGGCATGTCATGTGTGCTTGTTAAGATTGCTATAATAAAAATGAGCCACAAGGAGAGAAGAGTCTGTAATGAGAATGTCATGCATGTAACAGCAGGAGAAACCAAGGGGCAGTCTGCAGAGCGGTGCTGGCTTAATTTGAACTACAACTCCCAGAAACCCCCAGGGGCTGGGGGAGAGGGTGGCAAGGGGATAAAGAAGGGGAAGCTTGGGGCTGGAGAGTGGGGTGCAGGTGGAACCTGGTCAGCCCTACACAGAGGAGCACAAGGTGGAGCTGGAGATCTCACTGGCTTGGTCACTCAGGACTGTGGACTCAAGGAGCTGGACTCAGACTTTGGGGCAGCTGCAGGCTGCTGTTTGAGCGCTCTAGGAACTAAAGGCTTGTTTGGGGACACCTCCAGAGGTGTGTGCGGGTGTGTGTATGTTACCGCAGTGTTGATCTTTCTTTACCTTTTTCCCTTTGGCCTGCTGGCTTGTGACCTAACCCCTGTGATTTTCTACCTAAAAGTGGGAACTTCTCCCCACCTTGTGCCAGGTTCTGGGACTGCAGGGGTGGTGGGGATTGGCGGGGATCAGCTGGGGCAGAGAGATGAGTGCGGGCTGCTCACACGCACATGCATGCATGTGTTTGTGAGTGTGTGTATGTGTGTGTGTGGCATCCCAGCAGGGGTGGGGATGGGGTGGCTTGGACACCTGCCCTGAGGGGCGCAAGGGTCCCTCCTGCCCACCTGGCCATAGGCAGGGAGCTGTGTTTGGGAGGGCAGTTTTGGGCTCTGCCTTGGGACTGTGGCCCTAGCTGGGCTAAGCAAATCAGTGGCTGCAGCAGCAGCAGTATCAAGGGGTTGCCTGGCTGCGGGGGCTGCAGCATCAGGTGCTTGTATCCACTACTGGCACAGAATGGTCACAGGGTGCAGTGAAACCATGCACCTGGCCATGCTGGCTGTGGGGGTGCCATGCACTCGGGTCTTTGCAGAGCCCGCACCCCCTGAGTGCCAGTCTGCACCTCCTTTCAGGTGCTGCAGCCTGGAACCAAGGTGGTGCCAAATGGCCCTATGCCAGGTCAGAGGGTATATGCACCAGGCTGGGGCATGAATTGCAGGGGCCCTGGGTACAGTTCATTTGGGAGGCAGAGCAGCATGATGTGCCAGGTAGGCGGGTAGCCAGGTGGTGTACCGTACTGCCCCACATCTGCCTCTTGCTCTGCCTGCAGCAGCACTGCTGACTGGGGAGAGTGAGGGAGGGAGGGAAGGAAGTGTCCTGGATTTCCCATGGCCCATACGGTCGCCCTAGTTTTACCCCAACCAAGATGTACTGCACTTTCTGATCAATAATGTTTGTATTCTCTTCTCTACTCCTGTGTGATCCAAATTTTCCTCAGGATTTTGAGCTGCTCTTCCACACAGTCAGGCAGAAGTTGCCAATTATCTCAAGTCATTCTGCATTCATCAGGAATGAGCACAACAATGAGAACCTGGTCCTCTGCTCCCAATAATATCTAGAAAATAATTTCTACAGATATTATAATAGAATACATTTTTCCCCACTAACGTGCCTGAAAAATGCCCCAAGAGAAATAATAAGAGACGAATAGCATCTCTCTGTGTATATATGTGGCAGTATTGTATGTGTGAATTATGTATGTAGGAGCTATTGACTACTATATTTTACTTGGGTCATATAGTTTCCAGCTCAGAAAAGCATCAGAAATATAGAGTTAAGATTGGACATACTTATGTTTTAAACTGCAAATAAGTATTTGAGTAGCATAATTGGCAGTGCATATATGTCATAATAAGGGCATTGTAAAACTGATACTTTTCATTGCAGCGCTGTGAAGCACTTGGCCGCATAATGATAAGCACTGTAAACAAGTCCATGAGGAAGTAATTATTTTCAAACCAGAGTTTATATACCATGCAGTATATAAGGAATGGAGATTAAACAATATGGTTAAGAGAAAGTATAGATTAGTTGCTTGTTACATAAGTTCAGTCCAGTGGCAGTGAATAAGGCAAAGATCCCTTGGGAAATATAGTATCTGAATGTGAAATAAAAGACAATTAATAAGAGAGGGTGAATGAAAGTTGCACAGGCAACCTTGCTTCTCACACTTCCTGAGTTTTCTGAACTTGACTTCGTAACTTTGTCATTTCTGTTTTTGTTTGTTTGCTTGCTTGTTCTTAATGTAGGGTTGTTTGTGTGGTTTCCTAAGACTTTAAAACACATAAACTGAAAAAACACCCCAGACATGTTATGTTGCATCATACGTGTATTCATAGATTGGCACTACAGATCAACTGGACTAAGTATGTCACTTGAGCTAATGGAGTAATTTATAGCAGTAGTGAGTTGTCATCCTTTGTAGAAAAGTAGAAAAGGATCAGAAACTATTAGTGGGCTTCATAACTGCTTATTGACAAAGAGAAATGGTGACTCTCCAGAGCTGAAGGTGCTCTAACATATGTAGGTTTTCAATACTTTACTTCCCTGTGCAAACTTGATCTTTTTGGTTCAGTCCCCTCCAACCTGTCCCCATTCTATTCTTCCCTGGTCCTGGCTCATTTTCCTTTCATATTTAGCTCCAGTCTCCATTAGGCTTCTCATCTGAGTCTCCTTTGCTGGATTTGTTGACCAAGTTCCAATACTAGTCCAGCTCCCCCAGCTCCTCCAACTTTCTTCCTATGTATGCTCCATTTCTTTGCCCAACCATGTCCAGTTACCCATTTTCACTGGTTCTTTGTCACAATCTCCAAATATGGGCTATTTACAGTAAAAGCTCTGTTAACCAGCTTCCGTGGGGAATGGGGAGTGCCGGTTAATCAACTATGACAGTTATCTGAGCGTTATACTTATCACCAGACTGGTAGGTTAGGGGCATCTTTGCTTGTTTGGGCTGCTGCCCCTTCCGCTGCATCCAGTGTGCCAGGGCTTTCACTCCTGGGTGTCAGTGTGCTGGAGGACAGGGAGTGGGGCCCATGCAGGCTGCTTTGCCCCAGGCCGTGGTCCATGAGAAGGAAGTGGGACTTGACTTGCAGTACTGAAACTGGAAGTGCCATGGTGGGATAGATGCTGGTTAATACAGCATTCCGGATGGTAAAGTGCCAGATAACACAGCTTTTACTGTATTCAGTTTCTTCACCCCAGTCTCTCACTCCTTATTCATTTCCCCAGCCAGGTTCCAGCTTTTCTGTCCTTCAGCCTGGTGTCAGAGCTGTCTATTTTTTCCATGTCACCGTTTCTGCTCTGCTAGATCTATTCTGAGTCTCCTTGTCCAGAAAGGCCCAGGCCAGGGTTTGTCTTTGCTCAAGCCCATGCCTGAACTCAGTTTCCTTCCTTAATCAGTTCCAGTTTTTCATCCACAGTTTCTATTCCCTCTGTCTATCTTTCGGCAAAAGCTGTTACTTTGTGCCAGCCTGGGCCCCCCAACAGGCTCTGGGCTCACCCATCGGGGCTGTGCCACAGCGGGAGCAGCTGCGGCTCCCCCACTTGCTGCGCCAGGCAGTGTTTGCTGCTGCTGGCCACCCAGAGATCATGCCTGCCCGGAGCTGGCATGCGGGGCAGCACTGAGGTGGCGATGGCAAACACTGCCCACTGTGGCAAGTGGGGGGGGGCTGCAGCTGCTGCTGCCATGGCACAGCCCCAACGGGTAAGCCTGGAGCCGACACAGGGCCCAGGCTGGCAGTAAGGCCAGGTTACAAACTGGTGCTAAGCACGGGAAAAGCGGCTCCTGCCCCGCCCCGTGTCCGGCACCCCGTGCTGCACCCGCTCATAGCCCACGTGGGGCTGCCTGTGCCTACTCAAAACAAAATGAGGGCAGGGGGTACATGGCAGGATGCCCTGCTTGTGCCCCTTGCCCCCAGCCCTGCTGCCCTGTACCACCCACCCAAAGCCCCTGCCCCCAGTCCTGCTCATGACCCTTGCTCCCCAGTCCTGTTGCCCCTTGCCCCTCCATCCAAAGCTCCATGCCCCCCAGCCCAGGTTCTGTAGCTGTCAGCAGCTACCCAGAACCTGGGCCAGCTGCAAACATCTGCTGCCTCTCCGCCCCAGCCCCTGCCTGTGCCTGCTCAGGACAGCCCCACGCAGGCTGTGAGCAGCTGCATCAGGCAGAGCTGGCCACAGGACAGGGGAGGGCTGCTCTTCCCCATGCTCAGCACCAGCTCATTCCCTGTCATGGAGCATGGTGTTAGGGCTGCATGCTGCCCCCCACCTGTACTGTGGGTCCAGGGGGGCACTGGGAGTGAACAGGTGCATGGGGGCCACACCAGTGTCCTGGGGCCAGCACCGTTGGGACCCAGAGCAGGGCAGCAGCAGGGTCCCAGCCAGCAGGGACTCTATGGATCTGGGCCAGCTCCCCCCTTTCCCTGCTGGTGCAGCCCAACCTGGCTCCACAGACCCCTGCCAGCTTGTGCCCTGCTCTGGGCCCCACCAGTGCTGGCCCTGAGACATTGGTCCCAAGGTGGTGATCAGCGGGTGGGGCACCTGTCAAGGGGCGGGGCTACCCATGTGGCCCTCAACCTCAGAACTGGGTAAGCGGCCCTCCACCTGAAATAATTGCCCACCCCTGCCTTAGAGACAAAGGTTGCATACAGACATTCAGGAAGTTAGGTTGGGTTAAAAATAGCTGCTTGATAGAACAGCTCACTGATGCGCTGACCTAACACTTGGATCCCTAGGTAGATCAATCTAAGTGCTAAGTGTACAGATATTTTCCAAAGGTTAGATCAGTTAAAAACAGCTGTCCCGATTTAACCTTATCTCACTTGAGAGGTGCACTAAGTTAGATCGGTTTAAGTGTGTCGAATCTAACTGCCTGGGCTTTCCCAGGCAGCCCTGAGGCTGGAAAGCCCATCCATGTCCTAGCCATGGGGCTGCATTTTTCTACCCCTGCCACATTATTTTTAACTCCTCCACCAACCCCTCCCCCATCTGCAGATGGACACACCCCTCTGCAGACCGGTTAGTCTCCCCAAGTTGGCTACGTACCCCTGGTGCTAGTTTTACTGGCATTCACTAGTGCTAGGAGCCCAAACAAAGCAAGTCAGCATGCAGGAAGTGGGGACAGATCAGGGAAATTGGCCAATGGGGGTGTTGTTCATCTGAGGGTGGATGGTTGGGGGACTAGAATTAGCTCTTGCCTGATCCCATCAACCCCCCCAGGCCCAAGCAATCCCTCACCCCATAGAGCTGCTAGCTCCCTCAATTCACTCACTGCTCCTCCCAACCCGACTTACTAAGATTGTGCTCCCTGTAAGGATGAACACTGGTAAAACCAGCACCAGAAGAGGTTTTGGGGATTGGGGGTAGTTTGCCAGGATCATGGAGGGCTGGAGGCTTGGTGGGGTCGGGGTGGAGGTGGTTTGACAGGACTGGAGAAGCTCTCCAATCCTGCCAAGCCCCCTGTGGACCTCACTAGCCCCTGCTAATCCTGCCAAACCCTCCAAAACCCCACCAGCCCCTTCATGGATCCTGCTAGCCCCCACAATCCCTCCATGCCCACTTACAGACCTTGCTCATCCCCAAGTTCTGCCAAATTTCCTCCATGGTCCTGCTAGCAATTTCTGCCAAATTTCCCCAAGTTCTGCCCAATTTCCTCCATGGACCTGCTAGCATTGTACTCCCATGCATCCCACCTTCCCCTCCCCCTACACAGTCTTACCTTAGATTAGGCTCCCAGCACCTATCTAATCACTAAATTAGAGTGGGCAGCCTTGTTAACCTTATCTGATGACCCAACCTTCTCATTTAACATCTGTACACACCCTAACTTGTTTAAACAGGCATGAGCTTTGGTTGGCAACAGGCTACTTTGCCAGATGCTACTTAAATCTTTGAAATTCTGATTTAATATTCTAGAAGCAATTCTGAGTTCAGTGTCCAGCAAAGTAACACCTAAGCCTTCTTATCTCAGTGGTATTTACTGTATACCATGTTGAAAATAAATGAATTAATATGTGGTTGGAGTTTTTCTTAGCACATTTGCCAACTATATTTCCATTTTAGAGAAGTTCAAATCCTTTATTTTTTCCAGTCCATCCCTCAGAATGCCTCATAAAAATCACTTCAGATTGAGGGGGGAGTGGGGAAGGAAGAAAAGGAAAGCTAACCACCAGCAACAATATTCAAGCTGCAAGAGACTCGAAGAAAGAAATATCTAATAGTTTGGCTTTATTTTCAGGAAAAGCACAAATCCATTTGCAGCTGTGCGGGCCGGGAGCGGTCTGAGGCCCTCGGGGGCGTGCTGCAGGCTGTGGCCAGCAGCCCTGGCACGCGGGTCGGGGAATGCAGGCCGGCGGGCTAGAATTAGGCACGGACGCGTAGTGGTTGATTAAAGATTATTTTACTTACACTGAAAATGGTCGCGGTGCAGGCAGGAAAACTTGCTTGAGTTGCAGTTACAGACAGGAAAGAAGAAAAGTGGACAAGAGTTCCTTCCACGCGAACCTCTAGCACAATCCGGTTGAAGGCTCTAAACACGCGAGCCCGTCGTGTCAACCGAAGAAAACAACTTGGAGAAAGAGCTCTGGATACACTCACACGAAGTTTGCTAGGCTCCGTGGAACTTGCACGCAGGGAAGGGGTTCATCGAGGGATTGTTCGGTGACGGAGAGAGGCCAGAGGTTGATCAGACCCCTATAGCCTTCTTAAGGTACACGCTGGGTTCGATAGGCTCCGCAGCGCTTAGAGATCCTCACGAGACGTGAAGTTCTCCTCCAGATGGTTGTGGAGTCCTCCAACTTGGGCGGAAACCGCTCAAGCCTCTTATACGGCTAGCAAGCCAATCGCTAGCCGCCACATGGGAATAATTTAGAACTGGCCAATAATGGGACACAAATTTGCATGCGGGTGGCGGGAACTCCTTTGCACCGTACATTTCTCTTTGCAACTAAGAAATGCACCCTGCAAAGAAAGCTCCGAGTGGTGGGAAATAATTTACCAGTGCCGAAGCGCGCGCACACAAAATCACACCCTTGGGTTGTGACAGCAGCCTGAACTGTCACTATTATGTGGATTTTACTTTGTAAATATCTATATATAGTCTCTATCAGGTTGGTGGCCTAGTCCAATATCCACTGAAGTCAATGGAAGGTTTCACACTGTCAGTGGGCCTTAGATCAAACCTGTTTGCAAAGACAAGCAGCCTCTTTGGGTGGAAACAAATGTTGCCTGTTGTCTCATTTGTGCTGCCATAAAAATGTTTATGGCGGCACATATGGTGAGCAAATAGATGTCCCTACCCTTTGTCAGACCAGATCAGAGGTAAATCAGTGGTGTGACAAAAGGTAGTAATAGACTCTGATGTTTTATTGCAGCAGATGTCTACTAGCTCTGGGGAAGAAAGGTATGGAAATCCTGAGCTGCTCACGCTCTCCAGCCATCCTGATAGGCAGGTGTTCTGGGGGCTGTTCTGGGGGTTGTTCCAGGGCTCCTCAAGTCCCTGGAGCACCTGCCCAGATACCCTTGTTTACCGAGAGGTATCCTGGGGAATCTCAGGGCACCTCTCTGTAAGTGAGAAAGTCTGGGTTCCCTGCCCAACCAGACTGTCTCTGGTGATCCCAAGAAGAAAGCTAGGTAAGTGGGGAAAATGGGGCTTAACCATCACCTGGAATTACTGGGGACAGTTCTGGGTGCCCCACTTTCCCTGCTTACCCCAGACCTGGTCCTGGGATCTCCAGGTAAGGCTTTGGTTAAGTGGGGAAAGTGGGGTTTTCCCTGCTTATTCAAAATTATCTCCATAGATCACATCACCCTTGTCCCACACCTTCAACAGGTTGGGTGAGGAGTGGTGTGTGTTTCACCCAGTAAAGCAGTTCATCTGTGCCATAACACATTGCACCAAAGCTGACCTGCTTCATTTGGTGACATCTATTTCTAACATTAGATTTCAGAGGCACTACTCATATAAGCAAACACTAAAAGAAGTGTTAGTTTGTCTGGATTTTGACTTTTAAGATAATTTTAAATGTTAGTAACCTGCTAAATATATCTTATGGTGGCCAAATATGTGAGTAAATTGTCATCCTTGGAGTCAGCTGACATTTTAAATAGTCAGATATCTAATTTGATAAATCTGCACCCATAATAATTTTCTTCCAAATTGAGCACATACTTGCGTCTACAATTTCATAACCGGGTCCCTCAAGCTTTATTTTCATGAGTCTTCCTTTGGGAATACACATGCCTGCAAGGATTATTAAATATGTGAATAAGCATTCACACAATCATGCACATGTTTTATAAAACTATAGATTTCTCATCTGTCTTGCAGATCAAAATCAATGTCTTCTGAAGCTGTAAAAAAAAATCACATGGGTTTCATCCAATTCAATTGTATGTTTAAACTCTCTGTTTTACCCTGCTAATTTTATAATCCCAAAGCTTTCTCTCATTTTCTATGCATTCTGCCTCTTTTGTATTTCCATACTATAATCTAGGAATAGCAATACTTATCTGAATTATAAATCAGACTTTTATTCAGTCTAGCCAGCTGTAACAGCTTATCTCTATTACTATAATTAAGGAACTTTATTACCATTGCTCTGTGGAAGCTACCAGGTGCTGTGCCTTGTGCCCTCTCCATGACAAAAGATGAATCCTTAAACATTTCTCTAAATGTTTCTCAAAAGAGGCTTCCTATTAATTTTTCTGTTCTTGTTCTCTCCTCCCCTTCAGGCAAGCCAAGGAGACACAGATTGTTTCTCCTGCTTTTATTATCTAATTCATCTACTTTCATTCTTTGTTGTTTTACTTCATTTAAACATTTGCTATTCACAGACACCAATTTATTCACCCTATCTTCCATATTACTCACTTTTCTTTCAACTTCACTGACCCATAATATCACTTTCCTAATCTTGTTAGCTCCATCAGTTGCAGTATAGAAATCACCAAGTTGATTAGTAATTCCTTTATTCCCATCTTTAAATTGCATTTTAAATACTATGTAATGCCAAATTACAATATCTCTCTCAGCTAGAGCTATTACTTAGAGTAACTTCCTCAAGATCAGTCTGTGAAGGAGAGGACAAGCACTGATCAGCTACATATATTCCAAAAGAAGCTTTCTCCAGCTGTTTTTATTGCACTTGAGTACCTTATCTTTTTAATCACTCCTATCAGATTATATTGTCTGTTTGAAAAATGATGCTGATACATACTTCTTAATTTCTTTTTCTAAATTCTTAATGGAGCAAGGGGTAGGAACATAGTGGAATTACACCCAGGATATGATAAATTTCAACTCCAGCAAATCAAATCAAGAAAAATAATACGTTTGGCAAAAAAAAAAAAAAAAAAAAAAAAAAAAAAAAAAATGCTTTTTGTGGTTCTTTTTTGAAGTGGAAGCAGGAATTGCAAATAAAAAAGATGTAAATGAAAAGAGAGATATATAATGATTAATTAGATGTTCTAGAGTACAAAAAATTGCAGAACAAATTGAAGTATATTAGGAACAAAAATATAGTAATTGATGATGGCAAATGGCTATTAAGTTTTATAAATCAGAGTAACTGAGAAATTTTCAAAGAGGCCAATGATGTGCCAGTATTCACAGAGGGCAAGTAAGATGACACAGGTAACCATAGGCTAAGTTCCCATCAATCCTGAATAAAATAACTGAAAAAACTTAAACAGGATTTTAAAAATGGAAATCCTTTCACAGCCCAGAGCTGTGGCACAGTTCCCAGCCAGTCCCAGGCTGCACAGGGAAGCAGGAAGTTCCCGAGTCCTGGTACTGCTCAGCTCCCAGATTCTGGGAGGAGCTGGAAGCTGAACAGTGCCAGAACCAGGGCAGCTCCCTGCCCACTGTGGCCCCCAGTTTTGGGTCTGACTAGGAGCAAATTTGCTTCCAGTCAGCATCTACACATGTGCTTCTGCACAGTATCTACTGTGTGGTTAATTTTACTAGCTGTATTTGCAAGTAGTAGCTAACTGCACAGTAGACTAATTTACTGCACAGTAAAGGTGTGCATGTGTAGACAATGATTTACTATGTTGTAGATTAGTCAACTGTGCAGTAAAGCATCTCATGCATACCCTCCCAGCAAGTACCTATTTGCATTTTAAAATGTGGTCCTATGTCACAATTGGCAAGGCTTTCAAAGTTATTTGAAATCAGTTAAGTTCCTAAATCTCTCTGAGAATCTGATCCTAAGGTGTGTTTGAGAATGTTACTTCATCCTTACCCTGGAGTTTAGTTTCTGTTATGAACATCATTTTTCTTTAGGTGGTTAATCAATTAAAGTATTCATAGGGAAGCAGAGAAATATTACTTATGGAAATCAGTATTGTAAATAGTTAATATAATTCTAAAGCGCAAATAAGTAAATTATCATTGTTGATTGGGACTTAAATGATGCATTTACTCTAGAAAAAATAACATTTCAATTAAATGGAAGGATTGATAAATATTAAGAAATTTGGTCATTTTCTGAGAAATTTATCACTAAAATTAGATTATTTGATACTGTCATGTATGACTGCTCTTCCTTGTAGTTATGCATGCATATTATTTCACTTAAAATTTATTCAAAGGTAAATTAAGATATGCATAAAAAAGCTAAAACGGAAAAATATCAGTTAAACTCATGGACTAAATCCTCTGTGTTAGTAATTAGACATCACAATAGCTGTGCTGATTTACACCAGCTAAACATCAGAGAGCTGTGATTTCTTCCTCTGCTAATGATTACTCTGTACAGTAAACAGTTCTCTGTCTGTCTTCTGTACTTGTCACTGAGTTTCATAGCTTTTTCCTTCTCTGAAGATCTTGACATACATCATTATTGATCTTCAGACTTGTTTTAAGTTCATTATAAAATGTATACTTCACTACAGCTTTGAGCTTTTCACTTTTTCCTAGCATTGTTCTGACCTACCAGTATACTAGATAGCTCTTAGGCTCTTGAAATATTTGCTGATTGTATGTATTAAACTTGTTTAATCTCATCTTCTATAGTTAATATGGATTCTTATTTTTACAGTTTATGAACTTTCCTCTAGTTTATTAAAAAGCAGAGGACACAATCCTTATGATCTGTACTAAGGATTCTGTTTCACGTGAAACTCTCTTTGACATAAGTGGGGATCCGACCCCAAAACAGAGAAAATGCAACATATTAACAGATAGGAAGTCTGCATCAGCTGTGAGACAGCTTTTCTCTAAATATGTTCTGGATTTGTGTATAACTAACCTTCCTTCTCCTCTTCTCTTCAAATATTTATTTGCATCCAAAGCTCTATACTGACAATGCCAATTTTACACTTTAGCTCCCTTATTAGCATCAGCCTGTCATATTTCCTAACCTCCTTCACTTCTGTGTTGACATGCATCATTCTACCACAATTAACTTACAAATGTCCTTTGTGGAAATGAGCAGGCATGCTTCTTTCACTTATTGTATGCCACAAAACAAAAGGGACGATTGTTTTTTTTTGACAGCATCAAGACTACTGTACACAAAATGTCAGTAGAAGTTGCATTTTCCATTAGGGAAAGGGAATTACCATTAACTTTGGCATGTGCTGATTTTTCACAATGTTTTGCTCACTGTAAAATGTCTAGATGAGATATCTTAGTAAAATTCCCATGCCTCAACATTTATACACATTTCAGTTGTTGTATCAGTTTGATTTCAGAGGAGACAATGGGCTGTGCTTTGTCCTCAGCAAGTGGTAAGTGCAAAATTACATCTTCCCAGGCTTTGGACAAGTTTTGTGCTTGCCTATTCTTACCTAAAGGCTTCTATTCAATGATGCCTCCTATAGTAATTTTTATTGCGAGTCTCTCAATATCTGGTGTTTTATTGTGATGTCTTTTGATACTTACATAAAGCCCCTGCCCCTGGTGTCATGTGATTATGTGAGAATCTCAACTTTTCATTTGAAAAAAGAAGTAAATGTCTAGACCAGACACAGTGGTTCTCAACATTTGAGACTTCAGGCACACCCCATAGTCATTAAGCTTAAGACATCCCTTGAAAAAATGCCAGTTCTTAGCTTTCATTCATTTTTTTTTGGCTATTTTGGAAAAATAAAAGAGCAATTCTTTGGCTGCAAAGAATTGAGAGAGCACAACAGTTTAGAATCTTTCTAACACTATAAATCCCTATTTGAAATGTCTGGGTTAATCTTGTGGATCATGTGTATGTACTTGCACATCTAATACTGTATGGCACCCCAGGTTGAAAATCACTGGTCCAGATCTCCTGATTACAGAAAAGAGTGCAAAAACTTAGAAAAGCTCAAAAAGCAGAAGTCAAATAGAAAGAACCTAACATTTGTTATATGTTTTAGTCTCAATGTTTTAAAATCAGCATGGCAGCATGCTTTTGAACTAAAACACTTTGAAGTGTTTTAGTTCAAAGTGCACCACCATCATTTTCTCAGCACTAACAACCATTTCTCCATTTATACAAATGCACATGATGAAACAGTAAGCATGTCAGCTTGCGTGTGGAGCAGACTCAATTAAGTGAGTCTGCTCCAATGCGCTGGATCTCCACCACGTCGCAGCATGAAAAGGTATGTGTATAACTGCCCAAGGTGTTAAATCCTCATGTACTTCAACCCACCAAGCCTGGAATATATCCACAGTGCCCCTTGGGATTCCTCCATGCCAGTGATCCTCTACCAGGGTGCCACAGCACCAAGGTATGCCTTGATATCCTTTCAAGAGTGCTATGGGGTGCCACACAACGTTGCCACTGTTAGATATGAAAACATTATTCACAAGACAAATCCAGAAATTCTAAACAGGAATACATTGTATCAAAAACATTCTGAATTGTCATCTTTCTGAATTATTTGCAACAGAAGAATTGTTCTACTATTTTTCTGTAGTAAAAAATAAGTGAAAACAAAAAGTTGGCATTTTCTGAGAGGTGCCTTGAGACTATCAAGGGGTGCTTCAAGCCTAAAAACATCAAGAACCTCTACACTTTACTACCCACTGCACTGATGCAGCCACCTTTTCCATGGGTGGTAAGTGATGGCTAGGAAATGACATTTAGAGATTTTCTTTTTAGGCTTTGGCTTGTAGCTAGAGTAGATTATTGTGTAAGAACAATGGTTCAGGGGAACAGCAAGAGGTGATTGGTTTCATAGATTCATCAATTCATAGATGCTAGGGTCAGAAGAGACCTCAATAGATCATCGAGCCCGACCCCTGCATAGGCAGGAAAGAGTGCTGGGTTCAGATGACCCCAGCTAGATGCTTATCTAACCTCCTCTTGAAGACCCCCAGGGTAGGGGAGAGCACCACCTCCCTTGGGAGCCCGTTCCAGACCTTGGCCACTCTAACTGTGAAGAAGTTCTTCCTAATGTCTAGTCTAAATCTGCTCTCTGCTAGCTTGTGGCCATTGTTTCTTGTAACCCCCGGGGGCACCTTGGTGAATAAAACCTCACCAATTCCCTTCTGTGCCCCCGTGATGAACTTATAGGCAGCCACAAGGTCGCCTCTCAACCTTCTCTTGCGGAGGCTGAAGAGGTCCAGGTGCCCCAGTCTCTCCTCATAGGGCTTGGCCTGCAAGCCCTTAACCATACGAGTGGCCCTTCTCTGGACCCTCTCCAGGTTATCCACATCCCTCTTGAAGTGTGGCACCCAAAACTGCACGCAGTACTCCAACTGTAGTCTGACCAGTGCCTGATAGAGGGGAAGTATCACCTCCTTGAATCTGTTCATCATGCATCTCCTGATGCACGATAAAGTGCCATTGGCTTTTCTGATGGCTTCGTCACACTGCCAACTTATGTTCATCTTGGAATCCACTAGGAATCCAAGATCCCTTTCCGCTTCCGTGCCACCAAGCAGGTCATTTCCTAGGCAGTAGGTACGCTGGACATTTTTCCTCCCTAGGTGCAGCACTTTGCATTTCTCCTTGTTGAATTGCATTCTGTTGTTTTCCACCCATATGTCCAACCTGTCCAGGTCTGCTTGTAGTTGTTCCCTGCCCTCCGGTGTGTCCACTTCTCCCCACACTTTTGTGTCATCTGCAAACTTGGACAGAGTAAGTAGTATATAGGGTACACATCTTGTCAAACTGTAAAAACTGATAAGCCCCGCCCACTGACAGGTGCCCCGCCCCTTGACCCCGCCCTTAGACACGCCCCCTTCTGGCCGCCATCTTGGCCGCCATCTTGCAAACGGGAGTCCTGCCCCTAACCCCTGACCTTTGCCACCGGAAACTCCATCCCTGACCCCTCCTGGCAGCCATGTTGGTAGCCATATTGGCTGCCATGTTGCATCCCAGAACACCCTGTTCCCATCACATGGACAGTGACCTCACCAGACCCAACCCCCAGGCAGCCATGTTGGTGGCCATATTGGCTGCCATGTTGCATCCCCGAACACCCTGTTCCCAACACATGGACTGTGACCTTAGCAGGCCCAACCCCCCAGGCAGCCATGTTGGTGGCTATCTTGGCCTCCATGTTGCATCCCAGAACACCCCGTTCCCAACACATGGCCTGTGACCTCACCAGGCCCAAACCCCAGGCAGCCATGGTGGTGGCCATCTTGGCCGCCATGTTATGTCCCAGAACACCCCGTGCCCAACACATGCCCGCTGACGTCAGAACAGTTGCTCCTTAACCGGGAAAAGCCTCCACCCCGAGAATGCCGCTGAGCCAATAGGGGGCAAGTATAGGGGGGTGGGGGTGGGACCTAGGCTGGCAGTCCCTGACCTGCCTCTTATCTAAATCCTGTTGGGAAAATCCTCCAAGCAGGCCGCGTGTTTTCTGAGACCACGCTAATACAGGCAGAAGCAAATATGGATTCTTACGTTTTGGAAACCTCAAACACTGTTCAGACCTCTCTTGGCAGCACTATGGGTGAGATTTCAGTGGTTGAGACAGATGCCCGGACTCCCAAAACAGATCCTGGGACCGTGGCTTTCTACGGTAACATGGTGGATCTGTGTTAAATCTTTTGGCTCTTTGCAGGTATGTGATGTCTTGATGGAGAACTTTCAAAATGTAAGCGTTGGTGGACCTATGAGAATAAAGGTCTTGTGTGTGAACTGTTTTTGTTCATGTCTAAAAGAGAGGGGCTCAACACATGATTGAATAACCCTGTATGTGCTGCTTTTCACTAATAAATCTTGTTTTGCCACTATTTAAATTTGCTGTCTGGCCTTTAAATGCTCCAGAAGCGTGTTGGTGAGGTGGGTACCACGGCTACCAGTCATGTCTCCAGGGGGGTCTTTGTTAAAGAAAATTTATTACACACCGGGGGTGGTGGGTAGTTTTGGTGGGGTGAGCTCGCTTTTTGAAGCAGCCAAAAGCCAGAATAAGAATCTGAATAGAAGACAGGTAACTGCCTGGCTTTCAGATCAGGATCCTTACACCCTACACAAGCCAGCAAGAAGACATTTTAAAAGAAACAAGACTGTTGTTTCAGATGTGGATGCACAATGGCAGGCAGATCTGGTGGATATGCAACAGTTCTCCAAACACAACGGTGGTTTTAAGTACGTCTTAACAGTGATAGACATATTATCCAAGCATGCCTGGGCCTTGAGTCTAAAAGACAAATCGGTGGGTGAAATATCCAAGGCCTTTAAAGGCATTTTCTCAACGGGTCGCGTACCTGAAAAACTACAGACTGACCAGGGCAAAGAATTTTTAAATAAGCCTTTAAGCAAACTGCTAAAAGAGTATAATGTCCACCATTTTGTTACAAATAATGAAGTGAAAGCAGCAGTTGTAGAAAGGTTTAATAGAACGTTAAAATCAAAGATGTGGAGGTATTTTATAGCCCACAACACCTTTCGCTATATTGATGTGTTACCAGAGTTTCTAAAGAGCTATAACCACAGCTTTCACAGAACTATCCAGGGTCAGACCTGTTGATGTGAACTCATCAAACTCTTCCCGCGTGTAGAAAACACTGTACGGAGACTACTTTAAAACAAAAATGGCAACACCCCTGTTCAGAAAAGGAGACCACGTGAGGGTGTCTAGAACCAAGGGGAGATTTCAAAAAGGTTATGAACAAACATTTACCGATGAAATTTTCATAGTGGATGAAGTCATTAAGCGAGTGCAGACCCCCCTCTACCGCCTAAAAGATTACAAAGACGAGCCAATCGAGTGTTCTTTTTATCCTGAAGAATTACAGAAAGTGAACCCAAAACAGGACAAAGTTTACAGGATTGAAAAAGTCCTAGCAGAGAAAGGAAAGGGGAGAAAGAAATAGTTACTTGTGAAATGGTTAGGGTGGCCAGCTAAATTTAATAGCTGGGTAGAAACCTCCCAAACCTGTAACATTTAGAATAAAAGACAAGGTATTACTGCTGTTGAAAGAGCAAGATGAGCAACAGTGGTTTTTACATCACTTTACCCAGTAATGCCTGCGCCAAGGTTTTCCCACAGAACACCAGCTCGAACTTTACCATACAGCTGCTTAAACCTCTGGATCTTTTGGGGAAATGGGAGGTAGGGTTAGCAGAAATACAATACCCACACAGCTGGAACAACATCAACGAAGACACCCCTTTTGAAATCTTTTCTGAAGCTAAAAAATGGGGGTATGTCCTGTGCCATGGGTATTATTCATCCATCACAGAGTTGTTGGATCTTATGAATGATATCATTGCCAGTCACCCTACCCCGCCTGAATTAGTTTTGTTCTATGATCAGGTGAGCAGAAAAATTAGACTGAAAGCCAGCGATAACTCTTATGCTTTTTCTACTGGTGGTGAACTAGCCTATATTTTGGGGTTACTACCTGGATCCACTGTTAAAAGAACCCCCTTTACAGTGGATATTACCGGAGGATTCAATTCATTGTATCTCTACACGGACATTGTTGAACACCAGCTTGTTGGGGACTTTTTGGTTCCCTTGCTATGCTGCGTACCTACCCGTGGAAAAAACAATGAGTTTGTCACTATCGTATATGACAAGCCGCACAATGTCCCCGTGAGTCAGCACCACATTGACACAATCAGTGTTGAAATAAAGACGGATCAGAATAGACTCGTCTCATTTCATTTTGGCAAGGTGATCATTAAGCTCCACCTGCATCCCCGAAGGACTTTGGTGCTTTGAAATAAGAAAAAACACAATGGTGGTGGTCAAAAATTATGGGGATCCATCCTTGTACAGAAATTATTACAAAACTCAAGCTGGGTATGGTCTCCCCGGTTATCAGGGGATGCCTGTGATATATGGGGCTGGTGTGGGGGACATATTCTGCAGTCTGTTTAGAAAAGCCATCCCTCTTTTGAAAAGGGGCCTGGAGTTTATTAAACCGCATGTTAAGAGTGCCGCTCAAAACATAGCCCAGGATGTGGTTGGCCACATCTCCCAAGCTGTTCTAGATAAGGTGGGCCGGTCAACAAATCAGGACGGGTCTGGCCTTGTGTATATTAAAAAAAGGAGCCTTAAAAGAAAGAGAGCTGCGTCACATCCCCGTTGTACAGGCTGGCCCCAACCCCTTAAAAGAAAGAAGCTAAGGCGCTAGGTCAGACAGAAACGAAAGACCAAGAAGCAACTGTCCGGGAGGAAGAAGGGGCGCTCTACTGGAAGAAAAAGAAATATATTTTAACGGTCATGGCTTTTGTTCATGTCAGATCCGAAGAGTGTACCAAATCTGAGCTGGATTTTTTTCAGATAGCCCCCACACAGACCAGTATTGAAAAAAGTCTGTACATTGAGACCCCCCCACTCATAGCTATTACAGAGTCTGCCCCCCTTGCCTTTTTCATTGCTGGGAATGGCAAAGACTATATGGATTTGAACAATATGTTGCTGTACCTTTGTTGCAAGATTGTAAAAGGTGATGGAACCGATCTTGATAATGGGGCTGCAGTAGGGTTGGTGAATTACCCCTTAGCCTCTATTTTCAGCCAGCTGGATGTCACTCTGGGAGATCGTCTCATAAGCCAGAGCAACAACTGTTACCCTTACAGAGCCTTCATTGAATCGGTGCTCAACTACAGTGATGATACACTCGCCACTCTGTTTTCGGCTGGTCTGTTTTACAAAGACACCCCCGGACAACATGAAGTGGTCGCCCTGGATGGTGATAACCATGGGTTTAGGAGACGGGCAAACCTGACTGCTGGGAGCAGAAAGATAGAGCTGCTAGACCACCTCCACGGTGAGTTGTTTTTTCAAGAAAAACTTTTGTTGAATGGCGTGGATGTGAAAATTAAACTGACTCACAGTAAGGATGCCTTCTGTTTGATGGGTGCCCTGGCGGTTGGACAGTGTAAACTACAAATCATGTATGCCTCACTTTTTGTGAAGAAAGTGAAGGTGGCTCTGGGTGTCCGGTTGGGTCACGCAGAGACCTTGCTTACAGCCAATGCTAAATACCCCATAGACCGTGCAGGTCTGAAAGTGTTTAGCATCCCTGCTGGCAGTCGGGTCAGTAATCAGGAGAATCTGTTTCTGGGACAGTTGCCCAAGCTCGTTGTTATAGGATTTGTGGATAACGACGCCTTTAGCGGGAACTATTCTAAGAACCCCTTCAACTTTAAACATTACAATATTAATTTTGTTGCCCTGTATGTTGATGGAGAACAAATCCCAGCAAAACTGCCACAGCCTGATTTTGAGAATGGTAACTGTGTGAGAGAATATTTGCAGCTGGTACAGACTGCTGGTAAGCATATGAAAGACCGTTCCCTATTGATCAACCATGAGGAGTTTGCCCGGGAGTACACCTTGTTTGCCTTTGACCTGTCTCCTGACCAGGAATGTGCTGACCATTATTCCTTCATTAAAACCGGGAACCTGAGAGCAGAAATACTCTTTGCAGGGGCTTTGCCCATCACTGTCAATATGATCGTGTATGGGGTCTTTGACAATGTCATAGAGATAAACCAGAGGAGAAACGTGCTGTTTGACTACATGTGAAGATGGATAGCGAACAGCTCTCCAGAGTTTTATCTGCAGACCCTTACACCAAAAAGACTTTTTTAGATGTGTTCCCCTGTGACTGGCTCCCTAAGGCTCGGCTGTCTCAACGACCCCTGAGCCTGGTGGTCAATACGCACCCGCATAACCAACCTGGAGAACACTGGCTGGCTGTTTACCTGGCCGATAGGAACCATGGAGAGTTTTTTGATTCGTACAGTCACCCCCCAAACAGCGCTCTGTTTCCACAGAGTATTATGTTCTTTTTAAATAAAAATGCTGCCAGCAAAGCTTTTCAGATTAATCAATTAGAAGACCCCACCTCTTTTGCCTGTGGATACCACTGTGTGTTTTTCCTTCACCATCGGAACAAGGGGTTGTCATTTGAACACATTTTAAATTTGTATTCTGATGATTTAGTACAAAATGACCGCATAGTGATGCAGTTTGTAAATAGTAAATACAAGTCTTTCCACGTGTCTGGACCTGCCCAAAACTTGTTTCAACATGCCCAGACATGTGTCTCTTGCGGTGACTTCCACAAAAATGTTATTTAAATAAAGAACCCCGCCCTCTAGTGGGTTTAAAAAAAAAAAAAAGAAAAAATGTGTATGTCCTTTTCTTTTACTTGGTATCACATTAAAAAACACATTGTAAACAAAATTTTAAAGCAGTGTAGAATAGTTTATTGCCAGTGTAAAACTTTACATGCTAATCCACTTGCTTTTAGAGATAACCTTTTGCTTCTTTGGTGATGGTGTTTCCTGGCCTGCAGCAGAGGTTTTCAGGTGTTCCAAATGAGCCCGGTTTGCAGTATTGCCCACAAGAGAAGATGGTACTTTGAGCTCTGCCAGAGTTTTCATAAAGATGTCCCAGCCTTTAGGCAGCTGTTTACTAGAACCGGCGTGAGTCTGGAGGGCCCCCTGGACTAAGTCAAACATGTTAGATCCCATGATGAGCGTTCCTTTGTACACAAACCCCCCTTGATCATCCCAAGAAGAAATATGTTTGTGCTGACTCAGTTTGTTGAGCAGCAGTTTAGCATTTTTCCTCTATCAGATGGGCACGTTATCCAACACTTCCTGAACAGTGGGGTCAGGATTTGTTGGTGTATCCAGGGGTTTTGCCATTTCTAAGGGGTTCTGTTCTGGCATAAACAGGGTTAACTTCCCTTTATCCAGATCACCTTGCTTCACGTGCACCAGGTATTTTTGAAGCACAGCGGCATACAGTTTAGCTTTATCATATTCTGTTAAACCTGGCCTTTGAAGAATGTCCCTCATTTCAGTGTCCAATAAATGGGTTGCCTCAGTTCTGATATTTTCCTGAGGTAGTGGAGGAGTCCTTAATTGCTCCAGCTGATGGCTGGGCACCAGGTACATTTTTTCTGCATACTCCATCACCGATTAGTCAAAAGCCCCGTGATCAGAGGGATGGCAAAACTTAACAGGGGGCCGATAAATCCCCCAGACTGTTTCACCAGCTGTTTCTTCTTTTTGAGAGAGAGTCTTTTGTTACTTAGGTTTTTTATGATTCTGCGTCTCTTTTTCAGTACACGGATTTGATGGGGTGTCAAAGGGATGTTTCCTTTTAGGGTATTCAGAGCAATTTCTGAAATGGTGGCTACTAAATCCTCAGAGGCCGAGCACAGTACAGCTTTCCTCTGCTGGGGGGAGGATTGAACAAGCAGTTTTAAGACAGCCAAATTTCTCTTCACGCAGTTAGACATGTTCCCTTCTGCAGGTTCAGGAGCTAAAAAAGACCCTGCAGCGACATCATCTCTCTTTATTTCCACCCGCCGCTTTTTTCAAAGTGTAAACCGCCCGGGTGGTCAGGAGGGAAAAGCCCTGTTCTTAATCTAAAAGCCTCGGGAGTAGAAGTGTTTAAGTCTATCACTGGATACCCGTAAGGTTTTTTAGTGGCATCCTCAAAAGCTTATAGAAAGAATTGGGTCTTGCCCGGGTACATCTGTCTTGCCAGAGATACCACCTGCAGCTTATCCCTGGGGTTTTTAAACAGAACTATGTACTTTGTGTTGAGGGTGATGGTGCGGCTCCTTTTCCCTTGGCAGAATACGTTCTGAACTATATACATTCCTGTGATGTACATACTTGGTAAAGGCTTTCTCTATTTCACCACTGTCACAAGCAGAGTCCATCAAGTCATCCACCACAACCATATTTACTTTATTCGGGGGAAACAAGCAGTCGTCATTAAGACTCTGCGGCACCCCCTCCACAAATTTGATAAAAGGGTACTTACAAAGTAATTCTTTATACAAAGGTTGCCAACAGCTATAACACCACATGATATTCTCAGGCATAGGAGACAACAAACTATCAGCATTATCTAAAAGGTTTTTTATAAAGTAACTTTTTCCACAGTTGCTAGGCCCCGCAAGAATCACAGAAAAGGGATGCTTCCAACGCATATCCATATTCAAAAACCGTGGGGGTAGGACTTTAAGTTTTCTGCGAGGACCCTTTTATCGTAAACGACTTTCTGTGTTTTCTTAATAGTCTTGGATTTGATCATCCAGAGTTGTTTATTTCTGACAATTGAGTTCAGTTTTACTGAAATGGTTTTAGGGATGTCCCTGGCAGGGTTTGCCCCGTAATCAAGAACCAGGTCTTTCAAGCTCTCAAAATTGACTTTTTCACAGTTGGCCACATTCAGGGTAATCCCTTTGACTTTTAAGCAGACCTTTCCTCCTGACAACTTATACCTGTAGGTTTTGGGACCTGCTGACACAAACTCTGTGATATGCTCATCTGGTGGGATCTCGCTTGTGAGGTCGCCTAAATAATCGCCGAGCGGGGGGTTCTGGTCTCCCTCACGGCTCACAAAAATCACAGAGTCTGTATCGTGGTATAGACAGCGGTCTTGCAGGTTGTCTAACAACTCATACAGCTCTAAACATGCATATGCTGTAGTGAAGCATGCTATGAAGATGTTAGTGTTGCCTGACAATGTGTAACGCTCTTTGGAGTGCTTCCAAGACACGCAGGCCGTCTCATCATCAATAAAGTCACAGGAGGAGATGTCATAGGTGGGGGAAAAGAGATAACCAAAGAGATCTTCAGGGTCTCTCACAATACTGGTGTTTGGGAGATTTGTTCTCTGGCCGAATTTACCCCACAAAGAATTTAGAAATAATTTTGCAATTTGCCGTTTTGCGGGGTTTGGTTTAATATGCTCAGGTCGCAAAGACACGTCTTCTTTTTGCAAGAAATTGGCCACGTATTGTTCTTGCTTTTCTTTGTCGGTACACCAGGTGGGATACCCTGAGGCTTCCTGCTTCTGTCGGAGGTGGAGGGCTATGTATTTTTCAAAAAGTCTGTTACTCATCTCAGGAAAATGCCAGACCTCATAGATTTTAGTTACTTTGTAACCCTTGGTGATACCTTTGTTCAATTCAGGTGTGCACCAAGTGCCCAGGAGGGCCCTTTCTTCATCCGTGTGAGTACATTTTGGCTGGTTTTTTTCTGCACAAGTTCGGCAGAGTGGGAACATGAGTTTTCCATTCACCCTGACAGGTAACACAGGGAAAAAGAGCCCATGCGGTGGGTACAATTTCACCTTGGCCAACCCAAAATAGCTTGACAGGGGTCCGAAATTGTTGTGAATGATTTCAGGGTGCCCAATAGGGTATTCCTTTGTTTTGTTGATGAAGGGGTAGAGACTGGTAAAATCATAATAGTGAATTTGCTCACCCGGGTTAGCTTTGTAATATAACCAGACAGCATTAGTCCTCCCCCCAAAAAGAGCATCCTTAGGTGTCAGAGGAGACGGCAACTGGGTTCTGTTTAAGAAATCAGAGAGCTCCTCATCTGATTGTAACAAAATCCTCCACTCGTGCTCCCAAATGGTCCTGACGGTAAACCCCACTCTCTTAAGGTAATCGGCCTTGTGCTGCATCTGATAATTCCGAAACCCGTAAGTTGTCCTTGTCAAAGGGTTCCACTCATTTTCATTGTAACAGGTGACACAGCCATGGAAAAAACAACCATTAAATTCAAACGCTGTGGGTTTTCCATCAATGATGGCATAGCCATCTAAAACATAACCCCCCACCTGAAATTCCCCACCTTGTAAGGCGTGCTGAATTTGAATATTTTCTTTTTCAGAGAGATACATGAGCCACTGGATAGCGGGGGTCGAAAATCTCTTTGTCTGTCTGTGGTAGTTGTCTGAGGAAAGTAGTGCAATGGTCTGATCTTTCAAAAACATAAATCTGTACATGGCCATGCACACAGAAGCCAGCGTGATATATTGGAAGGGGTCTATGCAGAGATTTACACGTTCCAGTTTACCCTTCTTTTTCACCATCTCTACCCACCAAGTCATTTTCATAATCTCATTCCTACAGAGGCAACAGGCCTCCTTCAAAATGTTTACATCCCCCTGACAATAATAGGCCAGCTCTTTTTGTATATCAAAGGTCTTATCACGGTTGTCCCGGTACCAATTTAAAAATTGCTCTCTCTCGCTAGGCATCATGTTTTCAACACCATAGTACTCTGCTTCAGGGAGAGGCCCCACATAATTTTGATTTTCCTGCGGGTTAAAAAAATGTGGGAAATGACCTTTGCATTCTTCAAAACCCATGGCCTGGGGGAGTTTGCTAAGTTTCATAGGCAGAAAGTTTAAAGAATCTATGAAACAGATATCCAGGCTGGTGACTTCTATACACATGGGTTTACCCCCTTGGGTGATGAGATTCATGGCCATTTTTTTCTTTTAATAGTTGGCTAACAATGAAGTAGCCATCATAGCCTTTGGCGTTGTGAGCTATGAATGTGTAGCCCTGATACTTTTTATTGATGAAGACCTTGATAAAGTCTGAGAGGCATTCTTCACCCTTAAATTCCCATGTCTGCTCTGTCTCTTGGGTCTTACCCTCCCAGGTGGTTTCTAGAGCTAACTCCATTGCAAAAATGTAATTCGGTATGTGCATACCTGTCTCCTGCATACATTCAAAATCATAAAAAATGTAACCCTCCCCTATTTTAGGTTTAGTAATCCAGGGCATAAAGCACTGGTGCTTGTCTACATCCTTGATCTGCCCATAGCACTGCTTGCATTGCCTCCCCTTACATTCGTGGTTTTTGTCCACATAAGATTTACTTTCATAGCACAACGTTTTAGACAAGCAGTCAACCCTTTTCTCAGAAGCCAGAACTCTGTGTCTCTCTAAGCACCCTGAGGACCGACAGACCAATTTACAGTTAGGACACCTCTGTGCCTCACCCACATTATCTGCGCAGTCTTGGGTCAAATAGAGGCGGCACCAGAACCTGCATGCGTGGCTGTGACTGTACAACGCCTGACAAAGCTCGCAATAATTTCTTGCCCCAAAACCCTTTTTCATATCCAGAACCCCATAATAATGATGATCGTGCAACATAAGGAAACAGGTATTTAGGTATTGGGGTGTGTTGTGTGTTTTAAAGAAACTCCACCCCGTTTTCTCCTTATGCATCACTATATGGATGTTAACCTTTACGAGATCTTCAAACAATGCTACGTCCTTCAGCATAACCTGCTTTTGTGCTGACCACCCCAGCTTCTCATGCAGTTGGCTTGCAACATGTAGCAACTCTGCATCTGTGGCTCCTCTAAGAGTGGTCAGAGCAAGCAGACTACCAGCAAAACAGAGCTTAGTATCAAAGGTATTAAGATCTATTAAATACCGTCTCTTTTTGGCAATAATTTGGGAATAGGGGATAGAACTTATCACTCTCCGAGCACCACCACCCACACCTCTTACAACTACCACAATCAACCGAAATGTTGAATCAAAGAGTATTTCTCTCTGACTTTGTAAGAGCTTGCTGATCCACTCTAAAAACTGGTCAGTGGACATGTCATTTAAATTAATAGTTGGGGAATATAAACAGTTGTGCATGCCGTTTGCTTCAATACGGAGCTGGGCATAGTCAGCAGGCGTGAATAAACGGCGGAGATTTTCTACAATTCGTTCTACCCCACTTCAAAAGCCACACATACAGGTACAAGTTTGAGATTCCTAAAACGAAACTCCTCTATATACGTTTGGGCTCCGAACCTAGCTATAGGCCACTCCCTCCTTCTCACCCATACCATTTCTACGTCTGGCATGACATCCTCTACAGGCTCAGGAGAGTCTACATTCAAGGAACTCTCTGAGGCATCTTCTAATTCATTTTCATCAACATGGTTGTCTGGTTCCACAGGATCAGGGGGAGTGGGGTTATTTGAGGGGTCCCCTAGAGGGTCTTCAACATGACATTCATCAGACCTGCTGTCTGGCTCCACAGGTTTGGGGAGGTTTGGGGAAATTGTGGGGGTCTCAGTAGAGGTGCTCTTATTTTTTCTCAATATGCGCTTAGCCTTTTCCACCCTCATCTTTAAACAGGCCCTTACTTTTTGACCCGCAAGCCATTTGTTCTCAGGTTTATCAGGACCTCCCCTCTTATGATGCATACCTTGTCTAGTGCCACGACCATACAGACCACCTCCCCTCCATACAACATGCGCTCTTTTGGTTGCACAATAATCATGATCTTTCAAGGCTCTATGAGTGCCAACATCCCCCCAAAATCTCCTCTTTTCCCTTGAACAATAATCATGATCCTTCAAGGCATTATATGTATCAACAGTCCCCGAAAGTCTCCTCTTTTCACGTGAGAAATAATCATGATCTTTCAAACACGTAGGGTGAACCTCCTCAGGTTTCTCTAAAGTGTGTGAGTAATCAGTCTTGTGTTTCTTATTCACAGACCCCAAAACAGCAGCTTTGGAACTGTGAATGTTTGTGTTTTCACACATGGCTCTCTCAGGGCTTGGTGGTGCATTTTCCTCTGAGGAACCATGTGGTCTTTTCTTTTTTTTACTATGTCCTTCTGCTCTGGTTTGAGTGGGGTCTGGTCCGTGGGGTTTCTGATCCTCAGGGTGGGGGTTTCTGCAGTTTTCAAAGAGTGTTGCTAGAGGCCTTCGAACTGGCGCTTGTTCCTCTGGTGTTTCTGGAACATTGTCTCTCTTTTGAACAGTCTTGCGTGAGATCCCTTGGGAAATACAACATAGATATCTCAGCATCAAAAATTCACTTCCAAGATGAACACACACTCTGTCCCTAACCCTTAACCTATCTCCTAACCCTAAAACACACACATGTTGACTCTCAGCCCTATCCCCAAAATGCATACAGTTTTTAAAAGGTACAAGGCTGAAACACCCATGCTTTAAAAAACCTCATGGCAAAATTAAACCACCACCACAAAAGCACTTAAAGAGTTTCAAAAGTTTAATTTCAGAAAAATGTACTTTTCACTACAGGATAAAGACATGAGGGGACATGCTTGCTCTGGTTTTCCATTCTTCAAGAAGGGTTTTCTGCTTGGGGTAAAGAGTTACAAAATGATGTTCTGACATAAGCCTCATATTAACACACCCCAAGTATCTCTAGGTATAGAGAGTTAAAAATGGTTACATACATACCATCCCTGTCTTGTTCTGCCCCCCCTCTGAAGTTTTTCTGGTGTAAAGTTGGTCTGTTTCTGCTGTAATGAAGACCCCTAAAGAAACAGTAAGTAAAAGATACTATAATGAAACAGAGAAGATGTCTACACAGAAAGAAGTAAATGAAACATTAACAAAAACATATGAGTACATACCTAGATCCTGTCTGGGAACAGTTTCAGAATCCTGAGAAAAGGGGTGTTTTCTGCCCCTCTCAGGTTATATCCTGATGACTTCTATTTTTAATATGTATGAGGCTTCTCTCAGGGATTGGTAAATCATCGTCAAGGACTGCCCAGGTTATTGCATACTGGTCTTTAATTCGCCCCGTAGACACTCCTTGCGCTGGAGGACGGCCCTGGTTTTTACATTTTTAATATGTATGAGGCTTCTCTCAGGGATTGGTAAATCATCGTCAAGGACTGCCCAGGTTATTGCATACTGGTCTTTAATTCGCCCTGTAGACACTCCTTGAGGTGGAGGACGGCCCTGATTTTTGCTTCCTGCCCCTTGATTCGTTCCTGTGGGCCCATTGTGTTGGATCCAACACCTATTCAATTTTGGGTGGGACACACCCTGCCAGTCCCCATTGTAAGTTTCTTAGGTGTGAAAGCAGCAGCTGATAAAATCAAAACTCTTGAATTTTGGGCGCACACAGACAGCTTTTTGTAAGTTTCTTAGGTTTGAAGACAAAACCTTGTTGCAGCCATCAAGTTACAGCTATCCTGTATGGCTCCATAGATTTTTCTTTAGGCCTGTTCCAACAAGTCCTTAGCTGTGACCCTTATAACCAAAAACCCTCTATGCCCTCCCTTAAAAAATGACATCTGTAAGAATGTGTTTTTAATAAGTTTTTTATTTTCATCAGTCTCTGTAGAAAATTTACACCTTTTACAAGTTTTATACTATATCCTGGCTACATTATCCTCTGGAGCAGGAATTTATAATTTCTTGTTCCAATTAAACGTTCAGTGTAGGGTACCAGAGTTTTATCCTCCTCATGAATAACACCATGTAAAGCAGCATGTGGGTCTCCAGCCAGATAAATATGGTTTATAATTGCCAGGCCCTGAGCTAAATGTTTCTCAGTGAGGCATAGACAATCCATAGAGTACCCTAATGCCATTACAGCATTTAGAATACTCTCCATACACAGATCAATACAAAGTTGCCGAATTGTCTGGTTTATGTCCTCATCTGTCCTGTCCAGACATTCATGGCTTCCTTGACCTGGTGCATTTAGAAGGCAACCCTTACAGGTTTCAAAAAGTCTCTCTCTCAAACAATATTTCAGTATGCCATAACAACAAACACATACAAGAGATTTCATGAGCCTTCTATGACTCCTTGGTGAGACAGGTCCAGTTCGTTCAATTCCTAGTTGTCTTCTAAAGGCCACAGCACCCTCTTCTTCTGAAGCACCAGGACTCTGATTGTCACAAAAGCAGCTTCTCTTTCCAAGTACCAAGGTTATAGAGCTGCTGCTGCGTTGTCCTTCTGGTGTCATGAGAAAGGCTTCATCAAGCTGCAGAGGAAATTTAAAGAAGAAACTCTGGTTACCCACCATTTAAGGAGTTGATAGTCAATTCCTGCCCCCCCCTCCTGCCAACAATACCCCTCCCCACACACACACATCAGCTCCTCTTCAAGTTCAAAATACTTACCAGTGGCTCTTCCCCCACAGAGACATCTTCTCCTCTCTCAGAATCCAAAATCAGACACCCCTCTTCTCCAGAATCATCAACAGCTGCTCTGGGCCCTTGGCCACCAAACATCTCAGGAAACGGTAGGACTAGGGGGCTACTCTCCTTAATCTCTCCCTCTTCAGAACTGTTGCTACGGTAGCGTTTTCTTGGCAGACATCTATACGGCCTTCGTGGTAAGGCAGAAACAAGGGGCCTTACTGGTGTAGTATAAGAAACCATGCTTGTTCCCTGCAAAGAGCCGAAAGATTTAACACAGATCCACCATGTTACCGTAGAAAGCTGCCCCCCTCCAAAATAATTCTAGGCTACTTACCTCAGCAGAGTCTTTGGGGTTGAGGTTGTCTGCCACCCCCAGGCTCTCTGCCTGTAGCTCTGATGCGGTTTGTTGGGGGTCTGCCACAGTCCCCGGATCTGTTTTGGGAGTCCGGGAATCTGTCTCAACCACTGAAATCTCACCCATAGTGCTGCCAAGAGAGGTCTGAACAGTGTTTGAGGCTTCCAAAACATAAGAATCCATATTTGCTTCTGCCTGTATTAGCGTGGTCTCAGAAAACATGCGGCCTGCTTGGAGGGTTTTCCTAACAGGATTTAGACAAGAGGCAGGTCAGGGACTGCCAGCCTAGGTCCCACCCCCACCCCCCTATACTTGCCCCCTACTGGCTCAGCAGCATTCTTGGGGTGGAGGCTTTTCCCAGTTAAGGAGTGACTGTTCTGATGTCAGCGGGCATGTGTTGGGGACAGGGTGTTCTGGGACATAACATGGCGGCCAAGATGACCACCACCATGGCTGCCTGGGGTTTGGGCCTGGTGAGGTCCATGTGATGGGAACAGGGTGTTCTGGGATGCAACATGGCGGCCAATCTGGCTACCAACATGGCTGCCAGGAGGGGTCAGGGGTGGAGTTTCCAGTGGCAAAGGTCAGGGGTTAGGGGCGGGACTTCTGCTTGCAAGATGGCGGCCAAGATGGCGGCCAAGATAGCAGCCAAGAGGGGGCGTGTCAGTGGGCGGGGCTTATCAATTTTTATAGTTTGACAAGATGTGTACCCTATATACACTAGAGTACACTTCACTCCCTGAATGATGAAGATCAGACTCCCAGTCGCTGATGAAGATATTGAAGAGTATCGGTCCAAGGACCGAGCCCTGTGGGACCCCACTGCCCTCGTCCTTCCAGGTTGATACTGACCCATCCACTACGACTCTCTGGGTGCGACCCTCTAGCCAATTCACCACTCACCGGACTGTGTAGTCATCCAAGTCACAGCCTCTTAACTTGTTTCTAAAAGTCTGTTTGTGATCAAGTTTCAGATTCTCAGCCTTCAAGGCCCACTGTGTCTGAAGCTAACAAACAAGCAGACACATGCATGCTGGGAAATTAAAAACATTCAAACAGTGTTCCATAACAAAGATACGGGACTCTGCAGCATTGGCATTAGGTCACAGTGACTAGCTGAAAAGCCCCTGGGATTTCTGCTTTTGGTGGACAGACCAAATTAGGGGGCTGGGCATGCCCAAATTAAGACACCAGTAAATGACCAAATTAAGATGTGTGTGTGTAATATATTTGAGAAACAGAGATATGCTGGCAGAACAGAATGTGGATAGCATGATGACCACAGGGAAACCAATCAATAGTACCCAGAAATGAACAGTCATCAGAGGACAAAGAATACAAAAAGAGGGATTTCAGAGCAGTTGGGGGATCCTGAGGCCACCATGGGCAGAGGGCACACCACTGGGCCATATCACCCATGCCAGTGGGGATGGGCACCAGCCCTCGACTTCCAGGCTGCTGACATCTGATAGTTAAGCAAAGAACCACGTGGTGCTCACATACTGGCTGGACACATTGCTCTCCTTGCAAACCCCCTGGTACTGGAAAATAATCCATATTATATTCTGTAATTAACTTGCTCCTAAACTTGCATTACTCTTGTTTTCTATCACTATATCAGTAACGTTGCCTATTATCGAATGGAAGAAATTGTGGTCACTCTGAGAATTTGGGTTCACATGGAACAAAGTATCAGAACTAGATCATAAATCCAGTGCCAACAATTAGCAACTCTGGCAGAACCAAATCCAGTGCTAACAGTAAACTTTGCACTGGGAAGGTATGGCAGAAAATTTGTTTTCTTCTCTCTATCTCTGTTAAAGGACACATGTGGCAACCTGCAACCTCAAAAGCATATAGTAGGCCCATGCAGGACCAGATACAGGCATGGGCAAACTGGGCCCAGGTCCTGGACAGAAAGGGGGCCCAAAAATGGTAATTTTAAAAATTATTATTATTATTATTTTTATTGTTACCTCTGGTGAAGTGGGGCCCAATACTAAAAGTACATTTAAGGCTGCCAGGAGTCTAGGTACGGTGCTGGGAGCAGGATTCTGTGCTCTGAAACCCCAGCATCTGTGATCAATCTTAATTCTCAAGCAGGGAGCTCAAGAGAGCAAAAGTGTCTTTTGCCTACTGCCTCTGCTCAACTACAACAAAGCCATGGCTGGCTCTTAGAGTTGCTTTGCTCTGCATTATAATCTCTGATTCTTCTATAGATGTATGTATCTATTACATTAAAGAACAAATAATTTAGACTCCATATCTATGGCAGCTTTAAACACTAGGAAGGAGAGGAAACACTGTGTCTGCTTTAAGTGTAATAAGGAATGGTGGAATTAAATTAAGGGAAAAGGAAATTTAGAGAGCACATAAAATCTAAATACTGCCAAAACCTTTGGTAACCTAGCCCAGTAAATGAGACAGGAAATTTACTGTGGAAACAATTCTTTGTTCACCTCTAGTTACTAGTATTCTCTGTCTAGATGATCAACGTTCTTTAGTTTGTAAAAAAAAAATTAGAATTAGGACACGTTGTTTAGATGTTTGTATTGTTAATACTTCCTCTGTGGCAGAGAAGACCACCCCACCACTGCCTACCCTGAGTCCAGTCTCACCCCATGCACAAATCCAGGGTCACATGGTCCCCCAGGGGGCAGTGCAGCAGCAGGGACCTGCCCCCACTCCCCACCCCGACACCCGCCCCGGGTGAGCCACCTCCAGCTTCGTCCTGCTCCCTGCCCCAGCTGGGCAGAGCCTGCCCCTGCCTCTGCCTGTGCCTTTTCCTCTGCCTCTGCCTCTGCCCCACTCTTTCCTTCACTATGGGGACCTTGATCTGCACCCCCATGCCCCTCCCCCCCACTTATCAGCTGCACACATGCATGTGGCATTTATCGGTGACATTATCAACCAAAAAATGCCAATTGCTGATAATGTTAATTTTCTTGTTATCAGTGCCAATCCAATATGCGACCGATATATCGGTGCACCTTGAAAAATTATTCTAATGACAAGTGGGTATCAGCACAGGACTGATTCCAAAATTAATTCAATTGAGCTATTGAAGTACTAGGAGATAATGGTGGGTGAAATTATTGAAGTATTTGCTATTTACTGAAAAATGATCATATGCTGCTTAGGAAGTTGGGGGGGGGGGCAGGAATCATGTGGGAGACCAGCTGTGAACAGGATCCATGCCTCCTGGCTTGTAAAAGCCAGCTGGTTTGTAACTGGAGCAGAGGTTGGCAATAGAGGGTAGGGCACTGAACATTCTTAAGTCTGTCATTCTGGCCTATGCTTGAAGGGAAGCCTTCTGTCCTCAGATTAGAACAAAGGGAACTTATTTTTATGGATGGGGCCCTGGAATAAAGATTGAGCATACCTGTCTCCTCCCAAGACAATCACTTTATTGGAAGGATAAACTTAAGTTTAACTAGCATTCAGATCAAGCAATGGAAATGCAAAAACTTACTCATGTCTGGAAGGGTGGGTGTAGGCCAGACCCCAAGCACTGTGAGGTCTTGTTAGTTGTTCATTTCCCACAAAAACTCAGGGTCATTATTCCTCAAGCTCCCCATGTTTACAACTGCATGTATACAATCATTAATTATATGTATTTATCTACACTGGGTGCATAGATTGGCATTTTTTTGTTTTGTTGAAATTCGTGGAACTGGATTGAACCAGATCTCTTGTGGCTGTAAGAGGTGTCAGTTACTTGAGATTTATGTTTCTGTGAAAGCTACACTTCTGGAAAGAAAGATTCTTTATTTCCTTCCGGCACCAAGATGGAACATTAAGTGCCAGTTTGTTTTGGTTAAATTATTTATGGTTTTCATTGACAGAACTGCTAATTTTTTTTTACAACCTAACATAAAAACATTTATTAAAACTGTATGTGGTTACATCAGTTATTCCTACTAACAAGTATAAGCTATGATATAGTACATCTGGATTATCTAATTGAAGGCCTTGTGCTCTGTTTAATGTGATCTGCTTTGGCAGGACATAGTCAGAAAGCAAGGCTGGAAGGGACCACATAAAGTCTGTAGTCCAACCCTTGTTTGGGTGTTAATTGCTTTCTTTCCTTTGCTGACCGAGCAAATTGTCAGCAAAGCTTTACGTTGCAGTCATTCAGAAATAGGTTTTTCCTTCCTTCTGCTTTTAACCACTCTTCTACAGCCTAACCCCAAATTTCTATTATTTAGTAACACATTTATATTAACAACATACAGTTCTGATCTTTATGTAATGAAGGATATATATACAAGATGAAGGCACTCTAATGTGTGCCTTACACTACTAAACAATATATCTCTTGACTTTGACTACCACCCTTCCTCTAACCTCCCCTTTCTGGAACAGGTCATTGAATGGGTGGTTGCCCAAAAATTCCAGGTGTATCTGTCAGATTCCTGGAACCCTGTCAGTCTGGCTTTTATTCTGGTTATAATAAAGATTGCACATATGTCCTTGATTTATGAACTTTGCCTGAAGATTGACAGTGAAAATTTCATCCTGTTGGTCCTATTAGATCTTTACACTCTTATTACAGGTGGTCATAGGATAACACATCTACATGATTTGTTGGGTATTCTCAGAGTCATCCTTAACTGGTTCTACTCTTTCCTAACAGGGAGATCCTAGAGGGTGATGATGCATGAGTGCTTGTTTTCCCTTTGGGACCTTTCCTGTGAGGTTCTCCAGAATTCCATCTTGTCACCCCTTTTGTTCAATGTCTATCTGAAGCCACTAGGTAAGACTGTGCAGAGATTTGGAGTGAGATGCCATCAGTATATTGATTGCACCCAGATCTATCTCTCCTTTTCATCTGATCCAGGCCCTGCAGTCTCTCTCCTTACTCAATGCTTGGCTACATTTGGAAACCAGATGAGGGTGAACCAGTTGAAGCTGTGATCATAAAAGACAGGGAGAATAAGGACACTCATTATTGATAGGATTCAGTCTCCCCTTATCACTCTGGTCTGCAGGCTTAGGGTGCTCCTGAATCCCTTGCTACACATGGATTCTCAGATCACAGTGTGGCTAAGAGTGCCTTTACCAACTACATCTGCACCCTTTTCTTTCCAGTTAGCATCTGGCCATGGTTTCATAATTTCAAGTCTGGACTACTGCAGTGTTTTCTATGTGAGCCTACCCTTGAGGACTGCCTGGAGGTGGCAGCTAGTGCAAAACATAGCAGCGTGCCTTCTGATGGGGCTTGGTCACTGGGAGTACATTACTCCAGTGCTCTGAAGTCTGCACTAGCTTCTTGTAACTTTCCAGGTGCAATTCAAGGTGATGGTCTTTACCTATAAAGCTCTAAATGACCTGGGTTTTGCATACCCAAGGGACAGCCTTGTTCTTCCTTATGCTCCATCACAATCCCTAAGGTTAGTCAAGAATGACCTCTTTCAGGTTTCTTCCATGCATCAAGTTTGCTTGGCCAACACACATGGGAGGGCATTTTTGGTTGTTATTTCTCAATTCTGAAACACCCTCCTCCTTGAGGCCGCCTCAGAACCTGAACCTAGCCATCTTTCAGAAGTGGTGTAAGACCCTTTTATTTGGACAGGCTTTTAGCTGGTGGGGTTAAGTTTGGGGTATTCTTTGGGGAAGTGTTTTATTCTTGCTGGAGTCACTTGATCCCAGCTGACTTCCTGCCTATGAGGACCCTTCCAGCCCCTAATGTCTATGAAAGCTGAAATCTATAATTGTTGTATTATTTTATGTGTTTCTGTGAGTTTGTATTGTAAGCCATCTGGAGGCTTTTTGGGGAGGCCAACAGAGACATCAAAATATAAATAAAAAAAATCAAGAATTATTTTTAAAATCATGAAACAATGCCCAGAAATTTTTAATTAAATGGAAGGTTATGGTTCCAATATTATAGTTTTATTTCACAGGTCTGTTAAACTGTGCTACATTTTTTTAAAAAATCAGAAGAAACAACAAACAACTCCATAACATTTCTATCCAACCTGCCTTTCAGGTGAGACCCATGTTCAGGTCATGAAACATACGGTTATTCAAAAAGAATGGTAAATACTGCAACATCTTGGTAAGAACATGAATGTAATTCCAGATGTGATAACTGGTGCTTTCTTGCTGCTTGCCCAACAGAACATGCTGCTTTAAACTTTGTTGATCATCCCACTGTTACTGGTAACCATCTCCACCTACCTCCGAGATGCTCTATTTGAGTGTTTTGTTTACAGATCTTATAAATTATTCCTGATGCCACTTGTCTGGTTTCAAGGAGGTCATTTTGTCTCATGAGTGCATGGGAATGGCAAATACAGGCTCAGATATCAAGTGCTAAAATCCAGAGAATACCTGGAAATGTTTGTTTCCCTCACAGCAATAACCATCTTGCACATACTTTCCTTTTTCTGACTTCCTCCTGGACTGGAGATGTTAATGTGTTATTTGTGTTGCTAATGTATCCCTCATCAAGCTACTTGCTGTTAATTGTTGTCAGTAAAGCCTTTTATTTTTGAATGCATCAATATATCTGTATCTGTGTGTGAATTTTTAGCCTTAACCTAATATTAAGTTAGTTTAAGTGTATGTAGGCACGTGTAGGTATATCTGCAGGTGCAAGTTGTGTATGGGTGACAATAAGCATTAGTTAGTTTAAGCCCCCTAACCTGAGTTGGGATTGCTACGTGCAAGCATTTGCTGCTTGCCAAGAGGAGATATGGGAAGCCAGAGGCAAGTAGTTTAGGGATAGGTGGTGAGGGGGGAACTGGTGGGTTTGTGGGGGTGGGGAAGGGATGGCAGGTCTTTAGGGGGCTGCCTAGTCAAAGGGTGTGCTGGTTGCAAGGTAAAAATAGCCTGGCCAGGGTCAGGGAAATAAAAACAGCATAGCCCTGGGACTGTGGAGAGTATAAGTGCTCTGGGGCTGTGCTGTGCACCTGTGCAAATGTTCATTAGGACAGGTCAACTCATTTTAAGCTGAGTTTACCCGTGCCAATCTAAAGTTAGTTCTCAGCCAATGAGAACTAACTTTAGATCAGGCACATCATTTTTAGGGCAACCTAAGCCCTGTGAACATTTGAAACAAGTGCTGAACCTCACCAGACTCATCACTAGAAGCAAATTTCCTATAGCCCAAAACACACCGAATAGATCCAGACCATGCTGGGACAAGAAATGTAAAACCTGCCAACACATCACAACACATCACTCCCACAATAACTACACCCCACAACAGAACCATCACCATTCCTGGACTTCCAGAAATGTAATATATTTCATCCAGTGCACTAAATGCCCTAATGGAAAATATGTAGGAGAAACCAAACAACAACTGCATACCAGAATGAATGGACACTGAAAATCTATCAAAGACAAAAATACCCAATTACCTGTGGGCGCCCACTTCTCACAAGACAACTACTGTCTCTCCAATCTCTCAGTTCTAATCCTCAAAGGGAATTTACACAACAGCTTTTGTAGATGAGCCTACAAACGTCACTCCATAAATCTACTGGATACAAAAAATATAGACTTTGGATGTATGGTACATTATAACTTGCCTGCCATCTGATAACCCCAGGTAACCTGTCTGCATTTTATCACCTACATTCAATCACTAGGTCAACATTACCCCACCTCACCCCCCACCCCTCCCCACCTACCTGTCTCATACCTATTGTCTCCCACAGCCTCTGATCCTCACTGCCACGCATTTGCATTTTCACAGACCTGCATTTTGCATATTGGCTTCTATTCCATCCAGAAGAACACAAAACAACAGCAGATGCTCCCTATGCCTGAATAAGTGTGTTTGTGCCCAAAAGCTTACAAAGAACAATTTTTCCAACTATTTAATTGGTCTAATAAAAGGTATCACATGTACCCAAAGAACCTTGTCTATCTTTAGTTATCCAGATTGAAGCCATATTGGTCTAGAGGCAAAATCAATCAGGACTTGTGGTAGAAGTTATATCTTTTATTAAAACAACTAGATTTTTGCAAGAAAAATTAAAGAAAATTTTTTGGCAAAAATCTATTTAGTCTAATAAAAGATATCACCTCTATCGTGAGGCCTGATTGCTTTTATCTGTCTTTGCACAATCAAGCATTTAGATCACACTAAGCTTGCGTGCACTCTATATCATTAAATGCATACTTTCCTGCATCAAGCTCAGGTATGGGAGACCTAGCAATGCTGACAGATCCTGTTCATACGGTTTCTGAGCAATCACTCTATGGCTTCTGTTCCAAAGCCCTGTGTGCTCCTTATTTTGGCAGTTTAAATCACTGAATTGAAGTCAGCGTGGATACTGAGTCCTCTTTTCTGGCCTCCACAGAGACTCCACTTGGGCTTTGGTATGCTTGGTGTGATATCTTGATGCAAAGATATCAGTCAAACCAAGGTCTATAAGTCGTATGGTCTGCTTTCCAATTTTTTCCTATAATATTGTGTGTGTGTGTATGTGTATGTATTTTTCCTCATGTTACTTTCTCATGACTGTAATTATATTCTGTACTCTCTAAGAAAGCTTGAGAACTTGAAGAATCCTGAGGCAGATTTTTTTTTTGATCCCTGCATCCCTCTCATTGCCCTTTCATTTCCAGCTGCATAAGAATACTTACCCCTGCATGAAAGCTCATCAAACAGCTCCAGGGAGCCCTAATTCTCAGTCATTTACTTCTATGGATAAGTGGCTAGATAGGAAGTAAGTGGGCTGGTATCTTACAATGTCTATAAAGATTTTTGTAGTGAGGCTACAAGGAGACTATAAAGAACTTAAACTTTAATGATTACAGCAGTAATGATGGAAGGGGCTGTTCTCAAGAGCAAAGGAAAGTATGGATTGTTTCTTTTCCACATACATGTTATTTTTGGTTAACAAAGGTTCAAAGAAGTATATACTGACCATCTGTAATTCACACTGACTTCAGTGGGACACACAGATGCTCAGCATCTTTCTGAGACTGGTCCAAAGAAAATATAAATGCTTTAACTTTGATCCTGTGGCACTTTGGCTGGTTTTATAGCAGAGAAAAAAGACTGTATTATAAAGAAAACAGTTTCTTAAAGTATCTATCTTTCTTGCTCTGTTGTTAGCTTTTGTACCTGGAGAGGGGATAGTTGAACTGTTTCTCTTTCACTGCAATCTGGTCTTCACCTATTGGTCATTACCAGTCATTAAGCAATAATATTTGACTCATGAGAACTGAAGACTTGGACAGATTTCCTATTTAAGGAAGTAATTTGGGATCATTGGAGTCAGTCTTTTGCCATGAAGATGTGGCACAGGCAGATCCAGGGGAGATGCACGGACTGGTGCACTTGCTTTGATTCCTGTTCCACCTGAAGTTTGAAACCAATGCCTGGTAGTGGCAGCATTTCTAGTCAGGCAAAGCTGAGAAAGTCAATTAAATTTGTGGTGCATTGTAATCTACCTGCTCCCTTCTAAAATCTTCATTCCACAAGCATTAATGACAATCTCTTCTATTTAATGGTCTTGATGTTCTGCAATTCTTCTGGCTGTTAGGTGCTCCTGGTAATGAAACTCCTATTTCACAGCCCTGCAGATTGTTTTTAACTTGCTCCAATGAAGTTACATTTGTTTTTGCTTCAATCTTAAATGGAATCATATAGTCCTGGGCCCCTAGCATATTAGTAAATCTTCTAGTTTATATTTAACTGGAGAAAAATACATGTTGTTTCATATGTGATGATTCACCTCACCATCTGTATTCCCCTTTTCAAAATTCTAGATTCACCAATGGATGTGGGTTCTTAGAGACATTGTATCTGTCATTCTGTGGTCAGAAAGTAAGCTGGAAATATTGCTTGGATGCATTCAGTGTCACAGGTATTGTTCACAAGGACCATAATAGGCCCTATTATTCACTACTAGTGCTATTCAACTGGAAGTAGCACTATTAAAAGGGTAGCTGGGCTTCTATTCTGAACACCTTAATCAGTTGGTTTCATGCTCCTGTATCATCCAGCCCTATATAGAGTTGAACAACAGCTTGGTGAAATGCCTGAGCTTTAGCATTTCTTTCATTGCCACCACAAGTGGAGTTGTTCACCAGGGCACCAAAGCCAAATTATGCACCTTATTTTGTCAGTTAAGATATAGCTTATATAAAAAAAGGGATGTTGAATCAATTTTTCTCTGGAATAGTCTGACACACAACTAAAAGTGGCAATACAATCTCAGAGGAACATTTCAGCTGCTCCATACTTCTGAATTATTGCCCTGATGCTGTTGCTGGCTGCAAAAGAAAAATAATGTACCCTTTAGGAAAACAGGCTTAGAAATGTCTTTAGTTTGCAAGAAAGTACTTGAGAGAGATGTCTTCTTCTCGGGAATAATTTATTAAATATATTATGTGTCAGTGACAGATGCATTCAATATGTGACATTTTACTTAATATATTTGAAATAATATACATTTAATGTAATCAAGTATCCTACACTGTGGAATATTAAAGTGTGAATATTTCAATATTTAAAAAAAAATAGCATGTTTTCTAGAAAAGATTTAACACTTTTATTAAACCTCCTTGAATTTCTCATCCTTATCATATCATTACCCTGAATGACCTTAAGAATACATTTAGCATATAATACTCTACTCAAAATCACTAATAGATGACCCCAGAAGAGAGCAAAATTTAGGAATTACAGAGAGTTAAAATGAATAGCAAAGCAAAAATAGAAACTGAAATCAGCCCAGATTTACTTGTATGAGTAGAGTTCCTCCAACAAATACAATTAGAAGTTCTATTCAACTTTAAATAAACTTTAAAAAAGCTTTAACTTCTCTCCTGAAAAGTTCCAGGAATTCTTGATTGCATCCTTTATGACATCTTAGATACTGCATCTGACCATTAATGTATCATTATTGTTTTATCCAATTAATTTACCTTCTTTTTCTTCCCAACAGATATCTGTGAACATAGAATCACAGAAAAGAGGGTCTGGAAGGAAACTCAGGCAGTCATCTAAATCTAATCTCTTGTTCAAGGCAAGATCATTCCTGTTTAAACCATCCTAGAAAGGTTTGACTAACCTGCTCTAAAAAACTTGCAAGGGTAGAGGTTCCACAGCTGCCCTCATAGTGAGAAAGTTCTTGTATGTTGTATAGTTGTATTTTGCAAAATATCTGTGTAACTGTTTTTACATTTATTCATTACAATGAATTACTTGGGGGAGGGGGGTAGTTTTTTTTTTTAATGTATGGCTTGAATTTCTGCAACTACCTGTAGTCAGTGATCATTGGCTGGTTGTGATTATCCAGATACGTTGCATTGTATTCTTCCTATTTGGATGAATGCATTATCTCAGCTTCTATCCATACTTACATTAGCACACTAAAAATTCAGTTTGATGCTATACTGAAGTTCAGTTGACGTGAATGTTCATGCCAGAAGACTGTTTGGAGAAAGTGAATATGCATGGAGGTCAAGCAAATATGGGTAAACCGTCTCAGAAAAAAATGTTCCAGTGTTCCTCTATCAATCACAAACAAAACAGATTATATTGCTCACATCAAGACTTTATGTCTTAGGCCCCTCTATGTTACATCTAGTGTAAAATTACCTGGTTAATTATGCAATTACTTTAGACTAGCTACAGGTGCAAGCTAACTATGGTGCCTTAAAAAGGTCCAGCCAGCTATAAAGTTATTATTAAAAAATGTGTAATAACATTATATCTGATTTCTATCCAGCTTAAATTTGCACATGTAGCCAGTACCCCTGCAGCTGGGAGACTGCAGCTGCTGTGATCTCCCAGCCACAGGAGCACCCCATGACTTCCAGGGCTGAGAGTCCCATCTACTATGGGACTTGCAGCTTCAAGAGCTCTCTATTTGCTAGTGCAAAGGGAGCTTGGGATCCTGATCCCCCTGTACTGCAGTAAGGTGTGATAGGATCTTATGTTGGATCACACAATCACAGCTTCTGCCATGTACATGTGACATGGTAGGAGATGCAGTTGTGTGGATTGCCCATTAGATCCCATCGTGCCTTTATCTATAAGGGTACAGCAGCCCTTAGTAACTTCATGTTCTAAATTTTCATTTAACTAGGAATTATACACTTGGCTACTTTACACACTGATTGCAAGATTTCAGAGACAGAAAAACATGCCAACTACATTTTAAATTCTTTTTTCCATGCTAAACGCCTTTGTACAATTTTACCAGGTAAGTACTCAGAAGAGGAGAAATCTGTATTTAAGACCATTTTAACTTTTCTTTGACGTTTATCCTCAATTTATTTATCAAACCTCATTCAAAACCCAGATTCCAATCTCAAAACCCAGATACCAATCTCTTGAGAATCACAAATACAAGGGTGATTTCCAGTCTTAAAGTGGCTATAGTGAGTTACAGAACTAATGTTCTCAGTATACTGTTTGTGCTATATAGGTACATTGATTTCTAATTCAGCTAGCTCTTATATACATGCTCAGGTGTATGTGCTTGAGTCACTCCATTGATTTCATTTCAAGTGCATGAAGTTAAGTAAGCACCTGTATATTTTCACCATTTGGATATATATGAAAGCATCTGGCTCTTATTCTGCAAATGTTTGACAAGTGCTTGTCACTGAAACTACTTCAGAAATTAATATGAAGCAGGTAAATGTCTGAACAATGGAGCTTAACATGTGAAAATAAAATAAAATGGACAAAGCACACTACATCATTTCTAAAAAGGACAACAAAGAAATAACAAAGAGCAGGTGATAAACAGTCAGATTCACATACCAGTTTAGAACAAAATAGTGCCCAGTGAATAAATTAATCAAATGTACCATGGGTATAAGTAATATTATCATTTTTTTATGTGTTGAACACCATAAGAAAGAGGCTAGCATAGCTTCCAAGTGGAGACAAGCAGATTTCCTATTGAAAAAGGAAAAAATAAGTACATAAAAATTTGTTGTAGCCCATTATACTCATCCATGTTTATTAATTGATTTAGATGCAATCTTTTAGTTAATGTAGGTTGCTGAATTTAAACACTTGAAACATGATTTCTCATGTTGCATATTTTTTTGGATATACTTTGTTTCTCATCTCCCTAATTTCAGGTAAACTACAAGTTGCTCCTTCATATGCCTCTGTTATTATTTAACATCTGTCCTAAGGTAAATAACATAGAAGCAATCATGATACCTCCAAGAGAACATTAGCAAATATTTTTGAGAAAATACTAATTATCACTGCAGGGGAAGATAGGAGATGGATGGATGAATCCTTTCTTATTTCTTCATGTCTTTACAACAACGCAACATTATGAATATAAGATTTACAAAACATTTTTTTTCTTTTCTTTACCTGGTACTTGTGACCACAACAATGCTCTGATAGTGTATTTGGAGCAAAAGAAAAAACAAACCGAAGCCCAAAACAAATTAAAAAAAACCCCACACCAAAATACAAAGATCAATAGTCTCTATCTGTCTGAAATACTCTAGAACACTTACTTGAAGTGTTATATCTACACTGTGCCAAAAGGGTACTTCATCATGCTGCCCATCAATTTGTTCTTGTTACGTCTCTGGGAGCCTGTGCATGAGTTTTCTAGAAAAAACAAGTAATGAGGCAGTAAGCACACCAAAGCCACTACTCTTGAACAGGCTGGAAATGTGGGATGGAGAGTGATGCCGGGAGGACTGCTGGGATATCCTCAATGCTTCATTTCCAGAATGGACATATAATGGAATGTGTGGGCTGATCGTATTGCTTTGGCAGCATGATTGAGTAACCTGTTGTGGCAGCATAGATATACCCTCAGGTGTTTGTTAACTGTTGCAATTAGGTTGTGATAACATGTCCTCCAATGTCAAATGGAAATATTTGGGATGAAACGGGCAAAAAAGCTTATATTGAGGCAGGGGATCAGATTTGCTCAGATCTGCTCAGGTCCCTTCCGACCCTACCTACTATGAAACTATGAGGTTTTGACAATAAAATGTAATATTTTGTTGAGTCTCTTTTTCATAGATTCATAGATGTTAGGGTCGGAAGGGACCTCAATAGATCATCGAGTCCGACCCCCTGCATAAGCAGGAAAGAGTGCTGGGTCTAGATGACCCCAGCTAGATACTCATCTAACCTCCTCTTGAAGACCCCCAGGGTAGGGGAGAGCACCACCTCCCTTGGGAGCCTGTTCCAGACCTTGGCCACTCGAACTGTGAAGTTCTTCCTAATGTCCAATCTAAATCTGCTCTCTGCTAGCTTGTGGCCATTGTTTCTTGTAACCCCCGGGGGCGCCTTGGTGAATAAATACTCACCAATTCCCTTCTGTGCTCCCGTGATGAACTTATAGGCAGCCACAAGGTCGCCCCTCAACCTTCTCTTGCGGAGGCTGAAAAGGTCCAGTTTCTCTAGTCTCTCCTCGTAGGAGAGATTTTATAGAAATCCTTATGCCAAAATGCTTACAAAATTGATTTTAGAGTTAAATGAGACCTCAGTGATAAAGAAACAGGGATTTCGGGGGAGGGAGGAAGCAAAAAAAGTATTTATTTTCCTTTAAGGTATGTTGAAGCTGGGGAGAGAGAAACACATGATCAAATGAAATTAGGGAGCAATAGGAGATCTTATTGCACTCATTGGATGTTAGCTGGTTATGAACTTCTAATCTTTTCTGGATTTTTTTCCCCCCTGAATGGCAGGCCATTCTGCAAAAGGTAAAGCATGCACAGAAACATGGTGAGCTCTCAGAATGTAAAAGTACACTTCACTGAACAATGGTGGTTATGAGGGCAGGATAACTCAAACAGCCCATTAGCAGCAGCCGCACCATGGGTCGACTCTAAACCTGCCAACAAAATTGCTTGAGTTGTCTGCCAAGATGCCAGATGCTGCTGCTAAAAAACAAAAGAAAACAAAACAAAAAACAAACCTGTTATCCAGTGTTGGTATCTGAGCTGTGAGTTTGCCTCCCAAAGATGGGAAGAAATAAACAACACAATAAGTAATAATAACCCTTCAACCAAGCCACTGAAAGATTGATTCTGTAAAATATACATTTTTCAACACTGTTGAAGGCAGTTATTATATTTAGTAACCTCAGAGGCCAATGGGAAGGAATACTGAGTTCTTTATAAATGTTGTTTCTATTTGTGCACGCTTATAAGGATTATGAAATGGAATAATGGAAGAGACCACCTGCTGCTAAATCCTTTCCACCTCCTATTTCTTATGTGATCCTAACTACTTTTGAAAAAAAGCCTTGCATGGGTTTTCAGCAGGAGGTGCTATTTCTAGTAGGGAATGAGAGAGGTGGTCTCCAGAGCACTGGGGATTTGGCTGACCTACTGCTCCAAAAACATGAGCAGTTTTCTGTGTGCTTTCCTACCTCAGTGCTCAGAGATGCAGCTGCAGCTCTCCTGGCACTATTTACAGCTGAGTTATTTCTAGCCCAATTCTAAAAAAAACCCAGTTGTTATTCCTCTGACAAATTATGCTGACCATGTTTAACTTACCCTGTTGAGTACTCTACAGGGCCTGTGGTGCTGTTGATGCTACTGCATACAAGTGTGTTAATCACTGTTATTGTTTTTATCACATAATGTACAAGTTTCAGTGAAGGAGCCCTTGTGCAAGGTGCTGTACAGACAGAGAAGAAAGGGCATTTTAATACATGTTTAAGTCCCACTGACTTTAAACAGAGCTTAAGGTCTGATACAAAGCCTAGTGAGATCCATTACTTGGAACATACTATCTAAATAGGTTATGACATCAAACACCTGTCTAGGATGGTTTAGATAGGGATGTTCCTGCCTGAGCAGAGGGTTGGACTAGATGATCTCTTGAGGTCCCTTCCAGATCACTTTTCAATGATTCTGTCAGCACCTTTAGGTTATGTATCATGCTACACCAGGGGTGGACCATTACAGATTTCCCTTGATTTATGCAGGTTCTGTATATGCAAATCCGGTCTTATGCGATGACCCTCTTTATACCCAAAATTCATTATATGTGAGGTAAATTCACTCTTATGCAATTGGCATAGGTGCCCCCTCCCACCAGGTAAGTCTGTGTGGGGAGGGGAAAGGGCCATGGGGATGGGGCCCCACTTACTCTAGCCCCTGCTGCAGCTGCTCTGGGAGTGGCTGATGCCAGCTGCCTGCAGCCACTGGGCTGCGCTGCTCCCCAAACCTCCCGGGGCTCTGCTTGTTCCCACTCTTCCCAGCTCCTGGGCTGTGCCATGCTGTGGTGCAGACAGGTGGTGTCAGTTGTTCCCAGGTCTGCTGCAGCAGTATCCGGGGTGAGTGGGGACAAGCAGAGCCCCGGGGCGGGGGGGTTGGGGCATGGTGCAGCCCACCAGCTGCTGACATCAGCTGCTCCAGAGGCCATTGCAGCAGGTGCTGGGGTGAGTAGGGAGAAGCAGAGGCCTGGGGCTGCAGCAAGGAGCAAAACAGAAGGAACTGTAAGTAGGTGCAGCTTTTGCTCCTATGTACACCTCGGAAGGGCTGTGAGCCAGAGGGTTGTGCTGGGCTCTTCCCGGGGGGCGCGTGCCCCTGGATCTGCATGTGGGATGAGAGCTGGTTCTTCCCAGTGCTCAGCGATGGCACTGGAAGGGCCGGATGGGGGGGCTGCTGTGAATTTTGGGGTGGCAGCAGTCCCCCTCCCAGCCTGCTCTCATCCCGCGTGTAGTTCCGGCAGCACACACTTCCCAGGAAGAGCCCAGCACAGCCCCCCAGCCTGCAGCCCTTCTGGGGTGCACATAGCAGCAAGAGTCATGCCCCGCTGCCCTGTGCCTCGCACCCACTTACAGTTCCCTCTGCTTTGCTCTCTGCTGCAGCCCCAGGAGTGACCGATGGGGTGCACCGCATCCCTCCCCTCGCCCCTTCCCTAGTCTCAGCCTTAAATCCTCCCTCCCTCACTGCCATGGGAATGTATCCCTGTTTCTTACATTATAAACTGGGTTCCCTTTATGCAAATTCAATTTATGTGCAGTTTTCCGGGAATGCATGTACTGCATAAATTGAGGGAAACCTGTATTTCAGCTGGAAGGTTGCTTAACAAGGTTTGGTGAGCTTTTGAGGGTTGCATGAGTAGCCCTGCCCTTTGACAGCTGCCCCGTCCCCTGATCTCAAACTTGGGACCAGAAGTCCTGGCCCTAACTCCTGCCCTTTACCACTGGAAGTCCCTCCCAGCTCCCACTCAAAATAATCCTTCCCACAGGATGGGGGGGTTGCTATCTTAGAACCAGAAAAAAAACAAATCACACATTAAAAGTCACACACCTACTATAATACATTTTAATATTTTAATTTTATTGCAAAAAATATTTTTGTCATGATTTGTGTTTATATAGTGTATATAGAGATGATTGCATAATAAGTCAAAAACAAAGTCTTAGTCTTGTATATTGTATAGGGGGGTGTATATGGTGGGGGTATGTGTGGGTGGGGGTTGAGGGGGTGTGGCTGTGTGTGGCAGGGCAATATGGCTTGCTGGGGTGTGTATGTATATGTAGGGGTTGTAGGGACAGGATGTGGGGGTTGTGGGGGCTCGGTGTGGGTGTGTGGCATTTGTTGGGTTTTAGGGGGGGTGAGAGAGTGTCAGGACCCCCCCCCCCCACACACACATTTCCTGCATAGCACAGCCCCACAGACAGCAGCAGCAGCTGCAGGCAGGGGTACTGAGAGTGCTCATGCCCGGTGCTGGTGTCCAGTAGCACACTGCTCTGGTCAACACTGTACATTGCAGTGAGGAGCACAGCCTCTGCTGGACAATCTGTATCACCGGCACTCCCTGCCATGCACGCACAGCCCCCACAGTAGCGCGGCTTGGGAGGGAAGGTCTACTCACTAGAGCTGGCTGCCTTCCCGGCCCCTTGCTGCACAGGTCCTGGGACTCTGCTGGAAGTGGAAAGGAGCTGAGTCCTGAGACTTGCATGGCAGGGAGTGGCAAAGTCAGCAAGCTCCAGTGCATGGAGCTTCCAGTGGTACGCAAGTGAGAGGGCTGCTCATGTGTGGCAGGCAGGCCCCATGATAGAGGGAGGCCAGACAGGCTGTGCCCCTTGCTGTGATGTGCAGCACTGACAGGAGTCGGCACTAGTGTCTGCACCAGACACAAGTGCCCTATGCGACCCCACTTGCTGCTGCCACTGCCACCTGAGGGGCTGCACACCATGAGGGGTCCCCAAACTCCCCCACCCTCCCTCATACCCACACCCTGCCCACCCAAGCTCCTCACTGCTGCCAGCCTCCTGAGCACAGGCTCCATGCTGCTGCCAGCCCCATGCTCCCTTCCCCGACCAGCTGCAGCTCCTCCCCCATCCTTGCCCCCACCCCCACCACTTCCCTACCTGCTGCCTGGAGTGAGTGGGAAGCCAGGGAAGCCAAGCAAATCCCCTGACAGCTGCGGCATGGGCAGCGCCAGCCCTATCCAGAAGCTGAGTGTTGGCATGGCTGCTCCCTTACACCCATGATGATGGAAGTGAGGCACAATAAGGTATGTTGGGGAGGGGGGTGTATACATGGGCAGGGTACAATTTGTTGATGGGCACCGCAGGCTAGATTGAGCCCACAGGCCGTATTTTTCCTGCCCCTGTGCTACACAGTAATAAAAAGTCATAACTGGAGGAAACAAATCAAGATAAGGAATTGTGTTCCAGCCATCAGGTTTACCCAAGATAAAACCATATAGCTAGATTTACAAGAGAATTAGGCACTATAATACCTCATCCTTAGGCACCTTATCATGAAGTAAAATTCAGAACTCTAAATTAGGTGCCTTATTTCCCCATCCAATGTGTGGGATAAGATTCACAGAAGCAAGAATTTGGCAGGGATTTGCTTAAAAAAGCTAACAAGAACAGCTGGGGAGAGTGATATGTCTTAGGCTGGGACATAGTGGGTGCATCTACACGTGTGCTTTCCTGAAGAGCTGACTAATTAGCTCTACAGTAGTGTCATTGTCTACACATGCACCTGTATTAGGGCCCAGTAAATTAATTAATTCCACTATAGGATAGTCCTGTCTGGGACAAGTATGGCAAAGTCATTTAATGTGCTGAAAAATGCATGTAAACAGTGACTGGGGCTGGCTGAGGCCCAAGGGTGCTAGAATGCGGGGCCTGCCTGCTGGCTAGCCCCACACTGTAGCACTGTCATGCCTTAGCCAGCTCCTCTGCAACACATTGAGCAAGGGCTGAGTAGCCCCAGACTGGCAGGCTGACCCCCTGGGCCCTCTGCCAGCCTGGGGCTGCTCCACCCTGACTCAATATACTATGGTCCTGGGCACACGTATAAACACTGTGCCCAGGGCAAATAAACTCCAGCGTGAGCTGTGCCAGTGTTTATTTCTTCACCCTAATTGCATGTGTAGATGTACCCAGTAATATCTGAATATTGGCCTCAGGCATCTGAGTGCTTTATGGAACTTACAAATCTAATCCATATTTCTTTAATTGTTGTATTAGATGATGCAGGACATGCCTCAATATAATTATAATAAAAAAATTCTTCTACAAATTAAACATGACTTTTGATCATAATATTTGAATATAGCCATTACTTAAATGTTTGTTCCTCTTTAAATGTTTGTTCCACATTAGAACAAATCATGTCCACACTGAACGTGTAAAAAATAAAGTGCTACAGATCATAACAATGATTTCTCCTGGTGCTTTGTATTGCACTGTTGGGGAGAGGGTGTTTTTGATGTTTTGGGAACAAAATATTAAATCAGAAAAAAATTTGCTTGCAGATATGGGCTTCACCATGTGTGGTGTTTTCCATTAGGTAGGCCTTCAGGAACAATGTGCTTGTACTAGTTTCTCATCTTTCTCCTCACTGTTGTTTTATATCCCCTGGCAGCCTATGAGTCATGAAGGTTTGTTAAAGACAAAGTGGTGGGTGTGGTATGCAAGGAAGCTTTTCAGTACAACACAATCCAGGAAGACAGTCAAGTAAAAAAAAAAGATGGCACCCAGTCAAGACATTGAATAATGTATTGCAGCCCACAGCCATTGCCACTTTCCATGTAGAACAACTAGTGAAGCAAAAGACTACTTGAAGTTCTCAAAATGTATCTATACAACCAAGAAAAGTAATTTAAAACTGATGATAACTAGTTATAAATCATTTTTTTTCTATGCAATTCCTTGTATGGATACTCATTCAGGAATAGGGTGAAATAAATAAAATAGCAAAGTAGCAACTTTAATTACATCAAAATACAGGATTCTTATTCTAAAATAAGAATACTCATATATTATCTTGAGGTATGGGTGTAAATTACAGTTAGTTTAGTTATTATAGTTATCTTATTTCCAGTCACTGGGTAGTCAGATTGTCTGTTATTGTGATTGTAAGAACCTGGGCTTCAAACTGACAATGACATTTTAAAACCATCATTTATTTTTAAATAATTAAATATTTTATCTTTGAAGTCACCTGTGTTCTATACTGGGTTGCTTTTGCCCAATAAGAATGTTAAATGTTAGAAGAACTTGGGGAAGTTTGTGAATATAAATGCATAGTTTACAGTGTAAATAACAATATACCTACTTTTTCCTCTTCAAGTCCATATTTAGACTCTTATTTTGCAAATAATCATTTGGGTACTTAAGTTTAAGTAGCTGTTAGTCCTATTAAAGTAAGAGGGGTATGGAACAAAATAATTTACTAAAGCAGTCAGTTCCCTCAGTGAGATTGCTATGGGTTTAAAGATA